>NC_142420.1:7880000-10280000 GCF_059516105.1 Syngnathus floridae | reverse complement strand
TGCACACCCTGGCCGGCCGCAGCCACCGATTGGACCACCTGCCCGTTGGCGGTCTGCAGGGGCACCTGCTGCAGCTGGACGACGGGCGGAGCGGACGTCGCCTGGATGTCCGGCTCTGGAGTTTGTTGGATGAAGCCCTGCTGGAGGCCGGCGTTGGAGTCGGACCGCTGCGTTGCCACAGACGACAACGAGGCGTCCTGGGTCAGGAGGCTGGATTCGCCGGTGGAATTGTGCAACTGGGAGGAAGACGTGGGCACAAAAAGCTCAGCATTGACCTCATTCGCTGATAATGTCTGCGAGAGGCCGTCGCCGGTCTTCTCCTGACTCTCAGAGCCGCTACCCGGTTGATCAGCCATGATTAGCTGGCCGTCTGCAGTGACACCTGTGGCGATAGTCTGGGCCCCAGATAGGCCTAACGCCTCCAAGTCTATGCTGTTGATCGGAACAAAAGTGATGTTCCCCGGCAAACCCACAGGCACATTGGTAACAACCTGAGCCTGGTTGTTGAACGCGGAGCTGCCGATAGAAATCCCCTGGATCTGCTGCATAGTCCCAGTCTGTGATACGAGGCTCTGGTTGTTGGTAAGGATGCTCGCAGCAGAGGTCACACACAGACCTTGACTACCGTCATGTAAGATCTGAATCTGCCCCGCCGCATCCTGACTCAGATTTGCTCCCTCCAACCCTGTGGTGGCGAAGCTCAGTTGTCCGTCTGTAGTCTGAATCTGAGGGATTACTTGGTACTGAATGTTAGGCACTGAATTGGCAGAGGCAGTGTCGCTTCCCGACGACACGAAAATCGGCGGACTCTGCAAACTCTGGAGAGGAAGAACGTACTGTCCATTTGACGTTAATATTCCTTGGCCTTGGATCTGGAGTATCCCGGAGTCATCCTTTGCAGCCGTGGTGGGGGCTAACACCTCCCATTTATCAGACACTGTAAGCTGTGCAGACGTCTGAGCTGTAGCCTAAGAGGAAATAAAGATGGATATTACACACATTGCAAATCCATGCAAAATCTCACAGGCACCTAAATGATTTGCACGTCGTTTGCGAATGATGGCCTTTGATGTACGATTTTTCAAATGAGCAGATTTTGGTTGTCTTGTCCATTGAGCTGGTTCCTGTGGTGGAAAACTGCCTTATGATGGAATTGGCATGATCTGATGCTTCTCAATCTAACATCTTAACCAGAGGTGGCCGACTTACCACACCAGCGGCAGCACCTCTGTCCACCTCTGATGCCGGTGAGCCAACCTTAGTGCAGGTGGTCGCGAGCAGGTCGAGGGACGACGACTCAATGTCCTAACCCACCATGTGCAAGTTTAAGGGGGAGAAATTGAGTGGCCATTAGTGTGGGCCAAATAGACAAAAGTGACGTGTGACACAAGTGAATTTTTGTGGGGTAGCTCGGAAATAAAATGCTTCTGTTGAGCCCCTCAGACACCATTCGCGTAACGTTTGCATCTGGTGGAGATTTTCAGGCGGTCACCCAGAGGCGAGAAAGAAGGCGGGATTTTAGCACCGCCTGAGAGGATGCGTTGTCTGAGGGGTTCAAAACCCCTCCAACTTTCCAACCCAGAGCCGCTTGCTATACACATGTCGTGCGAAAATACCGCAAGGATCTCTCACCTGATTGCCCGTGCCGTCTTCATGTTGCAAAAAGTTGCTCTGGTTGCTGTTGACGTCCAAAGCAGCCATTTCGTCTGCTTTCATGGGTTGTTCTGGCGCTGTGAAGGACAACATACTGGTTCGATTACAGCTAACGGGAGCTAAACAAAGCTCGTCGCTCAAACGAAGGGCGTAGCAGTTTACAATATTCAGCCTGGACGCGGTTACTAAAGTCTTCAAATGGCGCGGAGGAAATTTGTTTGCGTCTGAAATGCGCCAACCCAGTTAGTTACAAGCACAGCGTTAGCGGCTAACTTAGTCGCTGATTAGCCGTATCCATGCTAGCCTACTAGCAAGCTAATTTAGCCAGAGGATGCCTGTTAGCTTGTTAGCATTATGTGGGTGAGGAATTGGATGAGAAATTACATACCAGTCATGGCGTGACTTGCCGTTAAACGGAGAGTTTTTGCAGCTACAACCAACCCGACATGACCGGTAGTTAGTTATTGACGGCGGGCGCGGAGAAATAGGTGATAACTGTCAAGATTTGTTTCTATTTTGATTGACTGGCGGTAAGCAACACAAAGGGTGGGGCCTGCACAGTTGACTGGAGCGTTGGCGTCATACGCATCAAGTTCCGCCTTGCTTTACGTATACTGCATTTGATTGGTTGATACTTTCAAGCGTCGCACGCTGATTCGCTAGCGACCATACCAATCATTCTGTGGCAGATTATTTTCCTCTTCTGCATTTTGTCACTTTTTCAGTACGATTATGGTTATTAGTATTTCAGTTGAGTGCACGCTATCAAAAAACAAAAACAAAAGAGAGACATTCAGAAGTTATATTTAAACCCGAGGAAATAAATTGGGAAAGCAGCATCTAATGTTTGCCAACTCTCAGGAAAGTTGAAACAAGCACATTCCAACACAAATATTTAATGTATTGGTTCCCAGCCTTTATTGAGCAAAGGTACATACGGTACAATACGGCAATGCCATAAAAAATAAAAAATACATCTCACGGAAAATCAACAATTAATAATCACACATAAGTCGATACTAATGTACCGCCACCTAGTGGGAGAGAATTTTGTTATTTCGCTTGTCACAGTATGTCGCCAGCATAGATAGTTAAATAAGGACAGGTTATTTGTATTAAATAATCTTTTGGATCATCAACAGCAATGCACCTGATGGTCTCACACTCATTGGGAATCATGGCTGTAAAATATCCAAATATGCTGTAAAATATGGCATGGTGGCTCGGTGGGGCACTGGGTAGCACGTCTGCCTCACAGTTAGAAGGGTGCGGGTTCGATTCCACCTTCGGCCCTCCCTGTGCGGAGTTTGCATGTTCTCCCCGAGCCCATGTGGGTTTTCTCTGGGCGCTCCAGTTTCCTCCCACATCCCAAAAACATGCTTGGTAGGCCAATTGGAGACTCCAAATTGTCCCTAGGTGTGACTGCGAGTGCAAATGGTTGTTTGTCTCTGTGTGCCCTGCGATTGGCTGGCACCCGGTTCAGGGTGTCTCCTGCCTACTGCCCGATGTCGGCTGGGATAGGCTCCAGCACGCCTGCGACCCCCGTGGGGACTAAGCGGTTCAGAAGATGGATGATTGGGCATTGTGACTTCCAAGGAATATTGTAGCAGTGATTGATCTTTTCAGAACACTTGCAGAGAGTTATGGCATTTATGTTATCTGAAACCCATTTATTTAAAAAGAAAAAGATGATCACTGCAAGGTGTGAGTAAAGTATAAACAGCTATAGCATTTGTGCACCCATTTTGACATTCACCATTTAAATGTCGAATGCATGCATAGACAAATATAGTCATGAAAAAATAAACTTGATGTTGAATGACTTCCATACCCATATCCCTTGTGCACATAAGATTGTGAGAATCCAATGGAATGAAGGTGTGCATGTTATTGTTGCTTGCCTGTGATGCTATCAGGAGCCCACTTCCGAGTTTTCTGTGTGTGTGCGTGTGTCAGTTCCTCCAAGTGCACTGCCGCAGTGAGGCTATTTCTCTCAACCTTCAATTCAAACTTGGCCCATTACAGCCAGAGTACAAAAGCACTTTCTGTGCACTCAGGAGCTCACAGCAGTGAATGGTGGATATTTCCAATCACTTCACTGTCAATCCAAGTGTCAGGTAAACACAGACCATTGGCAACAGCATTAGAAAAAGAAAGAAAAAAAAAACCTTTTCAGCTATACCTGTCTTACTCCAGGAGACTTTGGAAAGGTATAAACAATTTGCAAGTACCGTACTTCAAAGTTAAAGACACCAATCTGATATCCTAAAAGCTGTCCGAATGCAAAATCACTATGCCAAAGATTAGACTGACATATTTCAGTTTTTTTTTCTAATTGAAGACATTTTGTTGCTGTTGTTGTGCTATACAAGGGCGCTACCTGAGCCCATAGTGTTCCACATCAACATATTAACAATTGTTGTCACAGGTCACGAGTGACCCCACAGAGAGAAAGTGTCCTGCTGGAGGCACCATGAGGGACACTGTAAATGGAACTTGAGCGAGACAGATGAAATTGGTGCAGCGTGGAGACATGTGGATGGAATAGCCAATGTGCGAGAGGAGCCATTGGGAAAACATACTGAAACAAAGATTTTCAGCCACAAGATGAAAATCTCTATGTAGCCTTAGCACAATGTGCTAAATAGGAAAAAAATGGAACTGTAATTGGACAAAAAATTGTTGTCCTCAGGCCGAGTTGAGTAAATATCTTTATAACTGACAACAGTCGACGTCAAGTACTAAAAAAAAATAAAAATAAAATGTTTGTTCGAGAACAATGGCAATAATGACAACATGGCATCCATTTCACTGCCACCCCCAATAAATAACATTAAAAAAGTACACTGCTATTGAATTACACAAACATTAATATTTATTTGTCATAATGGCTCTTTGTTTAAAGATCTTCAGTGTGTTATTTACCAAAGCACTCTGTGGTCAATTTTCTCCCTTTTATGTGTTTTTTCTTAAAAGGGAGCGTTCCACTTTGTGGTCTTTTGGGTTTGATGGCACGGCGGTTTGTCGGGCCAGAGTGGCACCGCTTGATTGATGGTGCTGACAGTTCATATCTACGGGGGGAGAACTTGTCACAGTTTTGCTTTTATGTTTTATAAGCATTTACCCCTTTAGGCGGCGTCTATCTTCACTGTTCATAAAAGTAAATCATACCATTATGTTGGTACTCTGGAACTCTGATTCATTCAAATGATTTGATCAGATTTGATGAAAATGGGGTCAAACTATTGGCAGTTAATTTTATAATCTTTATTTTTCAAGAAAAGTGACGACATGGAAAAGGGCACTTTGCAGTTTTAAAAGTTTTCTAAAAATGCTTGACTTCACTAACACTATTGATCGGTTCTGAATCAGTCCAAATCTGGATCCATCCAAATTTTTTCAACATCTGTTGCTAACCGGATGTGGGAATTCCGCCATAGTTTCAGCAAACTTCCTAAAGCCCAACGTAAAAAAAAAAAAAAAAGTCATCGCAAGGCCTCAGGGACATACGATATAGCCCAAGTAAAAAAAGAAAAAAGGGGGGCTTCTTCTATTGCCATAATTTGAAAACATAAACTTAACATCTAAACGTCAAAACATTTGCAGAAGGATGTTCATCCGGAATAAGACATTACTTTAGGTCACACTAAATACCATCATTACGTCTCCTGAAAGAATTATGTCATTGGATGAATAACAAAACAAACCAGACCACATATGAACAACTTGCGCATCATCAAGACAACAACGCAGGATTCCCCATTCCATGTGGTCCACGCCATCATCAATCATCATCACTTTTGTCTCCATTGTGGGTTTTTTAGGGGGGGGGGTGCATGGTTTCAATTATAAAAGCAACATGTTGATGTATGGAATCTCGTGTACGTTCTTGGCGACACTTTTCTTACAAAAACTTCCTGAAGTTCTGAAATGCTTGAAATAATAAAGCTGCCAAACAAAGCTGAGTCTAATGCTATTGGTAAGTCATCTTTCACAGCATCTCACCGCAGTAAACGGCAACCTATATTTTAGCACTGATCTCCAACCACGATGACTATAATCCCGCTTATTTTCATGACAAATACGACGCTTTGTAGTGTTCCAAAGATGCACTGCAACATCTAAAGCATCCTCGCCTGAAATCTCGATATGCAATAGAATTTTTTGAAAAATTACCATTTGATTCAATCTTTTTTTTCCTCGCCATTCCAAAAGGGCATTTTGTTCTTCACAGCTTTAATGGTTTACAAGAGATCCGGCAAAGCGCTGCTGATCTAGTGCTCTTTGTGCAGACTCCCGCCGAGAATGCAATCTTACTTTGGATGTGGCCGTCCAATTCCATCAACATAAACGCTTCACAAACACTTACACACAAAGTACTGGGGAAGGGAAAAAAAAAAAAATAGTACTTCAACATGAATCATTTTCTGGTTGTACTTCTGGCTGGTCTGAATGATTTGTATCTATTCAGAATATTATAAAATATAGAATTATTATACAGGGTATGAAAGTGGATTTAGAAAAACCTTTTTCCTTATGGAGGACTCTGAATGTGCATTTATTTTGCCTTTTTTTTCAGTTTTGACATTTGAAATGCAAATGCACTTTTTGAAAAAATGTCTGACATTAAGTATGAATATGTTTACAGTTCTGTGGTATCCTTCTTTGTACAAGTTTGAACGTCTCTATTAACTTGTTCTTTTCGATTGGATATAAAAATGCGGGAGTGCCATCTAGTGGTGAGGAGTTTTATTACAACTTAAAGCTAGTTTGGAAGAGAAAGCTTTGTGAACAAAGATGTTACAAATGATGCTCTTCTCTCCGACTGTAATTAATCAATCATAGCTGAGCGACTGAACAAGACAATTCCAAAAGGTCACCTCCATCACTTAACCATTGACAGTTAAAAATGACCACTTTCTTGGCTGAAACAAACCATATTCTGATTTCACCTCCCCCTCCCTTGCCTAAAATCATCCTCCCTTAACAAATTTAATGACAATAGTCTCCTCTGTGCTGCAGTCAGTGTCAGCTGTGTCTTTTTAATTCTCTAATCAGCAATGGGCAGAGGCGCTATCACGGCAACCATGCCGCTTCCCCACTCGATACAGACATCCCAAAACACACACAGGTTGGTTTTGTCAAATGTTTTATTGAGTGTAGACATCTGGCCTACTGTAAAAACATGCATTATCTGCACAAGTGGGGAGAGAAGCAGGTGGTATTGTCGCCACTGTCAGCTGTGACAGCGCCAGCAGCCGTGATGGAGATTAATGAAGTATCTGGAGAGTAATATGCTCCTTACAATTTGGAGTAGGGGGCTGATCCCCATCTTAAATAGCAAAGCTGTCAGAGTTTAGCGAACCCGTGTCTCAGCACAGAGAGGGAATTGATCTTACCGGACGGAAAGGAGAAAGCCAGTGAGTGGCGTTTGTCAGCCCGGCCTCTGCAAAGTGAATTTGAAAAAGGATGATGCCATCATCTTCAACAGTTGTCCACCTGGAATAAGATGACAAAAATAATTGTTAGAGGTGGAAAAAAAATACAATATAGAATGATATGTACAGCTATTTATTAATCGTCACATTAAATCCTCCGCTTGTTGCAATAATTGAAAGTAATCGTGCAAGACTAGCTTCTGGTGGCTTTTATTTCCTCTAATCACTTTTTATGTCTTCTTCTCTAGTCTCCTCAACTGCGCACACACTTGCCTCCATGTTTGGTTGGAGTGGTGCCTGAATTCCCACTGAGAGAATAATCCTCATTCAACTCTGATGTGCACGAGCACAAAATGTTAATAAGACTTTGATTGTGGCGCCACCAAACTTCTGAAGGAACCAGAACAAGTTCTAACATTTTCTTTGGTATACAGTAAGTATTTGTTCCCCTTCCCTGCAAACTCAAAATAATTGACTTGAAGTGCTAATATGCACAGGTTTATGCATTCGGCTCGTGAACAGCGTGCAATTAATTAGAAGAATCAATGTCCCTTTAGGCTCAGGGGACCATTTAATCCAAGCTCAATACCACCAGAAACACCGGTTGGAGAGGGAGACAGGGGGAAAAAAATAAAAAAAAATCAATCAATGGCTATTTGTGATTCCTGAGTATGGATTAAAGCAGACACGTCTAACTGGTTCATTTGCACTTGAAAGCAGCCATCTGGAGCAGCAAGCTTGGCTTAAGCAGATATGATTACTAATAATGTGATACCCCCGTACACTGGCCCCATTCAGGCGGCCTATTCCCACAACTGGCATTAAATAGACCAGCGTTAGAAATGTTCTTATGAGGCCCAGAGAGGGATCAGTGAGAGAGCACGCCGCGAGGACCTGACACTCAGATCGCCACCTTGGACAACAATGGTGGCACTCCCCCTGGGACGGACACGTTTCACTCTTTGTTTGCGGCTTACCAAGGGTGTGGACAATACACTGGCGCTGCATTAAATATCAAGGAGTTTTTTTTTTAAGTCTTGAACGATAAGGAGATTTAAATGATTTTATGGTATCCCCCCCCCCTCCCCTGTGCGTCAGCATAATTGCATTAGCTGTGGCGCTACGCTACTCTCATTTTGTTTTGTTATTGTTTTGCGGTTTACTCCTGTTCCTGAATGGAATTTTCTTTAATTATAAAATTATATTTTTTATGACTTGAGTGTATACGTATCATATGATTATATAATTATTATTTTATATGATATCATTGTTATTATTATTATTATTATTATTATTATTATTATTATTATTATTATTATTATTATCATTATTATTGTCATTATTATTATATTAACACCCACAACTGAAAAATAGTTAATATTACAGTTTCATGATACCAGGTTGCTGAGCTGGTTGATTGTAGCACTCAATTGCAAAAATTCAATTCAATCAACTCTGGCATATACCGCTTGAAAAAAATGACAAGAGCCTCGTGAAAACAAGACATGCAAGCGACATTAGCTGCTACTTATCCTTGAAACAGAGCTTATTTGTGGAATTTCACACCTGATTTAACTTGCCGCTTTCCATGATTGTCATATTACCTAGCACCGTTGTGACTTTGGGATTTGGAGCCAGACGGCACGTGGTTGCGGATCCGGAAAAAAAAAAAAAAAAAGCCTGTGCTGAACTTCCGTCAGCCAGCAAAGAGACATATAGTGATAAAGATATGCACAGCTGGAGCACAATGGCGCTGTTTAGAGCCAGGAACGCTCGGCTTGACGGGAACGGCGCTGCAGAGTGCGCACTAATTTCTTCCCCCGAGTAAAGGTGAAGAGCAGTTTGCAGTCGCCGACTGTCAGCTCGACTGATCACATGAGACTTACCCCTCATCTCTGGCTGCTCACCTTGACAGCGCTCTGGCTGCCTTCCTCTTTAAAATCCTGGAATTTCATTACTAGCGCCACAATGAAGCCCTTCACTGAGTCGCTATGGATCTTCTCTTGCAGCCTGTGGAGCCTTAGTTCCTTTCTGTCACAAAGCCAAGCGAGGGGAAAAAAAAGACAGATGCATTGTTTTAGGGAAGATGGATTACAGTGTGTGAACAAGATAGTGTTTGATGAGCTGATAGTGTTCTTATGTTTCTTTTTGATTTGTGGATAGCCTTCTACTCGGCTGCGCAATGCCAGGGCAGCGTGGAGGCCGATAAGAAGTCAGCCTTGCTATCAACGCCTTGTGGTTCCCATTCCTTGCCGCTATTGATTTCTGCCCCAGTAATCATGTCTCGTTGCGGCTCTCCGCTTGGCTCTCTGGTCATGAGGGCAAGAAGAGTCGGCGTTGCGAAGAGAGGCCCGAACAGTTTAGTAGAGCTGCAGGCCTCGATAGTGTTTGGTAATTCACATCAAATTCAATAACATCTCACTGTGTTAAAATGCAAGAAGGCAGACTGGATTAAGTTCAAGAGTCTTGCAAGTAAAGTAGAAATGAGAGAGAGTTCTGCTCCGCATTTACTGAGCATGACAGTTGGAAGTTTTCAGAGCCGGTTTTGCATTAGGGGAAAGTGGAAATATCACCAGAAACAGTTGATGGCACAAAACTTAACTCAAAATGAACACCACATGCAGTAGTAAAATCACTGGTCAACACATTTTTTTTTTCTTTTTTTTTTTTTTTTTTTAAATCAGAGATGCATGTAAACTTGTCTAAATGAATTATTTTTCTCTAGCACCACGTTTTCATAATAATAATAATAATAATAATAATAATAATAATAATAATAATAATGATAATAATCACAAAACAATCGTTTATATTTGGTGTAATTACATTATCGGCCACAAGATGGCAGCACACACATTTTGAGGCAGTCCATTTTGAAGAAGAATAAAAAAACAAGTATTTCAGCATAGCCTAGTTTTTGTTGAAAACAAACCTGCTTTTTACGGCTAACAAAAGTGACAGGTGTATCCAGCTAAAATTTCATTTCACTTCAAAACTTTTGACAATAAGGACTATATGCCGTCTCTGTGTACTATTTTGCCAGGGAAAAAAAAAAGTTAAAATCAGCAAGAGCAAGAACCGTAAAACCCTCCCAAGTGGTTGGTGCCCCACGAATAATTCACATACAAAAACACCACTGGTAGTTTTCAAAATGGTTTGCGCCCCCGAGTCCTCTTTAAGAGCTCCCGGATGACTGATGTTCAATTTATATGCATGGAAAATCAAGCTGGACAGCGATGACAAACGAGCCAAACAAGTGACGTGGCGGCAGTGTATCACTACAACTCGTCAAGCCTTCCTGCTCTTCCTGTCAGTGTGCTCAGGAACTGTCGAACGCTTTTAATTAAGCATCTAATCAGGCCGGGGTCAACATACGTATTTCATGCCGCATTTAATAGCGCTAATACATTCTCTTTGCGGTCTCACTGACAGAGTGCTTGTGAGCTTAACTACTATTAATCAGCATCAAGGTTTGTCGGTGTGAAGGGAAATGGATTAACGGGGGGCTCTTTTTTTTTTAAATACGCTACATTTCAAGAGATGCAGATTTCCCTCATTAAAAGCAACTCTGAAAGATAATGGTCACCTCCAGCCTGCCTAATAATGCATGTTAAAGGACTTGGGAACATGATGTTAGCGAGTGTAGTTTTTACAGCGCAAGATAGATTGGCTTAATATTGTTACTCACTGATGCCTACCTGACTAAATGCTCCAAGAAGCGACTTTGGCTTGTGGTAATCTATTACGTCGCCAACAACAACCTTTGAAGTGTTTCATGGCTTTTTTTTTTTTTTATATATAAATAACGGCGCCATCAGTCATGTTGTGGAAAGAGTGAGCATGCTGATGTTATCACAGAGAAATGTTAGGTGTCTTCCCCTCCGGCCCCAGCACAGTCTGAGGAATAATAAAAGTTGGGTAGAGTCTTAACAGCCACACCAACACAGCAGTGATACTTGCCGACATATACTCATCTTTAAAAACAAGTTTTACGTATAATTTCACCAAGTGCAAACAAGTAAATGCTGAACAGTATTGGTCCCAGTATTGATCCCTGCGGGACACCACATGTGATGTTACTAAACTCAGAACCTGGGCTGCCATTGACCTTTCGTTGGGACAAAAAAAAAATAGTATGTATTCAAAGCACTGAGATAGATTGTTAATTCTTCTTAAACCCCCAAATCAACATCTGTATTGACGCGAACGCTGCGATGCCATAACACAAAGCTCTCAGCTGGCCGGGCTGTGTACACTGAGACACAGAGGGAGGAGGTGCCCCCGGCCGGGCCCCCAAACAGAGGAATGAAAAGCGACATCAATTTTGGCACAGACATCCTCCGTCACACAGATTAGGCAGGCACAATGCGCGGGCTCCTTATCTCCAGCGGCAGGAGGAGGGCAGGCAGATCCGTGCGGGATGGAAACATTCTCATGGACGTAATGGGCAAAATCAATTGTTGCCCTCCTCAATCAATGCGGGCCCCCACTTTCACTGTTCAGCAGCTCACCAGTAATTGAAGTTATCCTGGGCCTGTAATGACCGCCTAAAGCACAACCATGACAAAGTTGAGAGCATGTGATATCAGTGAGGTTGCCAGCAGGGTGGAACGTGCTGCACTGGTTTGTGCGCTCCCTTACAATCTATTCTGGGGGTCGGGAAGGGGTGGGGGTAGGGGGGGGGGCATTTAGGCATACAGCCCATGCACGGACCTCATCAGGTCCAGCAGTGAAGAAGTACTCAAGGTGCCTTGATGGTCTTGCCCACCATGCCGGCGGGATCACACTTCAGTCACAATCAGCTGTTTGTGTGTTTCTTTCTCGCTTCTGATGGCGACACACTGCGGCGGCAAGACCCCATTCATTCTACTATAAACCCATTAAATGAATATGATGGGTCACTTTGTTTCACATTCAACCCTCCAGTGGGTTCTTTGATTAATTAGCAGCTCGTAGACTCATTTAGTTTTTTTTTTTTTTTTTTTAAAGAATTCAAGCCCGTGCCCAGAGAGGGGGGAGTGAAAAAAAAAGACTTTACCGTCATAATTTTTCTCTCCACAGAGGTTTTTCGCACAAGAACAATAAACTGAAAATGCCCAAGTTATAATTATACCTACGGATGACAGATGACAGTTAAAAACTTAATTTAGAGGAAAACCCTTTGACTGAGTTGTTGGGTAAGAAGAGGGATCCTTTGCTTTATAATGGTAATTACTCTGCCATTTATTATTCTATCAGCACATGCAATTAAAGGCGTGCATGGAGGAAGCGCTTGATAGTAAAACGTGCCGGGACGGAATACTAATGAACCTCTTGTGCTGCCAGACGAACTTGTGCATCTCCTCTTGACTCCGCTCGCCATTGAAAGGGATGACCAACACGTCAGGTCGTGAACTTCCAACTACTCCTTCATCAGCCTGGTAAAATACAAAACACGGAAAGAGTTGATGGGGATTGGATTGGATTTGCGTTTGATATCGGTGCCTTAAAATGCCCAAAGTGTCCCATTGGTGCGCCATTAAAATAAGTCGGGGCAACTTCATGAGCTCATCGGCATTGTCCTTCACATCCATTCATTCGTCACCTGCCCTTACCGCCCTTTGTGCTTCTCGTCTTTGTCTTTCAGTGCAGCGGTACACCTGACATAGCCTAGCAAAGATGGCGTTAATGGTAATTCTAAGTGCGAACAATATAAGGGCAGTGGGGCGTGCGGGTGGGGGAGGGAGCAATTATGAGATTAGCACTACTAGCACTGGAGGCCGAGATTGGACGGGTCTGAAAGAACAGCGGCTCGCAAATCCATTTTCACACGGCGGCCTGACACAAGTCTGAGGCAGGATTGATTGGAAAAGTGTCCCTGTCATTATGTGTAATCCAAGTTTCCTGTTTAAAGAGCCGAAGAATCAAAGACAGGGTAGGAGGCCGAGCACCAACAGGCCAATAACAGTAATGGCGGCTCCAACAATAATTAGCAATCAAAATGACATGACAGGAAACGTTGCCTTTGACTGAAAGTTTTCCCAGACACACTGAGTCAAGAGCATGGATGAAATTTTGATGTGGCACTTTTGAAAGCTATCCACCAATGTTTCGCTATTAAAAGCGGGTCAAAAGTAAAACCTAAGATGGCCGCCGAGCCAATTGAAAATAACAGCAGATGTATTTTGTCCCTTTTGGCGGCACGCACTTGTTTGGCACGTGATTTGCATTCCGTTCGCTACGGGCGGCTTGAATAATTATTTGCAAATCACTCTCACTACACTAGTCAAGGGCTGCGATCCTTTGAATGGACCCGTTGTAGCTGCGACTGTAATTGGTGAAGATCTGACAGAGCCAAGCCAAGTTAGCCGTGTAACGAAGAGGATCTTGCTAGCGGGTTGAGGGAGCGTTTTAATAATGCGAAAGCCCAGATGGAGAACACCGGCTGCAAATGAGCGCGGGGGTTCTTCTGGGTCCTTGCGTTGAGTGACACAGGCACAGGCACACACCTTGCAGGAACATGAAACTCCCCCTTTCCTCAAGTGCGCAGACAAAGCACTGTCAATTAAATGCCGCCACGCTCGGCGTCAACGACGCTCCCAAAAGTGCTTCTGTCGACTCGGCCGACGTCTGACGTACGCCACTCGGCCATTTGTATTGATGTCCTTTCCAATTATTTGCGCGATTGTACCTGTGGAGTGCATAAATTGTGGACGTGCTTATGTATAACAAGCGTTTCTTTAGCTGTAATTGCTTGATGTGTTATTATAACATAAATATTGGGCATCTTTTTCTTTGCGAATGCTGAAGTCTTGATGGAGCCAAATTAGGGGGTTTATTTCGAGGAAAATATTTCTCACAAAAAAGTCTGTCTTGTCGTTATATTTCAGCGTTGAGTATCATCTCTGGGTTAATAGAAGGACTCAGCACTTTCTGGCTATACCCCCAACCCGAACAAATGAAGCCTGAAATTTTTATTCTTTTCATAATGGAATTCCAATGGCCTTTGCCGCAAATCAAGTGGAAATTCTTGCATATCAAGTGGGGGGAAAAAATTAAATGTTAACCACGTTTTAATGTGATTAAGGGTGACAGGGACATTATTTCTGCTAATCATTCACCAGCATGTGGGCTCAAACAATGCTAGGCTGACAAGCTGTTTGTGATCTTTCCGACCAAGTTTTGTTAGTTTTGAAATCCTTCTACAAATTCAGATATGTATTCAATAAATGCTACCGTATGGCAAATTGCTATCGTGGAACTTTTAAATCACGCCAAATGGGGAAATGACACTAAAAAGAAATGGGGCACATGGACTGGTTGTGAATAGAGATGTCCCACAGGGAGACACCCCCCGGGGCTGCTCGATTTGTCTTTAACCCGGAGGGGGTCGAATAATTGCCGTGTTTCCGCATGCCTCAGGCTTCCCCGTGGCTTTGTCTACGCTTTGATCTGCTTAAATGGTTCAGGAGGAGAAAACAATAGGAGGTTCTAGAATACAAGGGCAGCTCGCTGAGACAATGACCCGGGCCGGACGAGACGCTCGTACGGGCTGGATTTAATAGAGCCGCTTACGCCACTAAGCCGGGCTAAAGGTGGGCTGTCACCTACGGCGTGAGAGCGGCGAAATAATGGCGGACTCAAAGCGTCGTTCTCAGAATAACGAGATCAGGTGTGTTCGAAAAAAAACCCGCCTTGTGACAGTCACGTTTAAAGTTGCTTCATCTCTGCAGGACACAAAAATCTAAATGGCGGTCCAGTTTTACGATATTTGAACACAAATGATGCATCAGGACATATACGCAGACAAAATAACAATTTCATAAAGAATATATTCTTTATCCTCTGCAAAAAGCTATTACTGCACCTTACTTAGTCATGTCCAGTTACTATTTGCTTTTATGAATTTCAATATTATGGAATGTTTTTTCCCAAACATATTGCAAGATATATTGGCTATATTTTGAACACCATAGACACATACTGTGTATCTAAAAATAGAACATATTGCAGTGGAAACAAGACAGGTGAGGTTTTACTGACGAGAAACTCTGCTGGATTAAATCCAGAGAAAGCCTTGGCACCCGAGCCGAAAACCTGCTACAGATGACGGTTGGAGGCTGAGCATCTTTTACAGCAGTATAATGTTGCTCCAACAACACCCCCCCCCCCCCCCCCCTTCCCTCTTAGCTTTCTCTGCTCAGGGAAACTAAAAGATGAGGTGCGAGCTCATGGCGGGCTTTTGAGGCCAGGAAGTCACGGAGGAAGGGAGCCCCGTGGGAAGTGTTTCATCCTCCCAGCGGTGAGCTCCTGAACGACGAGCGTGCAGACACTCGGCGCTCCCTGCGGCCAAAACTCGATGGAAATGCATCATACATCGTTTTCTCTCGAGGAGATCTTACACACTCGGGCACATTAGCGGTAATATTGTCAACCGCTTTCAACCTACAAAGCGATGGAGGAAACACGGCTCAATGAACACGCACAATAGGGGCAGCTTTAATTAAGACTGTCGTCTCACATTGCACCTAAAAGAAAAACCTTGAAAAGATGATTTTTCTCCAAATAACTCTGAGATCTTTTATCCAAAGTCATGGGAATTTGGAGGGGATATTTTGTGACTTTAAATCTTTGTAAAAAAATCAAGTCTGAGACTAAAAGGGTGCTAATAAAGTAAATAGCCCTCCACTGCGGATTTCAGGTTCGTGGTGGATTTCAGGTTCGTGGTTCCGCAATTTTTCTGATTTTTTTTTGTACAGTTAACTATTTTGGTCTGCTGTATAGCCCTCCATTGGGAATTTCACGTTTGTGGTTCTGCTATTTTAAAGATTTTTTTTGTACAGTTAACTATTTTGGCCTAACTCTCCTGTACACTTGAATGCAGTTTAATTCTGCTTTTGACCACAAGATGGCAGCATACTTGAATTTGAGCCGGTGAAAATTTGAAAGAAGAAGAATGAAACCAAAAGTACTGCGTTTCAGCACAGAATGCTGTTTTGTTGAAAATTACTGAATATTATCTGCAGTATGAGTACAAAAAATTAATTTAAATGAATTAATTTATTTATTTATTATACCATAAACACATAGCACAATTGTCAAAGAACAAGTGGACGGCCACAAAGAGCGGCATACACAGCTGAGATATTTTGAGAAGGTCCTTTGTAAAGCAATTGAGGGGATCTGGGTACAAAAAAAAAAAAATTAAAATGAATCTGAAATTCAAACTGTATCCCAGAGGACTGTTCTACCTCACCCAAAATCCTTCTTCTTATCCGTGCTGTCATTCACAGCAGTTGACTGGGCGAGAGAAAATAAAGGGCCCGGGCTCGAGCGGGGGGAGTCGTCAGCATGTGACAATTGTGACAAGAGCGAGCAAAGTGTGTAGCGCCGAGGAACACCACACAGATTTCTCCATCTCGTCTTTTTTTCCCTCCACTCCCAAGATGACAGCTTAATGTCTACCACATGCAATATTTATTCCCATCGTGTGTCAGACTGTCGAGCTGTCCCAGGGAGTACAAAGGATGCCACTTATTAGAATAAAAGCCGGGGGAAAGTAATCAAGGACATACGTAACATCAGCCAATCATGCTCTCAACTGAGCATGCGTCTTTTTTTTTTTTTTGCCCCCTCCGTTCACAACAGCCAAACAATAATCCTGATAATGAGGTCTTGGGATTTTTATGTGGCAACTCTAAATTTATTTCTCTTATTTGGTTGGGTTCACGAACCCATGTTTATCGTGACAGATGTGTTCCAGAAAATCTGTGACATAGACTGTAAAAAAATACCTTGGCTTATGGTTTGACTCATCCCACACATTTAAAGGTGTGTCGACCTGCTTGTCACTTTCAGTTGTGATTAACGGTAAAACAGAACAAAAACAGAATGAAGTATAGTGATATATAAATATAGTTAATTTTGACAACTGTACAAAACCCTTAAAAACTCGAGTTTGCAGGGGTAATCGCAATATAATGAGGAATTTCTATTTTTTTTTAATGTTAACATTCAACAAAGTTGTCTTCCCACATTGCAAAGTGCACTCTGAGTCAAAAAGCGAGACATGACCACTTTTAGCGGCGTGCAAACAAAATCCATAGACGATCATCGCAGGCCAAACTGTTAGTCTGCCATCTCATTAGCCGCACAGTCGACAGCAAGGCTTGACCGGCACAGCACCAAAAGAGGACAACATGAGACACGTCGACTGTGTCCTTTCATTAACGAGGGACAGTCAAGAAGCGGCCCGACTGGCCTGCCGGGACTTTATGATGGCCATCTGTTTCTGTTTTAGTGCACAGCCTCTTGTGTTGTTATTGCAACTAAGTTGAAGCTGAAGGGATCCATTAGGACTGACTCAGGCCTGTGGCGTGTACATCTTAGCTTGGGAACGAACGGGTTGTTGTTGTTTTTTTTATCAGGCTATCGCGCTGCACAAAGAGCTTACACGACAGCGAGACAAAGAAACAAGTCAAGACAATTTTTATGAAGGATTTTTTTTTTTTTTTAAATCGTGCCATCAGTCATGTTGAAGAAAGAAGAAATAATCTAAGATGAGCTGATATGAGGCAACTGCTGCTAGCCTGGGGCCTCCTTCACTTTAATTGTCAAAGCTCCCCCTACAGGCCAAACGGAGTAAATTCTCTTTTGGTTCACATTACCCTCATAGCAAAATATTTTAACCAAGAAGGACACAGTCACTTAACACGTGACTACTCGGTTATTGTTTTACTTGTATGATTTTGTACATTGCTTGCGTGTTAACTTTGACATTCTGGAAGGAATAAAAGAGTCTTCAAATGGGAATAATAAGAGTCTTCTCAGTTGTGTTTACAAATTTGGTTTACCAGTGGCCACACGATGTTGTGTTCGTTGTGTGTGAAACATTCTGATCTTGTGCTCCATTTATTCCCATTTGTACCCTTCTCGTCTTTACTGCATTCGATTTCGTCAAAACAACTGTGACGGAGGGTAACGTGATGAAAGTCGATAATGCTAAAAGAGCTGCAGCCGTTAACGTAGATAGGAACTAACATACTGTGTGCATATTTATTGACACCGTAGCCTGCAGGAGGAGCAAAAGGCCAGACACATTTACAGATAGGACAGGCGCTCCAGATTTGTTAAAGGTCAACTCTTTGACTTACAAGGAGCCAATTTACTTTAATGCACATTCTTGGGAAGATGAAGGGGGAAAAAAAGGGGGATGTACAAGAATGATTGCTATCACGCCATATATTTTTCCTCTGTATGTCTTTGTGACCATAAAATATGAAAAAAAAAAAATCACAGACTGCAACTCGTGCATGTTTTGCTTTTTTACTTGACGTCTCCTTTAAAGGAAGTAATTCCAATTAGCTCATCTATTAGCATTAAGCTAGCGCACTTTTGTGAAACCTCTATTATCCGATTTGTGTGTGAGAATGCACAAGGCTTGATTCTTGTTTTCTGTGTCAGTTTTCCCAACAAACTGTGACTCACAACTAAACAGCTTGAAGCAAGCAGACTTTGAATCTTTTTTTTTTCTTCTAGAACAGTGGGAGCCAAAGCGTGGCATTCAGGTATTGTGTCTCGAGTTAAATTATGTTTCAGTAAATGTGGGAAGGCTAAAACAAACGATAAACAAACAATCGTAACCATGTGGCATATTGTGAAACGGGAGGGCTTCACCGGACTGATAAAGCTGTCGATGCCTTGTAAAATAAACGATATCTTAACCGATGGAGTGAAAACATGCCAAGACTGGCAAGGCCGCGGCCGCAGCCACCGCATCGTCACCGACGCTTTAACGAGTCTCTCTCAAAAAAAGGGGGGCTATAGGAAACGTCTGCAAAGAGAAGAAAGCCTCTCGATAGACTCTTGGAGATGCCATTCCCTATCACGCAATGCCTCTCAGTCATAAACACATGACAAATGGTGCCTTAATCATTTTTTACGAGCAGGGATGTGCAGGGGCAGCGCAGGGCCGGAGGGGAGGGGGGAGGAGGGGGTCGGAGGGGTGGGGGGGGGTCGGCGAGCAGCGGGCGGGCCCCTGTTGCACAGAGTAGAGGGCTGTGTGCTAAAGTCTCCTCTGGAACATCACTGGGCCAGCACGTCTTTGATCTCCGCACAGCAATTACGCCTGTACCCAAATGAGCACGGAGTCGCCTCGGAGACAGACTTCAAACATGCACATGGATGCCTTCTTGTACACATGCGCTGTATAGGATTGGAGCCATGTGCTCCTCTCTACGCTAAATGATGTACCGTCTCCAGCAGAGAACCTGCGGATAAAAGTCGGCCTTGCTCCTCGTCTGATCCTTCCATTAATGATGCTTTTCTAAAGCTAATACCGCGCATTCTTCTCTAAACAAGGGCGGCGTGCTATGTGGCTTCTGATCTCCATGCAGGATGATGTCGTTTGAAAACGGGTCGCTTTCCGAGCTTCGGGGGCTCTTATCTTTCATGTGTGTGAATTGAGGAGAAACCCCCAAAAAAATGGAGATAGATTTTGACTTTGGCAAATGCACTTGGTCAAAAAGCACTTAGACAAAATGGCTGCGAGAAGCCACAAGCACTTTAGAAGTAGACTGGGGAAGGTTTGGTATCTTCATAATAGAGCCTGACAGATGTGAAAATTTTTGAGGCCGATGCTGATTTTGGACGGACAAAAAATGCTTATTATTGATTAATCGGACGATTAATTAAACTATTTATAATGTAGAGAATAAAAAAATTTGGGGTGACGTACCTCTGAATTCCATTGCAGCATCCAAGAGCAACGCATACACTTAGAAAAACTTCCAAATTTAAGTTGTCCAATGCTGATGGCCTCTCGTCTGTCTGAATACCTGAAAGAAAAATAGAAATCACACTTGTATTAAAATAGAGATATGTTGCCCCCGCCTGCAAAGCACCAAAAAGTGAAATTACCCTCATGGAATAAAACCAATCGTTGTTTTTCTGTATTTGTCCAGCAATTGGCTGGCAACCAATCCAGTGTGTAACCAGTTAACTTTTCTTTTTGACCTTGTATTAAATTCCATTTCACTCTGCAATGTATTCACAAACTTTCCAACACATGAAACGTTAAGTTCAAACGAATGCATGAATGATGAATGAATTAAACAAAACACATTAAAATTCAAACATCTCCTGAAAAATCCCAATGAATAAAACCGTCCTGAAAGACGGCAGGGATAAAATTGCCTTATTTGTCTCATTCTGTGAATCACTTCTTTTCCTTCAGACATTAAATCTGAGATTGCAATTTGTCTAGCTGTTTGCTTTGAATAGTCTGTAACCATATCATCATCTCAACGGTGCTTGTGAAGGAAGAAAAAAAAAAATCACACACAGGAGCTTGGCGACAGGCAAATGGCAGTCTGGCGTCTCGGCTGCCATTAGGGCTCGGAGCGAGCATTTATTGTACAATTAGGGCCAGCCAGATCTACCTGTAATCATCTCCATACAGGTGTGAGCTTCTCTCTGGACATGGGAAGTGACTCATCACTTGTCAAACATCAACACTTTGATGCCAACATTGTTCATCGTGGCGCCCTGGAGACCCTGCAGCGGTATTCGCTTTGCCTGTTTAAAACATTCTGATTTATTGCATCGCTTGCAGTTGCACACACACACGACACGCACACAAAAGTCTTCCGACTCAGGGTAGCTATTGCGCAAGTCATGAATCATTTGATTAACGACTCCTTCTGTCTGACAGTAGCACGGGATTTCGTGTCAGGAACATTTGAACAATATGCAGGTGAATGACTGCGTGTGTGTGATACAAGGAATGAAGAAAAGTGAAACTTCAGTGAGCTAATTTGAGGTTAGCACTTTGAAGCAATAGGACAGGGATGGGCAATTTGAATGATGGAGGTGGCTATAATTTTTCATCAGTGATAAAGACCTTGAATTTCAAGCGGATGAAAAAAAATTACGAACAAAATATGTGCTCTTAATATGTTTTTTTTAAATATATTTCTCAATGTATGCGTCATCGCGACAAGATGCAAGCTAGCTTGCGGGCTAACAGGCTCCCGAATGAATATCTTTTAACACTTGAGTGAAATTTGACAATTTATGAAATATTTTCATGATCATTATAGTCAAACTACAAATTGTGTGACCACAGGAGTGTTTGACAAACTCCAAAATAGAAAGGAGAGGCGTAAAAGAATCAGTGCTAACCAATGCTAACCTTGCATGAGCTGAGTGAACCGCTCACTTTCATGGCTAAAAAAAAAAAAAAAGGTTTTGGGCAATACGAAATGAGTTTATGGTGTTGGTGCAATTGAAAAAGGCAAAAGTTTCTTTATTCATTGTATTTGGACAGTCTTTGTGCTCTGCGGGGATTTCCGGGCTACAAAGTGCCACTTGTAAAGCATGCCACTAATGCTACAATTGTGAGAAACATGTGGCAACAAAGCCAAATATGTGCAGTGAAACCATCTTCAATATAATAGGCCCTGGAAGAGGGTTTTTTTTTCCCCTCCCATGTGATTTACTGAGCATCGCCAGATGGTATTAATGACTTTTCGCTTTGAACATACTTATATTTGCTGTTTTGATATTTAGGGCCTTCATTCTCTTTGATATTGTATGGAATTGAAAAAATGTTGTTGGAAAATGGGGACCATATGCTAGATGAAGTGCTTAATGAAGTTTTGCGGGCTGGTTAAGCTTTGCGAGGCAGGATGTTGTGTTAGGGTAGACTAAGTGACACTGGCGGTACTTCGGCAAACGCTCAGCCAGGTGCTAACAAATTGTTGTGTTAGCGTGTATGTAACGTTTGCTAATTGAGACAAAACTTTTACTTGTACTGAGCGCAGTCTTGCCTTCAAGCCTTTCCGAAGGAGGACAATTGAATCAAGACATACAGGAATGACATCATCCACGCTTACACAACGGCGGTGACACATTTGAGGAAATGTCATTTTATCATCATCAAAAAGAAAGTGATCGATGCGTCATAAAAGTTCAGTTAAGGCAATAAAAAAAAGGACGAGTGAAGAGACGCTACTTAAATTACGGTTGTATGTCATGATAATGTGTCTTAAGAGTGTGCAGATGAAACGGAATGGCCGCTTCCAGCTCATCCGCTTCACATTTGTTCAAATCGTGGGTGGCGTGCGACTGGCGGCATGATAGCGCCATGTGTCATGGCATTTCCATGAAATTGCGTCATTTTTTTTATCTTGTACCGACTTGTCCGAGAACGGGAATCGCAAGTCGAAAGGCTGTACTCCAACTCTAAAGTCTCAACTATTAAGTAATAACTTTTTGATAATCGACCGGCCATTGGTCCATTTCAGAAACTCATGTGTGAGCATTTCAGTGGAGTGTTTAAAAGAATTTCTTTGGCATTCCCGGTCAGAATACTGTACGGCGAACGGGATGGCGTGGCCGACACTCGAGACTGCTTCTTGACAGTCGTTGTCGGCGGAAAAGGGTGGAGAATGGGAGGGTGCCAGATAGAAAAGTTGTAGTAAAGAAATGGAGCCTATTATCGTTGATTCGACCCCACGTAAATTAGCGGAACGCATTCCTATTGTTGCTGTCAACTTGACCTGCCTCTCCAAATAAAAACTTGCCCACCCCCTGAAACACTCCCCTTGCCTCCGTTTCCCTCCCCAAACCCTTAGCGCACTTCACAATCACACCGCCTTTTGAAAGAAGCGAGAAAAAAAAAAAAAAAAAACCTTGCCAGAGCCTCAATTACACAATGGCAGCAAAAAGCTCCACACGCTGACCCCCGGCCAGCTGCATTCACTCTGGCCACATCTCTCTCCGCAGGAATTCTAAAGGCCTTTTTAGTCAGGCAGCCAGAGAGTGCAGCCAGCGGGAGAGGCGCATGGGGAAGAGGTGCGCACACACACTTCGCCCGCCCGGCCCAAGTCTTCACAGAGAGATTAATCATGTGTGAAATGGAAACAGCAAACGGCCACTGACACGGCCTGAACCCGCTCCAGGTTTTCCCCTCATCAGCTTGCTCCCCTAACAGGCAGGTGTTAATAAAAAGGTCCGCCATGACTGGACGCCTGCCACCGCCGAGCGCCGCTGGTGGGCTGCCTTGCCATTATTGTTGTTTGTGAGACCAATCGTAAGGACAAAAGGCAGGGAAAATTGCACCGCAAAGAAAAACATCACTGCGGCGTTGTTAGCGAATCTTGATAACAATGGAGAAATATACCAGAGTTTGTCTGTATGCCTTGGTGTAGAGTCATTGTGTGTTTGTTATGAGGGATTTTTTTCCATTTAGGAAAATGATTTCCATTTAGGAAAATGATTATTATTGATGTTATATTATTATGATTCTTGGCATTGACTTGACATCTCAACCTAGCAACTGGGAGGAGATAAAATACAACGGAAAGTATTACATTGCAACATATATTACTTGTACTCGTATTCACAGGTATATGACATGTATATTTGTTGTTCAGAGGTGCAATAAACAATTGGCAACAAACCAATTATCCAATTAATCAAAAGTATTTTCATAATTGGCACTTTCATTTAAAATTGTACAAATCTCACAATTGCAGTCATTCAACAGTTAATATTCTTAGATTTCTGTAGTCATCCATGAAAGCAAATCAAACATGTGCTTGTAATTTTGACAACAATGATCAATATTTCTGGCCTGTATTAAGAATCAATCCAGTAGCTGAATCATAATAAATTTGTGCATTTTTTGCACTGTCAATGGAAATATTTTTTTAATCTGATTAATCAACAAAAAAAAAATCGACTTATCAATTGGTTAATAAAATAATAATTTGTTGAAGCCCTAATGTATATATGTTATGTATCTGCACGTATACACAGCTACACGTCATAAGAAATTGCAATCTTTTTTTTTTTAACCCTTAAACCGAACTTGAAGGGATTCAACTCAAATGCGGGCAGAAGTCTAAAACATGTCTTCTTTCTTGTGCCTTTAAAGACGTGTGCATTTAAATGGTGACATAAAGATGCAAATATGCGAGTGGCGGCAGCTGAGCGAGGCCCACACAGTCGGCCGGCCTAACGGCAAGACAATCGCGTCGCGTCCCTCCCGTCTTAAAAGCCCGGTGCAGCCTTTGATAAGCGCCATTCTTTCTTGCCATCTAAAGAGGTCTTCCATAGATTTGACTTGCCTGGCGCAACCTTTGACGATTAATGTAGATCATTTTTATTCATTGCCAAAAATTGTCAGCAATTATGTGCGCAAAGCGGCCACCTGCCTTGGCTGAATGGCTGCGGTTAGTGGGGCTGCACGGCTTGTGGGGAGGCGCGGCCAAGTGGGGGAGTTAGGGGCGGCTGCGGTGGGGTGGGCTGTGCGGCAGGTGAAATAGCCCCTCTCGTTAGTGTAATGAGTGGTCCGAGCCTCGCAGTGGCGGGGGCACGTCGCTCCCACTGAAATGCCACATCCCCCCTCCTTAAGTGCATCGTGGGACATTTACAGGCAAATCACAGACCATTTTGACGGATTTTAGTCGTTCTCTGATCAAGCTCGAACAAATATATGAAATCCATCCATCCATTTTCTATAGTTTCAGAGCATTCAATGGAGAGCATTGAGAGCGGGGACAACAGCTTGAATTTCCAGAGCACATCTTTTAAGTCTCATTTTATTTACATTTTTTTATCATCAGTGTGGTTATTCTTATTTGATTTTTATCAAATTTAGAAAGAAATTTTCACTTTGCAGGGACTTTAAGGGTTTTAATGTGATGGAGACAGACACATCACCTGCTGTCCTCGCTTACGCGGCCGCATGTTCGGTGATGCAAGTATTACTTTAGATGAACAAGAAGTGTGTGGAAACACTTTCATTAGACCACGGCGCTGACCCCGGGTCGGCCACTGAATAAGTAACTCTCTATTAATGATTTCTGCAGCGGCACACTCCTGACCCCTGATCGCTTTCAATCTCAGAGAGGTAGAAAATGGCGAAGGGGTGAGAAGGAGAGGGGGGAGACCCATTGCGTGGAGATTAAGAAAAACATACTTTTTTTTCTCCCCCTGCTTTTGCCGTGTGTGTGGGAGGGTGATTATTTGTGCCACACTGCTGGGAGGGGGGGCGGGGGGGGGTGCAAACATCCTGCTGAGACTGACTCACGTATTCTGGTTTGAGTTTCTTGTCGCCGTTCCTAATTGCCGTCTTCTCCAGCTTGTCAATAATAGGGAAGATCATCATCCTTGTCCTTCAGCCTCAGCTTCTTGTGGATGATCTCCATGTCCCTCATGGGGTCCCCGCTCGTCTCATCATAGATGATATCCTCATCGTCAAATGCACCTGCAGCGCAAAGACACACAAACAACATATAAGTATTGATTTTTTTTCCTTTTATTTCTTCTACCAGGGAACAGCAGGAGGGTGACAAATCGGTAAAAAAGCAATCAATAAGTCTTGTGATTCCCCCACAAATTTTCCCAAATTGTAAAGGCTGCAACTTGGGATGGAGGGGAAGCTTCATTTGGGTTGGTCACTAGGCCTTTTACCCTCAAATGTATTTATTTATTTTTTAATTTTTTAATTTTTTTTACCACAGATTTATTTATTTATGTATTTTTTTTTTGTTTATTTATCAATTTATTTATTTATTTATTGCATCTCCAGAGCTGTAGAAGTGAAGTTCACATCGTGTTTCATAAAACATGAAAAACTTACCATGGCTGCAGTTTTTTTATTTTTAAATACATTTTTTATGAGTCAACAACAACCAACCAACCAACCAACCAACCAACCAACCAACCAACCAACCAACCAACCAACCAACCAACCAACCAACCAACCAACCAACTACTGTCAGAAAGGGAACGCCAGGTTATTCAACAAGGAAGTACAAGTCAGGTGAAGAATTCAATGAAACATGTCTGGTATTTATTGCATCTCCAGAGCTGTAGAAGTGAAGTTCGCATCGTGTTTCATAAAACATGAAAAACTTACCATGGCTGCAGTTTTTTTATTTTTAAATACATTTTTTTATGAGTGAACAACAACCAACCAACCAACCAACCAACCAACCAACCAACCAACCAACCAACCAACCAACCAACCAACCAACCAACCAACCAACCAACCAACCAACCAACCAACCAACTACTGTCAGAAAGGGAACGCCAGGTCATTCAACAAGGAAGTACAAGTCAGGTGAAGAATTCAATGAAACATGTCTGGTATCCGCTTCAGTGTCTTCAGTGGCGTCAGTTAATGCTCCGTATAAAAACACCGTTGACAGACAGGTGAGGTCCTGACAGAAAGTTACGTCACCTCTATGATTGGCTCATTAAAAAGCTGTCACACCAGCGACAAACATGCCAGAACATTGATGCACGCTTGGAATATTGATGACTCACTGTTCTGTCACAAACAATGCCTGTTAAAGACTGAGGCAACTATAATGCCAAGTCATTGCTGACAATGTAAAAACTTTCCATTTGTAGTAAACAATCATAAAATGATCATGCATTGATCATTTTATGATTGGTTACTTCCTGAATGGTGACTTTTTGCACAGCATTGTAGCCAGTGTTGGAAAGTTACACAGTAAAATGCTTGTATGCAATGCCCATGTAAGAAAAAATGAAAATTGCGGCCAAAAATAAATGAATCTGTTGTTTCCAGCCTCAAATACATAAAAATAAAACTCGTCAACTGTCAACCAATTAGCCCTTACTAAGACTTGTAACAATGAATGCTACTTGGGCTCTGTAGCTTCTACTTTTTAGAGAAAGAGTTTGTCGATTGACTTAACCCATTAAAATAATGTTGAATGTCCTCAGGTGGATTTTGGAGTCTGTACTTTTTTGTACTGAAAATATTATTTTTAGCAATCTTCTACAGTGTGAATACCACCTTTGCGTGGGTGGTAATAGTTAACAACACAAGTATGTTAGCATGCCAACGTGAGCAATCAACGTCAACACTGAATTAAAGGTGTTCTTGCATGTCATCAATGGTAAAAGAAATAATCGTTCCCTCGAGCGCACGCGACCTTGTTCTTCTGCTTGATTATTATTATTTTTTTTTAAGTGAAGTTGTTACAAACCAGCATGGCTGATCCACGCACGACTTAATAGTCGAGCTTGTCAGCAAAAAGCTGCGGACTTGTGCGCGAGCTGTCATCCTGTGCGTTGTTGTCCTCGTGCCGAAATGAACTTACTCAATTAGTTTGTCTAATCAGCCTGTTTTGGTTCGTCTCCTCTTGCCGAGGTACTCCACAGCATAAACAGTTCACTTAGGCTCCACAGAAAGGGGCTAATCAGTGGAATTATTGTTTTGCTGCTCCAATTTACCAGCTCCCTGTTTAGCAGTGATTGCGATGGAAATTGTCCATTGTGTTTGTACGAACTTAGGAAATATACTGCAACGTAATCACTTTGTTTGCTGCGAGAATATACATACACCAGCAGCGCTCATAATGTACAATTTGGATATCCTGTCGGGCAAATTCTTACGAGCAATTCTGGCACATCAGGTTTCAAAAGTGCTCGAATTAGTCATAAATCTGTCATGAATGATTTCAATTCAATCAAGTCGTAGAAATATAAATAGCACTCTTTTTTGACTGGTCTACAATGTGCTAGCTTATATTTGTGACATGAAAAGTAGATAGAAAGGCTTTGGAAGGGCAGGCACAGCTGATGGCCTGACATTCTCCTTTTGGACACCATATATGCCACCGTAATTCCTTTCAATTAATTCTGCCTAATTTAACATTCACTTCAACTTTACAGCCACCCAATTTATGGCTGAGAGCCAGAGAACAAATGTATGGAAAAAAAAGATGGGGGGGGGGGATTGTGAGGGGCACTTGTTACAATTGACTCTTGTGAGGCCGTCGCCATGCAAGGATGCTAGCAAGAAAAACAACAAAAAAAGCTAATGCTAACATCAGCCAAAATGTCCACCCTGATAGTAAAGAGGAAATCAAGTCCAAAAAAAATTTCTGACAACAAAATGTTCTTTGCACCTTCCTGAGAATCTAAAAAGAGTTTTATGATTAAAAATGCATTTGTGGAATATGACCAAAGTGATTAGCGGGGAGTGGCTTTGGATGGCCTGATTAGGGGAGCTCCAATTTTTGGATTTACACTGGCACTCCAAGATGGGGGTGCCCGACAAGAACTACAGCATAATGTGACTCTTAAATGGTTTTAGGAGAGACCCCACCAGTTTGGAGTATTACACCGAGCGTCAAAAAGAAGCTCGAGCTATCATCACTTGTGAATGACGTCGACAGACAAGACTGCAATCTGTGTCAAGTCAAAGATCAATACTGATACTGATTGAGCTTGTGCCGTGTGATGTCGCTACCTGGGAGGGTACGTGGTCAACATAATTCTGCAAAATTACAGTATTCATTCGCCTTCAACTTCCTGCGCGTGTTTTCACATGCAAGGCGGCTTGGCTAAGAGCACATCTGAAGAAGTCGCATTCCTCTCACCGCCTTAAAAAATGTTCACGCCAAGTCAGCGTCGCAATTCTACTGGCATTCAGAGCAGTAAAAGCAATTTTATGGGTGTGTTGAGGGGGAAGCGTATGATGGGTGTCTTACCGGTTTTGAAACACTACAGATGAACATGAGGAGTATTCAGAAATATGTTTTTATAGGATTGGTGAGAGCGACGGCTATACGATGACAGCTTCAGGAGTTTTTCCTTGGCGTACTGACTTAGCAATTACTGTAAATACGTTGGCAACTTAAAGGCGGCTTGATGAAATGATGCATTCAAAGCACTCTTTGTACAAAAAGAAACATGAAAATTTGCCTTGTTTTACAGATGTTTATATTTTATCTTTATATTTGTGTGTATTTTCCTCTCCTTTGGCCAATCTTTTGCCGATTTGTTTTTATAAGAAAATATTTTTCACTAAACTATTTTTGCCCAGTATTAAGATATTTTTGTCAAAACATTTTAAGATTTTTTTTCCCTAAAGAATTTGCTTTCATTACACATATATATATATATATATATATATATATATATATATATATATATATATATATATATATATATATATATATATATATATATATATATATATATATATATATATATTTTTTAATTTAATTTTAATTATCATTTAATTATTTTTCTAATAATTAAAAAAGAAATTCTGGAATATTTTTGCCTGCTACTTTTTCGAGAAGGTGCAACTATTATGTTCTTACAATTTTTTAAAAATAACATTTGTGTGTTTTTATAAAGAATAATAATATTCTTAGAGAATGAGGGATATACTTTAGACAAAAATTGGGAATGTGTAGAATCCTAAATTGGATGATCCAGATGGGACCAAGTTACATTTGTTGACATGACCCCAAAAAAACAAAAGTGACTCATCTCATCTTTAGCTTCCTTGCCATTTCCATTTGTTGGGAACACATGTGCAAGTTTCACATGCACACAAGTGTTGTCCCGCATCAGAGAAGAAACCTTTTCAGGTCCTTCAGTGCCACTGATTGCACAGGCACCAGCAATTTCCTAACCAACCGCCACCTGAACAATGATGTGTTCGCCTTTTCAGACCCTGCGCTCTTTCATAGCAGAATCATTTTGCAGTTTGGAACGAGATCTCCATAGCAACTCCTCTTTGAGGGGTTTAGAATCACCATCCAATAATTCTATGATCATCGGGCCTTGCCATTCCCGGTGGTTCTTTTCACAGTGGACAGGAGGGGTGGGGGGGGACAAGGAAAAGGGGGGGCTGAGTAGGAGGACGACGCAGGAAGAGTCGCTAGTCTATTTCAGGCAATTCATCTTGCGAGCCCATTAGAATTCAAAATATTGCGACCTTCAATCAGGGCAGATTTTATTTGGAGCTGTGGCGATCTCCACTCAAGATGGGAAGGCATTTGGCTCTAATCATCCGCCACGAGTGGAGGCTGACAAAGACTCTTCATTCTCGCTCGGGCAAAAACGCTCATTTAAATGCTGTGACAGCACCTCAAAACACAAAGCGTATAAAAGGAGGACGAGCCATGCTGCCGTTAAATGATCCACACGCGTCTTTGCCCGGATTGCTTAAAACAACGAAATAAAAACATGCATGCCACGGGGGAAAATTATTTTACCGACAGAGGTGTACAAAATTTAAGAACCGGCATCTTGAATACATCAAACATGAATGTGCGGGCGTAAAGAATTTTGTGCAACTTTTTGGAAACATTTCTTTCACGTAGTGTCGAAGAGTAGACGTAAATAAATAATTGGGTGGCGTCAACTACAAATACTACAGATGCTTGTGGCTATGAAGACTCTGTGAGCAGGTGAGTGATTACATAAAATTCCTGGAGTGATTCCATAATCGACAATTAAATCGCGGCTTGGAATGCCATGGCTCACGTTTTGGTAACACCCATGGAGGTTTCCCTGTATTATACAGAGATCATTATAGGAGGGAATGTCGAACCGCTGGGAATTATTTTGCAGAAATAGAAAGGAGTACCAGTAAGTCAGGTCGAACTGCCCCAAGGCCTCACAATGCGTGACACAAAACCCTAAAGTCATCTTCAAACCCATTGCCCTTTTGTCAAGGTGACGCACTCAAACGAATAATTGATAGGAAACAAAGAAACAAATTGGAATATGGCCCAGTGAACACACTGTAGTAGAAAAAAGGTGCGCTGGCTCACAAATCACTGATTCATCAGGGATCGAGTCGACGCTAAGGCAATACACTCGAAAATGCTCAAAATAAGCACCGGAATTAAAGCCCGTATTCTAGCGAGCTTCAAACCGTTGTGGATTTCTCATCAGGGTTTGTTCAAGGTCGCCGTTTTAACGATTGCAAACATTTTTTTTTGTTGAGTATGTTCAGTTACATTCCAAAGGTGTTGGATGGAGTCGCTTTGCTATGCGCACTTTAGCACACTCGAGCTAAAAAAGGCTTTTCCCCTACTTTAGATCATTTCTGAAACTTTTGTCTGAATTCCCAGGTTACACTAAAAGGCCACACATTAGAGAGTTTAGTGTCATAAAGGCGTATTTTCCAACGACATCCAAGTAGCATATATTACAAATGAAGTCAACGTTCATAAAACGAGCAGCTTGGTGACTTACTCAGATGAGCACAAACGTGGTTTTGCTCTATTAAATTTAAAAGACTGCAGAACAATAGCCAGCTCATTCTCACATGGAAAACAGCTGTGTGGATGGATGAACGCCAGCTCCTCCAAAATATTAGCATGGAAGCCACCATCACATCACTCACCCATAGTGGCCACTTAACACAGAGACACTGTTCCTTTTCATCTCCTTTACTGCAGCGCGACTAAAGACATCACTTGTGAATCAATGCATGTCCGAGACGGCCAAATGTTTCATTGAGGATATAAATCCAAAATTTCTCTAGTGCTTTAAAACATATTTGTCTCCAGTTCTTGGAACCTCTGCAGTGCTACAGTAAAAGTAAATAAGAGGCTAGCATCACAAATATACATTTAGAATGTTCTAGATTTTTGTCCCGGTATCCTCTCAGTTAAAATGTTGATATGTGATCAACAAAAACGTAAAAAAAAAAAAAAAGTAGAGATGGGCAAGTACCGATATGGTATCGGACCGATATCGGCCTCATTTTAATGTATTGGGTACTCGTGGAGGTCGCCGATACCAGCCACCATTACTTAAAGCAAAAATAAATAAATAAATCGACATCAAGTAAATCCTGCTGCTATACAGAGGCAGTCTGGCTTATCGGGAAAATAAGTTTTGTTTACAATGTTTGGTCTGTGCTAAATGGAAGTATCGGTACTTGATATCGGTGCGGAAAAAACAATTGAACAATTTGAATTGTGACAAAGTTCCCACTAGTGCGCTAATACTGACGGACAACAAGTATCCAAATCAATCTGAGTGACAGCCAATCAATAATGAATAGAGTGATAATCCAATAAGTGTCAATAAAAAGAAGGAGCAATTGTACAGTACAGAAAAAAAGTACAGTTAAACCAGTTTGTCACATGATACGACTATCGCAAATGTGATCAGCACTGGCAACGTGGAAAGACATCATCATCCATCCGTCCAGCCATCCATTTACTGTCCAGCCTATGCTGGTTGGGGTCATGGGCAAAATGTCTCTGAGCGGGAGGCAGACTGGAAGGCTAGCCAAGCAGGCCTGGCAACCTGTTGCCAGTTGTGTTCCATGACACACGGGTGTGGCAACAGCGATGTGATGTTTCCATTTCCCATCATTACCGTAACTGAGCAGCTGGCGACACATTCCGTTCGACAAGTTGTCACAAGGTTTTAAGTTCAATTTGGAAAGTCACCCACTTAAGTTTCTATGACAACATTCCGTCGTGACATACAAACATAATGCCATGTTATATACAAATATATGATTGAAACCTTTAACACTATACTGAAATGACATTTTGCCTCAATGACAACTTTGAACACGAGTCAAAAGTTTCCTGATAACTTTTCCAGCATCCAAAAGCACACATGAATGTTGATGGCCCGCATTTACAGCACAAGATCAAATGGGCTAGCATAATTCAAACCATACTGCATAGCTTCTGAAAGTTGACACAGACAAGAACCCTCTGTACTTGTGTCACTCTCTTTGAGCGAGCCTTTTCAGAGGGAATGTGCGTTTTGCCGCGACTTAATGAATTGTGACTTTAATGTTGATCTCTGCACCTAACGCCCCGAACGGCCTGCGAACAAGACAACTGAGGCGGGTGCTTTGAAAAGCCCACGAGTTCTTTCACAAGCCTTTGAGCTGTGTCATGATGTTCGCCGAGCAGCGTTACACCATGCCGAGTCGCTCGTGTGGCAAAAGTGAACGCGAGCTCAGCCTTTTGACTCGCTCAGGTGTTATGAGAAAGATGCAAACCATTCATTGACAAAAGGAATCTGAAAACCAGATTGGATTTTGCAAAGTAGTCCAGAGAAGAGCCACAAGGCTTGACACCAAGATTCTCATTCAGTGCCATTGACTGATAAAGATGTCAAAGTTGCATTTTTAACTGGGATGGCAGTAACTATAATTCACTTGAAATTAATTTAAAAAGGTCTGTTACATTCCTTCAAAAAATGAAAATTTGAACTTCTTGTTTGATCTGAGACTCAAATGTCTTCAAACTCATACAAGGAACTGACCTTGATGTTCCAATAATTTTGATGGCCCCACTGGAGGAGCCTCCATAAATACGAGACTAGAGGCTTTGTTTCTTAAATCTAAAAAAAAAAAAAAAAAATGACTTGAGTGGAGCAGCAATCACGCATCACTAGAGGAAGGAGATATCGACAACTTTGCTCTTGGCGAGAGAGCAAGACGAGCGTGAGCAGATGTCAAATGCGAGAGAATGGGTGAATGGAGAGATATCCTACCTGGCTGGTTTGTGGACTTGACAGAGGAAATCATAGCGCTGGTCTGGAATGGGCACTTTGCTTTCATTTGGGTCAGTGGTGCAGAAGGGGAAATTTCCCGCAGCCAGCCTGACTCTTTGTCAGCACGCTGCAAAAGGTTGACGTCTTGAAAATGCAAACAGTGGAGAAAAGGTGATGCTAGGTTGACAGTCAAATCCAACCAGAATCACATCAGTGCCCAATGCAAGTTGACAAAATCATAGAGAATCCATCATAGCATATCCAAATCAAACAAAAGCAGCATTTTATAATCACAAATAAGACACAGTATAGAAAAACTCAAGTAGTCTTGAAAATGGACAGACAACAACAACCCTTTATAATGGCGCATTATTATGAAGTGTAATCCAGGACAATCCCTTCACTCAGTACTTCGCAGTGTAATGACAGTTTACCAAGTCCTATAAATGTGAAATTGCTCAAGATTGCTAAAGTGCATGTGGTCATTCTTCAGATGAAGCAAGATTGGCGCTACTCTCAGGTCACCTTGGGGTGAGGAAAAACAAGGAACCATCCACAACAACACAATAAGCACCATCGGGTACATGAGTGGACATTGGAACGTAGAATAAGTACTTATTTACTTCGCCCAATACATCCGCAAGGGGATTTCATGTAGACATTTCTAACAGGTGGGATAGAGCATTTAGCTAAAGCTGTAGCTATCAAATATTTTCAAATTAATTAGCCCATCGATGGCTCAGATTCAAATTGATGTGTGTGTGCCTTTAAAAGGCGGGGCCTCGCCTGGTGAGTGACGTGGGAGTCGGTAATGAGTGTTGAGTTGGCTACAGTGTGCACATGTTAGCGTCTGGCTACAAACTAGCTAAATTAGCCAGTTGAAGGCTTCTAGGCAAATGTCAGCTATGTCATTAGCATCTTATAAATTAATGTTGGGTGTAGGGGGGGTATTAAACTAGCAGTGCTAGGCTATACTGTGTTAATATTAGCTAATTAGCCAACCTAGCTTTGGCAATCATAGATGTGTTGTTGTGATGTATTGGAAAACTGCATTGCAGTAGACTTTTTTGTCTTACTCCAGTTGTTTGGTTAAAGGAAAACAGTGGAAGGCATCCAACTAAGGCTGGATTTAACTTTCAGTGACATTACAGAAGTCTGCAGTATTGTCATCAACATAAACAATTAATCTTCCACTTACCACAGTTTGAGCAGGCCCATTTTCAGATGAGCCAGAGCTTCCAATCAGAGGTGGCCTTTTGGTTGCGTCTTCTCCTTTCCTCTGTGGAGACATTGTAGATTTCAGCATGAGTCACTCCTATGTTGATTTCCTGCTCTTTCCTGATACCACACACCTTCTCTGGAGCCGTTTGTCACTTTTTCAAAATCTCAAGATGCTCATTGAGAGAGAAGCGAAGCAGCAGAGTGGACTGCATTGTAAATGGTTCACTTCATGGTATTTGTCCACACTCACTGGCCGCATCATTAGGTACACCTGCATCAGAATAATACATTTAACTGACACTGTCTGGGATTATTCATCATTGTGATGTTTCTAATATTTTGCCTCTCTTTTAGCTGAATAAGATCAGAAAAACATTCTACGCAGTTTGATGTGATGTAATTCTACACTTCTGCAACCCTTAATAAAAACAAAAGTGTCATTAATAATGACGTTTTTAGGGGGGATGCTCGGCACTTAATATTGTGGCAGGTTCACACAAAGTCTCCTGTAATACAAATATTCCACTTTGTACATTCTTCTTATACTTGTTGCAACCATAGCAGAGCGGATACAATTAACGTAAAGGCTCGGTTTAATTATTCTAAATGTAAAAGACGTTTTGACAAATTGCTCATAAGATTGAGGCAATAATTTGCTTCAAATGTAACCAACAGTCTACGCGTCACATTTGTGCTGTTTGAGAGGGACATGATTTAGACTGCATGTCAAAAACTTGCCCACTGCAGAGACACAAATTAAACCACACAGGGGCACAATTGCACATAAAATAAATACTGGCCAATTGCCCTGCAGCCTGTCTTGGAGTTGAACACGCAGAAAGTGAGGCAGTCATAATGCGGATTTGAATGAGGCAAGTGCAGGCTGTAGGAGGAGGTCGCAATTTTTTTTTTGGGGGGGGGGGGGGGGGGTGAAGGCACGCACCTCGAGACTCAGCACAGTGGACGCAGAGTATTTTGTTCGCTTAAATACATCATGCCTTTGTTTAAGGTACATTGATCAATTTAATCGCGTGTAATGGGCTCCTAATTGGCTCACAAATGGGGAGCACGCAGAGCCGCGTCCAACACTGCATGCGCTAAGACACAACCTGAGTGGCCCGCTCTTTTCTACTGAATCTCAATGTATTTTAATTTTTTTCGAATTTGCAAAATGAATTAGTAAACCTAATATACAGATTCTATTTTTTGTTAAATTTCTTAAATTTGTGTTAATGTATTTATTTTATAATGGCCCTTCAGGGGTTCACATTAAAACAAGCGATCACATTCCAATAAATATATAGAATTAGAAATAAAATGCATTGCCCTGCTCATTATTACGAAGATACGTTAGTCCTATCTTTCCATTTTACACAACATAATTTATTTTTCATATACTGGGATTTAACAACATTAACAGCTGTTAGATTGGCATTGCCGTAATTGCATTTTTTTTTATCCTACTCAGTCGTCCAATGTGCGTGTGCATATATGGATTTTTAAAAGGTTTATTTCAACAATTACGTTTTGTTGACTGGCACGATTCATGCTCCATAATGAGGCTCGTTTTGAATACTGTAATGCATATGCTTCAAATGGGCTTTCTCTAAAATTGCTTAGGTATTTAAGAAGGAGCGTCGGGGGCTCACACGCTGGGTGGTTACATTATGACATTATTCTTGTAAGAAAGTATGATCTATTAAGTCTCCTGTTAAATCTAATGTAGTTAAGTGTGTGAACATCTTCCGTTGCGTCACGTGCATGTTCTTTTTTTTCTTTTTAATAATGCAGTTAGCACGTGGCAGTGTTGCACAAAAGCATGAGGATGAGGTGGCTGATCATAAATGACGCGCAACTGCCTGTCAACAAATTAATCATCGTTTCGACTCAACGCCTCCACTTGGATATATTTACTATTCTCGCTACTATTCTCATTTACTATTTCTTTAACTGTTTGCTTGGCGTCTTCCTCATTCTTGCGCTCTTTTCTGTTCAAACAATTCATACATTAAAACAAAAATTTAAATCCAAATTTAACCCTGTGATGAAGTCATCCGCTGTCGGTATTTCTCCATCGTGTGAGGAAGATGCCAAAAAGAAAAGAATAAGCAGCCAATTAAAAAAAAAAAAAAAACTTACCCTGTGAACGAGTCGCCTCAAACGAAGAAAACAAGACCTTGGATAATCGAGCAGCAATTCTAAAAAAATAAATAAATGGAGGACATTAAAAAAAAAAAACCTCAAATCCAGTGTGGTACAGGATTCTGTGAGCCTAGAAAGAGGCTGCGGTGCAGATGCTATGTGGGCGCGGCTTACGACGTCTCAGCGCACGCACGCTCCTCCGATTGGTCAATGGTTTCCGCGTTCCGGCAAGTCGCTTTCGGATTGGCTGCGAGCACTCGGCGAGCCTCACTTCAAAACAAGACGCTTGCTCTAACTCAAAGTAGTGCCGGGAGACTGGAGTCACAACAGAACCCGTGTTGCGCCAAGCTACAACACGGAGGCTCTGGATCATTCCGGTTCCGAGCAGGTTTGACATCTCCGCCCGTTTTGCTACCGGGACACAACTTGGAGTCACAACAGAACCCGTGTTGCGCCAAACCACAACACGGAGGCTCTGGATCACTCCGGTTCCGAGCAGGTTCGCCATCGCCATCCGTTTTGCCACCGGGACACAACTTGGATATGGCTACTTCCATTCTTGGGGTGAGTTTTTTTTTTACAAGATGAAACTTGAATAACTTTTGCCAGTACAACTTGAAAGAAGTTATCTTACCTCCGGTCCGGTAGGAAGAGCGGGTGTTACGATACACGTCCACGCAGGGTGTTTAAGTGGAACTTTGTTTGGGTTTTTCCCCCTCCAGGAAGAGCCTCGTTTTGGAACGACACCTTTAGCGATGCTGGCCGCGACCTGCAACAAAATCGGAAACACAAGCCCCCTCACCACTTTGCCCGACTCCAGCGCATTCTCCAAGGGTGGATTTCACCCGTGGAAAAGATCCACGTCGAGCTGCAACTTGGGCTCGGCCCTGCCAGGCTTCGCGGTGGCGACCAGCCGCGCCCCCACGGGACTACCGCCGACGAGCGGCGCCAGTAACAGCGCGTTCTGCCTGGCCTCCACCTCGCCGACGTCGGCCGCCTTCTCCAGCGAGTACGGCGGCTTGTTTACCAACGGCGGCGGCGTCTCGAGCCAAGAGTCCGGCCAGTCGGCCTTCATCTCCAAGGTGCACACCTCCGCGGAGAGCCTGTACCCGCGGGTGGGCATGGCGCATCCGTACGAGTCGTGGTACAAGTCCGGCTTCCACTCCACCATCTCCGGTGAGGTGGCCAACGGCGCGTCGTCCTGGTGGGACGTGCACACCAACCCGGGCTCGTGGCTCGACGTGCCGAACCCCGCGGGCCCCCTCCAGGGCTCTCTGCACTCGGGCACCCCGCAGGCCATCCACTCGCAGCTGAGCAGCTACAACGCGGATTTCTCCTCGCTCACGCACTCGGCCTTCAGCTCGACGGGGATCAGTCCCAGCGCGTCGCACCTGCTGACCACCGGCCAGCACCTGTTGGCCCAGGACGGCTTCAAAACGGTGCTGCCCGCCTATACGGACACCTCCGCTGCGGCTGCGGCCAGCGCCATGATCTCCGGGGGCGGCTCGGGAATAAGCGGCTCGTCGCGCTCGTCGCGGAGGTACTCCGGGCGGGCGACGTGCGATTGCCCGAACTGCCAGGAGGCCGAGCGGCTCGGTCCGGCCGGGGCCAGCCTGCGTCGGAAGGGACTGCACAGCTGTCACATCCCGGGCTGCGGCAAGGTGTACGGCAAGACGTCGCACCTCAAGGCGCACTTGCGGTGGCACACTGGCGAGAGGCCGTTCGTGTGCAACTGGCTCTTCTGCGGCAAGCGCTTCACGCGCTCCGACGAGCTGCAAAGACACTTGAGGACCCACACCGGCGAAAAGCGCTTCGCCTGCCCGGTGTGCAACAAGCGCTTCATGCGCAGCGACCACCTGAGCAAGCACATCAAGACGCACACGGCCGGGGGCGGAGGCAAGAAGGGTAGCGATAGTGACACCGACACCAGCAACTTGGAGACCCCCAGGTCCGAGTCCCCGGACCTTATTTTGGATGGGGTCAACCCGAGGATCACGGTTAAGGACCAGCCCCCCCACGATGAGCCCTGATGGGGGGGAAAAAGGGACCCCCGCGTCCGAACTCAATTACACGGGTCTTAATTTAATAAGTGAATATTTCATGGGAAGAAAAACAAAAATAAGAGCTCACCTCCAGACGCTTCGGCAGTATTTAATTGTGAGGAGAAACCTGTTGAACGTGGGACAATGTGAGTTGCATCTTGTATATGACCACGTGTTCACTTCATGTTCGTATTGTTTTTCTTAACATTGTTTTCATTCGTGTTGCTTCTAACCTGAACGTCAGGGAGTTTACTTTAAGATGCACTTTGTGGATATTCTATGTACGTGCACAGCAAGCTTCAAAATTTCCGTTTTATTTTTGTTGTTGTTGTTGCTCTAAAAAAATCTATATATAAATGTTTACCTGTATAAATTCACACGTATAAGACTTTCATTTTAAAAGTCATTAAAACACATGGAAAAAAGCTTTTACTGTGTGATGCAACATTTCACATGTATTTATTTGGGCCTATTGTAATTGTCAAAATCACAAAGGCTATTTTCTCCTTGTAGAATAAATCATTGCTTAATGTGGCGTAAAAAGGGCATTTCGTGGCCAAATGCAAATGCGATTAATTATGACTTGGAACACATGCACGGCCCCATGTGTTTTGTATTTGAGGTTAGGGACTCGGGCATGATCACATATGTAATTACTATCAAAAAGATCTTTTGTTCACTTCACGTTAACGAGGGCTAAATGAAACTTTTCAAATGCAAACCTTACATTTTGGTCGTTTTGATAAAGACTGATATTTTTCACAATAAATAAAATAAGAATAAATTAACCATAATAATGACACGTTAAGAGCAATGTCCGATGCAAAAATGCTTCTTGCTGGGCTCGCTGAAATGTGAAATTAAAAGGTTCAAAGATGCTCAACGACTTCTTTGTGTTTGGGCAGCAGAGCTTCCAAAGTCCTTCAAAAGGAGTCTGGCTGCTCAAAACGCTGCATCCATGTCTATTTTTTTTTTTTTTTAAAGAGATGTTGCATTAAAACCGGCAATGAGAAGACATGAGACGATTGTCTTGATAAAAAGTCAGAGGACAAATACCATAATAAAACTTATCTGAAGAAAATATTTAGAGCCGTTTACCACAACTAATTAGGATCAAATATTTTATCTGGCGTCAATTAAATTGGATGTGTAAAGCTTGCAAAACATTTGTTCCGCCGCGATGTGACAGTTCATATGAAAGCAAAAATAAAATAAAACCCGTCATTTTGATGTACGTACATAAAACGCATCAATATAATGTGTCAGAGACGGCCTTGCGTTTGTGTTTTTCCCTCTTGGTTTCAATATTTAATTTCAATTCTTTACATTTTTCAACTGTCGCGCAGAATAGTGTTCGACAAAAACTTTGAGAAAATAATGGGAATAAATTTCGCTAGTAAATTCAAAAATTAATTATTTCACATTAGGAATAATATACTCGTCTATTCACAATAAACACGTACATTTTGGGGGGAGGTTGAATTTCTTTTATTATAGGTCTGAAAACCTGCATATACACACAATTAATTATCGTTTAGAAGGCTTAAAAAAAAAAAAAAAAAAAAAAAAAAAAAACTTGGCTAGAATATTGTGTGAATCAAATTGTTCCAACGCGCAGAAGTGACAATATGTGGTCCAGCGTCGCCCTCAAGTGGTGGGATAGAGAACTGCATGCGTCTTCAGCACTAAAAACCAAAATCTAAATAAAGGCGCCCGCAGTGCTTTCTACTGCTCCGGTCACGACTTCGGCTTCGGTCTCTGATTCTACTCCTCTCATCTGCTGCCCTTTCCTTCCTCTTCCTCTCAGCGTCTCGTCTGTGATGGCGCTCGCTGCTGCGGCTCCGCTCTCGCTTGCGTTCTCGACCTCCCTCCGGCATCTCCTTTTTCTTCCTGCTCTCCTCGTCGTGATCGCTTCCTCTCTGCGTCCGCGTGTGTCGACGTTCTCCGGCGCGCGGGCTGGCCGAAGCCTTTTGTCGGCTCTGATCTGGCCTGTCGGTGCTGCGTTCGCGGCAGGATGCCTTCTTCCTCTTCTTCTTGCTCTTCTTTTGGCTCTTGAAGTTGTCGTCGGAGTTGCTGGAGCTACTGGACGAGTCGCTGTCGCTGCTGCTTGAGCTGCTCGAGCTGCTCTCCTGCTTTTTCTTGTGCTTCCTTTTGCTGTTTTTCTTTTCTTTTTTACTCTTCTTTTTCTTGGAATTTTTCTTCTCCAGACGGTCGAGTTTCCTGTCGATGAGTTACGAGTGTTGACGCCGCACACGACCACAAAATTAGGGCTACTTTCGCATTTCGCACCAGAAATTGCCATTTAGATCGAGGTGGTGAGAAAGACATTCATTTAAATATTCTAAAGGTTTGTAATTGCCGATGCCGTAATGTAGAACTGCACAAATTCTAGATTTGTGTTTTAGATCTGGCAATGCTTTAACAAATTGCTTTGCAAATTAAACAAAATGGCAGCACTTTTAGAAAGCAAAAATACACATGTGCACAAAATATGGAGTTTTTTTTTTTTTACCTGAGGAGCTTCTGTTTCTGCTTGGTTGTTAAAGATTTCAAAAATTCCATTTCTGGATCCTCCTCTTGGTCACTTGCGACATATTCCTTCAAAAAAAGAAAATGAAAATTAGGTTTATTAATAACAAGTCAACAACAAATACAAATGCAGCTCTGGGGAAAAAAAAAATTAGACCACTATCACGTTTGCTCCTCAATATAAGTTATCCATTCTATTTATAGTTGGTATTTATTACAATACAATGTTTTTTTTTTGGTCACTTAATTTTTTTAGTTGGATATTCACATTGGCCTAAATTGATCATTTTAAGACTAATTTGACAAGGAGTTAGTCTTGAATCACGGAATCCTAACATTACACACAGATATGTTCTTTTAGCATAGGCTAACAAACATTAGCTTGCCCTTTTCCAAGGGTACAATAGACTCGTGTGTGTGTGTGAGAGAGAGAGAGAGAGAGCGAAAGAGAGTGCGTGAGACAATTACCTGCGCCGCATCACAAACGGTAGCGCTTCGATCAAGGACACATTTCTTGAGGGCAAACCCGCTGTTACGCATCTCGGCCATTAGCTCCGAGGGGTGCATGGATGGACCTGTTAGTGCAAATCATAGCATCACAGCGCCATTGACGGCGGACCCTGGCCCACCGCCGTCTCCGGCGGCGTGAATTTCGAGGGCGGCTTTGTTAACGGGACCTCACATCAAAACAAGTCACTCCACTTCCGGCAGAGCAAATCACACAATATCAAGCTCAGGCAAAGCATCGGTTGGGGGAAATCAAAATACACAATAATTACTTCTTTTTTTTCCTTCCGTGGGGTGACAGCCATTAGAGTGCCGTAAAATGGAGCCGGTGACCGGATTCTCCCGGGGTGGAAGATTATTACTCGCTGATTGCGCTACAAATGTGCTCAAGGCGGAAAACCTGACAGCTTCAGCTTCTGAAACCTTTGAGTGTGACCTGAACTCCACTCACTGATTGCAAATATTGTCTGACACTGTCATTCTGTAACTTGAAGGAAAAATAAAAAATAGAGAAGTAAAATGAAAAAAGAAAGAAAGTGCACCTGCAGACTCCTCGGTAGGCACCGCGCTAGCGTTGATGCCCGACAGTCCAAACAGAGGGCATTCTCTGTCCGTGTTTACGTGGCCCCACTTGTGACATTTGATACAGCGCACATTGCGCACCTGGAATGTCAATGCAGTTTTGCCATGTCAACAATTCATTTGACTTCCAAAACAACAAACATCATACAATTTAGCAACTTGAGACCATAAGACACAACTCAATGCTCGTTCTCTTCTTGTTGACATTTCTTCAGTGTGGATTGAAACTGTCAATATTTTTCAATAGGAAATGTAACAGGCAAACCACAACAAGTCACCTGGATTCCAAAAGGCTGATCTCTGATATTCATGTCATCTTTAGCATATCTGCAAAAAGAATTGAAATTTTGGTTCATTAAAAAAATAAGCATCATGTAAATTAGCAGTGAGTAAATGATTATTATTTTTTGTTACTTTTCTCTGGGGGCTCCCTTCTGCCATTCAAATTTGCACTCTTCTTCTCCCTCCTTAGAGAAAAAAATGGATCCAAATGAGTGATATAGGCATGATAAATGATACAATTTTATTAAGGCTCATCAGGAGACGGTAAAGGTAGGTGAGTTTTACCTCTGCTTTCTCCTCTTCAGAATGGACAGGAATTGTAGGGGAGAGGAAAACAAGCATTAGGACTGAATGTAAATATTAACAAGCCATATTTGTGAGGTGGACAAATATCTTGGCTAAGAAGAAGTGCTCAAAAACACAGATTTGTGAACAATCATTGAAGTCAGCTCATCAAAAAGGATGTAAAATAACACTTTTTTCTTCAGTACACACACACACACACACACACACACACACACACACACACACACACACACACACACACACACACACACACACACACACACACACACACACACACACACACACACACACACACACACACACACACACACACACACACACACACACACACTAACACACACACACACACACACACACACACACACACACACACACACACACACACACACACACACACACACACACACAAGTTGGATTTAAAGAATCGGGTTGACAAGTACACACGCAAGTTGGATTTAAAGAGTCTGGATGACAAGATTACTTACCTTTTGATGCTCCCGGTGGAGCTTCATACATGAAATTGAGCCCATTTTTAACACGGTCATCCCCCATCAACACTCTAAAGGTAAGGAAAACAAAATGAACGCTCAAACAGTCATCAGATCATTATTTCACATTGTCAGAAAATTATCAATTAAGAATCAACATCTCGGAGTGTCTTTATCCAGTCAGCTTGGTGTTCAAGTAAACAGCCCCAGATGTCACTATGCAGTGTGACATCTGGTAATACACATTTTTTTAAGAGTTACCTGTTGTTGTAGGTGTCCTGCTCCTTCAGATAAGCCGACATCAGGTCTTCCTGCTTTCTCTTCTCGAAAGTTAGTTTCTGCTCTGCTATCCATACCTGAACAAGGAAAAGGAGGAACACACCTTGGAGCGTCCCTTGAAAATGTTTGACACTGCAATGAACACATCGTAAGCGAAGTAGTCAATTTATGAGGGAATTGAGAAGATTAAAAAAAATAAATCATCATTGTTTCAGGCATGGTGGCTCAAGAAATGCTGGAAACAATTGACTAATTTCCCTATAATACAAATTAGTTGACTATCACACTCAAGTGTTAAAGTCGAGTGTAGGCGAAGGAAGCCAGTATGTTTACTAGCAAAATGGATGCTTTACCGCAAACGTTCATTCCGAAACTTGTACTCACCTTCTTGATATTAGACTTCGACGCAGGGTGGAAATCCTTTTTGCACATGAAGTTGGCAAAAGACTTCCCCATGGCTGATAACGAAAATCGACCGACTGTTAAAGTGAATTTTCAGCTAACGCTTGATAGCTTTGCTGTCTCCGGAAGTAAACTAAAAGCAGGCGGAAGTTGTCGATGCTTTCACTTTTATCGGGAAAATAAATGACAGTTTTTTTGAGAGTGGGAAATAACGCTCATAAGAATAGTACTTAACTGTTAAGTTAAATATACTGCGGGTTTTACCTGTATTTTTTTAAGCGTTACCGAATAGCCCACATTATGTGTGTGGTGTGACGTAGTGATAATTGCGCATGACAGAACTTGCCTGTCATGATAGCAAATCGTTTATTCTTTGACATTATGCGCATTTCATTAGCTGCACAACTGACTTGTCAGCAGCTGATAGCGTAATTGGCAAGCAGTGAAATAAAATGACAAATACAATTGCGGTAGTTCTCATAGCTTCTTTTATCTTGAACAGTGAAAAGTAAATCGCACACCATCACCAAATAAATCCGAGGTGCCATTAACGCACCATGATAAGTTACGTTAAACCGCAGAAAGTGTCGTAAATATTAGAATGTTTTGGGATACTAAAATTAAATAATATATCATATGTCTCAACAGTATATGACATAAACGAGTAGTGTATTTCTACATGAAAATACAAAGTAATAAAACTGGTATCAACTGCCTGTGTCACAATTACGATGTAGGTAATAGCTGTTTTGTCACGTGACTGCCGTAAACAATCGAGCCACCGAGATTTGTAAACACCGACAAATCGTAAGAGGTAACAATGATATTATTGTATGGCGTGTGATTTACCTTATGTTTGCACTTGAACGCTGTCGTCTATTTTCAGGTTATATGTGACGTCCTCATCGCAATCAAGTCTAGTCCTCTTGTGAACCAGCATGTATCCGTGTTCATGTGACACTTTTGTGGCTCTTCCACCCTCCACCGAGGGACAGCGCATCATTTTTGGAAAGAATTCCGACAGGCCATGTGATGAAGTCCAAGAAGTGCTCTATTTCCCTGCTGCAGACTATGAGCCGGGGTCAAAGGTCGAGGTAGGTGCACTTGCCACAGTCTCCTACTTTTGTCACCCAGTTGTGATCACACTATTTTACCTGTCTCTTCTTCTGGTCAAAAGTGTACTTACATGGAGATCGAGCAAGTTGCCCACACATACGCAATTGTTTTGAGCAGACCAGCGTGGCTGTGGGGTGCAGAAATGGGTGCAAATGAGCACCAAGTTTGTATAGGGAACGAGGCTGTGTGGGGAAGAGAGAGTGCTAATGGTGAGGAGGCTCTGCTTGGCATGGATCTTGTCAGGTAAGGCCACATTATACAATATCGCAATTGCTCACCGTCATGCCAGCCTTGAGAAAAACACTGTTTTTCAGGCTCGCACTTGAGAGAGCCGACACTGCTGAGAAAAGTGTGCACGTCATAGCTGAGCTTTTGGAAAAATATGGCCAAGGAGGGGGTTGCTTAGAGGAACAATGTGATTTCACTTACCACAACAGCTTCCTGATCTCAGACCGGAAGGAGGCTTGGGTGCTGGAGACCTCTGGCAAGTATTGGGCTGCAGAAAGACTGGAAGGTAATATGAACAAGTTATTAGGCCCATTCACTTTGTCACAGAAAAAATGTGAAGCTTTCAATAGACAAAAGAGATGGGATGAGGCAGTGTATTGTACTTTTCGTCCACTAGAGGGTGCTCTTAGCTAAGGAAAAAAACTCAAGACTAATCTCATTTGTACTTTTGGATTGACTATAAAAATGTTTTTCTTTTATTATGCCCCCTTAGGTGGATATCGCAATATCTCAAATGAGTACAACATCACAACCAAAATTGACAGAGAACATCCTGACCTGCGCAAGTATGCACAAAGCAAAGGCTGGTGGGACGGAAAGGCTTCGTTCAACTTTGCTGCCATCTACTCCTACATGAACACGGCCAGGATTGAAGCATCCGGCAGTCGATACTGTGAAGGGAAGAATCTGCTGCGAAAGAGCAACGGTTAGCTCATGTATAGCAGGTTGTTCAAAAACTAGTGAAATAATCCACAAATTGGACATTCAAAAGGTCAAATTCGGTTCAGCTGTAAAAATTATAGTGCATTTTAGATTCGTCAAGACATTTCACCTGAAAGTCTCCAGCTTTTTGCGAGTTGTAATAAAACATAAATCCCTTAAAGGGCACATCACTGCTCAGACGATGATGGACATCCTGAGGGACAAAGACAGCGGCATCAATATGGAGGGCATGTTCATGACAACAGCCAGTATGGTGTCGGTGGTACCTGTGGATCCCACTCTGCCGGGGGTTCACTATTTCACTGCCACTCCGGACCCTGAAAGGTGCAGCACCTATTTTCTGTTTAACTTGTCCTCATTAGGCTGAGCTGGAGGGTAAGGAGGCAAGAGTTGATTAGAATGACTAAAAACAGAAAGTCCAAGCCATTGCAAATTAATAACCTACAGTAGTGCTCTCCTTCTTACAACAGGTCGGTGTTCAAACCCTTCGTCTTTGTGGAAAACATGCGAGTGGAGCTAAAGGAGACCATTTCTCCCAGTTACGGCTCGGAAGACCCAGTCAAGAAGAAGCCTCGCTTCCAAAGCAAGCCTGACAGAAAGCACAGGTTGTTCACCAAGCACGAGGTGGCGGCGGCCATCATTGAAACTCACAAGGAGCGGGGAGAGCGGATCACACTTGGGATGAGGAAATTGGAAGGTGAAAGAATGAAACAGATGGAGGAGATTCTTTATCGCGGCGTCGAGCAGCCCGAGACTTTGCTGGATTTGTTCCCTAGTGCTGCGAGGGATGAGATGGAGCTCTACGACAAAGGCTCCAAAGTCCAGTGATCAATAATAGAAAGCACATCAAAGTGATACACACACACACAGTAATTGTCAGTAGCATTATCTGCAGATTTATTCAAAACAATCCATAAATAAGCAGCCCTATACAAAACGCATCATAATTGCATATAATTATTTATAAATATTTACTTAATGTGAATACAGTTCTTAGCTTGCAATAAGATTTCACCTGAGCAAAAATAACATTTATTTTCCTGCCGTTTATCCAGTATTGTTATTATCAATAAATAGCCTTGATGGTAATGGACCTTTTTTTTTTTTTAATGTGCAAACAAACATGTGCTACAGACAAGACAAATGCTCAAAAAAAGACAAAGTTCAAAATCCCTTCTTTGGTGGTGAGGTAACCAGAAATAACCTTATTTCTTTGTACATATACACTCACATACTGGTACAAATGTTGACACTGCTCAAAAAAATACTTGTTAGGTTCTGTATTGACCATTTGGTTCATTTTGATTTTCAAGCTATAATACAATCGTAGTTGTGAGGAATTAAATATGCTATTAATTAGTCCTCCACATATGAACACGTCATCACTTCTGAAAGGTGCAACTCTATTATTAAACACCATGCATGTTTGGTTTGCCTGCAGGCGGAAAATGCCATGGCTACATTCACACCTGAGAGCAAGCAACAACTTGCAGCTTTTGTGCCCCCGAATAGCTACTGACTGACCTTAAGGGCTTTTTGAAGCGTAGCCACCTTCATACAGCGCCGAGGTTCAAGTACTCACTGGGTGACGGCTTAGGTCACAAAGGAGTAAAATATGGCAGCGTCTTGGAAGGCGCGTTCCTCCTCGATGTGTTGAAGAACGCCGCCCTGCAGTAAGTGGGTGCCGTAGAGTACGGCCGTGTCTCCATCCTGAGCCAAGCCCGCCTGCTGCAGCCACTCCACAAATTCACAGCCCAGGAAACAGTCCACCATTGTCCTCACCCCACACCTGGAAAAAAAAATTCTCAGTTTTGTTTTTGAGCAATGTACAATTTTTAGAAGGGGTAAAAAAAAAAAAAAAATGAACGGAACAAGAGACAATAGAACAAAAGTGTAATGTCAGGAAAATATTTACTCATTTCCTTGAACAGGACATGCTCTTACCTTTTTTTCCTGACAATGTCGTGAAAACACTGCTCTTTATGGTTTTTGATGAAGTCAGTGCACGTCATCCGAATCTCCTCGCTCACGTTACTTTGTGGTTGCTCTTCTTGTCTTTTTCCATACCAAAGTGTGCGCAACCTAAGCCGCAGACAACAACAAACATCAACCTTTAATAAACAATTTGGGACGCTAGCTATTAATAGGTGTTCTATTCATAACAGTGTTACTCGAGTATTTTTACAATAGTATTGGTTTCTCACCTCCTCCAAAACGGCAGTATGATGAAATGTTTGTCCAGGCCAAACAGAGCAAAGGAGACAAAGCCCTGCAATCACATCATGACACGCCATCATGTGCTGTGTGACTTACTGCACTCTCAGCATTATTAGAACACCAACCTGCCCGTAGTTGGCCACCACACAAAAAAACTGCAGCTCCACGTAAAGTCGACCTGGGTCTTGGTACAAGAGCAACCACACACAGCTGGACAAGTTCTACCACAAGGGGAGGAAAATGCAGCTGAAGGACCAGTCAGTACACTAAACAAGACGTGATTTTTTTGTTGTACTCACAACTAGCGAGCCGACAGCCAGAAGCAAACACAAGAGCACATGACGGGCCACTTGTCTATCTTCATCCCAAAGGTGTTCTTCCACTCGGAACACGAGGCACACGTTTGAATTATTGCAATTCTCACTTTGACCTGAGGGGGGCAGAGTACACATTTGGAATAAACATTTCCTCCTCCTGTGCAGGCAGTAAATTCAAATTCAGATTATTGCTTGATACCTGCGAGTGTGTTTGTTGTGGGGTTCAAACTTGTGATGAGCATGTCGGGCATGGGCTGGGATGGCGGACATTCGCACACTGACAAAGTGACAGCAATTTATAATCAGAAACAAAAGTAATGCGTTTTTAAATGGGGGGGGGGGAGAATACCACTTGTTATACTGCATAACAGTAATGAATAAAATAAAATAATTCCAACTAATCAATTTTTGTCACATTACAGCAAGTGAATGCAGCTCCTGTTATGCCTATTTTGGCCACCTGGGGGCAGTATAAGTTATACCGACTTTTTTTGCTTCCAATAACAGTACCTGTGTTGGGATCTGCTGACTGGTCTTCTGGTTCAAACAGAGCGTGATTATCTTGTTCAGTCACGAGGTCTTCGTCGGACGTATTCTCCTCCCGATTTCGGTCTTTTTGTACCCAGCTTTCTCGACTGAGAAACACCAAGCACCCTCCCAATAGTAGTATACTGATGGACAGCACAAAAGTGCTGCAGATGATCTGTCAAAGCAAACACACATAAGGAAGCAGCACAAACTGCAAAAATGGATTTCCACCACATACTTGCGGTTTGCTGTAAAAGAGCGACGGATCCAAGGTGTTCGGGAGTTTTTCCCCGCAGATGAGCAACACGGCAGTTATGAACGCAGGGATCCTGTTTATCAGAAAAAAATTCATTAAATTTAAATGAAAAGAAATGTAAATAAAAAAATATATATATATATATATATATATATATATATATATATATATATATATATATTTATATTATTATATATTTTATATATTATATAAAATATATAAAATATAATAAAAATAAAAATATATATATTTTTATATATATTATTTATATTATATTTTAAAATAGTAACAACCAACTAGTTTTGACTATTTTTTAAATATGTATTTTATGGATTTATTCACTACTAGGCTCATCAAAAAGCCATTTTAAAAAATGAAGTGTCTTAATTTAGCCGCACTCACCCCCAGCCCGCAATAAGAAACCAGCCAGACGAAACCTTGCGATGCTCAAACCTTCTCAGGAGTACAATAGAGAGTGCAATGATGCCTAAGATGAGAAACACGAGCGTTAAAACCAATCAGCGCCTCTTTATGACGTCCTTGTGTATTCTAAACATACCTGGCCAAATATAAGTGCAATAGAGCGAGGTGCACAGAAGCGTGAAAGACAATATCTGGCCGACAAAGTCCTGTCTTCTCGCCACAAATTTCCACACGATCATTCCCAAACAAGTGAGTAACTAAAACAAATAATGCCAGTTAATGTTCAGAGATGATTTTGAACCTTGAACTGTTTTTGCGCACTCACCTGTGCCACGAAAAGGTTGGTTGTGAACAAGTGAGGCGGCCTCTTGTACTTCTTCCTAAAAAACATGACGGCGATGGTCCACAGCTGTCGGGGAAATACACGAAAGCAAGTTTATGTGGAGTTTTATTTTCTAATGATGTTCCTTTGAACTGGGCTAAAAGAGACAATGAATGAGGAAGTGAACCTTTGACTCTGAAAATGATCTATTTCCTACAAATAGGGCAAAGTTGTGTTTTTTAAATTTTTTTTTTAAATATGACTCACCAGTGTCACTAAACAGACGATGCTTATATCAAAGCTGACATCTTGCAACGTGCTCATCAGAAGCCGAGGATCCATCTGGCGGAGGGTAAGCAGCCAGGCAGAGGTAAACATTATTGGAGCCGAGAGCAAAGTGCTAATCACCATCCCGGAAATAACCTAGTAGGAAAAGACATGTACCGATCAGTCGGGATCACATCAAACATGATAAACCCGTTTGAGGTGAGTTCATAATAAGCTGTTTGTCAAATCTAGTAAATTTATTCATGACTCACCACTTCCAGCTGGGCGTTGTAATACGCAGCGTAGATAGCAACGCTGGGCGCCGTGGGAAATACTCCGTAGAGAAAAGCGTAATTGGAGAGGCTGGATTGGTTGGAGGGGTTGGTGTGGTCGAGAAGATCCACCATGTCTTTACAAATCAGAGGCAACAGCAACCTGGGCAATGCATTATTGGAGAGAAAAGTCTAACTCGGCAAAAAAATAAAATAAAAACACAAGGCTGCTATCAACATTTTTTTTTTACTTACAATTTCGCAGTCAAGAGCAATATCAGCGTCACAACAGTGGACCTGGTTAATTTCTTCAGCTGCCCCGCCATGGACAGACCCAAGTAGAACAAAGCCGTGCCTCCAAAGGAGGTAGCCAAACCATCCACAAAGTCCTCCATGAAAGCCGGAATCTTTTGGTGCAGGATAAAATGGGCCCCGATGCCAATGATGACCATGAAGACAATCGGGTTGCGGAGAACGTGGAGCACCACTTGGCCCGCGATGAGAAGTTTGCCCTGCTGGTGCTCTCGCCGTTCCTTCCATCTGTGGACCTCACAAAAGGCAAAGCCGATGGGATTGAGCAGCATTAGCGACACGGGCGCCACCAAGTAGATGTACTGAACGTATTCTGGATGCGTGCTCTCGTATAGAGCTTTAACTGCGGACACACATGGAGTCAAAACATTAGAAACAGTGGCTGTATTCTCTGTGACTAAAAAAAACCTCCATTGGAGGTAATTTAAAAAAAATAAAAAAATAAAAATTTAAATGGTTCAGCCCTACAAACATCATCTTACATACCAATTGGGTAGCCCAGAGCAAAGTCGTTGCTTTGGGTGGCAAATATAGAGTAGAGCCCGGCTTTGCTGTAGCGACTCTCCGGACTGGAAACAACCAGCGTCAGGACGCAAACAATGGCAAACACAGACGCTTTGGCAATGAGGATGCTCCAGATGAAGGGCCAGATGACGTTCCCAAAGTCCAGCAGCACCATGTTCTTAAAAAGAAGTGCGGGTAGAGCAAATTTGGAGACAAAATTGCCTAAACCTTTGGCTTGGGAGGATGTTATGATTCGGGCCCTGCCGGCTATGTAGCCACAAAGGATGATGCCGAAGCACTGAAAGAGAGCCGGGAGGAGCTTTTCGATGGATATTCTGGATGATGGGACTGAGGGGTCCGTTGGGTATCCAGCCCCATGTGGAAAGATGGTAGCAGCGGTCATAATGAGAGCCATTTTTTTTCACCAATGTCAGCAGTCACGCATGGGTTGAGATCGTAATGACGTCATGACTGTCAGTCAAGACAGAGAACACAAGACATGTAACAAAAGAAGGAACATTTCTCAAGACATCCTGACAAAAGTTAGGCTGACTTTTTTTTTTTATTATTAATGTTGCATATATATTGTTTGTTTATAAAAGCCTAACATTTATCTTGGCTGTGGTACAAAGGTAAGCAAATGACTGATAACTTCCAGCAACACCCAAAACAAACATGCTGGAACATGATAACAGACTCAAGTATTCTTTTAAAGCAGTTTTTCTCAAATAGTGCGCCACAGATGCAAACTATATACTTGCTGCACAATATAATGCACATTTATTCAACTATTTATGTCAGTGACCTACAGTGAGTGACAGGTAAGTTTGATGGTGCACTGTGAGACTGTGATTTAGCTCAGTAAGGTCACGACATGCTGTTTGAAGCACGTGTGGTTGAAAAAAATTAGCCAAGCAGATTTTAAAAAGCTCACAAGAATAAAATGAAACTCACTGTTACCTCAGATTACTATGTTGTGTCTCCTCATGTGTCAGTGAAAGCCCGGTGGGAGTAGCCATGCTTGTTAGCCCGCTAGCTAAAGTGGGCCGGTGAAAAACAAACAAATGACACTGACACAAACGCCGAACGGTGAGAAACGTACTCAGGATAAGATAACGACGCAAATGGGCAGAGGCGCTTTCTTACATGACTTCCCTGCCAGTTGACTTTCGTAATACAAGAAGCGTCGACATCAAGTCGACCAATCACAAGCCAAAGAGGAAGGAAAGGGCGGGGCTTATCTTGGCCTGCCAGCCGCAGCCAATGTGAACAATCATCGGCCACACCATTAGGTACACTTACGTATTGTAAAATCATTTAGAAAAAAATGCATATGGATTCAATCACTAATTCATGTTTTCTTCCAACCACAATTCATATGATAACTACATTTGGAACACCTCATACATATCTGAAAACGTGCAAAGCTGGAACATTACAATCCTCAGGATTTATTGTAGATATGTTAAAATGTATTATATCACATGTTTCATACATAACACAAACTACTCTATCATGATACAGGTATCCACAATATCATAATTACAGTCATTTTAAAGCACCTTTTCAAGCACCAAAACAGTGAACGGGTGCCACAAAAATGGTGTGCGTGGGCTCCCTCTGGTCACTAGAGGGAGCCCACGCACCCCATTTTTTTTCTAGTGTATACCACTAGTCTAGTGGTATACACAAGAATCACTGCTAAAGAACAGTCCAGTTGTTTTTATCTTTCAAATATGTTGTTGTATTTGTTTTTTGTTGTATTTAAATGTTTATTCTAATTACTCTAATTTCCATTTTCATTTAATGTGCAATTCCTTATGATTTTGTAAACCTTCGATTTAGAGCATGCTGAGCTCAATAAGACGTCCAGCAAACACGCCTAATGTGCCGATGAGACATACAGCCATGAAGACACACAGCAGGATGTGATCCAACACCATGGCCACGAACTTCCACTCCTCAGCAGCCTGGACAAAGTCAACAATGGGACACTTGTCACAAAATAGGCCAAAGCCATGGAATGATGTCATCAAAACCACTGTTCACGTTACATTGTTGGATTCTTCGTCCGATTTCATCGTCTCTGCGATGTACTTGACTCCTTCGATGGCAGTGCGGACGTCGGGGTTTTTGGCTATGGGTGACTGGTAAGGCACGGCGGAGGCTTGGTTGCCAGAGATGTCAGAGATGTCAAAGTCGCCCCCGTAGATGTTCTTCACCGGCTTTTCCTTTCCGGGACGCTTCATCGTTGAGAAGAACATAACGTTTGGGATGGTTTCGATGAAAAGCTGCTCCGTCCCAAAGAAAATAGACAAACTTTTGTCAGGGATCATGACTTTCATGCGCTCATTTAAGTCATCAATAATTAATTACTTACCTAACAATAGTACTACACAAACAAATAAACTCTTTTTTTTTTGTTAAATACGGCAAAAGACATACCGTACTGTATTCATTATAATGTTTGGTAAGTCCATCTATAGCCACTATTGTGCTAGTCTTTGTCCACTAGATGGCAGTATAACAAAAGGACAGAAGGTCTGCACATCACTGTACATAGAGATACACAAAGTGTTTGTACATGCAGTCATCCGCTGACCTTTCTGACCCATTGGGGCATGGTGTGGGTGCTCGGGGAGCGGTGGTGAGTGTTGATGACGATGACGGTGATGATGATAGAGGCGATGACGAACACCATGGTGAAGAGCATGTACTTCCCGATGAGAGGGACGGCGCTGGAGGTGGACGGGATCAGCTCCACAATGACCAGCAGGAAAACGGTCAGTGAGAGCAGGACAGAGATACTCAGGGTCATCTTCTCTCCTGGGTGATACGACAAAGTATGAAAATACCGGAATATTTAATGACAGAATTGTTTTAGGCTTCATTAAATGGAACATGCTAAAAATTGTGTTCTGTTAAATCAAATGCAAGACTGCAAAGCAGTTGGCCATGGCAGTTGTGACAGGGTGTATTTTGGCAGCGGCCCACTTTTGAAACAGGACTCAAGTGATGTATTATACATTACAGCCGAGGATTGCTTTCAGACATGACAGCACAGAGGGACGCTGGCTAATGAAGCCGATGTACACAGCGGGGGCGGGGCCTGATGCGTGCAGCAGCAGAGCTGTTTGCGGAGTAGAGACCTCAGGCTGGCACATGTTGTAGATGCACTTAGGGGGTCATCTTCGATGCTGATTTTACCAACAAGGCTTCATAAGCAACGCGTTCCTTACAACACAGCACCAAGTGGCTTACCAGAGTCTGTCGGCAGATAGAAGACAAGTCCGGTTAGGAAAGAGAAGAGCATGCAGGGGATGATGACGTTGACGATGAAGTAGAGAGGGAGGCGTAGCATGAGGAAGTGGTAGGTGATGTCCAGGTAGGGGGTTTCTGGACAGCAGGCGTAGTAGACCCAGTGCTTCCAGCTGCGAAAGTCTTTCATCACCCACTCGCCACTCTCCATGAAGTTACTCATGTCGGGGCGATCGCTATCCTGCAGAGACAAAGCAGCATCACCAAAACATATAAGATAAAAACCGAGAAAGATTTTTCAACAATGTTTTTTAAGCTATTCCACCCAATCTGGGTTACTTATAACCCAGCAGTTTTGACAACAAGGCAGAAATAAAGAGGTAATTTACAGGATTGACGACGACCAAGTTCCCGTCATAGGTCCAGGTGCCCAGTTTCATGCTGCAGTTCTGCAGGTCAAAGGGGAAGTGCAGCACGATGATCTCACAGTAGCTCTTGAAAATGGCGGGAGGATTCCATGTGATCATTCCCGTGTACTCCAGCAGCACTTTGGTCTCGTGCACGATTGCAAAGTCGCCGTCGGCGCTGCGAGCACGACAAAAAAAGGAGTCAACATTGTGATTTGAACGATAACGAAAGGCGACAGTGCTACATGTCAGACGTAACATATGGAGTATGTGTGTGTGAAAGGTCTACTCCACCGGCTATATTTAGCACGATGAAACCTCACCCGAGCTTCCACAAGTGCACTGGAAAGAGTGAAAACACGACTGACAGGTGTTTAGCTCGTGTTCAGGAGATCACTCAGCTCCCGATACAAATCACGGAGAGCAGACATGAACACAATCAAACGCCTACTTGTTGTAGAGCACCAGATCAGGCCGCCAAATGTCAGTGGAGGGAATTCTGATCTTTCTGATGCCGCCATAATCCTCCGGATTCCACTTCAAGTTGACATCGTTCCATTGCTGGAGAAGAATCAGACAATGGAAAGTTAAGCAAATATAAATAGAGACGAGTTTCACAACCAAGCAGACAATGGTTGTCTTTTGAACAACAGTGCCATCTGGAGGAATGAAAAAAGAAATACAACTGGTTCATGAAGCAAATTTGAAGCTTCATTTTCCCATCACTAGGCTAGATGACTTGTAAAATCTAAAACAAAGTGAAGTTCTCAAACCTGCTTAAGTCGCACATTGCTGTTGACAATCTGGTTGACTTCATCCTGTTGATTCAATAAATTTATTCAGACAACTGATAAGTTGAAATGGACTTTTTTGGTGTGTGTCCTGACATCTTACCACACTGATAAGCTGGATAAGCTGCAGGCCCACAGTAACCACCACCGGGTCCTTAAAGTGACTGACGGGCCGGACCACCTTATTGTAACCGGTGAAGAGGGTTTTGACCAGGCGGGTTTCATCTTCAGTAGCGCTGGTGGCAGCTCCAGAAGAAAGAAAGCACACGGGACACTCTCACGGACTTGTTTACAAAGAGATTAGCAGCGGTCGTATTTAACAGCATGACAACTCCTGTGTGCCGCTCGTAATTGTGTTGGCAAGCGATTACGTCCCCCTTATGAATGTGACGGGAATAAACGTGATAAGTATCAGCCGGACACTCGTACGATATGTGAGTAGCCTTTGTGTTCACCAGAGTAAAATAAATATTTATGAAGCACAAATATTGACGGTATAAATCAGTGGAAATTGGCTAAATAACAAAAGAATAATATTATCGAGTCAAAATTGCCTAAGTATTCTTAAATGATATTTATTGCCTTCATTTTTCTCCACAGCAATGTGAGAAAGACCTATTTGTATTTCCCAGTTCACCTTGACGCCAAGGTCATTTTGACAAAGACGTGAACGCTTGGATGGTTCAATTGGAAAAACTATTACGGAATCGCCCGCCACTGGTAATCATGCCTGGACCGAGACGTGCTGACAGATGAGAAAAAAAGATGGAAAAGCCAAATGAGGAAGCGTGCACTTGCCCTTGTCACTCAAATATCGACTCATTAGTTTTGATTTGGGGTTAGGTTGCAGTCTCCTGGCAGCTTCTTGAATTTACAATATGAAATTGTTTTTGAAATGAGACGCTAAACATACCAAAAAAAAGAAATCCATTCACTTTTCAACCAGTTCTTACCTGCCAAGATGATGAGGTGAAAAACGAGAGAGATCATATTCATTGTTGTCAGTCAATCCAGAAGTCCACTCCAACTTCAGCACGACGCCTGTTGGCCACGAGAGAATTGCGAAGGTCTGACCGACCTAAAACATTCTTTGACAACTGGCAAACGACTCGATGCACTTCAGAAAGCTGGCGCTTTTGGCAGCGACCGTGTTGTTATTGTCCCACAGCTGATAGCTGAGTGAATGGCTGACAACGCTTGTTACTTGAGAAGCGCACGTTAAAGCTCAACATGCCACAGTAATCCGTCACTAAAATAAACCACGGTGAACTTGTCAGCCAGCACACAACTTTGAGGCAACATGATCAATGACCACAATGAAAACTCTTGCTTAACAAAATACAAAAAATACACTGTGATGAATTTGAAATTTGGTTAATTAGCAAAACAGTTCCATTGCTAAAACAGCGATCAGATACATTTTCAGTTTCTGAAGGACCTGGGCAGATTAGATTGACATGGCAACAACACTTTTAGAGTGAAATCTGATTGGACAAAGACAAGGCGAGCTGGATGGCTAACTAGCTAGCTTGCTAGAAAGCGTCTAAGGCGGCCATCTAGATTCTGTTAGGTTGGGCTTATGTATTTATTTGTAATATTTTCTGAGATGTCATAAATGCACCCCCTATGTCTCCGTTGCTTGCTTGCCATCTTGGTGCCCCTGTTCCGGGTCACTCAACTCAATATCCGTACACCTGCCATGTGTTCAATCAACTGCGCGCTCAACCAAGGGCCTCATTCATCTCACTTAGGGTCAGATCACCGTTTTGGCAATGTCTGAATTAAGAGAGATTTGCCCAAACCCTCCTCCTGACTCTCTTGACATAATTTCTGTGTCTTCATGTGACATGTGTCAGTATTGAATTTGCGCAAGTTTTATGTTTTGATTGGTCAAAAGCGGCCATAATAGAAAAGTTGCAATCGGATGTAAACGATGATGGAAGTTTCATTAAATTTCCCATTAATGTAGCTTGAACTAAAAAAAGAATCCCGTTTACATAACGCGAAATAAACATGAGGCTTTTCTGTTTAAAACATTGAATTTGAATAAAGATAATATCTGTAAGGCAAGCACAAGACTAAAAGAGGACAACATAAGACTACTAAATACAAACGCCTCACTGAACAATAACTGGAGGATGTGGATACGCTATGCAAACAAGAGCGACGTACAAACCGCTTTTGTGAATCTATTCAGCACAGCCAACAAAGGTCACTTATCTCATGGATCACGGCTCTTGAAATGAACTCTCATTAATGACAACGGCGCCTATCCAGCGTAGACAAAGCAGCGGCCAACCGCGAGCTTATCCCAGCATCAGTGATGGAGGATGACGCAATGATAAATTTGCCCGATGCTGAACGCTTGAATGAAAATCCAATTTTTTTCATCGCACAATCACCAGGAGACAAGTGAGGGTTTGGTTCAAATTAAGCTAAGGTGACGCCGGGGCCTGACGTCCGACTGATTGGATGTCAAGCGCTGATTGCGTCTTGGTTGTTTTGTAGGATGGGGGAAGAATAAAAAAAAAAAAAAAATGTGTGATGTTGTGCCATCACTTCTCGTGTGAATCTGCATGCGTGCGTTCAGAGATGTCGGCTGGTTTGAGTTTCACAGCGAATTACTTTGAGTGATGGAGGAGTTCAGGCAGTCACATGGTGTGATGCTTTAAGGGACAACCTGTCACTGCTGCTAATTATGCATAACTAAGGACAAACAGCGCCTTTCTCAAGGTTACCCAGCAGCTGGCCACGACACACAAACCAAAATGTCTCATTTCTATTAAAACATGATGAAATAAGCTATTTTCAGCGCAACACTATTGTATAACAAATTGATGGGCAACTTGAAATGTTTAAATCAAGTGACCTCACTAGACTCACAATTGTTTTATCAGTTTAATAAACTAAACTGACCATGCATAAGATGTGTACAAATGACAGTACAAAATTAATTCACAAAAACTGCTGTTTACAGTACAATAAAAGTCAGGCAAATGCACCTCTTTGTACACATTGACAGGAAAAGTCCGGTTCATTCAAGAAAGAGGTAATAAAAAAATAAGACGTTGAAAAAAGTACCCCTCCTCTAAGGCTATCACAGCACAGAAAAAACAAAATCACAGTGAAACAATCCTTCCACATGCTGAGATACAACTACAAAGTACGGCTGCATGCTGCTATGTCAGCTTGATGCATAAATCCCCCGACAGAAATGGGGAGGCAGAAAGTACAAAGGGCTTTAAAAAAAAAAAAAAAAATCTTTTTCTGAACAATAAGCAGGTTTGAGGGCCTGCCCGCAACATTTTGTCCTTGCACTCAGAAGAGAGCGTCGACATTTTTAATGAGCGCCTCCACCACCTGCCTCTGGTAACGGATGTCATTGAGAGCGCTCATGGCGTCGAGATCCGGAGTGCGCATCAATGTGGGTCCGAAAACAATGGCCAGGTTCTCGGCGCTCATAAGGTTGCTTTTCTCATGTTGGGCTACCCTGAAACATCAAATTTAGAAAGACACGGTGTGATGCTTGGTAACCTCACTGGCCATTATATTAGGTACACTTGCATACTAAGCAACAAAAATTTATATTTTCTTGGTTCCTCACCTTTTTAAATGCGCCATGAGATACTTGAGAGTTTCATGGTGCGACGCAGGCAGCATAGCCAGCGCCTCTCGGAACGCTTCGAGCTTCTTGTCCGGGTCCGTGAGCTCTAATGGATGAACATGGTTAAAGTGGGCGCAACTCACGAGACTGCATTGAGAAAAATCAATGAAGTTCTTTCCGGCCATTAGCATCTCTCAACGGGTGCGTGCTAATGGTTATCAAAGTACTGGATTTATTTCAGAGACTCACTTGCAGCCTCGATGAACCTTGGGTAGGCGTTGTATGAGATGACGGGGACGGGCAAATCGCGCAGGTAGAGCTTCAGAGCGCCCGTGATGATGTTGATGTCTTCGTATGTTTTCACAGAGATGTCTGTTTTCTCGCCGGCTGTGTGGACGTGTGATGGGACAAGGAATAGATGGAACGAGGCAAAAAGAGGGAAGCCAAATGAGTAGCGGGCTTGAGTGGCACTTTTTGCTCGCTCTGGTCTCGAAGGGTCTGCTTTGGTTTGATTGCCACTCTCCCTTGGGTGGTGTGTGTGCTTTGGCGAGCGTAGCCGTGGCCGTGGCCTACTTGCGCCGGCAGGCTGAACATCACAGTGCTGTGAGCTGGAATGACACTCTGTCATGGATGATCTCCCACATGCCCATCCGGGAAAGTCCACTGCTCCAGTTAAAATTCACACGGCACACACTGCTGATTTTTAAAGATCAGTTTGGAGCGTGACTATTTTTTTTCCCCCTGCATGGCTGTACACCATAATTATGTTTTTAATACTCATATGCACAATAATTATTTTTCACAGCATGATATTTGAGATAATTTTAATATACAAGATTATTGTAGTTAATGAAAAAAAAAATTGAGAAATATTTTCATTGATAAAATAATATTAAATAAAAAGAAGAGTGCTTTTAAAATAAGTATAACTAATTCTAACATTAGACATTTATTGGTATTTTGTTTGAAATGTATGTTTTAACACAATACTTTTTGGGACCTTTTTTTTTTATCTTGCACTCCACATAGAGTACTTGTATTACAAAAATTGGAGTTGCTCCCCCTTCAGGGGCTTCGTGTCAGCACAGCACATGAGGAACACTTGCTTGTCACTCCCGGAGGGACCCCCACTAATCTTTTCAAATGTGTCACTTTTTAATTAAGCTCAAGTGAAGGTCGCCGTCATCTGAAGATGCGCAAGCGTGCCGAGTCAAGTCAGTCTCTGCGGCGTGAGCGGACAAAAAGAAGAACGCTAACCTTTATCAAACGCCATCTTGACTTCTTCCACGGAGTCGCTGAATCCCGATATCCTGTAGAGACCTTCCGACTTCAATCCTGAACGACAAGGGAGACGCTTCAGAGAAATGAACTCCAGCCATAAATAATGTCCATGTCAGACAAAAAATAATGGGCGAATGCAAACTGTTTTCTGCATCACTAAGCACCCTAATAAAGGCATAAATCAAAATGGCGTCAGTCAGGAGCAGACGACGAAGCGATGAGCTCCTCCAACATGGTTTGAATGAAACACAATCATCTCAGGAATTCCTCGTGACTCTCATGAATGTTCCTCACCTCTTGACTCGATTTCCCGTATGCACATGTCCACCACCATGGGCCGTGCCGTGTTGTGAGCGTTCACCAAGGTGGTGAGGTCGCAGCTGTACACTTTCCGGATGTGTCTCAGACTTGGCTTGCAGTTGTCGGGAACCAGAGGTGAACATTGTTTGTGGACGTTCACGCCGCAGTCTACAGAAAAAGACACGGACAAGGTTGGAGAAGCACGGGAACATTCATTTACCTCTCATTGTTCTTTGTCTAGGGAAATAAAAGATCCTGTTGATGGATTCTTTCGGTTCACCGATCTAATTGAGCTTTTGTATTGAGTCAAATTCCAACATGAAATAATTGCCGCTTTTATTGTGTTTAGGCCGGCAGAGAAAATAACAAAGGACTTAGTCTTCTCAATCAATGTGTACACCCGAAATGTCAGGAATCCCCGCCTCCTTGTCATGCGCGACCATTATATCTACAAGTTGGTGGTCCTTGATGGAGCTTAATTTCTGGCCAAGTGAGAACAGATTCTCACTTGCAATGCCAACCTGGCTGCAGGCAGCCGAGTAAAACAAAGCACAGGCTGGATTAAAGGTTCAGTGTAGGTTAAGATGAATTTTATTTTTGTTGCCATGTTGAATTCAGAGAGTTGACTTGTTTTCCTAAGAGGAGCAGACTCACGCTGTGAATTTGAGGAACGCTAAGAAGCGGAGGCGGGCTGCTGTTTTTTTTTCTTCTCCTTCTAAATCCGAGCTCACGCAGCAACAATGGCAGCGGAAGCGGCAATTCAGCCGCTGCAGGCTACACTAGACCTACTTTCGCAGTCTAAAATGGAGCAGCTCCTCCAGCTCTTAGATCTTTTGAGTCCTCTTTAATTTCAGGGAGGTTTTCATTTGCATTTTTTTTTTCCAAATTCCACCCACATTTTTGAAATTGCATGCTACCTTCTCCAAACTGAACCTGGAGACATTATTTCAGGTCCCAGGAGAGAAGAATGCAGCGTTTATATGCATTGGTGCAGAAATGTAATTACCTTAAGAGATGATTCTCTTAAGGGAATCTGACAAGCAGTATAATGGAGGAGGCCCACGCCGCCTGTGTCCATGTGTTCGCATTGAAGGCCCGCGAGGGTCCCAGGTGGGGGCGAAGGAAGGAAGGAACACCAGCAGACAGGGAGAGACAATTTTACTGCACTGTCAGCGCTTTTGACTGGTTGCTATGGCGAGGAGGCTGCGGCAATGCTTAATGGTGATGTCTCCCACCAACTGGCTTGCTTATGAGTGGGATAAATAATTCATATTTTATAAAATTACGTGTAACCGAGCCGATTGGTGGAAGTGGCTCCGTTTGAACGTGTGTGGAAACAGAGTCGCTTGCCCTCGCTCGGAGCTCGGCACGTCATTAAAGAGACATGCCAGCTTTGTTTTTCGTCACGGGCATGATGAGATGAGGTTGGGGAAGGGGGGGGGGGGGGGGGGGTGATGAGCAAACGTGGCAAAACAAGCAGCAAGCAAAGGCTGGCTCCCTGGAGCTCGGCCAAAACAGTTGAGCTCATACAAAAGGGGAGAAAGGGGGCGGTGGAGCAGGTTTTTTGGTATGCAAATCTGAGCACCATGAGAGACTTTGGTGCCCTAGATTCTGGCGCTGGTGCCGGAGAGTGAAGGAATGGCAGCGGCAGACTCTCCGAAGCCAGACTGCAAACATACGCGTCTTTCGTTTGGTTGCTGTCAGATTTCAAAACGGAAGCATTAACAATTAACGCCAAAGCTCCCGCTGACAGCGAATGTGCGGGTGACACACTTTTGTTTCATCAATAAAACACCAACACACACATATAAAAAGTTAAAAATAACGATGGGTCAAAAAGGGACGGAACACCAATTACTTGTGTTGTCATGCGCAAAAAAATAATAAATTGGAAAAAAATGTTACATCGTCATTCCACTCATCTGTTATCCAACCCCCTAATCCAATGTTTTCACGATTGGGATTGTAGATTAAAAGGGAAATAATCCAGGTCCAGATGTACTAAAAACCAAGTAACCCATATAGAGCAATGCTCACTTAGTCATCAGACACGCGAGCCATTTGAAAAGATACCTGCACACTTGACCCCCTGAGCCATCAGGCCCCACATGAAGCTGGCGCAATGCTCGCACCAGTGAGGTCCACGGAAAGTATGCACCTGCAGCACACAAGACAACAATACATTAATAATTGTGATTACGATACATTGAAAAGGACTGCTCTGGAATCTGGATAGCTATTTATTTCATGTCTTCCCTTTGTCAGAAGGTGGGGGTTCCATGAAACATACAAGCCCACCAGGTAACAGCAGCCAGCCAATCAGGGAGGCCCCTGGGAACCAGACGCGGCAGTTTGAGCCTTCGTGGCAACAGACAGCCGCTTCGGCAGATAAATGAACATCTAATGAACAGCGACGGGCAATTCTGATCTTCACAAAAGAGATACTGATAAACATTCAGTATTGATTTGACCCCCCCCCAAAAAAGAGTACATTTAAGTTGTAATGCCACCAATCACCACTAGATGGCAGATGTGTGTTAGTTGCCCAATACTACCACGTGTAGGCCTAATTTTTTTTGTCTTTGAAATGATATGGTGGCCAAACATAGTTCACTCATGTTCCAGTTTTGTGCTGTCCTTGAATGAATTTTTAGGTAAGACAAAATAAACAATGTAGTTATTTTGTTGTTTCCTTCAAACCTTTTGTAGATCTTTTATCAAAAGGAACTATATTAGGAGCATGAATTTAAAAAGTATTGTGTGTAGTCCTGTGAGGGCCCCCCAAGTAGCACTGCTAATGCTTACAGAATCTATTTTGAAATGCACAGACATTTGGGCTAGCCTTGGAAATATTTGTACTGCCACTTGCCTGATTTCAAGTTATTAATCTATTAAATTTCATTTACAGTATCATCTAATTAGGGAAAGTGTGTGCTTCATTTCTATTGAAGAACATCAACTCGAGGTTTTAGAAGACTGCATCTGGGTTTTAGATATTGTGGTTTTCTTGCTCATGGGCTTTGAAATACAGGAACTGTTCTCAAAGGAACATTTATTACTAAGAAATGGGAACAAAGACAGAGGCAAGAGGGCGGCAGCGGTTCAAAGCCTCGCTGGTAACGTTTCTCTTCCTGCTCTCAATTCCAAGCAGCGCAAAACATGAGCGTTGGAAGTACCGAGCGCTGTTTTCTCTCCTCCGTTGGCCTAATCTCTCCATCTGCCACTCAAATTAACGGCAGTGGTACACAAGGCACCCCACCGATTTTCTTTTCATCATACGGCCCAAAACAGTTGTGTTTTTAAATCGCATCTCCGACTCGGCAACTCCCCCCTCCCCTTCCGTTTCCCTCAGCGTGAGAAGCTGAGGTAAGTTTGCTTTCAAATTCCACCCTCACCTTGAAGTTGTGGACTTTCTCCGATATGGCCACCCGCTCCGTTTCCTTCAGCGAGGCTCTCCGGACCAGCGAGGTGAGCTGCGAATAGGCGAAGAGTTTCAGCGGTTGCCAGAAGGTAGCCGTGGGCTTCTCGGGCCCCATCCTCATCCCAAGAGCGGCTGCCAAAATCTCCTCTTGATTGGCCTCTCGTTTGGCTCTTTGCACCACAGATTTGTCCTCCTTGAGAGCCTCATAGGGCTCTTTGGATGGCATCCTAGGTTCTCCCAGCTCAGCTGAAGAGACTGCCCTGAGGTCCAAACATGAAGTCCCAGAGGTGAGCTTGAAATCACTTCAACGAGTCCTAACAATCCAGGTTCAGCAGTCAGACTTGCTCGGAAGAGACAAAAGAGCAAACAAGCTTCTCACGATGTTCCCTCGGAACATAAATGCAGATGAGATGATAATCCTCTCCTCCCTGCGCTGAGCTGATATTCTCCCTGGAACCGAGGAAGAGCACTGTTTGGATGCTGTCAGAGCGAGGGGGAGGAGTATGGGGGTGGATCCCGTAGTAGCCGCCGCTGATTAAATAAATCCCACCAGCCAATGGCGGAGCGCATTCATGAGCCACCATGGCTGCCCCCCACAAGCTAGTGCCCGTCAGATAACCGAGCTGGAGTGGGAGTGGGCTGCCTGATAATGAGCAGTCAATGAGTCACGCTTCAGCACGGAGGAGAGTGCTTGAGACAGCGGCGGGCTGTTAAGGAGAAGATTGAGTTTGAGAATTGTCTTGTCACAAAAACGGCACTTAGAATGACAACACATTTTGGGATTTTCTTTTCTTTTGTATGAACGGCCATCTTGCTATAGAAATGCAGAAGGTCTACCTTTTTGTAGCATTCATATTTTATAAGTGTAATGGCCATATTTTTATTCTTAGAGTGCACCGAGTATAAAACAATGATGAGCTCACATCCAAATCTGATATCAGCAAAATGTAGAGTTCTGTTCAAACAAGACACAGAAATGTTTTTTATTGCTCCAATAATGAGGCAACGATGCAAATGAGGCATCAAAATACCCGCAGCCTGCTTCTGTAATTCGCACTGCAAGTCAAACGTAATTATGCCCCCGTGTCGCCGAGTCTATTTCAGACAGTGAAGGTGCTATAATTCACACTTACACTTTGACTAGAGAGCACTACAGTATGTCGACCCCTCAATTCCGAATAGATAAAAGACAACAAAAGCTTTTCAAAGCGCCACTTCCTCCTCTCGGTCCACTTTTGAGGGCTTTCCTAAGTGCAGAAGGCGGGATGTGGTTCACTTTGATTGCAGCTCTAATTGAGGCTGATTGATTTACTCGGCTCGCGTGATTGTCCAGAAATGAGACTCGAGGGGGGTGGACATTATCTTTCACATTCATATCCCGCTGAGGAGCAATTCTTTAACTGTGATGCCTCCTCCATTCCAGAATATACAAGCAAAAAATGACCCGCAATTTAGAATGAGCCCCGTTTCAATTGGAATGTTTTGACAGCACCTAATGTTGTCGCATTTTGTAGGTTTAAAAAGCAGGATTTCCCATCTTGTCTTCTTAATGCCATTACGCATTTGCTGAGTTTTTGTCCCACTGTGTATAAAAGTTATTACATAAAGAAATGTTCCTCTAATGCAGTGCTGACCCGTGACCCATTAAAAGAGCAGCGCATACTCTTTAACCCTGATTTTGATGTGCACGGCAAACACACGTATATGTAATCACTGTCTTTGGCATTTACATCTGTAAGAATCCTAATCTGTTGCCGCAATAAATTCAACATGTACTTTTCGTGACCTCACCCTTGAGCAAAGCTGCAGGGATGGCAAAGTTACGTAATGTTTGACATGAGCGAGCGAGATGGCTACCTGTTAGCATGGCTAGCATCAAGCACATCAAAACAATTTTCAACAAGATGATAAATTCCAACTCAACATCACTTATGATTTATCACGTAGAAGCGCATCATGGAAATCCTAGACAGAGAAGCAACCTAACGAGACTCGGAGATACCGCATAATCTCAAAAGCCGTTTCTTGCTGAGCTAGCTAGAAAGCGTCGACCAATTAGACTCAATTTCACCAGGAAAGATAAATTAACAGCACGAGGCTGGAACAGCCGGTGGCGTGACAGTGACGTATGGTGCGCCGCTATCATGATTTGATGCGATTCATGAGCAAGGTCAAAACAAGCTAACACACACACACACACACACACACACACACACACACACACACACACACACACACACACACACACACACACACACACACACACACACACACACACACACACACACACACACACTGCTTGCAACAGCGATGAATCAAATATTATGTATTGATATAACCATGAGCGACGGTTTAACTATAAGACGAGGCTATTATCTAAACAAACACGTATGGGGTGGTTGAATTAGTGTCTCGTGTTTGTTTAGGACGACGACAATCTCAGAAGGAATTGTATAATTATGCCGTCATTCAGCTTGATCCCTTACGGATGTTCTTGTTTTCATCACAAATTCAATAAAGGAAACAAAATCCACTATCACGTTTGAGTCCAGTTCTATCTGGAGAAAAAATTCCGGTCTGCTCACAGATATCCACATGGGACTCGGCCAGGAGAAACGGGGGCAATATGTGGCTGGCGAATAATAATTAAAATGTTTCATCTTAGTGTGGCAGCACAAGGAGCATTTTGCTCCAGTGATAATCACAACAAAAGCGCTGAGACGGTGACGAATGGCTCTTTGTGTGCTGGGCAACAAGTCAGGATCACAATCGCTGTTTTGTTTCGGTGTGGCCTGAATAATTTCGGCATTCAGTGTCGAGCGGTTAAGTAAGATTTCAAGAAGGAAAATCTTTGAACCCAGTACTTCTTTTAATTTTTTGACTAAGTCATATTTGTAGCTGTTTTCCAAGCTTGGCAACTGTAGCGCAGTTTTTTTTGTTACCCCGCCCCCCTCAAAGCATAATTTTGGGCCACATTTCTTATCTTCAAACACGATTAAGCATTTAAATAGAACTTGAAAATCACATGCTCAAACAGATGATGAATGCAGCTAGTCATTTCTTCTTTCCCCCATTATTACATAATTGGACAGTCCAACATGGCCGAAATGCCAATGGGTATTTCATTATCCCAGCAATTTAGTTGGCTGATTGAAATCAATGATCTCGGCGCCTTATGACGCTTTATTGAATTTACTGAATTGAATCAGAAAGACAGCTATTCTTCTGAAAATGAAGGCAAAATATACAGCGGAAGGTCGGACAGCTGGTCGCGACTCGCGTTTGTTTGGCAGTGGGGCTCGATAATGTGCTCTGTAATCTGCTCGCTGTCGCAAACCTCCGTACTGAGCATCTTTTGTTTCACTAGTTGCAGATAAACAGCATCTGCTAAGGCTTCCGGGTTCCCGCGAGGATGCTTGGGGAGCAATTGGAAATTCTTTTACAGGTTGCTGGTTGTCTTATTTGTTTGGTTAGCGTAGCGGTCGATGCTAATTGACATTTTAGAGCACTGGTGTCAAACTCAAGGCCCGGGGGCCAGATACGGCCCGCCACATCATTTTATGTGGCCCGCGAAGACAAATTGTGCATCAAATTCGTGTCATTACTAGAATTGCAAATTGTCTTCACTTTTAATAAGAGCTTTTTTAAAAAATATTTGAACAGTTTTTACTCATCTGATTTGAAAACGAGTTATTTGCCAGTTTTAGATGTCAAGGTCACAAGGGTTTCTTCAGAAGATTCTTTGCAGGTTGCTCTTGGGAGAGGTCATATTGGAAAGTCTTGATGTCTTTAAATAATGATAACATATAATAATAGCCTTACATAATATACAGAAGACCAGAGGTTGCGCAATCCCGCTATGACCCAACTTCGGTTTATGTGACTTCACTCATTTTACCTGCTGGTTGCGTAGAAGTCAAAGCGTGGAAGGGTTTTTATTTTCTGGACCAGGATTTCCCATCTGTGCGTGCCTCTGGCTCAACGTCCACTTACACACATCTGTAAGTTCTTCTAATGGCCTGTTGAAAATAAATATACAAGTCAACCTTGTAATGGATCAGCAGTTATCTAACATCAGAAGTGGACCCTTGGCTATCTGGCATATGTGACACAAAGAAAAGAAGACGGCATCTGCACGGCATCATTCAAACCTCAACGAGAAGATTATTTGATGGGGTGACATGGGAGCAGCGCTGCGCAATAAACAAGCAACAGGCAGCATCTGTCACAGCAGCTTTATGACTTGCTTTTGAATGAACAGAGATAAAGCCTCCCTAATCCCATAATATTGCTTTCTTGTTCAGGGAATGCTGGAGTTGCCATGTTACATGTGACCCGCTATAAGAAGCTAATATAATTGTTTTTGTTTTTAGAGACATGTCATAAAAAGGGTGAACAGAGCAGAGATCAATATTGATCATCTCCTGACATCTTCCGGACGAGACCGACGTAATCCAGGCAGAAAAGTCTTTATAAAAATATTTTGTGTGACATGTGAGGTTTATGCAATTTTGGAAAGCATTATGACCTTGTCAATCTGTGGAAAACAATTATATATAAACAAATCATTGGATTAATTAACCCCAAAAACAAGATTAATTAACCCCCAAAAAAACCAACCAATTAAAAAAATGAAAATATGTGAACGATCAAATCCCTGGAATGTAAATCTGATACTAATGACTGAAAAAAGATTACAGACCAATAATAGTATTTAATTATAGTCAATGTAACATTTATGTAATGTAAAAGCACAACAATACAAAAAAAATTGGTATCACTCACAGCTGTCGTGTCAAATTCCAAAAGGTAAGCAGAGCTGCATTGAATCTTTCCATGCCATCATCACTTTGTGACTCGACTCTCCGAGCCCTTGACCTAATCCTAAGAAAAAGAAGCAACACGTATTTTGTTCCATATTTTAAATTCAAGTCCCCAAAACAGCTGGCGTTTTTTTGGGTAATCAAACACGTTACGCGCGTTCTCCCAGCTCGGCTCGGGGCGTCCTTTTGGGTTTATCACCCGAGAGTTGACTCTGTGCGATCAGTCAAAAACTTTATGAGCTAACGAGTGTAGCGCTGTCTCTTAAAGCAGTGACCCGGCAGACCCCGACTGTTTTGTCTCTGGGTCAAGCTCATAATCGACGTCCCTCGGTAGCTTCACTGGCACATTTTATGGGAAAATCCCAGTTTAGCGAGGCTCGTAATCCCGTTAAATTAACTGGGCTTGCAGGAGAAAACGAACACGGTAGGCTCAAGCAGACAGAACTAATTGCGGCAAACTGTGTGGATCCGCTGACATGTTGTTAAGCACCAACGTGAACATTTATTTGGACCGGGCCAGTTGATTCATGTTGATAATATTCCAGTGAAGGACGTCTGACCTGGAAATAAAAATAAACAATTTATTTGTATGTATTGTACGTATATGCTAATTGGCCTCAAATTCACTCTAGGAATTTGAATAGCTCAAATCGACTTGAAAAAAACATTTCTTGAGAACTGCATATTAAACATTGTGCCAAAACTGAGAGAATAGCAGTCCAAACAAACACGTCAAAGTAGCCACCCGAAAATGTTTTATGTTTGAACGTTAGCGTTACGAGGATGAGCAGTTCAATAAAAGCCTGGCCTACAATATGATGAACGGTGTAATGAAGGAGCTAATGAGGGCGATCAAGACCGTCTCAGAGACAATCAATCAACACAACCGTGCTAACAGATATGGGCGCAATCAGTGGTCAATGCATTGGGCAGTGGGGGGGGGAGTACAAAATACGAGGGGGGGGCACTGAGAGGGAGACAGGTGTGCCATTGGTTGACATTGTAAATGCGCTCAATGTCAGTGAGCGCGCAGGGAATGTTTTACGGCTTCTGAAAGAGCATCGTAACGTTTTATATGCGGAATATGAAAGCCAGGAAGAAGCTACGGGATGAGAGGTGTTTTAATTAAAAAGCTTAAAAGGAATATGGTCATCATTGCAAGTCGTAGATCAAGCGGCAAAATCATCCTGAGGTCCTCACGCTCTTGTTTAACAATCGGCTACACACTTTTCTGTCGTAATATTCTCAATCCATTCATTTGCTATCAAGGCATCTATAAACTATAACTGTAAGGCGGTGCTAGCTGCTAGCGTTCAAATTCAGTACAGAAAAAAAAAATCTAAATTTGATGGCAAGAAGAAAACTTTTTGGGACAAGTTCAATTACAACAAAAATGAATGAAAAATTCTAACGCATATACCTGTTTTGATTTTCAAAGCTTCAAAACTTTCCAAACGTAAACACAGGCTTCACTTTACGGACATAAAATAGCATGCTATCATCAGCATGCAGCATTTATAGCCCAGTACTGACAAGAGCGGAGGTAAATTTCATGCAGGATTACAATGTGCACATGCAGCACTAGAGCGACGAGACGAGACCAGACCAGCCCAGCCTGGGCATGAATACTAATGTGAGACGCTAATGGAGGAGACCTCCTAGTGCCTCTTTCAAAGGCCAATGCTCAGGGGAGGGATTGGCGGAGTGGAGCGTGTGGTACTCGCCCGCTGGGGCTTTGCTGGGGTACCACATGGGGTTGAAAAATTCTGGGAATTTTCAGAAAAGAAGCAAAAGACATTTCTTGTATTATACTTTATAAAAACATACAGGGTGAAGTAGATAATGTGCATTTTAATAATACAGTGGTTCTTAACCTTGTTGGAGGTACCGAACCCCACCAGTTTCATATGCGCATTCACCGAACCCCTCTTTAGTGAATTTTATTTTTATTTTTTTTCAAGACAGAGATGTTTTTACTGGTGCACAAAATGAGCCGTGCATAAACATCACCTTGTTAGAATAAAACCAACACAATGCATGAATTCACAACAAATGACATATCAGCAAATCAGTGTGACTTCTGCTTTTGCCTTTGCGAGACCAGATCAGATATGCGGATATATAAATCAGGTGTGTTTGGACCTCTGCAGTGGAGGCTCTGCCGAATCCCTGAAACCGACTCACCGAACCCCCAGGTTAAGGTTAAGAACCACTGTAATAATACAATGGGCATTGTGCTGCTATTTCTAGGTGCTCCACCAAGGGGCAGAACACAAATGTACATTTGTAGTAAATACACAAAGAAGACATACATTATAAATACACAAAAAGATGCTCAAATTGGCTCAGTAAGGATAAACTTGGATACATTTTTCAAACAAGATGTTTTTGAAATTTATTTAGAATTATTTTGTTCTGTAGTGAGCATTTTTAGCCTATGAAAAAAGTACAGAACATTGTTGTACTGTATTGGATGGTCCATTCTTAATCCCAGTTTATTGAAAGATTTCCCACCTCTTTGCAAACTTGGTCCCATCCAGAGGTAAAAAGAGTTAAAGTAGATGGCCAGTCTCATTTAGTAATATGGTTTAACCCTTTATCATCTGCACTCCATAACTGAATAAATGAACGTCCACATTATGTGTGAACTAAATCTCCTCTACAACATTTACATGATAATAGCGGCCATCTTGAGTGGCTGCTGCAGGCAGCTTGTTCCTGTTTGGTTCAGGACACAAGCAGGATATTTACATAATCTGAATTAAATGTAAATCAAGTTGTTTCATCTCAGTCTCCTCGGATTTGTGGGGTTAAAACCCGTTCTTAAAAAAAAAATGCGGCACTCAGCAGCTCTTCATTGTTAGCCTGCGGCATCTTTTATTCAGCAGCCTGTGCGTTTTTTTTTTTTAATTTACCCCGATGCCCCGAAGAAAAACAAGCGGGGTGTCGCTCCGTTTGTATTTATGACACATTCGCCTGTCAATGAGGCCGTTTGGCCTTAATCCTCGCTTAATTAAAAGTGCTGCTCCACACAGGCACACCGCTATGGGTCAAACGCTTGCCACATTATGGAATCAATCTGCTTGTCAGTACATCATCTGACCGTTTTTACCAAGACATCATGTTCTTTATCACAGATATAAAGTGTGTGGATGACGTTTGGTCTGCCAGTTGAAATAAAGATGCAAACAAACTGAACTGATGAGAAAGATAATGACCCGAAACAACAAGATAAATTTTCCACAGAATTAAACCCGACAGAGCATGCATTTTATCCACTAAACTTTATAGTTACAGTGCATTTAAAAAATATTTACAGCTTTATATAAATTGTCAACTTCCGAGACAGGATTATCTCAAGATACAAATCTGGGGAAGGGTACGGGTAATTTCTGCAAGGCCCAAACTTCAATCCGATCAAAAAAATAAATAAATAAAACAGTACATAAAAGCGTTTTTTATGCCAAACCCAAATGCTTTAAGTCTTTATGAAAACTAAAGGAATTAGCCTCATGTGCTCATCATCCCTGTGAAGATGCATGTTGCAACACAGCGGCACCATTAGCTTGTGGCTTTGTTTACAATATATTAAGCCCCCAGTTCCCAAAACAAACATGTTATTTATGATTGCCGTGACCTACATAGAAATATTTGCAACTCTCCCTTGTGTGATCAGCAGCTAATCAAGCATGGCCTACTTATGTGCTGTCAAGCGCCTTGTTGCTAGGCTGAATTCAGGGAAATTAGTAAATTAAGTTCACAACACATTATGATGATTTCATAATTAACAGCATTTTTTTTCAGAGGTGAAAAGATATTCTATATACAAAGTAAGAGATGTTAAAATAAACCCGATATTTCTTTTGAAGTATTTTAGGAGGGCTGGGGGACTCATTAATTGCATCTCACGTGTGAAGGTGCCACAAAGTGTAATTTCACGCTAGCTAACGGTTTTATCAATTTGTGTTTAATTCCCCTGCCCCCATCATTCCAACCGTGTTGCCAGGAACTGTACACTTCGGTCATAATATGTACACGCATATATTGTAATGCAGCGCCACCTATCAGAAATCTAGAAGTAGTGCATTCAATTTTTATTATTATTTTTTTTTTAGTAACTCATGACGAGTTTTGTTTAAATGATCGACTTTATACCGCCGCTAGATGGCAGTAGAGACCACAAAAAATATTTGAGGGCTCTACATGAATTTGTGGCGTTTGGGGGAAAAATATAAAGCAACTTGATGACGGGTATCAAAAACCAGCATTGATATGACTATTTCTAAACAATAAAAAAAAGAGCAGAGATGGTTTTAAATAGCTATTAAAAGGTTTATTACAACAAGTTATCAATTAAAATTTCATTTAGAACGTTCACAAGTCACAAGTACACACTGAACACACGATCACACCCTGGTTTAGCAGTTCAACTAAAACGACGCTGCTTGCTGAGTAATCGGACTGAAACATTGTTGAATTCTCGCAGAGAATCATTATGTCATGCAGAGAGCACAAAAGATTTCTTTAAAAAAAAGTTGAATCAAATCTTCTTGATGACTACACAGTAGTAAGCCAGTACAGAATAAAATTGAACATCACTTATTTTCTTACTGCTCATCTTAATGAAAATTCCTAAAAGCAATCTTAGCAGTTCAAAACAGCTCAGCTATAGAAAAACTGAACAACTAGGAAGTACAACACACCAAAACATTTAATGATACAAATGTACCAATGATGTTGTTGTCCTCTTGATTCCATTAAAAAGGAGCAATCAGTCACGTGAGCTGCATGAAGCTATTTACATCCATTTCAATAGCAAAAGCAAGCATTTCTCCTTTAATGTCAGCGAACCATTTTCTACAAAAAACATGAATGGTGCTCATCGCCATGACAACGCAACCTTCAATCACAGAAAACAATCAACTACAGGCGGAATGTTGCTGAAACAACGAACAGGCTTCCTCCGGTTAATGGAGCGGCCAGAGGCTACGTGGAAACATTCAAACGGCACAATACGACTGATGACAGCGGATCCCACCAACACACAGAATTTAAAAAGTAGTCCAATGGGAACATCGGATTCAGCCATTTACAAGTGTGTGCGTGTGTGTGGCAAAAGCTGCCACTGCCTGAAAAAAGGTAAACCCGTTGTTTCTCTAAATGTGCAAAATACAGAAAGCAAATGATAAAATAACAATAAAAAAGTCAAATAGTGCTTTGTCAATAAAATAAATATAATAAATAAATGTGCCAAGACCATGTGCTGCATAATAATAGATGAAGCCCATCCCTTACTTCTGGCATTAACTGTTAAAGAAACTTTAAATTGAATAAATTAAGTTATGAAAGCATTAAAATACACCTAAAGTGCCTTTTGTTTCCATCGCGTCACTATTGCCTAAAAAGAATGAATAAAATCAATCAATCGATAAACAAATAAATAAGACTATGGTCCAGAGGCATCGGATGGGGCCGATCAGCTCCCCGAAGGCCGAGACTGGGTGGTGCCGCTCATTGGCTGGCTTTCGTCTGTGCTCTGGTTGGATGTGGCGGGCGCCGAGGAGGAAGAGGAGCTGACCCCGTTGGAGGTGCTGACGGAGCTGTGCTGGATGGCCTCGCTCTGAGGGCTGCTGGGGACCGACATCTCCTCGCAGCTTTCGTCTTTGTCGGCGACTGCAGTCAGGACGACAAACGGTCTTGGAGGAGCTGCCGAAAACGCGGATCAGGGGGCGCCAAAGTGCTCAAGGCTTTCCGTTAATCTCGATTTAACGCCGCGTCTCTGCCCCCTGCTTATAGTTCAAGCGCCCAGTGTCAATTTAAATGGACATCATGAGGGCACCCCCCCCCACGTCCATCGCATTTGTTTTTGGTTACCTTGCCAACGACTGCAGCGACAGATGATTACAGCGCCTGATTTTAATGATGCTCACACTAGAGAGTAGGCAAGACTTGGAGTCAAAATGCCACCAGCTGTTCAGCAAGCGCTTGCCTTTCAATTAATTGGATCCTGATTGGGAGGAGGGAGAAACAAGGATCTGCTCTCCGATATAAAGCTGCTTTCACAAGTAGCAATTTTTCTTTTTACATCTAACATTTTGCTTTTTCGCTCAAAAAGACGTGTGACGTCACAGCTCTCAAATAAGCTTCTACCTGCTCTCTATGTTTTGCAGCGAACAGATGGCCAGCACACTGTGCCAGACTCCAGTTGGCTAACTGGAAGGACAGTCGGCGGCACCGTGAAGGAGGCGGCTTGTTCGGGTCTTGTGGGTAAGACCGAGGCAGCCAGAATGAAATGATCCACTTTACTGAATCAGTCATGTCAGAGTCTGACTGGAGTCCAAATGACATTTGAAGCCACTCTGTTCGATAATGAAACGTGAGTGGACGTCATCTCGTCAGAGTTCTTATGAAGAAATGCATCAATCCTTTATTGGATATTAGTAATTTAAGTAGACGCTGGAAATTATTTCATGGTGAAATTATATTCATATGATATTAATAAGAAATTATGCAAATTGAACAAGGCAAAATAAGTCGCATCAATCTATTCACTAATACAAAGGAGGAAAATAATAAAGTTGTAATGTTAGAAGTCATTATGTTTCGAGAATAAAAATGTATTATTAAGAGAATTAACTTTAGAGAATGAAGTCATTTTTCTCTGAGTCAATCTCACGATGCAATAAAATATTTTAATTTGTTTGTGAAAGTTGGACCAAAGTCTAATTTGGAGAAGTCACATTTGCGCTTAAGTCGGAAAACTTCAACGTTGTGGCATCAGCAAAGGACAAAATATGGCTGATAAGATTCTTACTAGGATTATGTGACATACAAACAAACACTTTCGGTTCGTACACAATTCTGCTCAGTGTGTTTGTCAGAAAAGTTTCTATCGCTAAAAAATTTGGTTGGACCGAGCCAAAATTTATTTTGGTGTCATATAAGAAGCTTAACAATTGCTTGCTTATTGTGACCACCTGTGGTCCTTCAGATGGATTCACCTAGCCAAGCAAAAATTTATCTCTCAGTACACCTGTCTATTAATATGTCGACTTTTTTACAAAATTGGGATGTGCGCGCATATGTTGCAGTTCAACGGAGCTCATTTTCAAAGAAGTTGGCCCGGAACTGAGAATAATAGCGCATTACTCACTGTGATAGCCGGACTTTTTCTGCATGGCCGTCACAGGACAATCTTTATGAGCCAGGAGGAGCTGCTTCAGCTGAGCCACTTCACTTCTCAGCAGGGTGACTTCACTCTTATTTGGGAGACAGGAAACACATGGCGACATTGTGAAATGGCGCCGGACACTGACGATATGTCAAAATGTGGAGAAAACTAGCACACAGTATATTGACAATTTAATCTTTTAAGTATATAACAATACATTCAAAAACCCAAATCTGAAGTTGTTGAAGGTGAACCGCGTAATTGTCGGTGCAACTTCATAGATGCTGCCGACATTTACATTTGGGCGTCGTTAAGAGCTCCCAGTGGAGCGAAGGATTTCTGCATGTTGTTAAAAAAAAAAAAAAAAGGACGCAACACACACAAAAAGACACACATTAATTCTGAAGGTGACTTTAAGTGGATTTAGAGCAACCGGGCTACATGGAACAACCATGGCAGATTTAAGCTTCTTTTTTTCCCCTTTAAGAAGCGGCAAGTGGCTCAATCTATTAGTCAAAAGGACCACAATGTATTTTCTAACTAAGCTGGGGTTGGCAGGATCAAAGTATTGTAAGAGAGATTTAAACACAGTTGGAGGGACCACGTGGAGCTTTGCCGCCTTGATTAATAGCACAAACTCACCGGGCTCGACATTCAAACACAAAAGAATGACATCCAACATGAAGGTCCGATTGAAAATGGCCAATATATGACTTCGCCGATGTGTTAACTACTGTTGTAATTTGGAAGGTAGACAAAATATTACAAGTGTGACGTGGTGAAAACTTGTTTTGGACTCCAAGTTTGGGTAAATGTTTTTTGCACGAAGCTGGGAGTCCGAAGAGCTGCCGGGTTTGACCCCTCGTTAAAAAGCCAGTTAAGGCTGATGTTAGAATAATTGTGTCTCATTAGAGGCAGTTTTGCAGATCAGCTTAGCCGTTGGCTGTGCTGATTAATGCCTTGCCGCAAAATGTGCCATTTCTTTCTTTGTATTCTTTTCACACATTTTAAACATGCCTCCTCTTCTCATCTTGGTTTCAAATCACATTTGACTTGCAATACACCTGAATCTCAAATCTACAACAACAAAAAAAAAAAGCGAGATAAACACGGCATCTTAATTGTCTGGAACCCTGATGTGCCGCCCCCCCCGACACAAACATATCAACGGAGACGATACGTGAACTGCTTCGAACTTGTCAGCGCTGCATTCTTAATTGCCGGCGACGAAACGAAGGTTCAAGCAAGACACCTTTCCCTCGGAGAGTTTGGAGGCCGTTCGGTAAACTGCCGAGACAGAAGCGAGGACACGCTTGCGTGCGGCCGACATCTGGAGGATACATCTTTATTGACAGCCGCGTTATCGACGTAAAGGCCCCGCGCATACGCGCGCCGCCGCCGCTGCTGTCAGACGGCGTCTCTTATTAATGGGCTTTAATGACTTCATCACGACAGAAGAAAAAATCTGCGCGTGTTGAAGGAGGAGTGCATACACACGATTATCACCTGAAGTTGCCCGTTGATTGAGTTGAGGTCGTCGGCTTTCTTCTCCAAGGACTGCACCCACACTTTCCTCTTTTGTCTGCAGCGTGAGGCAGCAGCCCTGTTGCGCTCCAGGAACTTGCGCCGCTTCTCATCCGGGTCGTCACTGGTGGCTCTGCGTCGCCGACCTCCGGCGCTCGGAGGGTTTGGCGCAGGGGTCGCCGGGGAAGCCTGTGAATAAGATCTATCGGTGTCAACAAATGTTAACAATTCTTTTTGTGGATGTACTTACGGGTGTCTCTGTAGTGGAGGTGGCTGGCTGCTGAAGGGAATGTGCGGAGGGTTCCTCACTGGCGGGTGAAAGGTTAGAGGTCAGTCCGAGGGACGTGGACGGCGTGGGGATCGAGGCTGGAGAAACGGGAGCAGCGGTGTGCGTTATGGCGCTGCTCTGGACTTCCCTGCCGTCACCGTTGGTTAGCGGAGGGAGCTGTTGGCTCAGCGAGCCTTTTGGTTTCTGAAAAATGAAGAATGAAAAATACTGTGGACCGTTCAAAGCTTCCAATTGGTGTGGGAAAAAATATAAAACAGGCCCTGACCTGATCTGACAAAACAAAAACACCAAGTTGACAAAAATAATCTTGCATAAATAACATTGCTAATAAGACAAACAAATGGGATAATCAATAGAATACACAATTCTCGAAATATTTGTTAGCTGCATTCCATACACTCACGAGCATTAAGACACACAGTGGGCAACAAGGTGAAAGAGAGACTGAGCCCTTGGAAAGACTAACAAAGTGAGAGGCAATACATTTACATGAGAAAACAGAGGAGCGCATTATTCTAACAAGTACCTTTGCCAGCCCAATCTATCTAGCAAATGAGTTTATGGTGCAATACCCTTCCAGAAGCTCTTCTGGCAGAAACAAGATATTATTCTCTTGGAACGGCCCCGAGAAAGAAGGGGTGGGGGGGGGGGGTGGGGGGGGGGGAAGCCAGTCAGATTCATATTTCATCTCTGCCATGGAAAGCTCATCAGTGTAATAACCCTTCCTCTCATGGGTCTTATTCAACCATCTGCTTCTATATTACTTATCTTTATTTTGCAACTAATTAACAGTATAATCTTCTAAATTCAGCAAGTTAATTATCATTATTGTAGTCTTTGCAGCATCATCAGTCCTTGTAAAGAGCAGTCGCTGCGCCGCCATCCCCCCCAAGCATTCCCCCCCTCCCCTCCCCCCTCAGGTTGAGCAGGGGTCTGTTTCCTTGACGTGGGCTCATTAGGTGTTTGCTGATGAGCTGAGTGCAGTGGGAGGCACCCGGAGAGAAAAGGGGGAGGGAGGGGGTGCAGGTCAGGCAGGATTCTGCTGAACAAAAAGGTTCCATGCAGGGTGAGGCCGACTTAATGTGTCTCGCTGAGATGTGCCAGGATGCCCTCAGCTGGCTTTCGCCCTCCACCCCCCCACCACCGGTGTACGCCATCTCCGTGTTTGTCATTCCCCACACCCCTGTGATACCAAACAACATCCCCCCTCCTCCTTTTCCCTGGGATCAATCTCGCCGTGCCAACAAAAACGCCTCCTGTCCACAGTTTATATCTGTTAATTTCGAGCAGCGAGGCATGCTGAGAACGCTTACGGGTTTTGTGATATGTGCTTCATCACATTGCCACACATCTTGCTCACAACACACTACAGCATATATATATTTGTTCCGATTAATTTTTTCAAATTGGGGAAAAAAATGGTAATCTCACTCAACAGCAACTTCTCTTTATATATATATATATAGATATATATATATATATATATATATATATATATATATATATATATATATATATATATATATATATATAATGTATTTTGTCAACTTGATTGTCACAAGCATCAAGGTAATTTGAGTATATATATATATATATATATATTTTTTTTAAAGTAAGGAGCACATTAACATTGGAGGTAAAAATATAATGATGATTAAATACCAGTTTTGCCTCTGAATGGGCGGGCTGTGGTTGTGGTGATAGGGGTCCGGGGATGCCGGGGACGTTAGGCACAACGGTGATGGGTCTGACAAGCTGACAGCAGACACACACAGAGCACAAAATTAGTCATCCCCAATAGAAGGCGGCCTGGCGCTCCCCCCCACGACACACACAAACGCAGCGGAGCTCCCTCATATCTCAGCCTCATTATGTCGGGTAGCCCGTTATTTTGTAGAGGCGGTGCCACATTCAGATGTGTGTGTGTGTGTGTGTTCGCTAATGAACCTCTGCCTGGCTGTGTGAGAGCATATGGGCAGGAAGCTGAAGAGGCGATAAGAGAGCCAAGTTGGAGGTCCAAAAGCAGGACTTGTCTCAGAACCGCTGATGAGATGCTGCTCGGTTGGCGGTAGCACTCAAATATTTTTTTCTCTCTCTTTCTATTCAATGTTGTGATTGCGATTAAGGTGATCAGCAATTATTTTTTCTAGGTCCTATTCACAATTTTTTTTTTTTTTTTTACATAAACACATGCAAAAATATGGAATTTATTGCACATTAATGCTGTTTTTCTTAATTCAAGATGGAACAAAAAATGATCTGGAATGGCATTTTAATTACTTCAATTGCGAAAGCTAGTTAAATAGATCAGTAAATTGATCTTAATTCGTAAGTCAAAGTACCATTTTATTTATACGCAGCTTGTCGCACAGGATTCATAACCCTCACACGAGCCGCACTTACAACAGGATTGCAAAACACATTAGTGCTAATCCAAGCTCTCTGCCAGAAATCAAAAACGTTGATTCGACTTGAACAAGGACAAATGACAAAGTGTGCTGGACGAGTTCCTGTTTGCGCTTCAGCCAATTCCCACAAATTCCTCGCCGCCATACAAAGTCCATTACTTTGCTCGCTCGCTCCCCAGATGCAAAGTGACTGCCAAATCTACCGATGCCAATGTCGTAAATAGTCCCCGCTGTCCAAGGGAACGGGAGACGAGCAAGGACAAAATGTGGCATTAATCAATCACTAAGTGTTGTCTAAACATCACTTGAGGAGCGATTGCTGCCATGCCGAATCCAAACGTGACCCTCATTTCCCTCGCTGACCAATCACGATTAAGAACACGGTCTCATGTTTTTGCCATCATGCATATTCACTAATCTATAAAGAAAATAGAACAGTCAAATATTTGTGGCAGGGGAAATAATGAAATTATTTAGCAGAGGACCATTTCCTGTTTTTGTGACACTCACTGGGATGGTAGTGGGAATATGTACACTGGAACTGGTAATGGCAGCTGGAATGGCGACTGGCATTGTCTGGCCGTTAGGCAGCTGTAAGAGCACTGGAAAGGTGCCAGACACTGGCCTGCAATAAAAAACAAAAGACATTGTGGTTAGCCCCGCCCCACCCAAATTAACATACATTTTAGTGACAGTGATAGCTAGATAAAAACATCCTGTCACATTCAAGCAACAATGGATGAGAATGAAGAAATACCCATCGAGCTCAAGCAATTTGATTTTGGGTTGCGCGTCGAGTCGGTTGAAACTAAACAGTTTCACCTTTGCGGTGCTATCTGACGAACAAATGGACACGGCACGCCGCTGATGTGCTATTTTTCACTACAAACTGTAGAATGCATACAATTTTATAATAGTGGACAGAAATACAGTAATTTTCTCCACACACGATTTGAAAATCGAATTGCAATAACACACATGTTGAATTGGAAAGAAACAACGACTACAGCCAAAATGAGGAGTCAGCAAACTACACTTAAATTAAAGACAAAACAAGCGCATGCCTCACTAAGACAAAAAGGCACCCCAAAAAAAAAAAAAAAAAAAAAATTGTTGAAATGAAGATTTGAAGAAATCAACTATGATTCTGTTCTTTCTTAAAGGGACATTCTGAGTTACTTACACTAGAGGCCTACTAGTGGACGGGACCTGGGTAATAACAGAGCTAGATGTTGGCGATGGGAGCGCTTGCTGTATAACGACATTAGCCTCTGAGCTTGCTAGGAGTACATTGGGAACTTGGAGGGATGCCGGATGGACTATAGCGGATGTTGGCACTGAGGCTGGCTGCAAACATAAGTCCTGGAAACAACCACACAACAGCTCAGCTGCATCAGCAGACAAACTCTTTTTTCTCTCTCAGTGTTTACGAGGAAAGAGATGAAGAAAAGAGAACATATGATTAGATTTCTAAGAACAATTTCCTACTGGTAGCAGAAAAAACTGTTTTTTTAACCTTAAGTAGTGATGACAATACAGTGGAAGCTCCAAAGTTGAACACGTGATGCTGCTTTACTTCCAAAATTTTCCAATGTGTGTTTCCTGAAACTCAGATTTTATTTTTTAACCCTAAAAGGCAATTTCCAAAGGAGAGTTTCACCTTGTCGTCATCAGTTGTCGATTCCGGGTGAGGCAGAGGGCTGCCTCGATGGGCCTCCAGGGCGGCGGGCTCTTCACTTTTGTTGCGTATGACCGGGGTGGTGAGCGGTGACAAATCCAGCGGTAACTACAGAAAAGTCACGGAAATGAGCAACAGGGATACAAACGAGATGAGCTGCTGGTGTTTCAAACCTTTTTAATGTCATCTTCAGCGCCTTTTTTGAAGTCAGGATCGAAAGGACTTGTGAGTTCATTGAAGAGTCCCACCTCCTCGCAGTTCTTCAAAAAGCGAGTAGGTGTGGGTGTTTGGTCTGCAATGGATTGAAAGGTTTAAGACGACAAATTGGATGAGTAAGTAAGTGTATTTCTGATTTTTTGTTTGTTTTACCAGCAATAATGACGCTGTCGGTCCTGGCTGGACCAAATTTGAGGGTCATCTCATGTTTGTGCTTGTGGACAGCCAAGTGGTCTTCATTTGTAAATCTCTGGGAGGACAAGACAAGCAGGATGATGTTTATGATGAAGTAAAGAGAACTGTAAATTAATTTCTTGGAAATTTTTCCTACTCGACAAAGAAGCATAAAACGGTCCCATTAGAAGCAGGAGTTACCTGTCCACAGCCAGGAGCAGTACATTGAAAAGGCTTATCATCACTCATATTAAGGTTTTCCTGTGATGTCAGCCTGAAATAGGAGAAAACAATAAATGGCTCTGTTGTGGGTTTCTCAATGCGACTGAATGCGCGAGAATTTAAATTGCAATGGACACTGGGGCGAACAAAAGTGCAAAGACCTGGACAAAGCAAGTCAAAGATGGGCGGCTACTCTAGTTGTTGACAGCTATGTCTCATCACACCACCGCCACATTCTTTCATCCGTGGAGCGACTGTCACCTCTCGTTTCGGTCTACGTTCTGAACGTAAACACTCGAGCGGTCATTGTACGAAAAGATACAACCACAGCTTCTTGTAACGGCCGAGATTGAGCGAGCATCATTTCCATGAAATAGCCTTAGCCCTGCGTGTACACAACCGTCGCCATATTTATATTTTAATACCGTTTTCATAAAAGGTGTGCTTTATATTAATAAAATAGCACCAATTACACGTGCGTTTGCCATTACGTCATTCACTATACCGTCGTAAACATTCCTCCATAGATGTGTGTACTACTTACCCCTTTCAACCAGCCACTACCCTCCGAGATTTTTCCAAGAGTCCACGTCTGGAGCCAATTATCGCGAGAGGTGTCAGGAAGCTTCCGCATTCGTCGTAACAATGACATCATCCACAACGCTCAGAATAAAAACAATGTTTTAGTTTCGGCTTATCTTTTTTGGGACAACTCAAGTTGTGGTATTACACGCATTAAAATTTGCCATTATTAGGAAATAATTACTGGTTTTGACTGCCACATTTAAATATTTCTCAAGAACTTTCATGTTCCAGTGATACTGCAAGTCTGCAACCCTAAAGATACTCCAATATGGTTAGACTACCTTTAATTTGACTTTAAAAAAAACAAAAAACACATATTTGGTAATCTAGAAAACATGTTTTTTTTGTGTGTATCCTTTGTGAAATTCTACACAATTAAAATACACTAAAAGTGAAACATATCCTGAGTGATTTTGAATTTCTAATTTATTCAATGCCATTTACAAAAGCCACTCACCTGATGCCCAAAAGCAGAACTATTCAACTGAAATTTAACCAACGACTTATAGAGGTGAACCCCCAAAAAAGCTTCCATATGATCTCTCAGAAAGCAAAGCAAGTCTTTGGCAGCTAATCTCATAAGAGATGACATTCGGAGAAGCTGCTTTTGGTCGTTTCAAATCTATCCCAGAGATTACATTGTTAAATAGGCAAAACATGTATTTTAATCTCGTAATTTCATACATTTGTACAATACATGTTTTATCTTATTCTGACAGTGCCCGAACGACTTTGAAAATGTACATTTTCTCGACACGGAACAAATTTAGGAAGCCACGAAGTGTAGTCACATCTGTAATGAAAGTTGGACAGCAGTGTTTTACATAGCAAACAGGATCAGGAAAGCAACCATCAAACAGAACAGTCCCATGGCTTCAGACAGAGCAAATCCCAGGATGGCATAGGAGAACAGCTGCTGCTTCAGGGATGGGTTCCTGCAAAGGAGGCAAAAACGTCCCCATTACACAATATGATCCACTCAGTTATACTGCATAAAATAAAACATAGTCACACCTAGCGTAGCCAATAATCAGACTGCCGAACACGGTCCCAATTCCAGCTCCAGATCCCGCTACACCGACAGTGGCGGCTCCGGCGCCGATAAACTTGGCTGCGGTGTCAATGTCCCGGCTCACCGCGCTCGTCTGGAAGCCCCTCAGTGTGACCTGAGTCAGGGGGCTCTGTGGCATCAGAGCTACAGTGCTCTGCAATCAAAACAGTTGATTATTACAAATATGAATTTTAACTCTTGTCCATTAAAGACTTAAAAATAATTTGTACTGTTGATGGTGTCTAGACCAAGAACCACTAATACAGGTACATGCTTACCTCTGTTTTGACCTCAGGCCTGGACAGCACAGAGGCAGACAGGGGTCTATAAAGAGCCCGGGAACCAGCACGGACCTGCAACCCGGGTTAACAAAGATAATATTTACCACAGGGACTCTACAAAATAACAGTACAGTATCACTCTACATGACCAACAGCATTGCATAATTCTGAAAAGTGGCCATCTGTAGAAATTGATGACAATTCAGTATAACTTGCGTATGAGAGGCTCACTTAATACTTAACTAAATTCTTCCTTAGCAATGTTTATTATAGTGAACTAGAACAAGTGTAAAAAGTTGTTTGATAGTAGCTTGGAGTTCTAAGGTAGCTTAGGCTAAATGACCTTAGCCAATAGCCTCCACTATTCATGATAGAAGCAGACTTGGGGCAAATACAAATTAAAGATGCAATGGAGGTAAAATTGCAATGTAGGAATAAAAAAAACAACACTATGGAGTAAATGTATGAAAATGATAGTCAAAGTCCGTGTTAGCAGTAGCCACTTAGCAAGGCTGCAGATACCCTTGCCATTCAAGCTGCAGTCAAGTTCATTCATAGGCCCACCGTGGTTGGACGGTGATATTCAAGGCGCAGAACTTTATTTAAATCGTAAATATGCAAAGACGGCGATATCCTCACCAGAGCCGGCGAGGAAACAAACTTTGCACAGGCGTACATTTTCTACTTCAAGTAGTTTTTTATCCGGATCAGTCAAGTCTGGTTGAAGCCCGGGTCTCTCTGAGGAGGGAAGAGCGGACAGAACTAAGGTCAAACGGGTGTTAAAATGCTCCACAGAGAAAATAAAGCGATTTGGATGTACATCGGCATCAATTCTAGAGCCTATCGCACTTTGCATGCAGCAATTGTACGTTTGACGAGAGGATGAGGAGGGATATCGGATACGTTTCTCACACTGACTGCCATTTCAGACTTACCGACTGCAGAGGTCGAACCACAGTGACAGAGCGCGCATGCGTAAAGGAATATTTTTGAAGACCCGGATGATGACGAAAAAAGGTCATTTGAATATAACTTTATTTAAATGTAAAAATTCAAAGTTCTTCCGTTACCACGCTTTGCAGTCTGTTTTGTTTACTGTACACGTGTACTTATTTTAACAATTTATACGTGATAAAAATGTTGTGTTTTAATGAGAAGTCTATCAGTTTATTACTATTACTATCTATTTTGTTGTATCAGGACCTATCCAATACATTTTGATGTTGTGTTAATAAAATGAAGGTAGTCTAAAATACATTGCATACCGAGGTTATGTAAAAGTAAAAAAAAAAATCAGTATCAAGGTTTTACATTTTAAATGCTCAGAAAGTAATAATGTTAAGCCTTCTTCGGAACCCCTTTCAAGCATACTATATAGTGCAATGAACTACTAATAGGAGTTGGATTGCAGTATTAGTATTAATCAGAAATTAACAAATGTGGGTTAGGTTTTTTGGGGGGGTTAGGGTTGTGTAGTATACAAGATCATAGAGAGTATGTAGATATTTGTGTGCTGGTCAGTAAGAACAGTGGCACTGGAGTAGAGCTCAAAATATTAGATCCTGTTCAACTTCTCGTCCGAGTCCAATATCATCACTTGTTGTGGCATCAATTTAGAAAGCACTGCAAGAGAGATGTTTGCTAGCGCAGTATGGTTGCAGCTTCCATACAGGCTGTTGGTGGAGCTGCAGGTTACCAACATCACCATGTGGATTTGTAATCATGACAAATGACTTGGCAGCAGCTGCTCAGTAATGGTAAGGCAATGAGCGCGGGCAGTTGCTCTTTGCCGCATGCTGACTTTTAAGGAAAGCAGCGCTGCGGGTATGATGGCTACACTTTCACTGAAAACATGACATTACGCACTACACTGCACCTCATGTATGGATAGATAGATGGATTGATGCATCATAATCAGGTGCCAATAATGAGTTCACATAACCTAGTGCAGTAAAGTCACTGATTTGTTCCTGAAAATATATTTTGAGATTCTATTTAAAAAGTGCTCTCATCAAAAGTAACTTCACCTCTCTACCGGTACATACAAATCACAACAGTATTTTTGTACCTATCCTCAGGCACACGGGTAAAATAAGGTCATTCTATCGTATGCCCAGTAGAGGCCGCAAGAGAGTCTAATGAGCAACGTTCCAATGTTGTAATGACAATTGGACAAAAGCCATCAAAAGACAGCGCAAGGCAAAGCAGACAAGCCCCCATTATAACACTGCTCAACAGCAAATTATGTTGTTTTTTTTAAAAAAAGAAAAACATCAAAGAAATAAAGCCCCTTCAAATCCAAAACAACTGATTATTTTTCAAAGTGTGCTGTTGATCTATTATTATGCCTGTGAATACAAATCTCCTCTAGGTCTGCGGCAGTAGGTCCCGGTCAAAAGCAACTCCTTACAGGTCAGCGCTAACCATATGATAAAACATGAACTTTACAATGAATTAATTGCAGGCCGGCGCATATCAAAGCGGCCGTTAACTACGCTGGGTCAATGTCACACTGTCTAATTAACCGGGCCCTGGCTGTGTGGTCCTACACGGCTGTGGAAGGAAGGTGGAGAGAGCCGGCCATCTCACTACCCCCCCCCCCCCCCCTTCCCATTCGACACCTTGCACTTCCTCCCATTCAGAAGCGAGCACGCACCCGCTGTCTTGCCTTCCAGCATGGAACGCTCGGAGACATTCCATTTGCATGCCCACCCCATCAAGCTGGATGCACTCAGACTGGTAATAAAAGGCATTGACCCCCTTAACCTTTATGAATTACAATTTGTGCCTGCAGCGCGTCCTGTCAAGAGGCCTCAAAAAAGCAGGCACCTCGCTCGGGCGGGGTGCGCGCGTGTTGTTTTGCAGTTGTTAAGGAGAAGGGGAAAAGGTTTTTACAGCTCCTCGTCGGAGCTCCTGACAAGCGGGGGAGGCGGTGGCCTGACAGCGGCGGGGTGGGGGGGGGGGACTGCAGCCTCGCTGATGGCTCAATGCTAATCTCCATTCCTGGATGCTGCATGGAAATACACACGCGGGCTCTTTTCTTTTGTGTATGGCTGTACGGTTGATCTGTGTTCCAGCTCGCCTTTCTGCCTCACATACCAAAGCAGCCTGGTGTACTTTCCAAGAGTTCAAAACAGATAGACTGTGATGAAAGCATCTGGCTGCCTTTTTACACAGCAGCTTGTCTGCAGTAAGCTACATCTGTTTTCAATCTCGAAAAGAAATGTAAAAAAAATACTAGAAAGACTCACAAATCTGTAAATATAGCATTGTTCACCCCTAAAGAGACCTATTTTATATAACTGCTATTTTACTTTACTTTTGATATTATTAATAACTTAATTGGATGTCACAGTTGTATTCCATTTTATGTTAACTTACTAATTGGCAGATTTTTGGGGTTATCTTATTGCTTGCTTTGTGTGAAAAACTCACCTATTTGCTGCTTTAGTGCTTAGGCCAGTATTACTTTGGCGTCATCTGGTGGCATCTTAATGTCGAGGAAAAAAGTTGGACTTTTCTTTCGACAAATTGTGCTTTGCTGTCATCTTATGGTATATATAAGCAATTACAAACCTTTTAATGGCGCATTTAATGTGACCCAAACCTGACAATTCTATTAAAATAAATAATTTGTATGCGTTTGAATGAGTGATAATATGAATCTAATATTTCATTAAAAGGATTTTTAATGACGAGCAGGCAATGTAGTGTAGCCTTCCTCCTTCCTTCCTCTGTTCAACATCAGGAAATGCAGACAGTGACTGTGTGAACACAAGCGTGGCTGACAGGGGCAGCTGTGCGATGATTGGTTTACGGAGCAGCGCTTTCTCCCGTGTCTTCAAGGTCACCGAGATTTACAATCAAACGCCTTATGACACTTCAGTAAAAGCTGATGACAGAATAAGAAAACAACACAGCCCTTCAGAGGAATCTTCTTGACCTCGTAGCGTGCGCCATTACTGGGATGTACTGTTGTCTGTTTTTACGACGTACTGGGTAAAGATATACAAGTTGGTCGGTTTTAGCGCACAGACGGTTGTTAAGGCGACATATGGGGAACGGATTTGTCTGGCGTATATATGACGACGCACGCTGGCTAGTCGATTAGGGGAATGCTGTGTTTCAATCTCCAGTCAAAATGCACTTAGAATTTCCTTACAAAAAAATAAAGAGCAATTAAATATTAAGATCCGCGTGCAATACTGGTGTGCTGCCCCCTATTGAAACATTATTGCTATTGTTGATGGTGATTTACTCTTCTATCGTGGACACTTATTAGTATGCGTACGAGTCTCCATTTTGATTTTGATGTGATCACACTGCAGCGTTTTTTAATTGAAAGTTGCATTCTGGTAATTTGCAATATGGATTCAAATTCGATTAATCATCCAGCCCTAATATAGATTAAAAAAATAAACACATGATGCAGGATATAAGCTAATATGCAAGGTGTATTTACTTAGCACTCATATGGAAAGCTGGGTTTTTTTTTATTATGGGAGGCATATGGCTGCAGTTTATTGTGTTCAATTAAATCACTTCCAGCGAGGATCAACTTTTTTTCCCCCCAATCTCATATTGTTGGCTGCAAACGTCTCCGCACCGATTCGGGGTGTCAAATATGAGGCTGTCCCACCAAAACTAAGTGGGCGAGCCCTTCCTGCTTTTAATGGATTGACCTACATCCCAGTTCAGAGAGCTAATAAAGGCAGTCTGGTTGAGGTCCTGGACCTGCACAATGTCACTCACAGTTGCCCGAGTCAGCAAGATCTGGAATGTTCAATGAGTCGATTTTATAGGGCCCATTAATGTACATTAGTTCTCTTTTACAAAGGAACAGCTAGCTGCCAGCGACAGGTAACACTTCAAACCCTTTTGGGCAGTCGGAAACAACACTCAGGAATTGAACAAGGAAAGAATGAACGAATAATTTTGTAGGAAGCAAAATAGTTGTTCTTTGCAGAGGATAAAGAAGATATGCTTATAATCTGCTCTCCAATCTGAACCACAAACTGAACAGCAACTACATTTTAACTAACGCGCATTGCAGCTGTATTAAGTATTTTGGTTGGCTCAATCAAATACACAAGTCAAATCATTAGGAACAGCTACAACCACAATAATAAAGCAATGGTCTCAATCAAAAGTGACCGTTCTTGTAGTGCTCTTATCTTACCGCTGGAACAAGACAACAGAAGCCCACACATAATCAGATAGCACTCCTCGCGCACAATAAAGCAACCCCCCCCGGCAAGCCGAATCAATCACGGCACTTTATTATCCTGTCACTGCTCTGCTTGCTGCAAGTGTGTTTACCCCGTCCATGGCCCGGCCCGGCGCGGCTGTTCAGTGTACATTAAGACGGACATAATTGAGATTGTGGGCGTCTCAAAGTGCAGGGCTCAACCCGTTGTCGTTAATCCGTCATATCGTGGCGGGTCGCGACAGCGGTCGCCCATAGGAGGCTCCACCTTGAAGGCGCCGATGATGCTTTGCTGTTCAAGGCACGGGTCTCACCTATTTTAACTTTATTGCTTTGCCACCAAGGGAGAAGCCAAAGAAAATGCCATCAATCACCCGAGCCAGACCCTCGACTTCAATTCCTCTGCTGTGCTTCTAATCCGTGTTAGGTGCTTTATGATTGGAAGTGATTCTCTTGTATAACTCATGGGCTCTTTGCTGGTACGAAGACGGTTCATCATGGAAAAACAAGCCGGGCCAGCGTCATTTCTTCATTCGTCTTTGTAATGTGCTAAATCATACCAGCAATCAATGCCGGATAATTCATAACAGCAACATTTCTTTTTGTAAATGAGTCGAAATGTACCGTTTTCACCTTATAGAAAATTACATTTCCGGAAAATAATTGACAGAATAACCAGGGTCTAAATGAAACCTTGGGTTGTGTTGGAAAGCATCACCCAAGTCATTTGGAATAATAGCTCAGTCTTGCCTGGGTGGCCTGCTATTAATTACCTGCTAAATGGGACCTGTCTCTTCTCAAAGTGGAGGTGAGGGATCGCCAAAGAAAAAGCCAGTAGAAGCTCAAACTACATTTCCATCATCATAATTCTAACAGTCAGCATCACCTTTTCCAAGATTAGAATTCTGGGTTTTTATTAAGTGGCTCAATTTGCTACCGTTTCACATTCCTCTCGTATTATGACAGCGTCATTCATGCGTGCTTGTTAATCCTCCCGTGCGAGGTGATTTATTCGACATGGAAGCGGGAGGAGGAGGCTGCCGGGAAATGGTATTTAATTGATAGCTATAGAAAACATCTAAAAAGGTAATCTGGTGTCTTTATACCCAACAAATAGCGGCAATAACCACAGTTGGGGTTTTTATCTCATCATGCCAACCTTTTATCCAGCCGTGATTTCATTCTCACTGAAAAAAAAAACCGATGTAAGGATCTGGCTCCGTGTCTTCAGAATCGGGCCTCTTTTATAGCGTGCTGTTATATCAGCCCGGAGAGCCATAAGTTATGAAATGTCAGGATCCTATGCATTCTAATTGAGTGCGGAACAGTTAATGGCTGTGGAAATTCAGCCGCTTGATGTCTTATTCCCCCGTGTGCCGTTACACAGCCGAGCCCATGAGCCTCAATTAAATGACAAAATGGGCCCATTCTTGAAAATAACAATAAAAACAGCAGCCTGTACACCGGGTCTCACCTTGAGTCAACAATAACTGCATGCTGCAAAATAAAAAAATAAAAAAGTTGTACACAAACAGAATGGTATTGTAAAGTGTCAGAGTTGCTTTCAAAGAGCTTTAGCGAAATGCTAACGGATAGCATCAGTATTGCAGTGTAGATATTTGGACACAAATGGTGAAGCAACACACGTAGACAAATAAAATAATAATATTCACAGGTATATATTCTTTAGCCACAGCAAACGGCAACTTATATTACTGCAGAGGAGCTATGACTATTTTCTGAAAAACAAAAAAACAGTACAAACACATTTTGTATTTATGGGGGAGTGGAACAGATTAATTGCAATTCTCTTTTGATCAGAGAGGAACTTTGTGAATTCAACTTGTATCTCAAGGCTCTTCAAACTGTGACACACATAAAGCAGGTAGCAAAGTACGTGCCCACAGGACACCATTTTTCTTCTTTCAGAATCAGGCCTACTTTTTCTGCCAAACTAGAACATGTCCCTGAATAATAAACACGGGCCGCCCCCCAATGTTATGTAACTGAAACTTTTTTCAAAAAAGCCCAAGTTATGAATACACATTAAACTGCATCAACTATAAAAGTCACATGCTTTGAAACCAAATATCGAACCAATCGTAACAGGAGTGGATTTTTTTTTTCCCCAACACCCTTGCTCATTGCTTTTACAACTCTCGGACTTGACCCGCTTTTACTACATCACCGATGCCATGCAAAAAAAAAAAAAATCTTGATTACTTTTCAATACTTCAATTTATAGCAAATGGAATTCAAAGCACAATGCAGTTGGAAATGAACAAAGATTTTGGCTCCAGTGTGTTTGTGGTGGCCAGAAGAAGAGAATATTCATTTTACGGTTGGCTCACAATTCCATTAAAAGGCAGAAGCTACGTTTCCACGCATGCGGTATAAATGTAATCTACAAGAGCGGGAAGGAGACAGATGGTGTAGTGAAACTCTCATGTGGGCTACGCTGTGTAGTGTGCGGCCAATGAAGAAGCCCACCAAACACCAGTTGGGGGTCATATTAGCTCCATTAATACAAGTTCACGTGCTCCGACTTCACGTCTGATTGTACCGCATCTCATTCGTCATTTACTGTCATAGCCATGGAAAAAAACAACAACAATGTGGGATGAATCCAGCGCAGCGACAAATTACCATCCTATTTATTTATCCAGGCTTTTCTGTCACTCACAGCAATAATCAGTATAAGTGATTCAAATTTGGAGAAAATGAAGGATGCTTTCCCTCCAATTTTCAATTTGGAAGTGGCAAGTATGGCCATGATGAATGTCTGAATAGTCCATCTTCTTCCTCTCATTTCTGCTAACCTTTCCTGACAGCTTAGATATTGCCTACCTGGTAATTTGCTGGGCAATAATTGGCATTGTGAGATTCCGCCCGCTTTTTTTTTTAACAAGGATTCTTAACACCCTCTGTAGGTAAAAAAATGCAATTACAAACACAAGTGGCCTAGCGTGACTGGTCATCAGCAGCTGCCGCTTCAGTCCGCCAGTCCAAACTGGCTCGGGTAATGAAAAACCAAAAGGACACGCGTATAGATTCGGCCAACATTTGCAGCAACTAAAACTTTAATTAAAATATATGAAGCCGCTTTATTGATTAACAGCGTTGGTGATTAAAGTGAACGTCTGATACTTTTTTTTGGGCCCCTCTCAGTAGATCATTTATTGTCGCACGGGCGTGTTTATTGATAAGCACTTGGGCTGAGTACAGATGCAACGCTCGCTGATGGAGAGATCATATTGTGCCAAACACAGGGCTGAAAGAAGAACAGCTGTTGCGGATCTTTGCGCTTGGGAGCCTCGTGTTTTGCCAATGCCATGCGTGCGCATGCAGGCGCGCATGCTGTAAAGCTGCGAGCGACATCATCGCCGCGCCTGAACATCTCTATGAATTTTATGACACATTACCAAAGCTCCCTCATCTCTGTCCGGCACTAAAACCTTAATCATTGGGCTAATTGCAAAGGCTATATTCTCCCCTCTTTAGCTCTCCGTCCTTGGGTGATTACATTTTGTGTTCAATAGCAGGCTTATCCTTTAATTAAAAGGATTATTAACCTTTAAAAAGACAACCACGTGAGAATACATGTGATGGAGGTACTGTAATTCCTTTCCCCCTTCAAAAAGATACAAATGTGCCAAAACGTCTACATTTTAGAGACTCAACTGGTCAGATGGCTTGGAGCTGTTGTACTATATGTTTACATTTTCCCCAAACGCACACTAGAAAATGCAATTTACTTGTGTATGGCTGTTAAAAGGCTGTTGGCAAGCTCAAATGCCAAGGAAAGAAACCAATTAACTGATACAGCAAAGCATTATATGGCAATCCTCAAGTCAAGCTAAATCCAGGATATAAATCCAGTTTAATGGCACAATAGGTAAAAAAACGGCGATAGATAATAACATTTGGTAAAAACAAGGTAAGCTAACTCAAGCTAGCACGTGTGATTAATTTTGTCATTTCTTACCGTGTATCATCAAATGATACAAATTTGCGGCAATAGAAAAATAATACCGGGTGTTCATAACGTCTTTTTAAAGCAAACAAAAGGAATGCCAAGATTTTTTTTAAATAACATCATCATCCAGATCCATAACATCCATATATTGCTGTAATTAAAGCCAACACTATGTTGACTCATGACACTCGGCATACTAACAACTCTGACCAGCTAACAAACAAGTGCAAGGTGAAAAATTATCAATTTTACGCAAGCTCATTAGAATACAGAGAAGGAAGCAATCGCCATGACTTGCTTTCAAGGACTTTCACCTTCAGCTCAGATGAGCTCAGAGGTCAAAGTCAACCTAAGTGGGACGTGTTTGAAAATTATCGGGATTCTGGGACTAATAACAATGAGTTTTGGGGCAGTGAGGAGATCGATATATGATGATGATGTTGCCTCATTGATCTGCATGTGAGCGAGGACATGCTCCCATTAGTACTTGAATTCATGAATCTTATTTTAGCTATTAGTGTCATACTGCTACAGCATTTTGCGGGGGTGATAACAGTACTTGTATATAAAAAAAGAACTACATTTCTGACAATTAAATGCAATACCCGTTTTGATAACTTGATAATAGCTAGCATTAGCGCGAATTTTATGCTAGCAAAAAAATTTAGCTAATACTTTCATGCTAATATCAAAAAGAAACTACTCAATGCTAACTTTAATAATGATAACAGAAATTTTAAAGTTTTTTTTCAGTTTATAAAGAGAATTTTGGAACGCTAGAAACCTAATTTTGTGACAACTCGCATTTTGTGCTCTCAACACCCCTTCATCACAACATGAAAACATAAACTCTGCATGCCGCCGAGCGGAGTCGTGAGCTGTTTGCCCATTCCTACGCCACGCCGCAAGTGTTCATTTGAATGTCCTAATTAGTTAATTAGTTGGTGGTTAAGGACGATATGAGCATCTCATCAATCTCCCCATGTCTAAAAATAAACACAGTGGGATAGCGGCGGCGGCAGCGAGTCATTAGAATACTGATGACTGCGGGAAGAAGAAGGTCTGCTCGCGACACTCGGCATTTCCTCACGGCAGCCGGCTCATAAAGAAGAAGAAGCGTCACGGCTGTGAGTGTTGTGCGGATGACAGGCCAAACATGGCGTGACGAGTTTGCAGACAGCGGGGTTAGATTTGCTCTTTTGTAACCGATTAACGGTACGGTGACGCTTATTTGAATTTGCACATTGCTTATTTTTTTTTACTTGACATTAATTCTAGAAAATATCTAAATTTATTTATAATATATATATAGCGAGAGAGAAAGAAAATAATAGGATGGTCTCTACATTTCAGATTTATACCTGTTGCAGGTTGGAAAGTAAAAATCATAAAGGGAATTTTGTACAATCAGAGACTTAAAGCTCAAAACAGGAAAAAAAAAAAAAGAAGCCATGTCTTTTTTTCTTTGCACACGTTTCTATAAGTAGCGCTCCAGTCTGACTTGGACGTCGTGTAGACTTTTAGCAATTACCTCGGGCAATGTCGCAGCAGCGGGACAGAAGACTACATTAAGAAAAGAGCAGAAGGAGGATAAAGGAAAAGGTAGCAAGAACAGGTTAAAAATAGTTAGCATACGGCAACGTATGATTGAGCTCGCAGGGCTCTGAAAATTCCCTCTAATTATTCAACGGGATCTTTGTGTCATCGCTCGCTATATGCGTTCCGTTGCGTGGAAGTGTGCAAGTGACTCCAACTAATCTACATAATTCTGCTACTTAATTGGCACGGATCGGGGAGAGAAGTGGGCTAAGGGATCTCCTCGGAGACTAATGGGGGCACATATCATTGGCTCCATCAGAACCGCAGTCCCATAGGTGATGGAAGTCAGCAAATATTTCGCGAGCTGTTCTATCAAAATGCCTCACCTCTGGACTTCTGCACGCCATCTTGCAAAACCGCCGGCAGGTAGACGATATTTTTAGCGGTTGGAGCCGTGACGGATGCTAATTCCGTGGAAATGAAGCGCTGCACCGTCGCTGTCATAACACCTTGTTAGGCTTCATCAGGAAGGTTAACTAAACTAGTCATTTAAGTTCTAAGTGGGCCACCGGTGTGCAGACATGCTCGCAGACCTGCATTTTTTCCCCCCTCGCTTAGTTAGAGCCAGATTTAGCCCGGTTTTGATTTAAATAGGTTTATCCATATATGCTAAAAGCTATGCTAAGTCAAACAAACTACAGTGCGAACACAAAAAATGTGCTATAAAACACCTCTTTGACCTCCCAAACATGAATGTGAACTACCGCAAATATTTAATGGTGAGCAGGTGGAAGCAGAACCTTTTATTTGCTACATTGAATTGCAAAACGCTGCTGCAGTGGAAAAAAAAAAACCACAACCCTATATCAAAACAAATTGTAGACACTAAAGGAATCAATTGTTGACACCTCACCTCTATCCATCCAAAGTTCAGCGACCCCGGCCCATAAATGTTCCGCCTCAATCAAAGTATTTGACGGAAGCACGTTTAGCCGAAAGTTTCAGCGCAGATCATGGCACGCTTGTGGATTTAACGGGCCCCCGGGCCTCTTAATATCTCATGTCATTCACGCGAGGGGGGAAACATCTCATCTCTGAGTGTAATAACACAGGGGGAGATTTGTGGGCCAGGCTTCCATTTCTAATCTGAGATCTATTAAAGGACCTCGGGTTGAATCATCAGCTGCTGCGTTGTTAGCTGCATCGCCGAGTCAAAAGCAATTTGTGATGGGCTGTGGTAGATAGAAAAAAAAACAACGGGCATCGTAGCCACTAGCCATCGATGATTTGGAAAAAAGATTAAGACAAATGTGTCTGGCTCGCTTCAACTTTCCATATCTGCCAAGCTTCCACCATCGTTTGTCTGTCCCGCAGAGAGGGATCATGAGCACAATATCGACTTTAAATTACAGCGATAGCCGCCGCTCATGTCGTCTCAGGACCGTGCGGCGGATCAAACGCAAAGATCAGGGCGGGATTAAGAGAAAGCCACTGACAAGCAGCGAACCGCCTCTCGGCTGCCGCTGAGCGCTTCGACACGTGTAACAGATCCCTCACACTTGTCTAATTTGGATTTCAAAGCCAAAATTGATCACAATGATCCAAGTGTGAGGGGTCAAAGGCGGCGACTATTCTGAGAGAACATTTCCTCCCTGAAGGATGAGGCCGTTCTACTTCTGGCTTTTATTTTCCCTTTTTCCTGGCAGTTAAACACAAATAACAGCAAGCATGATGCGCCGGGAGCCGCTACTCAGGGAGGGGGCGGGGCTTATGACTGCAGTGATAAATGATGGCACCTTGCGCCTGATGTGACTTTGGAAGTGCGGCGCGATCTGCATGTGCTCCATCCTCTCGCCATCATTAGGTGTAATTGGGACTCAAGGCGAGACATGTTCCTTCTCCCTCCGCGGAATGAAGTTACTATTCCTGGTCGGACAGCCTACAGGGCGCCGCCATGCTACTGACACTATGGCATGGACGGCCTACATGGGAGCTCGACGTGTATCAAATCACAATCTGGTGTCAGATAGACTATTATCGTGTCAGACTAGCCTTTCTGATGCTGACCTTCACAAGCAAGCACGCCGAGTTACTTATCGACACCTGTCTGAGGAGGCAGCACGGATTCCATCACAAAGTGCTGCTAAATGTGGAAGGAACACTCAGTGTTGCGTGACAAAGTTAAAAAAGTCTTTCCACGCCATATTTAAATGCAGCACTTTTGTTTCGTGACCTCCGTCTGTGTATCTTTTCCCCACCTTGGTATCAAAGCCCTCACGCCATCTTTAGCATTTAGAATTAATTGCACAGTTATCCTCAAATTAATTCCTAACTGTTTTACAACACACAGAGAGAAAAGGGCAAGCCAATTATTATTCTGTTTTCACCTTACAGAGGGGGAGATTATGCAAATGATCTTCACTACATGTGAGGGAAAAGGGGCTTTATTTTTCCTCAGCAGATGCTACTTAGACAGTCTTGCATTCCGTGGGAGGGGGAGGGTGTGGCGGCTAACAGGAAGTGGGGACGCTGTGAAGATCCGCTCACTCCAGCTGGCCTCCTACAGTCTCCTTATGCAGGCAATCATTAATAACAAACAGCTGATTATTCCCAAATATCACTTATTTTTATGTACAAAGCTGTCTTGAGATATGTGCTTGTATCTCAAAACACTTAAATCATCTTTTCCCATTGTAATTGTGTGTTTTAATAAATGAAAATACTGTTGTATATATTACTTAGCAAAAATGGGGCATAATAACATAATTGTATAGAGTTAAATAGTTTGTGCATCATGATTTAATGCGACAATGCCATTAATTGTGCTGCTCCTTCTGGAATGACTGGCTTGACCACCAGGGGGCAGCATAATTCATACACAAAGTCAAAATAGTAGCTTCTACTGCTGCAATTGGTCACTTTTCCATCGAGGACATAGCAAAAAAGAAAATTCACGAATCAATAGCCTATATCTCGGAAATCTCGTGGCACTAATGTGACACTTTTTGGTATTTCGCCCTGGACAACAAAGTTTAAAAGGAATGTTCCAAGCGCAGTCTGGAAGTACTTAACAACGTCTGTGCTTACGAGCTGGAGGTGTTTCATGATGGAAGACAAAGTCCCTTGGCTACGCAGACCTACAAAATATTTTATTTGCTACTTTCCCAGGAAAGAAAATACATATGAAGGCCAAGCAGCCGGCCTGTTAGCCAGCCGCGTCAGACGTGGCTGACAGCATGCTAACATCCGCGACCGGAGAGGGCTAAACACACTTCTGACCACAGCGAGTGTTGATTAATCTGAGACCTCGAGACCTATGGAAAAAAATAATTAAAGAAAACACCCCGCAACCTTGATTGCAGACTTTCTGACTTAGCGGTAAACAGCTTTGTTTGCAAGCAGCCCATCTCCAACCAAACAAAAGCGCTAATGAGCTGTAATGATGAGTTAAGGTCAAAGCACTTATCATCTTTACAAATCAGTAGAATATGCACCGGTGGAAGGAAGCTCCCATGAGTATCCATCATGGGCTCAAAAAACTCGACGCGGTGGCACGGCTCCAGGTGCTCGAGCAAATTGGGCTCTCCGTGCGGAATGGATCAAACGGCGGGCTCGATATTCATTATTCTCCGCTCTGACTCCGATCGGCTCGTCGCGGTGGCGCACGTGGGCGTTGAGGGTAATTGTGTACTTCATTGTGTGCGTGTTTGGACCCGACTTAATCATGATGTCAGGCTGTTAATAAAAGGTTATTAAAGGAACAAAGATCCGGGTTTTACATATGTTAGGCGGGGGGGTGTCGCAAGCCGCCGTCTCCGAGGTAAACACGGGCCGTCGATGACAAACGACGCCCGCGCCGAGATCAGATAGTTAACAAGAGATCCCCTTATTAGCCAGGTCTGCTGAGATAATTGGCACTTGAGCCTCACGTTTTGAATCCGGCTTGAGCGGTGTCATTTATCAAGAGCCCGAGCACGCTGTCAGTGCTCCATAATAAGCCTCCGTAACTGATGAATCAAGATTAAGCAAATAGATGGAGAGTGAGGGAGTCGGGCGGGGGGGAAGGAGGGGGGGTTCGATAGCTTGGTATTCAGAACATTAAAGCGGCGTTATTTCTTACCGGGACGGACGGTCGCGGCACTCAAAGCTGCGGTTGTAAAACAGCTTCGGGTCGACAGCGTTGTGATGAAGAGTCTGCTGGTAAATTGCTACACTTTGCTCTCATCTGCATATAAGGGCGGCGAGGCGAGATGTTCAGCCTTGGAGATGGCGGAGTTGGCGTTTTTGATGCGCTTTGTTGATATTTTTAAAGCATGTGATGATTTGAATTTTTTTTTCTGATTTGTATCCACTGTGGGCGGATCATTTCCCTTAATTAATTTCACAATGTGATTTGAATAACTTTTCAACGCAGGGGTGATGAGTCCAAAGATATTAAAGTGTTTTAAACGTGTGTGTCCAGCCGCACCCCCTCTACCTCGCTGCTAGAGATAATTACAGATGATCAGCTGCAGGTATGGGAGCCACCTCAGGCCTCGCCCAGCCTTGCACCTGCAGCCCCCCCACCCACTCTGTCAGCCCGCTTTGGCAGCGGCTCCGCTCCCCAAGTCTCCAGCTGTCCAGCGGGGTGCGCCAAGTCACAGCAGGAGTGCCCCCGTCTCACCATCTACAGCCCATCTTTTTCTACCAACTTGTGCATGTGTGTGTGTGTTGGGTCGGCGGGGGTTGTCTGTACTTGCATTGCTCACGAGCAGACGGAGCACGTTGCCAGCGCCCAGCAGGTCCGCCCGCGCGCACGCCCCTACCCTGCCAGTTCCACCTCACGACTGGAGGAGATGATGGCGAGAATCTGGCATCCTTGAAGAGGAGGAGGGGTTGATCCAGAGGAATCTGCAAAAGAAGGTCCAGAAGTTTACACGCATCCTAGAGGCCGAAATTTGGTAAGAACATCCTTAAGTCATTATACTACATTTGCACATTTTCAAAAAAAGGCAAGTTAAGTTTTGATTGAAAACTTTAAATTGTGTAAATGAGTGTTTGCTTGGCCTCCTACCCGAGGTCAGCTGGAATAATCTCCAGCTCACTTGCGATCCTCGTGAGAAGAAATAGCTCTTTATAGACTTGTTAATTTTTGAGGAGAAACTAATGCAATGTTATTCAAACTACAACAAATTTGAACTACATTGAGAAAAGCAGGCCTCTCCTCTATTAGCTAAACACTGCACATGAAATGAAGATTAGCAGAGCATAATTTTGAAACTGCTAAGAAACAATAGGAAGAGCAGTCAGATAATGACAAGCATTTGGCCAAATCATCCAACCAGGGCTCGTTAAGCAGTAGCCTGCAGTATCGCCGGTCGCCCACAGGGGGCTCTAGTGTACCACAGATTTTTGCCACCAAGTCTGGTGGTTGCTGCTCCACGGAGTGAGGCACTGGTCGTGTAAAAAGGGAGACCTTTTGAACCGCACTGCTGTGCCATTGATACGCACATTAACCAGGCTTATACGCAAATCACAACATAAGCATGCTGTAGGAAAGCACGTGAAATGCAAAACAGGGTGAAAATAGTTCAAGCGGATGCCAAAGCTAGCCATGCTATCATGTAGCACTGCATCTGAGCATTGAGAACTCTCCCGCATACTTTATTCGCATTTAAATGTGTTTAAAAAAACACTTAACGCTTGTTCAAAAAAAATTTTTCATCATCATTTATCATTTCTTTGAAAGTATGCTATCTTAGCACTAACTTATACAGCAAAACATCAAATTGTTTATAGTATAGTGATAATTACACAAAGATTCAAAAAAAATTTGAATTAACTTCTGCCACAACACCAATGCTAGTTTCGTTAGCTTGTCTATGGAGTTTTGCACAATGTTTACCTTGAGTTTCAGAAGTTGTGCGTTTTTTTTGTTTTGTTTCAACTTCATCTTGAAATAAAAAAAAAATGCTTGAACTTGGCCTCTTTAAAAAAAAAAACAGCCAAGTAACAGCTAGTAAAATACATATGAGGTCACTTGCAAGTTAAGGTATTGCTGTATAATGTAAAACAATGGCTTAAAAAAATCCTCGATTTAGCGGTGGCCCATATGATGAACTGATAAAGCGGTCAGTTCACAGTAAACGCCTTATCTGGTTATTTCTGACTCTGCTAGTGTGTGTCCGTGTGTGTGTGTGTGTGTGTGTGTGTGTGTGTGTGTGTGTGTGTGTGTGTGTGTGTGTGTGTCTGTGTGAAATTCCAAGGTGGTGAACAGTACTTGATGAGCTAGCTCTGGAGACCTCTGAATTTTAATGATGTTGGAGATGATATTGTGTGTCCTTCAGCTTGTTATACTGACACAAGCACTCCATAAATCATCATACCTAGCTATCGTAAAATCAATAGCAAAGTGCTACCTCAGCGCTAAGCCGTAATAAGTTTTTCAGCCATCTAACAGCTTAAACTTTGCTGCAACGCCGCTCGACCTATATGTTAAGATCAGAGCACGCTTAATTTGTTTTGTAATAGAGACTTTCTAATCCTTAATGAACCCCCTATTAGGGAACCTTTTGTTGCCATGTCGGTGATCAGTGGCTGGAACAGCCGCTGCAATTATGTTTGAATCTTTGTCCTGGAGCAAAAAAAAAATGAGAGAAAGGAAAGCCTGAACAATTGTCAATAAATGTTAATCCAGTCAGGGGTCGTCTGTGGCTTTGAACAGGACTCACACTTTTTTTTTTTTCCCACATGCACTTGTTTCATCCTTCCCATCCCTTAAGGATACTGCTGGTGATCCCGACAACAGACTTCTCTTCGCTAACAAGAGCCCAGGTGTTAAGTAATATTGTCTACATCAAACACATCAGCACCGGGCTTTGTATAAATCATCAGCTATGAGCCACGATTGCTCTTTAGGAAAAATTGAGGAAGCTTCGTCAGGATGCTCACAATGGACAATGTGTGCCTCACACTAAATGTGATGTCGCAAAAAAAAATTATAGCAATGAAAATTAACAAGCAATCAAATAATATTAGAACACAACTTTAAATGACAAGCCTCGTGTTCCTTTTTTTTTTTAAAGGATGATAGCTATAACTGGGGCAGCAATTCTGAAACATAAATAAAGCCTTTGCACAAGAGAGAAGCCACTGCCACAATTTCTGAAGCGTAAACACCTTATGAAAGTCAAATGAATGGTGTGGCATAATCTGACACGGAGATTCGCCGCTTCAAAAACATCCCTAACAAACCACCGCGCCACACAACAGAGACGATAGTTACATGGTTTTTTTCCATTCTTTTTTTTTGTTTTAACACTCTACAAGTGATCGGGCTATCAAGCACTCCCAAGTCAGCGAATAAAAAATAAACTATTTGATGACAGTGACACAAAAGAATTGTTATGAGCAGAACTGTATGTTTTATAAAATTGTCACAAGGCAGAGGTCAGACATTGACATGAGTCATAACCCCAAAATTTCAGCTTCCAAAGCACTGGAGCATCATAACTAACTCATTTTTGGTTGGGCCGAGGGGGGAACACCCACATCGCTGTGGATTCAGAGCGGCAATCACACACGATGATTTACATGCATTAAGAGGCGGTGACCAATTGTCCGAGGTCTTGCTGGCTGACCCGGAAACATCTGTGTTTAGGCCCTGTGGCTTATTACACTCAGGAAGGTCAGGTTGCTGCTATAATTCTGGAGCAAATTAAATATGACAAGTCATGTCATTATCATCAATGGTTCTTAAACTCTTCACACCAAATACCATCTATAAAAAATTGTTAGCTCTCCAAGTAGCGCAATAATAACCAATACTGTAACAGTAGTGTAGTGGGACTAAATGTTCATAAAAAAAATACTATTGTAAGCTATTATGGAGGTTGAACGTCAAAATGGGGGACAACATTTGATACTATGCATGCTACAACGAAAGAGGAACTCGACAAGTAGCAATAAATTCCCACCAGCGGGATGATGCATGTGTTTTGGTCAAATTTCCATTCTGCGGCACGGCGAGTGTGCGCCGGCGCTCCCCTTCTGATGGAAACAGTCATGAACCTATAAAAAGATGTTGACATGGTGACTTTGCAGAGAAGTGCGTGCTTGAATACAAGTGTAAAAGTTGAGTCGCTATCTGGCGTGCCTGTCACAGGCCTCCCATGTGGCTCTGATCGGGCTGTTAGGGACTGAAGGGGCCAAACGGGCAGGGGAGGAAAGGGGGGGAGGCTATCTCGCACGCGGCTGACCGGAGTTGCAAACCGTCAGTACTGCGAAAGGGGGGGGGGGGTTGTCGTGACCTGCCACCTCTGACATAGAACTGAAAAGTGCAATATGACCCACAGTCTGATCAGTCGTCCCTCACTGTCACCGTCACGCTTATCTACAGTAGACCACAATGCTTTTGCAGAAAGGCCGAGCTTAAAACGCAACCAAATATCATCCAACCAACCAATTAAACCAATGCAGCAGTAACGGCGTCCAGCCAGCGCACACAAGCAGTTTTTCACAAGTGTATGATCTGCCAAAAAGTCCAGTCTCGCCCTTTGTTGAGCATCTAGAAACACAGATAATAAAGGTCTCTTTATGATGAGGCTCCTGCACACAAAGCCACACACCAAGAAAAAAAAAAAACTTAAGAAAAAAAAGATCCATCAAGAGGTGGGAATTACATTGGCCTGCTTGTGCTGTGTTGGGTTGGGGGAAAAATGAAGCAGGCATTTGTGAGCTGGCTGGCAACATAACCTTCAGAAACATCCTATTTTTCATTAGAGTCGTGTCAGACAGCTATGCCTTTAATAACATTCATCCCCGCACCAAGGAGAGGATAACTCAAGCTTTAGGCACATAATGAATGGAAGAAAAAGCTCCGGCGTCGCACCGCTGCACACCGAGCCAGAGCTTCGCAACACGCCGTTCTCCCGCATTAACGTCATGCAAATGAAGAATCAGACGCTTCCGGAAATGGCGCTCTAATGCGGACCTGTTAATTACAACCATTAGAAGACTAACAAGCCACCGTGCTCATGATCTCTGCATTTCAAGATGATCTCGGGTGATAAAAATATGTCAGCCCCCCCCTCTTACTCCTCCCAGGACGTCTGCATGGAGTTTGCAAATTGGCAAATATGCTGACAGTGTGGAAAAAGAATGATTGTGCTGACTCGGAGGAGTGCGCCAATGATGGATGCATTCTTGACACAGTCTTGGTGTTGAGATTTAAGAAATAATGAGTGTCAATGTCGCAGGCGTACGGGATGAAAGAGCGCCGTGTGTGTGTTTCTGTTTAATTAAAGGCGAGGCGAGGCAAGAGTCGCTCTCAAACAGTGACCCGACATGATCAGGTTCTTATTGCTGTCATTTTTTTTTTTTGGGTGGACTAAAATATGGACCATAAGATTCGGGCAATGCTTTAATAAGGATGATATCTTGTCATATGTAGAATATTTAAAAAAAAAAAAAAAAACATCGTAAAAGAAGAATAGTATCTTTTTTAATAAAAATGATGACGTAAATTTAAAGTATTGACTGCAAAACATCAAATTTTTCTTAATTCTTAAACTATTAATTTTAAGCATTATAAATATCTTTAAATAAATTTGGATACAACAACTAGAATTTTAAAAATGTTTTTTGTATGAGGCCTGGATGTTTTAAAGAAAATATACAAAACTGTAGCTCACCCTGAACTGGCTTTAAAAGCTTCATTATAACAACTGGGGGTGTCGAAGATTCTTATTTCCACATTCAATTTGAGTATTTTGTTGTACAAATGCCCTCCAGGCATTCACCCCCTAAAATCTTAACACTTCAGAGAGAAAACAAAAATACACCCAATTATATCCGTGATGCACCAAATCCCTTGTGGGCAGGCTTTGAATTCAGACTCCGCCCCCAAAAGCGTAGTGGGTGAAGCTATCAATAAAGTCCAACAAACGAGGCCACTTCCTGGTTCATACTGTACAGTATTCTATATTTCTTACTGTCCTTCAGAATACGCCACTCTTAAACACAAATCAAGGGCGCTATGTGACTCATGTTAACACCGTAGAGAGCACTGGTAAAGCAGCTGCTGGGAATAATGAGGGATGTGACATGGGCAAGTTGAAATGGATAATTAGGATGAGACATTTCTGCCAGGCCCAAGCCACGACACAGGACTTGGGAATTGGATCATTAAGTTCTTCAATCAAATCTACTTTTATGCAGTGGGCAGTCTATGGAAAATGACTCATCTTAGTCATTCTTTATATTTCATTTCATTACAACTAGACTATTTTAGGTCAATGTCAGGATTCCTGTTGACAGTATTTCTCGTCAATGGTGCCTAAAGATCCAAATCGCAACCAAAAACAATCACAATTATATTATTTCTCAAAATTGTTTCGCCTCTTACTGAGATGGTTTTGAACGTGCCGAGGAAGTATTCCACTCCATCAGTGTCCGATAAAAGCGTGTCAAAGTTCCGTCGTTGGCCATTAAAGACGCTGCTCACGTTAAGGAGTCTTTCCCGCCGTTTTAGTCTGCCGAATAATGAGCTGCGTTTGAGGGAGATATCACTCTCCGTTGCTCTATTATGATTAGATTTCTCCTTGACAATATGAAAAGATCAAATCAATATCTACTGAGATTTTAATGATCCGCGATCCAGCCGGTGCGCCCCTCCCTCCCCCAACGCAAAGAGCATCATCTGACACCGGCACGCACTGCAACTCGAGGCCTTTCTCAGTCAGAACACCGAAATATAACCCAGCTTCAATTGGCGAACTCTCCGGCAATTTTTTTTTTTTTCCAAATGTCTGGTTAGCGGTACAAGGATTTGTTGTGTTGGGACCGTAAAGCAATTCAATTAGGAGTCATTAGTCCTCTTGAGTGATTACTAGTGGCCTATCGATAGCTAGGAAGGACACGCTAATTAAAGGGCATTTAGATGCTTCTCGGTGGAGAGTATCGAGGAGAAATGGCGCATTTAAAGTAGGAAAATATCCTTGCGCAGCAAATGACCGACATAACATGTTCACTTTGCTCTCTGCAAATTCCCTTTATAGACGCGTATATGGGAATGGACCCCGGAGGAATACTAAAATGGGTTGTCACGACAAGTGCCAAGCTGCTAGCGATTTTGCTGAAAATTCAGGTAAATATTCAGATGTTGGGTGATTTGATAGAATAAACATGTTCGAATGGAAAAACGATCATTTGGATCAATAATTTACGCTGCTTTTTTTTAATGCAATAACAAAATCCATTCTCTGTATTAAGAAAAATGTATTGTCCAAATACAGATTTATATATATATGACATCATTCAAAGGTCACAAATGCTCTTTCTGTTTAATACAGCTGGAATGCTGCACCCACCCCAGCTTTGTATTAACACGGAGGGAAAAATATTGATTTAAGAATCATAAGAGGAAGCTCCAGTCCCAGGGCAGAACCTCCATGATTAAATCTGTTGCACCAATGTTAAGACCCACAGTATTTCTCAGTAAGGAAAGAAGCCGTCTCCACGTATGGCAACATATATTTATTTACTCGGGAATGAAAAAACCTGTCACGGCGTGACACGGTTCGAAATGAGGTTATGTGTTTTATAAATATCTATACAAATCGATGAATGATAGTCAGAGCGCTGTTGGTGTTGTCAAATGGATGCATTTCTCTAATAATAATAACAATAATAAATATATAAATAATAATAATAATAATCTAAAATAATAATAGTAATAATGTACATAAAAATAATAATAGTAATAATAATAATTTAATAAGCACTTCAAAATTGGTAAACTTGATGGATTTTTTTTCAGATTTTTGCCAATTTTTTATCATGACAACGATTCATTTGGTTTGACAACTGGATTCTACTCATTGCGATGTTGATTTGAATTTGATGAATTGTTCAGCCCAAGTCTGTAATGTCAATAAGTAGTAATTAGGTCGGGCATGACAAATTCAACTGTACACGCAAAAAACTTGGTGGATTGCTACAAAATATTTCTAAATTTAAAAAAACGAAACCAAAAAAACTCCTGAAAGATCCATTTATGGACGTCAACTTTCTGATGCATGAAAAAGAACATAAAAAAAGCCGTTTTGACAGAATGGTAGAAAAACACTATTCTGGTATATTGCCCCCCCCCCCAAGTGCTTGTCCTTCGACATAAATGCCATGTTACCGACATAAAAACCTGCTGGGATCATAACAGAGTTGTGCCTTTAACATGGCAATAAGTCAGTCTAAGAAGAAACCGAGACGTTGTCACATCTCCATTCCGAAGACGCGTTAGTCAAAAAGCTCATTTGTTGCCAGCCATTAAATTCCAGATGATCCAAATTGCGCGGACGGAGCGCATTGCTCAATTTCCGCCCGGCGACCAAAACAACAGTGAGAAATGTCCCCTTGGTCTGACTTTTATTCCTCACCTCATTCCCAATGTCATTCATTTGCCACTGAAGGTAACAAGGCTTTTCCACTCGCTGCTCCGTAACGGCAGACCTTTAATAGCCATTTCCCGACCGGAGAGGGAGAGAAGTGGAGAACGTGTTTATTTGTGCGTCTGCACATGCCTCGCCGGCCATTCTCTCTGCTCCACTCACCCTGCTGGCTGGCTGCAGGAGTGATTCATGGGCCTGACAGATGCCTGGTGCAGCTGGATCTGTCCTTGATCATCCCAAAAGCCTGGACAGCACTGTCATTCACCATTGCCCAAATTATCTCTGTATTGACTGCAGAACCCTCTGTGACAGCACCGTAATGGCTAATTACCCAGGATGCTTTGGGTACTTTTAAACCCCAGAGTGTTCTCTGCCTTCCTTTGCCATAAGGCTTCTGCTCGGAGGGGCCTCAGCTTTCTCCACCTGCACCTGAGTACCGCTGGCTCTTTAAGGGTCTCGCAGCTTAAGACACATTATCCCTCTGCAGAAATGTTGCTAATAATTTCAAGATAGCTTTGCCTCTTAGGTAGGTAAGTTGTTTTCCTAGCCATTCCGTGACTTGTATGACCATTTTGCAGCTCTTTTTGGTGTGCTCACCTTGGCCACCAGGAGGCAGTATAAGACAGAAACACAGGTATGCTCTTCATTTTCGCTCAGCTCATCAGTACGGCACTGATATTAGCCACTATTGCATCATTTGTGACCAATCCGTTAGTTAAAATGTTATGGCAAGACAACATAGATGCTAGTTAGCATTAGCAGTGTTATCAGACTGAAACGCTAAGCTATAGTTGTTTTAAATACGCACAGGTGCAATTTTCTTTATTTTATGTTTAGTTTGACACTAACTGGAAGTGGCTTGAAACTTATTTAAGCCTATTTTTTTGATAGTTTTTAAAAATTAAATTAACAGAAAATGACAATGCATTTGAAGCTCCTCCGGTATATTTGCACCTTTAGCTAGAGCAACACCATCAAACTAGTTTCAGTGAGTCTTGTTTTTGTAAAATCTGTCACACCAAAAACAACACCATAGCCATCTCTAATATTCAAAACAACTACATGTCCAAAATGTGGTCAATTATGTGATGCCTTGAGAAGCCATGTCAAAGAGAGGTGAAAGGATATGAGAGAAAGGAGCAAGGAGAAGGTGCGGGGAATAGAGGGTACAAAATCCCATCCTGACTGTTAGAGAAGATGATGAGCTCCCTTGAGAACGAACAGAGAAAGAGAGAAACTGAGAGAAAGGCAGGAGCATTTCCTCACAAAGACTCTAGTAATTTGCCTCATCCTGTCTGCGCACGCCGCATGGAAGCCACTCCATCCTTAATTACCAGGCTAACAAACACATCCCCCTCCCTGCTCTTTTGGTCTGAGGGTCTCATGTTCCTCCCGGCCAATGCTGTCGCTGCCTGGGCTTCCCGCGCTCTTCCTTCCCCATCAATGTCAGCAGGGGGGAAATGGATGGCCTCTACCACCGTCTGCAGACAGTGGAACGATGGACACCAAATAAAGTGATAAAAGCCCAGAGAATGGCCCTGCCTCGGTTAACGGCTCTCACCTTGATGGACAGGGGTGCGTTAATGACACGGAGACCTCACCTGACAGCCACATACGCTAGAGACTGGCCCCCTACCACCGACGGGGCAGCTAATGATGCTATTACTGGGGAAATCTGCTGATTAGTCCTTTACAACAATTGCAACACACCTACGGGCAATTGGGTCGAAAATAATGGTCAGGGAGTCGAGTTAGTTTCAGCCGCAATGGATTAACGTCGTGTCCATTCGTTTCACAGGGGGAAGACGATTTGAGTTTTCAGCGACGATTTGTGGTCAAACAAATCAAAGTTTCTGTGGCGGGAATCTGAAAGCACACATTAGAAAGCGTATGGCGAGTAATAGAGCTTCTGTCACGAGTAAAGGGGCCACGGCCTTCTGTCATGCCCGAGATGGCGCCGCGTCTGTGTGGGCTTTATTTGCATACGCTAGCGCTGCTGCTGCTGCTGCTACGTGCAATATGACGCCACCAAATCCAAACAATAGAGGAGAACGGAGAGTGAGGCTAGAGTTATTTCCAGAGGCGCTGCATTAGAGTAGCGTTTGTGTGGCTTTTCCTCCAAAGCAGGCAGTGGGAGGGCCGGATATTCCCCCGGGGTGAAGGGGTTATAGGGGTGTGTGTATGTGTTAGCAGTCACCTGCTGCTAAATCCTATTAGCAAGGCCCGGGGGTTAAACCAAGCATCACCATTAAGGGCCTGTCAAGGGAAAGGCTGCAAATAATAGGGCTGATTGCTACAACTCACAAATAATAAGGTGCTTTGATAGAGGATAATCAATTAGTTCAAATAAGAGCCTTGACGTTGTGAAGAGGGGAGGGCGGGAAGTGTCGACAAAGGCTAGAAAGGAACATGAATGGAAGTGTTAAATCCAATTTGGATGGAGCGTGACGCAAATATGCTTTTTTAAATTAATTTAGTCTTGCAATGTAGGCATAAAATAATAGAGTAGAAGATTATAAACAAGTGCTATTGGAATATAAATGTGGTTATTGTTAGATTAATTGCATATTTTTAGTATATTTTGCTATGTATAGAGATCAGTATATGGATATTTATATTATTGTTATATTGACAAAAATTTCATTCTTTATAGTTATTTTCCACAAAAGCTGCTCTTTATATTTATATTGTTTTCATTATTTTGTTTGAAATAAAAAAAACGACATTGTTGAGGGCAAAAATAATTCATACCTTTTAAATTTTGAGTTGTTGTAATTTTTTCCATTAGTCATCACAAATAGTTTGCCAGAAATATGCTATTTTTAAATGAACCTCTTTTTGCTAGCCAAATATTAAAAGCCCATTTTTGGAGCTATTTCCACGGGCTCCTCTTCTCCGTGACAAGTGCAGCAATGACAAAACATGTACATGCTGTTAATGGAGGATTAGCCCGCAGGCCCAAACATTCCCATATGTTTTCTCAAGCCGGCAAAATGATGCGCGAACAATTTGGCCACATGAGTGTTAAATGAGATGAGAAGTGACAGTTTACATCTCCAGCCACAATTAACACATTGATGGCGTTTTTAGCCCAGCCCCTCGCAGTGATAATGCCTGTTGTCAAATCTGTTTAGCGCGCCAAATCTCCCGGAGCCTTCAAGCAGGCACCGAGCTTTTGACAGATTGAAGGTTCAGAGATAGGCTATCATGGCAGATGGAAGCTGGCATCCATGTTCAGCTCTCGCCAATCACGGGGGACCTGCCCCCCTTATTCTGCGGGGCGCAGCTCCGCAACCTCCCCCCCCCCTGCCCCCCCCTCTGATGGGAGCAGGGGATGGCATTGTTAAGCAGTGCATCTGTGAGACTCGCTCTCCTCTGATGGAAGCATAAAGCAAAGAGCTCTCAAGCAAAAGACGGCCACTGCTGTAAGCACATTTCAGATATGATGGGAGGATGGCGCAGGGGAATAGAGGGAGAGGAAAAGTTTGAAACATACTTGAAAAGCCCAAGAAGACCCAGGAGAGAAGAGAGACAGGCCTCAGATATCCGCGGGTGACGTCGATACATTTTATCACCGGCTAAATGCTAACAACTGTGGAGCGCTGGTGAACTGATCAATATTTTGTGACCAACAGAATCTCACCTGCTCTCGCCGATACTCGGAGGTAGAATCGGTTTAAAACGATAATTAGACGTTTTATAGGTGTTGAACGATTAAATTGAATTCAAATCGTGTGAGTTTAACATGTAAGATCAAAACATTGTTTATTATAACACAAATTCAGACGACCGTGAAAAATAATCGCATATTACATCGCAATCACTATACTGCGAGAGGGGCAAAGTTTTTTTTAATTATATTATTTTTCATATTATTCAGCCCTAACATCTTTGAAATGGCGGCATCGGATAAGCTCATTAAACCCAGTTTGTTCTCATCTGACAGGCTCCGAATGAGTGCGGAGGCAACACGAGGCCCCCTCTGAAACACAACGCGATAATTACGTGCCATGCGCAGATGATATCGCGAACGTTAATGATCACGATAATGACAGTTCACACCACACACCGTTGATTTACAACACGCCTACTGCGAGGGAAGGATGGCGGCGAGAACACAAACGCCAAAAGCTTCAGCTGAACTCGTTTTGAAAAAACTTTGCTATGCAGCATTGTTGGTTCACTTACAGACGGGTGTTGTTGTTTGCTTCCTCCCACCCTCCCTCCCTGTTTAGGCGAACACATTGTTGATTCAGACCCATCATGTTGAGGTTTGAGGTCACCCTGTCTCAGGCTTGGCTAGTTAGCAGCAGCCCACCTGATGGCCCAGAGGAAATCACAGCAGCCGCATTCACAGGAGAGGGCCTGACAGCCAGGCCCTGTACCAAAGAGAGGGGTCCAGTCAGGGGGGGGGTTGGAAAGTGGAGGGTCAGCATGGGGGGGGGGGAGGGCGAGGTTAATGTCTAAAGAGGAGATAGGGATGGTTGGGGTGTTCTTGTCAAAGCTCGCTTAATGAAAGAAGGGAAGTAAGCGACGCTAACTTGACTGGATATAATCTGTTTAGTTGGCAAAATGTCAATCATAAATGACGTTTGTAATTTGACTTTATACTATTCTGAAGGTAGGTTTATGAGATTATGATTTAGAGTAGAAAAACACTACTCGGAGCAAAATACTTTTTGAATTCCGGTTCACTTTTCTCAACACTTCACAGCAGCTTTCTCTCAAACCGAAGCAAAAAAAAAAAAGTACAATGCGGGAATGAAGAGGGGCATCAGTGCAAGTTATCCTGGGGCACCGATTGCTACTCTCGCACAGAAAAGCTCGCCTCTAAAGTGTTGTGATGAACAGCAGACATTTCCAGTTCACAAGTCTGCCGGTCTCTCTTGAGAGTCTGTTTCATCCCTATTATAGCCAATAATAGGCCATTGTAGTCAAATGTTCTTCCTTTTCACTGTGACTGAATGAGGACACCATATTTACAGAGAGGAGACAATGCTAATACGGCAACGCCGAAAAGTGCTGACAGGAAGAGGGCAAGAATCTGAGCTTTTTGCTTCCTGGAGGGCGTTACGCCCGCTTAGATTACATCGAATAATGTTGCATTCTGTGCAAACACACCACTTGCTTTTCTCATTTCAGCGATAAGCTGTGTACCGATACTGATGCTTTCCTCATCAAAATGAGAGGCAGCTTATGAGAGTTGATGACGACAACGCTAAAAAATGTTGCTCACTCTTTAGATTTTGAAGAGATGTGGTTGTTGGACTTTTTAGACTAATAATAAACTAAAATAAAATAAAACACACTAAAAATGTTGCTCACTCTTTAGATTTTGAAGAGATGTGGTTATTGCACGTTTTAGACAAATGATAAAATAAAATAAAATAAACCTAGCATTGGACTATTTTGTATCATTTGGGTTACTTTTCAGGGTGTAATTATTTTACAATACAAACAACGCCCAAGTGAGAGAATGTGTAAAAGTGGCTCATTATATGTAAATGAGTCCTTTAATAGCCATTGATCTCATTAATGAGGACGTTTCTTCAAAAGCAATTCAAAAGGACAATAACTACAAAATACGCAGTAAGTACAAAGACACAATGCAGTTTTTAACGTTCCTCGGAACGCGGATGCTTTAAAGCGCCATTTTGAGGCATCCAGAGACAAATACCTGACACCAAAGTCATACAGCATTAATGCATTCAGTGTTCCTGCAGCCTCAGAATCCTATTATCTGAGATGGTTCGGCCTCATTAGCTCCTCTATGCATATTAATAAATGAGAGTGTATCACTAGACCCCATTTAAGAGCGAAACACGCGCAAAGTACTCGCTGCGTGGACGTTATAGGACATAACTCACTCTGCAAATTGCTATCATCGGGCTGCTGGCAGAAGCCCGCTGTTTTCTTTACCCAAAAGCCCCCCCTCGGTTCCCTCGCAGACTTTCATTAACCTGCACTCCATTCAGACGCCATTATGGCTCTAATTATGGCACATGCTCTTGTGAGGAAATGCACAGGTTCCTTTTATGTCCAGCTGTCCTGTCACCAAGCGCGGGGTCACCGGCGCAGCAGAAGAAGTTCTAGATAAAAGGAGACGTGCTAATCTCCTGAGCATTGAAGCTGGCTTTGTAGACTTAGACGGGCGTATTAATCTGCGCATAGGATATAAGACCTTAAGTTTGTTGGCACTAGAGTTGAAAGGACGAGCAAATTAAACGCTTCTCATCTACCTCCTTGTCTGCTTCTAGGTTGCATCAGTATAAAAGAAAAAAAAAAAACTTTGTACGCGAGGCTGCCAAAGAAGGCTGATTTTAGACAACTTGTGAAACTTTAAAAAAAAAAAAAAAATTAAATACAATCATGGCACCTAGTATTGAAATTGTCAGTAATCTGCAGTATTTTTGCAGAGGATAAAGAATATATGTCTATCAATTTTGTTGTATTGTCTGTCTACATGTTTTGCTGCGCAATTAGTATTCAAAATTAATTAATATAATGTCGTCAGGCGGGTGCTATTCGTAAGCATGTTTTTCCCTATTGTGTGTTAGCATAAAGCTAGCAATGTGGTTGTTTTAAATACATAACATGCAATTATCTCATTTTTTTCATCTTACTTTTATTTTGACAGCCAGGACAACAGCTTGTAAGTTGGGTCACTTGTATGTCAAGACGCCATATTTATTTGCATTTTTCTAGAATTTTACAACTTGCAAATAAGCAAATCATGCAAGCGCGATTGACACCGTGAACTCTGCCCGTAGAGTGATGAAGACCTTAGCTAGGGAATCAAATCAAACCTCTGTCCAGTGTTTCACTATCCATCAAACTATCTCCTCTGCTCCCTCCCGAGAAAATGAAAGTAGAGGAACGACGCGGGAAAATTCCACCTTGAGGGAGTGTGAAATAGTTCCCTTAGCATTGCTCGCTCGTAGCTGATAGCCGAGGTAAGAACATCGTTTGGCAGGTGCTGTGCGCTGTCAGAGCCGGAGACGAGTTGTGCTGCCGTATAACATCTCACCAAATTCTCCAGACTTGTCAGTTGGCAGCGCTGACAAGGAAAAGGTGGACACCTACTAAGCTCTCGGAGAATGAACAAATACTTGTGAAAAGTTTGGGGTCATAAGTTTGCAAAGCCATTTGAATTATTTTCATCCGGGACGACGCAACTAAAACATATTGTGATGAATGACATGCATGGAATATTTTCTATGCCATGTGCGGGGGGGAAAAAAAGAGGCCTTAATCAGCAGTCAAAAGATCAATAATTGATGATTAATGGCTCCGAGCAAGCAATAAAGCCACTAAAGAGGTGCACAGGTCAACACTGGACTTTAAACGGAATGAAGAATAATGCTAAATATTTTGTATATGTATTCCAAAAGTGCAAAAATACATTTCTAAACAGCATTTTATATCACGGCCTGTGAAAATATTTTTTTCCCAACGCAGAATTGACAATTACGTGATTCCAAAAGTTCAAGCATAGTAAGAATGTGTTGCTTTTAAATGTTCTTTTCCATTCATTTGAATTAATGAAACATCATGAAAATAAAGTTGACACCCTGCGCAACACTAATTCCAAACGAACAAAATCCTATCTGAATAATTCCACTTCAATTATAAGAGCCATAACAATGAGCCACGGCGAGATAAATAAATAACTTGACTGTCCTCTCTGGAATTGTGCTGATGCGGAGGCCTGCCTCGGCATTATAAAGCTAATTAGCAGAAGATTACTATGCAGTGTGCAAGGCTGTGGTCCAGAAAGACATCATTAGGTCTTCTGATGGGGATATGCCTTCAGCACATTGATTCTTTTTTTTTTTTTTTTTTTTATTTCCCAGCTCCAAGAACAATGCAAGACTTTATAATTGGACTTGCAGGTCACTTGTGACCTCACTTCTGTTAGGCGTGGCGGGCAATTTGATTCAAAGTAAAGACAATAACCCAAAAAAAACAAAGACAACAATGCGTTTCTGCTGAGCTCAAAGAATAAAGTGTCTGAAAAAGTTTGACATCATTTGTTTACATTTTTTTACCAAGATTCATTTCAGTCACTGGAATTTTTTTTTTTTTTTTTTAAATATTAGGAATTACCGGGGAAAAAAATCCAATTGTATATGCTAAGAAACCTTGGATTGTTAACGATGGCCGCACAGGGCGTCCTTGAAATTTGCTGTAATGCCTTCACGCATTCACTGCCATTGACGTCTATAGACGTCAACGATCAGGGACGGTTTATTTATTTTGATATTTGATTCATGTTCAACAATAAATATTAACACAAATTTGCTGTAACGCTGTTTAGAAATGCGGCTAGTATGCCAAAACACACACAACAAAAAAATAGTGACAGCCTCTATCTATTCTAATTATATTGTGTTGGGCCAGCCTCGCTCGCCTCGTGTTTGCTAACTTTACATTCCTCCATGTGCTTTCAAAAGCGAGAGCTCCTTTAATCAACATTGCGGCGGCCTGCCTATCTGGATTCATCAGTCCTGTCTCCTCAACTTCGCGGGTTCTGGCGGGCGGGCGTCTACGCTACGGCCCTGTTTGAGGTATGATAATCAGCTGATTAGCCGGCGAGGTCCTTTTCCCAAAGGCTCCTTTGTGTGCAAAATCCTGGCGCTCAATTGACATGTGGACATCATCAAGCTGATGAAATGCAATTGTAATGAACAAGTGAGGCAGAGCATCTGCAGTGGGACCCTTGTACCAAAAGGACCCTTCCCTCCTGACATGCTAATGCTGAAAGCTGCACTCTGCCTACGCTCCCCACGGGTCTTTCATGGAAATGTGAAGAGATGCATATTCAAACTAGAGCCTTCTGAGAGAGCTGCATGTACGGTAAGGAGATGGAAAACGCGAGGGAGGGAAGGGGGGGGGATACTGTGAGACTTGCCCAAATGCTAATTCTGAGACAGATTATATTGCATCACGCACCGTAATGATCTGACAGTTCATTTGTGAGGAGAGTTCAGGATCTGAGGTTTAATGCTTGGGTGGACGCAGGTGCCGAGCCCGACCGAGCTCCTCGGAGCTGTCAGAGAGAGGCAGAGGGCTGCTGTCAAATTATCCCAGTTAAAAAGGCTGAGGCGCTGGCAAATATGAAAGACATTTAAGAAATTAATGCAATTCGTATTCAACACCTATTTGCAACAGCGTTTCATTAGAGGTGCGCCGCCGCCACTCATTTGAAAGATGACATCTGACCTTTCACATTTCTCCCAGGCGCTCGGCATGATTCTCATTGCATACATGAAGGAGTCAAAGAGAAGGTGATTGTGATAACTAGCAATAATTCAACAAACTGACATTTTAGCACCAACGCTCTACCGATTACTTCTATTACGTCATCGCAGGCCAGAATTAACTCATATATAGAAAATAGGATCCTTGACATGAAATTCTAACAGAGGGCCTCATTCACATTTTTTTTTAAATAATAAACCAATTAATAAATAGTAATACTAAAAATGTGTCTTCAAAACACAAGCTAATTCAATTTTAGAAGCAAAAATAGTTCCTCCCACTTTCTCCCGAGTTCAATAAATTGCTGCATCGGCGGTGGCGTTTCTCGGCTTTATATATAAAACAGCTGGTGAGGTCAAACCGGAAGCCGTCCACATTCTTCTATTTGGATATATAGAGGTCATCCTAGCTATGGCTTACAACTTGCGCTGCTTTGTAATGACAGGGCCTCTGGGCTTGGAGCTCAAAGACAGGGCAAATGGGCACTTAAGCCCCTCCCCCCAGCTTTATGAGCCTTTTGGGTTGTTAAATGTGTCAAGAGCTGATATTCGGTCAAAGACCCTGAGAACACACCTCAACGCTCTCCCTAACCCGGTGTAAGTGCAACTAGACCCACGGCTCCGAGGTGGGCCCCCGCTCACCAGGTGTTCCAACTGGCACGCATGTCTTTAGAGTATAGAGTGCCGAGGGCCCGCCCACAACTACACGTGGAGCTGCGAGGTCAAACACGAAGCCACGCTGGACCAGCTGTCGCGTTGTCGTGTCATCCAAGGAGCGGGCCGGGCCTGTAGGAACGGGCCAGATGCGCTTACTTAGTCATTCCTGAATAGCTCCCTGCACTGCTTGGAAGATGAGGGCAATAACTAAAATGAGGGCTTTGGCACAATCTTGCAAAGATGATTGGTTTATGGTGAAATGGATATAATAGGGGCCAAAATTTCAAATTGTCGATGGGTCAAAATTTTCATGATGTTTTAAATGCCGAGCCTTACCTTATGGGAGATTTTATTTGAAGTACGCATTCCATTTTTTTTTTATTCCACAAAATGGCCGCCATAGTGAAATTCAAATTTTACGTGACTTTAGAAACACATTTTCCCCAAAAACAAATTCCAAATTTTATGACCAAATGAGTTGGACATTTGGCACCGATTTATTCGGCGAGGCTAGCAAGCATGCTAACACGCATGCCCACAGATTACCGGCTTCAATCGAGCACGGCTTCCAAGGCACTACTCCATCTTGCGTCTAACTGCAGCCAAAAGCTTGAAAGCAGCAGTGAGATTTCATTTGGCTAAACTGACTGAAGGCTCACAGGGAGCAAAGCTTGCTGGAGAGATTTGCGTCTGATTCCTCCCCCCTTTTCCTCTTGATAATAGAACAAAAGTTTGTTGTCTCCTCCAATTACACATGTCAAAACGCTTACTTTAAGGGTTGTGATCTTTTTTCCCCCATTTAATCTGCCAAGATAGAATGTCTAAGGTTCATTAGCATGTGTTTTCTCCCCTAGACTCAGATTCCCTGCAAGCAACCGGCTCAGCCTTACAGCCTATTACCCGCTCCTGGGGCCATTAAGGTCTAACATTAATGATGTGTAATTAGCATATGATGACAAATAATAACAACGCACTTCCACTGGATGTAATGGGGGACGGATAATAACACGGCGCCCCACTGTTTCCAGCCTACATAAAGCTGACGATATCTATTGTTTTATCGCCTGCGCTGTTGTTCAAAGGTATTATAGAGTGGAGTGCTGAATGTGTGCATAAATTATTCAAATTAATTTGTTTATCAAGGAATTTCATCACTACAATACATCAATGCGTCAAAGTGCTTAATGTGCACAAAGTGTAGTTTAATTATAATCGAGGGCAACAGTCGTCATAATTTATCGTATGTGTACTCTACTCACATCCGCATTTGGGTTTGTTAGTCTAATAAAAAAAAAAAAAAACACTGCGGGAATCTCTTGGTCGGTGTAGACAAGTATTTTTTTAGGATGGAGGTTAAAAAGCCTAATTCTGATTTAATTTTCAGGATTGTCCATGTAGATTTCATTGCAAACATATCAAACATGGCTGCATTTGCATTTACTCAACAATGTTGACAATGTTGAAATAAACTATGGCGGTTTCAATATCAAATTGTGAAAATTATGATTAAGCAATGATTAAAATATTAAACATTTTAAATTGGATTAAAGAGAGAGTTAAATGACTTTTCATTTTATTTATCAAAGCCAAACTATTCAGTTTCACCAAAATAAAAGCAATACCAAGCTAGCATGCTAATGCTAATTATTGGCTGCCATTATGTTTGACTTAATTGTAGAGTTAATGTTCAAAAAGCCTTCGTGTACACTAACATTTATTTATGTTTAATATTCTGCCAACATGGATTCTCTTGTGTTCAACGCACCAAACTTCTTTTCATATCTGTCACAAAAAATAAAACACCAATTATCCAGATTATCCAATTAACCTAAAATATCAAAACTTTGCTATCATGCTAATGCTAATTCTTGGCTACCATTATCTTTGACTTAATTGCAATGAGTTGATGTGTCCAAAAACTCTTAGCGTACACTTTAACATTTATTTATGTTCAATATTCTGCCAACACGGACTCTTGTGTTGTTAGCCGTGAAATGCACCACGCATCTTTTCAGATCTGTCACAGAAAAATAAAAACACCAATTATCCAGAGGCCAAAACCTGGTTTATGTTCAACACTGTTGGTTACCTCCCGTAAAGAAGCGTGCGGGGCATCTGGGAATCCAACTAATCAAAGCAAGTGAAAAGTAAAAATTGGACTGATATATTGACCCGCACAAGCGGGAGGTGCAGTTGAAAGGGAACAAATGTGAGATATGTTTATGTTTCAGGTGAATAGTAACGCAAACAAAGAAAAACTACAACCTCTAGAAAACCATTACCACCATCAGCACAATTTGTGTATGGATCAAATATCTCACAAACTATTACAGCGGTGCAAAAGTAAAAAGTGCAAATGGAAAACCATAAATTTACAGCGTTTGAAATTCAATTGCTCTCTGGATGCACGCACACACACACATTCTGCTCCAATCCCTGTTTACAGCAGCTCGATCCCAAATTGACTTGCTAATGTTAACTTTTCTTCTGTTGCCACGGGTTACCATGTCGCGTGATTTGACACCCAGCCACAGACGCTGCTGATTAGTAGCATCCACTTCTGTCCATCTCCGTGCATCACTGAACCATCTGGTCATTTATTCACTAATAAGCCCCTAATGGCCCAAATATTCAAGGGCCTGTCATTGTGACATGGCAGAAAATGCCTACATCTTTCAACTCGCCTTGACATGTTGCTTGTTTCACATCAAAAGTCGTCATTTACAGGAGAGAAACTCTGAAGGGGGAGGGGGGGGAGGACTTGACCTAATCTCCAGTGTTAACATTGCGTCAAGGAGCTTTTGTTCTGCGCTAGACTGACGGCGGGGATGTTAATGCATTCATCCTTGGCCGTGCTGAGATTTTTTTTTTTTTTTAGCCACGGGCAGAATGAGGATGAGGGCTGTCAATAGCAATTTGATTATGCGCGCATTGATTCAAAATTACACCGACTAGCATCTTGTGCTTCTGCAACGTGCCGTTGTCATTTGTCGCCCCAAACATTGACTTTTTGCCATAAATATTTGCAGATGAACAAAGCCAGCTGAGATGCTAATTGGTGACATGCGACTGTAAATGTAACCTTTCCCAGGGACTCTGATGGCAACCAATTAACTATTCATTGAGTAGCCAAAAATGTGCAATTATCTATCTCATGATGGCTTTGCTGGCCTGCGATGCACAAAGTGCAGAGAGCACGAACGACGAGTTGTATGATTTTTTTCTTTGTGTGTTAAATTGCACTCATTGGCTACAACATCAGGTACATTTGCACAATCTAATGAGATCAAATATGAGCTATATTGTGTTTAAAAAAAAAAGGCAATTACATTAATTCATGCAATGAATCCATTTTTTGGTGGAATTTATCATTTGTGAAATGGAGTGCACGACTTGGCCAGCAGGGGCGCTGTCATCTGTCATCAGCTAAGGCCTACTTGAACGTGGACCTCCGCAGTGGCACATTCGGGCTTCGTTATTCTGCTCAATATGACACTGACATGGAAAATGGGAGTCGAGAACATTCTGAGAGAGAATCGTCTACGCATCGCAAACCTACACATTGACAGAAAGTCAATATGGCCGAGTTTGCTCAATGTGGCACATGACTTTAAATGTGCTTACATACGCTGGTGTGCCCATCCTGTGTTTTCTATGCAAAACTACACTGTAAAAAATAAATCACATCAACCAACTTTGATAACATTTTAAGTTTAAATAAAAGCTTTAATAAAAAAACAACAACATTTTTTTAATGAAGTGTCTGATGACTGTATTTTCCTTCTTCCATGAATTGCAGCCCAAGAAGATCCATGAATTACAAAAGACCTTTTGTGTTATGTGTGATGCGTCTACATGTGCCAGGAACCAATAAAGACTTTAATACATGTGCTGTCTAAATCCAACTGGGCTAGCTGCCTCATTCTAAATCATGGCAGCGAATGAGCTTGGTGTTGACCAGCCCGCTGCAGAGGCTCTCTGTCAACTTAACTAGCAGCCCAGGGCTGGCGTGAATGTATACTTAACTCCCTGTCACTTAAGCAAGGCATGCACCCTGAGTCTCCATCAAGACGAGCTAAGTAAGATGGAAGACGAGCACGCTGTGGCCGGAGAGGAGACGGGAAATGTCACCCTTGGTGAGCCCGCCCGGGACCCAAATGGCTCTGACTCATTTAAATGTTGGGAAGGGGATTCAAAGAGTGTGGCTGATATATTTCTATAGCACATATATTGGGATTTATCTGTATGACAGATTTGCTTAGAGCCACCATGCATAGTTGTTGACAAATAAAACTGCAGCTGGAGAAATAAAACCACGTAATCTTACACCATGCAAAAAAAAAATGGAGGTGAAACTGAAAGAAGGGACAGAAGTGAAAATAAAGCAGAGCACATAAATTTTGGGTCCACTTTTTTTTTTAGCACTTCTAATTAGGCTACGCAGCCAGACATGAGCAGTCGAGCCTGTCCGATGCCAAGGCTGCTGTGTGGCTAAATTTATGTAAACTTGTTTCATTATATAGGCTGCTAAGAGGATCATTAAGGTTTTGTTGAAATCCCCGAAACTCTTTTCAAGCAAAACCAGCATAAAGCACAGCCAGCTCATCTCATTTGCTCCGTGTGTTGGATGTGTACCCTAATGAACGGCTTACAACAATGCGACCTGCCAGTGCAAATAATTAACCCCAAATGAAACCAATTACATGCTTTCCTGCCAAAAACAACCGTCGGCAGCCTTGCCGCAGTTAAGTGGAAGATTCTGGCCAAGCAAATGGACACTGAGGAGTCTCTTTATGCTACCGGGTGAGATCTAAGGAGGAGCGAGATAAACAACAATTATACGGCGCTTCCTGTCAGCGCAGCGTGTCTCGGGTAGGTCTATGCCGTTCGCTGGCGTTGGAATATGAAGTGCGCCCGGCTTTTTGACTGGCAGTTGGAACCTAGAGGCTGTGTGTTGTGAGCTGCCTGTGAATGCGGTTGAGGAGAAAAAAGGGGGGTCGGGGAGGAGGAGGGGGGGGGGGAACCCAGACATAAACCTCTGCTGTCAGCATGGGCAATCATGGCACTTCATTGTCCAGCAGCATCATTACAATATGGTTATCATCTGAGCTTGAGTCTGACACCTTCTCCAGGACCTCTCCAATCACCCCAATAGCAATAGCAGCCAGTCGGGGCAAATCTAGGCTTTGTGCTTGTCTGCCTTAATAGAATGGATGTCACTTCTGCCTGTGGAATGTGCTTGGTCTTCAGCTGTCAGTCAGAGGCACGGGTGTCAGGCCGGAGCGTGGCTGGAGCCGTCTGGATTAGAGGGTAGTTACCATAGCTGTCAGATTACTGACAGCCTGACGCACCCCCCCCCCCCCCCCCTTCCTTGCCCAACTTCCTCTTATTGTTTCTTTGTTTCTCTCAAACATCCTCCAGATGGGAGAATTACCACAAGAGAGAGAGGCGGGAGGAAAGTTTGATGTCACGTTAGCTTTGCGCTGAAGGAAAAAGACGCTTCCCATTGTGAGGGAAGATACGGGAAGATGGAAGAGGAGCCAAAGAACATTACACCTATTCCCACCTCTCCTTGTTATCTTCGGCGTAGGCGTCAAGATGGGCGATTGTGTCGGTCATTAGTACAGGCTGTCTTAGTTAGTACCTGTGCGGAAAGCTTCGGCTTCATTGAATATTCACCTCTACGACCGCGTCTGTCTCATTCATTCGGAGAAATGGTGGAGATGTTCTGTAAAGTCCCTTTCTTTGCAAGACAAATGAATTGGCTTCATGATTTAAAAAAATCTGTTACATCTCGTTATGAATAATGGAATCATCCAAGGATATCTGGAGGTATTTAATGATTGAGGTAGCTGAGGGAAGGCTACGGGTCAACACTCATCTTTACATTTTTTCCCGTCCTTCTCATTTGGGCGACCCCGGATAGGCGACGCTGTCATTCTGCCGTTTCTAAATGAGCACTGGACCGTCGGCGAGCGCTCGCATTAGAAGGACAGATGAACACGGATGTGAGAGGTGACATGTCGTGTTTGCACAGCTTGGCAAATGACAAGATAAAATTGCTTGGAAACGTGATTAAAAATCTTAACTGGACTTGTGGGGGGGCTCAACAAACTTCTAATTGCGCATTAAGGGGAAGTTGTAAGTCACGCTTTGTTAATCGCCATTTCGAGATTTCATTTGCAGACTATACCGTATTTTTCAGGCTATAAGATTAAAATAAATAGAAAAAACAGAAAAAAACACAACTAAAAAGAATTTAAAAAATAGTATAAAAAATGGAACTCCAAAATTAAATAAAACGAATTAAAGGATTTTAAATTTGAAAACTGCTGTACATTACGTTGCGCGAGATCCGAAAAAAAAAAACATATCTGCGCTACAGCCGATCAAATCCTGTTAAGGTCTTCTTTGGCCTCAAAGTTAACGTTTCATGAATATCCTTCAGCTGACGATAAATACACGCGGCTCCAGCTCCAATTGTAATCTTTGTAAAATATCAAGAGACACCAATTCAGACTGTGGCCTTTAAACTGTACCAAAGACAGAAGTGAAGGAAGATTACAATTGGCCCTGACCTCCAATCTCCTCTAACAAGCCCGGCTACCAAAAAAAAAAAAAAAAAAAAATCGGCCGAGCCGTCATGTTCGGGTAAAGATAATGAGAGTGCCTGCCCGAGGTGCGAGCGCATGCTAAACAATTAGTTAGTTACGGGAGCACAGGTTAATATTCTCTCATGTATCTCCTCTCGGTCATTCCCGTTTTTTTTGTCCAACATCAATCTCGGAAGTTATGAGAGCCGTCCGCAATGATAAGCAGCGACTCGGGCGTGCTCCGTGTCAAGGCTTCCGCATTATGGCTTCCTTCAAGCCTATGTTTTTTTTGCATAGCCTAAAGCATCTATTAAAATCCCCTTGTAAAATTCATAAAACAAAAAAAAAATTGTAGCGGGTCAGGTCTAGGGGGAGCTAAAGTAAGCCGCTTATTAGCAAGGAGTCGAAAACACAGATCCAATTACAGATCCTGAACAAGGAGCGCTAAGAATCGGCATTGGGGAATAAGTATTTCCTTCTTTTTCCTCTCCCCTTCAATTGGCCAAGGTACGGGGCGGAGAACGGGAGGTGGTATCAGAAAGCGGGATCCTCCAATGGTAATTACAGAGCCTGTGTTTAGTCGGACTTGGAGCCATTCAAGTACAAACTCATGTAAATCTTCACTTTGCTTCAGATAGTAAATTGGTGGGCTTTAAGAGGAATCCCACAAGGAGAGAGACGGGGCTCTGGCGAGAGGAGCCGTGAGCTCCAGAGATATGTTAAGGAATCTCTGTCTGGAATTTAAAGGTCTACAAATTAGGCCCTGATATTAGCCTTTTTTTTTTTTTTTTTTACAGAGCCAGCAGAATGTGAATGAAACAGAATAAATAACTATAAGACGGCTTTCTGCCCTTGCTTCTTAGAAGATGACATTAATCCTTTCATGTGCAATGACAGCTCGCGAGGTTCGACCCGGCTCCCCGGTCCCGTCGTTTCTATTCCCGCAAAGTCCTGAGAGGAACATTTAACACGGTGGCTAATTCCCACTGCTTTACAAACCCGATCAAATCGATGGTTAGTATCGGGCCATGTGGAATCAATTTGTTTTCAATTGGAGTAAGTTAAGTCCCGGGTTGTCAGTAACAAGCAAGAGAGCACTTTTGACATTCTTTTCATCCTGGCTAGTGAAGGGTGAAGTGTCTCTCAAGCGTACAATGGTGGGAGCGTTTGAGCCCTTTGAAAGAAAAAAGATCAAATGCGCCGAGTCCTCCCGCCGCCATCGCCGGGTTTAAGCCGTAACTGGTACTCCACATCTGGGATGGCGCATAGTGGTGGGTGGTGAGCTGACTGATTGCCAGGAGTGTACTGTCACCATCGCTCGCTCTCCACCGAGGACCATGATGGGGGGGTTTGTGAAATATTGTTACATTAGGGAAAACATAAGACGACCACAAAAAAAAAACGATTTCTTGCGGTTTCTTATGGCTACTTTTATCACTCCCTCTTTGTCCGTATTTTGTTTTGAAAGACTTTTGTAAAATAACGCCGGCGTTATGTCACCGAGGTTAAAATAGGTTGAAGGTGTGAACTCTTGCGTAAATGTTATCACAGTTGTAAAAGTTAAAAGACACGGCCGTGTAATGATCAGTCGGCGGCGGACCGCTGACATTATCAGGAAGGAAGCGACATTCCATTACAAAGGTTCCTCGGCTTGAAACAGCAGTAAAGTGACTTTACATTCTCCCTTATTTCCAATCCCGCCACCCAAACGCGACTTTGCCAAATCAAACCGACGCGACGTGCCCCGCCCACATCAGTGAGCGGCTTTATGCAGATTAATTGGAAGTCTTTGTGGCGCGATTTCAGTTGAGTACAGTTTGACTAACATCTTAACCTACTTAGTGCAATTAGTGCTTCATTAGAGGGGCTAACTAACTATTGCTTCTCTCCATAATGATGTGCAAGAGTGTAGACATAAAAGTACATAATCAATGGTTTCCAATTACTCTGTGAGCGCAACCACTATTTCAAATAAACTGGATAATAATATAATAATATAGAGCCATTACAGCGTCCAAGGTAGCAGAACCATTTAATTGCAGCGCCGTTCTTCTCAGCTCTGAGATTTTTTCACACTAATGAAGTGTCATACAAAGAGGCTGTATTGATTTTTTTTTCCAGCGCACAGCCTCCACCACAAATATGTAATTATCCTTTTTATATCTGGCAGGGGATTAAAGTAATCTATAGCATCTAGCCTTTGTGCCTCGCTGACAGCGTGCAGCTTTTACCCTTTTCAACAAAAAAAAAAAAAATATGCAGCTTCTGATGAATGAACTTTCAACAAAATGCTGCTTCTGTTCTTTATTGTTTTGTCTGAAAAGCCGCAGTCTGAAGACATCACGCCGCATGTCCGGCCGCCCGAGCCTTCAGTACACAATCATGGCATTTCAAGCCCCGTCATCCGTGAGCCGACCCCCCCCCCCCCCCCCGTTAGCGCCGAGGCTCGGCAATCAAAGGAAAACACGTGGCGTTTCTTTGCGGATCTTTTCCGAGCTCGATAGGATTCATCACAGCTGGTTAATAAGGTTAATTTAATCCAATAATGTGTCCATGAAAATCACTACTTCCTCCAGAGCGCCGCACAAAAGCACCCCACTGTTCCCTGTCAAACATCCTCGGGCTCCACATAATAACGAGGCAGTCCATTTCAAGTCGGAGCCCGGCTACGCCTCTCATCTCTCGCTCGCCTCATCCGCCCCTCCCTTCCTCCGGCCGTCTCCAGACCTGAGATGGACGAGCAACCTTAAGACTACCCCACGCTGGGCTGCCCTTCACGATAATAAAAAGCCATTACCTTGACCACTGACACAAGGCCAAGTGTGAGGGTCAGAGTGATATTTATTGATGAAACTCTGAGCTCCCAATCTGCTGCACTCAGTGCGCATCATACAGCTGTCAGCACAGACAGGGATCAGGCAGCATGATGGCCCTCGACATGGCCCATCTATAATTTATGAACTACACAGAAAACAACCGGGAGACAACAGAGAAGCCCCGGCTGCCCGGGGATTACCCGGCAGCCCGGCTAAAGACACCAGAGCGAGCGGCAAGCGTCCCAGGGCCGCTGACCAACGGCGAGAAGCCTGCCTGGCTGGCTGGCGTTCCATATTCACGAGGGGGTCCCTGCCTCTCTCTCGGGAGGACGCCGGTGTGAATAATATAATAGACAGTGTTTACAGGAGGGATGTAAAGCGAGCGAGCGAGTGAGAGCGCTGGTGCATCACACAGCCCAGCGCACTTCAGCTGAGCCCAGTAAATGAGCAAACAAGAGGGGTCGACAGATGAAAACTTTCACACTTATTTCACCCCGGCGACCCCGAAACGGGCAGGATTTGCTTCGTTCATCGTTGTTTGTCATTTAAGCAAAAATCGGTTCTTGTGTTTGCATGGGCGAGAGCCAAGCAGTTACCAGTATGAAAAGGGATATCTATTTATATTTAAATATATTTATTTATTTTTAATTGCTTACATTCTGAAACTTTTTTTTTTTTTTGCCTAAGTGACAAAGTGCGCCCCTACGACGATGCATAAAGGGTCGCCTGAATTTGGATTAGGCAAATAAACTGGAAAAAGGAGTTACATAAATATGTAATAAAATTATTTCAATTACATTAATATGTTTCAAAACTAACATTTGTTGCCTATCCTGCTTTCCAAATTTATTTCTTAAATTTATTTCTGAATTATTGCTCTAAAATTTTATTTTTTAGGGACATGGACATGATATTTTTTTAATTAAAAACACATTTTACAGTTCATTAATTTAGATATTTGATTTCCTGGGCATTGATTTGGCAAAACCACAAAAATTTACATTTTAGGACTAAAATGTAAGTTACTATATTTTTAAGTTGGTTGTGTTGGTGGTCATTATTAAGGTGGTACTTGATGTGAAAAGTTTGAGAATCTCATTATTTAATTCACCGCGTCAACTACGTGCCCACTCGGTTGCATTACCGTCCGACATCCAGCAATGCAAAACATTTGTTTTCAGTTCAACTTTAATAACTGTCACTTCTCAAAAAAAAAAAAAAAAGTGGTTTGACTTTGCATTGTTATGCGTTTTCACTTTCTATTGTGAACCCCGCTTGACAGTTCTTTGTGGAAACCTTTAATTGCAAATTCACCTCTGCTCCATTTTTTAACACAGGGGCATTCTGTCTCCATTCTCGAATTCCCACTCAGATCAAATGCAATCCTTCATCAGCCAATTTCCCTGACACTTTATTTTTCCCCCCCAACCAAATTCATCTTTACACACAGCAGACAGACACACATCGTTTCTGATCAATAAATAACCATATAATTGAATACGGCTGCATCCCAAATGAAGCCCTCATTTACCAAGCTTCAGTAAACAGGCTCCATTCTTCGCTGACATTTCACAATTCGGGCCAGCGGGTGCACCGAGCCTCCGTAGCCCACTTAGGCTCCCTTTTCAATATGGAACTACTATACCGCCACCCAATAAATTATCCCGAGTCATCACGCATTTATTTGGATCCGCCGTCATAATTCAAAGCGTGGCGCGCGATGCGTTTTCTCAAAATACGTGGTAATTCCTCGGCGCCGAGCAAAGTTAGGATTCATTTATAGTCGAGTGACAGTATAATGCGGGGACGTCAAAATGCATTTAACTGTTCAACGTCTTGGGATTCCGTTTGAGATCCAATTGAGATTTAACTGATGGTGAAAAATATACAGTCAGGTGTGTTTACCTCACCTTTAAGGAATGTGTTATGGTTCCAATTAATCTGTTCTTCCTGTCACTAAAGCCGGTGTTGATGTCAAAACTGTCATGACGCTCCGGGCATTGTTTTCCCAGAGAATGGCATTTAATTTCGCAAGCGGTACTTTCATCACCGTAGTCATTTAAAACAGTTTTATTTGGAGACTTAAGATAAATACGCACCAAATGTCTGTCTGTTGCTTTGGCCGCTAAACCATCATCCACGCATTCAATTATATTACGCGTTCCCCCGGAGAGCGAAGTGGATGCGAAATTACATTACCGTGGACATAATGCTATCATTTAGCATTGTTAGCATTGTAAATGGACTCCAATGTAAAACAGCAGAGGCCTTATTGGAGTGTTTTAGTGGTATGATGCCCAACAGACACACTTAAACAATTCTCATGGAAATATTTTATATAGTTGAGGTTTGTTAAATATTAAAGTGATTTAAACACGAGACATTATCAGACTGTAGCGCTACAGCACTACCGTTGCTAGCCAAAGGTGGGTCTCACTGCTCACTGTCTGAGATAAGGAAGAGCAGGCAGGAGGGATTTTTTCCCCCCCTTTCTTGTCCAAGGATTTTTTTTTTTGTGCGCGCAGTTATGGTCCATCATTATTAAATGTCTCTCACTGGATGGGAGAAGCGCTTTATCAAAAACAGCCATTCATCAGGCGGCGAGCAAGACAGCTCACATCTGACCTCTGCGGCAATAATGCCGCATCAAGTAGGCCAACTACCTAGTTTAGTGGCAGAGCAGGGAGCAGGGGCCGGCTCCAAGATTAAGTGCGCTGTTTCAGGTTTTCATTCCCAGGGGCTCGGCCGGCTGATGTTGTATTGATTGCAAAAGTTTACCAGTAAGTATCACAAACAACAATAGCCAGGTCAACGATCGGTGATGCCTGAACCACTATTCCCGCCGGCGAGGCAGGGAGGGAGGGGAGGTGCTACATGTTGAGGACTAAAGCGCTGGCATCATCATAGCTGTGTGTACGGTGCACGGGGGGCTCGCGTGAGCCGGGGGAAGCCAAGTGCACTACTGACATTTAGGAAAAGCGATATGTCAGTGTGAAATGAGCAGGCGTGAGATAATTGCGAGCCGTTGCATTATAAAAGGCTGCATCGACAACCTGTCCGAAGAGCTGGATCGTGCCCCTTTCATATGCTACATTAAACGCTTTGCTAATTCTTTCAACGGGAAAGCGGAAACAGTCTTTGAAATTATAAATACAAGTAATATTATTAATGTGAGTCAGCAGCCTGTTTTGCTAATTTCTTCCTATTTACCCAAACGCAAACAGAGTTGAGATTATTTTCCGAGGGCCACAACACTATCCATACATGAAAGTTGTGAGTGAAACAAGATTCACCCTGAGGCCATTTATGGCAGGCTTGAATGATGGCGCATCCTTGGCCCCGCACGGAGGACGGCACACAACGCTCCATCACGGCGCTACCGCACCATTAGCCGGCAACAGCTAGCCGCGCCAAAGCCCGCCTACACCGCTGCCCCTGAAGCTAATCGTGTGATTTGATGCAATGACAGGGTAATGACACAGATTGGTGGCGTGTTGGATGGTGGAGCCGGTAAACACGGGAGGATGGCGAGGCCCAGAGATGCAACATTAGCAAAAAGGTTAAGGTGGGTACCCAAGTACTCTCACAAGTGAAATCAGGATGAATGGGACTGCCGAGGGGTTCTTTTATGTCCTTGAGTAACTATATCTCATTTAATGAGGGACATTAGCCGCCATAAAACTACTCAGAAGTACAAGCCGTTAATTAATGCATCCGCATTACTACTGAATGAGAAAAACTGAGTTGTTGGACCCATTGGACCAAATATTAAAGATGCAATCTGTGGGCCTGAAATATTCAATGCCAAGCAACACCATCGTGTGCTACTAAAATTCCAAAGACGCCACAGGGGGAAACTTTGAATGAAAGACACTTTTAATTCAGGGTGGCGTTAAATACAATACTTTATAGTAAAAAAAAATATATATATATATATGCTCATTTCTATCTTTCATCCAGTTTTGTCTACTGAAAAACTGATAGCTTAATGCTAACATATAGTGTGATACGCCATAGACAGGCTAAAGAATTTTTTTTAAAAAACTGCTACCAAATATTTATTCTTATTCTCCATTTTTTCTGTAAAAATATCTTTTTAGATGGCACCACAGCTTAAAATGCCTCACACTAACCAGTCGTTATGTGGACCGACTATAATCCTGGCTGTAATGTGTCCTCGTTAGCAAAGCACTGCTGGCCCACACCAGTCGCAACACCAGCAAGGCCTCAGGCACCACTGGAATTAATTACAGACAAAAGTGATGGTGTTTGCAATTGTCATGCCAAATTTATCACTCGCCACTTAACGCGCCTCATCTGAACTGATGCACACTCGCTGAATTGCCCCAGGGCATCTTATTCTTCCTCAGAGGGGTGGGGTGGATTCATTCCAGTGTGTGTATGTGTGTGTGTGTGTGTGTGTGTACGGAGGGGTCTACATCTGCTGGGGGCCTGGCCAAATCCTGGGCTGGAGGCGGTGTGTTAACAATGCCCCCAGCAAATACAGCGCGGAGAAGTCTATGACAAATGGTAACACCCCCTCCCTTGTTCTCAACTGGGTTCGCGAGGTCTCCGGGGGGAAGTAGAAAGCCGATCTTGACAACTTTAATTCTGACATTTTTGCGATGATAATCCCTGATATGTTGGGATGGGATGTCTGTGGTTATTTGCCGCACACCAAAGTACGACTGAATCGAAATCTTACTGACATTTGTCAATAGGACAGACTGTATAATATAAAATGTATGGTAATATAGTACAATATTATGTTACATGTACATCAGGTTTATATTGATGTTTATTTATAAATTACGTGTGGTAAAATTTGTATTGCGCAAGGGTTTATTTGTCAAACTATTATATATTGTTATATAAACTATTATACTACGATAAACTACTTCAAATTTGTTTTTGATTCTTGTTATTATAATTTATAAATCCATCTACAGTTAAGTTCAGTTGCCTTTTTTTCCAAAGTATTATATAAAATATTTTTTTCCATGTTCCTCAGTGGATCACCCTGAGTGAAATCTAAATTTACAATTACACTTATTCAATGTTAATTTTTTCTATTGCGGTTATTACAATTACCGTATATTTCAGACGACAAGGTGCACTTAAATCCTTTAATTTTTTGAAAAATATAATTAGGTGTGCCTTATATTGAAGTGAAGGTGAATAAAGTTTGACTCATTTGCTGCACTGGTTTGTTTCGTTGACTAAAAACGACCTTATAAGGCGGTGACTTGTAGTCCGAAAAAGTAAATATGAATAAGATAACTAAGCAATACTCATCTGCTTGTTTTGATACAAATCATCGCAATACATCAAGTCATGTCATACAACATTTTTCTAATGTTTTGATTTTCCCCCCCAAATAACAGCAAAGGTGCCATTTCCGACGGGTTCTTTTTAATGCTGCTGTTGATTTCCAAAAGTGTCCCACATGCGCACTTGAGCATAAGCCACTATTATCTTTCTGCTTGTGTAGCTAGAAAGCAAACAGCTCAGCTCAATAATAATGCATCTCAACAACGGAATAATGGCGGTGCCGGAGGACTCCTGCCTCCCTTTAAACAAATTTGCAGGTGCTTCCCGTTCAACGTACACTTCGGCAACAACCTTGTATCCACAAGTGCATAATGCCTCATCAGCACTGATCGGTTATCAATTAAAGCAAAAAGCATCTCGTTATATTAACGAATGGCTTCAGCTTGTAATGGCCCCGGTCTTATTGACGTGCCAAGCTGAGGGAGAGCAGAGCGCCTTTCGGAGCCGTGGAGAAAACTAAACAGGCAAAAAGGGAAGCTGAAGGACACGGAGGGCAAACGGGCGAGCTTACTCTCAGAGGGACTGCATTCATTGCGCCAATTGTCATGCAAGCCTTGTTGTAAGTAATAATGTGGCCTTTAATGACGGAATGATGGACCTGCCAAACACTGCTTATGCCTTTCTGCTGTCCCCGCCGCCCCCGCTTCTCACGTACCCATCTGGGACAAATTAGCATATCCTCATCAATTCACAGGCCACTTTAACATAATCCATATTTGTTGGATAAATTCTGCAGCAAGCAGCGGTCATATGACACTATGACACACTTCCAAGGGCCTGAGTCGTGGAAAGCATGCTTGGCCAGCTGAGCAATTCAGGAATGTAAAATAGCGAGGCATGGAGCCCCCCTACCACTCCCTCCCCCTCCCCCACCTGAAGGGGACAAATCCCTTTTGGCCAGACATCTCCAGACTGTTACCTGGCTATTCCTCCACAACAGCACTTTGGTTTTTAGTCTAAGCGTTCAGAAAAAGAAAAAAAAAAAGCCGATCTGCTGTCATGGCTGACTTCACTTATCAGAAACTAACATTGTATTTTGATTTACATTTGTATTGCTCGCAATCAAACTACACTTGTCCGTTTTGTACTCATTACATATAATTATCCGTTTATTTTACGGCAGGTTATATGAATAGTTACAAAAGCTTGCATCACCGCTTCCCGATTCAAATTGTTTGTTGAAATGGCGAGTCGTAAATGGAGTCAAGGGGAATATACTCCTGATTGCTTGTGCATGGCTCAACTAATGAGACGTTCCTCAAGAGCTACACAATCTTTATTTAAATGACTTTTCCCCAGGACAAATATCTTGACATTTATTTGTCCGGTCATGTGTCTCAAACGGTTTATGACAAAATAAAGCAAAAGGTGAATCAATCAGCGAAGCCAATATGGCCAAAACAAATATTAATCCTTGTTAAACATTTTATTGATGGAGTAGTTGGAATTCTAGCGTGTCCTTATAGATCCTTCAGCCACTGAAAGCCTTCATCACACTGACGCCTTCTGAGATATAATCGCACAGAATTTTTTTTTTTTCCCCATTTCAAGCCGTCCTGTCAAGGAGAAAGTAAAGCTCTCGGGATCATGGCAGGCAGCAGTCACGCAGCTCGCAGTGGACCTGATGCTTCTCAACGAGGCTGGATTCTACAAAACGCGGTTAAATACAAATCCTCGCGGTAGCCGAGGATGCGGGAGGCCGCTGCATGAATTCATCAAGGCGTGCTGACTTCTTGTATGTAAACACAAACGTCTGGTATGTTGATCTGGAATCTGGCTTGATATCGTAACTTGAGCTACAAGGATTCACAGGCCAGCCAAGTCACAGACAAAAATACTATCTGACCTCACGTACGACATTTTGTTGTTTGAAAATGGAAAAACTAGATTTGCATACAATTATTCCATTAATCAGAAGATTAATTGGAAGAATAATCGTCCGGCTGTGAAAATATTGCTTAATTTAGAGGGGCATATTGATTTCAGAGTTTAATTTGTTACATGACCAAAGTCGTAAGTCAATTTACTTGTATATGAAATCAATATTTTGAAACATGGCCGATTCGTCGAATGTGATTGTCCAGGCTTGAGGATTCTTTTTTTTTCGGTAGTTGCCTGCAATTGTGCATATTTTGTATTTGTCTGTTCACCTTGTTCAATAAATAGCTGAAAAATAACAACAATCGTGGTTCTCATTTTTTTTCTCCACTTCAATCAATGGCTGCAATTTCGACGGCACTATTGGGCTTGTATAAATAAAAGAATATATATATAAATTAATTTATCAAGCATTGGCTCGCAACTTTAAAAACAAAAACAAAAAATCAAGTCCAAAAATTGATGGCGCTGGAAAATAGTCCTTCCACATCATCAGCTCGTTTGAACTCCATCAACTATGACCAAGCAGCGGGTTCACATGGACTCCAACATGGAACACATGTCCGCCCGCAACACAACGAGGGGCGAAGTAACGACTCCCAAACATCCTGATGATGGAGGGGCAGGTGTCACGCGAGCGAGCGCTGCGAATATAACACAACGTTCAGCTGTGCGCCAAAACCTCACAAAGGGCTGTAAAGCGCCGCTTGATCGCCCAAGCAAAATCAATAGGACATTACTGTGTCAATCTATCTAGATTTAGGAAAATGTTTGTCTTCAGCTCTCATTTAAGGAAGAATTAAATCAGCGAGCCTTTCAAGCAACACACACACAGGCGCATTTACGTGTTTTGGGAGCAAGTCCAAGCCTTTGCCCTTGTAAACACAAAGCCCTCATGTGACTCGGAGAGAGGCCTCAGTTGGGCAGACAGCAGAGGGACTTAACAAAGCTAATTAGAAGAGGCTGACATGTTCAAGTGAGCTGCTGCTCGCGCGTCAGCTCCATCACATATGTTTCCTTTGTGGCGGCTCAAGTGGCTCCTTTGTTTGGGGAATTGATAGCGTTTCGCTCCACCATCCCTTTGGGCGGAGGCACTGACCTACGGAGGCCCCGGCAGTGAGACGAAGCTCTTTCTCACCTCCCCGTTGCCGGCCCGCCGACGGCTCCAGCTGTCCCGTTCCTTCTCAAATCGTACCGGACGCGCGGCAAGATGGGCAACACCTGTATAAAGAGTGAACCCCCTCCCCCTCCTCTGCCCAGACACCTCCGAGCAGCCTGCCCACCTGCTACCGAGCTCTCTGGGCCCTGCGGCTTAAACGCTCATTTTGTGCCTCTCAGCACGGGACTTATTGATATAAATAGCTGTGCACAAAGTGCAGACTCTGTTTTCTCTTGGTCTGATGCAGAGGGTGTGTGTGTGCAAGTGTGTGTGTGTGTGATTATACTCTATGGAGGCCTCTTTCAGGTGGGGATGAAATATGAGCAGTTTGGACACTGGTTAAATGTCAATCTCTGCTAGACTTACTGAAAATGATTATTGTACATTTCACACAAATTGAAAGGGACAACAATACTCCGGAGCTGGTCTTAAACAAGGATTCGATAACTAATATGTCGCCGCAATATGCTGCGCATTAAGCATTACAGATGCTACAATAGATTTAATGATGACCTTACCATTTGTCTTGATTTAGCGTGTCCTTCCTCTCCGCCCAAGGCAAGGTTTGTCCTTGAATAAGATCTCCAATAGAAGCTCTAAAAAAAAAAAAAAAAAAAAAGAAAAGAAATGCATGTTAATCGTAATTTGACAAATAACACTTCACTCAGATGAATTATTTGTGTTTACTAGACGTAAACGGTACGCTGGCACATTTAAACCCGAAACAAAGTTTGGGGGGGGAAAATAAAGTCCATCTCTTTCATTCACCTCGGCCTGCTTGGCAACAGATTAATTGTCACCCATTAAGATGACAAGACAATTTGTGGAGTAGCTGAGTGTAAATAAATACGCTGAGGAGAAGATAATACATCAGGCTGCTGACCGGGCTTTTCCATTACAGCAGCACATTTGTTTCCATACACGGTAGAGGCGAGCGAGCGAATGGCGCCTTTCCTTCATGAGGTACAAGCGTAACTATCTTGAGGAAAATAAGGACTCCGTGACATTAACTTTCATTACAAAAGTCATCTCGCCTGCCAGACGAGAAAGGGGGGGCCTGCTCACTTTGCAGGAGAAGACGTAATACAGAACCCCGTGCAGGTAACAATCGTCTTGTCTCCATTATAGCACGATAAAACTGCAGCAATAATAAGACCCTCACGGCTCCAGACGCTAGCATGGTAAAACTTCAGCCTGCATTGATTTTCCAGCAAAACGTAACCATTACAAATATTATACAGAGTGAGTTTTGGATGAGACTTTAGATATATTCTGAATCTATATGGATTCTCAAAGTGTGGTTTGCAAAACACTTAATACCACAAAAGGAAGTACGGTACCAAAATAATCGCTAAATTCGATTTGAATTATGTTAGACTGGATTAGTGAAGAGAAGAATATATTTGAAAGTATTTTTCGGGGTTAACTTCCACAAATCTATAACAATATCCACAAGCATATATTCTTTATCCTCAGCAAAGAATGACTAAGGAGCATTTCTGAGCTGTACTGCCCCCTGGAGGCCAATGCATACACACCACAAGGATCACCACAATGTCCATTGAACTGAAGCAAAAAATGCAGTAAAAGTTATTTACATTCAATTATGTATCATGTTAGTAATATAAACTGTAATTTAAGAAAAAAAACATCTTTTTGATGAAAAAAAGGTATTTCTGGGTAAAAAGCTCCTCAATATAAAAGTTTGAGAACCGCAGCACTAAACGATTTCCAGGGGGTGATGAAGGGAAGGAAAGAAAAGCACACCCAGTGCGGCCGCATTGATTCGGCAGTAATTGATCTGATGGGTCCTTGTGATAATTGACAATTATCCCTGATTACCAGACAGGGGCTTAAAATCCGTTGAAGAAAATGACCGGCATTACGCGACGCTGTACGACAGGCTGAACAAAGATAAATCAATAAAGCTCAGAAAGAACAAGGAGACAAGACTACATATGGTGCTCTGTCAATAAAGGCCACGTAGTTCATAGTCAACATAATCCAACGCACAACAAGAGACTGTAATGAGCGCGCTAATCATTTAAGATTAGAACACAAGCCAGTTTGTTGCAAATGGAAGCCAGGGCATTCATCCGCCGCAAAAGTGCCACGTCTGCACGTGTGTCCCTGAGTGTCTATATTTCTCCATTACTACATTGCCCCCCCCCCCCCGGCTGATTGCTCCTCTTGATTCCATCAGACAGATGCAACTCATTGCGGCTTAATAAATATAAAGGCCCCGGGGATCTCAGCTAAACAGTTCTATTAAGTTGAAAACATGTCGGCCAATATATAAGCAGCCTGACCCCGGGCAGAAAGGTCAAGTGTGACACGCGTGTTTACGCCGAGAAAACAAAAAGCAGGGCCGGAAGGTCTCGTTTTATCCGACGTCGTCGTACGTGAGCGATGGATAGCGAAAAGCGCTAATCTGCCTCTACAATGTTTAATAAGCACATCAAAAGATGGAGGCGGAAAAATTTCCATGCTTGCCGAGCATATTAAAGAGTCACGGCATTAAACAGCATTGATGAACTGTTTGCTTATGCCGTAATAATTAACTTACATTACATTACTTTGTGTGATTACTTTCTTAATTGGCTGAATTATGCATCAATTTAATATCTAATAAGCAGTCTCAGACAGTGTTGAGACACAAATTGCGCGTAGTTTCCCCAGCTTTAATTAAACACTCCAGAATAAATGAAACGATGTGGGATGGATGTCTGGCGGTGATTTCCTGGGTGCTTAAATATGCTATTTATTACGAAGGCGTATAAAAATTCACTTTCTCCTCAGGAATGCAAACCACAAGATGCTAATTATGGGGATGCAAGTTGCGTTTTACAGAAACGGAGACTAATAAATTTGCTGCGTGGGACTCGTTATTATATAATACAAATACATTACTTTGCCATTTTTCAAGTTTCAAATTTGGTGTGCAGAGCAAAATAAGGCCCCTAAAGATTAGTTTACTTACATAGCACAGCGTGATTTTTGTTGTTGTTATTATGTTGAGTTGAGGAATGAGTGTGCTGGCACAATAAGTGAGGGTTCTTTGCAAGTATTCAAATTACTCAATTAAACGCAGCGATTAAATATGGCCAACTTGGGCAAGTGCTGAAAGAGAGACCTTGTCATGAATATCAATTTTAGAGGGATGATTAACTGTATATTTGTATTATTTTTTGCTTGGCGTGCAGATACTGTACATCACACTTCAATACTAGCTGGTCATACAGTAATTTACTATTCTGTCCAAAAAATTTACTTAATTTATTTAATTGGCTTTTTTTTTTTCCACAGGATATTTACATGTCAGTTAAAAAAATAACAATAGTAATATCAAAAACCAAAAATTCATATAACGTAAAGAGATAAGTAATTATTGACATGTGAAAATTATTGTAATTGTTGAAAATAAATTTAAAAAACAGTGGCTGGAACACAGTTACGCAAACATTCAACGCAAATCTGCTAAGTTCATTTCTGAGATGATCTCCAAGAATAGACAGAAGTCGACAGCAGCACGAGGATGTTTCGCAGACCTCGTGATCTGTCACTCCCATTTTACTTTTTTATGTCTGACCGGACTTGTCATGTCCACTATCGTTCTTCTATTGCTTTTGGTATGCGGTTTTGCGTAAGCGTTAATTTTTTGCTCGCCCTCCTATCAACGAGACATCACCTCACCGACTTGATATTATACGAGCTGGTGTACGGGATCTTCATAACACAGTCAATTCTGCATCTCATTTGATTAACCGCATTAAAAACAAGCACTTGAGGATTTGCGAATCCACAAGATCGGCTACTGAATAATCGCATGATGAATATTTGAAATGTTTTCTTGTTACCTTGAAGTATTCGACATGTGTCAGGATTAGTTAACCCGGGCGCACTTAATAATGTTTCAGGACTAATCAACGAACGAAACGCCGAAAGCAAAGCCAGAAGGCACCTCTGGTGAATTTTCACACATAACATACAAATTCATTTCGAAAGAGTTAGCCTCAAAGCGGGAAGACGGCCATTTATCATAGCGCGAGCCATGAATCAAGTCACACGGTAAAAATCGAACATCGATTCACCTTATTCCCTTGTTCTTCCATCTGAGCCACATAATGATCATTAAACTGACCACAGCGTGTCCAAAAAATGGATTAAGAATACACTGAGCTCAGCTTGAAACAAGACTGGAGGTGGCGCAGATGGGACTTTAACCAAAAAAAAAAAAAAACAATTATTTTGTGTTATCTCAGTACCGAGAAAGGACGGGCTCGGGACCTCTTGGCTCGAGTCCATCTCGATGCCACGTGCACGTGGTCCTAGCCTAGATGAGCGTGCTTTAATGGGACTGCTTAGCCCCATCATGACCCAATGAGTGCCGGCTGTGGAGCGGACGTGCTGGGGTGGATGTGTTCCCAGCAGGGAGAGTGTGTCTTATGAAGGTCACAACTGCGGCAGTCGGGGCGAACTCTGGAGAGGATAACAAGCCACATGGTTGCGACCCGCTTAAGCTCGAAGCCGGAATCCCCCAAACACAGAAAAATAAAAAAAAATCTGCCACTTCCAATTACAAAGCAGGGTCAACGTCATCAAGATGGATTCTAATTGAGAAGCGGAGTATTTTGAAAAGCAATTCGGAGCGTGGAGCAAAATGGGAAATTAGCCTCGATGGAATATGAGTCCAGAGAGTGTGTGTGTTGTGTGTGTTGTGTGTGTGACGGTGACAGCGTCGGCTAGCATTGCGCTCGCCTAATGGACAATGTAGCATTAATTCAGCTTCAGATGAACAGGCAGGGCGGCCGAATCACAAATGAGGAGGGGGCCCAAGGTGTATGAATTATGCATATTACATTACCATAACCCGACTACACACTACACAGCTAAACAATGGCGTGTAAATTGGACTTCGGCCGAGATATTGAACAATTTCCAACATGCTTCCAGCTCTACCTTGCTCGTGAAATTGTATTTCGCTTTCCCCCCGTACAAGATTTGTACGTCCGGCCGTAACGCTATGTAAACAAGTCAGCGATAATTGAAAAGAAAGTCTCTTGACTGCTTTCCTTTCGAGCTATCATTCAAAGAGAAAGAAGGGAATTTGCTTCAGTGGAAAGCCAGGAATTACTTTTTCCATTGATTTTCCTTCAGACATTAAAGGCACATAAATGAAACGGAGCAATTTCGTTTGGCGGCTGGTGAAATTGTGCTCAAGCAAAACATGTCAGAAACTATTATATGTAATCATGCTGCACTTATTAATCCCGAGGAAATCCGATGAATGGAATTTCACCGCTGCTACGATGCAATTTCTTAGTTTCGCCGGCGACACATTCACACATGCAATCAATGGACCTGCAACATTTATTTACAAATATTTGTACGCTAACCAAATATGAAAACAGAGCAGTACGCTCGAATGTTGTACACAAGCAGTATGGTGGAAAGAATTATACAAGAGGGATGATGGATATTTTTTAAATGTTGGTTTCTTTACGCAATTGTTCAAATGCCACGTTTTTATAATGATGGAAAAATTGACATTTATATATATATATATATTTGGAAGGATGTTTCAAAACAACTGAAAAAAGAGTGATTGCATAAGTCTCCACACCCTCTTATAACTGTGATCTGATTGTACTCTGAACGAAATCAGTCAAACTACTTTTCATGTGAGTCACAAAATGGCTGCTGATTAACCCCCCAAAAAACTTCAAATGTTCTGGTCTGCTTTTCCTGTTTTTTGCTTCCTTTGAGAATCCTTACAATGTCTTTTTTTTATCACAAAAACCTGACATTTGAGCAGGGATTAAGTAGACTTTAGTGGCATATATACATGAATGTTTTTTCTTGTACAAAGTTCAAGGTATTGACCTTTTGTTTTTCTGCATCCAGCAGTACTTTGGAAGAACAAGAACACTTCTTCGGCACCACTTAAAAGTAAACGCGGCTCCCTAAAACAAGATGACGGCATAAAAGTATTCCTTTGTATTTTTTCCTTGGCAATACATTTAATGCTGAAAGTGCAACTCTTATTCGGAGATGATATCTACAGCTCAGCTAGCGCTAGCGCCTCGCTATAAAACAGTATGCGGCGTCGCTAACTGCCTCGCGTAATCATTAGCTAGCATCTTATTGCCGCTGTGGCTTTTAAAGCCTCCTCGGAAAACAGCCGATCTTTTATTAAAACTTTAGGAGTGCCTCACCCAGCCCTTCTTTTCCAGCGAAGGTTGGTTGGGGGGGGGCAAAGGAGGAGTGGGACAAATTAGTGTTGACAGTAGACACTTAAAGCAGGAAAATCACAGGCCCACTGGGAGGCGGGAGCCACATGGGGCTCGGTGCTTGTGTAAAGCACACTCCAGATTTCACTTGAGATGCAGTCACCTTTTAACAGAGCGGGGGGAATGTCAAAAGAGCCTCTTGAATGAGCCAATAAAGCCACTAAAAGGGGAGGATTAACCAGCTGATATCAAGGACAGCGGTTTGTTTGGGAAGCGGACGCCCCCTTTTCAACACACTGGGCGGAGGAGGAACATTTGCTTTTCTAAGCACGCCACTGCCCCGGCCAAAATTGTATTGACGTCTTAATTCCTATTGTGCTCGCAGCAGTGTTATCCAAATGCCGCTCGTGTTAACATGTAAGTGACGAGCTGAATTGCTTTCTCCTGACCTCAGCTTTTGACGGAGCAGGAGCCCCCCTTTGGCCTCCTTTGCTATGGTTGCCTTTATGGCCCATTCATCAGAGCGCGCCGCCGGTCCAAGTGAAACGCCGGCGCACAATATGAAACACTTAATTACAAGACATCAGGGGCTTTCAATCTCCTCTTAATTTCCCAGCAGCTGTGATGAAAAAGCCTTTATCCAATTAAAGTGTCAAAACATGACCTGACAATGTCACGGCCTACTCGCGAGCCCGTCGACGGCAGATAAAAGGCAAGGCTTAAAATAGATGTATGTGAGCTAGATGGACGCCATTGAATTTTGACTCGCAAGCCTGGGCAGTGCACTTTTGCCTTGTTATTTTGGTACCTTGTTTCTTTAAAAAAATTAAATCAATGAAAATTCAATTTTGCTAAATTTTTCTTCAAAAAAAATAAACATTTCATATTCAAACCACATATTTATTTTACTTCCGTTCCATGGAGATGACAAAAATGGTTAAAACTCAAACAAAAATGCTGGAGAGTACTTTTGTCAAATTTCCATAAACAGGACACAATTTCAAATATGCAAATCTTACAAATCAACAACAAAGGGTCACGCCATATAAAATCTTGCCAAGGTGCCACATCAGGTCCACGGTATTATTTGCTCCTGATGCATTCTCAACGTGTCCTGGTGTAGTTACAAGGCATTCAAGGTGAAACTTTGATCTAGCAAGAGAGATTTATTCAGCGCTGTCAGCTACTAAGAATTGTTAGTTTATCAGCGCCGGGCGTCACGTGACGTCCGACGGCTTCCCATGTAAGTTATCGTAGCGTCAAAACGGCAGCAGGTAGTTTTCTGAACGCTTTATTTTGTCGTCTGATGTAGTGCTGCCTCGGTTACGGCGACGCTAAACCCCTGGTGATAAATCAAACAAGAGGCGGCTGCCTCTGATAACTCAATAAGCACCTGGACTCCTCCTAACATCTCACACCTGCACTTCTCCGAAGAGCGTCTTGCTTCTCGGGCTGCACTTGGGGGCTTGATGCACCTGCCTGGTGGATCCCAGAAGCAAAGGCAGCTGGGAGAGGAGCGTCATGCATGCTTAATTAGGACGAAGGTAAACTAGGCACAGTGTCGAGGATTGGATCGTAAAAAAATCGTGCATTTCTTTGGCAATGCAGAATTCTTATTTTTTTTCATATTATTAACTTGATTTAATGAGCATATTTAACAAGAGGTTGGTGAGAAAGAGATATTTTTTTGGTCAATATAGTACACTCGAGCCAATCGATGACATATATTCCGATGAGCCAGTGTCAAGTGTTTAGTTTAAAAAAAAATAATCATATCCTGATTCTTAAAACCCAAAGGCATTTATTAAATGATAGAAAGGAAGGGATCCCTGATTTTCCAACATCAGCATTTTTGTTAAAGCGTTGTTTTATTTGCAGCTTTTGCTAAGCGGCTGGTTTCAGCGCATGTTTTAAATCTATACTAGTGATTTTGCAAGTCTTTGCCACTGTAGTAGTTGATAATTGAAAAAAGGCTGCGGATAAACTCCAAAGTTGCAAGAGCACATTTTACTGGAATTAAAGAAAAATGGTGAGAGGCAACTTTTTTTTTAGTTTAAAATAAATCCTGGACGTTTGTATTTTTTGGTCCTATTTTAAATCCATCAAGCAGGAGGATAATGTGTTATAGGCCTTTCAAAATAAAGCTCTTCTGCTTCATTTTTGGCAGATGAGAGTGATGCTCAACAGAATGTGGCCATAACACAAACACTTTTTTTTTTGTTTGTTAACAGTTCAACCTTGGTGAAGGACTACCCGCTTTACATCCAATTGTGAGTCGAGGTCTTCCATTGCCAAGGAGGCTCCAAAGCCCATAACAAAGTAAGAAGCAGCATGAGAACTCAAAAATGTCCTTCTATAATGAAAGTATTCACGGAAAGATGAAATTTGAGCGCTGACTAAATGTGTAGCTCCGGGCAAAATCAACAGCGTCCGACCCCTTGACAGCTAACAAGTCAAACTTTTGCCGCTTCTCTTTTTCAGTCAGCACTGAGGGAATGAAGTGCATCGATTGCTGGCGATTATTAACTAGACTGAGATAAGCCCTCTCCTTATTATGCAGATTACCGAGGCTCCCCGCTCCAGCATGCTGTACAGATGCACGGGAGCAGATGCTCTTACAGATGGCGGGTACACGGATCTATCATTGTCTCCACTTCAATTGTTTGAGGGACAACAGAACTGCATCAAAGCGCGATCCGACTGCAATGAATGAAAGGAAAACAATCAGGCAAATTTATACACCCGAGGCCGCCGAATGGAAAGGAGCGTGAAGCCGAAGTTGCTTCATCCATACGAGCGTGGTGTGGCCCAGTCATGTATACTGCGCCCAAATCTGTTGGATGCAGCGCCGTGCGCCAGACATATGTTGCTCGTTCGTTAACAACTGCAAATTAATTCTGTATTAATTCAAATGCAAGAGTGAATGGTGAAATTAACAATGTTGGTCAACCCCCACTCTTTTCTTTCTTTCTTTTATATATATATATATATATATATATATATTTTTTTTTTTCCCCTCTGAATTTTTTTTTTTCTTCAACTGATTCTTACAACAGGATGGACATGTTAAACTACACTCCAGAGAAATTACACACCCACTTTACAAAACGAGAAGGTCACACGCAGACTTGTAAATCACGATGGAAGTCGAGCACTTGCAAGAGGGAACTTAAGGAGAGAACAATGCACAAATCTGGTGGACAAGATAAGAAGCTGAGGAGGCTAAATGCTAAACGTACAGTACGCAAGACAAAGGCTTTGTTTTTTTTGTTTTTTTGCTTTCAGGCAGCAGGAACAATCGCAACACCGGCTCGCTTTGGCTTTTGCTGCATTTATTTAGCTTGAAGTCAAACATTGATTACAAGGCGTCAACTCCCTGAGCAACACAATAAATATTTCTCTTGCCGTATTGAAATCAAAAATTCTATTCTCGGGTCATGTGTCATGGGTGGATACATTGAGCTCTTGTCAGAGCACAAAGCTCCCCTCAGAAGTCCACGTTGGCCTGTCTGTTGTTAGGACCCGGCGGGTCCACATGGGGCCGCGTTTGATTGGAAAGCCCAAAGGGAGGCGTTCCACCAGTCACTAGGGCATTGTTAGTGCCTGCAAAATGGCCAGAGAAGAATGACTGATTATGCAACCACGGCCAGGGTTACTAATAGGAATTCTATTTGAATTGCTAACATAACAGATGTTTGCTGGGCACCTCCGTGGAGCGCGCAGACGCAGTTATGCTAATTCGCCAGCGTTTCCCCTCAAGTTAGCTCGCAGTCATTAGAGCACACAACTAGCTGGGATCCCTCTGTCAAACTAATAATTGGCCATTATTGATATTAATTAACATCTTTGCTCTCTATGTCCTTTTTGACCCACTATCAGTTAGTAAATCCGGTTACTGGGGCCTATTAGGGCAATAAAAACCACAGGACTCTGTGGTAGTGGCAAGCCATTTATCAGAAAGAGAACATAAAGCCAATTAGGAAAGAGAGCAGACAGTTGTCTTCATTCTGCACTGACTACTTCTTGATCTCCATTATAAATTGCTAATAGGACAGAGAGCAGTTTGCAAGGGAAGATGAGGAAAGGGTTGTTACAGTTGTCAACCTAAAAAAAAGGTTTGTAAATATCGCGGCCATTTTGCTAGCATGTACGCAATTTTGAAGCCATGTTACGTAAACAATTCCGTAAATATATTCCAACAAACTACTTTTATATGAAGCTTACCGACTGTTTTAGCTAGCATACTTGATACATGATAGCATAGCAGTATAAAGTCATTAAAATACAATAATAAATGTCAGTGGATAAATCACATTATCACATTATTTTAAATGTGAAAGGCCGACGAAAAAAATAAAAATTTTTAATAATTTAAACTTAAATTTAATGAGCTCAACTTCAATCATTTTGAATCCTTTCACACAATCCAGCTTCCAACAACGGATCATGTTCGACCTTCAAGGTTCTAGCGTATCTCCAGTGTAACGCAGGTCAATTGAATCGATTGTTCTAAAACAACGCTATTTCAGCAAGCGGCTCAAATGTCGGTGGTTCATCTTCTAAAAGTAATAGCCGCCGCTCTGCTTGCTATTATGATGCAATGAGCATCGGAAACACCGTACAGCGCGGCTTTATGGGCTCAGATCAAGAAATCCTAATAGGTGTATATTGACTGCTTTATTTTCCACAAAAGTCCAAGGGGACTAGCGCTCGCTGGAAAATATATCAAAGAGCCTATCAACAACACACAGGTCTTGGGTGTAAAAAATCAATAGTGAGCCATAGATGGCTTGAGTTTTCACACTTCTCTCTCGTCATTTAAAAAAAAAACGACTATTATAGGCGCTATGATGCCCGTGAGATTGTTATACGTTTTTGTGCTCTTAATTCATACCGACCTAACGTGAGCTGACGTTGGCGAATACGTATTATTTGTTGGTGGTAGTTTTATACAACAAAGAGTCGAGACGCGAAACTGGTAGCCAATTGTAACCTCAGCAAATTACAACTTTGGTTAGTACTCCCTAAATCCAGACCCTCCCGCGATGGCGAGGGTTTATGACGAGCGGTATCGCAGCAGTACCGTAAATGAGCAACTACTTAACAACCTGGATTCCAGTGTAAAGGCTTTTTCCCAAGTGAATTACACCAAGAACCTAATTACCACTTTCATCATCAATCATGAGCATTATTTATTCAGTGAAATGAATTTCTAATTAATAACTGATGAGCATTATGGCCTTGAAGACTGTAAAGCAATTCATTATTGCTGGCAATGGGGAATATTCCAGTAAAGAACTATCTGGCACACAATTGCAGTACCAACAGGCTAATAATGTCCACCAAAATGAAGCTTTAGTTTATTTTTGTATATTTACTGAGATAATTACGTTAATGCTCTTTTGTGTGTGTCATGTTGTTAGCAGTTTCCTAAACCTCATCTTTCTTTTTCTTGTTTTTCTTTTTTGTGATGTTGGAGATTTTTTGGCTTTGCAGACTACAGGAGGGCCCAGAGAGTTGTTAAGGCCTAAATATAGCGATAAATCCTGCACACTATACACTTGCTTTGACTTTTATGTGACGAGCATCACACGTTAAAACATCAAGGACACTAGCAAGATTGCCATTTGGATGGTTTGTGAAGAAATTTCTCCTTGCAACCTAAAAAAAAAGTGAACTGAGTGGATTGTCTGCTACATGTCAGTCTCACAGCTAAAATTCTGCATTTTTGGCATTCAAATTTTTTTAATACAAGTGTGACTGTGTGACGTCATCTAGCATTGATTTGACAATCCATACAAATTTGCACGAACAACATCTTGTCAAGATTTAAAAATGCTAACAACAAATCTAGCTGGTGCTTATCTATACACAGCAAAATGGCAACAATACATAATAAAACACAAATTTAGCCCAAGTGATGGGCGCTTTCATTTTTTTAAAATTTTTTTTTTAGTAATACACGACAGGACTGTCCGAAGTTAGCATCTGCAAATGACACGACGCTAGCATCCACCTGTGTTCTACTTCCAGGGGCTGTCGTCCCCAAAGAGTGCGCTTATTCCTTAAATAATAAAAGTGCATAAAAGGAAATGCGGTCCAAAATTAAATGCGATATGAAACGTCACTTCTTACCTGCTCCAGTCCTCGTTTATGTAGTCGCACCTGGGCCATCTTTGCTGTTCCTTGACAGATCGTGACGTCACGCAAATGGAAACGAATACCTTAACTTGTTTTGTTTATTTATTTTGGGTATCGCTGATTTAACCATTGGTTTGTTTGTTTATTATTTACTTTTATTCTTTATATATTGAATAAACATTATTAATCTATTAAAGAGCTTGCAAAATATTTCGTTTTTTCTATCCTTTCTTTGGATTGGATCGATTATATCTCTCATATATGTGATATTCTGACATGTGTATTGTGAAATGTTCAGACAAAGTTGAATACATAATTAAAATTATAATTAAATTATACTTTTCAAACAAAAGCATAATTTGAAAAGCAGCCATTTTTTGCAATAGTGGTTATCATGTGTCCGCTGATATCATCAAATTATTATATTTCATCATTTTTTTTGTTTTTTAAGTCTTAGACAAACTAAATTGAGTTGGCCAGAGAAGAAAGGAAGTCCTCCAAAGTCAGCAGGTTAGCTTAATATGCATTATTTCTTCCTTTTTTTTATGGTGGCAGCTCATACCGCGTGTCATCATTCAGCAAAGATGTGGCCCATCCTATCAGCGTCCTTGTGTGCACATCTTCAACGTTATGCACACACACACACACACACACACACACACACACACACACACACACACACACACACACACACACACACACACACACACACGAAACGCTCTCATCTCTCCATGTGCTAAAGTGTTGTGATTGATTTGTGTTACAGGCTCCCTCTCTTTTCCCTCCTCTTTCCATTTAAGTGAAATAATGTATGGAAGCAATCTGCCAAGAGACATTTTGGAAAATCTATTTGAAATCATTTCAGCTGAAGCCCGGGCACTTTGTCTTCTTATGGCGAGAGGAGCAACGTATAATTGTCTGCAGTCTAGTAAAAACACAGTATAACTGCCATCACACTTGACTGAGCTTATGGCCCGCTCGTCCCGTGGCCTCTAGAAGATAGAGCAGTTAATGTTGCCTTTTATTTTAGAGGATATGTCACTTGTATGCCAGATTTATACCATGATACAGCAATTTTGTACAAACAGATGGATAATGGTGTCACTGACGGAAAAAAAATCTCTCTCTCTCGCTCTCTCTATATATATACACCGGGAGGTTTTTTTTTTTATATTGAGTTTAGAACATATTGAGCAACTCCGTCTGCCTTTTCTCTCTTTATCTCTTTAATCTCACCCATATTAGATTTGATTATTTTTGTTTGAGAGAGCAAAATGTGCTTGTAATGGCTCCCTAATAGCAAATGGCGGGGATACAAATCCAGGAAAGGCTGTTGTGCGGCGCTTCCATGAGCACCGCTGATTTATCGAGGTCTTTATGACAGAAAGGAAAATGATGTGCTGCAGGTATAAATCAGGTGAGGAGTAGGAAATTGAACTTAGATATCATCTTGTCAGATGCTTAATGCTCTTCCTCCTGTCACATTCGATAGGACCAATTTGGAGAATCCTGCCGAGGTAAAAAGAAGACAATTAACGATGACAGAGTGGTAATAGATGGAGCCATAAAATGAACCTGCTGCCTGCGGGATGCTTTGTATGATTTCCACATGAGCACCGGATCGCAACTCTTCTCTTCCTTATCCTGCTTGCTTGTGCAACTCTACACAGGACACGGAACAGGAATGGGGAAGCTCGACTTGTGTCTTCTGCCAGCCAATCAATGGAGGTGGCTAATAATAATAATAATAATGACAAAGCTTAAGTAGAATGACAGAAATTAATTTTACTTTTGCATTCACTAAGCCAAATCTGGACAACTAACAAATTAGGGATTTCTAAAATATGGCCCGGGGGCCATTTGTTGCCCACCTTCCATTCCTTTTAGCGGCCCACTCAGATTTGTCTTGGTCCCCATCACTATTTTGATTTTTTTCTAAACAAAATAAAAATGCTTAGCAGAGTAGTTGCCCATATTTTATTAATTAAAAGTGAAAAAAATATGAAGAAAAAAAAACACCAAGCCTAAACTCCAAGATGAATCGAAACAATGTTGCTTTTAAAAATCTCTAAAATGTGAACACACTTGAACAAGTCGTTTCACGCAGCAACGCTTCGAGATTAGTTTGCGAAACGAGAGCATCCTCGCAGTTCAGTACATAATTACAATGCGGTGACATATTGTTTACAGTAATAATTGTCAAACAGAGACGTCATCGCTCTTGCATCGTAATGACCTCGAGACAGGCCAGACAATAACAATGTGCTCTGATCCCTAAATGTCATTCTGCTATCTAAACACTGTTTCATCATGCGTTTGTTATTTGACCAATAGATTTTTTTTCCCCAAACCAATCAAATCTGCGCATCAAACATTTAAATGGCTTGACTTTCTCGAGCTAATTTCTCAGAAGAGGCTGATGACCTTTCGCGTCTTTTTTTCCAGTGGCAATGGAGGAGCGAGCACCAGTCAGCACAATAATGGGCCCGGCTGCTCGGAACCATTACCCCTTCAGTGCTCATCAAGGCCAGCTCTCGTGTACTCTAATGTGATTTTAATGCCGCTCTCAAGGAGATGCTGCTCTTATTACGGTGTAATGATGCTGTTGTCGAGAGCCCGTCGTTACGTCTGATACCGTTGGCACACTAACTGCGTCTGTGACACTCATCTCGGCATTTAGCAACACCGCCTCCATCATGGCTTTTTTTGTTTGCTACTTAATGATTGGGAGAATCAAGGCAAATCTTTAAAAGGCTCCTTTGCTTGATATGATTTTTTTTTTGTATTCAGTTCAGTAGATAGAGCATAACGATAAAGGTCTCTGCTGAGATGAGGGGGGAATTTTTGAAGCGCTCTCACTCGGGGGCAGCAAATGGAAAAGTGACAAGCTTGGTGCACTTGTCTGTTTTACTTATTCGAGGGGCCTCTGTTTCATATTCCACTTCACACGGCAGGCTTATTTTCCTCCGGGGTTCAGGAGGGCACGCTCTTTCATTTCTTCAGAAAATTGTTTCGCAGGATTTCAATCTTTGGCTGCAACTTATGACAGAACACAATATCAAGAACGCTTATGTTTCTTATCTGCCATTTTTTCTGGGTATAAATAAAAGATAAGTATAAATTTGACTCAAGTGGCCTCGATGGCGCGTGTGAGAGATGGGAATGAAATGGAACTATGAACCTTGGGACAGTTCCACTGTGGCTTTTCATTGCTTGTACAAAATTACCTCGGCACCGGGGCTTCGTATTTCATCAGTCATTTGATTCCAGTGTGAGAATGTTCGCATTGACGTGACAGAAATGTTGATTCAAGAAGTTTTGGGTGCATCTTTTTTTTATTATCTCACAATCACAGATGATCTGAATATCCTTCATTTCTAATGACTTCATGTCCAGAGTATTATGACCACCTATTATCCAACACAAGAGCTATATCAAATATTCTGCCTCTCCAAAGATTCTAAATGTTTTTAAATAGTTTTGAATATATATTTCACCTCATTAAGCACATGATGACATTTTTGTAATATTGTTTTTAGTTGAAAACTGATCTTCGGACTGAGGCACGAACATCTTCACCCGAAGACAAATGTAACACCAAGTCCAAAACAGACAATAATTTCGGTCACTGTCACAGAGCACTAAAGAAGACACGCATGCACATGTGCAGCCTGCGCATGGCGGAACAAGCTCCCAGTGGTGTGAAAACATCCAAACATTGTCCTATTGATGTCCCATTTTTTTCGCCCCCGTTCAACTCTTGTCAGAGGTCAACCCCAAACAGCATGCGGTGGAATCAGGCGTTACTGTGGATGTCACATTGATGCATTACAAGGCCCCGGAGGTCACGTCTCTGTAAACATACATTATCAAAACCCATAGAAGATGCAGCGCGTTGACCTCTCCCGTAGTTTACAGTGCGTGTTGAGGGAAAGCGGGTCAGACGGTGGCAGCAGAGCAACTTTGGAGCTGCAATGACTTTCTGGTTGCAAATGAAGAGGGTCAAGCAATCAAGAGTGGTCGGGCTCCATGTCAATGCTATTATGCTACGCTGTCTGAAATGATCAATGAGCAAAAATAAAATGATCACAAGATAAAATTGGCCAGCTAATGAAAATGGACTGTTTAAACATTGGCGGTGGAGAACCTAAACAGGTCGGCAATTTGTAAAGCCTGACACACATACGGAATACACAAGAGTTGATGTGATCACGGCTATTTAATCTTTCTCGGAGCCAATAAGTCTTGCTAGCAAGAAGCGCGTCAACATGGTGAACTATGACGAGTTCCACAAATGTCTCGGTAATCTGTGATTTTTTTTTCCATATAGGCCTTTGCTAGAATGCATTTTGAGAAGAATGCTTAAAACCTACACATGTTCTCAAAAATTTATTTTCATATTATTTACACTTAACTGACACATTCACAGCAAACACACATCCATTCACTTGAGTGAAAACATTTAAAGAGATTGTCAAAATGTAAATAGGTTACATCACAAAATACACAAGAGGAAGCCATTTAAAATGTAAAAGGCACGTCCAGCAGGTGCGCAGTACCAACGATAGTCTCCCTTCCCTCTTTGTGGAAATAAATACATATTGCAAGTGCTTTCTATTGTACCGTCGCGTGTAAACATGTTGGTTGCACCACTTTGCTACAAAATCAACATGGCTAAAGCACAGCAGTAAATGGACTTTATAAATAAAAATTCATTCCAGAAACAGTTTTCTATTAAGACATGACGTCAATGACGGAGGTAAACATGTATAAATCCAGCTTGACAAAACTACAGAGGATCCGACAACTGCTTGGTGAGGAGTTTCCTACCACACGCGTAACAATAAAAAGGCTCGCCAAAGCAAAAGGCCGAGTACAGTGAAACCTAGCGGGTTACTGCGCTACTCCAAAGTATGGCCTTTCTCTTTCAATCGGTTTCAACAAAGTTCCAGATGATGTGAAATGTGTTTTCTTTACTCCACATCCATGGCAGACGAATCCTGATATGAAATGCATTTTCTTTACTCCACATCCATGACAGACAAATCCTGCTCTCCATCTGATTTCTCAGAGGGCTCATCTTGTGACTTGGGAGTGCTTTCGGGTTCTGACTCAGGACTGGACCCCGGCGGGGTCGGGGGGGTTGCATGTTGTATGTCTCCTGCTCATGAAACATTTGCAGAAAAAGTATCTTTTAGAATTTATCCATTGTGGGAAGTTCGTATTATGATATTACAATGTCTGAGTTTAATTAATTGTTTTACCCGTGATTTTGGTTTGAGTCATATGTGCATCGTTACCTTTAAGAGGTTGTGGAGAGTCTTCATCGGCAGTGGATGATGAGGAAGGTGCCTCAGAAGACATCTTGAGCTCACCAGTGACCTCGGGAAGTCTGGGTGCTTGAGGTCTGCTCTTCCTTGCAGGGTTGAGGAAATAACAATATGCGCATCGGAAGGCTGAGACAAATAAAACAACACGTGAATGTCATCTCACAAACAGACAGATACATGAATATGAGCCAATTTAGTGTTTCGGTTTTTTTAAAGGCCTGAGGTGCATAAACGCGCAAGATTGATGCGCAGCGTTGGTTTGCATATTCAATCTTGGTGCGAATTTGCTCGCAGGGGTCGGCGGTGGTGGAGGCGTTTAAAAGCCGCATGATATACTGCGCTGCCAAGTTCTAGAGGGCAAATGGAGGCGCAACATTTGAGGGGAGACTGACGAAGAGCTCAGGCTTACCGACGTATTCAAATTCCTCTTTTAACGCCATGCCATTGTGGGACACACACTGCTGGCATATCAGAGCGAACCTGAGGGAGAAATAGAAGAAAAAAAGAAAAAGCTCATTGGTCAGTAACAGAAAACAGTCAAAAAAATTTTTTTATAAATAAAACAAGAAAAAAAACATGTAATGCCAACATATACAACATTTATGACATTTACCTGTTTTGTGGGCCATCTCCAACAAGGTACTCCAGGACTCTGTCCATAGCCCCCCTGTTTCTTGGTAGTACTGGTCTGGCCAGGGGCGGGCCCGGCGGGTGCATCCCTTTACAAACAAACCATTTAGTATGCCATCACGGACATCAAACGTGAGCTTCGGAAAAGAAGACGAAACATTTTGCAAAACTCCTTGCCGTTAATGACTCGCATCTCCCTCGCAACGCACGTCCGGATCCCCCACGGCGTCAGAGAGTAGTAATTAATATAATCTAACATCAAGAGCAATCATAGGAAGATGACTGGTCATTTCGGTGAGACTTGGCAGCATCTCAGTACCCCGCTGCTTATTAATTCGTCGACATATGGAAACTCTGCGGCGACTCTGTGTATCAAATTGCTTTTCACTTTCAATTTTCGGCAGAAGCAGGTGATAGCAAGTGGTGTAAAGCGTTTGTGAGGTTGTTGCCGATGCCAAAGGCAATTTTGCCAAGAAGACATTTAACTGAGATTCCGTCGCCATTGCCCAGAGAACAAACGGCGCTCCGGCTAATTAATCATAGTTAATGTAATCCTGCTTCGTGCATTGCTCACAGTTGGCATTCCACATGGCAATTACGGCTCGCGGCTCCCTCTAGGAGCACATTTCCTTTACTGTTTGCACCCATTTGCTTCTTCCATTGCGTGTTTATAGACCAGAAATAATTTATATTGAATAGTCAGCGCCTCTATACGGGATACACAGATGTCTCCTGCACAGGACAACTGTTCTATAGAAAGTTTTATTTTTGTTTAATCTTTAAAAAAGAAAAAAAAAAGAAAAAAGGCAGCCAACTAATGAGCCACCACTTTCTACACACAAAAGCACTTTTTAAAATTTCAGTTTGTGTAAGAAATGTTGACTCTGAGTAATGATTTAAGACAGTAAGGTATGGAGCCTGAGCAACTGGGCAGTGAGAACCAGGAAGAGTAAATCGGGCTTTAATCAGCCACATTATGATGTGGTTTCCCTCCCCCCCTCCTTCACCCATGGAGGTAACTCACCAAATCCTGGAGCAGGTGTTCCAGGGGTCATGGTCTTTCTCATCAAGCTCTCCTGAGCAGCCGCGGCCGACAGGAACCTCTCTGGGGGTCCTCCCGGAGCCGAGTGGGACGATCGTCCGGGCCCACTGGAAAGAGGTGGGCGGCCCGCTACACCGCTGGCGGGATTGGCCGCCGCTGGGGTTTTCGGGATGACATTGCGCTGGCGGAGCTCTGACAAAAAGAAGAAGGTCTCTGTGAGGTTAAGCGAAGGAGAGAAGCGCAGCAGAGGAAAGTGAGTTGTTATTACTCGTGACTACCTTGGCCTGCTTTTGGCGTCATCTGGGGTCCGAGTGGAGTCGATTCAAGTTCCTTTGTAAAAAGGAAAAAAAAAAAAAAAAACTGTCAGCTGGGCGCATGAAACAATTTGACCCCCATTAGGATTGACTTTGCTCAAAACAAAATAGTTTGCTCACAATTTTCCGCTTGGAATCGGGATCAAATCTTTCCAGAATCATCTTTGCATTCTTATATGTCTCTGTTTCCATAACTTCTGCAAGCTGGAATGAGAAGTGCACGTTGAAAAATGCTGTATACTCATTTAATGATCATCTAATATCTAATTATCTAGCTGTAATAAACTGCACCTACCGTGACATTAGAAGTGACGCAAAGCGCATATCTTCATTTACAGCAAATACCAAATATTTCTACATGTTTACACGTAATATGAAGAATAATTACATTCACTACTTCGATAATGGAGATGGTGAAAATCCATCAGCCCTAATTATTGAAAGTTATTAGACCCGACAGAAGATGACAAGTCATTTCTCAGATTTATTTCGTTGCGGCAGCGCATGCTATTAATTACTGTGACATTACCGGAGTAGTTTACTGGGTTAAGTCTTCACACCAACGCAATGCCATCTGCACACAACCCTTGATTAACAAATACAAAGCGCTGATGGGATCGATAAGAGTGATAATGAAAGGTTCCGACATGACGAGTTGTTCAAGTCATTCAAAAGCGCTGCGATGTGAAATGCGCGTGTTTTCGAGAAGGTTAAAAAAAGACAATAAACAACAATATAGAGCGGCTCAATTGATAACTTACTATTTTCTTCTTTTGCACTTTAAGCGTCTCCAGTTTTTCATCTGAAAAAAAAAAAAAGAGGAATCAATAGATCTAATTTCATGTAAAATTGTACCAAGGAATAAAAAAAGAAAATTCTCATACTATTCTTTTCAAATCTTCGTGAGAATATTATTATCAGGAGTTTTCGAAGCAACCACACTCTGAAAAACAAATAGGAAGACGTTGATTGGCTTGGCATCAGCGACATTTCATTCAAGGCTGATTGTGTGCACTGTGCTTACAATAAAGGAAAGATAACAAAGGGAAGAGCGAGAATAAAGCGCCCCATGAGCTGTTCTGGTAGGTACCAGCAGTACACCACTGCGCAGGTGATGAGGTAGAGAAGCACAGAGTACATAAGCAGTCGGCCAAGCCAGATCTTCAGCTGCCTTTGGTATTTTTCACCGTGCTCCTCATAAAGAATAATGTCCTGGAAGAAGACAATGCTGATGTTAAGTGAAAAAAATATCAAAGAATATTTATTTATTTACCGAATAGCTTAAATGAGATCATGGGTCAAACGTATTAATTTTATTGCCAAAGCCAAGCTGACTTATTTGACATTGTGTTATAAGACATCAACTGAAGCCAGTGTCTTTTATAGACCCGCATGATATTCCTTCGTGCAAAGTTTCGGTTACCCAATCCACAAATAGCTAATGGCATAAATGTACTCCACTCTAACATGTGCGTCTGTCACTCTCGAACTAGCATATTACATCCTCCCAATCTGATGTTGTAACAGGATGAGAATGTTGTGTAACAATGGACCGCAAATTAAAAAACAACAACTAAGTAATCTTTTTGCAGTAGGAGATAGGATGTTTTTCTAAGGAGATGTTTTGCTGCTACTTGACCTGAGCAATGTCAAGTGCTCCAAGGAGAGAGGGCTGAAAATAGCCTCCCAGCTTAACTGTAGTGGCGCACTAAAGCCCCGTCAGTCCTCAAATGAGGAAGTCTTTTCGATACACAAGGATTTATTCGGACTACGCGTCTATTACTCATTTCAGCTTTCTTTTGACAGCACCTGAAGCTTTACAATTGTCATAAAAACTGTCACAGCTGATGGCTTGCGTGGATCCCACTGAGCCAATTAAACGATACACTGAATCTTAAAGTATATGTGGAAAATAAGTAATGCATTCTATACAATTAAATTGCATTGTGATGCTTTTTTTAAGCATACCTTATCTAGTCCCTCCAAAATCTCCACAGTGGAAGGTTTGGCCTGCAAGGGAGAATAAAATGAATTAATTTCTGTGGGTAAAATAAACTTAAAACATTCAGTTTGAAACAAAAACACACCCTCCACCGAGAGATGGCAGCCCCCATCGTGGTGAAAGGAGATTGGAGCCTCTTTAGAAATGTTTTCACTGTTTGACGTCTTCCACCTGTGGACAAAAAGCGGCAATGTTTCACTCAACGAGACATGGGGAAACTTAAAGCCACTTACTCGAAATGAATAGCTTCGAATTCCTTAACGCCTGAAAATAGTCGAAAGATACAACTTTCAACAGGAACCCCCCTGGCTAGCGTCTTGCTAACGACGGCTAGCATAAGAAGTGCACATCGCGTGTGGCTTTTCACTTATTATCCAAAGCAGGACATCGAGTCCACTGCTACTCTAACGGTGAACCTCGAATAAGACGTCAGTTGTGCTTTTAAATAACTTTAATCCACTTTTCCAACAAGTGTTAGCTGCTCGAGCTAACTTTGGCTAGCGAGCGAGTCAATGCTAACATAACGTGTTTCATTGATGCTACATCTTCCAAGCTATTCAACCGCCGGACACTTTGGAATGGAACCAAACATTTAGCTGCCGAATTGAGGGATCAAAAAAAAAATAATAATAATAATAAAAAATACATACCTTGCGTGGATGTGACTGGTTGGACTTTCCTGTGCCTTGTACTGACTATCGGCAGCTCTTCTGGTTTAGATGGTATCAAACTTAGGGGGCGTGTCCCGTTTCAACACCCCAAAACATCGAACATTTGTTCTGTGATGGAGTTAGATCAACTAAACACAACCAGAAGCACTGACCTACATTTACAATCTTAACATTATTGAGCAACTTTGTCCATTTTGCGTATCATTTCAAGTCCATAAACAAATATTTGGCCCACTCAAGTTGTAGTATGGGGCATGTGTACCCACAACAGACATGTCTGCCGAGTGGCGATTGGTGATATTACAACTTAAAGTAACAGTTAACCCTACATGTTCAAATTAAAATTTTAAAATGACAAACATGGTCGGATTAAGGTACAGTATTTACAAGAAATGCTTTTTTGAAACATTTCGTTTCAATTCAATAGTTTGTGCAACGTTTTGCATGGCACTGTGATAAATCTGTTGTTTGAGTTCTCCATTATTCTTTATTTGAATATACTGTATATTCAGTATGTCAGTGTGTATTAAGAATACACCACATCTGTTACAGTTAATGACACACTATGTCGCTTTTTTTTTTGCTTCAAAGATGTCGGCAGTTCCATAAGAAATTGCCTGTTCATGTCTTTTCAAATCCCCAAGCATAACACTACATAATTTATATGTACAAAAAAAAAAAAAGAAAATCTAAAGCATATAGACCTCATCTCAGGAATATTAATTTGTTGCACCACCATTACCATATGCACAGCAAGGAAACTCTGGAAGAATTAATCGTTAACCCAATAAAAGCAATTTCCAAAGATAATTGAGAACACGTTTCGATACATATGCATGAAAAAATCCCGTGCGCAACACGCTCGCAGCCTCCAGTAATTGATTGAGGGGATGACCCGTTATATTAAATGTTATTTGAGAACCATCAAAAGGCACAAAATTGCAATTTGCCCAGCCTGTATCAGAATTAAAAGCCCATTCATCATGATTATGACTTGATAAGCTAATTTAACCGTTTCGCTCCGTCTTAATGAGCTATAGTTGAATTAATGCCATGTAATATATGAAGGTAACATTTGAACAGAAGCAATGATTTGAGACAAACAGAGCAGAAACTACTTTAGGAGCGTAATGGCGGCATAAATCTCATTAAGCTCTCGTCTTCCGCTCACGTTTGGGGAACATTTTAAAGCATTAAATGAGATCTTATAGGTGTTGGAAGCTACCTGATCGTCTGAGGCTGTAACAGCTGCGCCGTGTGATGCAAATATTGCACCAAATGAGAGGAAAATACGATCGGCTTTACTTGGCTTTGGATGAAATAATAAGGAACAAGACAACTAAATTGGTCCTCATTTACCATCTGTATTTATGAACTAATTTGTTTTGAAGTCTCTTTAACAGCATTTTGAAGAATAATCTACTGATGTGTGTTTTCTTAACAGCAAAAGATCGGCTTAAAGCCTTTGGTGCCACTTTCACAATTAGTGACGTTATGATCTATTTTCTCTTAACCCTGCTGAAGAAAAAACAGTCTTAAATTTTACACGTGGATAAAGGTACAAACAATTCTGCAGTTGAAGAACTTTTCACAGGTCAAAATACACATTTCTTAAGACAGAATAGAGTGAATCAAAAACATGAATACATGGCGCTATTGTCTCTAGCCTGTCTACGGTGTTTTGCATTGTGTGCTAGCATTAAGCTATAGAGCTATTTTTTCCACGGCAAAGTTTGAAAATTTGGTTTTATGGGAAACTTCTATTAGGGGTGACAATAAACACATCGTAGTCTGTTTTGTTTTTTGTTTTTATAAATATGTGTATATGATTCTGGTCTAGCTGCCAAACCTCTGCTTTTTGGAAGTGAGCTGAGTTGTGCAAGGTATGCGCTTTAAACTGCAGCGTTGGAATTTTTTGGGGTGGGGTCTCAAAATTGCACTGACCTGCTACCACTGTTTTGGTTTGGTTGTTTTTTGGCTTTGTTTTGCAATTTTAAGCGTGTATCCAGTGGATGAGTTTGGAAACAAGCCAACACGTTTTTTAGTGCATAATTAATGAAGAAAATATGATCTAGTGGGGCACTGCCCCTCCTGTCCCCCATACAGCCACTCCACTATGTGGCATGCCAACTTCCACAGGTGTGAACTTCCATTTCCGGAAAAGGAACCACAGTCATATTTAATTTTTGGCCACAATAACACTTGCTCATGTTGCGGTTCCACCTTCAACGCGTTTTGGCCCCGCTTGCTCCCTGTAGTTTACACTCCACTCCATACCCCCCCTCCCTCTTTTTTTTTTTTTTTTTTTGTCCTCCCGCAGCAGCTGTCACCCCGCATTACTCGCAGTCAGCTAAATGAAACATTATTCTAAACATATGCATCGTAATCAGTCCGGTCACACTTACAAGAACACGCGTTAATAAGGCAATCAATCACAGTGGAACAAGCGAGTTGTGCAGTAACAGCTCATAAACAGTGTGTAATGAAGAATTGGAGGTGAGCGTGACACGGCGCTGATCAGATAATCAATGTCAAAGACGCGATGAATGTCAGTAAACGCACTTTTCATGTGCTTTCTATAAAATCCCCTCAATTTACAACAAGCCGTTCAATTACCCAGAAAATACAGGCAATTACGTGGCGGCCTGATTGGACAGTAGGGGCCGCATCATCGATCCTCGCCTTTCTATATCTCGGCTGTGTGGACATTTAATTTGGGTTTTCTATTAGCACCCAAATAAAGCCGAATATAGCAGAATATTAAACAAGCAAGAGATTTATCCCCGTGGCATAAAAACATTCAGTGAAGGTGACAGGCACTCCACGTTGTTATGACGCGCACCCCCCCCCCCCCCCCCCCCAGCCCCCACTTCTCGGTGGATGCAGAACTAATGGCGTTATTGTGGCCAGTGTTGCCCCCCCCCCCCCCCCCTCCAATCTATCATAATGCAAGGCTCGCTTTAAAGCGCCAGGAAACACGGCGATACATCACGCCCATGTTCGCAGCCCCCTAATCTTGCTTCTTTAATGGCCACGTTTGAAAAAATATATATTTTTCAAGTCCCCGGGGGCCATTCTGGTGCATGTTGTGCGTATATTTGAACCCAGTGCAATTAACGACAGGATCAGCCAGTTTCATTTAGAGGTAATGTACGAATAATGGTAAATGATAGTGCTGGAGTGACCTCTCATAGAAGACACTCCCCCTCCCCCCCAAGCCCCCCACCCCAACATTTGCATGCATTTTTAATTAAGAGCGCGATGGAACTGTGTCACAACATGCAAACACACCGAGAGCTGTAAATAAAATATTTTATGCAGTCTATCGTAAAGACGCGGAAGTGTGTCAACATTTTCTATTTATTTTCCCCCCAAGAACAAACACGATCAATAAATAACAGGATTTACATTTCATATTGCACATTTTTTTTCCAAGTTAAAATATTTAAATCCATACAGTCAGTTATTTTAAATACAATGATAGTTAGACCCCAGAAGGTAAAATGGTCGATATTATAGTCAGTGCTCGTTTTCCAATCCTTGACTGGACTGTGAAAGTAAAAAATAATAAAAATAAAAATAACAAATTATCGAGTCTTTTTGTAATTTGCACAAAAATGCTGATTTTAGGGGGCAATTGGTGTGGTTGGCTCACATCCAGTGTTTTCAACATTAACAACATTCAGAAAGTCACATAAAAAAAAACACATCCACGTTAAGGAAGCATTTCTCTTCCTCAATAACTTAACCATTCGCAAAATAGTCCTTAATTTACAATTCACATGTTTTAAAATTAATAAAACGATGATGTCCCACATATAGGAACGAATAAAATAGTACAGATGAATTTGTCGCAATTGTGTGAGTGTGCTGAGGATCTCCCCGATATGAAAAAGTGTGTTTGATGCCTCGTCTGTAAATAAACAATGAATCGTTTGGTTTCCATTTTTGCAAAAACAACCGTGGGGCTTCCTTTCTGCTTGTATTTTGGCCATCATATTTGCAAGCCTTCATCGGTGACTTATTAACCATATATACAGAGTTTCCTTTGTCTTCGCCTTGGCTCTTTTGTATGTCTAATGACTTCCCTGCGCGGGTTGTTAGGACTTGACAGCGGGTCTCCAAACGAGCCCGTTGCCTCGCAGCCGCCTATTCAAAAAGAAGCTCCCATCTAGGGTGCATGATTGGCAATTTTTGTCATCATGCTCGCATTATTAAGAGAGGAATTGACAAGAAAGAGGCGATGCAAAATGACGCGCCTGCCTGCAAGCTGATTAGGAGGGTCCCCGCAGAGCAGAGGTGCCGCTGCTGATGCTGCCGCTGCTGCTGCAAACATGCTGCCTGCTGCCAAACATCGCCGCCTACCCGCGTCCGCCCTTGTGTAGTCGTGAAAGATGTTTTGGACAGTGGTGGAAAATGCAGAATTGTTGAAGTATTGCAAAAACAGCATCACGGTTCCGATGCAACTGGTGAGTTGGCAAATAGGTTGGATCGATATAAAATAATATCGGACTGTGATTGAAGCCTCTAAATGAAAAGGCTTGACAGTTGATGGCTTATAGACATTTATCTTTTTTTTTTTCAACTTAAAATAAACGAACAGCCGTAGTTGACCTTAAAATGTGCGTGTTAATTCGCAGTTTGTAACATTTTGGGAATTTTATAAATGCAAAAAGGGGTAAAAAAAAAATGGTAGCGTAAAGACACAAAAATATGTCTTATTTTTTATTTTTATTTTAAAATATATTGGCCCTAAAATGCAAGGTGGCTCAAATTTAATTATATTTAGAGATTAATACAAAAATTGGCTTAAAAATATATTAAATCATTACCCAAAATGGACTTTAAATTTTGCAAAGTTAAATCTTACTAAATGGCCAAAAAGTGTCACATAATGCAAAGAGACAGGAACATTTAGAAAACTGCATCGAAATGTAAAAAAACAACGATTGAGTCTTAATATTATTTTCTGATTGGTCGAAATTTTGAAATAAAATCTAACATTGTGTAAAAATTACTCTTAACTGGGGGATGTTGTCACCTGCATGAATGACTGACACCATCTATTGGGGGCTTTGTAGGTGTAACGAAAAAATAGTGGCAAGCAGACAGGCAAGTGTGTGCGTCTCGTATGAGTGTGTGTAATTTTTTTTCTTAAGGTTTGATCCCGGAAGTGTCTTTAAATGACTGCGATTGGTCCATTATAAAATGCTTTGAAAGAACTTCTACACTTGATCAGACAAATTAGATGAAATGAAAAAAAAGAGCCTGTGACTTAAGCTGGGCAAAGAAGCAAATATTGGTTTCAACTGACGAAATGTAGATTTTGAAAACTATTCAGAGTTTAGACTGTGTGTCTTTTTTAAGGTTTGCATCTTAAAATCATTGTTAATTGGCTGAAATTGGTCCATTAGGGGAAAAAAGCTTTTTAACGACATTCAGGTTTAATAAATTAGACGTTCAGTGCAATGAATCTGTTGAATTTGAACTTAAAAATATTGGAAGTTTTTTCTAAAGAATGTTTGGGATGTAGACATTGGCTCTGCTTCAAATTTTAAAAATATGGGGCATCACTTAATTGGTAATTTGTGGAATTTTGGGGGAGTGGAAATTATGCTGTTTTTTTTTCCTTTTAGAATAGTGAATTTGCCATTATTGTAATTGCCTAACGTTGGTCGTTTAGCTTTTTAACGAGTTCCAGTAACGATCAACCGATTTTCAAAACAATCAAATAAACAGAAGGTGTCGATGTGTTGAAAATAGAGCTGCGGTAGGGTTGGGAGGGGGGGGGGGACATTGAGGGCTGCTGACAGTTATCTGTTGAGTGACGTCTCTTCTCGTTGGTCCGGCGAGGGCACGGAGGTTTTGCTCAGCACAGCCGCCGAATAGGGCAAAAATCCACTCTCGGACCTCTGTCCCGAGGCCGTGCACGTGAAATCGGCGCCGGCTCCGGCGGCCCTGGAGCCGAGCGCACCGGCCGCCTGGCTGCTGTGGCAGCTGAGACACGAGCAGGGCGCACCGGCCGACGGAGCGCCGACAGCCGCCGCGGCAGCCGCTGCAGCTGCCGCCGCCGACGCGGCCGCCGAGCTGTTGAGGCCCGCCGGCGACTGGTAAAGTCCCGGGTGGCGGAAGCTGCACAGGAGCTCCGGCCGGGAGTAGGGATGGGAGAGGGCGCGGAAGGTGTCGAGGGGCCGGATGGAGGTGGCGAAGGGTGATGAAGCGGCGCTCGAGGCGGCTGCAGCCGCCGCTGCCGCCGTCACTCCGACGTGCGGGTAGTAGTGCAGGGGCATGTGCGAGTGGAACGGGTACGGGAGGCTCCCCGTGGCCGCCGCGTGGGTCATCATGTAGGTGTAGAAGCTGGGGTCCGCCGGGTGGGGCCACGACATGGCCAACCGTTGACGCTTATCCTTCATGCGCCGGTTCTGGAACCACACCTGCCACCAAGAACCACCAAACGTTAGGTTACTTCTCTCCACATTTTTTTTTAAACCATCGTGAATTGTCTATTTTTAAATAACACACCGTCCAGAAATTGTTTGTGTAAAAAATATGGACATATTATTTTTAAATTCACCAAGAAATTACCGTTTTTGCTAACTAAATAATAATAATAATAATAATGATGATAATAATAATAATAATAATAATATATATTTCTTAATTTTGTTTAAAAAATCATGATGAATCGACTATAAAGAAATCATGCAAAAAGAATAATGGCAAAATGCAGGAATACAATGCGTGCAACAAAAACCAATTTTATTTCATTCTATATTTGTCTATTAATGCAACCCTTAAAAATATCTTGAAGGAATACCACGCACTCTATACGTTAATTTGTACATTGTTTTTGTGTTTATGATTAATTGACTTAAAAACTGCCTCCAGGTAGATAACAATTACTTTTGACTTGTAAATTCATCTCGAATTTACTGTTCATGCAATAGGCCTTTTTCCAAAAGGGAAAACAAATGACTGCCAAAATACGGGGATAGTCACAACGTATTTAGAGATTCATTAAAGTAAAAAAAAAAAAAAAAAAAAAATCGGCAAAGTCAACAGAAAAAATAATTGCAGCAATTTCTCCATGCACGTGATTTGCTTTACCTTGATGGTGGTTTCAGGGAGATTGAGAGCGGCGGCCAGTTCGCATCTTCTCGGCCTAGAGACGTAATTTTCCCGGTAAAACTCCTTCTCCAGCCGGCCAATTTGCTCCCTGGTGAAGGCTGTGCGGTACCTCCTGACTTGATCCGCGTTAGAGTTGTTGGACGTCCCTGAGGAGTTTCCGTTTAAACCAGACAAGGAGCTCGAACTTGTGTTAGACGAGCCAGAATCGGAATAACCTGAAAAAAAAGAAGAAAATATTGATTTGCATGTTGGGCCAATTTCACAGCCTTATTGTTATCATTAAATAAAAACGTCACAATTTTCACACTCATTTTAAATTATTGTCTTCCTACCTTTGTTGTTTTCCTTATGCTGACTTGGCGAGCGATGCGTGGGGCAGCCCACTTCCACATCACTGTTGATGTCCGATTCCTGGGACACTTCCGAGTAAAGGCTCATCTTTTTCCGGCTCTCCGACGACGAAATGTCCGCCGAGGGACTGTGCTCGTTGCCCTGGTGTGACCCGAAGAGGCTGTCGATCTCGAACTTGCCTTTACTCGGCATGTCCACGAGACTCCCGTGCAGGGACGCCGACGTGATTCTCGGGCTGAGGCGTCCTCCGTGCTGTGAGTTTTCCAGGGCCTCCAGCACGGAATTGCCGGCCGAATCGGCGAGCCTCTTGGTGGCCACCGGACTGTGCAGACCCCTCTCCATCAGTATCATCTCCTTTCTTATCCTCTCCATCATCAAAGCGTGTGGGGAGGAGGAGGAGGAGGAGGATGAGGAGGAGGGAGAAAAGTGGTTCTGCGTGGGGCTGGCTGCGGGAGCTCAATCCGCGTGCAAGTGTCTCTGCGATGTCTCTAAAGCTTTTTATAAGCAACACGCAATAAATGGAAGAAATGGAGGAGAGGGCGCTCAAAATGTTCCTGGCATCCTCCCCGTGCACGCCGACAATATGTCATTTATGCCCCCCCCCCTAAAAAAAAATTTCTCTGTGCAGGCTGACGCGGCTCCAATGATCATTTATTGTAACAGGTTTATAAGCAAATAAATAGGAGAGGGCTGTCAGTTGATGATGGAGGCGGCCTTCGGTCAGACGAATAATATCCAAGAGGAGAGCACGAGAGAAGAGGAGTGAGTGAGGAGGAGGAGTGAGGGCGCCCCTCACAGCTCTTTGGCTCTTTGGCCTCCCGGCTGCTCACACTGACAGTCTGATTAATAAAATGAGCGCTGCAACATTTCCCCCCTTCATTTAGGAATATTATCATGCTTTGATTCTCTATTGTTTCCCTCCCCTCGCAGCTCCGTCGGCCCTCCCCTCCTCTTGCGAGCCTTTATTGCCCCCCCCCCCCCCCCCGCACCCCTAGTTTATTTAGCTTCATTTTTTAGGGCCGTGCCAGTTTCTTGCATCTAAGTTTTATGCTAATTTTGTGCCTGTAAATCGTCTTTTTTTTAAGCCTTTTTAACGTCCTTACGTGTAATTGCACATTTTGACAACAAAGCAGCTAAAATGTGACAATCCTTACAAGATTTTTTTTTTAAATCTCATTTTACATAAACTGTAATTGAATATTTTAAATATCGCTGGTTTATCCTGCGGTCGCGTCTTGCAGTGCTTATACAATAGTTGCCTTATAAGGCATCGTAAAGAACTCTTGTTTCTCCCAAAGACTGTCAAGGAATCATTACAGTCGCCTTGGCGTGCTCTGGCGCCCTCTGCCGGATTTCAAACACCTTGTAAGCGTTTCAGAAAAGCATATCATGGAGGGGGTTCCGTGACAATGTTAAGTACAATTATCTTTCTAGTTCTTTGCAGCTGCTTTTGAATAATAAAAAAATAGGACTCTCCAGTTGTTTCATAATAATATGCAAAATATGTACATGTCTGATTTTTTAATTAAATCAATGTACAGAAAAATATCTTCGCAGACATCAAAGCAACCCAAGAGTCCACACTTCTACTCAAATAATGTTTAAATTGTAGTTAACTATCTAAGAAAAGTATTGAGAAAGTGTTGAGTAACTTTTAAGCACCTAATAATGTGCATTTATGTTAATTTCGGTGAGCAGGGGAGGCAAGCAAAGCAAGATAGACTAAATGTGGACTTATTGCCATCTAGTGACCATTAAAAGAATTGCAAGCTTGAAACGTGTTGGAACGTGTTGGTCATCAAATTCATGAGTTAATATTTGCAAAATATAAAAAACTATGCATTATGTAAGTTGTCTTCATTTGAAAATGTTGAAAGGAAATTGCACATCATTATATTTTATTGTTCACATTTCACACAACTTTATTGAGATTGAGGTTTGCGTCATATAATAATAACACGAAGACTGTTTCGTTTTGTTTTTCAAGACACTGCGGGAGGAGGTCTTGATTTTTTTTTTCAAAACATTATTTACAATTGCTTTCTTGCAGGGCGTCTGTGGTCCTGATTGCTAGCATTAGCTTGCCATCTAGTGTACATTTGTTGCAATTACAGTTACCATAAATAATAAACCAGCGGCCTGAAGTGTTGTTTCAAAGAATTGTCCCAAGTTACAAATAGTAATCCCAAATTGTTGTTGTTGTTGTTGTTATTGTTGTTGTTTCAACTAAGAGTTGAACATGCTCGACGGGGTGTTGAGTCTTACAAATATTCCACCACGCCCAAGTACATGATGTATGGAGAGAGCGACAGACAGTCGGACGGACAGACGGGCAGACAGACGGGCAGACAGACAGACAGACGGATAAACTTGTCGAGCTGGATAGCTGGCTGGATAGAAGAATAAACGGATAGATGACCAGATATGGACAGATAGAATGATGGATAGAATGATTTCACTTTGCCATGGCTATATGCAGCTTTCTTCTGGATTGACTATTAAAAGTGTGAATTAGTAGCACCTTTAATGGAATACAGTTCAGGGGATACTAAACTGTTATTAATTTAATATGTGCAGAAGCTACTTATGCACTGTGCGGAATACAAATGAATAGCGGCGAGAGAATTGCAGATTGCCTATTGGTTGTAATAATAAAGTGCTGACAGGTCAGTATGGGAGCCAGTTAGTAATTTGTGTTAGCGGGAGCACAGAGAGGCTTCTTCTTTTTCTTCCTCTTTTTATTCATGCAGTTGCTCACTCACCAGAGTTGTGTGTAATAATAATGTGTGCATGCACATAACGTGTACTAAAAAATAAATAAATAAAATTATATATATATATATATATATATAATTGGGTCAATTTTTTTCACCCAAATTGGGATGTTTTTAACCCAACATTTTTAAGGATTTATGAAACAGTTTTTGTTCGTCTTACTTCGACTTAGCTGAATCCCTGATTTAAAAAGCTAAAACATTCTACTAGTTGGGATCATTCACTGGCCATTATAACATTATCACAACTCATTTTTAAGACTCCGCATAAGGGACTAATAATTCTTCAAGAGGTATTTTGAACTATATAGACTAAAAAATTAAAAGAACAATAGTTATACATTAATAGCGCACTTGGTTGCAGTTTTGCACCCATTAGTGCGTCCACCAATAGCGCCAGTGCGAACAAAATGGTTCCTGCATTAATTCTAAACTATCTGAAAAATGCTATTGCGTTTCTCATGAACGACAAACAAAAGGACGTCGATGTGCAGAGGTGTGCCACAGTGTAGTAGCGGGATTTTAGATTGTTTTCTTTCTATGTTAACTGTTTATCCTTTAACACAATCAAATTGAATCAGGACGATGTGATTCAAAACTATTCAATAGCTATATTAAAAAAAAATTGTAAAACTGAATCTATGAGCTGTAATAAAGCCAAAAAGGGTAAATATATTATTTAGTGTTACCTTGCTTTAAATAAAACTAATATTTCGTAGAACAGGCCGGAGCAAGCAAATAAAAATACAATTGCACAATTAGATTGTGGTCTACTGCTATATTCGTACAAATATGTGTTTAAGGAATGCAGATCGTAATTTCTTTAATCGTAACGGGACGCCTTGAAAGGAAAATAATCAGAATGATATCAAGTAACGCAGCTCTTTGTTCTGCAACAAAATGTCCGGCGTCGTTAGCTTACCGTATTTGGCTGTACGTATATGGTCATACTGTCACAATATCACGTGCTTGCTTTAAAAAAAAAAGTTTCGCTTCTATGTTTATATCTTCCCAGTAATTCAGGTCAATGTAATCCTCAAAGGAATAATCGGGACAATTCCGATCTTCATGTATTGTTGATCTCTCCCATCTCGTTTACCAAAAACGTAAAAAAAAAAAAAAAACTTGGGGAAGTTTTGACTGACGATAAGTGAAGCTACCATTCTAACTATTTGCTCGATTTTGAACGAATAAGGAGTGCGCGCATGTGTGTGTAGATTTTTAACAATACTTTGGACTTTACAGTCTGTTGACAGCGTGAATCTCATTTAAATGCGTCACCCTTGTAAGGTTAGCCCTTTAAACAAGCCTCAAGTTGGCTTTTTGTAAACCTTTGCACCCCCCCCCCCCCCCCCACACACACACACAAGTCTGTAAAAACTCTCTGTAAACCCTTACAATCATATTAAACCCGTACAAAAGTTAGTTATGAGGAGGCTAATGTCATTATTACATACACAGCAAAAAAATATTTGACAGATTGGCGCCAACGGGGACACTTGAAGAGTCTGCTACTTTGAGTATGTGTGTGTGTGTGTGTGCGTGCGTGTGTGTTGCAGACAGACGTGCAGAGCAGCAGAGAACTTGAACGAGAGAAGCAGCATGCATGCAGCACAGGCAGCAAGTTTATTACCAAGGACAATAGTGCAGGAGAGAGTTCCCTTGGCAGGAAACGACATTGCAGCGAAGCGCTTCACACAAAGAGCCGTAAAACAACACAACACTTCTTTACGTGTTTTCCAGCAAATTTACCTTCATTTAAAAAGACCTTCTCCTTAATCCAAACTGTTTTTTTTTCAATTGATTGTGAATTCCCCTGATGCTAAAACATCAAATTACATATTTCTTTTCAAGAAAAGTATTTTTGTCGTGTAATGTTTAAGCCTGTCAAGGGTCGCACGAGACGTTAATTTATTCTCATTGGTTTAACAGAAAAACAACGTGTGCATCTGTTTTTCTTATTGACATCCTCCCCCCCTGCATTTCTTGGCCCTATCAAGACTTTAATGCCTTTAACCGGAATGTTGATTGAAAAAGACTAATTTAGCTTCGCATATTGGTGATTTAAAAAAAATGAATAGGCTGATTATGTAGTTGTTGACTTTGTTTACAAATATATCCCCTTGTTTTGTGGCTGCAACACTCCGCATGCGCGTCTTGTTTTGTATTCCCGATTTGCACAAACAAGCATAGAGTTACACACATTTTTCTTGACTTTATTTCAAATAGGACAAGAACAATCAAGTCCAGTGTGTCCGGAGCAAATTACGCAACGTTCCTGGTTTACAGTGAAACTAAGCAACACATTTTCTGCGCTAAATTCTTCATTTATTCTGGTTGTGCGTCATGCAAGCATCAAAATGGTGCGTGACGAGCGAAAGGCTGGAAGCGGAGTATTGCTGCAGAATAACTTCATTGTTGGTGACTCAAGGTGCACAACTACAGAGATGAAAATCATGATAAGAATAGGCAGAAACTGTCTTAAGATGCCACAAGCCATATTTTATAATGAAGTCGACACTCTAAATTCATAAAAAGACACTACTGGTGTGTTCCAATTGCTCGGACGTTTTGGATTTAGTTTGAATTATTTCAGATCGAATCACAGGACAGAATGCGTATGTATTAGTTTTCAATGTGCCTTTTTAACTCTATAATGAAACTGAGTATTGTAGATGTCGTTTTAGGTTGATTTTTTTTTTTTTACTAAATGAAATAGTATTCAGTCGCCAATTGATAATCTTAATGTTCGTACAAGACAATTGCGTGGAATTAAGGAAGGATGATGCCTCGTGGGGGATTCGGCATTAATAACATTTTTGTGGAATGCAGTTTTGTCTAAAAACAAATGAATACGCGGGTTTAAGGGAAATGTATTAATGTGGGATATGCGCAAAGTTACTTTTATTTCCTTTTAGGTTTAAAATGATACATGTTGGTATGCGTGACCTTTAGATTGCTTTTCATGGCGAGGATTCACACATCACGTGTGTGGTTTTATGGAAAAAAATGTTTGGAGGGTTCGGAATGATTTTTGAAGGCTATTTAAAAATACACAATTGAGTATTACGTCCAAATTATACATGCGAAGTATGTAACTAAGTATATATGTAGGTCCCACTCCAAAAAGAAAAACCTCACGATGCTTTGCACGCGGTTTTAAGGAAAAATATGGAGATTTGGAATTATTTTTTTAGCAATCGTATGATGTAGTTTGAAAAACTGCGTACAAAGAACGACTCACGAAGTGCTTCTCATACGTGGTTTTAGGAAATAATGTAGAAAATCCAGTCGTGCACTTTACATTAAAACACAAATAATCAAGTCAAATCAATTCTTGAACTAGTGAAAAGCTCGACGTGGAACATACTAAATACGGAAGGCGTGAGTCAAAATGTGTTATTTTGACCTTTGCATATTTTTCTGTATTTTCTTAAAACTGCTGGGTCACAAATAACACAATTTGGATTAAAAAAAAATTACCGATCCGCTCCTTTTGTCAATCTGATCCAATTTTCTTTATGATTTTGTACCAAACAATATTTTTTTTATACAAACCAAACCAAAATGTATTTGCTTTGTCAAAACAAGCCAAAGTTAGATGCATATGACTTCTGTCCGATTTTGACCTATATCGGAATTGTGTTTGTTTAGTTTTGTTTTACCCAGCTGGTTTGAGGGACATTCGCTTTTTTTTTTTTTGAGCGGCCAAAAAAGACGTCCTCGTGTGCATCTCCCAAAGTAAAAGCTCTTGCTCCTGTCATAGAAGCTTTACGGTCATTTTATGGCCATAAATCAATTGAAAGGTGAAAATGGATGAATTCAGGCACGCACGCACACACTCACACGCACACAACGAGCATCGTGGACTGATCCGTCTCGCTCTATTTGGAGCGTCCACGCAGGGTGGGGCCCCCGTGCGCACTTTGCATATCACGTGAGCACCCGTTGACAAATCACCAATTAGCTAGCCGTTAGTCTTGAGAAGTTGCTAAGGCGCTTCGGGAGCAGCGTGCGCGCGGCCAGCTCCATGGCAATGTGCGAACGGAACCCTCTGAGCCCACCGGGCTATGTCGGACCTCTGCTCAATTTGGCTCCGACCCCCGAGACGCTGTACTTGTCCAACTTGCGGGGCGCCAGCGGCGGGGCGCACCACATGCCCCCGCTGCACCACCACCATCACCACCACCATCACCTCCCTTACAACAGGAGGGCAGAGCTGTGCACGCTCCCGTGGTCAAGTTCGTGCGCGTCCGGGTCGCCCGCGCAGAGCCGCGCCTTCGGAACCTACTGCCCGACGTTTCGCCCTAACTCGACCGCGTCCGGAACCAACAACAACGGGGATTCAGCCAAGTCTCCCTTGCAGGATGAGTCGGCTGCGCGGTGCCCGCCTGGTTCAGACCACAAGGTGCCGCAGTTGGGGGTACCTCACGAGGTTTACGCCGAGGAGCTGCGGGGATACTTGGACGGGCACGGTTCGGCTGCTGGCCATCTGGAGCAGGAGTGCGCGCGACGACTGCATGTAAACAGCAAGCAGCAAGACCCAGCTCGGCCTTCGTCCACTCTCACGTGTTTTGCCGAAGGTCAAGTAGTCCCCTTTTTATTGTTATTTTTTTTATTATTATTTTCATGATTGTTTTTGTTGTTAAAGAAACTCACTGTTGAAAATATCCTGCACTCATGTCTATTTGTAACATTTTATGGCTGGTTTTATATCTGTCGATTATTATCAACGACTGTTCAGCTGCAGCAAATAGTGGGTCACTCAATCTGTTCAGGACCCTTTTCAAGATCAAATTCAAGCACTTTTCAAGCACTTCCAAGGTCATGGACAGAGAACAGATAGAAACATCAATACACTGGGTTTCATTTTAACTGCTTAAAACTTAAAACTATTGTCTGACTCCTTGTTTGTAATACACAGTTGTTAGAAATGTATCAGTTGCAGTAGTCATACAAATGCATTTTTATAGACACGTTTTGAGAAAAATGTCAAATTAAATTTGGGTGAAGTGGCGCAATTGCTGATTTGAATAGCCGTCACCATGTCTTTTTGATATGCACACTGTAATTTCTTAAATTATATATATTTTTAATAGAAAAGCTTCCAAAAATGGTAGTCAAATACATTTGATCGTGTATCTTAAACTCCACCATTCGCTCTTAACTAAATCATGTATTTGTGTTTATATAGTTGCTATAATAGCACGGAATGCAAAGACTTCCCATGTTTTCCCATTGCATAGATCAAAACAACATAATACGTCACATCTGCAAGTCTGCGTCATAAGAAATCTAAAACACAGACGAGAATGGTTTATACCGCTACCCGCAAACAAGAGAAAATCACGCCTTTATAAACATTACGGTATATCCATAATATCGCGGCTTTAAAGCGGAAAGAAAGGCGATATTACACATGTCTTTGTTATCGCAATATGTAGATAGACACGGTCATGTGATCTTATTTCAGATCGATATATATGAAATAGTTCAAATTAAAAGATATGCTGCTTTTCTGACACCCACGTATCACTGGACTGCCATATAGATGGATGGATGTATTTCATGCAACATGAAGGCTTTATCAGAAGCTTTTTGCGCCCGCAGCTACGCTGTTAATTGTGCGTGTATGCGTGGGCGTGCGTGCAGGTGGTCCCTGGTGCTCGTCCCAGCAGGTGAGGAACAGAAAGAAGAGGAAGCCTTACTCCAAGCCTCAGCTGGCTGAGCTGGAGAGCGAGTTCCTTCTCAACGAATTCATCAACAGGCAGAAGCGCAAAGAGCTATCGGACAGATTGGATCTGAGCGACCAGCAAGTGAAAATTTGGTTCCAGAACCGCAGGATGAAGAAGAAGAGACTCATGATGCGGGAGCAGGTCTTTGCTCCTTACTAAGTGGACTAAAAACAAAATAAAAAAAAAACAGCCTAGAAAAAGAAGGAAAGACAAGAAAAGAAAGAAGACGCTACTGGCTTGTGGACCACCACGGCAGCGCCACGTCACGTCTCGACTGGCTGGCGTGGGCTTTTATTTATAAATGTGTGTGAAATGCTTGCAATCCCCATCACGGCAAGCATTTCACACTTGGCGTTGGGTGCTTTGGAGGCGGCCCAAGATCCACATGTGCGTTTTTCACTCTCTGTCTTATGTGTCGAGAAGCTCAAGTTCACGTTGACGCCCATTTAATTATACATATTATACATATGCATGCTTGTCTATTATTTGATTTAATACATTTCATTGTAAATAAATGCGCCTTTATTTGCAAAAACACGCGTTGTTGATGTCAACATTGCTGGAATGTGAATTATTTCGAAGTCTGTATACATATAGCTAAACGAGCCGAGTCATGTTTCAACATTTTTAGAAAACAATTAAATAACAACAAACGAGCGGAGTCGATTTGCCTTGTGACTTAGAATCCCCTCAAACATTAAGAGATTTTTTTTTTGCAAGCAAATCATTGTTTTAGCGATGCCGTTAGCGTAATAGCATAGTTGCTTACGTCATATTTCAACGTCTACGGAAAACGAGAAGGGATTGGGCGACATATTTAGCGAGCCCGCGCGCTGCTTTTTTTTGTCTTGTGACACTAAAATAAAATGAATGTCAAATATGTTATCAGGTTTACCATAAGAAAATTAATGTTGCCTTATTTTCCACCCTCTGTTTCCAAACACATTGAAATGTGCTATTGGGCGAACACATGTTGTGACAGTAAGTTTTGCAATTATGCTATTAAGCAAAAATGCTTGCTAAAACTTGTTCTCAGTTTCTGGAAATATTTAACTATGACTCATGATAATGATTATGGTAGCAAGTTTAAAAAAAAAAGACTTAGGAAATTGTGCTATTATGGTACAGAATATGGTCGCATTAAGTGTGTATATAAACCGCGATTTCTGATGGAAATGCATTCTTAGTATTTGTCCATGACATGTAGAAATAAAATTGAATGTTATATTTAGGCATACCATTTTTTAAAGAAATACCTCATGTGTTTTGGCGAACCTGTTCTCATAAGTTGATCCAATAAAAATGTACAATTTGTTTGACCTAATACAAATGTATGGAGCAGGATGACGTCATGTTTATAATAAATACTAGTAACCATCAAGTATTCACGTTGTGTGTTATTTTTGACCAAGTTTTCTTTTTCCTTTTTTTTTTTATTGGGAAAGGAAAATTAAACGGCAGCTTGCTTTATGTGTTACTCAACCAAACCCTCACGCCACAAAACGACGGGCTAGTGAGCAACTCATGTCACTTTCAAGGAGAAAAAAAGCGTTACCAAATCAGAGCTTTTGTTTTGTTGCACCCCCAACACACACACACACACACACACCATGGTTGCAGCTGTACTGTTGCAAAGTCACTTGAAGGTGACTGCAGTTCCATTTAGGTAAGTAAGTCATTTTTATTTATATAGGGAGCACTCACAAAATGCTCCATGTCGTTAAAACACAGTATACAGAATTATAGCACATGATATAACGCAAATCAATGCAATCACAATATATAAAATAGTCTGACTGACTTTCAACTCTTTTTTTTTTTAATTGTATGAATCCGAACGTGCTAATTCATTTTAGATCCCCAAATATGAAAAATAATAATTCATGGGCACAAATTTGGGTTAACTATACACGTCGACAAGGCTCTGTAAGTTCACAACACAAAAATCCAACACCATAAATTGCAAAGTTCCCTATTGCTTACACATCAACGTGACTATAATTCCACTCTACAATAATTGAAAAACTCTCATGCTGCGTTTTATATTTCAAAAGCTATCACTCTTCCAATATTTTATTTAAAATGCATTGTGTTGTCTTCTATGCATGTTTCCCCCAAGATCCCAAAGAAGACATGTGAGCAGGATTTTTTTTTTTTCAAGGGGGTTGGGGGGGTATTTTTACTGCTGCGGCAAAGGCTCGCTTCCTCTGTGCGACGTTTCCGCCCCCATTTTGTGACTTTATTGCTTTATTGCGGCAAAACGCAGCCAGACAGCGTCATTTAGCTCATGGGCCCTAAAGACAGTGGGGGTGCCATAACAAAGTTAAGGTCAAGTTAGTGGACTGAGCATTGCAACTTCCCACGCATTCTCATTTTGTCACGTCCTATAACATTTGGGTATTTATTTTAGATTTTTGGGGTTGACAATATTATATTAAAAAAAATGAAGTAAAATGATCAACTTTAAAACCACGTCGGTCTTTTCCCTTGGTGAATAAACGCGGTGGTTGTTCGACAATACGTCCTCATTTTATTATTTGTGTGAGCAGACACTGATAAACTGACTTTTCGAAATGTTGCCAGGTCATAGGCTAACTGTGCTTAAAAATACAGGCGCAGTAGATGTTTTTTAAACACTGCAACATACACTTTATATTTCTTACAACTTCATTGCCGAGCTTTATTACAAATAACAAACAGCTAAAATTGTGGGTCGACAAATAAAGCAGACAATGACTAAACACAGTTCACGGCAAAGTAACTAAAATAAAAATGACACTGTTGGAAAAAATTACTGGATTCTATAGACTGAGTTTAATTTGGGGATTAATAAAAGGCAAGTAAATATGCTTGGAAGATAAACAGAATAATACAAATGGACTATTAATTTCATTAATTTTATTCATGCAGGCTATATAGTAAGAAATACAGCACAAAGATTTGTCTATGTTTTAGAGCAACACGTGGCTGCCAAAAAGGAGCAAAAAAAAAAAAAGAATCGTTAAGATAAATATCTCTATTAGTTGGAAGTCTAGTTATTTATATCTACTCTAAGATATACAAATAAAAACATGTATGAAAATATGTCTTCCTATATATTATGCCATTAAAATGTATTTTTTAGGATTTAAATTGATGCACAGTATTATAGTGAAGCACATTTCCTATACAACTTATTTGCAAGCTTGTTAGCTTTTGTATTTGTCCATCAATCTGTCTGATATAAGAAAAGAAGGGAGCCAATGGTTTTAAATGAGCTAAAGTGAATAAGTGACGAAATAAAAATGGAACATTTCTTGGAAACAACTGATCTTATAGTCTTTAGCAATTGTAATTTAACGCTACGACTTAAAAGTGCATTGTGTGTGCGTGTGCGTGTGCGCGCGCGTGTGTGTGAATGTGTGCGTGTGTGTGTCACAGTTTAAGGTGAAAGCATTTTAAATCACCCGATGCATTTATTTCAACCCAATATAACAAAAATATTGTTTATATTATATTGTTTATTGTCTAACAGATTAACTTATTGTTTATGATTGGAAAAAAACACGAGAACGGAAATTTGAAAAAAACAATCACATATTTAATTGGAATCGCAATATTGAGGCAAACAAATTATAATTGCAATATTTTTCGAAGTCGTTCAAGCTTAACAACTGACATGAATTTGCGATCATATTCAATAACGCAGGCGTTGCTGTTGTTTAACTCCACCATTGTGATTTGTGAGCGTCTCTCTTCACCATCTTCATCCCTATTTGAACAATCATCAAGCCTCTTAATTGCATTTTAAGTGCATATTCCTCAAGTTAATTTCTTGTGTGATTGCTTATCTCTCTCCTCACGAGGGGCGGGAATGGAAAGTGGGGGTCGGGGGGATAGGGTGCGTGTTGTATTTATGCAAGCGTCTGTTTTATTGCACGCGGGACAATAAAGAATGTCGAATTAGAAGCCATCATCCGTTTGTTTAAGTGCGCCAAGCATCATATCGCCTCGGCGCAATGAGGCTTCAAGTGCGTAATGACATGCGCGTCTTTGTGCTGCTCGCTGTTCCAACATGGACGTGCATGTGGCCTTGGCGTTTTTGCTGCCGACTTGTACGCCCTTCATTAATAAGGCTGGAGGTCAACGTCAATGCTTCCACGTCTGTGGACGTGCGTGGGGGGGAAGAGAGAATGGGGGGGTGGTGGGGGTGATTGCGCGCGGATGGCAACTTGTCAACTTGCTGTCAATGAGTGAGACTGAATGAAAATATTGCAGTTCCTCTTCTTCGTCTTGGTCTCTCTCGTTCATGATGGCGCAAGAGAGGAGTTCCCCCCAGCATCCAGGGAGCCAATGGAGGCTCTCCCACGGCCTCACATGAGTTTCTCAGGACGGCTTTTTTTTTTTTTTTTAATGGCCGATATTGATGTATGGTAATTTCTTGGCCGGCGGATCACATGACACAATTACCTCAAGAATCGATCAAGATGTATAGCGAGCCCGCTCGCGGCTCTTTGCGCGCGTCTGGGCTGCCGAGCCAGATGGGCCAAGTTTAACGGGCACAAGCCGCGGAGAAGCCTCCTCCTCCGCCTCCTGGTCCCGCTGCCGCAGACATGACGGACTACGACGAGCGCTCTTCCAACATGTATCTGCCGAGCTGCACTTACTACGTCTCCACGCCCGATTTCACCTCCGTCTCGTCCTTTTTGCCGCAAAGCACCTCGTGCCAGGTGAATTTCCCCTACTCGGCCAACATTGGACAACCTGTCCGCGAGGTCTCCTTCAGGGATTACGGACTGGAGCACCCCAGCAAATGGCACTACCGGGGCAACTACGCGTCCTACTACTCCTCGGAGGAGATCATGCACCGGGATTTGATCCAGTCGTCCTTCAAGAGCGAGCCCCTCTACGGCGGCGGCCCCCACGCGGGCGCCGCCTCGCCCTGCAACCTCTTCCCCGGCGTGGGACGCAACGGGGTCCTGCCGCAGGGCTTCGACCAGTTCTTCGATGGTTCCAACTCGGACAAGAGCACCGCCGAACCGCCGCTTCCTCCTCCACCGCCGCAGCCCAGACAGAAAAGCGGCGAGGACACGGCCGGTGACGAGCCCAGCGTGGACGACGACTCGTCGTCCAACTGTGGCGACAAGAGCAGCCAGCAGAGTGGGTTGTATAGTCCTCCTTTATTGGGGGAAGAGACCAGCGTGGACAATGGCGTGTCCTTCGCCGTGGCCGCGCGCGCTCGTGTGCGCCTTTATAAGCATGCAAAAGCGTTTTATATCCCAATAAGATGTTCTTTACGGCTGTAAAGGTATTTACAATGGGAAACTGTTAAGCCGTACGCGCTCGCTCGCCCCGCAGTCCGTGGCAAGCCTGCTACATAATGTAAACACACCATAGAGCTTTATTTACATCTTCCCAGCTATGATTTCACTCTGCATAAAAGCGGCGTCACAAATAAAACTAGCAACGTTATTTTAAAAATATCTATAGCCTATTTTTTGAACCGATTACAATTGCTAATGGGGAATATTTTGTATTACTAATCTCACAGAAACAATTAATACACATTTAATGCACGTGTATCGTTTTAGTGATTTTTTTTAATTTAATTTTTTTATTTACTTGTCCGCAAACAGTGTGTACCATCATAGTGTAAACACCTCAAATATTAGTTTTCTGACATAGGTGGGAAATGCGATTTACATTACAGTTACCAACAGAAAACTAGCGTTTTAGTGCTAATTTAATTATTGACATGCTTGATGAAAGTATACTTTCTCATATCTCAAAACTATATTGGACGCTCAATTGTTTTTCTTAATTTAGAAACGTTTTTTTTGACGTATTGGATTTTGATAAATATTTTCCATGATTTTTAAATATATATATATATATATATATTGTGCAAAACGCCTTTTAGTTTACTTTAAATCCAATTCATGCGTTTTGCCTTATCTTCTAATACTCAACACTTTGCATTCTACCATCTTTTCCCGTGGCGATCTGGGGTTTGCAGAAAAAAAAATAGTACCCCTTATGGTCTTATGACGTAAACGCCTGCAAACAACCAACGCCATAAGCGTTTAACTGGAGACGACGTATAAGTGGATTGTGGTTGAATCCGAAGACATAAACTCATTACTGGGGTGCGCTTTTATCGGGTAAAGCTGTTTGCGCAAGCTTGTAAACAGTCACGTGCGCCACAACAAGGGCAGAGATGTAAGGCCATTTGTTGATAATAACTTTATTTAAGTGTCCCATTTGCCCAGTGAACATTCCTCCGTCGACAACAAAAGTGTAACACGTCATCCTAAAAAGTTTTTTTGTGCAGTTCCCAGTGGTGATTTTATACCATGGTGTACCTTTTGCAATTTGTGCATACAAATAACTCTATTTTACTGGGACTCATTGAGAAAGGGAACTCCTTAGAAATTGGAATTCCATCTTATAGGCGTCCCATTTAAAAGCGTCAAACCGCGCATGTTTCTATTTAATTTCCAGTGCGATAGTGCAATATTTTGATCATGATAAGGATCTCTGAAAACAGCTTCGCGTGCAAAATAGAGACAAAAAAATAAATAGATTACTGCTGGTATGAGATGGAAAACCAATGCGAAACACCCTCACTTATTTACATCTGGCGGCCATGTTGAATATGCATGCTTCTCTGCAAAAACAATATCTTGGACTTTGGATAATTTAAGTGCGCATTGATCAGTGAGTGCGTGCGATGATAGGGCGCATGTACGACTACTGTGTTTTGCAAAAATATGGAAATTATAATGAAACGTCTTCAAATGAAATCGCCAATCGTTATGTGCGTAAATTTCCATTTTGACAACTAAATCTACTAAAGATCATGTTGCCTCTTTCTAACTAAATTCTCGTTTGCGTCCAGCCTCGACAAGCAAGTCACGAAAGAAAAGATGTCCCTACTCCAAGTACCAGATCCGAGAACTTGAGCGAGAGTTCTTCTTCAACGTGTACATCAACAAGGAGAAACGCCTGCAGCTCTCCAGGATGCTCAACCTGTCCGACCGCCAAGTCAAGATTTGGTTCCAGAACAGACGGATGAAGGAGAAGAAGCTCAACCGTGACCGTCTACAGTACTTCACTGGCAACCCGCTCTTCTGATACACACAACACACAAACAAAATACACACACACGCCAAAGACTGAGCCCTTCTGCATATGTCAGCGGCCATGTATTCGAAACGGCAGCGTGACGTCACGTGTGTCCAATTCATTTATTTAAGTTAATCACACCTATGAAAACAAACTATATTTTAGCCGACATTATTTATTCGTGTGTATGAGCATTTAAAGGATGCATGTCATGTGGTGTCAATGTGTCAAAGCAAAAATGTTCAACTAAATGACAAGCGGCTGACAGAGAATTTTTTAGCCTGGGGAGAAATGCGACTCCTCGCCTTTATTTCCCCTCCTTTCACACACTGGATTGTTTACTAAACCTTGAACCGTCTAGACACAATCATAAAAGCAGCTGTAAACGGCTAAATAAGGGGCTATTGGACTTTGGAGCCCCCCCCCCCACATCTACTTCTTCCAACGCAGACCTTCTTTCCTGCCTCAAAGTACAGTTGCAAATGTCGAAGGAGCTGGAGACCTATTTTGAGGGACTAATGTTGGACATTCATCATGGAGCAACGTGGACGTGGACTTGAGTTTTCTCAATGTACGTGAGTGTGACTGCCTTATTCTGCTTAATCCATGTGCTCAAATGTGGTAATGCGTTTTTAATTTGAATCGACTGGGTGATGGGAGGTGTGGGGGCGGGGGTTGCATTAAATAACAAGTTTGACGAAGCGTTTAATAACATCGCTATCAAAATCCAGCAGTGAAATGGTATTAATGGTATTAGCGACTGTGCACGTCATTCCGCAAAATGTCCACAAGAGGGCACCCTTGTTGTTTTGGTGAAGGGGATGAAGCAGGAGAATTTAAACCAGTTGAATTATTTCTCCTCGTGTGTGTGTGTGTGTGTGTGTGCGCGCGCGCGCGTACACACACGTATATATATATAAACTGCATACTATTTTATTTGATCATATTCCATCTTTCTTTTGGGCGTCAGCTGAGAGTGCATAACACAACACAAAAACACGCAGAGAAATAAGACCATAAAAGTATAATAAAAATTCTAAATGTTCGTACAATCTTTTTTTTTTTTTTTTTTACTTGAACGCACAAATATTCTTGATGCTGGGATTTCAAGAGGATTTTTTTAAGCGAACCTCTCATTTAATGTCTACTGCAAATGTAACATAGGCAACACTAAAACGCTCGCCCTCACCCCAAATGTATTTTGCTTTATTTAAAATTGTGCAATTATACTCGTGTATTATTTTTTTCAATCGTTTGCCGTTGAGATATATTATGTACATAATGTGCGTGTGTGTCTGCGTGTGTGTGTGTGTGTGTGTGTGTGTGTGTCTGTATGTATGTCTCTGGGTGTGTGTTGGCGCATGTATAATGAAAATAAAAACTATACCTGACAGTATTTCGCATCATTGACGAAAACGGTGTATAATCTATTAATCGATCTCAATGTATAATATTAAAGTATACGTTATTAGCTGTATACTTTACATTTAAAACAATTCAGTTATTTCAGCAAATGTTCAGAAAAGGCGCACAAAAATACGTGCGCAAATTTAACCTGAAATTTAAAGATTAAAGACTACGAATGGGCAGGGACAAAATATAAGTCAATTTGACTGCTTTGTCAATTTCAAATGCGACAAAAAAGATTTATTTTTTCCCCCCTATAATTTGTTTGGGTTTTTTTTTTTTTTTACACAATCGCCACATGAAGTCAAAACAACGCCTGGGATAAAACAAACTTCATTGTATCCACATGCACTTCTTCATCTTTCAAAACCCATTTAACAAATTGTCCATCCCTGTCATTTGCGCTACAATTATGCCCCATCAAGAAAATAAAAAGTAAAAATACAGACATGCAATCCATTTTATTAGGTGGATGCCGAGATGATGAGAAAAAAACATGGAAAATACTGTTAAGTATTTAAAAGTAATTAAACGTCACGTGGTTGACCACAAAACACGATACGAACATTGGGTACATTGTTTATTGTTGTGGGCGTTGGACTGGAATGTGTGTGCGCGTATGTATGTGTGCGCACGCCCGTGCGCTTGCATGCCTGTGTGTAACAATTTGAAGTGAAAACATTTTCACCTACAATACCTGCAGACGAAAATATTTAAACAAAATACAAACCGGTTATTCTAATACAGATTACATGTATTTCACTTTGTTACTTGTATGTGTGTGAAGGATTTTTCTCAACTAAGGTGACATATTTTCAGTTTTTAAACAACAATGCAGTCTCTGCTGCATGCCAGCCCCCCCAAACAGTGCTTGGTATGAACCAATTTCAAGTGCTGGTTCTAGGTGTCGCTGCAGACTGCGCTTTGGAGCTGCTCTGCAGTGCGTGTCAAGGCCACTTTCAAAGCTCATTGGTGGGCTCGTCATGTGGTCGGCGCGCACGCTGACTCGAGGTGCAGATATGTCAGCTTCCATAGGACGGCCAAAATGTCCTTCCCCGGCAACTCAGCTGCGGCAAACCCCTTCCTAATGGACGCTTTCGCTTACGCGCCGTCCGCGTCCGACTACGCGATGCAAACTTGTGGGTTGGTGCCACCTTTGGCTAAAAAAGGCGAGCACGGCCACCACGGCGCGGCCATGAGCGTCCCCTCGTACTTCGCCCATCACCAATGGGGCGAACCGGGCAGGGCGTGCAGACTGGCGGAGGCGCCCGTCAGTCCCAACTCTACGTACGCACAGAGCATCAAGGAGGAGGGCAACTGCTGCATGTTCACCGAGAAACGCCTGCAAGCTGTCAGCCAGCAGGCAGACGGCCATCTCCACGCGTACTCGCCCCTTGCGGCCGAACCGAACCGAGCCGACGCCCCCGAGGTTCCAGTTCCGGGCTATTTCAGACTAAGCCAAACGTACGCCAACGGGAGGCAGGAGTGCCGCCAGCAGCCCAGCCCGACGTTGATGCAGCTGGAGCGCATCGGCCCGCAACCGCAGCCCGCACAAAAGGACGCCCCACCGCGCAGCCCCGGGGTCGCGGGGAGCCCGGCGGAGCGCTACACATCCAGTGTGGAGGAGGAAGAAGAAGACGAAGATGAGGAGGACGAGGAGGAAGAAGAGAAGAGACAGTCGAGTCCCGAGGTGCTGGTGCCACGGGATGGCAAAGGTGGGTTTGGCCTCGAGCATCGTAAAAGCGAGAATAAAACACAAACAAGCCTCCGCAGTCGTAATGTTTAATGAGAGGCTTTGGAGCGCGCGCACACGCGCGTACGTGATACTTTGTACTGATTTTACACCACCTATTGAACTTTTTACCAGTTAAATATTGAATGCAGTGCCGCAATAGTAAGGAGTGAACTTTTCTCCCCCCCCCCCTCCCAAAAAAAAAAAAAAAACTATGAGGGTCCCGGTTTTGTTGTCAAATTTAACAGTTTTAGTTTCAACAATGAACACATTTTTATTTGCAAATGGTGTCAGACGCGTGGTGAAATAAACGCATTTTGGAAACCAGCAATGTATATGCACAGAGTAAGATGAGGATTATTACCCCCCAAGGAACTATTAATCTTTTTCTCAAAACGTGGCCAAATACTTGCAATGTTCATATAATGTTACACGGCAGAAAAATCTTCAGGGCTCCATTTGACACTTTGCAAAGGAAAATAAATATTTAATTTGAAAACATTACAAATGTGGTGAAAACTGAGATGGTATGTGAAAAGGAATATCCCGTGTGTTATTTTTTTGTGTTTTCATCAATGAATTTACATAACCCCTAAATAGAATTATATGAGCAGGAGAGGGACTATATAGTCAAAACTCCCAAATAGGAAGTGAGAACATTAAAATGAAAGAAAAAAGTAAAAGTGAGTCAAAGGGCTAATATTGGTGTCCAACAACAATTTTTGGCATTGTGCCTTTATTTTTGTAAACACTCCAAACAAAGTGATGTTGTCATTGAAGTAATTAACAGTGTTTATTTTTTCATAAAACCTTTCCCCACCCATTTGGGCCTTAATTAGAAAAACATTCAAACAGTGTAAAAAATAGTGCTTGTTATTATGTTCATACTTTTTTTATTTACATTAATTAAAACCTAAAATGACCAGATTTTTTTTAACTCTCTTTTTCACCCATAACATTTGATTGTGACACTTTATGGTCAAAGGAAAATGTACAAAGATAATGCCTCCTGCATGACATTATGCTTTTTTTTCTCTCCTTTGGACATAATAAGGTACAAATATTCAACATTATTTTCAGTGGCTTCGTATCTTTTCTTAAAACATTAGTTTCGATGACTTGCCTGGCACCCTCAAATGTTGTGATGTGGTTTTGTCATTGGATTTTTTCAAACAATCGTTTACAATGTAACTTGCACTTAAGTACTGTCCTACTTTTATGATCTTTATCTAATTTTTTTTTTTACCCCTCAACATGTGACTGACTAATTTTGCCCTCAGTAGAAGGTACAGATGTGTCCCAGTTTTCGCACGGGTTTAGCAGGAAGCACAGAAATGGACTTGTTGACTGTACTGTACATCTATTTTTGTGAGTGTACATTTATTTAAAAATACATTTCTTGTCCCTATGGATGGGATCTCCTTAAAGGTTTTACGGTTTGGGGGAACATAAATTTTTTGCTGCTGATTAATGAGGTGTGTCAGAAAGATTCCCGGCCTGGAGTCGCAAAAGATTTCAAATGCAATCAAAGTGCAAGTTTTTGAAGTAATTTCCCTCTTTGCAATGACACCTTCATGCGCTGCCGGAAACATTTTGGCCAGGAAGTGTCAGATGCTCAGGGCAACTCTGGTTTCTTTTCATGGCTTGAACAAAGCTCATGTCATAGGATCACTTGTACACTTGATTGTTTGAGGGAAAGCCATAGTTCGAAACAAATCATCTGTGATGCTAGTCCTGGAACATTTCTGACAAACTACATTAAAAGACATAAACAAACTCCCATATGGTGCTAGTTTTGCTTACACACTAAATGCAGGGTTCTTTTACCAAGCTACTTGCTGGATTGGGTTACTTTCAAGTTTGGGTAAATTATTTTGATCCATCATATTGGGTTGGATTTTGGATCTGGCAAGCTGAAGCTGGTCGCCGTTTTGCATGCCAAAGTTGAAGAAAATGTTTGGGTTGGGTCAGGAAGGGCATCCGTTTTAAAAACTGTGCCAAACATGCTAATGACTCGCTGGGGAGACTCTTGACGGGAAAGTTGAAAATGTTGGAAATCAAATATGTATTATTTTTAACCACAGCTATACTAAGAACCTTTTAATCCATTTCTTGATAGCATGTTTGTTTGATGAAAAATTTGACCTCAAGTACTTGGTAAGATCCTTAACCCAATGTGTGACTTACAACCCAATAATATGTGCATGTGACATCCTGTCTCAAATCCGCCATGTTGTTGTTTCCCCATGCAGAGCACAAGCCCAACCCCCAAAGCGGCAGCTGGTTAACGGCCAAGAGCGGCCGCAAGAAGCGCTGTCCCTACACCAAGCATCAGACCTTGGAGCTGGAGAAGGAGTTCCTCTTCAACATGTACTTGAGCCGGGAGCGCCGCCTGGAGATCAGCAGGAGTGTCAACCTGAGCGACAGGCAGGTCAAGATATGGTTCCAGAACCGTAGGATGAAGCTCAAGAAGATGAATCGGGAAGGTCGAGTGCGAGAACTGAACTGCAATCTCACTTTCTCCTGAAGTTTCATGTGGATTCCCTCCAGTTGTATTGATGCAGCCATCAAGTTAGCATTACATAGCTTCCAAATCTAAATAATTGTTCTGATTTGCCCACTTTGGCCACCAGGGGTCAGCGTTATGAAACAGACACAAACAAAAAAATGATTTCCTCTATTTCCACTAAGTCTGCTTTATAATTAGACATTTTTCGTAGAGAATAAAAAAATACATGCCTGTGAGTATTAGTGTATTATCTGTCTATGTGTGTTGTGCCACCTTTTGTGTTCAAATATTCGTTTCTTCAAGGGTTGTAAAATTGTGACTATTGATGCTAACTGTTAGCATTTCTGTGGGGGTTTCTACTTATGTTAATGAGTTGAGGGCGTTCGTAACGCAGCAGTGCTTGCTTATTTGAAATTCAGAAGAAATTGTCTTAGTTTTATGTTTAGTTTGACACTAAACATGAACTGAGCGTGGCAAATAAACTTTTGGGATGAAAAGTTTGATATTTGTCAAAGTGCTGCATTTGTGAACTGAGTTGATTGACTGAACTGTCGCATCGCTTCTATGTGCAAAAAAAAAGTCAAGTCACTTGTATCTCAAGGCATCATGTTTGCTTTCTGTTTATAGTGGTATTGGACATTTTTTGGTGTTGTCAAACTTTTTGAATCTTAAATTATTGAACACTCACTGTCACTTTATTAGGCACAACCCCGCAATCTAAGTCTTTCACAACTTGTCTTAAGCCAAGGCAGATCCATATTTTACAGTAAAAAAAAAAAGTCTCACACAAAAATAACACCAAAAGAGGATACGTGGGTTTTTATCTGCCATCTAATGGAAGAGAATTCAATTACTCTGCGTGTCAGTATACATCACTGGCATAGATAGATGTAGTATTTTTTAGGGGGGGCAAAATATGTTTATTACTGAAGTGGTGTCCCATCACACTGCAGCATACTAAGAGTTATTCATGATATTAAATAAGGCATCAAAACATACCAAACATGATGTCACAAAAATAAACTGCAAATTAATAATAACTTCCTGAAAAGGTTTTTGGGGGAGTACCTAATAAAGTGGCCTGGTTTTGATCTATTTGAGCTATCAGTAATGTCGTCCACCATGTGTTTGCGTGTGAAACATTAGCTCACCAGAAGCGTGTTCCATGCTAGCCTGTGAATGGGCTCCAAAACAAGGTTCACGTGTGCTTATGATGTGTTGCATGTGTGTGGCATGTACAGTCTCTTGCAATAAAATGATCAACAGTGCTTGTTTATAGTTGTGTTTTTAATATCACGAAATAAGAATAAAGTGGTTGCTGTGAAGGCTACATTCAACACAAAACACATTCATTATAAAGCTTCCAGTGGCAAAGCGAGATAGTTGGGGGGAAAAAACTACAAATGAGGCCAAAGAAACTCAAATGACATTCAATTAAAGTATACGGAGTAGAGGTGCACAAAAGGGGGATATTTTTGTGGATGTTTTTCTTGACTCAAGAATTTATCGTGAAATTCACTTCGGTAAGGTCCAAAGTTTTTTTGCACATAAGTTTCAAAACAAAAATCAATGCGACATTTAACGTGCAACGTGCGTGCTTCCTCGACTCCGTTCTTTCTTTATAGGTGGCATGTATAATCACGCCCACACCATAAAACATTTATTGATACACATAAATAGGAATATATATTAAGCCGGTAGCGCTATTATTATTATTCTCTTTCCAATGAATATTTTACTGCCGCTTTTTCCAACTCTGTGTGAAATAAAACAGAAAGAAAGACAATATGAATCCAGGTTGATTAGGAAAAACGGCGTCTGTTTTTTTCTTTCTTTCCTTTTACAACGTGTCATTACATCAATTTTACGAGGATTTGCCAAGTCTATAAAGCTTTTTTTACTGAGTGCATGAGTAACGGAACGAGCGCTGTAGCGTCAGTGAGTGCGCGAGATGCGCGCGCACACGCTAATGTGCCCGTTTATAATTTTCTAATTGGTAACCCAACATCGAATCTTGTTTATTTTCCCCATTCAAATTATAGAGAAAAAAAGAAAAAGAAAAAAAAAGCAAAGGGTGCACAAGGGTAGGCTTGATTTACTGGCAGAATTAGTAAATATGATCACGTGATCTGTGTAACCAATCCGTGCTGACGCAGGCCAGCAAAAATACTATGATTGTTCATAGAGGGGAGCTTCCCCTTAACTGCGAGTCATTTTATTTTGAGTGCTCGCATCAAAACAAAAAAATGTCTTCCAGCGGCGCACTCGCCAGCTGCTACGCGGACGCGGTTCTGGGTCCGGACGCGGAGGACGTGTACGGCGCCCGCTTCATGCAGCCACCCCCGCACACGATGGCCCCAACCAGGCCGCCAGGCGCCGGCGATCACCACGCCGATTTCTCTTCTTGCAACTTCGCCCCCAAATCCGCCGTCTTTCCTGCGTCGTGGCCGCCCGTTCATCCTCAGGGGCTCTACCACCACCACCCTTACGCCCACCAATCAGACCCGAGATGCGTTGGGGCGCGACCCTGGATGGATCCAGTCCCCGACCTCGTCCCCCGCTTCGCCGGATTCCCCCCAGGCCGACGCGCGCCGTGCGCCCCGAAGCCGGAGCTCTCGCCGGCGAAGATCCGCGACACCAAGCCGGGCCAGGAGACTCGAAGTCGGGCTTTTGCCGAGGACCTCCCCGATGGTCCGGAAAGGGCGCAGAGTGGAAGTGAGCTTTCCAACCACAGCGAGCCCAAAGAGGAGAAACAAGTTGACCCAAGTAAGTATAAGCACATGCAAATAGCCCCCAGTGCTGATTTATAACTGTGTGAGCTGACTGCGTAAAACGGGATGTTTTACTGACCCATAAAAGTGTCCTGGAGACCACGACTACACCGCGGCCCAGTGCGGACGCAACCCGCTTTTTTTTCTAATGTTATTACCCTGGATTTTGCACTTTTTTGCACGCACGGGGGGGTCAATCACAACACTCCTGAAATAGATGGTCGTAAGGAAAAATCTGGATGGAAATGCTGGCTTCTCCTGAGTTTCGAAAGCCAAACAGGAGCTTTTTTTGGCTGCTAATTTGTGCTCTGTTGTGCATGCAGGCAACCCGGCAGCAAACTGGATCCACGCGCGGTCTAGTCGGAAAAAGCGCTGCCCCTACACCAAATATCAGACTCTGGAGCTAGAGAAGGAGTTCTTGTACAATATGTACCTAAGTCGAGACCGCCGCTACGAGGTGGCCCGCATCCTGAGCCTCAGCGAACGGCAAGTCAAAATTTGGTTCCAGAACCGCAGGATGAAAATGAAGAAGATGAACCGAGAAAGAGGCGGAAAGGAGCAGCTCTGATTGCACTGAGGACGACTTTGACTTTTTTTTGGAAGCACTATTTTGATTTAATTTAGAAGCACCCTGAGAAACATTGTGGATCACGTTGCAAGTGAAACCGTTATTTTCTCACTTATTTTATTATTATTATTTTTTTTTGTAACTGGATTAGGTGACAAAAAGGGAAGCGAGAGAGCGTGTGTGTGTGTGTGCATGTGTGTGTGTTGCTTTTAATTGTTGAATATAAAAATTTCTCACTGTTCAATTTGTTTGACCTTTCTGTTGGAATACACACATTTATTTACAGGACAATTTAGACATAAATTGTGTGTGTATGCACAAAAAAAATTATATATATATATATATATATATATATATATATATATATAGATAGATAGATAGATAGATAGATAGATAGATAGTGTGTGTGTGTGTGTGTGCGTGTGCATGCGTGTGCGTGCATGTATGCGCGTACACAAACAGACACACACACACGCGGATGTATTGTATTTAAATGATAATTTGTGTCACCTCTGAGGACAGTGCGTGATTCAGTCTTAATGACGACTACACGTGCTGCAAACGAGACAAATGATGGCGTTCTTCGTATCGAATCCCAGGTAAATTTCACTTGAGACTTTTAGTGGGGGTGTTTATGATCAGGCGATATCATTGTGGGCTTATAATGACTTTAGAGCAGGAAGAAATAAAGCCATAGAGATGGCTAGACGTCTGGCCTAAATGAGTTTATTGGCCCTGGCAGTCAGTAATTACAACGAGCCCCTTTGAAAGCTCCTTTTCCCTCTCAGGGCACTTCTTTTCTTTGTGCGTGTGTTGCTGACAATCAAAATGTGGACACAGGGGTGTCTGGCCGATGGAGTGGTGCGCAGGAAATCACTCCCACATCTTAATGGTCACGTTAATTCATCAACTCTGCTTCTCACTGATGGGAAGCTAAACTTCAATTGGAGTGCCTAGTTGTTGTTTTTTTTTAAATTTTTCCTTGTATCTGATAGTAAAGTACTTTTTTTTTAGAGGAAGGGTCACAATCGTGCATTATAGTGTAGTTACACTATAACTATGCAACAGTGTATAAAAAAAAGAGAGTCGTCGCAAGGCGCTAGAGGGCGCTGTGGTATCAAACACAATGGAAACAAAAAGGAGCCATCGTGTATCGATTACAATTATAGTAATCGTAATACTAATATTAATAATAATAATAATGATAATAACAGAAACGGACTTTGGTATTTGCACCCCCTTACATAATCGTAAGACTGTAAATATCCCAAATGTTCTTTGTATAAATACCTGCAAAAAGATTTAAAAAAAATAAAATAATTTCCTTTGTGTGTGCGCGTACTCGTGTGTTGCGAGGTCAACAGTTGTTTAGTCGTTGCCATAAAATAGAGGACTGCCACGAGGATGAATGTTGGGCTGTTTCAGGAAATATAAACTAATGGAGCAGTACAGTGATCATCAATGTTGATGCTATATTAAGGCTCGCAGATTAGTCGCTTCAAATACAACTGTCAAAAATGAACTCATGCACTTTTCATTCCCTAGCTTTCGCATTAATATTGGGATGAGCTATTTTCACATCTCTAATTTAGCACAGCTCTAATGTGGTATTCGGATGTTACAAATATGATGACCACAAGACTCCTGGACCCGTGATAGCATTCGATGCAATCAGCCACCCAAAACAAAATAAAGCCTCAGAGGAACTGCAGCACACCGTTTACCCACAAAGGTTCCAAATGTATAAAGATAAACTTGATGCTATTCTTTTCACAAATTTATTATGGCCCTCGGAAGACTATAGAAAAACTGTAACGACTTCTGAGAAGAAAAACAGTTCCCCCAAATGTTCCACAGAATAATACATTTCATGTGAAAAGTACAGTACACTCAAATATATAATAATAATAATAACTTAAGAATTTCAACATCATGGCTACTGGGAAATTAAGTTAGGCAAATAATTATAATATGCGGGATTACAAATAGTAACTATATGATTACTATAATGTACATTACTTTTATTATTATTTTATTGTATCTACATTGGCTAACACGTTTAAAATAAAAAAACTAAATTAAACGTTAGGTCAAGTATTGCAAAGGTGCGCTATCAATGAACCGTGTTTACTATTTTCAGATTGTCAACATGCGCTAATTTATTAGTTCTTTTTTTAAGACTACTTGTCACGAGCTAATATTTTTTGTTGCCTCCTGGCTTGTGTCTGGTTTTGATAGGATGATAAGCCAAGCAGAGCTGATTGAAGCTGGTTATAAAACCATAAATTAACCTCAAATAGAATACAAACAAGAAGAGCAGACTTCTACGGTAACTGAAAAAAAGAGTAATCTTTCTTTGAAATATACATTTACAAAAATCCCGTATTATAGTTTAAAAGGTAAATATTCGCCTCTTCGCTATGCAAGGCCCTCGAACCACGTGATTCCTTCCAGCCAATCAGCGCCGAAATCATATAGGCGAGAACCAAATACATCGTGTACAACTATAATATAAATTATCATAAATAAAATAAAACATACAAAATATATGAAAAGATTCCTAAAATACAACAGTCGTGTAAAATTTTATTTCCTATTGTTTTATTATTTTCCCCATTGTTTGCAAAAAGCTATTTCAAAAAAAGAGGAAAAAATCGATACTAAACACAACACAGTGGTGAAAAGATAACAAAATGAGACTATAAATTAAATGCAACTCGCCAGCCTGGGTTCTTGTAAATAATCTTCTAGTCCACCATCTCACCACCAACATGGCGTGTCCTTACTACCACACACACACACCACACCACACAAACACAAAAATACACGCCACTGCACGTTCACTTCAAATGATAGCCGAGTCTATTCTTTTACTTTAAACGTTTTCAATTGCATCTACTTCCAATCCTATGGTTTTATTCCAATATGAGGGGAAATAAAATGAAACACATACACGCGCTCGCACACGGTCCGTAGTGCAAACAAAAAGATACAGCCAACAAAGGCAGGTATGCGCACCAGCACCGCTTAAACATGAGCTACACAAATATTTTCATTTTATTTTACTATCATTTTAAATCCTGTCGTGGCAATCTGCTTGGTTATTCAGACAAAGCACGAGGGTGAAAAATACAATTTCAGGTGTTTTTTGTTTTGTTTTGCATTGTAAATACTGCATAATCTTTTGTGTCATTAATAAAATTCATTATTATTTAGCCTAAATAGCACAATTGCCAGAGTCCTCTTGAACTCAATGGCGCAATATAAACAGAATGTATATGCTCACTAAAGACTTTGGGGGTTTGATGTACGGTAGAATCGAGGCGATTGGACCTTTTGTCGACTTTTGCGCCTAAAAGTAAATTAACCAATAATCAAATAATAAATACATAAATAAACAAAGTTTAGAATGTACCAATACTAGTTGGCTATAGCTGGTTAGGTCATTCTTAAGGGCGAAAAGGAGCTTGCTGGGGCCCCTCGCCTTTAAGCGCCCCCCAAAAACCAGGACGAGTTACTGCAGTGGAAATTCCTTTTTTTGTGAGCGGAGAATTTACAACTTGGCACTAGACGCCTTTTGTGAGCGTCTATGGCCTGTCATTGGATGCCACTGGTCATGTGTGCGAGGTAGCAAACGTCTTCATGGCTCTTTTTCTCATTTCCCATGCAGGCAGGCAGGCGGACCCCCGCCCACCCTTCCCCTCCCCCCCTGCCATCGCAAATCCCCCTCCTCTCTCCATCACCTCATTCTGCGTCTAAATGCGCTCCAAAGCGATACGATGTCAAAATTGCCAGTCGTCTCCTCGCTTCAACGAGGTCAACTTCAAATCCGACAGCATCCAGCGCCAAAGAGACAACGTCGACGATTAAACATGGATTATCCGACATCGATTTGTAAGTTGTTGTATACGTGTGTCTGCGATGTGAAAATGACAGCTTCCTGTTGCCTCTGCCAAGCAGAACAGTGCATGGCAATTCGTTTCACTCTGTGCAGAGGAGCTAATAATAATCCTATTGTTGGTATAATGAGAAATGTCATTTTCTAAGAAACAAGGAGATTTTTTGATTGTGCATGAAATACAGTTTAGCAATCGATTGCTTCTGTCTGAGAGGGCTCCTTTCCATGTAAGGGATTTATTCTGTCATTAGAAATAAACAACATGCATTTCAAATGATTTTGTGTGATTAGAGTGTAAAAAAATTGGTAAAGCATTTTCTTGCAAATTCTGTCATATTGATATCAAAATGGTGCTACTAGCTTCATAATGCAAGCCGGGGTTGTTGTTTTTTTTTTTTGTGTGTGGATGTTTTGCCCGCTGCTTTTCAGCTGTTGGAGATGGGGCCGAGTGAACAAAGACAGTATTTCAGTGAGGCCTGACAGGCAGCTGCGAAAGTATTTACAACCTCACTGCAATGCGGCAAAATGGAGGCTGCGTACAGCACCGACAGCAGCAGTAGACTAGCCTGAATACACGCAGTCACGTCATTTTTTCTGGACTCCAATAAGCATTTGGATTCTAGATTTTTACTACATTTGGATTAAGTTCAAAAGCTGTACAAAGGACTTGCAAATACCCATACAGATTGCATTTCGCTTATATTGAATGAAGCCAATATTTGTAATGTATTAAGTCATATTTTTAATATATTCTATCACAGCTTTTCGTTTAATGTTCAATTGGACATATTTTACCCACAAAGGCCTGGAAAGGCTTCAGATGAACACTGCAGGAAACAGACGACTCAAGTTAGCCACTCAAACAGCAGCAAAGAAAACCTAACGAAATTAAGGTCAAATTCGTGTAAATATCGACCAGATGCCTCCTTTAAAATGTTTCTTGCATCAGTACAATGTTCATTTAGATGTGCAGAGGGCGTGAGAGGGAGGGGGTGCAATACCCCAGTATCCAGCAGGAGGCACTGTTGCCCAACAGTCAGCCTCTGACTGCCAATGAAGCTGCGCTCTGATTGGCTGAGAGGCACATTCACATGACTACTTTTGCTTGGCTTTTCTCAAAGGAGTTTTGGGGCAGTCCATGACTGTAATCTCGGACAATTGTGGCCGAATTTAGCTTTAGAATTGCTTAGTGATAAATAGATGGAGACGTATTTATTCAATCATATTGAGGTTGAACTGAAAGCAATTTACTTTTGGTGAGGGGCAGGAGAGGTCATCATCATGACGTTCCACACAGGAAGGAGGAATGGCTGCGCATTTGACTGACGTCACTATGAGGGCGGCACTACACATGGCTTGAGTCACGTGATTCCCAAACGCGATGAGTGAGCATCAAGTGTGCTGATCCAATTTGACTTAATTGGTCCGAAAATGATGATCGAATTACAGCTATTCATGCCAGCGACGTATAGTGACAGGTTGAACACTTAAATGTTCTTCCACTAGATGGCAGAAGGTTCAACGAACGTGTCCACCTGTTTGTCACGCGTGTGTTCACCTAAACAGGCTCCAATTTCACATTAAGTACATTTGTGATTGAAACAAAACAAGATCATCATGACTTGAGTATTATATGTACTTTTTGAGTACGTTTACTTATGGTGACATTTAGCTCAAGTGAAGGCGCAACACTGAAATCAGTTTGGAGCAATATACTACTAGTACTACTAGTACTACTAGTACTACTAGTACTACTAGTGCTAATAACAATGGTAATATAAGTACCACGGCTATACTATTACCACCATACTCCTCCTCCTACTATTGCTACCACTACTACTAATAATAGTCAATAGCACTGATACTACTACTATTACTCTTCCTACTACTATAGTAGTACTACTAACTAATAAAATAGTAATGAATGGTGAAGATGGTGATGATGACAATGATAAAATAAGAATGAATGCAAATTCGAAAAAAAAAAAAAAGGACATTGTTAATATTAAACTTAGGCCAGCTTATATGAGGTGTCCATTTCTTGATGCATATTTGTATTATTGTACTACTATCACCACTCAGCCATCATTATTATTACTGTAACTTATTATTACTTAAATATGAAGACTATTATTAGAATTATGAGAGTTAATAAATATACATTCAAATCAGAATAAGTTCCAAAAAATACAATAAAATAATACGTTCAAAAATAATTGGAAAAAAATCTCATTACATTATTACTATTAATTTTAGGGGTAATTAAATGAAATAGCCATTCCATAATTCATATTTGGACCCTACAACTACTATACCACCACTATAATCAATAGTGATGATTAGTATTATGATATTAATGTATTACTATTATTATTACTATTATCGTTATTATTATTATTATTATTGTTGTTATTAATATAAATTAAGCAACAATACATTTAAAAATACTTGAAGGGAAATTATCCTTGGGTGCTTAAATGAGAGGTGTCTATTTCAGTGCACGCGTGTTCCAGTGGTGTCACGACAATTGTGACCTTCCTCCCTCCATCCATCCATCCATCCATCCATCCATCCATCCTTCCTTCCTTCCTTCCTTCCTTCCTTGCTCGCATGCTCTGCAGCCTCACAGCCATTACCGAGGAAGTGCAACTTTGGAGGGTTATTTATGGGCCCGCGCGGTCTCGTGAGTGGCTGCCAGGAAACACGTGACGCCATTAAAGTTTGCTTTATGGCCCGTGGCTTGACAAGACAAAATATAATTCGCATTGTGTATCGGCGAGCGGCTCCAGATGGGCCGGAGAGGAGCGTCCGTCCGGCCGGCGGGGTGGCCAGCCAGCCGGCCGCGTGGGGCTGCGCGTCCGCCGCGGAGTTGGAGGGAGCTGGCGGTGGTGCTGATGTGTGCGCGCGCGCGCGCGTGTGTGTGTTGGCTGGCACTGCGGTAAGACGGCGTTTTATCATTTGCTGCTTGGGCGTATGATGTCACGCACATATACCTAACGCTGTTTCCTGCGTGGAAAAGGAAAATGGGGGCGGCTGTAGCGGGGGGTTGGGAGGGGTTCGGGAGATGACGTTCTATACGTGATTCACATAGTGATTTTTTTTTTCTGTTTCAAATGTGATTTAAATCCAACGTGTATTTAATTGTGTTAGTGTAGCGTCTCTAATCAGGACTTGAGTTGCATTCTAGCTTTGTTTATCTGCTACTCTTTTGCCCATTGTTATTTTGGTGCGTGAATATTCTGCGTTCTAACGAGAATAATCACATTATTGTATAAAAATGAAATACTATTTGTCACATGTGGCCTACAGCCCTAAGGCCTCGATGTGCCTAACATTAGTTCTAAAAAAAACAACAACAAAAAAAAAACCGAGAGATCTAATGCTTAAAAGCGTATTTACTGCTCATTTTAAAAGCGTGCTATAGTGTCTAAATGTGGCATAAAAAAATCCGCCTTCTATTTGGAGCTCTTGAAAGGGAGAAATCCGTGCAAGAGGGCTGAGTGAAAAGAGGCCAAGAACACTGGCTTTGAGCGTTTAGTTGAAAAACGCTGACTGTATGATTCTTTTGTACTGCATTTCGGCTTTGACCCGTCTCAAGTGCTGGCTGGCCTGGGCAAGGTGAAAGACAGGTCAGCCTGTCTCACTACTTAATAACACATGTGTGCTATTTCTGCTGCATTTCTTTTTTTTACGATTATATTTCAACGAATTTGAAACAAATTTTGCCAAGTTAAAAACATAGGGTCTTTTCTTTTATATTCACATGCACACTTCAAATGGATGTTCTTTTTTATCATTGGACCAACGTGATGAGAAAATCGAAGAAAAATGATCAACGCTGTTTGATATGCACAATAATTAATCAGTAAGAGTGAAAGCTTGGATGCCGAGCTGTGTAAGTAGCTGCCACTGAGCTTATAGTTAATGGCTAAAAAGGGGATTGCTCAACTTGTGCCCCCTTTGAGTTGTCAGAGGGCCTGAAAAAAAATAATTTTGGGGGGCCAATGGGTTAACTAGCCCGTGTGGAGATAAACTATAGATTTAGATGACAAAGAATTTGTTTACACTGAAAAATAAAGGTGCTTCAGAGGCATGTTTTCCTATGGGTTAATTTTTGGCTGTCTATTGTTTAATAGTTATTTCGATTAAAAAATAGAGCTAATAATTAAAGAGGGTATTTATAACCATTAGTTACTTCCATATTTTGAACCTTTATTTTTTTCATTTCAAATCTGAAGGAAATGTGCCACTATTCCATAATTTCAATGCTAAATTTGAGGTGAAATAATTCATGCAAGTTGGATAAAGATTGAGTTAATCTTGAAGGATTTATTGGCATCATGCAGATAGTTTCTGTACTAAAAAAATAAATATGACTTAAATTAGCTCCAGAAAATTGACTGTAATGCTAATATGAAGTTAAAGAGATTTGATTGATTTTTGCATTCTTAAGATGGCAAGAGACTTGTTTTCTCCACCAATTTAAACATTCATAAAAGGAACCCAAGTAAAAAGTGAAAGAAACTGACACACTGTTGCATAAAATTTTCATGAAATCAGCTATATTCGTAGAAAATACTCTCACTGCAGGGAGAATAGACCAACCATTTGTTTCCCTCACTTGACAATTCTAATTGTGAGGAATGCCAAAAAGAAGCCAAAATAACCGAGCCATTATCAAACATGCAGGCAAATGGTGGAAATTGCAGGAAAACACACACACACACACACACACACACACACACACACACACACACACACGGGAAGGAAGTCTTTGTGGGGGGGGGGGGGTTCCAAATGAAGAAGTTGACATGACTTGTCTCTTGGATCGTTTCACGCATGTTGATTTGCTCTTTAGGAAGGCCTGCCGTCGTCTATATATACCCTGTAGAACCGAATTTGTGTGATGCAAGCCCAGTCACAGATTCGATTCTAGGGGAGTATATGGTCGATGAAAAGACTTCGATCTATTGACTTCCTTGCATCCTCTGGCATTTTGAGCATCATGCCTGCATGAACATTTTGGAATTGAAAGCAAACGTGGAAGTTCAAATTTCAAAGCAACAAACTGATAAGATTTGAAGTTGGACGATTAAATTGAATGTTGTAAGTTTTGTTTTTATGGCAGGTGCCTATCTCACCTTTTCACAACAAATAATTTACTGCACTGTTGTCATATATTGACCCCGCCCCAACTCAAAACAACTTGTTTTTGAGTGAAGGAACTTAAAAAATGTCAATAAATGATATTTTCAAGTTTTCCCAGCATTATTTACTGCCTTAGACCAAAATGACACAAATAGTTTTTGGGACAGTTTTTGGATGCACACGCCTTCCCTGCTCTTGTTTGTGCGCCTAATGAATGATTCCCAGAGGCGGCCAATTGTTTGCGAGACGTGGCAGCAGATGAAGGGATGAGATTGGTGTAACTTTTGGATGACCCCCCCCCCCCCCCCCTCCTTGACAAAGACAGTCGCCATCAATTGTCCTCACTCCGCTTGGGGCTTCTTCTTTGTCGCTTTTCAACACCACAGCACAAGCACATGAGAGCTTGGAGGCGCAGGCTTTTACATTTTTTGTATTTATCTTCCTTTTTGAGCATAATTTGAGGTATAAAGTGATTTTGTTCTATCCGGAGTGGACCTTCATTTTCTAGACGTGCACGCAAGCAGATGTTTGGAGGTTTATTTTTCCTGCAGGAGTCTAATTAGGGGCATATTTGGAGAGGATGAAATTGCTCTTTACTTGTCTGTTTACCCGTGCGAGCAGCAGCGTCACCTCCATTGGCCCGCACAGTCACATGGTCCGCTAACTTTATTCAGTTGACACCAAAGTAGGAGGGCTTTATGGAGGCAGGAAAAAAGACAACTGGAGAAAAATTAGTATTTTCTACCTTCACAAATTAATGGCCATGAGTTCGTATATGGTCAACTCCAAGTATGTGGACCCCAAATTTCCTCCCTGCGAGGAATATTCGCAGAATAACTACATCCCTGAGCAGGGCTCGGACTACTTCAACCCCTCGCAGGACGCTGACTTTCAGCACCCGGCCATCTACCCACGCGCCAACTACACGGAGCAAGCGTTCGGATGCACCGCAGTGCAAGAGCCTCCGCTGCAGCCGCGGGGTCACGTCCAAGACAGAGCCGGACAACCGAGTCCGTACGGCGCGCAGACGGAGCCGGGCGACTCGGTTCATGTGGCCGGAGCCAGGACGTGTTCAGGCCAGGAGAACCCCAAGAGTCCAAACGGGATCCAAGCGAAGCAGCCCGCGGTAGTTTATCCCTGGATGAAGAAAGTGCACGTCACCACGGGTAAGCGCGCTTTGGAAATCACCCGGTGTGATGTTTATGGGAGCGTTTGAAAGGCCTTGCCAATTACACGAGTCGTAAATTTGATAGCTGGGGGGGGCGAAACAGGCCGCGAAACAAGAGAGCCTAAAACCCCCAAGGGTGGTTGCAAGTGCGTTATTTTTACGCGTAAAATAATACAAATATGATCCCACTTTTCACACTTCTTAAATAATATATATATATTTTAATTCCTTGCAGTCAATCCGGATTACACCGGTTCGGAGCCCAAACGCTCAAGGACGGCTTACACGCGCCAGCAAGTTCTGGAGCTGGAAAAAGAGTTCCACTTTAATCGCTACCTGACCAGAAGGCGCCGGATCGAGATCGCTCACACGCTTTGTCTGTCAGAGAGACAGATCAAAATTTGGTTCCAGAACCGAAGGATGAAATGGAAGAAGGACCACAAACTGCCCAACACCAAAGGCAGGTCGGTGCCGACCCACGGCCACCTGCAAAGCCTCCACAAGGACAACAGTACTGACATCACGTCCTTATAAACCACGACAATTCACTTGCATCTGACTTTTTTTTTTGCATGGACTGAAGTCGTTTTTTGAGCTTTTTTAATTTAACAACAAAAATCAGTGTTGTCCTAAGCCTAAACCTTAGACCTTAAAAAAAAAAAAAAAAAAAAAAAAAAAAAAGCAAATCAATCAGTATTTTGCCGGAAAGAGGTTCGACACACTTCCTGCATATGGCGCCACGAATTCAAGCATTTTTTAAAAAAATATTTTTTATTTTTTGGGGTTGGGGTGGTGGTGGTGGTGGGGCTCTGTGGATTTAAGAATGTCGTCTCTCGTGAGTTCACGCTGGCTTAAAGTCTTAAATAGCTTTATTTCGCACAGGGAGCCCATTCGTTCAAATTACACACATGCAAGAAAAAAAGAAAGCGCCTCTCACAAACGCGCAATATACTTGAAGGAAAATCGCAAGCAGGAAAACAAATCTCGTTTTTATATATATCGCTCGTCTTCGTTGCTTGTTTGTTTTAACTTATTTTGTACTATAAACGTTTTGTTTTCTTTGAAAAGAACATTCCTTACAAAGAGCCATTATTACGTTTCTTTGTTGATATTTTCCTATCTGCCAAGCCGATTTCTTTTTCAAAATCTTCCCGCATGACATCGAGTTTGTTTGAAATTTAGGAGAATGTTGAATTTTATTTATTTGCGGTTTTAAGTGGACGTTTTCGTACAGCGCACACACGATGAAATGAATATGTAATCTTTTACAAATTACACATTTGTGCATGGCTTTATGTCGTCTTAGTTTAATGTGAGAATGTATTTTGTCTTTAGTTACACAAAGAAGTGGGGGTGACAAGCCAGATTAAAAAAAAAAAAAACAAGACCGTTTTTTTTTCTCCTTCTTGGTTTTGTTTTAAACCCGTCATTGTCCGAAGACAAGAGAAGGCCTAGAAGCTGTCCCAGCTCATGGAGGTCTTGCCGGGGAGGTATTTGAGGCGAAGGTCGGTTGGCAGGTTCATCCAGGGGACACGCTCAAGCCGCAAGGGATGACCCCAACACCCCCTGACCCGGCAGGACGAGCTGCATTTTCTCCTTTTTCGCCCTCACAAACAACTCCGCGAAGCATCCAAAGCAAGTCGGTGCGTGATTTCTACAACGGAGTTCTTAACTACCCCACAAAAAAAAAAAAAAAAAAAAAAGACCTCCGATGTTCTCTTGTAGGCGTCATTGTTAATGCAATGTCTTTTACTGGTCTTATTTTTGTACATGCTTTCTACTTTGTATTTGTGCACCGGGATGTGAGATGTATATTGGAAACAAATAAAGATTTCTACTGATTATGCATTTAAATGATGGCTGACAAGTGTCTGATTTCAGTCAACCGTGATTCAATCATTCAAATGATTGTATAAAAATTGTATAAAAAAAATGAAATTGAAAAAAAAAGAAAATAATAATAACAACGATGAGTAAAATGCGTTTCGGCACTGCTTAAAAAACAATATTTAGTGTTTTTTTTTTTATTATTTTTGTAACATTTTGACGCCCGAGGTGCCACATGCAGGGGCGCTTTTGGAAAACATCGGCCAAATGTGCGCCTTTTGGCTCGTCTTCTTTTACGCATCAATTTACCCGTAACGTTGTCGGTTTCACGAAAAGCACAGAATGCACATATTGTATAGAACAAATACTCGTACATTTAACACAATAGGGACGTGTTTTTTTCTATTTTTACGCGGGTCAATAGTCTTAAATTCTCTACTGTTCTTAAATTATTGGCATTGTCCTCATTTCTCTATTGTCTCCTTTCTTTTTTTTTCTAAATGCAAACGCAGTCTTGTAAGGCAGTCAGCACACACACAAAAATCACAATACAAAACTTCAATGGCAGAAAATGTCAGGTGGCAGTGACACGTTCGTCTGAAGTGAAAATATCAGATTCGGTTTGAGGGGGCTGAAATTTGAATTTTACCCAGCGAACTGCATTTAAAAATACATGACTTGTATTTTTTTTCCCATGAGAGGAAACAATAATTTAAGTTGGAACAAGTTCAAAATATAAATTATTGATATTCATAACGACAAGTATAACAAAACAAGTTGTTTGCTTCAAAACAATTTATTATTTTTTTTACTAATATTTTAACGTCAGGGGAGGAACACAAGACAATTATCACATTGAAATAAATTAAAATATTTTTTTAAACCGCCCAACTCAAATTTGTATCAAAATTTGCTGCCTTGAAATTTGGGGAAAAATCAACAACAACAAAAAACGTGCGCGGAAACCACCATTTTCAAGTTTACGCATGCATGTGCACTCTAATGAAGGCATCCATTGCATGCCAGGTTGGAAGTTGAAGAAAAATCTATAATTAAAAATAAATGTATTAATATCAAGTGATTGCTATGTGCTTTTATCCAAGCGGTGGTTTTTGAAACACGGTTTGATTTGATTTTAAGTGGGACACGAATATTTGTTTCAGTAAAATCCTCAGCATGATTTCAAATGGCATCACGAGGAAAAGACCTCACACCTTGTTGAAGCTCATATCACACAAAAGGCCTCGAATAAGACATGTGGAATCTCCACTAGCCCCCCCCCCCCCCTCTACACAGACACACTCCCGTATGTCTCCAAATCAAATCAAATTGATGTCCTTGAACGCATCACACCATCTATACGATAGTCGGATGGATGCAAGGCGCCCCCCCCCCCCATTAGTATTCGCATATGATTGTATGGGAAAAGTGTGTGATTGGACTACACGTGTTGGGGTGAGCTTCCGCGCTGACCTACATGTGCGAGCGCCAATAAATGGCAGCCATAGGCGCCGTGCCACTTCCAATGACAGCCGCATGCGCTAAGGCTGCTTCCCCGCTGCCGCTTCTCCCCATCCGGCCATATTTGAGTCTTCTCCCCTCTCCCTCCGCCTTCCTTCCTTCTTGACAACAACAGCACGTCGTCTTTTTTTGGGGAGTAGCATTCGCAGAAAAATCCACGCCGACAGCATCTCTCCGGAAGCTTGCTTCCCCCCCTCTCTGGTCTCAGATCACGTGACCGGCCCGATAATTAATGCAGCTCCCCGTTGCCCCCCTCGAAGCTCGGCGTCGTCATTAATCGCGAGGACTCTATCTAGACTTGAAAAACTGAAAAGATCTTCCTAAGGAGAAAGTGGGGTGCATGGGGGGAACAATAATAGCTTCTAAGCAGCACAGCAGCGTCAGGAGCGACACATCCGAACCGATGGATGCTCGGGTAGGTCCGATTATTTACTGCATCTTGCCTGGCCACTTATTTCGCATTTGTGGATGTGCATGCTCACCGCGGATGCTCAAATTCATTTGCCACGAATTCAATTTTAAAAATGTGTATAAATGGAACTTTGACACTTGTGCATGCGTTGTAAATCACCCCCCAGTAATTCCTGAAAGGTTGCGAGGGAGGGAGGGGAGGAGGGGAGTAGGTGTGGGGGGGACGCGAAAACTGTAAACCTTTCACTTTTATGACCCTGTGAACATATGCTGAATCTTTTTCTTCACAGCAAGCACAAAAGCCTTCCGAACCTTTCTCGTGACAAATGCTCGCTCATTGCTTGTGTTATTGAAAGACGCGCTTGCCTGTCAATGCTGAAGAACAATGGCCTTATACCTTGCTTAATGCCATACGTGTAAAATTAGTCGTGTGGCAAGAAATGTTTGCAAGATTTTTGTGAATGGAACCAATCTGAACGCAGCTCTTTTGTCCAAATGGATCGGTGAGGTGGAGGAAGAACAAATCACGTGGACAAATATGCTCGCATCTTGCAGGGCAGTGCCTTTATTTGTCATCATAAAGCTCCCCCCTCCTCCCCAAACCAAATATTCTACTGTTTAGCTCCCAAATCTACACGGGGGCCTTACACTCGAATTCCTGCTATTTCATTTGCTGATTGATTGCTAGCAAGTTTTTTTCCCCTTCTCTCCTCTCCTTGCTGTGCAGAAATAAGGATATACCCTATGTTGGCTTTTTATTGGTAGCTGAGTCCTCGCTGCACTCTTTCGGGAATACTGTCTCCACCGGTGTATGGAAATGTCTGCAAAAGAGCAAGATCGGGTTTAGGACAGCATTGTGTGCACACAAAAGGCGAGCTGAAGGATTTATTCGACAAGGAGTCGCGGAAAGCGAGCACGCGTTGGCTTTTTTTTTTTGGTTTTTGTTACTGTAAATGATGAATTGACGCGCAGGTAAGCAGCTGCATGGCGCAAAGCAACCTTTAAGCAGGTTAATTTGATGCAAGCGTGATTTATTCCACGCGGAGGCGGAGGACGCTCGTTAAAGCGCTCGCGGATGCAGCGGATGCAGAGCCCCACTAAAAAAAAAGGAAGCTTCTGATTTTTTGGAAGAGGAAAAGCCAAATATGATGGAGACGGAACCCGGTGCACTTTTCAGCTCATTTCCACGCGAGCCAGCGCGAAGGGAAAAGTAGAAGGCACTTTTCTTCTTTTTGACTCCCGGATCGTAAATCACATTAATTTGTTGTCTTATCGTCACAATGGCGTTCGGTGTGATTTATGTGGTTTGAGCCGCGCGGCTTTGTTAAAAAAAAACCTCAAATTGTGTGTGAGGATTCGCAGACAAAGGAAAAGCATTTCGATTTTGCGCCGTTTTCACATTTTCTGTCGTCTTTTTATTTTAAAATGTCCATATTATAATTTCTTAATTCTTATTCCCGCATTAAGGACATCTTAAACGTCTTAATAATCATTTATTTTAACAGTAGCCTCATATTCCAAATTAAAAGGAAATACTTAATTTCACCAAATGTATTGTAATTCACCAAAACACTCGGGACTAATTTCAATATTTTTTCCTTTTCTTCTCGCAACTCCATCGTGGAGATAATAAGTGTCTACATGGAGTCGGCTCCATTGTGTGGAGCAAACTTACCGTAGCAGCGCGTAGGCGAGGAACACTGCGCCTTGAATAGGCGAGCATGTCTGCTACTCGTCGCCCAGTGGGCCCCGAGCACTCGAGCGGCTCTATATCGACCCGCTTTTACAAATAATTCCACATTCGAGCCGTCTTTTAGCCGTTCCTTCCCATAGCAAGGTCGAATTTCTTGACATCAGTGTGCGCTTGTGGAGCGACGTTGGAGTTTGCGGCATTTTGGGCTTCTACTTCAAGCTTTTAAAACCGTTCCTCGTTGTTCATTAAACGTCGACTTAAAAGCCGCATGACCCAAAAGGTCAGGTAAAAACTGCTTATGACTGCTAAATATCGTCTTTGTTTAAAGTGCACATGTAGGACTTTTTTTTGGGGGGGGGGGGTCTTAAACGCATCACATGACACACTGCTTTTTGAAAAAACAAGAGATTTTAAAAAAAAATGTAATTGCGCGTCCAATTTTTTAGATCACACAATATGCGATACTGAGACAGTGAGAAAATATTTATATTTTACAGGTGGAGTTGGGTACGATGCTGAATGTTTAAAGGACGTCACACACATTTGCGCAGATTTTGGTGAGTAACACACACGCACAGTAAACAAAGCCTTTTGTTGTTGTTGTTGTTTTTGCCCCAACATAAAGTGAACCTTCAGTGACCTAAACAGACACGCGGCATGGAAATGTCATTATATTCACCTCCTAATTCCGAAGAGCTGCAACGCACAAAATGTACAGTAAAAATGTAAAAATTGAACGATGAGTAGTCCATTTAAAATATATATATTTGCGTAAATCTTCTCGCTGGCGAACAGAGGACTAATTGTGCAGCATTGCAAGCAACGGGCCCGCTTTTATAAGAGCAGCTCGGCACCATATGAAATTCTTTCGCTTGCCTTCCACCTACGCTTGGTTGTTTTGCACTTGTAGTGGAGTGCAAAGTGTGTGTGCGAGCGTGTGTGGTGTGTTTTTGCTCTGTGTGAACGACGCGCACATTTGCGCTCATAAATTTTGCCGCGGCGCTCTCACAGTGACAGGTGCAATTGTTATGCAGCACGACGAGCGGCACCACCAACGTACACTATACACAGTCTGCTTTTGATATTTACGAGGTGATTTTTAGGACCGCCGATTATGACCTGAACGCCTGTGCAAAATGTTGCTTAATTCTTTACAATATTTGGACATTAAAATGTTCTTAAATATTAACACAGAGTTTATATTCGCAGGGAAATTTGTAGGCAAGGCAAAAAATATATTTATTAACGTCCAGAAGAAAGGGAACGCAGTACAAAAAATATTTTATGGGTTATTGCAAAATATTACAACCAAGACGCTAAAATTGAAATAAAGCTTTGCACTGCTTCGACTGTTATGTATTCAATTGTATTAGATTATGCAAGCTGTGTAGAGACAAGACAAATGATCATATGAAATTGTGCCAACCACGCCCACATGAACGACCTATTATACCCTCCCACGCACATACATTTCATTTATTAATATTAACAGATTATTTGGGTGATCCATGTGAGTGTGAGCGTCTCTCCATCTTCTCCACGACGGGCTTTGTCAGAGCTTGTGATTAGTGAAAAGGCTATTGTGTGTTGCCGTGTCAAATGCTGATTCAGCGTCACACCAAAGCCCCACAGAGAGTCTTTTTGAGTCCAAGTTAAATTTTAACTGTTTTGTGTGTGTGTGGAAGGGGGGGGGGGGGGGTGCAACTGGTGCTGCAATGTGCATCAGAGAGATTGGGAATTCTATGTTTTTTAACCTTAAAATGTGTTTCATATTTTGGGATGTGTAGGTGACAGACTGGAGGCAAAGTGGGGGAGGCCAATCACGTGAAAAAATAAATAAATCACAAGCACCGCCACTGATGCCATTGGAGAGACGCTGCCTGCTTGATTGTCTTTGAGCGAGCCAACAAAAATGCAGAAAGCAACATACTACGACAACTCGGGACTCTTCGGGGGTTACACGTACCCCAAGGCTGACTCGTACAACTACGCGCACCAGTCCTACCCCGCGGCAAACATCGACGCGGACTACCAGGGCTCCGTGTGTCCCATCCAGACCCCCTCCGGCAGGCCGCTGACCCTCAAGGAGAGTGACTTAAATGGGGACTGCATGCGGCAAAGCAGCAGCAGTGCTGGCAGCAGCCAAAGCAACAATAGCACCAATAGCAACAGCAGCAGCCAAGCGTCCAATGCCGGGGAGCAGCAGCAGCAACAGCAGCAGCCACAGCAGGCCGGAGCCCCGCTGCCACCCTCGCCCGGATCCAACGGCAACGCGCCCCAGAAGAAGAAGCCTCCGGCGGGGAGCAACAACGCGTCGCCCGCCCTGACCAAGCAGATTTTCCCATGGATGAAGGAGACCCGGCAGAACGCCAAGCAGAAGACGAATAACAACTGCCCAGCTGCTGGTATGATGGAAATGCTTGTGCATATTGTGGCACTCTCGCCAAGTAATAATGCAGGCAAGAGGTGTCAAACGTAAGGCCCGGGGGTGGAGGGGGTGGGGGCTGGTGGGCGGATAAGGCCCGTGGCATCATCATCTGGGTCTAATTCATGTTAATTTTTTGCTATACATATGTGTGCCAAACGTTAACTCCACTTTTAATAACGTTGAGATACTAAAAACATTTAACCCCTTTTTCTAATTAAATGAACAATATTCCTTGCATGGAGTGATTGATTTGTTGTCTATCCACTTTTTTTTCCAGACAGATACTTTTGCCAGTACCCAATTGTTGACTTATAGATACTGATACCAAGTACCGATACTACTAGTTCTTTTTATCTTTTCAAAAAACAGTGAAGAATTATTTTGAATAAAGACGTATATTTACCACTATAGCGTTTTTCCTCAAAAGAAATTAATGACAGTTTTCTTTTATTCTCATTTCTAATTTCTACACTGAAATAAGGCTGGTAGGTAACGAATTTGTTAATAATTATATTGTTTTTATTTCCATCCCATTATAAAAGAAAACAGGGCAATATTTCAAATTGACAAAGAAAACCAAGCTTAGTTGATTCTGATTCAGTTACTGGTTGGGTCAGTTACATATCAGATAATAGGCAAAACTATTTTCCAAAGAGCAGGTGCTTGCTCATTTGATTTGTGTTGATTAATTGTTGCACTCATTTAACCTCGATGGTGCTTTAACTGCACCTATTCACCTATATTGCTATAGAACCTCTACAGGACCTTTATTTTCGCAATAGTGGATTTATTAATACCATGAACTGATTTATGGTTTCACAATCTCCCACTTGGACACACGGTAAAAAAAAATCATTTTGTTTTTCTCAGGCGAGGTGAGCGACGAAAAGAGTCCGACTGGGCCAGCGTCCAAGCGGGTCCGAACTGCGTACACCAGCGCGCAGCTAGTGGAACTGGAGAAGGAGTTCCACTTCAACCGCTACCTCTGCCGCCCACGCAGAGTGGAGATGGCCAACCTGCTGAACCTGACCGAGCGCCAGATCAAGATCTGGTTCCAGAACAGGAGGATGAAGTACAAAAAGGATCAAAAGTCCAAAGGGATCGCGCACTCGCCCCTGGGGCACTCCCCGGATAGAAGCCCGCCGCTTACCAGCGCTAATCACATGGGCTACTCCGGCCAACTGGGTAACTCGCTGGGCTACGACGCACCGTCTCCTCCGCCCTTCGCCAAGCCCCAGCAGAACATGTACGGCTTGGCCGCGTACACGGCCCCGCTGGGCGGCTGCATGCCGCAGCAGAAGCGCTACCAGAACGCCGAGTACGAGCACCACGGCATGCAGAGCGGCGCCACCTTCGCCGGCGCTAACCTGCAGGGCAGCCCCGTGTACGTGGGAGGGAACTTTGTGGATTCCATGCCGGCGTCGGGTCCCGTGTTCAACCTGGGCCACCTTCCCCACCCGTCGTCCACCAGCGTAGACTACAGCTGCGCCGCCCAGATCCCGGGGAACCACCACCACGGACCCTGTGACCCCCACCCCACCTACACGGACCTCACCTCGCACCAAGCCACTCAGGGAAGGATTCAGGAAGCGCCCAAACTCACGCACTTGTAATAGAAGTGTGGATCTGTCTGAGTGTGTGCCAATATTACGTCGCGCTCTTTTTATTACCTCATTCTTCGAATAAGTCCGAGCGAGTCGTTGTGCATTATTATCATCACAGTATTGATATGACGATTATTGTGTATTTTTTTTTTTTGTTAAATAATCCTCTCACGTTGTTGGACACGTGGGGGTGGATGTCTGAGAGTTCTTGTTTTTTTTTCTTCTTCTAAATATATACATATATAAAGTGCAATGCGCATTTTGGACTGAATATTTGACTTGAAGTAGATGATGAACGTAGAAACTCATCAGTAGTGAGAAGGACTTTTAGTCCCGTTTTTTGTCTCTTTTGTCAGGATCTCATCCTCATCATCGAATTTATTTATTTTCATGATTATTGAATAATCGTTTTCGGGCTCTTATCTATTTATTATTTAATGATTGCACATTATTTATCGTTTATAAGCGAGTATTTATACGTGTTTTTCTTTTTGTAACATTGGACAGATCAGTGCACTTGATGGCAAAACAGGGTTGTTGAAAAAAAAATCTAATTGTATATCGGGGACAAATGGGGCATTTTATAGTGTATAAGCGCCATTACGTGTCCATGGTTAATCTTGTGTGGAATCTTAAGCAAAATCGTAGACTATCGAAGTATCAAATATTGTACACACCAGCATGTCATTTTGGTTTTTCTACTCATTGTCTCCTGTCGTTACTCATCAAATTACCAGACCCCGACAATATTGAAATGTTCTATTTTATTGTGTTGGACATTTTGTAAATAAAGTGCTCAAACTTGACTGTTTTATTTCCACGAGGCGTCGTGTGTTGTTTTTCATTGTGAATATGAATAGAATGTCCATGCCTTGTTGAGTTTGCCGACTACCAGGAGGCCAATTGAGCGCCACTGGACTTTGCAAACAAGGAGAAGCGGATCGATACATTAGACACCAGCATAGCCAACGTATAAAGTGCATTTCTGCGAAATAGAAAAGGCCCCGGAGATTATTGACGTTTTATTATTTTTTACGACACCGAGCGTCTGATTATTACTAAGAAGAGAATGAGCTCCATCCTTTTATTGATCGGGTGGATTTAAAAAAATAAATATATCCAATGTATCGACGCGCAAGAAAGGGAAAGTGCATGCGTGTGCGTGTTTTAATGTGTATGCACGCGTGCACGAAGAGGGGAGAGAGAGGGAGGGAGGGAGCGAGCGAGCAGTTCATCCTTTATTGCTCCTGGAGAGCCATTTCAAAGCTCATTAATCAAAAACTCGTCGCTTTCGACTCCTCGCTGATTCCTCCTCCTCGCCAACAAAGCATCTGCATTCCAAATCCAAGAAACACACTTCAAACCGTGCGGGCTAATCTTGAATGGGGGGAGGCCATAAACACGCTGTGTGCAAGTTGTCCTCTCAAATGTTGCTTTGAATTCATCTCCAAATCCGTTACACCAAGACTAAACATTTGGTTACTGAAGCCAAAATTATAGTCATGCTGGGAAAATATCAAAAAGTAAAACAAAAAGTATTATGTATAGTCCATTTAAAAGATATAGTGCAGTGGTTTGCAAACTTTTTTTCACCAAGTGCGACCTCCAAAATATCTTAATGATTAACATAAAACAGTAGTGTAGCAGGCACCTGTGTTGATTAAAAAGAAGATAGAATTATACCTAAATAATAATTCTGAAAGATTAAATGCAAAGAAAAGTGATGGCCTACATTTGCAGTCAAATGGATAAAAAAAAAAAATGTTACAAACAAAAGTCTTAAAATGAACTTTTAGAGTGTGTACTGTCAGTTATATATGCTTCAAAATTCAAAACCAGTATATACGCGCCATCTAAACAAATCAAAATCTATAAATATAAACCCATCTCGAGGAAAGTGAAGCGCGCCCCGGGCTGGTGCTGTGACCCTGATTGGAGCTCAAGTCGCGCATGCGCAGTGGCTGGACACTGACAAGGGGTCCTCAGTGCTGTAGCGGCGCCTACATGTCCACGAGCACCCACGAGTAACGTTTGTGTTGATATTCCACGGACTCCAATGATCTCAAGGAGATATTAAACGCGACAAATATGAAATTTGAAGGAGAGAGGAACGCTCAATTGGTCTGCAGGAAGATCTCGCGATACTTCCGGCTACATCCATCTCCATCCCGTCAAGAGGAATCATGTTTGTTTCGCTGAGTGGAATATGGACACACTGCAGAAGTACTTTTAAAACAAACAGTTGCTTGAAAAAAACCTCATTTGACCTTTTTTAATAGACAAAGGCAGTCTTACACTTTTATTTTGCTGCTGGTGACAACGGGAGTTGCGGGTAAGGTTGCTCAAGAACTAATTTACGACTGAAAATGGAACTCGCGGAATGACGCCCCCCATCGCCACCGCATCAACAAAAGCGACATTGTTTAGGTTTAAAGTGAAGCCCTCTGAAAGTCTTCTTTGCTTTTGGGACTGATGCTGTGCACGATATTTGAAGCTGAAATCTGAAGCAGGATGGAAAAAATGTTCTTATTTACTCAAATCGTTCATTTTCTTTGAAACATTACCACCCTTACAGTCAAAATGCAATTTAAATGTGAATAATCTAAGATGATCTCAAATCAACTTTAATTCTGTGGCGAAAGTTGTATTATGTATTATATCTCTGGTTGCAATAAAAAACTTGAAATACTTGTGTTTTTAATCAGCACTAAAATTGGATACCACAGATGTGATGTACTGATTTGAAAAGCATACATTTATGATGTTGTCAGACTGGAAAGACTGCATACTATAAAAAGAAAACAAGCTTTGAGACACCTGACTACAGCAGCTAACAGTCCAATATTCTGTATCGTGATAACAATAAAAACTGTCATGAAACAAAAACTATTCTATTGGTTTAATCATTCCCATGTGGGAAATATGAAGAGGTTCAGGATCAAACAATAAGACAAGCATAATATGTTTGTAAAAGGGGAAATTATGGTCTTCCATAAAACCACTTTCCTCCCACATTCCAAAGGTATACAAGATAGATAGACTGATAGAAATAGATTTTTTTTCTTTTATCTAAAATCAAGATGTATACTCTTTGATGCTTTAGCCATTTTGCACTGAGTTCCCTCAACAGAGATGTGTACTGCTTTCATCATACATTTTGTTCTCTTCCATTACAGGTGGCATGATCCAAAAGCCAAAGGAAAACAAATCCTGTTGGTGAGGATGGTCCCTTCCATCATCTCACTTGAATGAATCTCTTTTCAAATCTTAAGAACCTCACACACAGGCTTGCCCATTCACAAGAAGCTCACACCAAGAGTGGCTGAAGAGTAACTAGCCGAGAAACCTGAACTGATGTCTGCGAGCCTGAAGTGTGGGGATTTACGGCAGCTCTTACGTGCGGCTGATAGATATAATTGTAAGTGAAATAAATGACTCTCTCCCGTGGCTATGATTTAGGAGGGCCTGACCAAGACGCTCCTCTCCTCCTCCCCGGTGAGAGATAACTCGCTGATGGGAGGAAACCCGAAGTAACTCACACATTAGCCACGCCTGTCCTACAAAAGCCTCGCTAGACGCCTTTGCTTAGAATTAGTGCTTGCACTCTTTTGGTGAGGCTCATCCAGATTTCCCTTCCGTATGAAATTATGAGTGAATAAATTGCATCTTCATTTATCTTTGGAAATCCCCTCCTGTGCTCGGTGCGATACTCGGCCGGCTCTCCGCGCTTCCCGTAATGACATTAGTCTTCTGCTACACAGCAAAATTGATTGCCCAGGAAAATGAACTTGGCTTCGCTATAAATTACACCTATGGATCATAAGAAATGTGTTATTTTGTTTAAAATAGTAGCTAATATAATTAGAGCTCTAATTCATGGCAAGCTACAAGTGTGCCTATTACAGTAACAGGCTTTGGAATTTAATCTGTCTTCTGGATAAAGAATGATCTCAGGCCGTTTTCATTTGTAATCTAAGACACATTATTTCAATAAAGTAGCCTGCAACTTGACGATACGAGGATGATTGCGGAATGAATATCAATGGTCTTACGTTTCACTCTCAGAGTTAAGAATTCAACCGAGGCGAGAAGTTGAGGGAACTTTTTAAGTGAAGATCAACATTGGATCTGACTTTAGGGGAGACAAAGGGAGAAAAGACTAGAATGAGCAATCCATATTCTAAAAAAAAATGATATGTATTCAAAGGTGCCATCACCTCATTTCTACATGAGACACTTTTACTATATGCAATTTTTCCCCCTCCACTACATTTTTGTCTTTACCATGTAAAACGAGAGCACAGCAGCATCTTGCAGGGTTAAGTAATTCCGCACCACTGAGGAAGACATTTGATTTCATTTGTAGAGTGTCTAGCAGCGGGCGGAGGTGAGTCCACCTTTGGCTGCGGGAGGAGCAAAGTGGCGCACATATCTAGTGTTTGGAGACACAAAATTGACAATGCATTCATCTTTGAATAATGTAGATGCCCCGAGAATACGGTGGCAGCAGTCCGAGTGCGTCCGCCGAGGGTGTGGGGGCTGTCAGCCGCTGTGGTCGCCATGGCCCTCGCCACCGCAGCATAATGTGGACTCCGGCTCCCCTGGAGTATCAGGGGCTGCCTCGGGCCCCGCATTCCTACCGCGGCGCTCCACTTAATTTACTTTCAGGGAGAAGAGGGTGTCATTGCAGAAAAAGGCTGCCAAGTGGGGATCTTATCGACTGGCTCTCTTTAAAAAAAAAAAAAAAAAAAATGGACCCAGTGAAAGTGCAGTTTCGAAATGTGGAGGGGCCACAAAACAGGAAGTCACATGAATGCTAGATGTGTCATTAGCTAGAAGCAAAGTTGTTGGAAGAAAAAAACGCTCCCTCTTTGATATCTGGTTGGCTAATTTGCGTGTGAGCGTGAGGTTGAGAACTGTGGCTAACAACAGCTTGTGCATAGATGTGCTCGACTACTGAAAATTGCAACAGTGACTCTCCTTTCCCACATGGGGCAACATCCCGAATGATGAAGGATGGTTAAGACACTATAAATTTGTGGGTATCTTTTATATTGCGCCATTCTGATCATTCACTGTAGTCAAACTGCCAATAAAAAATAAAAAACATTCACTATACTGCATCATTAGCTGGATCTGCACAATAGTTGAATGTAGAAGCTCTGGGATAATCTTGTTTGCTCGTTTTTATGCGGCAATCAATCAATACACAACCTGACATAACTCATAATAATAAACCCAATCTAAATTTCAGTGTGTGAAAAGTAATAATAATAACAATAAGTATATCATTTCCATGTAGGCTATTTATTGAACGCGGTGAGTTATTATGGCGGCCGTAGACGCAAAGATGTATGGTTTGAAAATGGATGCTTGCTGGCAGGCTGACAGTGTTGCTCAGTGAGGCAAAGTGCTAGTAAATTATTTGTCTTCTGCAGTTCTGCCCTAATTCCTCTGGGAAGCGCTGCTATTGTCTTTGCCAAAGAGAATAATGATAAATGGGCTAACAATCAAACTTGAGCATTTTTTTGGGGATGCACTCAAGACACCGGGCACAATCTGAATGCATTTGTGGTCCCCTGAAAGAACTGCACCAATTGTTATCCTTACAGTCCTCAGGGGCCACTTACACATTTTTTTTTTTTTTTAAACTGAAAATAGTATCACTTAAGCCCTTTCCAACATGAACATTTTTGAGTGTGGAAACACTATGCCCTAACACTAACTCATAGTGGTTTTAATCAATTAGTTATGTGTATTTGTCTATCCGGTACATTTCCACTGCTAACCCTCTGGCTTTCAATTCTGATGCATAAAAGTACAATCATCTTTTTCTCAACTTCAGTTGGCTCATTCACAAGCACTCGTCGTCCCCATCTGTTCCCTCTTGGGAGTGTGACACAATGCGTTTCTCTGGCCAAAAGCTTCTCTACGCTGGAGCAGAGGTTCTCCTCAGCCATATTTAAAGGTTACAAGCGGGGTAAATGCCAGCGCCGTTTGCTCACAGTTAATCAGGTCTGGTTTTGCAGATAAAGCAGAGGCAAAACTTTTGGTGTAATGCTCCAAACGCTCCGTCTTCGCTTCCAGGCCTTTTGTCGAAGCGGCTGCATTTCCGCAGGATGCGAGGTACAGAGCGCGCCTGTCAGAGGACTGTGATTTGTGGCACCGCCGCCCTCGCCAACTGTGAGGCACCGAGGTGTGACCGCAGAGATGGCCGACACCTCCGGCTGCCTCAGGGCCAGGCAGTCAATTATACAATACTGTGCATGGCGAGCGATGACGTGGGCTCGGTAGAGCAAGGGCAAAGAGGAAGTGCATTTCGGAGTGGTTTATAGCCACAGTAGCATGTTCATCGCAGTCATTTTATTTACATACTATTGTGTCTGACAAAATTGGTTAGCATCACTGCTAGTGCACTCCTACAGCTGACAGATTTCCTAATCAGACAAATAATAGTGCCCCAAAAGTGACAGTTCAACATTCAGACTATTGTTATTGTATAGTTAGCGCTAAAATAATATAAGACGCAAGTACAAGGTATAAAAAGTCTAAAACAAGTTGACCAAAGGTCACGTGACCTTCTGCCATTTTGCAACGTCATGCGTGTTTATTGTGACTTAAGAATAATAAATATTCCAATTCCCGATTGTAGAACTGTTTGATACTAGCATATAGAAAGTGTTTTGAAAAAAAGTGCACTATAAAAGTCTATCTCAGACCAGTGATATTTCGGTCTCCTGAGGATCTCAACTGTTTATGAGGACCATGTGTGGACATCTCCAAGAGGGTCCTTGTTCAAAGCGAGCCGCCACTCCTTTGTGGAACACGTTATCGTGCGCATGCAGATGTGCTTTTTGTTAGAGCCTTGCACCTCATCCATTACCCCGGGCCTGCCAAGGAGATAGCGCAGAATGAATCTATTCAAAAAAGGACCATGACAGAGCAGGCTGCTCAGCTGAACTTTCCATGAACTAGGCTCAACAGCGGGATCCATGCATCACACCAAGAAAAAAAAAAAAAAAAGTAATTTCTTGTTGCTGCTCTGGCCCACGTTCCATACAGATTGCTACTATCAACATAGTCTGGCGTCCCCATGTATCAATCTGTCATTGTGATATTTACTTTGAGTACTGACGATCCTTCCTGTGAGAAGCGGGAACTGGCAAGTTTGTGATCGTCTTATCTTGCTGAATCAATGTGTCACTGTGTGGCCCGCTCAGATAGAAGTTAAACCGATCGACTCTCTTGCCAAAGAAATTGCATTTAAAAACACCTCAGTGTGATACATCTATGCCACTGTCAACTACGGTTTAAATACGCTACTTGTTGAAGTTACTGGATATGAATCATAAATTTGCAGTTGTTTTTGTAAATGGTATTAAGACGGCTAGCTAGTTAGCTGGCCGTCTTAATACCATTTACAAAAGCTAGCTAGCTCGGCGATAGTCCATTGCAAGAAATAAGATAGATGAGTATGCGCAAGTTAAAAAAATTAATTGATTCTACAATTTTGTTATACTACTTACACATTGCATCATAAAAAGAAAGCAATTCTAGAGATGTTCCCAAAACCTTTCTGAATGACAACATTAAATGACAGAATGCATTTTTAGGTCAGCTGGCCGTGTTAAAACAACCGATACAAAAAATGCACATCAAAAACAAACCATCAACTCAGTGACTTTATTTACACCCAAGAACTTCAGAGAAAAGCAATGCTGACAATGCATGACAAGTCCTGCTGCCATTCTGCACTGCAAGTGCTCCAGGCCACAACTGGGACAAAAGCAACAACACATCAGACGCGAAAAGACTGGAGGGATGCTCATTGCTCACTTGTAAACACAAGCAACTATTTGTTTACTCCGATTACAAAAGGATGCATTCAAGACTTTTGGAACACTTCTAATATAGGGGTCGTCAAAGCTTTGAAAACCGACAACTACTTTCTTGGTCCTGAATAATACCAAATGTAACCAGTTATGCACACACTTACGAAATAACAAATTTGCTCCAATTACTGTATATTTATAAATTTAGTCAGAAAAATCAGAAAAGTCAGTTGCATTCAAAATACATTACTATGGACACCACGGCGGGTGAAGGTATTCATTTCTGTCGTCATCCATCATGTGAGTGAAGGATTTTACATGCTACTTTCCAAAACAGTGCTTGATTCAAACCAGCAATCAACAGGTTTCATACAAACATTTTACAAAACATTTGCTGTCACATCTCAATGAACGATCTCAACAATAAGCACAATAAATCAACAACCAACAATCAAACAAACAAATGAAAATGAGCAAACTCAACAAAGAAGACACTTCATGTCGCAAGAGGAAATGCACCTTGGCTAAAGCCCAAAAAGGTAGAATCCATAGGAAATATAAAAATAAGTCCATTAAAAAAAGCATTAAAGATTGCATTCACATAATGAAGTCACCAGTTTTAGAACAAATTAAAAAAAAAAAAAGAAGTCAGCAGGTTGTTCCTGCTTCCTTTACTTTTGGTTCACAGGTGAGTTTGACATCATTGATTAGATCAACCAATCAAAGCGCCTTATTCGATGATCAGAGAAATTGCTGCACCACTCTTGACCTGTTTGCTTTGCCGTTCTCGGAGGTGAAAGTCACTCTAAATGGGCCTCTTTCTCCAAAAATCAACCTTATACAGACCTCGGAACTTTATTTTGAAGTAACTGGTCTTATTGAGTGTAAATGCTAAGTCTGATTTCATTGACTGTAATTGAGAATGAAGTGTTGTGTCATTAAAAAAACGCTCATTTGCATAAAAATAAATCCAGTGGCTGTGGAGAGAAATGGAACTTTTCATGCAACAAACCAGGGGGTAGTGTCACGTCCTCGCAACGTGCTGAGCCAGCAAAACGCTTGCTTTATTTGCACTGCAAATGTCACCATTTCACTTTCCCTTTTCGTTCACCTCCAAAGGCATCAAAGCAATAATGCAAAAAGCATTACATTTCATTAATAAAAATGTCACATTTAAGAGCAAACGGAATTCCGTGTTTATTTGCGTGAACTAATTGCTGAATTTGACGCTCTATGAACCTATTTCAAAGGTTTGAAAGTAAGAATATATATATACATATATATATATATTATATATACAGTTTAAAATATATAGTTTTTATATATAGTTTAAAAAAAAAAAAACCACGACAGGGCAACGTCATTTGGTCATTATGGGCTGACAGAAATGGTCCAATAGGAAAAGAGAGTTCACCTGCAAACCGGAAATGGAAGACGTATTTTCTATTCGTTCTGTGTGTGGGCTTTTAAAGTATTTAAAAGTATATTTCACGGTTTATATGTTATATTTTGGACCTTGGCCCACTTTGGTATTTCTATTTCAACTATGAACGTGATCGACGTGTCTTCACGGGTAAGTTTGCTCTGTTTTATCTGTTTGTTGCCTGGTTGTTTCAAGAGAAACGGCTAATTGAAATCGTTATTGATGTGTTGTGTCTTGAAATAGTTGTTTTTGTAATGTATTCAGAAGGGGGTTCCATTTGCATGTAACGTCACATTTATTCAGCCATCTGTTAAGTGACTGAATCTGTCGTTGCTCTTTACCAGTGGATGAAAGTGACGTAGATGCTTAAGTAACAAAAACTTATTCAAACCGAAAATGTCTGTATTAAAATTACTCTTTGTCAAATTACATGTGATTGTTGATTACAAGAAATGCAAGTGGAAAATGTATAGAAATTGTGGTAGCGTTTGTACATTGGTGTGCCTTTAAGAGGCGGGCCTTGCTGGGCTGGCATGCGACATAGTTGAGTTTTTGTGTGAGTTTATGTGTTTCAATAAACAGCAGAAAAGTTTAAAATCATACGATATAACAGGTCAAACAACAAAATTTTCTTGTAGCTTTCCTCCTAGCTAAGCGTTATTGTTTGGAGTGAATCTAATTGTAGTTATTTTTCTCCAGGTCGAGACAGACCACTGTGTCTTTCTGCAAGAGACATTTAAGATTACACCGTAGGCCCGACATGACAAGGAAATATGATCACGTAGAAGTTTCTTCTTCTTGCTCGTTTTAAGACACAAGAGGGTCAACGTGTGCTCACGGTTGAAGGGCAGGGATTTGCTGCAAGTGGTTGAAGAAGCTAGTAGGAGTTGACATGATGAATTGGGAAGTGCTGTTGGTGGTGGTGTCCTTTTGAAGTGCATCACTTGTGTCTGAGTGCTTTGTTATGCACAGTAGCTCCAGGCTAGCCCGCTTCCTTCATTTTCATTTAGTCCCGGGAAGAAGAAGAAAGCGGGTGGACTGTCGGAACATGGCTGTCCGGCTCTCCGTGTTTCGAAGGGACGCCCGCATGCGTTCTCGTTTCTCTTTAACTCAGAGCACATGGGGGGGAAATTATAATTAATCTGTTAATGACAGTCGGTGCTGTCATAAGCTCGGGGAGTGCATAATAAATTGCCGTAATAAAAATTAAGATTGCATGCATCATTGAGGCCTTCGGAGGGTTTGTTTAATGTAGTTGGGAAGAAAAAAAAAAAAAACGGTCACAGCCGACGTGACGTCCAGCGCTTCGGCGGGAGAATGCTAATTTCTGAATGACACTTAACCTGCTGCAGCTCAAGCACAGCTGAGGGAGGTTCACGGGGAACCTAATGAGTTTTTCTGCATCCCATTTTGAAACTCACTCAACTGGATGGCCTGCTTTGTATCCAGAAGGCAAGAAGGATAATAAGAAAAACTTTGCTTGGGCGATACTGATGACTTGGTCCTTTAAAATAACCTGTTCCCGTTTTTATTGAAGGTGAATATATTTTCCATTTACTGGACTGGCGCAATCTATTTTTATTAACGCTATGTTGCCCAGCCCTTTGAAAATGGAATATTTGCTGATGTTTTTGGGGACACAAGGGTTGTCGCTTTGGAGTTGAGCCTGAAGGCAGGCTGCTTGCTATATTTCAATTGTAGCCTGACACCAGTTGACACAAAATAGTTGGCCAGGTCACCTTACAAAAACATCTCTCTCTCTCACTCTGGGTGAACAATGACAGATAGACAGATAGATATTTTGTTGACAGACAGTCCACAGCACGCTAAATGAGTCCAAGCTTGGTGAGGAAGATTTAGTCGTGAACTTTCAAATGACAACATCCCCTTCCTGTCTCGCAGTTCAACTTGGCAAGAGTCTCTTTTGTGTCAGACAGATTGCAGTCGGGTATAAATCAAGAACAATGTCCAATCGAGCTTTGAACAGGGATTTGTTTTGCATTACACTTGAAGATTGGCTAACCTAAAAAAAAAAGAAAAAAAGCAACACACATTGATCGGTGTTGAGTTGCTTGAAGTTCAGTGATCTACTTTGATGAGCTACGTCTTATATTGTGACTCACCCGCATTCCATAAAAGACTGCGACGGGGCTCTGGTATTTCAAATGCCGCGAAACATAATATGAATGTTGGACATACATGGCGGCAGTGATGAATGGGTATGGGTAGAAAAGGTGTCAGTGTTGCTTACAGGTCAACTGCCTTGCGTGATGGCCTGACAGCACTTTGCACTTCTTCAAAATAACTTCGAGTAAAAGGCTGCAAAGGTATTAATTGAACAAAAAAAAAAATGGGGCAAAAATTAAACAAAACATACACACCTACCAAGTTTATTTAAAACAACTACATAGCTTCTTTTAGCCAAGTCCATTTAGCTCCTTTTCAGCATCAAAAGTTTCCACAAAGGACACAAATAGGCAACGTACATTAAACATTAGAGCAAAGCAGCTTTTCACCGCCCCAATGGACCGTTCACTTTTTCATACATTTAGGGAAAATATAATCATTCTTTTTAATTACTGCTCCTAGGCACTCTATTAAAATTGTAATTCACCTCATCCACCTCGATTGATCTGTTCACAGTGGGTGGCTGTGGTGAAATGCACTGTATAATATTCACGCCGCTCCGCCCCGGTTGTGCTGCGTGTCAGAAGGCATCTCGCGGCGAATCCCTCAGCCACCTCGCGGCGCAGCCTGTGGAACTGATGAGGTGAAGAGCATCGCTCTGCGGCTCCGTGCTAGTAATCACGGGACTGAAGAAACACATACATCATCTGCCACACGGCTTGGCGTGGCGAGAGAAAGGCCTTCGCATCACCTAAGATGTCGGACAAATGACGGCCACGCGTGTGTTTTGTCTCCTCGCCGAGTGGAGGAAGGAGAAGGGGGGGCAAAGAAAAAAAAGCTGAGCCTGGCACTTCTTCCCCTCCCCCAGCACAATCGCTCTTCTTTGCTCCCTCCATCCGTCTTGTTGTTGCACATCCGCGGCTTCGCCTTCAGCCCTGCAGGAGCTTCGATATTGGCAACACGGTTAGCGCCCCTCCACGGAAATAACAGTGGAAAAGATGACATAAATTATTTGCCAATTGTTTGACACATGCAGGGCATTGTCCTCGCTACGATCATCAATGCTTTGTCACCTGAAGCTACGAGTGCTGCCACTGCGGCTTTGTGTCTCACTCCTGAGCTTCCTTGCTAAAAAGCAGAACGGAATATCTCCACATGACAGGGGATGTGCAAATATTTACTTTTGAGAAACTTTTGATGATATAATATGTTGATATTATGATTGCGTGCTATTATTTATAATTCTTGTTCGGAACGGATTAATGGCATTTCTATTCATTTCAATGGAGAAATGTGTTTTGAGCTGTGATTGTCATCAAGGTGCTGCTGTTTTTTCTCTTACTGTCAGAGAACGTCTAACTAAAGCTGTCAGACATTGTATTCTTTTTTTTAACATACAACACAGCCGTAGCTGAAAACAAAAACTCCTGTTTTATTTCTCCAGAAGACTAAATTACAGCCTGCAGTTCTCATCTGCCTGCACGCGAGTGACTAAGAGAGACAGGAAAAATAAAACAATATTAGCTCATCTTATAACTATTTGCCTTATTTCTTGAAGCGCTTCAAACTCATTTGAGTCATCTCCTTTGTACTCTGTTATTAAATTGCGGCCGATGATGCATTGCAGCGCATATGTTGCGTCTTGGGGAAACAAAATGATCTGACACGTTGCATGCATGCTACAATTATTGCGCATGGATATGAGACGTAGTGCTGCTGGATCAATACTTGATTCGGTTGGATGAAGAATGATGTGAAGGAAGAAATTACACACACTGAAAGCTGTTCATGATCTGTGGGGGAGGTGTTCTGTCTCCGTGTAATGAGCTTGTTGTCGTGCTGAGGTACAGAGTGGAGCAAGCAGAGCCGCCGACCCTATGCGGCGTGTACCATTCCATAATGTCCTTGCCCTTGATCACTTCCCGCTGCCTTCAATTGCACTGAAACGCATTATGAATTAATCACCTCGCCTGGCAATTTGCATAAAACCTACACGCGTGTGCAAAGCACATGGTTGTAAAGAAGCTGCGTTCGATGGTATAAAAAGACGAAGCAATGTTGTGATATTTGTGATATTGTTTTGGTTAATGTGGTGTATTTGGTGGGAGCGCTCGGTGAGTTTTTTGCATAATACATTATGAGGGGTGCCATTTTTAGTTATTTGTATTCTGACAAAGCTACGTCAGTACCTGTTGTGCTTTCTGACGTGAGAAGAGATTTGTTGTGCGGCGTTCAGGGGAATCTTTGTGGCTACTGCAGTAAACCGAACAGAGGAGCTTGAAGATTGATAGTTTCTTATTTAGACAAATTACAAGTTCGACAGAAAGTCGATCCATCTGATAGGTTTGGGTTTAATTTCCCTTGGAAATGGCACAGGTCGAGAAGCTGTCACTATTCATTTTTTGGATTTTCAGTTTTTACTTAATTTTGTTATGGCGCAAAAGTAGGGCTAAAAAATATGTCACGGGACTGATATGTGAGTCATGCTGCTTTAACAAGGTGACTGACATCAACCTCCAATTTGCTTTAGCACTGAGCGTCCGCATTAGCAACATGGCCGCAGTCTTTCTCCCCACTGCTTTTCCTAAATGCCTCCATTTGCATTTGTCACATTGCGATGTATCACTTGGAGAGAGAGGGGGGTGGGGGGGTGTTGATGTGATGGGAAACCCTCCAAGAGTTGAACGGCAGCCGGTCGCGCGACCGGCGTCCGTCTGTCTGATACGTGCTGGCTCTACAGTGTATTTAAAAAACACGCCGGCCGGTACCCGAGAGGCGGAGCATCCGACCCCTCAGGAAAAAGATACCCTCACAACCAAGGGAGAGGGGAAATTATTTAATGAAGATGGATCACAGTGATGGCTTTTCATTTCATTTCTTAACAGTGGGCATACGGCTTTATTACAGCCGCTTCTCACCTTTATCCTCCCAGGCGAGCCACTCCACTGCGCTCACTTTACACAGCTTTTTGTGAGTTTCCCAAAAAAAAAAAAAAAATATGCCCACATTGTCGAACTGGCTTTGCCGGTTGGTCTTTGGGGAAATGTTGACAATTTAACCGAGTTCCATCTGGCCACGTTCTGCCTGCCTTGTATGGCTGCTGCAAGGTCTCCAGTGAAGCGATGTCCTCTATCGTAAGTGAATGTCACTAGCCCTTCACCGTTTGTGCACATTGGTTCCCCCCGCAGGCGGCGCATATACGAGGGAAGGGACTCGACCCGCTCTGTTGCTGAAACAATTCAAACATGTTATTTTCTAGATCCGATTAATCAAACAAAATAATTGACAGATGAATTAATTGTTAATAATCATTAGTTGCAGCCCTCATGAATATTGATTCCACGTCCAACCAGGTAATCACATCTATCCCATTTCATTTTGGAAAGACTTTTTAATTCAGCTACCTGTGAGTGACCCGTTTGACCTGAGTGCCAAAGTATCGTCTGCACCTCTGAACTTTTGGACCAAGGGTCAGGGGTTCAAATGGACAATGACCGGCCCCTCTGGCTGCAAATCTGAACCCTTGAGATAAAGACTCGAAGAGCATTTCGGGGTCACCCTGAAACTGAAGCTGCAGTCATGTATGTTTGACAGCCCGCTTAGATTTTAATCATGAATGCAACATTAAACGTTCCGAAGGACTGATGCCTTGATTAGATTGGAATAGATTCATTTATTGTCATTGTATAAATGTACCACGCAATTAAAAGCTCAAGGTGACGATGGCGCGCGCACCAATTAACGCAAGAAAAGCAAAAGACAATTACCGATTCAATTTGGTAGCACAGAGGATTCATTTCAACGCATCATTTCGAGATGTATGTCGATAAACACGGAGGTGTTTTAGTGCTGCCGAATCGATGAATGTAAAATGAAAGATAATGAAAGTTGGAGTCATCATAAAACTCTGAACTTGCTCTGGTCGTGAACCGGGAGGAGTCGGGACGAATTTGTCTGATGTAACACAGATTTATGAGTCTTACAGTGCACAGCTCGCTAGTCCTAATTAGGTAGTTACCGTAAAATGGGATTTGTATCATCACATTGGTTGGCGAGTGTAGCCTGGAATGCTCGCCTCCGTTAACCTTATACATTTATGAATTTCAATATCGTCAGGGGCATAGAATACTTAGAGGAATAATTAATGCGGGACGAAATTGAGTTTGAAAAGCCTGCGGTTGGTCGGCCGTCAGCCGTTTGCAACGACTGAGGGATGGGGAGGGTCAACGTGTAACGTCTGTTGCTCGAGCAGCGCCGCTTTACGACTTCCATTTGCCCGAGTGCGCGCCGCCTGGCCGCTTGCTTCTCTCTAATGACGCCTCCCTAATGCCGCATGGACCAGCAGAGGATTGCAATATAAGTAGAGATAGGGGAGGCCATTGGGTAGAAATTAAAATGCCATAATTGATCATATTTCAGTCAAACTACACTTGCTCCATATGATGTTAGAGCTTTTAATTCGTGCATAGTTAATGTATTGGATGTGATTCAGAAGGAAAGGATTCCTGCAGATTCAGGGAGCGAATAGTAAAATTTGAAATTGGCAAAATCAATAGTAAACAGATGCACTGTGATATATTTTTGTTAGATGTGTGCCTTTAAGGGGCGTGGCCTACTGAGTGATGTCAGAATCTGGAGTTGATCTGTATGTGAATGTCTGGCTGTGAGGTGTGGCCTACAGCAGTTTCTTCAATGTTTTCATTTTCTGTGGATTTTACTGCTTAATTCATATTCCACAATGTTAATCCGAATATAAGTAGTTCTGCAAAGAACATATTATTGTGAAGAACATTTATGACTTGACCCGAATCATTTGTTTTTATTTCTGTCTATGCTAGCCTGTCAAAATGTTTGTTTGAGAATCTGCTCTTGGCGCCATAAAAGTTGCGGGCCACTCTACTGTGCAGAATCAATATAATATAAAAATGACCTCACTTACATCACATTATTGTCAACTACAACTAACCTTTAGTCATTCAACCCCATATTGGTATGCAATTTTTTTTGTAGGTGCACCACAGGGAGCAGAACAGGTTAATGGCCGCCCACACACAGTCGAACTGGAAGAGTCATTAGAGCCGAGCCCACGGTGTCGCGACGCTACAGGCTCTGCTCATGTTGTGCTTCGGAAGTCAAATAATTGCAGGAAGCAAGGGGACGTGGCTAAACCATGCCAGTCTGGGACGAGAGGGCAGCAGACAGAAGCTGGACTATTCATGCGGGATGCCTCTAAGTGCACTTCCCGTGCCGCCCCCCCCCCCCCCCCCCCCTCTGACGGTCCCCCTTATATCAAAGATGCTCTGTTTATGTTTTGTAATCAATTGATATTGTGCATGATGGATGAGCCGTTGCCAGAGCTGCCCTCTCTATTGGAGCCCGAGTCAGAGGTGGCCCAATGTAATGGATAGCTTGTCCGCTCCAAAACTAAATGTGCAACTATGCCGCAACATGAAATATAAAGCCGGCGGATGGCGTCGTTAGCCGACTATGTCACCGCGGTGAACAAGAGTATGATGAGTGGTGCGACGTGGTCTCCTCTTCAATTTAACATCCTCTCGCAGGGGATATATTTCATTTCGCGTCTTGGCGAGTGTCTCAGCGCTGCGCTACAGATGTTAGATTTAGATGTGAAGGGAGGGGGCGGGCGTAAATCCTTTTTGAAAAGACACAATGTGACTCGAGTTATTCTGCCACACGTTATAAATGCAGACACTATCGTGCCGCCTGCTACCGAAATCGTGTATTCAGTTCATTATGAGGTGCTGGCTTGCTTTTTGTTGGACTTGCTTGTACTTCTTCAGTCAGATAGTGTGGGAAATACAAGATGGATAGGTTGCCTAGATTAGATAAAGATGTGTGTGTGTGTTTGTGTGTGTGTGTGTGTGCGCATCCCAGTCCTAGGATGGCCGTGGTCTGAACGTGCACTTTCATCCTGGTGCTTTTTCTTGCCTCCAGCGATGGGAGTGGATGACCTTTTACTGTCAGCTCCTAACATGACAAATTACAGAGGCTGGATGACCGTGTTTTTTAGGAATGCAAGAGTTCACTGCCTGGTCAGGCCACTGGCAGGGCACAGGACCTCTACACTAGAGGCCAAGTGATTAATTCATCAAAAAGCTGCATAAAGTAGGTATCAAAAGTGTGCGCGCTTCTGTTCAAACGGCAGAATTTGGTGATGTTAAAAAAAAAATAGAGACCAAGATAAATAATTTTAAAACTTTTTCTACCATCCATATCGCCGATAACCCATACAACTCAATTGAGGAAAAAATAAATAAATAATCTCGAGAGCCTTTCGGAAAAAAAGTTCAAATTTAGACTCAGATACATGTTGGAGTTGTGTAAAAAAATGAAAATTAAGAGTCAGTGTTGCCTTAGCAACCTCAAACAAAACAAAGGAAAACTATTGTTTTGTTTTTATACTCATAAGATTATTTTCGTGCTTTCTTCTTAGCATTTGCATGTTGACGATGCTCATGAAACATCTAAGCTCCCCCGCTTGATGCCAATGCCCTCCTTAATTAGAGATCATCCGGACCAAGTGCGGGCCAAGGCATTTCTTTCCGACCCCACGGGCCCGATGCGCGCCATCCGCTCGGCCCTCTTGCATCGGCATCACTCAGACCTGTCAGTTTGCACGAGTGGCCGGTGAGTAATCATTGTGCTGATTATACGCCTTCCAGAGGCCTCGTTGCAGAAGTTGCACACTTGAGATCGCTCGCCTCGTGAATTTCAGCCTTTAAGCCGGCCGGACTGACAACCGGTAGTGTCGTCTAATTTGCGTCAGTACAAACTTATGCAGCCATTTACAAGTCACGACATATTTACTCATGGCGGTCATTCTCTCAGATTGCTTCATTTCATATTCCTAATTTGCTCAATGACGGAATTATATTATGCAAATGTTTATTCGAATGGCTTTAGTCCCACACAGCTAATATTACCGGTGTAGTTATCCCGATGCGCTGTGTAGCCGACAGTTAGTGGGGTGGGAAAATTAAATGGAGAATAGCCCCGTCCACTTTTTACAGAGCGGAGCGTTCGGCATAGTGAGAAAAATGATGATTTCCTCCCGGCGGGGTTTTGAAACACTCGTAAACAGCTGTCCGTGCACGCGGAAACTCGTGTAGCCGACAGTATTAGTCTGTCTTCAGTGCTAATTCTATGACAATCAATTATACTCAGTACGATGTCTGCTGTGCCAGGCCGCACATTTTAATTGGCCATATCCTTCATCATAAGATGCTTTAGACCAAAAAAAAAAAAAAAAAATAGCCAAAGGTAGTTTATGGGGTGCACTTATGCTGCAGTAACACTGATATGCAGAGGATGTTTGAATACAAACAATCATCTGCTTCCTGGAACTGTTTTTTTTTTTTAGAGAAGAGAAACAAATACTTTGAGCAGCAATGACGACTCCACCGATTCATGGCCACTCCTCTATAAAAATAAACCGCCGGGAAAATATCAGGTTCCCCTGACGTCACTAAAACATCATTATGCTTTCAACAGTCTTCCAATGAAAATGAATATATCGTTAGCCTAATAGCAATGTGCGTACGTGTGACGTTTGTTGGTTATGATTGCATTATCACTGTTGTTTTATGTCATTTTTCAACTGGCTTTAGTTTCTCCTAAGCCTAAAGACAAACTGTTGCAACCCTTCCCTGGCTTTTCCCCCTGTAGCATCAGATCACTTTCTGTGAGGTCAATCCCTTTGACCTTTGCCGTGACTACAGTATTTGACCTGGTGTGTATACAAGAGGATTACAGAGGTCCTTAATAAGGGATGAGTCAAATCCCTTTGTGTTATTTGTCCAAAGTTGTGTGACAATGAGGGATTAGATGACCCACTGTGGCCAAAATGAATGGGGCGGCTGATTTTGGAATCCGGCTAATTGGATTCGGTTAGCATGGTGTATATGTCCTGTAGATGACGTCACATTCATTATTTTCCCCTAAGTTGAAACTTGCTGTTTAACATCAGCAATTACAAGCTGCTGACAGCAGGGTTACATGATTGTGTGTTGCTGTACACTGAAGGCTACAGTGATGCCAGACGCCCCCTATAGGCGGTTAATGGTATGTCACGACATTGAGTCAATTGTAGTTTGTTAGATGTTACCACACAATACTTTGTAGCTTTACATATGACGTTATATATAGATTTCTGGCTTATTTTATACAAATAGGTCAATTTGTTTGCAAGTCAGCATCGTGTGTTTGTCAAGTGCTATTCATGGAATTTGGTGAGTGAAGCTGAGCAGTAACGCGAGAAGGCTGACAGCGCTAATGGCTATAAAGATAAGTGCAAGAATGTGACGCCTGGAAAGCCACAGGCAAGTGGATGGAAGCGCGAGTGCAGCACTCTGACTCCTCCCTCACCATGGGGTGGGGGGGTTGCAACACACTACTTGCATATATCATTTATTGCACAGTAAATCATTGCCTTTAAATCCTGCTGGCGACATTACATAAACAAAGTTGACCTATAATTCCACAAAGCTGTTAGAAAGCGTTTCATCACGTTCTGTTATACTAATGCCTGCTGTTTGAATGTGCATTTCTAGCAAGATCAATGGGATGACTTCTCTCTCTCTCTTTCTCTCTCACTCGCTCTCTCCTCTCTCTCTCTTTTTCCTGAGGTGTGGCCAAATTAAATAGTATTTCTCAATCCTCAGGGTCTCTGAAAGGAAGTCGGGGCAGGGCCCTGATACTGTGCTGGTGGCCAAAGGAAACAAGACCCCCAAAATCATTCCAGCATTCACCAGGGAATAAAAGTATGTGCTCTCACACTCCAGCATTGACGTAAATATTTGCATGACATGCGAGATTCTATCAGAAGTACAATGTCACCATGGGCCATACAGTGAGGGCGTACTTTACAGTGGCTAAGTTGAGAGTAATGGAGCACTCCAGGCCAGAGTGCAGCTACACTTACACAGTCATGGGATCATTCTGTCATCACGCCGTTAAATGAAATGTCATCTCGGTTCTCGGACTGTCATTTTAGCTGCTCTGTCATGACCCACGCAGACGGAAAAAAAAAAAAAAACTCCGCCACTGACTGATCATTCTCGATGCCTGGCGGCGTTTTCGCGCTCGTTTCCCACGTATGTTAACCTTCGCAAGAAGTGTGCTTGGCTTGCCCACGTGAGGAAGAGCCTCTCTGTTACTTTGGAAGCACGAATGTGTCCGCGAGCTACAGCGTGTGACGTAAGCCCATTCATTCCATTGATGTCCATCATCGCTTACTGTAGTGAGAGGAAGCTGGTTGCCATGCAAGCAAGCATTTCCTCCATTCAAAAAAAAAAAAAAAAATGTGCATCCTACAAACCCTCCGAATTTTGAACCCCACTGACCATCATCTTCTGCTCGTACGCTTCTCCTTCGCGAGATCAAGACTGAGATTATTTGCGTGAATTCACGCCGCGACTCTTTGGAGAACGATCACTGTCATCGCCAAACAATGGCGATGATTTATGAAATGTGACGGAGCCGAGACGTTCGCCGTTATTGATTGGTATTGTTAGCGGCCTTAAAAGAGCCATATGTCTTCATCTAGCGTAATGGCATACGCGCTACAAATAAGTTTAGCACACTGTGTGAGCTCAAGACCCAAAGCGAACATTTGAGTGTTGCGATACACGCCACATGGTTCGTTTTATTACATCTCCCGCCATCATAGGGCGGTTTTTGCATGAATTAGCCAAATAAATGAATACAAAGCTCAGTCTTGACAAGCGCATCAATAAAAACCTATTAGACAGGTGCGCGCCGCTTTTTACAATATCATCATACACTTTTATAGCGCCGCTAAGTGAAAGAAACAAAGTGTGTGCTTTTTTTTGGGGAGCCACATGCATCTTAGTCAAGCATCATTCCTCTCGGAGATGCCTTTATGAAAATGATCTAGTCGCTATTTGTTTTGGGTTGTCACCAGTAGGAGGCTGTTGCATCAACATCCTCTCAAGGTTAGCGTCGCAGACGAATGCTTGCCGTAGACGGCGCTCGTGCGTCAACGTTTCGCCCATTCGTGACGGCTCGTCCAACGCCCGGCTACTTAATACCGCACGAGTTGTCCCCCGAAAGCTGAGGTCAAGAGTTCGGCCACTTCCTCCGGGGTCTCGCCACATCTTGATTTTTAAAGGCGCCACCTGTCAGAGACACTACAAAAAAAAAAGATCATGATGGAACGCAGGTTGAGAGCCAGAAGCTCTGTCACTTGACGTCGCCTCCTGGCTCACCCTGCACGATAAAACTCCGATTAAAGCAATTGTGGTCCAGCTCCCGGCGGCTCCAGCCGGAGGGCGTGCGGATCGTTGTGGATGCTAATGAAGCCCAAGCGCTGAGGTGAGAGAAGCTGACTGATGGCAAAATAATAGCAGACGCGTATTAACCGCAGAGTTCACCCACATGTAAAAGGTTGGCCCAAGAAGTCTCGCTCTTTATTCCTTTCCAATACGACTTGTGATGTGGAAAGATTGTTTTCCATTGTGCCTGTAAGCGCTTTCTTGTGTGCTTAAGCATTTCTCTTCCATCCTCAAAGAAATAGATACATTTCCTTGTATGTTTCCTCACATAACACTCATGGCGCCCAATAACCCGGTAGAGTTAATCATATTCGTAGAGTTCAAGATAAATATCCACTTTCACGAAGCTGTCAGGGAGTCTAATCAGCCAAATAAACCGCACGAGCCCGAAGAGGTGAACTAATCATCGACTAGGCTTTTGTAGGATTGAATGACTTTGAAAAACTAATTGTTACCGCCCTCCCAACATTACCATTGATATTCAATATAAAGTTCTCTTTGCGTGAATTCCTTAACAAACGCAAGCACTAAATTAAATGGATGGCAACAGGTGGGACACACAGATCAATTTGACTTTCTGCCTTCTAGTGCAAGAGCATTCAATCACTCTGTCTGTCACTATACATCACTTGCATAGATAGAAACAAAACAAAAAAAATCATACCAATTAAATGAAATTGACCCGGCGCAACTTTCTAACTCATGCCAATCAAAACTTAGCAACATGTGACCCCGCCGCCCCCCAGTAATAAAGTTACCTCATTCAAGTACTTCGATTGGTAAGACTAAACGAGCCAAACAGTCAATATTAGTTTCCCTTCAACACGTTTCCAAAACAATTCCCTCCTCTTGCTCAAAGTGTATAATCCTACCCGGTCATTTGTTAGCCGCCGCATCTCCCACGCGGAGGCGAGGCCGCCGGCGGAGCGTCGGGGAGCACGGGAGGTGAAAGCTTATAGTAGCGTATCAGAGCCGGAGAGATTTACGCTCATTTATCTCCATTTCACCGCACACGGTGTCGAGTAATAAATGCTCAAGCGAAAGTGGTGTTTATCACTGGAATGACAACATCTCCCAGATGCTGCAGGAGAAATCTGGAAAATAGATAAAGCATTACTGTGCGGAGAATCCAATTAGAGGAGCCTTACATCATGATAATCAAGCAGAGGTGAGCCACTTCGTTTAGGCTGCTGGATAACGGCGAAGAGGGGAGGTCCGCTGGGCTAGATCAGGGTGACTTGCAGTTAGGACCTGCAGCCATCTACTGTTTACTGTGCTGTGGGGAGCTTTACCCCCTAGTGGTTAAAAGGAGAACTTCCAGACCGATAAATGGACCATATTTTGCTTTTTCCCTACGGACCAAGATATTTTATTCATCATGTAGATTTTTTGGAATGAATCGGTTGATTAATCGATGAATTGACATTGGGAATGAAAAAATAAAACATGGGTACAGATTTAGACTGGAGAAGCGAGAACGGCCATTATGGTTGCTTGTTGTTGCATTGCGGTGGAGTGGGAGCACCCCAGGGTCTGTCATTTCTGCTGTGCTGCTTTCCTGCTGCTCAGCATTTCCCGGGGCCTCTGGAGGGAGGGAGGGACGGAGGGGGGAAACACAGGAGACCAGCCATGTGAAGTGTAAAGTCATTTACATTTCCTGCAATGGATACGCATCCATTTGGGCATTCCTATTTTGTCTTCATCAACTCGGTGTTTCTCAGTAAAAGCTAGAAACATGCCTGATATTTTTTCTGATGTTGGATCCTGTCAGATGCGTCACCTTCAAAGCTGGCGAATGCACAGCAGGTGCACATGTGGCCGCAAGGACAAAATGGACATTTCTGCACTCAGCGAAAGCTCTCTGCTGACTTCACATCGTCACAACAACCTCGATAGGGCAATGCTATGTTTAGCTTACTCTTTAACATCAATATAAGTAGGCATGGACATGTGTTTGTGTTTTGTATATAGTGAGGACGAACTCACAAGTATTTTCTGTTTGCCGTAGGTCTCGGCCCCCCCTGCAAATTGTAGACTTGACTGAACTGTAAAAATAAGCTTTGGTGTCATGTGAGCGTTCTCGTCTGTGTAGTTGTTTGCGATGAGCATGCATTCTGACCTTCCGCCCCTCCAGCACCCTCGTAACCTCACAGAAAGTTCACCAGAGGGTCAAAAAGTCCCTCGGCCTGCTTAGACACTGTGTTGATGGAAGTGCTCTACAACCCCCCCCCTCCCCCACGCCGCTCTGTAAAAATGTGACACACACAAAACAAGCACAAGACAAGCCTAATGTGGCCATCATGTGATCATGCAGGTTGAGGAAAAATATTTGAGGTCTTGACAGCTTTGTATCTACATTTCATTGCGAGCAATGAGGTTTACATTCCTCCTAGGGGGGTGGGGGGGTCACATGGTGCTTCGAGGAGAGCTTACAGCTTCCCTCGGTAGATTATTTTATGCACATTGACTTGAATGCGATAGTTTGTTTCCAGATCAGATTAGTCTCGGTGTGATTTTACGGCAGAGATGATAATAATGGCCGCCAGTGCCGAGATGCGTGTTGACACCATTACTCATGCCTTTTGCCACGCGCATCAATCTTTGCATGCTGTACAGGCGCTCCTGAGGTGAATGAATTTTTCACTTTGGAGTTCAGAGCGAGGTCAGGCAGAAACACACGTAAGGGGGAGCGCAGCAGGTAAAACGCAGGATATGCGCCACTCATTTTTCTTTCCGTTTCAATCTTTTCCTTCCTTCTCGTTACACTTCTGGCATTTGCTTGATCTTCTCACTGAGCGGGCTGATGTGTTTATGTGATGACATCTGATCTTGGATGTGGGATGCTGGCAAGTTGCAGATGTTTGACATCGGTTGTGATGCCAATAAGGAACTTTTTGTTAATTAAGAACGTTCAAACTAATACAAATAAGGTCAATAATAATCGTGCTGCTGTCTTTGTAAAGTACCGTATGTGCAATGGGTGTGAAAGGAATCATTAGTTGTGTAGCAGCGGAAACAAGCACGTTGTCAGCTACCTGCTATTTACTTTCTCTCATTATTGTAACATGGCTGACGCTGGTGGGAGTGTCAACATCATTAACACCGCTGTCATTAGTACAAGTTGGTACAGAACTGTCGAAACCATTGCCCCGTAAACAGCTTTCACTTTGGCTTGATGGAAAATTTGTTGACATGGAAATAAAATGCAGAAGCTCAGCATACTGTAGATATATGGGATGTTCGTACGGGTTATATAAGAGAGACAATTTATAGTTTGATGGAACTATATTGTTTAAACAATTAAGAACTGGATTACTTTTCAGTCTTAGGAACGTCTCTGCCCATCATAGCAAAATGCTCCCAAAATTTAGTCATTGTTGATATTTTGATTATAATGTAATGTAATAGACTAATGTAATATAATTTAATAAAATAAAAATAAAATGAAAATTGATTTATTTTTTATTTTATATATTTTTTTTCTTATGGTTTTTAGTGACATTTGGTTGACCTCAGTGATGCAACTGATGGAAAAAGTGTTTGTATAAGACTGCTTTTCCAGTGTTGCATCAAGTCGAGAGTTGTCACCTACAGCGAGATTTAAACAAACAAGCCTCCTCACACCTTGTCATCTGTCTGACTTGGCTGGATGTTATTGAAGCCAACTTCAAGGCCTCCAGCTCGCAGCAGCTGCAATCACTTATGTCAGTCGGCCTCAGTTCTCAGACCCTCCGTGCCCTCGGCCGGCATCCCGTCACCCTCCGGGGGGGGGGGGGGTCACAGCTTCTCGCACTCTGTTTCAACCCTCTACGCTGGCCGAGCTGCCCCTCTGAAATCCACTCGACCTTGGCGGAGGTGAACGGCAAACGGCACGAGAACGTTGGAAGCGTCGAACGTGAGGGTCCTCTTTTTGCCAAGTGATTCCAAGTGGATCAGCATTCTTTGTTTCCACACACAGAGCTCAAGTTCATAGTGGGCTGGGCTTTGGGAAACACTGAGCTGCCCAATGGCAGGCCGGCATCCATGTGTGGCTCCTCTGATTTACGGCGCATCATTAAGTCTGTGCATTCCTTCTCCCACTTGGCCCTGGTGCTGGTGGGACCCGCTGGAACACGGCAGAGCACCAGCTACTATACTGTACATTATATTTTATTTACAAGCCGCTTGTCAATCAATTTCTAATCATGAACGCATACTGATTTGGCACAAACACAATGTACTTTCTAAAAGGTCACCAAAATGCTGTCGGCTTGCTTTGTAACACAACATATAGAAAGGTCAAGTCAATATGCAGTCGAGCTAATGCTAACTAGCTAGCTAGTTCTTAACATGCAACATGAACATAATTAACAGCAGAAGTTGTGTTTGATTAATTAAAGAATGAATTTTATGTGTAGATAAGGTTTTCCAAACTGGTGTACACTAAAAATATATTTTGTACTTGAGAACATTCTATACTTTTCTTAGAAACATGAGTTCTATTTTTATAGTTCTCTTTTTTTAGCATGAGTACGTATGTGTACTTTTGCCAGCTCTCCTTATTATTAATGTGTTGTATCATATCTTGATAGCCTTTGTGACTGAGGTCATCTTCCAAGGCTCAACATGAGTCACTGGAGATTTTTGGAGCTGGTTTGCCCTCTAGTGGTAAGGCAACACACTGGAGTCATCCAGACCACCATCAGCAGCCCCCCTCAACCTCCCTCCCTCCTGCAATACTCGAGCCCAGCAGCCATCCAGTGCGCAGGCCACATGCCTCCACTTTGAACATTGCAAGAAAATCATCTGCGTTTTATTCCAGAGTTGCGTTCGATTTCCTCATTTTCCAAGTACTTAAATATTATCAAGGCTGCAATGTAAAAAAAAAAAATACTAGCACGTCTTGCCGCCACCGTAGATGAGTGACACTTTGTGGTTGCTGTTGACAAAAGAGGCCGCCCACAGAAAGTGAGTGTTGAGCTTGATTTATTGTTTTTATCTTCCATCATATTTACACTTACTTGAACATGAAGAATTAAGACCTGCAGGCTGTGCAGTATCAACAACCCCTTTTTGGTGGTGAAATATCTTCTGGTGGACTTGTATGACGTTTATATTACATAGTTCACTTCTGCGCTTTCCATTGTGAGTCTTGAGGAGACGAGAAAGTTGGAGCAGCTCTTGGACGCAGCACAGTGTTGTGATGAGGTACTTCCTGCTGTGTGTGTATGTGTGTGTCTAATGGTTGTTGGTGTTGCTGAGAAGCTCCTCTGACAGAGGTAACGTGAGACTTGAGTAACCGAGCCATTTGCTCGCGTTTGACCGCAGATGTCTTGACCCGGTCAACTGGACGGGTCCAACTTGGAACTCTGGCTTATCTCCATCGCACAGCATTGGTCAGTTCACACCCGGTCGCTCGGTGAAGCGGCACATTCATTTGCCTTGAGTCAGTAGGAAATGTAAAATTCAGAATTACAGATAAAACATGTTTCATTTAAAAAAAAAAAAAAATTTTTCATTGCAGCATGTGTTAAAGATTAAATAACGCAATAGCGCATTTTAAAGTAGGTCCATTTGCAACAGTAATATGCAGACCCGTTCGACCGAGCGTGACTTGAACATCAACTAAACGCTATTTAAATAGTTAGCCAATTTGTTTGCACTACAGCTAACATAAAATTCATCTCACATTTTGATGACATAAACAAATTGCATTCTAAATAATTCATCCTCCAACAACATCTTTGAGCACTTATGTACAACTAATATTTTAATACATTTTGATTGTGATGAAATACAGGACCGCTTTTTGGTTTGATTTGCGGAAAAAAACAGACTAAACTCAATTTATTATACCCCTTGCTTTACTTTCCATGTGTGAGTAAAACCTGAAACAATTATTTACTTTTATGCCATAATGGGCCCCATTACAATGATGAGTCCGGACCACCAGAAAGTGTCTGACCAACTAATATAACTCCTGCAGAAAACAGCACACACACACACCCCAGATGATTCCTGCCTTCTGCTGACACAGTAAACCAACAGCCGTCACCCAAAATAAATGTTCCGGCCAATCGGAAAGCAATATCGCAATGCATCATTTTAAGTGAGTGGACCTCTGTGCCACAACGTTCGTCTCTTAACCTTTCCTTGATTTGTCTTGCAGTATTAGCTCTCAGCAACAGCAGTACTTAAAGTTCAGCCGCTCGTAGATTTGTTACCTGGACCTTCAGTGGGAGTATAAAAGGACTTAATCCACGTCTTAATGCCACCACTATCACATCATACTTTAATTCTTTACCGTAGAAAACACAACAGCGTGCAATTGTGTCACGTATTTAGGACTTTGACCTAACTTTTTTAAAAAAAATACACAGTACAGATTAATACTGCATAAAGAAGGAATGATTTCAACTTTCACTTCTTGCTTTCAAGATCAAATGGTTCATGTCAGCAGAAAGCTGATAAGATCGGGTCATCTCAGGGTCACGAAGGAGCCAGTAAGCTCCCCTAAATACCAAAAGCTAAGCTCGGCATTAAAGTCTTCGGAAAGCCAAACATGCACATTCCTAGAGAAAACGATAAGTTTACCATATGGCTCCTCATTGTGGCGGTGACCTCAAAAATACGACATGCAGCATTTGGGCACCGCCTTGTGGTCCCTTGATTTGCTTATTTTGGAGCATTAGTGTAGAAATCAGTGTTTTGTTTTGTTTTTTTGCTTTGTATTGTGAGCCAAAATTACGTAGCTTTGGAATACCGGCCAATTGCGATGACGCTTATTGATGATGTCATCATATTTGCCTCAATCGTCTGACCACAGAGTTGGATGAGCTACCCGCTGCTTGTAAACTACTTGCGGAATGCTAGATGCTAAGCTAACTTGATCTGCAATTGTACACGGCAGAAGCCACCTGATGACATCACAGTGCCTAAGGGCTCAGATAACCAATCACAGCTCACCTGGGTTTGGTCATGTGACGTTCGCAAGCATCGTATTTATATCACGAAACACATCGTTACCGTGAAGGGATCTAAGTCATACTGCGATAACAATTTAAGTCCATATCGCACCAGAACTAGTTACAAGCTCAGAACAAATTCAAGTCGTTAAGACGGGATACCAATGTACGCCGGCAGCTTTTCTTTTTGATTGATACCAATGTATAATCAAGACAAACGTCTCGGTCGCTCTCCTGTCGTACTCCATACCCGGACACTTGTTATTTTGATTGGATTGTCGCCACAAGAGGGAAGTTGTAAACTAGACAGACTCCCTGTGCAGGAAGTGTCCCATCATTGTCACCTTAAGGTTCTCATTGCAGCTTTTACAACCACGATACGTGTTTTATACTTACAGGCCGTTAAACAACACTATCGTTTACGATTTCACAAACTATCCACGGTGCCGGGAACAGTTCAATTCTTTCGGATTGGCAAGTTTAAATTTTAGGACTCGTTTATGTTGTGTTTATTCCCCTTCATGCCCCGGACACTTTGCTAAGTCCAACCCTTCATTAAGCCTTATTACACCCAACACTCGCTCAACATCTGGCTCGGGGGGGCTCACGGAATGCCTCATTTGCCCGTTTTTTTATTGCCGCCATATAGTTGGAGCTGTAAATGCCGATTGCCTCTGTATTGTTGTCTGGAGTGGTGACCACGCGCAGGCACGCTAATATTCATGCTAGCATCTTCTGCTTTAGCGACTTGTTGTGGATCTTGAAAGAAAGAACGTAACATAATGTTTGTTCAGAGTGATTCTTTTTTCACAGCCAACCTTGACTTGTAAAACACATTTTCAACAATCTGCACACATGAATACATCTTTTTCTTGGTTATTTTATTTTTAGATCGTTCAGCCTTGCTAGAAGTTTGCACTCAACTGATTGCATACTTCTTGAAGTAGAATGAGAGTATCGGGTGTGGGCTGCGAGCAGGCCGTTCACTTCAGTCCCTGGCCTGTGATTGGGTGAAGGTCAGGTGACGAGGTAGCGTGCAGACGGGAGACTGGCAGCTCTATAACTCCTTCAGACAGCTTTGTCATCTGTGCCAATGACCCACCGGGGAGCCGGCCCTAATATCAAGACCAATGCTGACGGATGACCTCGGCTCCAGCTGTTAAGACGCTGTCACGGACACACGCACCGCCCTGGCCTCTCTGCCAAGTGTGTGTGTGTTGTGTGTGTTGGGTTACGTGATTGCAAGTGTGTGCTCTTGCATGACGGGATGTCGATCAACCTTGACGGTACTCAGTCGGCAAGTACAGGTGAAGGAAGCCGTACCCTCTCAAGGGGCTGTAATTCTTTTTGGATTAATGGTGGTAAAAGTACTCACATTCTGTAATACTGTAGCACCTAACACACTAATTCAAAATAAAATAGTATTGATGTTTTGCGTTGTTTGTTAGCATGAAGCTAAACTGATTTAAAGCAAAGCCACGTGCCTTCTTTTGGTGAGTCATATTCTTACAAAATGGAATAAGATTTGTCCAAGCATAACCTAATGTTGTGTCCAATGTGTGTATTGACTTGCCCGCCCGGCTCAAGCACACCTCCCGGCGAAGGATGTGATGTGTGAATCACCCCTAGTGAGATGAATTCCGATTTCTTGCGCTCTACCCGCCCTGCCGCCGCCACTCTCGTATTGTTTCATTGTTCTGCCTGGCTTCTTTCAACACGTGCTGTTTCATAGCGGCCCAAGTGTACACTACACTACAGTACATGGCAGGAAGGAAGAGGGACTTGGCGGTGGGGGGAGGTTGGGAGCAGGATCTGAAACCATAAAACCTGGCAGCCACCCCGCTGTATTGTTCACGCCACCATTCCCGCCCAGGTCTCAGTGTTCTCTCTCGCCGTTCTCAGTGTATCCTGTCCTTTCAGGGGCTGTAAATGTTGTTGTTGTTGTTTGTCAGACACACATGATTGCAGTCCAGGCTACCTCATTTGTCTTTGTTCTGTCCACTGTTGGTGGACTGGTGGCAGGAAGGCGGCTCAGCCAAAAGGAGAAATAAATGAATGATCAGGTTATTGAGGTTGAATGCAGCATGCCATTCACTATTGGTGCAATAAAATAAATGCATAATATAAATGAAGCCTCTCATTGGACTCGTTTGAACACGTTCAAGTGTCACCCTACAGCACCACCATGTGGCTGCATGTTTGGAAGCAGGAAGCGCTGCGTCGACAGGGTGACACTTATGGATCACATGTTTCAAATTGGGCTACAAAATACTCATAGAAAATCTTACCTTACGCTTTGGAAATAGAATTGGGATTTTTAAATGATTATATTTATGTCTTTAAGTCAATATGCAACCTTGCCATTTGGTTTTAATTCCACAAAAGCTTCTCTGACGCGGTGTCAATGTTGTGGAAGCGCCCTCTGCTGGCAGGGCACAGAGACGGCGGGTTAAAAGAAATCACGCTCATTGAAAAAGGAATTTTGCTTTCATACTTCAAAAGCCTTCAACGAGAATGCAATCCTTCACAAATAAAATAAATAACCATCTACAATATTTATCAATATAAATGACATTATGAGATTGTGTACAGGTCAATCTTTGGGTTATATTCTGCGAGCTCCTGTCAATGATAGCCTAAATTGCTTTCCTGGCTGTCTCTAAGTTGGCCGCAGTGCCACTGGAAGTCATGCGGGTCGCACGCTCCACTCTGCAGTAGCTCGCCAGCAGCCTTCCAGCTGAAAAATGGACCGCAGGGCTACATGAGGCGAGATAGCTTGACACCGCCATTTGTTCGGCTCAGGTGAACTCAGGCAGACAGCGGCAGGGCCAGAAGCTACACGAGACACTCATTCTTCAAAGCACTCTCAATACAGATACACTCAACTATCTGTACTGTACTGCCGACAAGGAGACACTTTCTCTTAACGGAGAATGCAGCTTGTAGGCAGAGATGCAGACAGGAGCGTTTAATTCATTGCGATGTAAACTTCCAGAGTTGACAGCACAAATATAACTCATGCCAGTTTTGTCATTTCAAACATGATTAATTAATTCTTCTTCATTACTTATAAAGAGTGTCTGTGAACTTAATTTCAACTATCTAACTGAACTACCTTTTAAGTTAGGCAACTTAATCTTAAGTTGCAGCAAATATAGCCACTTTATTAGGTCCACCCAGACCTAAAGTACTTTGGCAAAGATAATGCTGGGTTGTAATTGACACCATCAGAGAGCTGTTTATTTAACAACGTGTTTATGATTGTGGTGGGAATGGAACTGCATCATACTGAGACTTTTCTTATACAGGGTTCTCCTGCTTGTTTGTATAATTTCGGTTAACCTAGCCCGTGTTATTTCTTGCGAAACTTTTTGACACAAATATTGATTATACTGGGTGGTGCTATATTGTACAAAAGTAGTGCTTTGGTGCCATTTTGTTGACAAAGGAACTATGTTGTAGTGAGGGAAGCGAGGGGCCAAGGTTGTGTTTAATAGAATAGTAGTGCTTTGGCGCCATATTGTATCATCTTTAGGCAATTATAAACCTTTTGGGGGCGCCATCGAGTACATTTGTTTTGTTTTTTTAACTATTCGTGACAGGGCTCAGTTCCTATTCATTCACGCATCAGATATTAGAAACAAATTAGTTCAACGACTCAAGAATAAATATGTCAAATGAGATGAATAGACCTTCTTTGTAAATGCAGGATTAAAAAAGTACTTTTAACAGATCATTCGATGTGATGGCGCACCTAATAAAACGTTGAGTGCCCGCAGGTGCCCTCCGTCCACAAGAAGTGGAATTAAAGTTGCGCGCTAGAAGTGCCATGAAACTTGAAGTTGTTCCAAAAATTTATGCATTCACTGCAGTAGAGTGACATCGTTTAAATATTCATCAGGTGTAAATTGCAAAAGGCGAGAATGAGTTATGCCTTAACCGCTATGCTGATTGTTTCAAGGTCTCGTAGCGCCGCATGCCCGTATAAAAACAAACTGCTCAGCGTCGCGTGCGGTGAATTTGAATGCGAGGCGCCATCGCCGCCCGCAGGAAATGAAATGTCCTTTAGTTAACAGCACAAATTACAGGTGGCCCGCGGTGAGAAGACCTTTGCGACAAATAGATTTAGAGCGGAAATGATTTCCTCAAGAATTGCTGCTGAGATGAAAGGAGCGAGGATATTTGGAGGCGTTGCCCGGATTCCGGCAGATGTTGAGGTAGCGTCGAATATGTCGGTAATCATCATAATCACGTTAGATGAGATTAAACGACATTACTGTAAAATTTGCTCTCGAGTGCAGTTTTGTAGGAACCGAATGAAAAAAATGAACTGGAATTCTGGTTTGGTTTTGACATTCTGACCCTTTCAACTTGTGGTGAGCATTCAGCTGCTATTTGAGGTGTCAACACTGCAAAATGTTGCAAAATGATCCCAATGTGGTTATACAGCAGCGCTTTTATTCTTTAAGCCGTCCACACATTGTTATCAAATTAGCTCCGAGATAAATTCATCAGGCAGTTGTGAGCAAAGCAGGCTGTCGGGCCAATTCCGGCTGCCCTCTCGTCTCCAGCAGGCGACTTGAGTGATGAAGTGTTGGACTTCAGTAATGAGACTGTTTACAGGGTGTGCTTGTTTCACATGAATCAAGCCCAGTGTGCGGTTAGATAAATACCTGCTCGGCCCTGCGTGCGCCAAGCCCGTCAAAGCTCGTCCCCTCCGTGCAGGAAATGGCCGCCAAATTCCTGTGGAATGAATGAAGAGGAAACCTGCAAGTGGCAGCTCGGCCGCAAGCGCCCTCTCTGGAAGCGGAGCGGTAGAAAAGCCGTGGCCCTTTCCCCTTGGCGAGGACCCCGGGCCGGGGCCCCGCTAGGTGAGACTGATGGAATAATAACACACATCCTGAGTGTTCTTTTCATTAGCAGCATGGCTTCGTGTTTTTCATCATTCTGCTGAGAGAAATGGAGAGACCCTTATTTCTGAGCTGGACAAATTACCTTTTCCCCTGTGGGAGATGCAGCTGCATTCAATATTGCCGCGTGTGTGTGTGTGTGTGTGTGTGTGTTTGTGTCAGTGTGAGGTAGCTAGAGGTTGTGGCTGGATACTGGGATTTCCTGTGGAAACGATAATTATCTGCAACACACACCGGCGCTGATAACATGCTCCCGAAAACATCATCCTATATAAGACAGTATCAATTTCTCATTGCATAAGATTTAAACATGTATATAAATGAAAAAATGTAAAGCAAGATCCACCAGGACTGGTAGATGAGGGCTAGCCAGTTAGCCTGCTTGCTAGCTAGCTTGCTAGCAAAAGAAAGCCAGAAAAGTTTTACCGCACAAAGACCAATGTAACCTGTCTTGGTTCTACCTTTGTCTACAGAAAAACAATGTATCCTGGGAAAAGTTAACCAAAAAACTAAAACTAAACTTTTTTGAGTGCGAAGCAGCAGCCAAAACACACTAGCTAGCGTACATGCCTTCCGGTTGTGAGCATCTGTTAATTTAGTTTAGAGGGTGTTTTAAGGGTGTTTTTAAATTTAAATGAAACTTCTGCTTGTCCTCTTCAAAGCCCAATGGAGCAAAAGTTTATCGCAGCTTATTTTGAGTGAAAGGCGGACTCGACCTTGGATTGCATTTGTACCCTTTCTCACAATTTCTTTTAGTACTTTCCTGTTTTTACTTGCCCTCAAACAACACTTTGATGTGTCAAGTTTTGCTCCTTTTAGGAAATTGAGAACAACAACCTCCATTGAGCACGTGTGAAAGCGGCAGGCGTGTTTGACCTGAAGTTAAGGACGCGTTATCGGTGATTCATACCAAGCCAAGTGTTCCCTCCATTAACTCCAGAACGCAGCTCATATCCTAGCTGACCTATTTTCCCAATTACCTCCGCCGTTACTCACAACTTCCTGTCCGCGCCGTCAGTCAAGATCCGATCTCAAAGGAAGTCTTTCGAAGGCCACATTGGCACATATCTTTCCACATCCTTATTACACAGCCCCGCAGTCAAAGAGTTACTACGCCTTTCAAACGTAAGCACCGGGAGTGATAAATCTCTTGTGCTAATGCAGACGCTTCTGACTTTCTGATTGTAAATAAAGTCATGAGAGACGTCGGGTATAAACAACACGTGGAGAGCCTTGAGCAAAGGGTTGCCCTTCTGCTGAAACATATGGGTGAGTATGTTCATACGGAATGCACTTTGAAAATATAGTGATTTTTTTTTTTATGGTGTAGAAATATATTTAAGTCCCCTGAGTTTGAACTTGAACAGTGGGAACTTGAGCGGCGAGTGACATTTTGTGCTTCGTGTTGCAACAGATGAACTCTCCGAGACGTTTGTCCTTACGAAACACAAGTAGCTGTGAAGAAATTCGGACCACATGACAAGCATTTGTTCCGTCCATTCCCGTTACTGCAAGTTTCAACACAAACAAAGACGTGTTCATATTTCAGCAATGAAAAATGTCCTTAGGCAATAGTTGTCAAATAGCAAGGAGGACGGTTGGATTCCGGGTCAATACAGCTTTTCCTCCTCATCATCGTCATCTGAGTGTCATCCATCTCGGCGCCCAAACATCACTGACACATTAATGGCCTCTGACAATACATCCACCCTGTCACAAGCAGCTGATAATCAAGTTGTTTCCACGGCGGCCAGCGACGGTTGCGCTTAATCAATGTTCATCTACTGCCACCAGAGACCTTGTGACGTTCTTTTGTACGTAGTATGACCAGAGCTTATGTAACAGTCACCGTACAATAAATACCTCGCAAAGTAAACAGTGAATAAATAAACGTGATTCGCATGACTAATTGCTGAAAATGCAAATTGATGAACAGCCAGCCGACTCTACGCTTTAATTAGCTGGCACCCACGTCACTCACCAGGCCAGGCTGTGTTTTTTTATCGATATGATAATTGATAGAACATTCCATTTTGAAAACTAATTTATTTTTCCGATTAAACCAGGGGTTGACTTGCTATATATTTAAAAGGCAGTTTTTCAAGTTAAGAATATCTGTTGCTTGGCGATGTTTGGATTAGTCGCCCGGAATGGAAATCACCTTCACGCAGACCATCAAATGCCGCTCGGATCGGAATGGACCACACACAGGTATCAAAGAACACGTTCCAGATGGCCGGCCAACGACGCAACCTCCCTTCCCGGTCGGTAAACGCGGCAGACGGCCTGAGCGCCTACGGCATGGCACGTCATCTGCTGCGGACGTCTAATCCCCAAAAAAGTACGCTTTGCGGTCCATGTTAATGAAGTGCCCAACCGCACGTTATCTGCACGGTCTGCATGAAGGAAAAGCATCCCGACGGGTGTAGTACAGATGGAGCTATTAAAGGCGAGCCGCAGCTTTTCTGTGCCAAACATATTGGAAAATAAGCACAAACAATAGATCCCATTTAGAATATATAGCCAAAGTTTGCAGAAAACTAGCCACTAGAGATGAGGCCAAACCTTCGACAACAATAGCCCGAGAGACTCTGGTGTGGATATTAATTCAGTTTTGATTTACACACATTTCAGACTCCATATTAAAACTTGTACATTCGCAACATTGCATCATCACACATTTAAACGTGTTTCTCCACAGCATAGAGCGCTCCACCACCAGGAGGGCGTTCTATTTTTTCGGGCGTATTCCATCTCTCATCACGGGGTCACGTTTATGGTGCGGAGTGTTAAATTTTGCTTTTTAAATATGTGAGTTCACTTTTTGCCTATTTCCGCCAGGTTCGGGACTGACCGCATCGTTCCATTATACCAATTAAAAGAAGACCTGGTGTGCAAAACCAGAGTAACCCTACACGGCATTTTTTTTATGTTGACAATGATCATTCAGCAATTTTCCTCCCCAGAAGAGTCTGAACAGCTTACGTTTTTTTTTTGTTGACCACCTGATTGATTAATTAATTTATTTATTTATTTTAGATGCTGACAGCTTGAGATCGGAAAGTTTGGAAACAATGAATGCTACTCGGAGCGGATATACAATGTGAGTTGGAGTGAAGATACGGATCACGGTTTGACAAATGATTATGATGATTCTGATGTTTCCCCACAGACAATTCCACGTTTTCATTTCCTGGTAAATTGTTTGCGCTTACCCCCTCCCTGACTCCTGTCTTCGCTTTTGTGGTTTTATTAAAGCTAACATTTGTCAGCTGAAAGATTGTTGATATGTAAAATGGCGGCGTGCACGTACGCCTCTGCCGCTTTACTAGAACTGGTTGTTTGAGAAATGACATATGAGGATTGCCCCGCTTTGACACGACAGATAAGACACATGAGTAATGTGCAGAAGATTTTAGAGTTATTACTCTTTATTACATTTATGTATCTGTTATTTGTGCCCGGTATTTTTAAGGCTTATGTCACTGAAGAGAAACTGTTACACTTTTGGGTGTTTCAAAGATATATGGGAGTAATTCGCCATCATTTTGCACATGGAGGTTAAGTCAAAATGAACTGAATTCATTTTCAGGGGCAGATCAGCTTGATGAATAGATAGTGTCACAATATTTATACATTCCGAGTTTGATATCTTTATTTTACGCCCAAGTATTTCCATTAGAAAATGGGATATATAAAGAAGAACAAAATATGCTAATTTCATATACTGAATGTAATTTCTGGTCCCGAGATGAAGTGAGAGGATCATGCTGCGTGAGGAAATTGTCCCACTAAGTGACTCTTCTCCCTCACATTGCCGAGCGGCGTCTCTCCACACGAACAGCGGCGCAACCTATTTGTCAGGAGGCGCCCATCGCTCTCCACGTCGAGTCTCGGCCCAGCCAGGAGGCACGTCAGCAAAGGCTGCCGTTACCACTCAGAGTTGTGTTGAACTTGTCTCCTCAGGCTCTCCCTGCTCTCTGCTGCAGAACGCTGTGGTCGCCGTTCTGGAGACTGGCTGCTTTCATTACAGAAATCATTAGAGGAATTACACAAGCCTCCTGCCATAGATTTCGGTCCGATGATTGCCTTTGGATTTAGTTGACCATATGGCAATTCGCATGGCTTAAATAAAATGCCACAGCTTTTGTTACACTGCTGCGTAATATAGTCGAATTTGGTTGTGGCTCCTTCTGGTGTGCACCACTTGGCTAACATGCAGCAGTATAATAAAGTCATGCAGACAGACAAAGATGAATTCTCTCAACTAAATCAATAATCTCCAGTAATATTTGTCTTTTTAGATAAAGAATGTACGCCTGTAAGTGTTGGTTTGTTGTCTGTCTACATGTGTTGCTGCACCATTTGTGTTAAAATATCTGTTGCTGAAACAGGAATTATTCTTTTGAAAAAAATCTTCTCCATTAGTTTTGCTCACTATATGTATAATTTATTTTTTAAATCAAAACGACTATAGTTTCTTTTTTATTCTTTACCCTTTGCTCGATTAACTTATTTTATTACTATAATTTCCAATGGGAAAATTGACAAACAAATGGTAAGCGAGCAGGATTCAAAAGTGAAATACACAAAGTGCCACTTTGACAAGGAGTCGCCTTCTTTTGTGGACGACAGTCTACTCTAGACCACATCATAGCTCCGCCCCTTTTTTCTCCACGCATCCTGATTGGTCAAATCAAAGTGGTATCCCCATCCAATATCATTTCAGTTTCCACTTTATTAGCAATTATGAATATTTGTGGTATCACCATTCCAGCTAATTTACAAGGTTACCTCGTTTTGTGACAATTTCCCCTGCAACGGCTTTTTTTATTCAGCCATTATGAAAATAACGTGATCGCCCTCTGGAACCTCTGCAGCTGCCTCACGGGTTATTTTGGACAATTTGATACTCTCCATTGAGCTGAGTTATAAAAGTAGTAAAATTGCTTTTGTTTTCATGGCTATCTTTAGGAATACTGTTTTTTTAATGGTTGAATATGTTAAAAATATTGACACATATGACACATTGCACCGGAAGGGTTTTAGATGGAATCGTTTTTGATGGAGACTGTTGACATCAAGCAACATAAACATTTTGTTCTCACTGCTTCTGTTGTCTGGTTATAATCAAACAATCATTTCAGATCTCATATGTTGTACTTGCAGCAAAATCCCTCCCCCACTCATCTCTGTACAATCATTTTTCATGCTTACGTTGTCATGACCTGCTGGAGTGTGTATTCAGGGGATGTTTCTGATGCGCTGTCCCGAGCTGCAGAATAATGTAAGAGCACTGGTGTGTTGCCTCGGCGGCCGGGGGAGCGGATTGCCATAAAATATTAATGACTCGGAAGCCCGGCCACATGACAAGATGAATGTAATTGGCCCTCGCGGCTCTATCTGCGCATGTTAATGAGATGGGATGGTATTTAAATCAGCGGCGCCCCGGACGCAAAAGCCACAAACAAAGACACGGGGAGAGAGCAGGGCGACAGTGTACATATGAAAATATCATTTTGAATCTGCAATATTTATGCTGTTTGATTCAATGCATTTATTTGCGCAGAGAGAATGGAGGTTAAGGTGAGCGCCTGTATGGAAAGCCTTTTCAGCATTTATTCGATACCCTTCTGCTCTTTGGCTTCACGAGTAAGCACGCTAGTAACTTGCTAGTAATGTTTTTTTTTCACTACGCAATAGTCAGACAACCACATGTTATTATTGTAATCTGTGCGCTGCTACTTAAAGGGTAAATCAAGCTAAAAACCTTCACAATAATATGTGTGTAATATGGATTAAACAAAAATTCCATCTGGTTTTAATCACTCTCAGGGGGCGGCCATTTTGCCACTTGCTGTCGACTGAAAATGACATCACAATTGTTCAGGGCTGAGATAGCGACTAAATAACATTTAAGATGGCGAACGTCACATGACCAAATCCAGAAAACAGGTGAACCGTGATTGGTCGTTACCTTTTGTGATGTCATTTTCAGTCGACAGCAAGTGGCAAAATGGCCGCCCCAATGATGGATAAAACTGCCTGCTTAATTTATATCTATATCCTATCAGTATTAATCAGTCTCATGTTTAGACTAGTTAGGACACAGAACGTAAAGAAAAATTTTGACTTGACTATCCCAGTGAATGAAGCCAATATGTGTCTTCAGCAGTAACCTGCTGTAATTGAGTGTGAGGAAAGATTCTGGGAATGAATAAGGTGGTGGAGTAAAAGTCAGCAGATGGGAAACGGTGTAGCTTTACTTTCATTATTTGAACAACTTTTATCTCCCATGCGAGCGCACGGTGGTCATCCTCACTAGCACCTCGTAAAAGCAGCCTAGCAGTGATGTGACTCTGGCGAGACTTAAGGTGTGACGCATTCAAGCTCTGGTGTCCCGGACAAAACTGCTGGCACTCTGCGTGTGTGCGCAAGTGTTTTTTTGTTTTTTTTTAATCTGTGCGCACGTGCATGTGTGTGCTCTGGTGCAGACCCCGGCAGCCCATGGTTGGGGGAGGTGGCAGCAGGAGGACAGATGGTCTCCCTCATGGTGGCTGAAATAAAAGAGGGAATTAGACTACTCCAAGGTGTACACTCTGACGGCAATTACGGCAAATAGATTGGAAGTGGACCTCCAGGCACCCGGGGAGGCGGCTCCTGGGGGAAGAGCTCCACCTCACTGCATCTGGTTTGTGCGCCACCTCAATAAAAGCACACACACACTACCTCACTCCTGCAGCTAAGGCCGACCTTTCTTGACCATGAACATCTTATCACCTTTTGTACATTCCAAAAATATTATATTGTGGCTCACCTATTCGCCCTAATTGCATAAGTGACCACACCCTCTTATAACCAGGGATGTGGTTCAGATTCACAATCAAACCAAATTTTCAATACGTCAGCACACAACTCTGTGCGCATCAAAAAAAAAAAAAAAAAAAGTTTGACCTGGAATCATTTTTCTCTTTGTCAGTAGTTGGGTGAAGGATTTGCAAACAAACAATTTTAGACATCCCCGCAAACTGTTTTGGTTAGTTATTCATCCGCCTGCAGGAGTTTGAAAGCAGTCAATTATTTTTGTCTCGCTCGCTTCCGTCTATTGATTTCCCAACGATTTTCCTTGCCGCTCCAAGTTAGGATATGCGGCGATTGAATTAAATAAACCAACACGATCGATAGAAAATATGTAACACATCCGCGCTTTGCTTTAATCGCCTGTGGAGCTCTGCAGAGTGAAGAATTCCTTGCATGTGCAAATGCAAATAAATGGGAATACACATTTTATAGATCGCCTACAAGTATTTGGAACCTCGGAAAGAATTCTGTTATTTTCCGAAGCCATGCGAACAGTAGGGAACAGAAGAAGCCATTAATCCGAGCCCCGTGGCTGAATGAAGGAAAACGCATTAGAGAATAAGTGTCTCTCACCCCAAAACCTTGTGTTCCCATCAATGCATAAATGATAAAGACGCGGCGCAATGAACTAAAAGGCTCCTTGCCAATGGCTGTAAAAATAACATTTGGGTTGAGGAAAAACCTTACGTGATCCATTAACCCACCCAAAAAAAAAACACTTGTATTGTTAATTCCCATCCTGCCACATGTCCCTGAAATCGACACAGGACGAGCGGTAAAAACTTTAGTGAGTTCCCCCTAACACTTTATGCCTCCAGTTATGCAAATCAACCAAAAGCTAAATTTTAAGAGCGTAGTTTATTTTTTTATTTAAATCAACGACTGCTCCTCAGAATAACAAATTGCATCCTATTGTCACAAACATGTTTTTACTCTGTGTTGTTTGTTTCCTGAGCTACCTGCCTAAACTGTGTACTATTCCGTCTCAAGAGGATTTACACCGAATGTTTCTTGCTACAAAGTGAGAAATCCCTTTGTACTGTGTACAATGTAAATAAGGGCAACTTTTGGCCCATGAGTTATGGCCTATGCAACCTGCTCGGCACCCGTGTTGCATAAATTCATGAACACTAAATCAATGGCTCCTGAAAAAGCTAAAACAAAAAAGACAAAACAATTCACAAAGAATAATTAGATACTGCACATACTGTACATATAACTAATCTATATTACGTATGTAAAACAGTTTATGCACCTTTTTTTTTTTTCACTGTCTTAAATTATTACACAGACAGAAACACATGAGTAGAATAGGACCATATTTGTGGAAATATATTCATGGATAGCGCAGAGAAAAATAAAAGCCACACAGGGGATAATATTTGAATATCTATATATGTATCTTGAAATGAAATATATTGTCAAACGAAACATCAAAGAAAATAACACATTGTGGATTTAAAACTACCGCCGTACAGTAGCTTTACCTAAAGTCTCTTTAGCTCATTGCTAAAATATAATGGAACATGTCATTACCATGCTAATTCCATTTTGCTGATTAACAGATGGAATAACATGAAATCCCAAATTAAAAGTTTAGACAAAGACCATCTTGCAACATTGTTACCATTCATCTTGATGTGATAATCTGATGTGCTTTAATGGAGACTGATTGACTCAGTCGACGATCTTTCCTCCACTCAACACGGGGCAATCGTTTATGCACCTTTTTCGTCTCTCAACCTAAAACAGAAGACTGACTCCTGAACATAACTCTTTATGGTCGCAAAATGATTAATCTAACAACTCTAATGTATTTGCATCCAAACTAAGTAAACATAGCAGCAAATCCAGTCGCAACGATCGTCTATTGTTCTCATGCGTGTCCTAATCGCAAAAACATTTAGCCGAACGCGAGAAGAACCTTATCGGATGTTTGAAGTCTTTAAAGAACTATTTAATATCCTCCATGAATGGTTTTAATAGAGTGAGCCATATTTCAGGTGGCCTGCATCTCAGATTGTATCGCTGCTCAACATTTGTCACCTGTCAAATTATTTTCCCCCTCGCGCGTCGTGTTCATTTGTCAAAAGAACCTCGCTCAAACTCGCCTGCTGCTTCTCGTCCGACTAAATCAAATTTTGGCGGTGGAAGGAGGGGCTTCTTTTTTTTCAAGGGGGGGGTCATATTAACGATGATGCTAAAATAATAAAACTACAGATCAACTGAATTGAAATGCTGTGAATTGAATTATCGAAATGTGTAAAACTGTTAGCCAGATTTGAACGTAGCAACATTAAGCTAGCTGTACACAAGCTGTTATCACGTTGAGGTACCTTTATTCCAATATTTATAAAATTTCGATTTTTCTTGGTAATGCTTTCACACAAGATCATTAAGTGAGGTCAGGTAAACAAGACCTGGATTTGTCCACAGTTCAGACCAGACTTTTTTCATCATAAAAATATTTCCACAGTGCCTGATCAACTATTTTATCTCATTCGTCCAGCTACTTAAAGGCAGGTGTGAATTATAGCCGTGTATGCAATACACATTAATTCTTCCCTCCTGACAGTTTTATGGACGTCATTATCCGCTTTGTGGCTACGGCAGTGAATGGAGAACCTGTAGGGGGTTTTATATGTAGCCAGTAGCTCCTCCATTCACCACATTTTAATGTCCTCACACACTCATGCACAACAAGAAGGCAAGTTAGCATGATGCTGGTGTGTGTGTGTGTGGAGGGGGGTGTCCAGGGTATCCAAGCGGCGAGCTGTGCTGACACACACAGCGGCGGCGGTCTTGGCCGTGTGGATGTGAGGGAGTTTTATTTAGCTCAGGTGCAAAGGCTCATTATGGCGGCGTTAATGAGCAGCAGATGTAGCTGAGTGTGTCGAGTGGACGGGGGGAATCGGGGGTTTCGGCGGAGGAATGAGGTGTGGCCTGTCCGTGGCGAGCCTACACGGGGGTCCTGTCCAGGGATTCCCAAATCCCCCTCCTAAGTGCAAGCGTTGCACCCGCTCTACGTTTCTTACTATCGACTCAGCAACGGCTATTAGCCAGCCCCGAAATCTGCCTACTATTGTGATTTAGTGAGTGTCTCCCAACCTCGGCTATGTGCACAGCGTCTACCGGGATAGTAGCACGCTCAGGAAGGATTTAGACCCTTTGAATGAGCATCTTAAATTGGTCTATAAGATGGCAATCTGCATTTTTATGATTGGCTACAAATTGTATAAAGAAAACAACAAGCGCTAAATCAACTATAAATTGTGTTTAAAATGTAATTAGGGAGCTTTTTGTACAAATAAAAACATCCGGCCCAATCATTGGGCTTCCTGATGTGTTATGGTGTGATTAAATCAAGGTTGATGCAATTGACTGGCGACTAGTGTCGGTCGGGATCCTAATTAGGACAAGTGTTATGGCAGGGGTCATCAACGCAGAAGGTACGCCCCAAGGACCTCCCTAGCAGCCCATGGGCATGTTGTAAATAGAGCTTGCTAGTAATGGGCCATTGAGATTTCCTAGGAACGTCGTCTGGAGTTTGCATGTTCTCCTCGTGCTCGCGTTACGACACTAATACAATATATGATGGCAACAAGTACAAAAACATATTTGCGAAATACTTAAAATCAAATTGAGAAATATAAAAAATAATCAAAACAACCAGACGTATCAAGATGAAAAAACTGTCCTGACCTCAACAACAGGATGTTTTTAGATTTCCGCTTGCCAATGTGAATCTTAAATCAGAAAGCAATGCGGTTTGAGTAATAGCTCTCCATGTGGACCAGAATCATGTTTGGAGCTCCACTGGGAGAGTCTCGTCCTCCCCAGGACAACAATACCGGCAGCCAAGCCTACAGCTGGCTGGCCCTTTTTTATGTTTTTATGGTCTTGGCCTTCCCCTTGCTAGTGAGGCAAATGTTGGCCATCAAACAAAACAATTTATGAGCCAGTCTAAATTTGACCTTGGTCCTCCTTAACTGCCATTGTCCCCCTCCCCTAGAAAATGGAGGCACGCACACACACACACACACACACACACACACACACACACACACACACACACACACACACACACACACACACACACACACACACACAAAAAGAAGTTGCAAATTGTTGCATGTGATGAATGTGGCTGAGAGTCCAAAGAGAAGTGACGTCTGCTCTTGTCGTTGGCTCACCATGCAGCGCCGATGGTGACCCGGTGGAGCCGTGCGTGTTATTTACTGCCTCGCCTTCTGCTCTTTCACCTTCTTGTGTGGATGCTCTTCTCTTGCCACCCTCACTTGTTTATAGCATTATTCTCCTCAGCTCCTTTCTAATAGTGTGCTTTCACTTATTATGTTTATTTTTTTATCCATGCACTGATTAAAAAGCTAAGCATTGCTTAGTTTGGCGGCTGGAACTGATTAATCGCATTTCTATTCATTTTAATGGGAAACATTACCTCGGTTTACTGTAGTTATGGTGAAAAAAATCTCACGGGTCTCATCAGACTTTAGGTGTACCTAATCAAGTGTCTGTTGGCTGCGTGTTTAGTGAGCGAGAAGCGCGGACGAGCCACGTTCGTATTCCTCTCACGCATTTCCCAATGAGACGAGGGCTTCAGTAATGTGTATCCTTTAGTGAGAGAACCCCATGGAGATGCATTAAAGAGATAAATTGGTATCATCCCCAATGTGACAGACTCCTCATCTGTCTTCGCTCTCCTCCATTGATCACAATTTATTTTATTTGTGTTGTTTCATTATTAGGCGGAAGACAAGCATTGCATTAATAAAGCCCCGATTATAAAGTTAAACAGATACGGTTACGCGAGGAAGCGCGCGAGGCTCCAGCGTGACTGCTCTTGTATCTTCTTACTCGCTGGAGATGGTGTCACAAGTGCCACTGATCGGTCACTGTCCATCTAATTCACTTCGTAACGATTAAGAAACGCTCGTGAACTAGACACTCTTCTTTAAGTCAACCGCTCAATTTTGTTTCTCTCAATCTGTTTGACAAAGCACTGAGATGAACTCTGTTAGCACAACAAAGCTAACTTTAGCCTAATGTTAGCTAGCAGCCCGTTTGTACCAGGAATATAATCGTAGTTATTTTTTATTCTATCGCATAAATGGAAATCTTTTTTTTAGGTATTTGTTAGAGTTTGTTACTAACCTTTTACAGCATATCACTGCTTTTTAAAGACTTTAATTTGAAAGAACAACAATAATAATACTGCTGTACTATCAAATAACTCAGAATCACTGTGACAGACAATCATTTATATTGAATTGAAGTGCACATCAAGTATTTATTTATTGTCCCCTCTTGAGTGGCTTAAAAGTCAATGGAAGTCATTTATGGCAAATAGCACAGTTTATGATGTGTGAAACAATGCTAACATGCCCAGTGAGGATCTCGCATGTGACTGCGTGTGTGGCAAATGGTGAGAAATGCAAAGGGGCTCCTATGAAGCTTGTTTTGACTTTGGCACCTGGAAGTGTTGCACACTTGTTCTGTTCCCTGAGCATGGCGGCGTGTGTACGTGGGTTCACTGCAATTAAGATTGCGCCTTCATCTTCTCCCGGTGCACAATTAGTTCTCTGCTGCTGTTTGCTCTAATTGCTCTTTCTGCAGGGATTGGTGTGAAGCCAATGATTAGGATGGTGAGGGGTTTATCTCCTTTCCTTTACTCTGCCCCCTTAAAAAAAATCATTTGTAAACTCCCCAGTGTAATTACAGACTGCCATGATTAATTGTCTATTGAAATTAGCACGGATCTGGGTTTCATTTTCACCGCAACAAATATTAATTAATGTTAACGCTCCCCTTGCCTGGCCCCCCCACCCTCCCTTTTTTTGAATACTCATTCCAGCTTTGAGCAATGGAGATTGGCACTTGCTTATCACAAAATATTTTGATTTAAAAGATGTGTTTCAGGCCATAAATAATCATTGCAGGGAAACGGCAGGCATAGGATTTAAATGATGACTCATCTGTTAGTCACAAGCTGTCAAGAATATACAAAGAAGCAGCTCAGCTTTTGTTTGCAAGAATAGTCACATTTAATTCACTTTGTATTTATTTAATCTGTTTCGTGAAGAAAATGACAAGTTGAATAAGTGCCATATAATAATATTCAGCATATTGTCATACCGTAATGCAAAGAACGCAATGTCACCTTGAATAAAGCATGCAGCCCAGGAATACATTTGGGTAATAATATGGAAATGTACACTTTGTGGTCTGAATTAGAATATCTCCATACTCTATCAAATAGAAAACATTGGCTTGAAATGGAGCCTCTCATTGTATAACTGTAAAATACACTTCTACTTCTACGTCTCGTAACTGACATATTTAAAACGCCAATAAACATTTAATATAGGTTTTCTGCAAAAAAACGATGGGAAGGGTGGGGGGATTTAAACCAAAATAGTGGGAAAAGAAATACAGTGTCAGTCGCCATGTGTTGCTGCACCTTTTGTGTTCAGTCGTTTGCTTAGAGCGCCAAAACATAGATGCATTTTAGTATTAGGCTAGCGGATTGAAAGCCAAACCTATGTGACTGTTTTGAATACACAAAGTGTCATTCTATTTTTTTTAACGTTTAGTTCCACAGTCAACTTCAACAAACTCACTGATTGAATTTGCCAAACTGCTGCTTGTTATAGTGATTTGCGTAAAACCCGGTTTGCATGTCTACCAATTTGACATACTGTACAATGCACATTATCAGCAATTGTACCAAGGAAGCTGGTCGACCTTCATTGTGCCTTCCTCAGTCCGTGATCAGATAAAGCAATCACACCTGGCAGATCAACCTAATGCCTTCACCTCTCAGCATCTGAGGACGGCCGTGGAATAAAATCACAGCGGCCATGAAAGAAGTGTGACATAACTTGATCCGTGCAGTGATGGCGCACACCACCGCTTGCACCCGGCAATACATCAGTGCCAGGGAACGCCGGACGTGGAGACGCTCTGATTGAATTAGGCGCCGTGGCGGCTCAGGGGAGAGTTCATCTATAGCCAAGCAACGGGCTCCTTCCCTCTGCCTGAATCTGTCTTAACAATGTTTAAGGACTTTCAGGTCATTCAGTCAATGTCTGGCTAACTGAAGACATCAAAAAGACACACAGCGCACTCGTTGTTTAACCTTGGTGTAATTTCTATGTTTGCGTGCATTGTCAAAACAATTTTTTTAAATTAAAACCAAGGCAGCATATGAAATAAAATAGCTAATTTTCTGTTATATTAAAATCCAAAAGTTGTCATGTGAATGCAGTTTTAAGTTAACAATTCTGAATTAGATTTTTTTTTATATTTCACCGAGCCACAATGAATTGCACCGCTAAGATAAACTCTGTTGCCATGGTTACCTCCTCCTGCCTACCTGGCGAGGTCAGCGTCTGAGGCGTTCCTTCAGATTGGAGCACCAAATTGTCTCAGCCAACTGTGCAAATACTCAATTACGTTTGCTTAAAGAAAATGATTTGTTATAACAGCCCGTGTCCAACTTGTGTGACATCAGCGTTGCCCGGGCAACATTGGCTGATTGCACAGGCTGGAATTAGGTATTGATCAGAGGAGGGGGGGCCCGGCGCTGGTGAAGGAACTGGAAGCGGTCCGCCGTTAGGATTTACAGAGCCGAGGGCTTGGGGGTTGAGGGGGGGGGTGGAACAACCTGCACGCTTTGCCCCTGCTCAGAGAGCTGAAAGGCCCTCAGGAACCAATTTACACAGCGCTACAGTGCAATATCTGCTGCAGTCAATAATGGAAATCTGATGGCCTCTGTGCCATCAATGTGACCGCTCCTCTGCTTCTCGTTAGAGCACCTTGAAAGTTCTAGGGCAATCCTTACACGCCATGGATTTCCAATGCAGCAGGCATATTTTGACTTTGCTATTCTGGCTGTAATTACACCTCTAAATAAGGTTGCTGCTCCTCACTTAGTTCTTGTTCACTAGTCACATTTTGCAAGTGAAAATGCTCAGCCAATCAAAAGCTTTTAGTCTACCGCAAATTATTTTACTCTGTTACATTTTTTTACTGGCTCTCCTGCTGTTTTAGTGTTTGGCTGTTAACATAGCTCTTGTAGCTATCCCACCTGTGACGGAAATACAAACCATTTTGGGGTGTACTTAACCAAACTGTTGGAAAACATATCTTCAGGATAAGTCATTACAGCGACCTCACATCAACAGCTGTTGTTTAAAGTTGCAAAGCGGACGCCATTGATTCATTTGTCGAAGTGTGTGAAGCGTGTTGTCGATTGAGAAAATGGATTATTGTGTAAACTACAAGATGCCATTTGTTTAGTATTTAAGATAAGTATTTTTTGACCGATTAGACTTGGTCAAAATGATGTTGAAAAATACAGAATATAATGTTGCCACTCTTCCATCTCTACTTTTTGGTCCACTGGACAACAACAATTGGTCCTTACCAAACCGTTCCCACAGTTGGAAGCATGAAGTTGTCTACAATATCTCAGTGAGATGATTGATTACCATTCGGAGGAACTAAAGAGTCTTGCCCAATTCAAGACAGATTTATTTATTGCTTGAGAGGGTTTTTCTCAAAACATTTCCCCAACGCGAACAAATGGTCCCGACGCCCAACGAAGCACTCCCTCTCTTGGCAGTGCTTTGCAGTGCAATCTCCAGTGAGAAGCAACACGTCCTGACATCTGAGGACATTTAAGCCCAAAGTCTCATCGTAGCCAAATTTCCTCCATTTTCATATGGAAACCGAGGTGCCGCCTCAACATTAAACAGACCCGAGAGATGTGCGCCACTTGTCTCATTTGTTGGCTCCTGTTATGGAATAACATTTGCCAAAATAAGCTACATACATACGCTATTAAAGTAAGACAAAACAGAATTTAATAGAATCCAGCAATCCACAGGAGTAAAATTCCAAGACTTGGATGTCATGGAAAGTCTGCTTGTCTGGATTCCCCCAATGCTCTTTTGTAGAATATGAAAAGAGAATTGAAGGAGTTGCTCAGATTTAAAGCTGATGTCATCACGCCTACGTACCACTTGCTGCCGGCTGCAGAGTTATGACTCATCATCTGTAATGTGTTGAGCTTCAACCCTTTGATTAGATCAGTTGGACTTCAATAAACCACTGCTGGATTGTGCTGGGTGGAGCAGCAGCAGGGGCCAACCAGAACGTGACGCATCCACAACGATTGAGGTTGGGCGCTGATGCTAATGCAAATGATGTAACATGGAACGGCTTTGAAATTAATTTTAATATTTTTTTCCTCCATTGAAATCAAATTTGTTTGTTATTGATTGTTCCCCCCTTCACTTTGTGTGGGAAAAAAAAATATTTATTTATATACACACAAATACAATACAGCAATACAGTTCCGTACATCTCCCATGCTGCTCATCAATTTTCCTTAACATGTTTATAGTGTGAAGCGCAATCAGATTGTCAAACGGCACGGCAAAAATTTACACTCTCATCAACAAATGTGAAGACAAGGTGGTGTCCAACTCGCGTACATCATTCAACAAACACATTGATGTTCAATATGGCTATTAAAATGCTCACTATAAATATAACTACTTTCAAAAAATAGCAATCAAGCTCATATATATCATAAGACAATACATTTGCTGCTATAAACCTGACAACGTGTGTGAAAAATGATATGCGCTGATTCGTGTGCCTATGTGTGCCATTCAGTGGCTAATCATAGCGTCGAAGCGATTGCACAATGCAAACCGCCTTGTGTCTGTGCGAGTGTGATTGCGTGTCTACATCCCGCCTGTGAGCCTATCCATTAATTTCCGTCACTTTTTTCGCCCCCTTTCGAGTGCGATTACATGCCGGCGCTAGCCCCGCAACTTGAACGTGTTGTACATCTCGTGCGGCGAGCTCAATGTCATCTCTTTGTTGTCTCCAAATGCAATCAATGAAGGTCCTGCCGGCCCATCCACTCAAAGTCAGAGGCAAGCTATCGAGGGCCACGCCGAGCTCTTCTGTCAAATCTCACAATCGAGCCCATATTTCTTCGCGGTCGTGTTGCGCTCGTCTTCACTCTCGCTTTGTGGCTGCCCGCGCACCTAATATACAAAAGATCTATTGAAATATGCATGAGGCCCCGGCGATGGCGGCCACTAAAAATACACTCGAAAAGGGGATACATTGACAGCTCTGTTATTGAGCTCTCCTTGAGCTCGCCTTCCGTCGGAGCAGCCGTCGCTCCGGAGACTCATGCATTATCAAACGCACGCGACACCTTGGCGTGTCTGACACACTCTGCCCTCGCACTCCATTTCCCCCCTTTGCCTTGCGGCCACACCGAAAGGCTCACAAGTCTCTTGACTTACTAAAAAAGGACATTTTAGAAACAATCTGCCATTGTTTGAATTTTTTTTCAATTTTCAATTCAATTCTCCAAAAGACTCCTATTCATAAAATAGATGTGTGGAAAAAAATCGATATATAGATGTTACTTATATTGCGATAGAAACAAACCATATTAAGCTAGCAGCTAACGTTAGCGGTCTTCACATATTGACTCTATTGTGTCAAACAAATTCTGTTCATGTTCCTAATTAATTTTCCCATTGGAAATAATAAAAGTACTGTACAGCCTCCAGTCCACAAAAATATCTGCTGTGATTTAAAACCGCAGGGAGAAAATTTGTCGTCGTCAGTGGCAACCTCACACCTCCGTAATTGGGACGATTTTGGAAAGGTGCTACGGTATCCACCCCTCCAACTTTAATAAGTTGCAGAGTCCGGGGTTCCAGGTTTTTGTTCCCAAGGTGCTGGTTGGAGTTAGCCAAGATTTATCACTTAAACATTCTCGCGCACTCATGCTAAAGCAGACAAATGTCTGGCTGCTCTGCGATGCCTTCCGCAGCCATCAGAATCGGGGCAACAACTCCACCTTTAATAGTTATCTATGGAGTCTCTCGCATGCAATGAACACCCACATTTATTTCGCAGCTTTCTCCCAATGAGGCAAAGTGGATCAATTAGTGCAGACTACAAGTTCAGCATCTTTACACATAGTATCAATTGTTAAGTTAAGAACCAGCAGGTCCCCAGATTATCTCACTTGTGTACCTCCCATCCCTCCTTTCCAGAGCCGGCCCCATTACAAATGATCCTCTGATACACACAACCTTGGCACACACCCTCTCGCTAATGGCCCGCAGATTGATTTTTAATTAGTGGCACTTTTGGACCGTCGCCAACTCAAATGGACTTTTATGAAAAACAAATCAGCTTTTAGTTCTTAAAAGCTGTAAAGAGAGTTTATGTTTTTTTTTTTTACAAGCAGTAAAAACAACTCCGACTACAACACATGATTGAATCATAACGCTGCGGTGGATCCTACGAAAAGTTTTCCACAAGTGCTGCGTTGAGAGGCCCTCTGTGGACTTGCAGCCGCCGACTCCAAAAGTGGGTCGGGTCAGATCTTCTGAAGATTGGAGGCCAATGAGACGTCAGCTCGCATTAAAGGAGCTGCCCAGATGAGACGCTCATCCGTGCCCCGAGTTCATCTGGCATGAGTTCATTCTACCCAAAGTGTGCCCAACTTTCTTGAACTGGGTCACGACTGACTTCTCTGCCTCTTGATTACTGAATTTCTGCCATCATAGCTATCGCACGTGACAACATTACGTTATTCATTTGTACTTTTTCTGAAAGGTGCCCAGCTCCCACCCACCAAAAAACACGACCCAACAATCCACTCAACAGTAATTTATCACTGCGATCCATCATTATCATCTTTTATTACGGCCAACGCGAGAGATATAATTCACAAATAGGCTGGCAGTGTGGAGATGACAGTGAGGGAGAGGAATGTCCTTTAACTGCGTCCTCTACCTGCCGCCATCACCAGTCTCTGCGGTGGAAGAATTTAAGAGGGACAAACCTTGGAATGGGGTTGGGAGCTGGGGAGCAAGGGGCCTGGCTTGATAGCCCCAGTGCATTGTGGGCCGGCAGAACTCCCAATACGACACCAGCGTAGCATGAGAGAGAGAGAGAGCCATGTCACATGACCACCTTTGTATTCAGCGCCTATAAGTCACCGTCTATGCGTGGGGATTGATCTCGGGCCGGACACTCCCCGGTGTTTGATCCCGCAGATTAATGCAACAGGGATTCCCAGTGCAGGCCTTTGTCTCTCCACGCCCCCCGAATTTGTATCCGAGCAAAGGTTGAGTCCCACGTTTATTTGGGTAATGAATTGCTGTAATTAATGCAACTATTGATTCCCCCTCAAAGGCCAGGCCGATTTCTAATTTAAAGGGAGTGGGAGTGTTAGTGAGAGGATGAGGAGAGGGAAAGGCGAGACCGGGTATAGGCAAAACAATTGCACTAGCAGAATGAGAAAGTAATTGTTCAATGAATCACATTTGAATACATTCAATTAAATCTTTGGGGGCGGAGGAGGGTGTGTGCGGTGTTATTTCATCTCACTGCATGTTGTAATAAAAATGTAAATCCACGGAGGACATCCGCGAGCCGATGAGGGCGTAGCATCTCCGAGCTCGGGTGTCACGCTAATAACCGCAATGCAATTTCCTCCCACAAACAGGCGAGAGTGCATTAGCATATAATCTGCCGGAATTATGACCATACTAATCTCCATCACGTCGACCTCTCGGGGGGAATTCTGCATCCTTTAGTTTCCATCGCGGGCAGGTTTTTACCATTTCCAAACGCATGGATGTAATTGCTCTGTAATACAAAAAAAAAAAAAGGTATCTGTTGCGAGTAAGGATTGCGTCTGTGTATGATAAATGTGGGCTGTACAAGTCTTGCAGGGCGTCTTTAAATGCGCCGTACGTCCTTCGCCTTGCTGTGAGTGTGTGGCCTGTGTAAACACCTGGTCACACCTGACCACAGAACAATGAACAAAACAAGCGCGCCATCTATTATTCCTCGTTGGCTTTCACATGGCGGATGCCCCCCCTTGTGAGTAATTACAACAAAACGAGACTTTGACCTTTGCCGTGTATATTGAGGTTGGGGAAAAACTTGGGAGTTAACTGGAATATCATCAATATGGACGAATTGATTGCATGTGTAATTGCGGTTAAAAATAGGGATGAATATCACTTTGATGAGCAGGACAAAACACTATCAACCATAGTACTGTCTTTTTGGCACTGTCCATCCAGAACGGCCATTTTTGAAGGAGCTGTGAAAGTATGTTGGTTCCGTCCGACAGAGCCGATCACATGATTTCGGGTTGTGTTGCTCTCATCATAGATAAATAGATTTATAGTAGACTAAGCAGGCTAAAATACGTCACAGTGGCAGCCATGTTGGCTAAGACAATGTTCCTTTTAAGCTATTGGACAGCATGGACGTTAGCTTAGCATTAGCATCACCGTAAGCAAGCAACTCAAAGAGTGTTATATCTATTTAGTCATATCTATAAGTGTTTTCTACTGAGGTGCTAGTCTTGTACATGTTTCTCAAATATGTTATTTTTGGTAGCGTACACATTTATTTATGTATCGCTCATATTTATAGCTTCTAATCACAGGAGCGGTTAATTGTAGGATTGTTTTTCCTTTCTTTGTGTCTCAGAGACGAGTATCATCATGTTAAACAAAGTTAGCTTGTAAAGCTTTATGACATGGATATGATTACCTAAGAAAACATATCGTTTGCACAATCAGTCAAAGTACAGAAATCCGCTAAGACTCAATCAATCAATGCTAGCTATGTGTAGTATTAGAATGTGTTCCGGGAGCAACATCCTAACAGAGCTGCTTACACATCTCATCAATAACCGAGCGACACTCCAGTCTATTGCCGCTCGCTTTTTTACCGTTCTAAGAACAATTATGATGGCTAAAGATTTATTATTATTATCATGGCCCAGACTTTGTAAGAATGTGCAAACTAGGCGCAAGACTAATTAAGCAGACCAAATAGCAATGACGCCATGCCCCGACTGCCAGAGCCGAGTAAGAGCTTGAAAAATGGCTCCTCCGCAATTCAATTAATCAGTTGTATTTTGCTTAATTTTGTTTGACGTTGGCAGAGGAAAATGTCCTCTGGGAGTGTGTGTCCTTTGACCGTTAATGCTTTGGTAATTCTTTCATCGGTAAGGCCCATGATTGAAACAATCAGTGTGTGCGTGCGCTCATTGATTACAGTTTTGTCCCTTTTTAGTCGGTGGATACATGCGCCGACATATATCATGAATCTGCTTTTCATCTATCTATGTAAGACAGCGTGTTTTTTTTTAAATTAATGTATTTATTTTATCCAGTGAGTGAGTATACATGGTGATTGTAAAGCCCACACAGCGGAACCCGATTAACCTTTTCGTCCCCGTGACCACCGAGGCTCCCCTCCTTCCCAAAGCATTGTTCAGGACCGAGATGTTGATCTTTGGTGATGAATTAAGAATAGCGCAGTAATTACCAAACACTTCGGACACGCCGGCGACATTTTTCAGCTGTGCCACACAGGTTTTTGTTTTCCTCGCTGGCTTTCACCTGGAATCCTGAGGCTCCTTGCTCTTCCTTAACTTTGTTTTCTCTGACACAGATTAGATCTGCCACCCCATTACAGATTCATTTTCCTAATTTTTCATGTCTGTGCTGTGCCCCATCTGCACAGGGCTGATAATTGTGGGGACCAGCCCTGGTGATTAACATCAGCAGAATTAATTACGCCCGCCATTAAGGCTCCAGGTTGCACACAATGATCAAGAGAAATTAACTTTCTCCCAGCCTCCTAAATCATCTCACCTTCAAGTGGAGTGATGGCGAAGAGACATGCCGGGAGTCGCGGACCCCACTTCTTTAAGCAAAACATAAAGTGACCACCCCGCACCCCGAGCGCACGACTCGCGGCTGATGGCTATCAATTACGCCGCCTTATGTGGTGGGATGACTGAGAGGTGTCCAGGGCCTTGTGACTAATGGACCTGGGCCGAAGCCACTCGGCAGCAGGGACACGACTGTTTTTCTAGCCAGGGAGCACCGGCCAGATGCCGAGTGGCTCGCTTCACCTGCCTGAAATGCAGACACACGTAGTTAGACTCTTGCTCACCACATTTGACTGAGCACACCGTTGCGGAGTTGTCACTTAACTGTACTCAGACAAATGAGCCAGAATCTGAAGAATGAAAGTTTGGTTTTAAAAAGCAGTTTCTATCCGTTCATATTAAAAAAACATACAAACTGTGTGTTGTTTTTTTTTAACAAAGATAAACAGTGGTAGTGTATAGTAAAATCTAAATATAAAAAGGAAAAAAAATAAAGTACTAAACAGCTTTTATTAAGTGTAGTTATTTTTACTTGCACACTGTTGTGCAGATTCATGTTGCGCCTTTAAATGGTGTGGTCTCTCGCCCTCCTCTCTCTCTCTCTCTCTCTCTCTCTCTCTCTCTCTCTCTCTCTCTCTCTCTCTCTCTCTCTCTCTCTCTCTCTCTCTCTCTCTCTCTCTCTCTCTCTTGTAAGCCATACTGAGGACAAATTTGTCAAATATAAACAAAATTCAAAATAAAACATTCTCAACCATTGTATATAGTGGAGCCGTTCGATTGTGTGTACTTATACAAAGTAGCAATTTAGTTGACCAAATGAATTGGTTTATGAACTTCCTGTAGCGTTTGTACCGTTTAGAAGGTGAATGTGGCCGATGCTGATGGAGCAAGATGCTCCCGATGCAGTAAGAGGCGGCCATAATGTCTGGAGCAGATAAGCAAATTCCATTTGCATCACATTGACTTGTCAAGGTTAAGTAGTGAGTTAAGTAGTGTGCAAGGGGGAAAGGAAGCCAAAATTCTCCATCCTTCTTTTTGTGACTACTTAGAAGCAAGCACAAGAGGATCAAGAAAAGTCTCAAGTTTGTGGCTCGGGCCGCAAAAAAAACAAAAACAAACACTGAGCGTTTTGGCAGGCCGGCGAGCATGCGGGGCAGACAGGAGACGCCTGTTTGCGTGGGGAGCTTTTGGCTCTCTGCTCTCGTTTAGACTGATTTGATTTAGCTCTGCAGGATCTAATTAAGCTGAGACCTAAAACCTCTTTGGAGTTTCACCAGCCATATTGTGCATGTCAGCCTTTGAAAAATGGCCCTGAGCAATCAAGCTGGTGTACTGAAACTCTATGTGTATTTTTAAGTAACGTACACACGTGGTACAGATGATAAAATAGTGAACCGGTATGTGGGCGTAATTCTCATTTAAGAGTCCCACAGGAATTTTCCAATATAAATTTTGTATCTATTGATTGATTTGTTAAAATAATGGTCACTCAAGTGCTTAATTAGAACAACCCGTAACCGGTTTTATCGAAAAAGTTTTTAATGATGAAATATCATTGTAATCTGTCAATTCCCAAATGTATCGTATCACAAAAGATATATTTCAATTTTTTATTGGCTTTTATTGTTCCTCACTAATTCTGGCCCAATTACATTGCTGGGAAATCATGTGATGTGACAATAATAAATTACAGCAGCAAATCTGTTGCTCTGCATTTGATCTTTATTGAAGTATAATAATGAATCACATGTGATGTTTGTTGTTTGGGAAAGTTACAACATTGCTGTGGGAAGTTAAGAATGTGGTGTTCCTTATTTTTGGCCAAAGTGTTAAGCTCTTTACTATTTTAAACCCTCCCGATGGCAACGGATGGTATGTGTATGTCACTGAAAAATAAATGGGCAGAATGGGAACATAGTTCTCATGTGACCTAACCCTAAAAAAAAACGTTTTCTCCCATGATGACTGTCACATGACTTCCTCTTTTAGTCTAGTGCGAGAATGCCTTGTGAAATCCTCTGCAGTCAGCATGTTTTGTTTTCCTAAAAAGCGCAGAAGGTGCAATATCATCACTTCTTATCGTCACTCCAACACGGACGATTTCGTAAAAGACAGACCGAAAGACAAACAACATTATCACGCAGCATTCACAGAGACAGTTGTTGTCAGTGTTTACAAGCGTTTTTTACACCGCAGCTTCCGCTTATAACAATTTTACACACCCCATCAGGCCACTGAACATGCATATTAAAGCATAATAAAGTGCATAATGAATACAACTCGTCATAATGTATGACAAGTGGGAGCATAGAAATTTTGAAGGCATCACGCCTCTTTGTGTGATATTCGGCCGTTGGGCAAGGAGAGCTGCGATCGCTTATGCACTTTGAGTCATTTATCTCAAAAGACATTAGTTTCCATGGAGGGAGAGATTCGCTGATGAAATTCACCAGCAATTTTGTTTACTCTTTTTATCGTCAATTATCTCCTTGTGCGCCCCACACTGCCCCCAAGAGGCCAAGGCACACGGGTGTTTATTTTTATTTATCCTTTTCGTTTTTTATATACAGTATTATTATTTTACGTGTGACTTATTTATTCTTTAGTTGTACATTTGAGTTTTGATAGTTGAATACATTTCAAAATTAATGATTTTAATATCAATAAGAAAAAAATCATGATTATTGTTTTCCCCCCAAGTCAATGCATTTCTTTCCATTAATTTCACCATGTGTTTCTGCGTTCACCCCAGGAACCTTGTAATGGTCGGAGTGAGACAATCCAGAGAGTGTCATGGCGTGACATTTACTGCCCTTTCTGTGGAGAAACAGGTAAGCAGAGCACAGCATCTACAAAGTAGTCCCCTTTGACACCAGCACTCTACAAATCAAGTGTGAGAGGACAGGCCAGAAAGAGAGCGAGCGAAAGGGGCAGTGACACAAAATGTCCTTTACACTTTTTAGCTCGAGACATCTGGGATATGTCTACTTGCTTTTGCCGCAATTCAGATTGACATACAGTATACTCCTTTAGAGTCAATATGTGTGCAGCGGGCGCACCTTCTGCACGCGTTGCCTTCCGCAACACAGTGGGAGGTATCGGCCTCGATTGAAATTAGCCGTCTCAGTTTCGCTTATTAGATAATGCTTCCTGTATTAGAGTGATAGCAGGCAGATTTACAGCTGTGTGTAACCATAGGGCTGTGCTCATTAAATTCAGGATGCCATCACTCCACGCCACCACCGCATGCTGTATGTCACGCGTATCCTCTACCACCCACCCTCTCACATCCACAACATCCTTTAAATCTGTCATTGCCAGCCCAAACGGGGGGTTCCGCATTCAGCAACACACACACACATACATACACCCTCCAGCAGTCATGCATGTGGTGGGCACATATGGAGGGTGACGCACAGGTGTGGGAGTGGAACATTGCGTACACACAAGCATCACCCGTCGCTATTGTGCGTGTGTGTGTGTGTACGGATGTGGGGGCCCGTCCACATGGGGAGAGGCGCAGGCGTGACGCTCATTACAGAAGCAAGTGTGTACACGGGCCTGATAAGCAGAACAGGACAAGATAAGGAAGGCACGCTGCATAGCTGCAACAAAGTTCATTCAGATATTGAGATGCCTCTTCTAGATGAAAGTGCAGCAAGTCACAAGTTTAAAAGTGCACTGGACATTTTTTTTTTTAAGATCGCCACCTCCACCTTTTTTGGCTCTCTGTTGATGTTATGCTTAGTTAGGTTTGGCTCCAGTTTGACTATCAATATAAATTAAATTGCATTTTCTTATTGCCACGTCAAAATTCTGTCACAGTCACAAAATGAACATTTCTGCAGCTAATTATAATACAATATATATTTTTTTACCTTGCATATTTTCTCCAATACAATATTCCCAATGTATGTCATATTGTCTGCATGGATATCACATACAACAAAACACAATGTACACAATATAAATTAAAGGGAAATTGATGGTAATAATATTTCTACTACAGTATCAGTGTGAAAAGCCTATTGAGATTTTGTCGAGGTCCACTTGTAAAATGACCCCTGCCGGCACCGACTATTATACAACATTAGTCACTGACTCGGGGGACCATGCACATTCCTCTTTAAATGGAGTATGAACTAATTTGAAATATTATAGATGCAGCAATTTTGTGTGTGTCTGTGTCTGTGTGTGTGTGTGTGTGTGTGTGTGTGTGTGTGTGTGTGTGTGTGTGTGTGTGTGTGTGTGTGTGTGTGTGTGTGTGTGTGTGTGTGTGTGTGTGTGTGTGTGTGTGTGTGTGTGTGTGTGTGTGTGTGTGTGTGTGTGTGTGTGTGTGTGTGTGTGTCTATATATATGTTTTTTTTAGTCAGATTTCAAATGCCTCCTCACAGGGCCTGAGTGGTGTCCCTCGATGATGTCATAATTTTCCCTGTCCTGTGATTGGTTGGTCAGAGCAAATCATGTTTGACTACACCATATGCATGGTGGGTATTTTATGTAAATATTTTAGATTTTTGTCATGTTGCCATACAAATATTGATTCTTAATGGCTCCCAATGATGTACGTCGTACATCAGCGGCATGATCATTGTGGCTGATAGCAAAGATAAATGCGTGTTATTGTTTGCGCGATGACAGTGTGCTTCAATCAGGTCCTCTCCGCTCTAATCCCAGGTAGAGGTCCATAAGTGCTGAGTCAGTTAGTGCCTTTTCGATCCATCACGCTGGCTTTGTAGTGGGCAGGTGTATTCCCAGACCCCCCCAGAGACGAATGAAACACCTGCCCGGCGCTGCTCGGGACTTCATCATCCCGCCATCCCTTTGTCTCCTTCGGCCGGGGGATCTCAACGTCGGGGCGGCGGAAAAGTGTGAAAGCAGCACTTTTGTGCTCATTTGTTGTCTGTACACAAAAATTAGTGTCAGGATGGGGTCCTTCCCAAATGTCTCCCACATCTGTCCCACTCCCCTGTTTTTTTTCTCGCCCAGTAGGGAAGGCCATAGCTGAGTGTGTGATGCTCACATGACTTGGGATGTGCACTGATAACCACATAGTGGATATTAGTACTGGACATGTGAGAGCGGTGAGTCTCTACATGTGTTTTCCTCCAGGCAGTCAATTAGCAGCTCTGTGTCGGAGCTGTAAATAAAGGTTTTTATTACCGCGCACTATCTGCGCCTCATCAATAGTCTGATGCATTAGACTCTTTCCAAGCACCGGCTCCCCCTCTTGCCATTTTGCAGTAAAACAAAAGCAGACCGGGCAAGGTCATTGGCTGGATTAAGTTTGGAATTCACAGTGAATTTACAAATACACCAAGTTCCTTCAGTGGACTGGTCATTTAGAAATATCATTGTCAAAACGGGCAATTTTCTGTCTATACGCTTGAGAAAAAGGTACATTCCTGACCTCTGGCTCATTCAAAACAGATTTATCCGGGCATGCCTGACAGTGTCAATATACCGTGTCAAGCACTCCGTCATGTACTAGCTTTAAAAAGAATCAATCAATCAATATTAACATACAAAGTAGGTGCATCAATGTCTGCGGATTTATGAGTGCTAATACGAGTATATCGGAGACTCTTAAAGGAAACTGCAAAACAAACGACTCGTCGTATTGAAGAGCTTCAATGATCATCCATCCAGAAAGTCATAAATATGTTACAAAATGTGTTGTTGAACTCAATGGCACAGCCTTACATTACATTTAGGTTAAAATGTTTTTACTGTTTTTTTTTTCCACACACACACTTGCCATGGTTTTAAAAACAACGTGTAAGTCAAAAGTGCCATCGACACCTGAGGCATCTCATTTATTTGATGCATCCACTGTTGAATGCAAATATATGCAATTTCACAGAAGCGAAAAAGCCAAGGCTCCACCAATCTCCTGTAAATTGAATGCTGATTCTATTTATATTTGCTGTGATTTATACCCGCTTTCCTCTATGCGAGTGAACAGGAAACAGATGCAAGGAATTGTTCTTTCCCTGAATTCCTTGGGGAGCGATTGTAGTCAACACCGACGTGTGAGACCGCCTTTGTACTTGCATGTGAAAAGGTGTAGACAGTATCTAAATGGACTGCTTGGTTTCCCTCTTCTGGATGTCCATTTCCTCACATGTTTCCATGTGCGTATGTCCGTCTGGCCAAAACAGGTTATCGACTGCGGGTTCTCTCCCCTGATGTGCTTGTGGAGCCATGTCGCGGCCTCATCAAGACAAGGTCAACGACATGCAGTACAACAACGGTATGCAGTAAATTGAAATAAATACATGGTGAACTTTAAAAGTAGATCTCTAAATCAAAATTGCCAGTCACCAAGTCTTTTGTTCATTAGACAACAGTGTTCCCTATCATTCCACGATGATGGGAACAACCAAACAAATATAATTAAAATTGAGTCAACAGCCAGACATGTCATCACAGGGGAAAAATAACCATTTCTTGTCTGGCAACCATGTTTAGCATCTGCATGCTGTGACGAGAGTACAAAGCTTTGTCTTTTCGTGGACCATGCTGCCATCTAGTGGAGATTAACAAAAACATTGATGACGTTATGATGACGAAATCATCCGCATTTTTATAAGTGCAGTGCGAGTCTTGGTACGCCTGAATGGATATTATTATCCATCTATTAAATAATAATTATTATTATCATTATTAGCAACCTTACCATTAGTATTGTTATTATTATTATTATAATGATTATTATGGTGTAGCAAAATATTTCGGCGACACTACATTTTCTCTCCTCAAGACGCAGCCAAAGCAGCAATACAATGATAGTCATATGTTTGACAACATATTTACTATGCACACTGTGCAGTGCACGTCTATCAGTGATTCGTAAGGGTCGTAGTACGCGAGCTCCCTCTAGTGGTTCGTGAATTAATGACTGCCTAAATGCAGTTCAGTCACGTCTAACGTTTTGTGTATATCACTGATCTTTGTTGTTTGTTTGTTTTGAATTCCAATTTAATATACCTTATGTGCAGTATATATTAACTGAAGGGCAGTTTCTTTCCGGACAATTTGAGATGACTTTCCATTTTTTGATCCTAAAAATAAAATGGGAGTCTTGATACAGCACATCATAGTTTTTATCTAATCACGTGACCCAAGAGTGCTTGCAGGATGTCATCACACAGGCACACACACACTTGCCTGAAGATTTACTGTACATGTTATTTTTGCTGACGGGTTGCCACTGCTTACTACCAGATATACAGCTCACCATAATTTGCAGGTGTAAAATGGCAGTAAAGCAATATGAATTATTTAATAAAGCTTTTAATGCAGCATTTTAGTCCCCGAGAGGATGCCATCGCCTCCACTCGCATGTGATTCAATGGATTGCTTTATTACACAAAGCTTTATAAGCAAGGACAGATTGTTAAGACCTTTTAATGATAGCCATGAAATATTAATTTGTGTTCTTTTTTTATTACTTATTTTAAGCAAATGAATTGTTCAATACCATTAGATCTTGGACTAATGCTGCCATGATGAATAGTTCTGAAATGACATACAACAGAACAGGCGCCTCGTATATATCTTGGTTGGAGAAGGCCGCATCTTTCAAATGCGCTGGACAAAATTACTAATGGGGGCTCTCTATTCAGACATTATTCATCAGGCTCACAGTGCTCAGCGCTGATGATCGTGACTTTAAAAGTTCTATTGTCGGTGTGAAAAACTAACATACCTGGCCTGTTAGTTTATGATAGCTATAGACCAGCACGAATACATCAGCTTTATTTATATGGTATGACACAAGCCTTAAAGCAAGTACATTCATCAAACGCACATTGGGTTTCGCTCGACTGTACTGAAATGCTTGGCAAGAAAACAAAATCCAATGTTTAGCTGCGGCAACTATAACTTAAATGTATTTATGTGGCACTTTTTCCACAAATAATGGTCGCGATAAAAAATGATTTAATAGCATTGTCGTCATATGTTAATTTAGTGGTGGTGAAGAGAACAAGAACATAGACTTGTGGTAGGAATTGTTAAGTTGACTGGACTTCACTTGACTGATCATCGATTAATCCTATATTAAAGTAACTAAGGGCCGTGTTCATCCCCCCCTACCTTGTTACTTTAGATGAGATTAACAATCAATTCCGCTGAATGGACAAAATTAAATGAATCCGTTATTATTCCCGTCCTCCAGTTAAAATTTACAAGATGATGTTTTTAAGCCACTTTCTCTCCAATGTGTTTCATTTCCAAGCTATAATGGCTATAAAAGAGACAGGACAAAACAAAAGTCATGTCTGCATTTGGACTGATTATAAATACTTAGTGTTTACAGTGTCAGAAGAGCATTAGCCTTTTTTATTGGGGTTGTATTTTCCTCACCAAGGACAATAAACTTAATGACAAGTATTGTCTGAGCCATAAAGCAGTCATATATTCAGACGTGCCGGTTAGGCTAAGCAGGCTTTGTAGCATCTGGCTTATAGATCATACACATCCGATCGTGCTGATCAGGAGAATATCTAACTAAGGAAAAATCTTTATTGCATTCATAACGTTAGATTGTTCCCTTAGTGTACCATAAAGAACCAGAAGACATGGACAAACATTTCTTGGCAGCATGATTGTCTTTTCATTTTTATTTCATAATGGTAACTTGGCATGATGGGTAACATAACATAAACAAAAGGTAACTGCTACTTAAAACGCTTTTCAAGGTAACAGTAGCAAAACTGGTCAGTACACGTTTAAAAAACGTTTAAAAAAAAAAATTCTAGCAAATCTTTTTCAGGCATATGATAAAACTTCCACCACTAGATGGCACAGGTTCGCTATTTCGTGCGGTTCCCTGTGCAGCAAACGCAAAAGATAACACTATAAAAAAAACATTTCATTTGAGCGTGAAATAACCATTAAATTTAATATTATTACTGCACCACTTGTGTTGTTTTTGGTTTTGTGTCAACAAAGAAACGTCTAGAACACTCAAATGACGTAGACGTGTAGACTTTGTCACGTGACCAGCTCTTTACTGATGGACATCAAAATGGAGGTCGGAATTCTATGCATTTTTTTCTTGTCTCCAACCCCTAATCCATTAAACGTTTGCATGTTGATGTGATGGCGTCATCACAGCGTTTTGACACGACGGCACACATGACGTGGCGTCTTTCATCTTTGCTTTTTTTTTACTTAGCCTTTTCAAAGCTCGCTATGTGGCTTTGAATTAGCATTTTAGATAGCGCTAGCGCATCACGTAGCTGCGAGGACGCCACGGTTTGATTTTCATAGTTTGAGACAATAGCGCGTGTATTTCATTTGTTAAATAACAATAGTACAATGTGAGAATCTTTTGTTTGATTAAGCTAGGTCGTGTGCAGCTCGTTTTTACAGTGAAAGGCCTCGTTAAGACATGATTCTGATATGCACTGTAATATTGCTCTTGAGTAAATTTGGTGTGCCCAAAGTATGTACTGGATTCGTATGCCTTTCTGAAACTGATCTATTTTTGGTGAGGTTACGCGAATAACGATAAATAATTTCAATCAAGTACAAAGAGTGGAGCAAATAGCAGATTTAGAACAGGTATCGAAGGACAGCAGAATAATAGTTGGAAGCAAAGTCAGGAAGGATGCAGATTATAAAGAGGGGTGGAAGGAAAGAAGAGAAAAGCAGGTCTGTGATGGAAGGAAGGGAGGTAAGGAAGGTAGAAAAGAAGGCTTGAGTGTAGGTAGAAAAGATGTAAGGTGAATGAGTAATAAGCAGGTCTGAAGGAAGGTAGGTGTCAGCAAAGGAAAGACTGAAATATGAATGCCAGAATATAAAGGAACTGAGAGAAGGATAGAGGTGAAGTATTTGATTCTCGTTTTACGTAATACTATAATCCTAATATTTTTGTTTTCAATATATGTCAAATCAATTACTTTATCAGTATTTACAAAGGCATTTTTAAAATGCCTTCTGTTTCTCATGTTGTAAACTGTGGCCTTTTGTGTAGAACTTGTTTCTCATCGCATCCATACTTGTTTTAAACATGCAGGACCACGACTGTAAAGAACCCGAGCAGCTCAGAAAGCTCTTTATTGGTGGCCTGAGCTTTGAAACTACAGAGGAGAGTTTACGGGCTCACTTTGAGCAATGGGGGACACTTACAGACTGTGTGGTATGTTTTTAAGTGTTGCTATGTGGAACTGTTTTAATTACCATAAGAAGGACAAAAAAAAAATCCAGTCTTTAAATAATTTCTATGGACAGTAGCAATAACACAACTGTGATGTTTAGGTGATGAGAGATCCTGGCACCAAGCGGTCAAGAGGCTTTGGCTTCGTGACATACTCCTCCATGCTGGAGGTGGACGAAGCCATGAAAGCAAGGCCTCACAAAGTCGACGGCCGGGTCGTTGAGCCCAAGAGGGCCGTGTCCAGAGAGGTACCAGAACTGCATGGCGGACGTACGTGTGCTTGGAGCTTTCTTTGTGATCATCGCACTTGCTTCAGGACTCCAATAGACCAGGCGCTCATCTGACGGTGAAGAAGATCTTTGTGGGCGGTATCAAGGAGGACACAGAGGAGTACCACATCCAAGACTATTTTAAGAAATATGGCAAGATTGAGTCGATCGACATCTTGCAGGAACGCCCCTCGGGCAAGAAAAGAGGCTTCTGCTTCGTCACCTTTGACGATCACGACACCGTCGATAAAATTGTCGGTAGGTGACAATTTGCTACTCGTCACACTTTTGAAGCGATGTTTTCAGTGTTTCAATCCTGCAATTTGCCCTCCTGAAGCTCAGAAATATCACACCATCAATTCACACAACTGTGAAGTCAGGAAAGCGCTCTCAAAGCAAGAAATGAACGTGATGTCGAATAACAGGGGTAAGCGTACGTGCCACTAAATAATACATATTTGATTTACTTTTACTGTACGCTAATTTTTGTTGGACCATTGTCTTCGTTTCAGGGAGGAGTGGAGGCTCCGGTAACTACATGGGTAGAAGTAATAATTTTGGTGGTGGAGGCAACTATGGTCGAGGTGCTTACCACTGTTATTGTTTTGGCTTGAACAACACAAAGGCCAATATGTGAGCTTTTGTGGGAACAATAAAGGACACAAACAAAATGCAAATGTTCATGAATGCTGAACCGCTAACATAACAATACGCTCTTTTGTTTCTTAGACAGCTACGGTGGAGGACGGGGTGATTATGATGATTATGATGGTGAGTAGTTTCACGTTGTGGTTTTGTCTTGAACAGACTTTAATTATCCTGTTGCATTTGGCCCTTTTTTTTTTTAGGTCCTGGTGGTAATTATGGTGGTGGAGGTTATGGAGGACGAGGCAACTATGGAGGGGGAGGTCCCAGTTACAATCAGGGTGGTGGATTTGGTGGTGGCTGTGATGGTTATCGAGGCAATGGTGGAGGTGAAGCCTTTTATTATCTCTAGAAAGTTATCATACAGTGGGCGCCAATCTATTATCGCGTGTCTCCGTTTTTGTTTTCTTAACACTGTCTGACTGACAACAGATCGCTGCTAACGGGAGCAGCTAGCTTAGCGCTCTACATCTTCATTACTGCTCTTTGTCAAGTCTCGCAAAGACACCGACTCAAATACATAACTAAGTGCTAGAATTGAGGTTCCATTGTAGCTGTTTTCCAGAATCATGATAATAGCAGCTACAACTAAATTAAACGTCATATTTGTTGTCAGGTTACGGCGGAGGTGGAAGTTACAATGATTGCGGTAACTATGGTGGCCATCAGTCCAACTACGGTCCCATGAAAGGAAACAACTTTGGTGGCAGGAACTCCGGTGGACCATATGGAGGTGAGTCATCAATTCTCTTGCGAGTAAACCATCAGAGAGTAATCAGAACTTAGTCTAGCGTTTTCATTCTCAGGCGGCTACAGCGGTGGCGGCGGCTACTCGCGGCGCTTTTAAACATTACATTGGTAAGTTTGGTTTTGCTCTCGCAGCTAGCCTCGTAGCAAGAGTACAGAGTGAGCCCGATGCGAGTGCAGAATAACTATTTGTTCTATCCTGTATCCATTCAACAGGCTTCAGTTCTTAGCAGGAGAGCAAAGGAATTGGTAGGAAAGCTGCAGGTTACTTTGAGGCATTAGAGGAGCGCACGAGTCAGACCGTTTGTGGAAGAAGGACTGTACATTCAAATCAAGACACAAGCGCATCGCATTGATACTTAATGATGATAGTTATGTTTTGTTTTTTGCCTGCAAAGCCACTGTTCCCCTTCTGTGCGTTTGGGTCTTGTGCCAGGTGTCGAGCGGTTTCTTTTTCTAAGTTAAACCCAGTTGTCTTTTATTTTTTCATTCTTTTACGTGACTTGAGATAAACCTGGTTTTTGTCCTTCAGCACAGTTCCCTAGATGAGATAAGTGTCTTTTGATTATTCTATGTGAACACAGTAAAACCTTGAAAAGTGTCTGGATTAGATTTCAGGGAACACTAGTTTGTGCAAAGCCCAAATAAAAATGGTCTAGTCAAGTCATGTGAGATTGTGTTGCCTGCCTGATGTACGTCATCACGGACGAGGTGACCCTCCGCAGTAGTGATATAGGAAGGAGCCCAGAGTGCCTGCAGCATCGCTAGTGTGGAGGATTGCAGATGACGGTCAGACAGCGAGTCTTCAGCCAGCGCCAGCACAGTGGACCAGTCAGCATTGCGAGAGAGAGAGGGGAGGAGGAAGCGGCGGCCAACGCAACGGCACGGAAGAGGCTCGCAGAGTCAAGGCTAGCTAAACCTTCCTGAAGCCAGCTAGCGAATGGACATTTGGGTGGGTGGAGATGGGGGAGCATCCTGTTGAGTCAGTTTACACACTAAATATTGAGGTGTCAGGCTTGAGAAGGGAGTGAGTATTTCACAAGAGCTGACTTGAGCAAGAGCGAGCAGGTAAGAGTAACCACTTTGCTTGATTTGCAGATGTGGAAAGAGGCGGAAAGTCGGTAAAGACGCAGTAACATGGAAGGGTCTGGATGGGTAAGAATTTTTACAAATATCATCCAATGCTGTTTGCCCCCCTTTTTATTATTAGGTAAATAGTGGAAGATGTATGGAGGACTGAACGTGAGTTAGCCAGGCTTTAGCCCTGCCCACAAACAATTTTGGCACTTTCCGTCCTCCATAGTATTTTTCCAGTGACCTTAATGCATTGATGCTGTATTCTCCAAATTATGACCAAAATGATTCCATATCATGACCCCCTCATGAATTTTGGTAATGTACCACAGGATCACATTTGTGTTATTTAGGCTACCTTGGCCATTTAAAACAGCTTGCCTCCCAAAAGACAGAACATTCGTGTATTTTATGGAAAAAACATTTTTAATATCACTGACGTAGTAGCCCAGCTTCAAATTAGCAATCACTATAGTTGTAGTCAGGGAATTGCCATTGGAAACTTTCAGGCTAATTGTCATTGATGCCCAAGCTGCCATTTTATGCCAACACTGCATTCCTCCTTGCCAGTGCAGGAAATGATTCAAACCACAATGCCTGAGGCAATTAACAGCGCCCAGCAATGACGCATGAAAACTTGCCTATTGGGCCCTGCATCACCTATTTATAAATTTTGTTTATAAATAAATGTTTTATTTATAAATTTTGTCAAATGTGATGGGCGCTAACCCAACCCATTCCATCCAAAGTCTTAATGCTGGATGAAATGTTGTAGCATTGGAAGGTTACCCCCCCCCCCCCCCCCCCACACACACACACACACAGAAATGTTGTAGCATTGTTAGGTTACCCCCCCCACACACACACACACACACACACACACAAGCACGACACAAAGGTGTATCTCAACATTCACTAGCCTTTGCCTTTACATATATATATGACTTGGGCTGGAATAAAAGTATTTTTTATGAATTGAATTGAATTTTTGTTTGATTTTCTGTAAAGTTATCGGTGAGATGAAGTTAACATGTTTTCAAAAGTGAATTTGCAGCATGACTGCCCGTGTCACTTTCATAATACACACACACATACGTGCAAATGTGGGCTTGGTGCATGGCTCAAGGTAGTGTTTGTTTACCAAAGTGCAGGGCATGCAAATTGTTATTGTGTGTCGGTCGAGAAAACCGGCTCTGTCGAATCGTAAAAGTGTCAAGCGTTAACAATCAGGCCTTTTGTTGTGCAACACAACTGAAACTGGTGTGATTAAACCATGCGAGCTCACCGTATTAAAAGATTTAGGTTACTGTACAAACAATGTTGCCAAATGAAGGCGAGCTGATTGGGAAATTGGGTAACAGCCGATAAACTCTTCTGGTATCTGTACCGAGTTTTATTCATTTGCAGCTACGTGAGCCTGCCAAGTCCAGAACTCACTGTAATATGTGAGTTATATAATGGCGCCTCAGACTTTATATCCATCTGGAATCAATCAGGCGGTGATGCAAAGCTCTGCCTTCATACAAAAGATAATCACGCCATATAGCATTAGAATGATTTATTGAAAAGCATAACTTGCGCAGCAAATCAGAGGGTCTCTTTACAAATCTTTCATTTAGCATACAGAAACAATGTCTATACAATATGAATATTTACACATACAGTAACAGTTGTAATAAACTCAGATTTATATTGTATCTATATTTACAAATCATCAGTTTGTATATGAAGGTAGAGTACAAAAGAGATAAAATATCAAAAATGTTACATTACAACAACCAAGAAGAAGAACCAAAAACTATACAATAGTTCTGTGGAGCTACTCATGTATAAAGCTGAAAGCCATTGCCTGGTGCGACTGTACGACTGCAGTACCTCACTCGACAGATAGGGGACTAGTTTTAACTCTTGATCAAAGTCTTTTTAGTGCGTGGAACGAGAAAGACGCTGCCTTCGGTCGACTGCTGTAGTGAGAAGTCGGCCGGGGAGATGGTGTTGCCGTCCTCGTCCCGCAGCATGCTAAACACCTCCAGGTAGAGGCTGTTCAGCTTCCTCTTCATCTCTTTCAGGCTGCTGGCGTTGCGGGACTTCTCGCCCAGCAGACGATCTTTTTCCTCCTTCAGTGAGTCCAGGTCGTTCTCCAGCCCCACGATGCTCTCCATCTTACGCTTGCGGCAGTTCTGAGCCGCCACTTTGTTCTTTCCTCTGCGCCGGATGTCGCGGACAAGGGCCATCTGAGACTCGTTCAGTTGGTTCTTGGAGATGAGCTCGTTGTAGTCGTCCACAGGCAGATTAATGATCATGTCGATGCTGAAGGGGATCTTGAGGGCGTTGGCCCTCTGTTGGTCTCTGCAGAGACGCAAGTCCGACCTTCTTTTGCGCTTATCTTTGGTGAACGGCGAGGAGCTGTGGCCGCTGTCCTCGGCCGGATCTGACGGTTCTTGTTTGGTCTCATCATCCTGGGTTTGAATCTGGCCCACCAATGTGGTCAGAGGAAAAGCTTGCTGGAGGTCATTGGGTTGAAAGTTTAAAGAGAAGATCTCTGAGTAGTCCGATTTTGCACTGCCAGGGTTCTGGTCCATCTCCTCCATGTCGGAATCGCTGCCGTCAAAACACTCTTCTCCGTATAGGGATTTCGCAGGTGAGCAAGAGTGGGGACTTGAGCCTAGTCCAGAGTCTAAGTCGGGCACTTCTGCAGACAAATTGTGTCTGCCCTGCTCAAATGTATCACCGGGTGAGAGGCTGTATAGGTTCAGGACATCGGACATATTAGTTTCGTTTCCCTCAAGGTCTTGTTGAGTGCCGCTCTCTTCCACCATAGTTTCTGGGTAAAATGTGTTGCAAAAGCTATTGAGGTTGAAATGAGTGTTTAACTCAGGCACTTCTGGCTTTATTTCGTTCCCGTTGTCTGCTGGTGTCACGCTGGGAACTGAGCCATCAAATGTATTCATAAAACCTGAAGGACACATATTTAAATTGTTTTTCTCTTGGACTGGACTGGAAATTGGATAAAACGAGTAGTTTGGATCCTGTGCTTCAGGTTTGTTTGGAAGTGGATATGCTGCAGTTTTCAGTGTGTCTTCTTCCAATTGCTGGCTAAGACATTGCTAGAAAGGAAAAAAATGAAAAAAAATAAATAAACAGCAACTTCAATGGAACGTTTTTGGGGGGGGTTTGTAGGTACATTTTAAATCCAAGACAGTTTTTACCCTAAAAGGCCACCGTACTCAGTGGTATGTCATGCTAGTAAGCTAGCCTAAGTGAGTGGGAGAATTTAGCAGACTTAGTCAGACCATTCAGCTTGCGTCAGAGATTCACTGTTGTTTTTTCGGGCACACCCGGAAACTAATTGACTAATTATAAACAAGTTGGCGCAGGAGAGCGAAAGTAGTCTTTTTTTCAAAGACACAATTTAAAAACTATGTACAGGTATACGGAATTTCTATTCAGTGACTCGCCTGCATGCCCCCATTTTTAAACCCTTTGTGCTTATTTACGCAACGGCTAGATATTCCTCCTGACTGTGCTAGCAAGGTGGGTCCGGCGTTATCTCCAAGACGCAGCAGGGTGGGACTCGTCCAGAGCCTGTCCGTACAAGCGACTGTTGTGAAACACAAGCCTCGACCTCGAGCTATTGTGAATGCCTTCCGAAAACAAAAACTTTTTAAAGTCGCTGTAATGCTAGTGTGACGCTGCCAGTATCGTAAGTAATTAAAGTGAAACTATCTGTGTGTTTGTACATTTGGTACGGGTTAAAATTGCACAGCTCGTACCTGCAGTTCAGGAAGTGAGAGGAGCTCCATCCAGGCCTGTTCAATATCCAGCGAGCTCTTCTGTGCCAGCGATGTAGTCAGGGCATCTGGTGAAATCGTAAGCGGGGCCAAAGATGGCTGCTCGGGGGACATCATGGCAATGCTGTTGCTGCGGCTGCTGGATACGGAGGCGCCACTCGAGTCCAGGCAAATAGGCGCATCCTAAGAGGTAAACCACGTGGTTAGGAGCGTTATAAAATGTGGTGTTGGAAGTCATTGTAACAGTTGTAAGTACCTGATTTTCCTCAAGGGGAAACGTCTCTGCGAGGAGCTGCAAGCATTCGTCAAATGACAACGGCTCGGCACGCTGCTGCGTGAAGCTGACATCCTGCAAATATACGTTGATGCATCTCCGGTTAGGTAGCAGCTAGCAGGTACAAACATTTTAAAAATGTGTCCACTCCAGGCACACCTTTGCCTAACTAATGACGCACGGCGGTAACCGAGCAACCACAAGGCTGCAACCTATCCAAACAAGGTGAAGTAGCTTGGGCATTTTACACACAATAGCGTGCGGGTACCTGTGCAGCCTCTGGGGGCGTGACGGCCGACTGCAGCGGGGCATTGGGCAGCTGTCGCGGCACGTATTCACCCGTTTCCTCGTCCAGCTGTAGCCGCGCCAGAAGAGCCTTCTCCTGCTCACGAAGGAGTTGTAGCCGCTTCTCCTCCGCCAGCTCCTGCTGCCTCCGCAGCTCATGCTCCTTCTGGCGGTGGCTGTAGTCGAAGACTTCGCGCTGGGCCCCCAGATCGATGTCCTGCCTCCACAGAATGTCGATCAGGTCCGTGTCCTGGGAAGAAAAGCCGCCGGCGTGTTAGGATTAGACGGATTGGACAATGTTAGGACAGGAAAAAAGGAGCCGGCCTGTGGTGGACGTGGCCACACCCTGTCCCCTCGCTTTACCTTGGCTGACAACAAAGCCACCATTAACCGCACGAATGAATAATGGATGGGATTTATTTCCTTCGCCAGTTGACACCACACACTAAAGTCCCGACTTGATATTACCCCGATTATGTAAAGGTGGGAATACATTTTTCACTCTCAAGTAGTAAAAACTAGGGCATAACTGATTAATTGCTCAGCCAAATTCTCTGTCTATTAGCCCCTTTGTCCAAAAATCTGTCCTTTTTCAGGTTTTCCCATGTTTTCCCCCAATACGTTACAAAATAAGACAAAAATAATGGCACACAGACAACAACAAAATTGGCAATTTCTGACAATGTTTATCTGTTGTAAAGTTGGACAAATAGTAAAGGTATTGTAAACCAAATTGGGATTAGGGACCAAAGATAAATTAGTATATTCATCACACATTCTTTAAATTATACGGGCAATTACCTCGAGGTGCTGAACTAGATTTGGGTGAGCTTGAATGTATGAGGTTTTTTGTATTAGTTTAAATGAATGTCTCAGCCCCTTATTTTTTCATTGAGATGTTCCACCATAATTAGAAACTCAGTTGCTTACACATATCTGCTTAGGTTTATAAATACAGCATACACATTTCACAAGCATCTGTATTTCCACTTTACTCAACGATGACAAACTGCACAATTTTCCCTTGTTGAATGTTTAAGCCTGTACTTGATAGCACTAAAAGCTCAAATGGATTTGCCTTTTTCAACAAACATAAACCCTCACTGCTCCCTTCTTTGAGTTAATAACCAGAACTTATTTACAGAAGGAAACCATTTCACAAGCCCCCGGAATGTTTCATCAACCCAACATGCAATGGAAGTGTTTAAAACATGTGACTTAAAGGGCCCACAAGTAGACATCATTCAGATGGCTTTAATAGCATTTCAGTGACCCACACACATTGCCTCTGTGTTGCATCAGAGTTAAGAAGTTTACTCAACACTCCATTTGGCATTCACATGGGCCCCAACAGGAGAGCTGGGCAGAGAAAGAGACTAAAAATGTAAATATGTGATGTCAAAACACAAAGCCTGCGGGCCATTATCTCATCACAAATCATATAAACGACTTTACAACGGCTTAACGTCACCAGACGTAGTTTGGCCCCAGAACAAGGAAACTAGTCCATTAAATGAAAGATGCATTTCCCTGCCCTGACTTCCAAACAATGAGCAGTTGTATACAACACGCTTAACCGCATGCCTTCCCTTTAGACAACCACTATCCTGTTGTTAATGTGTTCAACTATTAGATACAAGTCACACATGGGATTGTCAAAAGTGGGTGAGAGTTGACAAGACTTGCACATGTATGCTGTTCATTGAACTCCTCTTTGAAAAAAACAACAATGTCCTCAGAAGGGGACTTTCTCCTTTCATCATTTATCAGCCGACATACCCCCTTGACCTCTCATGATGAAACACACATGTTCTAGAACAGCCCAGAATGGCCCCACTAATTCTCATTTGTGTTTTGAAGCCGCCATTACTTATTCACAATTATGATAGCTTTTCTGTTTGGATGAATCAAGTCATTGGTTATTACCAATTACATTTCTGTGGATATGTATAGACAGCGAGACACCCCAATGTTTTGGACATTGACAACTCTCACGGGGTGGTGTACCTAATGATATGACCACTGAATGTCCAGTCGGACATGTTTGAACATGCTCAGCTCAAGCTAAATCCGTCGTCATATTAACATGTCCGTGAATTATCCGGAACGTTTGGGGTTTCCTTTCTATTATTACAACATTGTCCAGCTATTAGTATATATTTTGTAAAAAGAAGCAGCGTAATAACGCGAGTCGGAGCTGGTTGTGACTGGTTCCCCCTCCACCGTATCAGATCGAAGGCGATCACATGCTCTTGAGACGAACTCACTATATGGTAATGGAGGAAAAGAAAACAACACACTGCTTCTCTATTTAAGACAACTCGTCATGACCAAACCACACACAGAGACGTTATTTTAAACACATAAACTATTGATTTGGAATGAGTTTAACAAAAAACGTCACAACTTAATGACTCGCAGAATCTAGCCTTCATTTGATCATGTTGCATTTATACTCGGTTGTCATATTAATATATTAAAATATATATATATTTTTTAAATGACATTTCAGATAGGTTGTCATACATACACCTCTTTTTATTTACCTGTTGTTCGGAATGCATCACCTCCATTTCCATCATCATGGACGCCTCTGCGTTAAAAAGACGCCTTAACGCGGCCAAAATGATTGATTTTTAAAATAAAATGTAATTTTTGTTTCCTTGTCCTCCCGGTTCAAACAAGTGCCAAGAGATAGTCCGTCTCGATGTCTGGATAGTGGAGAAAATATTGCTTCCTCTTCTTACCCAACTAACATCACGAGAGCGTGTGGCCCAGCCCACTGAGCGGCTGCTTCCCGGTTGTCACCCGCCCCTCCTTGCCACATGGCCCCTCCTCGCCGGTCCACCAGGCGTATGGGACAGTCAGAGCTCGCTCCTTTAACTCCTTGTGGACGGGATTATATTTGTTCATGCACTCGTCTGGGGAATACGCGTTATGACACGTTATGACATTTAGTATGAGGGATTTTAAGCGTAGTTATGAAACGGTTAGGGTTCAAAACATACTAATATGATACCGTGGAGTTGAGTACGTCACAGACAAGAGATAGTGGTTTTACAGCGCCCCCTGGTGGTTGATCATGTTGGAAGTAAAAAGGCCTTGGCAGCCTAGAAAATATTTTTTGTAAGTTTAATGAGTTCAGTGATGCGCATTGTCTCTATATCACATGTACTACAATAGGAATTTGTTATGTAATTAAATCAACATGTACTACAATAGGAATTTGCTGTGTAAGTAAATCAACAAATGAAATAGTGTTAAAATAAATGACATCAAATTTAGCCACAAGAAGTTGTATTCATTAACTTTCTATTTCCACTTGAGAAAGCACAATTGGCTCACCTGGCAGAGATTAAATAGTTCCAAGAGGAGATTTTGTAGCCTTAAATGTCCACATTTTTAGGCAGACACAGATGACAGACAGCACTGTTCTTTTAGTCTGTACTTGAGGCCACTTTCAAGCTATGAGTGGCATGCCATTGTTTCCTGATGGTTCTGCCATGCTTCAGGTAAATTACTCAATTTTAAAACCTCCAAGCTCTGATTACAGATTTCATTTTCGTCTTGTGTGGGTTATAGGTCACAGTGTGGAAAAGTTTTGAAATGGAGTCTCTTAATCTCACTTTTGTATGCTGTAGCACAAAAAAATCGTGGCACTTTGTATTCACTGTTCTGATCATATGTATTTTGATTTATTAGATCGTGCAAATAGTCATACCAACCACGTGAATTCCAGATGAAAACCATGTAGGACGGTTGTAAAAACGTTGCAGTAATATGGTAGAGTCAGAAGAGGACGGAATAAGACAAACTAAAAAAAAAAACTACTGGCGCTGTCACCTCAGCGCAAAGAAACGCAGAGTAAAGTGCAGTCCACTGGCGTGCAATGACACACACATACACACACATAGAAAAAAAGCCTCTTTCTCTTTTTTTCACCCCCCAGCCCTCCATGCTCTCCCGTGAAGCGCGCTCATGTGCACGCGTTCACGTTTGGCAGCTCCACGTCGACATTCTTCCAGCTGCATTGAGTCAACTGCACACAGCACTCACTCGCGGCCAGGAAGAAGAAAAGGTAAAACGACGGCGACCGAAGCACCGGCCACCTCACGACTTGAATCGCTTTTGCACGTCAGCACATCAAGTGCAGCGAAGAAAGAGTGGCTTTGCATCGCGCTCTTTAGGTGGCCCTGCGACGTCCTCACTTCGCTGGCTTTCGTTGCATTTTTTTGAAACAGACTGGCTGCTGCAGCTGACCGCTTATGTCTACCTCTCAGGTACAGTATGGCCCCGCTATGGCTATTTCCGACCCCACTTGACTTATATTCTTCGCCTGCCGTCTTTCTGTATGTTATGATTGAAAAGGTGACGTTGTGCTTTTTCATGTTGCAAAAAGTTGCTGTCACGTGAATGCTGTTAAAGTGGCAAGTGTTCCTAAATTGCTGTTAGATAATGGTCAACAAGAGCTTCGTTGACCTTGTGCACATTTAAAAAAAAAAAAAAATTAAAGTGTCAACAAGTTGACTTGGTGAAATCAGCTTTGCCAAGGCCTGTTGAATCCTCAAGGCTCAACAGGTAGAAGCTACAAGTGGAACCAACTCTGTAAAAGAGGCATTATTGTGCTGTTTGTATTAAACAATTTTCAAATGGCCTCGATTACACAAATTATTTTAAAACTTCTGCAAATGTGCAAAAGGCTCCCATCTGGCCGACAGTACCTGGCTGGTGTTAGACTTCTCAGCCACCCAGTAGGCCCGTTCCATATGGAGCATTCACACCGCAGCCACACATTGCCCCCCCCCCCCCCCCCCCCTGCAAAAAAAAAAAAAACTTTTTGTGCATGAATGTTAGAAGTGTGCTCAAGTAAAACACATGTATGGCGGTTCTTGTGATTTGCTGCAGGTCAAGGGAGCAACATGTCAGTCTGCTGGATGAAGACAAACCTATGAGGTGGCACTGTGGCTTTCCAAATAAAGTTCTGTGATACACTCAGACTCTCACTGCTCGCAGTCAGTGCATTACAGAACTTTGTTTTGGAAGTTAAATCTTCCATTTGGGAAAGAAGTCCTCAAGCATCTGGATATTTGCTACACCTTTTCTGCTTTTTTTTCTCCTGAAATAAAGTTCCTTTACACATTCACTCTTTTTGTCCAATTTATCCATTGTTTATTTGAATTACAATTCTGTATTTTATTTGGATTGATTGTGATCCGTATGTGTCAAATTCTTACTTAAAGTGCTGGATGGTACCATATGGAAACAGTCGTCATGCTGGTCTGGTGACTCAGTGGAGAGGAGCTCGAAAAGTCAATAGTAAACTCGTGTTGGTTCAGGTTAATTTACTAACCGAGCCAGTGGTGCATCAAACAAGTCAATGAGAAAAGAAGAGTTTGCAGTGTAACTGACACGATTTTTGTGCAAGATGAAACTGCACGTATGAATTGCCAGTTAGTCAAATGTTATACACACTGAAATATAATAAAACCAGACAAATGAATGGACTGATGTTTCTCATCCTCAGCCAAGTAAAAAAAGTCTCAAATTCAATTACCTACATTTATGTAGTAGGTTATTACAGGATGTATATTTATCCATCCATTGTCAAGCGTTACTGAAGAAAACCTTTTCTTTTAGCTCACATGTGCATTAAAAGCGAGTTTGCTGTGCAATCCTGCAATTCCAGTCTTTGCATAGAATTGAGCCTATGTGTGATTCGCAAAGCATGCTGGGTACAACCTATCGCGATAGCTTCACGTCCTTGTTCTCGATGTGGTAAATGTTGCAACCGTGTGTGAAACCACCGGTTTAAAGATTAGCAGAAACAGATGATTAAACAAATTCAACGTGACTGTCATGATTTGATTTGCCTTTGTTTAATTTGTCTTTAACTACGCACACAGTACATTATGTATGTACCAAGAAACACTTATTAATTATAAGCGGAAACGTCATGCCAAAAACCAAATACAAAAAATGTTGCTTTTTCCCAGGTCCTCATGAACGCCACATTCTTCCCTCTTATGTGACAGTTCCGCTCTCTCCCGTCACCAATACGGAAGCAGCATGGCGTCCGACAGCGGCAGCGTTGGAGACGGCTCCGACATCCAACGAGTCGCTCAGCAGAGGTTGAAGATAACTGCAAGGCATTTACGATCACCGGCGGATAGTGCTTCCACCATTGTAGCCACCGAGTGCAAAGCCCAGGGGAGCGAGGCGGATGTCGCCCAACAGGAGAAGACTACAATGCCGCGAAGGAGGTATAAGTCTGTGATGGAGCGGGGGTTGACAAGGGTCCACACATTCCCTGTAGCTTAATCTGTGTAACGCGTAGCAGAGAAACTGAAATTAGCATGCGGCGCTGACATCATGTGTGATTTATTTACCTATCAGACAAACACAAATTTCATAGTGAGTCGCGGAAAAACGGTTTTTGGCCAGACTGTTAGCACTTGTTTGATACCGGGTGGGTGCGGCTTCATGCACTACATCAATTTTCTTTAGTTTATTCAGACACAGTGACAAAGTTAGTTTTATTGCACTTCCAGGTTTTCTGTTATTGGAGGATGTAGAACGAACAATGGTTGCAACGTTTTGTGGCGCTTCAACTTGTGTCGATTGTTCGGCATATATAAGACGAGGTTTTCATAGTTGGGGTTTTTGTATGAATACTGTACGACAACAAACTATAAATACTTTTTCATTTTCTTTTCTGCACGCTCTACTTAACCTCCTGATTTGTTTGACAACCGAGCGACGAGGCAGTGAATGTAATTTGGGCTTCTTTTAGTTAATCTGATTGGCTAAGAGTCATGGTGGTCTGACTTTCGACCTATTGGCGGCTGAGTCGCGTTCATGAAACCTCGGGGAGGTGGAGCTGTCATCTGATGTGAAATCGGATTCAACAGCTGCAGTTGAGTGTAAAAAAAAATTGGCCCCCGTTTTACAGTGTTCTGGTCAGTGTTACATTGTAGCAATAGTACAAAAGCAGTAAATTGTAGAACATTGTTTTCTCTAAGATGTGCCAGGTTTAATTTAGATATACCATCTTTAATTCCCCTGCAAATTACTAAAATATTCAGTAATGTTTTGGATATACGACAGGGCTCTACGTTCAAAGTGGCCCCACAACATGACTTTCGGACCAGTACAGATGTATAAATAAAATAAATTAGTCAAATGTTTTTGCTTTTTTTAACATCTAGAGTTTTATCCACTTAAATTGGTAAATCATTGTGATCTTTTTTCATCATCTAAAGCAACTTAGTGCAGGACCCTCTTATCATATTCAGTTCCAGTTTTACAAGTTTTTTTCCTTTAGGAATTACGTACTTATCTCGCTATGTTTGCATTGTAGTGTGGCAAGTATCTAAGTGGTGTCAGTAGAAAACAATCCCGATGTGCTGGTTAAGCTGTCCCGTTGCAAGAGACCTAATCAGAAAGAAATCTGACTGAGTTAGTAGTTGCACAGTTACAGAGCCAAATCTTTCTGTGCTTTAAGTGCCTGTTTTTTAGTTTGCAGATGATGCTGCATTCTGTAAAGAAAGCTATACAGTACTGCATTACACTTGCATCACTGGCTTAATTGGTGGTTGTGAGGTCATTGAACTCGGGTAGTGTTTGTTTGACAAATTCCAGTTGCGCTTTGGATGATTGGTGCAGTTGTTTTTGGGTAAAACCGCCTCAGTGTGAGTAGTGTTGTTCCAAAGACTTTTTTGTTCCAGTTTCAAGTCTGGAATTATTTTTTTTTTTTCATCTATTAATTAAATACATTTTAAATTACTGTATTAGATGAATATCGTTGCATGTGCTGGGGAAGCTTCTGTCAAGTATCCCTTTTTGCACCGCCACCATAAAAATCGTAGAAATCGAGTGGGCAGACTGATACACACCGTTAATGAAAAATGAAAAGTTGAAGGGATCAAGTCGCAGAGTTGTCATGGTGACCAAAAGCACCCTTGGCATCTCGGAGTATGGAAGGTGTGGTGAGCAGAAACTTTGCAAAGCATTTCCTGTAACAGGTGAAAACAGTAGGTTAAAGAAGTTGGTCGTCTGGTGTAATACGTGATGTCATGCACCAGCTTTTGGAATAAAAAGATAGAAAAAGCAAAACACACAGTCAAGCTTATAGACTGTTCAAGAGAACATTGAAATCAGAGATGGATTTGTTTTACTGAATGTGGTTTTGATGGTGATTCAGACATCAACATTTCTCGTTGCACGTCAGGTTTTTGAGACCCTTTCCGTTTTTATTTATTTTTTTAAGTTTTGACACCTAAAATTGTTCATACAACTTTTGAGCACCCCCCCTCAAATGTTGCTGTACTAATTCCCAATTGTTATAGGCTGTCCAGTATAGTCCGAGCATGTTCATGAATGTCCCCAGAGAATATAATAGGTGTGGTTGTCTAGTACTTTTCCGACCATTAACCTCCCCATTGATAAAAAGGCCCACCTTGAATGCGATGGAAACTGACCAGCTAAATAAAATCAGACAGCATTGACGTCAGCCTTTTGTGAGACAGGGTATCGGATCGTCGTCTGTATTTGGCGTGTCGTCTTGCTTTTAAAAAACACCTCCAGAACTATTTAAGATGTTTAACATCTTGTGATTACCCATTAACCATCACTCCCGTCATTGTTTTATTATTTTCCTCTAGGCAGGAGATCATGAAGTGGAACGGTTGGGGCTACAGCGATTCAAAGTTCTTCTTCAATAAGAAAGGCCAAGCAGAATTCAGTGGCAAAAGGTACAGTGAGAGTCACATAGCACACAGCTTTTGTACCTCTTCAACAATGTCCCCAAAGGCCAAATGATACATTATCTCATTCACTCACGTGACCATATTGTGTAAGCATTCTCATGTTCTCATGTAATTGTAATCTTGGGGTGTGTTGCGTCAATCATTTCATCAGCAATTTAAAGACACACACACACACACACACACACACACACACACACACACACACACACACACACACACGCACGCGCACACACTTCCCGCTCTCCCATCCGAACTAGTGACACCACACTGCTGCCATCTAGTGGCTGTCGTGTAGTAGTGCTTGAATAAGTGGCATTCTTTTCCCTAGCCGTAGCTGCACATTAACAGGAAATTCTCCACTTCTTCTGGACAAATAATTCTTGTAATAATTTACTTGTCCGGGTTGAAGTACACTCAAGAGGGAACTTCCGGTTTGTTTCCCGAAAGAGAACCCTTCCTTGAATGAAACCATATGCTTAGTAGCCAATGTATTTAATCTTTTTAAGAGTTTTAAGAGAATCTTTTTATAAGTCTGCATTATTGTTAATGAACACTTGGACCTGGTTGGTCATTAATATGGTATGTGAAGGCTTGAGGTTAACTGCTCTTGTGTAATGTTATCAGTTAAAAAAAAAAAAAAAAAAAAATTCTGACTCTGTGTCCTCCTGATCTCTATCCAGATATAGATTAAGTGGTATGGTCATCCCTGGCCTGAGAGACTGGTTTGAGAGCACGTTTGGAGCCAGTCTGCAGCACAAAACTCCAGCATTAGTGAGTGTTGTGCATTCCTAGTTGTTGTGTCAACAATGACGGTCGGCAAGTGCATAACAATGCTTTGTTTTGTTTCAGCCCCTCCTGAACAGCAGCGCCGTACCAGCTCCCACTCTTAACGAAGCCTTCTTGGACGATTTGAAATCCTTCGGTATTCCCTTCTCTCACGATGCCGAGGACCGCGTATTTCGCAGCCACGGTAACGCTCACTTGGAGATGGTCTCCTTGGGTTTTGTTTGTTTGTATGTTGCTCACTCCTTATGTCTTCTACAGGGCATTGCTTACATGAGATCTTTGCCTTGCGAGAAGGGAAATTTGGTCGCATTCCCGATTTGGTGGTGTGGCCTGGTGAGTTTGAAGCAGTACCATGTCTTTTATGGCAGTGCCATTCTCATTGTTGTCATGGCTGACATTATTCCATCCTGCCCAAGGGTCAAAGAAAAGGCCCATACAATGCTCAAATTCACATTTAAGGAGTCATCAATTAACGTAAAATGTTTTTGTTTTTTTTTAAATTCCTAATTTATGGTCTAGAAGTTTATTTATAAAATATTTACCGTTATTGTGATTTGAGCATAGGTTTGCGATAGACTCTGATGAATTCCATGGAGAGAAAGATCTATTATGCAAACGCCGAATCATAAAAGTTACCAGTGGTATCTATAAAACACAAGTTGCACTGGAGGCTTTCAAAGTAGCTCTCTAAAAGATTGCAGACCCCTGCTGTACTTTTTAGAAGCCCCACCTAAGGGCACGAGAAATATATCAAGCCGAGTTTTATTTTGGTTTTAATGATGAGCGAGTAGTCTCGATGATGTTTGATGAAGTTATAAAAAAAAGAGCTAAGGAAAATGTTAATATAGTTCTAATCATTTACGATTGCCCTTTATCACTGTCAATTCTTAAATTATAATGTAATCTAACCCTGAATGGATGTTTAATTAAAATGTATTTGTCATGTGTGATATGTCTCCTTTCACATTTTCATCATAAAAATTTACATTTCATTTCTACTTGGTCATTTTCACGAAAGACGTTGCATACAGTCTAAGCCAATCTGTTTGTTTTGACTCGAGCTAATTGACTTCAAATGCGATTTTCTAACGGCCGTGTGTGTCGTGTCTGTCGGCAGCCTTTAGCAGGGTGCAGAAGCACCTCTTTCGCCCGCTTAAGTGCGTCCTCCTCCCCGCATACTGTGACCTGCTTTGGCTCCGTTATTGGCCGCAACGCATTTGTATTGATTGGGATCACCTCAGCACAAAGAGCACCGCTTCATGCACTCGCGCTCCACCTGGGAAAAGCCTCTGGCAAATGAATACACACCCTGTTCCCCTGCTATTTCCGTCTCTAATGGCCCTGCCAATATAAACATCCAATTTATCACCTCTGTCATATCTTTTTTTTTTTTTCTTCTCTTCAAAATGAGCCATGAGATTTAATTTATGTTTGCGATCGAGAAGGTTAAATGCTATGATATATCTTATCGCGCTGACCTCACTTTTGTCTTGTGTCTTTGCAGACTGCCACAATGATGTCGTCAAACTCGTGGAACTGGCAAGCAAGCACGACGTTTGTTTGATACCATACGGAGGTGAGTTTTCAAAGCACCGAAACGGTGGTCTTTTGCTTTCTCCGCCTGATAAATTGAAAATAAAAAGGCCTATTTTTCTGCATTATTACTACAAACAGATACAAGATTATTTTTAAGATTTGTGTTTGACTGCCTCCCCTTTCCTTTCCATACAGGAGGAACAAGTGTCTCCAGTGCTCTCGAGTGTCCCACTGATGAAGCTCGCTGTATCGTTTCTCTGGATACCTCTCAGATGGTACGTACCGTAAATACCTTCCTTGAAATAAATAAAGTCCCTCAAAGCATACCAACTGTACATATTGACGTTGAGTCACTCTTTAATCTTTAAAAACATTTGTTTTCCTTTTCCTCTCTGCCATCTTGATAAGATACTATTTTTATTGCACTTGTCTTTATAAGTGATTGAGAAGTATTCCTGCGGCACATCTCAAAACCAAATAATGAATTACCTTTTGTTTAGCATTAAAACAAAATTACTATTTAATGTCAATTCCCAACACGTTTTCCTTTAAGCAAAGAAAAGTCATGGCAGTAACCATAATCGTAAAACGGCCGCATTCCATAAATCCCATAACACGCTAGTAGCGTAACACAAATATTATAGTTTGGCAGCATCCATTCATCTTCATGCAAGGTCGGCTCTCTCACATGAACACGATAACGTTTCGTTTTTACAACGGAATATAAAGCAGCAAATATCCAATATAGCGTTGTCCTTTGAACTGTGTGAAAACAATAAATATGCTGCTGTCCCACCAGTGGTTTGTTGTGGAGGTCAGAGGTCGGAGGTCAGGTGGCTCTGGTGTGTGAAAGCAGCGGAGCAGGAATATAGTAAACTTTATTACCTCTGCAGTGAAATTGATGGCAAAAGGGGGGCATGTTGACCCCATGCAGGTAGGCTCGAGCCCAGTGCTTAGTGCCCCAAATAAGAAGCGTATATTTGAAATTTGATATTCAATTAAGTTAAACCTTGGGGAGCTGAACACACACACATTACTATAAACATCTTTACGATGTAAAACTTATGTTTTTATTTTGGGTTTTTTTTCCATCCTATGCAGAACCGCATTTTGTGGATCGATGAGAAAAATTTAACTGCCCACCTGGAAGCCGGCATCATCGGTCAGGATTTGGAGCGTCAGGTGACTACAGTCGTGTCTTTTAAGTGTTTAGGGACTGGCCAGCAAATTCCTTAAGAGCTGACATTCGATGCTTAACATTGTATGATTTACTGCAGACACCTCTGCGTTAAGACTCAGCCACAAGAAAAGGCTTTTTAAAGCCGTGACTTGAATCACATTTTGTTTCGAGGCCCTCTTGTGGAGGTTGTTGGGTATTTTCTTAAGTTCCTCATCCCCCCACACAAGTGACACGTAAGCACATGTGACAGGCCAAGGAGCCACACTTGCTCCCTTAAATCAAGTCAAAATGGATGCCACATGCCTCACTATGAGGAAGCAAAACCATGTGCTTTGGAATGATAATAATGAAGAAAAGCATCTCAAACGGTTGTGCTCATTAATATTTTGTAAATCAATTAATAGTTTATATAATGGATTTTTTTGCATACTTTTTTAAAATTGCATTAAAATAGTAAAATCCAAATCAAGCAGTACATTGGCGCGTGATTTGACTTTTAACATCTTCCTCATTGTATTTTCCAGCTTAATGAGAGTGGCTACTGCACAGGCCATGAGCCGGACTCCATGGAGTTCAGCTCAGTAGGGGGTTGGGTGGCAACCAGAGCGTCGGGCATGAAGAAGAACATCTATGGCAACATTGAGGACCTGGTGCGTGCTCATCTCTTCATCGGAAGGAAACAATTTACAAAACATTTTCACGCACGCCCTCTCAGTACAGAGACCACAGCATGAGTGGTCCCACATGGCGCGAGGCAGTGTTTCTAATTTGGAACCCGAAAAGGCCGAACCCATACGTCTGTCTAAATACAGCATGTCGTTTTCGTTTTCCTTCCCCCCCGATGGGAATAGGTTGTCCACGTTAAGATGGTGACTCCGCGCGGGGTGATTGAGAAGAGCTGTCAGGGTCCCCGCATGTCTACCGGGCCGGACGTTCATCACTTCATCATGGGATCCGAAGGTTTGCTTGTGTTTTTGTTTCATCATGCCGCCAGGGAATTTGGGCACTTTTACAGCTGTGTCCAGTGTTGTTTGTATAAAAAGCAGCAACATGAGGATGATTCTCATGCTTGCTCCCCACACGTCTGCAGCGCCCTGTCCTGTCCTTGGCTTAACTGTCCCTGACCGCTATTTACAGTGTACAAGCTGCACCTGATAGCCAAATACGACTCTGACGCAGTTGCCTTGCACCAAAACCTTCAACTGTGTGCTAGCACATCAGTCAAACGACAAAGCATTTGTTTCAATGACCTTTAGTTGCAACAATATACAAGTTTTCATTGTTCTTTTTTTTTTTTAAATGAATAAACTGACTTGAGGAAGTGAATTGTGTGAAAATTAAAAAAGTAATTGACAGTTCCAAATGGAAAAATATTTATAATTACCTGTAGATGCCACAAGATGGCGGCAAAGCACTGCTTTTGTCTAAGTAATTGGTGGTCAACCTGTGGTTCTTGAGTACAAGTAAATCCACAGCCCTAAAGATTCACCAGCTAAAATAAGATTGTTTGTTTGTTTGTTTGTTTTTGTTTGAGAACAGTACGTCTGCGCCTGCCACAGTTGCCACTAGCAACTGATCATTTGTCCAAAATCACTGATGGCAGCAAAAAGCACACAAAGCTCTTAAGGATACCAAGAGATCCAATATCAGTTCAAAAAGCCCAAATGTTGATTTGTGTGATTTCAAAACACATTTTCCATGTGTGACGCCACATCTGTTTTTCCAACTATCATCTCCCTCTTATTTCCTGTGTTGACGTTTTCAAGCGCGCACAGTGGCTTCTCTTTTCGTGAAGATTCTGGGGGGGTCGTAAGGTGGGTCAGAGGTTTAGCTGTATCTGCGTACGTGCTGCACTTCTGGGCTTGCCTGTCTTTGAGAGAGCCTTGCTTTATTTCCTTGTGCTCCTTGCCGATAAATCTTTCTTGCCCTCCCTGCCCCAGTAGAAAACCAGATCCCCCTTGTTGAAATGTGAGACAAAGGTCACCACGAGGACCCCCAGGACATTTACCAGAACCCTGTTTTTAAAAAAAATAATAATAAATACTCCAAGGAGTACAACGTTCATGTAAACGACATGTAGCCTCAATTTACTTATTTTTATGGCTTCATCATCTTTGTGATTTTTTTTTTTTTTCATAGGAACCCTGGGTGTGGTCACAGAGGTGACAATGAAGATTCGACCCAAGCCGGAGTATCAGAAATACGGCTCCGTGGTGTTCCCCAACTTTGAGAAAGGTGTCGCTTGTCTTCGGGAAGTTGCCAAACAGGTCACTTTACACTATTTTATCAAACAGACACATCACATTATTGGTTATCTATATTGCCAATTTCAAATCAACCCAACAGAGCTACTCTGGAAGAAAAAAAAAATCATAGACATAATAAAACTTAAGTGTTAAGCGTTCAACAGTCATCAAAACTACTACGATTGATGAACTACATTTTGAAAAAGGATTTTTTTAACAGTTTTACTAAATTAGTTCTGTGTTGATCAGTTGAAATCTTATAAATAATTTACAATCAAATTTTCCAGAATTATCAATCAAGAAACCAAAACGCCTCCGACTTTTTGCAGGAGGGATTCATCATTTCTCATCAAATTACAACGTCAAGTTATATTGATTTTCATTTCTTTTATCCTTCTTTTTTTTCCCCTCCTCTTTTAGAGGTGTGCTCCTGCATCTATTCGACTAATGGATAATGAGCAATTTAAGTTTGGTAAGTTCTGTTGGACCCTTTGGGGCAGTGCAAATCACTTTAGCTCATGTTTTTGAACATTGCTTTTTTTTTTTTTCTTCAAACTGCAGTCTGTAATTTGAAACGGCCACTTAATCTTCTTTTAGTACATCAACGAACGCCGCCGGTTATATTTTTATTTCAACTGAAGATAAGTCGCAACGAGATTTAAAAAAATAAAATAAAAAATAGGAATAAGGCTTTATTTACCTTATAGAGCACTTTTGCCGTAACAAAGCACTTTCCAAAAAACATAAAATAACAATACAACAGAAAATATCACTGGCAATAATATAAACCTAATAACAGAAAAATGGCTCTCGGCCTAAGCCAAGCATTCATTCCATTGAAGTTTTATGATACCGTTCCTTAAGGTCTGGCCAATGCATCTGGCATCACCAGAGATCTGAGTAAAACTCCCCCCAGCCTCCGGGGATCTCATTATCTCGCCGAGATTTCCGCTCCTCATCAAGTAGGCACCTCTGAGCATTAAGCAAGCTGGATGAAGCCACCGGCTTTTTCCCGCTAATAACTAAAACTCCATGATAGCTTCTCAGCCTTATTAGTGGCTTCACGTTGAATATCACCAATTGATGCCTTCTCAGATCGGGACTACGCGTGCAATTTAGTCGTGCCTGTCTGCGCGTTTGAGATGAAAAATGAGATTGTTGTCACCATCACACGCGGAAGGGAGGAGCAAAGAACAAAGGACGCGGGGGGCTTAAGAGTAAAATCATATGCAGCGAGGGTCTCTCGCCGATGTTGAGTTATTAATTAAATAGTGTGAGGGGGCTGACAGAAGTGGAGACATGCAGTCAAACCTCACAGTGGACAAAATTAGGCCACTAAGTGATGAAGAGAGTAGAGCATACACCAGGAGAAATAAATGAACTGTTAAGTCTCGGCGACATCACGCGTAACATGATTGATGGCCGTCCCTTTGGCCCCCGGCCCTCATTTTGCTTGTCCGCCGGGCACTTTTTTGTGTGTCTGATCAAGAATAAATCAAAACATGCGTGAGGAAGAGCGATATCGTCGCGTCAACTCGGCTTCCCTTCAGGAAGTTGTGATTTATTGTCGCCAGCAGCCAGCCCGTTGTAAAGTTATTCAAATTTATTTTTTCCCTCCTTTTTTTTTGTTTGAGAGCCCAAATAACTCTTGACCATCCCGCTTTTGCTGATTCCCACAAGACGATGACTAATGTTTGAAAGGAAATCCTCATCCGCGTCTCAATGGCTCCCCCTTTAACTGCCGTGTCCACAGGTCACGCCCTCAAGCCTCAAGTGTCGTCACTTTTCACCTCCTTTCTGGACGGCCTGAAGAAACTGTACATCACCAAGGTAAAGCGCGAGCATGAGCCGTCTGCGTCGGAGGCACGCTCCCAAGTGTTTCTCATGAAAAATGAACCTCGGCCTCTTAAATCCTCAGTTCAAAGGCTTTGACCAGAACCGCTTGTGCGTGGCCACCCTTTTGTTCGAGGGTGACCGAGAGAAGGTCCTGCAGCATGAGAAGCAAGTTTATGGCATCGCCGCAATGTTTGGGTCAGTACTTTCCCCTCCTCTGTAACGCTACGGAGGAGACGCGCAAAACATGAAGTGGAAATGTTTGATACCAGCCATAAGTAGAAGTAACGTCGAAAAGGACGCCCTGGACTTAGTGTTGCGTTTCGTTGTTTGTCTTAGTTTACGGTGATGGATCACCTGTGGATGTCCTCCTGCCAGGCCCGCCTTTGTGGGTGCTGATCAATGAGGTCCTCTGGTGGGGGGGAATCAGTTACACATCAGGCTCACCGGGATGCTCCACAGAGATGATTTAGGTCAATTTCAAACAGTCATTCAGAGTTACGTCACTTCACAGTACAGACCGGAAAACACTTTTAAATTACAGTGTAAGCAAGAGCTACTAATTTAGCATTTGTATATGTATTTCTTTGTTCTATGATACACAAAATGATTCAACCCCCATTACAAATTAAATTTATATAAAAGAGTATTTTGAAATTGTTCATAGACTATGCAAATTAAGGGTTGTTCTCGCGGTTCAATTTTTTCTATTTTTTTTTTTTTTAAATGTATTTTTAACTATGTTTCTGGATGCCGCGACACCACTCCAAAGTCCAAATTTGCCATTTGGTCTTATTGTATTAATTTTGGTCTTATAATATTAATTTATGTTCTTTGTGACTAAATTAATTCATAGTTGCCAAAAAGCAATTTGTGTACTTTTTGTTGGCGCTACAGCATTGGCTATCGATAGCAGCAATTGCATCATAAGAAAGTTGGCAGGTGCACAGAGCATCCTCCGCTTTATCGCATTATTTCCAGTAAAAGACGATCAAGTGTCAGTGATGGATCAACGCGGGATATTTTCCTCCGATGTTGGGAAACGCCATGAATCGATATAGCGATTTTCTAATGAGCTTGGCCTGATTAGTTTGGGTGCTAGATGAAAATTTGATTACACACCGCAGGTGATGGATGTGCGGCTGACCTGCATTGATCTGCACATTGTTGGATTGACAGGCTCGCACGCAGCTGCCGTGAGAGCCGCTCACAAAGACGCCACAGTTGAATATTAACCCTGTTATCTTTTTCTTTCCAGAGGCCTGGCAGCCGGAGAGGACAATGGGCAGAGGGGCTACATGTTGACCTTTGTCATCGCTTACCTCCGGGTGGGTGACCGCTTTTTTTTTTTTTAAACGCATGCTAAGCTAATGGACAGCTGGGCGGAGCCTTTGACAAGAACACAAGGGGCCTGCAGAATGTGACCTCCAGGCCCTTGATTTGATGTGGTCATACTTATTGTGTGTTCATTTTGAGAATTACTCTTTCTATTCTTTGTAAACTAATTTCCATGTAGCATTTCAAGATAACCCATGACTGGATTTCATTCTATTAGACCTTCAAAGAATGACAGGGGAGAAAAGAAAAAGAAAGCAAGCGAAGAATTATGATAGATGAATGATCTTTCTTTGCTCAGAGTTGAAGCATAACATACTTTATAATAAATACATGTTGATGTTTTCCTTTGGACAGGACTTGGGGATGGACTACTATGTGATTGGCGAGTCATTCGAGACCTCAGTACCCTGGGACAGGTAAATACACAATTGTGGCGATTTTTTGAATGCTCTGGTAAGGTCATCATTGTCGGCCATAAATTTAAAACAATCAATTAAGGAAAAAAAAAAAAAGAAATCTACCTTTTGGCGCTACAAATGACAACTCATAAGGTCTGCTGAGATCTTTGACTAATTGCTCACAATTGTAGTTCAAGCCATTCGCTCGAGTCTTGGGTTCAAGTCCCACCCGATCGCAATGCGCGCCACATTTCGTCCTCGTTGTCATTGTCGCCCCTCGTTGCGTAACACGCGTGAAAGGAGAGACGGAGTGAGAGCAAGTGGACGCAGGCGCTCGGCTCATTAGACTTCCTTCTCGCTGTCCTCCACACGGCTGCACATGCCGGCGGCCATTTCCACACTAGTGGGATCCTCTTGCGGCGGTTTCTATGTTCATGTCGGCTTCTTCGTACTGTTAATTTCTTTTTAAGGCCAAATGTATTCCACATGCATTCTATACCACATTAAAAAAGAAAAAAACTCAGATTTTTTTTTTTCCCCCCTTTCAGGGTTTTGGACATCTGCCGGAACGTCAAAGCTCGCATCATAGGCGAGTGTAAAAACAGAGGAGTCCAGTTTCCACCATTGGCCACTTGCAGGTAACATTTGTGATTGTGATGGATTGTCGCACAGTAGTTTGCTAGCTGCCCCCAAGTGCCGCTCCCTTGCTTTTTGAGAGGCACTAATGACCAAAAATCATCAGCTTGATGCATTGTTACTTTTGAAATTAAAGCTTCTTCCTTTAAACTAATCAATAAGCGATATTCCTCATTGAAACACAATAGTCAAGCCTTTGCCAATGTTTGGATGAACCTTCACCAGAGTCTGACAGGCAGACGGCAAAGCAGCTGAAGAGAGGCATGCGGCCGGCCGCTCTATGCCGGTGGACAGATTAGGCCTCAGCCTGATTATGCCACAGCTATTCATTTCCCGGCCTCGCTCTGTCACATGATTGATTTGTCCATTTAACCTCTGAAGCAGCCAGCGTGCCAGGTGATGGGCCATGTCAGATGAACAAGGGCTCTGCCCTCGGCGGGGAGCGAGGCCGCAGCAGAGACTTTTAGCATGGGGACCCGACTCCCGTTAAAGGAATTTTTATTTAGAAGCACACACTGGCAATGTTGCGTTTGTCTTTTTGAGACATTGCTCAGTAAGTTCATTTAAATCAATAGTTTTTGTTGCTAGGCCCACCAAGGGCTTTGAAGAGTGAAAACAAAACAATGTCATCATTAGAAAATATATTATGTAAATAATCTCATCCCCTCACGCATTAATTTTTTTGCAATTGACTAATGTTCTCATCTTTTGATTTGCAGGGTAACGCAAACGTATGACGCCGGCGCCTGTGTCTACTTTTACTTCGCCTTCCACTACAGGGGCCTTGCTGATCCCGTGCACGTGTATGAACAAGTGGAGGTGCCGCATTTAGTCTACTTTACGCAAGAATGTGCTCCCAGATTGTGGACGGTTGACTAAATTTTTGTTTCTCTTCAGCACGCTGCCAGAGACGAGATCCTTGCCAACGGAGGCAGTTTATCGCATCATCATGGAGGTAGGACAAGCTCACGTGCCTATCGGGGGCATGCGCACACAAGCTGCAGCGTTGTCTCTAACTGGAGCTATAAAAACATTGACTCATCCGCTGATTACCAGATTAGCTAAAATGTCATTTTAGCGAGGGAGAATCTACCATATTTCTTCTCCTACTGCTCTTTGTTCCTTTTGCTTTTCTTTGCTGCCTCACACAGGCCAGTCTTGGTACTGCGTCCAATGCAGTCTCACCTACTGCGCACACTACTATCTCATCTTTATTAAATTGTTCCAAATTGGAGCGTGTGTATGCCGCTTTTTACAGTTGGCAAACTTGATGATTTTTTTTTTTCTTCCCCCTTCAAACTGCAAGCCACTCACGGCCCCATCAGGCCTCAGAGAAAATGCCCGCTTTATCTATATTGCCATCCGCCTGGCTGTTTTCATACATCACTTCAGGCGATTCATCACACCTGTCAAAATCAGTATGCAGCGAATCACCCGCGATATTAAATTGCAATTCCCCCCCCCCAAAAGGCGGGTACGGCCACAAAATTAAAAGATTGCTAATAAAAAGGAGGTGGCGAGGGCCGGCGTTAAACGACGCCACCAGTGTTGCCGCTTGAATGCTGACCTCCAAACGGTGGCCCGGGCCACCCTCAGCAACCTAAAGGGGGTGGGGTGTGATCCATGTGGCTCCTGTGTATGGGGCCCACTCTATAATTGTGATTAATCACAGCGGTGCTGGCTATCTGGCCGCAGACAGACCAGTGTGTCTGGCTACAATCAGCTGCTGACAAATGGATCCACTTTCATTGGGTTTTGTGTATCAAAGCAAACAGATGTAGTCAAGGATGGCCAGGTTGGAGGGCACAGCGGTAAATACACTTTTTGGGGATGTTGAGTCATCCAACACTGTCTCTGCAGGACACTGCACAATGCTAACATGATAGCATTGTGTGGAAAGGAGTCAAGAACCCCCTGACATTCCCAAAAGTAAAGCTGATAGCTGATTTTGGTGCTAATTTTGCTCCAAGCAGCTCAGTATGAAAAGGAGTATGTGTCGTCCATGTGATTGACAGGTGATCAATCCAGGGTGCACCCTGCCTCTTGCTTTAAACTCATGTGGGATGGTCTCGAGACCCCTGTGACCCTGGACAGGAGAAGCGTGATAGAAAATGGATGGCTGCTTGTAAAAAGCACAGCTTCAAGTGGGTCACCGCTGCAGCAGTAGCGTGGAGCCTCTGAGCATCCATCACCTGTGCACTGCTCCATCTATCAATACTTGGGTGGTGGGGTGGGCAAAACTCAGTCCCGCGACCTCCATTTGTCGACGAGGAGCCCTCCGTCCTCACCTTCACCGCCGTGCGGACCTCACTAAAGATGGAGATGATTCAGTTGAGCTCTACCTCGCGGTGGCAGAACAAAAGCCTTTGGCCGGGCGGGATGGAAAGCGTGCCACACCGTCTTTGTGGTTGGCCTCAGCTGCGTGGCCGTCCGCCAGAGATTGATGGCGACAGCGAGTGAGCGAGAGAGAGCGAGCGCGACAAGATAGATGTGTAAATTATCACGCTGATGGAGGCAATGATGCAGTCCCGCCACCTTCTGTTTTCTCGCCTTCCCAGGAGGAGGCATGGAGGTGGAGCCAAAGGGAGCGAGGAGGGTACGCTCCTGGAGAGCACTGTTTTTTTTTTTTTTTTGTTTTTTTAAAGTTATGGCGCCGAATCTGATTGGTCCCTTTGTCACCATCTGGAGGTCCACGTGCTATCAGAGCCCCTCACCCACCCCCAGTGACCTGCTTGTCTGCCCTCTTGTGTCAGGAGGCCCTCACAGCCCGATCCCCATCTGGGTTGCTTGGCTGGACTCTAATAACAAATATGTCAGGGCTCGTCCTATCTGTACAGGGGAGGCGGGAAGGAGGGGGTGTCTAATCTGCTGTGATTATTCTGCTACTTTTAAGTATTTACACAGTGAGGAGCACCTGTTCTCAGGATGAACAAGACAAGTTCAAAGTCGACAATGCTTGACAAACTGATACGTTTGCACATTTTATCTTTTTTTTTTTTTTTTTTTTTGTACGGCAATTGGCTTCAATGACAATTATTACTTTTTTGCTTTCAAGCAGCACAGTCGCCCGAGTAGGAAATAATTATGACATTAGATATCTTCAGATTAGAATCTGCCGTATGAATAAAACTCCCACACGGACGCGTCAATACGAGTTCGGTGTTGGCATTTATATCAAAAGACCTTGAGTAGAAGAAAATAAAACTGCCTGCAGAAACAGTCATAGATTTATTATATCCCAATTTTGGTATGAAGTCAAAATGGTAATTGTGCATACGAGATAATATCGACTTCAAAATTGCACAAGAGCCTCACGTGCCCCTCAGATTTGAGATTATGCCAACCCTCCATTTGGGTTTAAAGTCACCATCCCAAGCAACATCAAACTTCTCCTTCAGAGTATGGACGGAGGTTGTGAGCTCCACGATGGCATCTGGCTGGGTGAGAGGAGCGAGGAGCAAATGTGAGGGTGGCCGTGTGGGGCCTCCCAGCCCCCTCCTCATCCTCCTGTGGGAACACACACGCACACACACACACACACGAGGCCTAATGAGTTTGATAGTCTGCTGAGCTCTATAAATCACACCATGCAAAACATTTCTCCTGGCTGAATAAAAGCATTTATCACCCTCTGTTTATTCACTCACTCTCACAAGATTGATTGGCTCACAGCAGCCTGCCGAGCAATCAGCCGTGCCCATGCACCCCACCTCCCGTGCACGCCCCTCCCAACTCTAAACATTACCCCCCCCCCCCCCCCCCCCATCCATTCATTTCTATTCTCTCGTTGCAAGAGTGCTCCCCATGGAACCTATCAAGTTGTCTGTTACAGGAAGTGACACTATATATATATATATATATATATATATATGTATATATATAAAAATCCTGTCAAAAACCTCATCCCCGTTTACGTTTTTGTGTCTCCAGTGGGGAAACTTCGCAAGGAGTGGATGAGGCAGACTGTCTCCAACGTGGGTCTGGGTATGCTGCAGTCCGTCAAGGACTACGTGGACCCCTCTAACATCTTCGGAAACAGGAACCTCCTCTAATCCCGCCTACCCAGCCACACACACACACACACACACACACACACACACACACAGCCTCCTCCAAAACCATGCAAAGAGATTTGAGAATTTGAAAGGAACGCTTGTGTTCTTCTTTATCATGTGGTGCCATCATGTGTGCGCGCTCATGAAATGAGCCATAACAAGCAGTGACGCACGTCTTGCATACAACACAACATCAAGTCTACTCACTCCAACTCACTTCTGTGGAAAGGCATTTGAACACTTGGTCCATATCCTTGATATCAAGCTTTAGGTCCTTCTACGAGGACACTTTGTCCTCACGAATAACACATACGTTGTCTTCGCATGACTGGATGTGGACCAAGTGGTTTTTCTAAAATGGCTTTCCATTTTGTTGGTATGTTACTGAAGCTCTGTGCCTTTTGGAAAGCTTTTGTCTGCCCACCCAACCCCTCAAAATCATGTACTTGGATACTTCCTGATGATCCACTCGGGTACATTGTCCTTCCCTTTGTCAAGCAACAATGACTGTGTGAATGTGTGTCACACTGATGACCTGTTGTTATATACAAAAAAAAAAAAAAATGTTTTTTTTTTTTTTCTTTTTTGGGGGGTGGCGAAATGAACTAACCCCTGCTTGGACCTTAACTTGACTTTTAACATTTATATATTACTTTGAGTTTTTGTACCCAAAGCGCCCAAGATGTGTTACTGAATTGTTTCTTTCTTTTTTTCATTATTAAAACTCATTCAGTGCCAGCCATTTTCAATTGTTCCTTTATTCTACCACATGAAAAAAAAGGTACATATATAAATGTCCCTGGGATTGAATGAGTTTTAATTGTGCCAATGTCATGTTTTGCTCATGTCCTACCAAAGACTTAAACACATGCAAACTCTGACAAATTAGTTTTGAATCCGCGTATGCAAAAAAAAAAAAGTTTTAGCAGTTGGTAAGAGTTTACAATGAATTCTTCTGTGTTTGTTCAAATTGAAAATGAAAATTTTCCTTTTTTGAAGCAGCTTTAATCTTGTTTTCTCACTGGACTGTTTGCCAAATTATTAGGTACACAGCCAATCCAAGTTGGATCTCTAAAAGATAATGCTCAATTGTCATGTCTAGGGATGCACTGATATCAGTACTCGGTGCTCTAAAATGCTCCGACACTGAAACACCGATATTACATGACTAGACTGAGACAGACACTTTTCAGAGAGGAGCCACATTAATGTAAAAAGAACAAAACATGCTTTCATCGCAATTGCGAGAAACAATGGCATCAAGTATTGAAAGTCTTTATTGGCAAGTACTCAAATGTACAGTAAGTCATTTTGGAGTGGGAAAAAATGTAGTGTCTAGTGTAGTTGGTGTATTTCACTGGAAAGTGCAATTGTAATAGACTCTACATTCTCTCTCTTGAGCATGTTTGAAAAGGCCGCATTGTACAGTATTTGGATGTCATTAGAATGTGAAAGTGTACCCTAATGATGTTTAGTTGACTATGAAGTTTTTCTTTCGCCCGAATGTTCTTTACTGATAACCGATGTAATGTCCCTGTCAAATTGATGGATTCATTTTGGAACTGCTGCTTGACATGGCAACTGTTTTTTTTTTTTTTTTTTTAAACTTGTCAACAAATGTGCTTTGGAATGTTATATGGAATTCCTTTTTTTTTGTTATTCTATCCTAACAATTCAATAACAGCCAGTGTGTTTTGTCACCGCTCTTTGTGCAATAAATCCAACTTAAATAGCCATCAGAAATATTTGTGTTTATTAAAGTTTTCTCAATTGACTTACCTGGTAAAACATGGAATTTAAAAAAAAGCAATCTTTTGCCCACACGAGGGCAGCATTGGCAATGCAATTTGATTTTGTTGTTGCGTGTCTGAGGTGCACAAGCATGGAAGGACGGAGAGGAAAGCAAGAGAATTGCTTTGAAACCCCAACCCTAGTTTTAAACCCTAGTTTGTAGCCCTAACCCAAGTACGTAAGCCTTTCTATTACATTTTCCAAAGCTTACTATAATCACTTTTAAAAGCCCTACTATGCAATACCATTTTTAAAAGCTTTTACTATACATGGTAATTTCTTTACTTTAAAAATGTTTTACTCTACAGTCATTTTTTTACTTACTTTGCATGTTTTTCTTTAATTATATACTAATAATTACTAATCAACTTAATTACTACATAGAGTAATTCATTTTAATGCCTTTTTCAATGACACCACAAACCACCATGTAGCAGCATCATGTTTATTCATAGTACAGAACGTCTGAAACATTGCACATTGCGTCATCATGCCTGGGTTTTTCTTTTATTTAAATAAGTCCAAAAAAACACAAAAAGAAGAGAACGAGAAGAAAGAGACAAAACACATTACATCATGTCCAAAGTCCAAGTCATGTGGGAGACTTGATAGAAAAATAGAACAGTGATATTCAGCACAACCTCATGCAGTACAATTAAAGACATGCATTTGTGTGGAAATCCGAGGTATTTGTGACGCTTCCGCATTTGCTACATCCTCAGAATTGTCTTTGAATGCAACACGCGTCATTAAAACATGCATTCAATGTTCTTCAATGAAAAACATTAACAACCATGCCTGGCAAGGTGCACAAGGTCACATAAAAAAATACCAACAAAGTACAACACAAATCATAAGTAAAAAAAAAACGTAAACTACTACTTAAGAGTAAAGAATTGGCTCGTAACCCAATGGGCACTTGAGTACTACTACGAAAACTGAGTCAGTCAAAGTCATCCTTGGACAAGAAAAGCTGCAAGACGGTCAGAAGAGAGTGAGGAGGAAAAAAGGCCAAATGTCAGAGAAATAAATATTGAGAATTGATTCCGCGAGATTCAATGGCTTGCTTGAATACACAGCAACTTCATCAAGGCACATTGTGTGTCTGTGTGAGAGAGAAAGACGGCGAGAGAGCGAGAGAGAGCGAGAGAGAGAGAGAGAGAGAGAGAGAGAGAGAGAGAATATTCCCATAAATGTATGGGGGGAGATTAGATTACAGAGTTACTAAAATTAGGGTTTCAAGGTAGGGTTTAAAGCTAGGGTTAGGGCTTCAAAGTAGCATTTCATACTAGGGTTAGGACTTCAAAGTAGGGTTTCATACTAAGGTTAGGGTTTCAAAGTAGAGTTTAAAGCGAGGGTTAGGATTTCAAAGGAGGATTTCATACTAGAATTAGGCTTTCAAAGTAGGGTTTAAAGCACAGATGGCAAACTCCAGTCCTGGGGGCCGCATTCCAACATGTTTAGCAAGATTCCCTCGTTAAGTGCACCTGCGTGAAAAGTTTTGCTCCTGCAGAACGTGAAAATGAACTAAATCTTTTCTCGCAGGTGTGTTTAACGAGGGTAACTTGGAAAACATATTGGAACGCGGCCCGAGAGTTAGGGTTTCAAACTAGGCTTTAAAGCGAGGCTTTCATACTAGGGTTAGGGCTTCAAAGTAGGGTTTCGTACTAGGGTTAGGGTTTCAAAGTAGAGTTTAAAGCGAGGGTTAGGGTTTCAAAGGAGGATTTCATACTAGAGTTAGGCTTTTAAAGTAGGGTTTAAAGCACAGATGGCAAACTCCAGTTCTCGGGGCCGCATTCCAAGATGTTTTCCAAGATTCCCTCATTAAGTGCACCTGCGTGAAAAGTTTTTGCTCCTGCAGAACGTGAAAATGAACAAAATCTTTTCGCGCAGGTGTGTTTAACGAGGGTAACTTGGAAAACATATTGGAACGTGGCCCGAGAGTTAGGGCTTCAAACTAGGCTTTAAAGCTAAGGTTTCATACTAGAGTTAGGGTTTCGAAGTAGGGTTTAAAGTAGCATTTCATACCAGAAGTATTTGGACAATTTAATTTTTTCAATAATTTTGCCTTTATACACCATAATCATGAATTAATAAAAAAAAAATCAAATATGTAAGGCTATGGTCAGAGGTTAGGGATAGGCTGACATTAGTAATTAAAAATATTAATTCAAAGACATTCAGACAAATGTGACACAACCACCGGAGGGCGCTATTGCGCATACCACTGACAGTGTTTATCACATCTTTGAGGACATACAATTAAATAGAAATAACTTAAATAAAAATATTTCAAAAATATATTTACATCAATTTGAAATGAGCAGCAAACTGCTGGGTCAGTTCATCTGTTGGGCTGAAAAAGAACCTCTTGTGAAATTCAATACCATTTGACTGCTTTATGAACAATTGACTTGTGGTGTATAATGGCAAAATGATGGGGGGAAAAAAAAAAAAACGAGTCCATCACAGGGACCATTTTCCATCATGTTCAAGTCAAAGGAGGCCATGCATTTTTCATGGGGGAATCTTTCCAACAAGGCACAGGAGGGGAGGAATTGGAGCAAACAACCAGCGCTCCAGAAACAATTCATCCTTCGACTGCCACACCACAATCCAAAGTTTTGTGACAGCATTCGAGTATGTACACATTTACAAACATCCGACACACAGGCAACACCTTTCCAGAATTTGGGCCGTGCCTTGTTGCGCAATGGCCACACGATGGAAGTCAGCTGTGCCGATGCAGCACATCTGCGGCTGCCGTGACAACCTTCACACACCTCCGGTAGCTTTTCCGCTTTTCCCAGAGGAACAAACAGGACCCTTGAATTCCCTGCACAAGTTGCAGGCCGTAAGAGGAAGTGAGATCTCGATAAGAAGGCTTGCTAACCCAGCGATTTGGCGGCCACGCGGCTACGGCCGGGGGAGCTGCCCGTCTTGGACGCCGTGCAGCCGATGGGCTCCGAGGGGCTCGCCGGTGCTGAAACGCTGTGTTCGTGTTGCCGCTTGTTGTTCAGCTCCTCCCACTTGGATCTGTTGGCTTGGATCATGTCGAGCATGGGCTTCAATTTCGGATTTAACTTAACCAGAGTCTACGGGGAGATAGAGAGAGGTGAGAAAATTAGGACATGGAAGTTCATTCAGTTCAAGTGTATTTTTGTAGCGCTAATTCACATTGGAGGTCATTGCACAGCAAGCAATAATAATTGTCATTTTTTTTGCAGCTCAAAGCCTGACTTGTTGCCACCAACTCTCCCTGCCCTTTCTGTGCATGCAGCCTCCGAGCCCCCCCTCCCCCTGCTCCAGGTTGTCATAGAAACAGCATCGCGAGCATCACTGGCATGTGACAATTATTTGACTATACCAAAATTCTTCAAAGACAAATGCATTATGAGTCGTATCTGTGATTCACAGAAAGCAGACAGAAATTGCCTCTCATTCTAAATTTGAAAATTTGACATGTCAGAAGAAGCAATTCAAACAAGAAGATTGCAGATGTTGCTTTTACACATGTAAAAGTAGAACATCAGCACATTATTCCACCCAACCATTATTCATCTCCATCTAGACACTGCACCGAGACGACTGGACTCATTAACTGTTTCAGATGAAATGCACCAAACTGACACAAGCTGTGAAAACCTCCTTTGAGGCCTCCTTCCACTTGAACCAGCATGTACACGGGCAAATATAAGAAATTTATTTCTCCATACAACCCTTATTTCCCCACATTTTATTAAATCAGGTAAGTCACCAGCGGAGGCTCGGGTTGAGAACACACATGACCCGCTGCTGGGTTTCCCCCCTCGTATCCACGGTGGAGGTAGCGTCGCCATTCCTCCAAGGAAGAGTGAAGGAGAAGCGCAGGGCGGTTGGTTATATAAGGGGAGGATTAATATTCCATGGAGCATCAAGACAGCTCCAGGAGAAAGAGATCAACAAGATCAAGAAAGAGACCTTCCACTGCCTCACATCTGCCTCCCCCTCCCAAGTCTAATTGGCGGCGACCTCCGTATCTGCATTCCCCTCCAAACATTAGCTTGCGTATAAGGCACCAACAAACACCCCCACGCAGGTAACGCTACTTTGATGCTTTCAACACAAGACGGCCGATCACTTGGCCTAATTGAATAAACGGGGCGGTGGCGTCAACCCGTTGTGATGGTTTCGCGCGCGCCTCATCTTGCCTGACTCCCGCTTTGCTTTCTGTCGCCCACGCACGAGAAGGGGCGGCCGCACGGCTCATTGACGTCATCGACTAACGCGCATTTTCTCACAGGCCGCTTGCATTCAGCCTCAAAGTCAGCCCCCCCCCACTTGCAACACGACAGTACAGTAAATACCAACGTTATGCAAAGCCGTAGAAACATTTAATTAAAGACGCTGAGAGCCAAGCAAGCTAACTAACTAACTAGTACACTCCTAGTTATCATTCAGAGGATCATTTAGGTACACTAGTAAAACAATCCAGGGCCCCCTAATGATTAATACAGGATTCAGAAATCTTCCTAATGGGGCCGCCTACTGGCAGGCTTTGTATCCCCCATTGCTATTTAAAGTGGGCGGAGCTTGACATCAAAGTTCCAAAAAATTGTTCTGTGTGTATGAGGACAGAATAATAATTAGCCTCGACTTTTGTCATGTTGCGAGTTGTGTCCAGCGTGGCTTACTGTAAACAATTTTCTTCTACGACTGCTTTGAGAAGATTACCTCATAGAGCGGTGCACAAATTCCATCAATCCACTCCAATTGAAGACCAGGCAGCTCGTCTTTTCTGTTTCGGTCAAAGATGGCCTGTAATGTAAACAGAAGAATGAGTCGTTTAGTTCCAGTATTGTCGCGGGGACAGTCTAAGTCGTTTTACAGCAACAAATCTTTTTTTTTTTTTTTTTCCCTGCCACTGCTTTCTTCTGCACCGTTTAATAAGAGGCTTCACAGAGGCTGCGCTTCAGAGATAGCGGCTACGACTCACTGCAGAAGTTAATATTTTATATCTAACACCCACGCATTAAACTGAACAAGTTTAACATAAAGAGAGCTTTATTGGAAGGGTGGGGTTGTATTAAAAGCATAGGCAATATGGCCTGGCTTGATTAGTTATTGCGCTAAATTACACATCCGTGAAAAGCTGTCCCGTGTAGATTCTCATTTGTCAAAAAAGGGCTTACAATAGAAGCTGACCTTCAAAGCATCATAAGCAAACAGTCAGGATGCGGCTGAATTCATAACGTAAACACCAGTCCTAGTTTAGTAAAAACTGTCACCTTGAGCAGGCTTAGGTCCTATTAAATGGAGCAGACATACACTGCGTTAAATAAATAAGCAGACATGTTCTTATCCACTCACCGAGGGTGTGAGCTTCAACTCTGATCGTTCTCTGTCGCCCTGCTCAAAGAACTCGCTGGTCACTAACTCAGCCACCTGAAATGAGGGTATAATGATGACATGTTTATTATAAACACATTTTGACCTGTGGATCAGTGCTCACCTTGCGGGATATTTCCCAAGGCTTGGTGACAGCGCCGAGATCACATGCTGTCATCATCATGGATCTAAGAGGGAAAAGGATGGTCTGTGTTATTTGGGAGTTTTTGCAAAATGGAGACATTTTGTTATCATGTTGTTTCACCTGCACATGTCTCTGTGGGCCTTCACGTTCCAGTTATACTCCCCTTTGTTCACCAGTTCAAAGAACGTGTTTCTGTTCCTGTGTGACAAGATACAGGTGTAAAACACAAATCATCCACTAGGGGACGGTGTAAACCAAATTAAGCAAGTACAGGTTGAAAACTCGCTCAGTACAATTATGTTTTGTGATTTAAAACCGTTTTTTGTGATTTAAAATCGGATGATCTGATGATGCAGAACATACTCAAAGTAAAGAGTGAGATCAGTGGCCAGAATGGACTGCTTGAGTAGCTGCATAAGGTTGCTGTATTCGGCGGACGAGAGGTTGGAGAATATGTTGTGACCCTGAGAAGAAACGTAACACAAGGTCAGGATGTATAAAGAAAAAACGGTATTTTGGAATGAATGGTCGGTGAAAGCCAGCAGATAGAAACCCTGATCTCTATGAATTAGTCACACTAGTCATTTATAAGCTAATAGGACAGCCCTAGCCCAACGTTATCAAGAGAAACCATTAGGATATTCAAAGAAAACATTCGTCAGCAGCGTGATCATGAAGAACTAAGCCTCTGCTGCTCAGCAGCTCCCGCAGACCGTCTTTAATTACAACTTGACATGAAAAAAAAGAAGCAAATCACCTGCTGAAATGTCTCTTGCTCAACCAATTACCAGTAAATCTATCACCGCAGTAATTGCATTGATTTAAGGGCAGCCTGAGCTTTTGTTTTGTTTACTCCGTTCACATATTATTAAAGTGGCCACATGTTTGCCATCAGGCTCAAACGACATGAAAGATGATCCTTTTATATTTGTAAATGTAAGTGGGCTGGAAAAATAAACAACAGATGCAACTATAAACCAGGATGCTGCAGCTTGTGTACGTTATTGATGGTTTCCAATTTGGTTCAACTGCCGTTTGCCTCGCAGCTATTTGCTTAACACTACTATTAACTTTATTATTGCTTATTTGGTAATGCGATGTCAAACGTTACACTGAATCCCGCGGAAGCCACAAGTGCTCCACGCAGTACCACAGGAAACGAAAATGGAACAAATTGAAAAATGGAGTTGCTCCCCACTGAAACGGCTGACACTGGTTCCAGAGTAGGGCCACCCCTGCGTATGTTCTCCTGAGTAGCACTGCATTGCAATGCAGTTCACAAAACCAGAGGGGAGGGTAACTTTGCAAGATGGAACAAACCAAGTGCAGCCAAGAAAAGGATGGAGTGTTAAAACAACACCCGTAAATGCACTTGAATGGACAAAGTGCAAATGTTGCGCTTAAATGCAGCATTGTGTAGTCATTGACTTGAGAACATCTGGAGCGCTGCATTGCAGCGCTTTCAAAACAATAGCAACAAGGACACAGAGAGATGGTTCACCTCGCTTTGCAGGATCATGACAGCGTGGTTGAAGTGGTGGTGCTCAAGGGTAGCCGAGGTCCCGTAAAGCAGAGCGAGAGCCGAGCCTGTCCTGGCGCACACATAGTAAAACAACATCAAATACCAACATTATTTTTACAGTGTCTAAAACGGTGACGGCTGGTCCAATTCCCATCAGCATCAATTTCAATATACTGTAATTAGTACATTCTGAATGCATGCAGCCTTGATTTTTAAGAGGGTGTGCACACTTTTGCAACCACATTATTTCAGTTTATTTTTTCTTTTTTTTTTTTAATTTACAAGTTGTTCTTACCTTTATAAGGTCAATAAAGATATTGCTCACCATAAAACCATAATCGCACATGTAGAATACAGAAGTAGTAAAAAGTGCTCATGAGTGAATAAGTCACTCAAGCAGCAGCACAATTAAAATCTTGGTTCGAGTCCATCTACAGTAAGAACATCGTAAGGTAAGCAAACAAAAAAGAGAAAACTAGCACAAATGTCACCTGCTCGTTGAAACGGCCTTGTCAGTTCGACGCTTATGTAAGTCTTACACAACTTGCCGCTTAACTCTTGCTGATCCGCTGACTGCCGCAGGTGGCGAAACACTCTAAACAGCGTGGAGGAGGACGTTGATTTCATCAGAGCCAGTCTGAGACACTTACTTTGCCTGGAAGGCATTGTTGGTGCCCCGGTGGTCCAAGTCGTGACACACGCAACCCACGATGAGTGCTAAGATCTCCACTTCTGTCAGAGTCTCTTGGAAGCCGGCCGTCTGATTGGAAGATGAAGAAAAAAAAAAAAAAGCCAAACTTACACACTCAGCATTTCTTACGTGCTTGTTTGTACAAGATGTGAGAAGGACATGTGCTTTAGAAGATTGCTTCCCTTACCGTTAGCATGGCAAACATGCACTGGCACACATTGAAGGCGTGTCTCCAGTTGTGGTACAGAACCATCCGATAGTTTTTCCTCACAGTCAGCAGCCATCGGCACAGCGTCTGGAGGGAGGTACACGGCGAGGCCGGTTTGTTGCCGAGGACATTTCAGGGCAAGAGATGTTAACAGCGCTACGCCTCGCGTTTGCTACATGGGCCTTTAGGAGGAACATTGAAATGGCAGCCCACAGAGGCGAGATACAAACCGACTGGACAGAAAAAAAAAAAAAATTAGTGCAGCCAAGAGGAACTCTACAAAATAATGAGGGGGAAAATAGATCATTGGGATTAAATTAATTTTTTTTGTAGAATGTAGGTCAGTGCTTCGGATATTGTTTAGGTCAGCAGAAAAGGTCCACCACTGGATTTCCCAAACCAAAAACATTCGGCGCATCCTCACCTCATAGTCAATCTTAAATTTGGGCACCATTCCAAGCTCCATGAACATCCTGAGCGCGGCCGTTATCATGGCGTCCACATCTAAGGAGAAATCGTCAAAGGAGAGCTTGTCGATCCCCAGTTCGCACACCAGGGGGATGTTGGCGGCCTACAACGCCGAGAGGGACGGAGGAAATTAGTTTAGGAGGCTGCCGAGGTCACGGGAAGCATGGAGGGCTCACGTTAATGAGGAAGCCTTGAAACCAGATTGAACTCTTACAGATGAATAAATGCAAAATGTGACATCATTAGTCAAGCTTTTCACATAAACGATCCCAATTAATTGCGCTTCCTTAGCGCGCTTCACGAGTTATGGTTGGAGAACATATATGTTTTTTTTTCTTCGACATAATCTCTGCACTAATGCCTGGCACTACGGCGTTATCTTGACCTCTGTTAATTTGCAGTTTCAGGTTTTGGCAAATGTCAGCAAGGTTTATTTACCGACGCCACTGGCTCTGGCAGATAAGCGAGCTCAATAAGGATCTATATGTAGAGCAGTTATGAAAGAAGTGGGTTGTGGTGGCGGGTGAGGGTGAGGGTGGGGGTGAGGCTGGGGTGATGATGCGGAGCTCATTGCTGAAGAGATCACACAAACAACGCACGAAGGGGAAGGGGGTCTTTTTTTTTAACATGGGTTCCTTCCTATTTTGCTGTAATGGTCACAAGGGAAACTCCTTCTCTTGGCAGTACGGGAAAATAGGTCATATCTATATTTCAGCAATGTCAAGCTAATTAAAAATGTAAAATGTCTATTCGGTTTTATAAAGATTGAGTATCACAATTGTCTACTGATTGCTGTTAACGATTATGAATTTTATTTTCATTGTAAAAAGATAGTCAGCATAATTATGTCTAATTTTAGACTGCAGTGGCCCAGAATGAGCCACAATTAATTAATCATGATGCACAAATTGAGCCTGTAAATTCTATTTAGTCATTTTATTATGGTATGTTTTGGGAATATTCAACATTATAGAGTAGTATTGTCTTAAAAACATTTTTGGGGGTGAGGCTGGACAGATTAATGACTTTCCATTCATTTCAATGAGAAAAGATGATTTGAGTGTGGAACGAATTCAAATTTTGAGATTTTGCTATTAATCCACATCATTGATTATTCAATTACAAATGTGATTATTCCCAGAAACATTTCCTTTGTCAAAAGAGTAAGAAAATGACTTCTAATGTAAAATAGGCCATATATGCAAAATCTGTGCCAAACTAGATAAACAATGGTCCCAGTCTTAAGGATCCATGTAAAATTTAATGAGAGCAAAATATATGGATGCATATATATAGATGCATATATATAATATATATATATAATATACAATGCTCCAGAAAGTCTAATGAGTTACTGTATGTACCGCCGTCATCTTGCTGAAAAATATAATGGGCTTCCCCTTGGCCTACGCTCACTGCCTCCAGCAGGGTTCACGGTCCCAGTCTGTTTTTCATCATCTGACTGAGCAGCACACAAACAAATCAAGACGTGCAGGTGAATATGAAGAAATAAAAACATGCATCTTCTGGCCTGTCCTTTCTCTGCTGTCTACCTTAGAGGGAAAATTTAAAAATGGCACTTTTTTTTTTTTTTTTTTAATTTGCTGGCCAAACGAGGTCTGTAAGTGCAGTTTTCTTGGATGATTATTCTACCTTGAATTTGTCGACTTCAGTCTTGGAGCAAGTGGCGTGGTAAGAGAGTACCTGAAAAAATAATAACAGTCTTAGGCCAATTCTTGGCGTCATTTCCAATTGTGGCATAACCCTCATGAATAATTTGAGTACACAATCCTTACGGAAACTGCATTCTTACATCTAGAGCCACTGATTGCTTTGCCCACGACTTCTTCACCTGGTCGTACATGATGGTGTTGTTGATGCCCAGGCCGCAAAAGATCACAAAAGCCTAAGGGGGGGGGGGGGATCTAAAAGTATCAAAACAACTCTGATAATAAAAGACAAGCGAGTTAAAGCAATACCTCAAAGAGCCGCTGATCTGCATCATCAAATGGTTTCCCATCGAGGCGGTTCAGCACTTGAGCAACGCCTGTTAGAATGAGGCCAAGGAGAAATTGTCCATATTATTGGAGATGATACCTTATTTTTCACACAAAACTACTTCTTGCATAAAGTCTCTTATGAATTTCTTTCCAGGAAGATTACACAGTGGTAGAAAGGACAAGTGCAAAAATGAATATTCAATTAATAGTGTCAACAAAAACACAGTGGGAATGAAGCCTTTGGAGTACTCGCCCGACCTCTCTCTGTGTCTAATTAAAGTAGAACTCACAGTGAACATGAATATTTCATTGATACATATTGTCATGTTGTCTGGGAACTAAAGCTAAAGCGTAATTACACACACGATATGACATAAAACAACATCTTGACGTTAAAAAGCAAGCATTTTCAAATGATCATTTGGTATGGGGCAGGATTTTTATTTCGAGGTGAACATCCATCAGCCACTCTACAACTGACAAATGAGCCAAGCAATTTGCAACCACCACTGTAAGCAGTTATGGGTGGTTTATTGATTGAATTTTGTTGACGCTTGGCTCGGGTGGGAAGAAGGGGAGGAGGCAATGGGAGCGAGGCCCGAGCGAGGCCCGAGCGTCCCATTTTTATGCACTTACACATGATGACAGTGGACTGCAGTTGGGATTTTGCCATGAACCTTCTGTTCACACTAACTCAAACAGAAGGGTAATTTGCACGCTGACCTCAGAAAAGATGCTTCAAGCGATAAGCTGTCCTGGAGTTTCAGATGTAAATAACAAGCTTCAAAAATTAGGATACAAGGAAGAGAAACGTGTTCCCGCCATTGGCATAGTGATTCTGGGTTAGCTGTTTTTGGGAAAAACTTTCATGTTAGCATTAGCATCTGTGCTAACACAGCTCTACAGGAAGTGGTGCAATTAACCGTCCTAACTCAATTCAACGCTCGGTAGGCTATTGTTGGTATAATCACAGCACAGTTTCATTTTGAATGAGCTGTTGGTTACCTTGAGAGAGCATTTCATTTGTGAATCAAAAGTATCCTTGACTTGAGAATTTCATCTTCCGCTGATTTGTTGGTATAACGTTTTTTTTACTTCAGGTGCTCAGGTGCCACCCACACACTGCACTTTTTCTTTTTTCATTCTGGTCTTTTTTTCTCCGCTTCCTGTCCCTGACAAATACATTTAACGCCTACGCAAAAGAAATGTTAAACATACAAAGACACACGCGCAGGTCTAAACTAGCCATTTGCAAACACGCTGATCTCTTTTGACTCAATGAAAATAATAACTTCCTGTGTAGGATTTTCAGAATCTCCAAGGCTGCTATTGTTGGACCTTGCAAAAGTATTAAACACAGACACCAAAGAGGGGATCAGTGATTTATCGCAGTGTCAGTTTGTGGTGTCGGCCCTGGGGCTGATTCACAAACACAATTCGCACAATGAGGAAACACCAGCAAAGTCACGTGTGGATCTAATCACAGAAACGCAGCCATCGATAATGTCACCGACATTTGTCTACATGCAACAACAAAAGAGGAGAGGACCAATTAAAATTAATTATGAGGACCAATTACAAGCGCAAATGCTGGACATATTTACTACCAGCATCTTGTACATACTATAAAACAGTCAGCACCATTGAAAAAAAAAAAAGAATCCATTTTATTTGTTGACTTACCAATGATTTGATGATCGCTGTTCCATATGGGAACACACAGCACTGAGCGAATGTGGAAGTCCGAGAACTGGTCCGCCTAATAAAATGACGGCGAGGACATTAATAACAACAATGACCATCCATCTGCATTGACAACATCTAACCTGTCCTCAGCATGATACTCACAATAATGAGACATCCATTTTCTTTCAAATCTTTACCACTGGTCTGTTTGGTGTGTTGTTTTGCAAATTACTGACTCATCTGAAGTTTCGCAAACGACTCAGTAAATTTTTAACAACAGTTGATTGCGGTGTGGTTACCTCAGCATCAAAACGAGGATCTTGGTAGGCGTCGCTGATGTTGACAGGAAGTCCTGTGGATGCCACCAGCTCTGCAATGCTGTTGTTGATGAGCCAGTCAGAGTAAGAAGACTTTTCCATACTGTCCTTGAAACTAAACAGAAGAACACGAATAATAAGCCTCTGCCTATTAAGCGTCGACGTCTCAAAGGAAGAAGAAGAATCAATGTACTCATCATACAGATGGTGGCATAATGGTGTCCCTAATGTTGTGGGTGGCGTACAACGTGTTCATCAAAACGTTCGAAACTATAATTTAATCTTTCCATGCCTAGCGGTGGTGGAGAATTCTCCAAATCAAATTAAAGACAGCTCCCACAGTCAAGCCCGCCCGCTATTCAGCACTCCTACAGCAGAGGAGTTGATCTTATGTCTTTATTTTGATTTAGTCCTTGATGAAAGCATTACAGATTCATGCAAAAATAAAATAAAATAAGGAGAAATACGACATAGAGAAAAAGGTTACCCAAATGAAAAGGGAGGAAATGAAAAGCAAAACTGGATTTTTCCTATTTAGACACATTTAATGGAAAAGGTCTTTCTGCTTGTTTGGACAACAAAAACAAAGTCAAACATCATACATACCTTGTTTCGGCGTCGGCACTGCACTTAGGTGACAACAATTCAAAAGACTTGGTGAACTTTACCACCTGAAAGATTCAAAAAGGGGGAGAAAAAAAATCACTCCATTTCATTTAAAATGTGCACTAATAACTTGAGCTTAACTAACACAATGTCACCGTAAGAAAAAAACAGTACCGGTGACTCGATGTCCTCCAGCAACTGAACAGAACATCGCTCGCATTTGAGCAACGTCTGAGCACGATGCATGATCTTGCGGACAATTTTTTCTAGATCAGTTTGTTCTTCAAACAGGTCGTTGACGACTTCAAGGAGTGCCTGAATATCGGGAGCAAGCACAATGCAACATGATTAGCTTTCCCCGGTAGAAGCACATTAAGTCCTTGATATATGGCAGAGCCATCCAATCTAATACCAAGCGCATAAAACCATTTCTCTCCCACAGAACTGCGTTCTCATAATGTTCCCAACGAGTGGCATGAATAAGTAGCGCATCTCATAATGTTGCTTCCAACCAAGCCCTCGTCGAGAATCGGGCCCATCTCCACGCAGGTGATCGGCCAGCATCGAGGGAGGTTATTGCTGATTCCAAAGACGGGAAACGGGTCACTTGGTACTTACCCGACTTCTGTCGTATTCCTTCCTGGAAGCAGCAAAGAGTTGGGCATTGGAAATTGCAATGCCGCAGAAAGGCAGGTACATTTGCAGTACCTGCGCAAATGAAAATAAAATTTTCTTATCATTCATCAGCAGCAACAGCAGAAGCAAAGCTCCTGTTCGGTGCCTGATGGTACCAAATGAGTAGCATTTACATCTATCACCGGATCTCCAAACATCTGTTTTCCAGGCAAGATCCAAAAAGGCTTTCAAGCTGTGTAGTTTTATATTTCGCAAAATTTATAATTCCATGTTTACCTCTGGCTAGCAAGCAAAGTGTTTAGAGTTTCTGTCACCAAAATACACAATGATCATTGCCTCTCAAATATCCATATTCTGTGTGTATTTCTCACGTTATTTTTATTCTAAGAAAATCCCCACCTTTTAATCACAGCGGCAGTGAAATAAAAATAGCCTTTCACAAAATCGCGACTTGCCGGATTCATCAATTCAACTGACATTTTACCATTTGACTGAACAGTCTGACTTACAGCGCCTGGGGCTGATACAATAAACGCACTCATATATTCTCGACATAAATAATATAATTAAACAACATTTCCTACTTCCTGCCGCGCTTGATTCATAATGCGAGTCAATATGCTAGCGTACACTCGACTTGGCGCAAAGAGGTGCTTCAGAACACTGCACATAAGTTGAAATCAACACACCAGAAATATAATGTGTCTTGACCCTGTGACGTAAATATCAACCAAATTTTGACACAGTCAAGTTTTTGTTTGGATGATACCGAGCTTATCCGTGATGCTATTTCAACTGTCCTCTGGAATTCCCTAATAATGATCTCGTGGAAAGGCAGCAGTCATCGGGCCTAACAGAGAAAGACTCATTAGCCAGGAGGACTTTTGGGATCTGGCTATGGATCTGTCTGCGCTACTAACAGGCAAACGCAAGAAAAGCAGCGCTGCTAATAATTACGTTCTGTCCCGCAGGCCATTAGATAAGGTTGCATTACAAACAGAGGTTTTTGCCCACTGACCGGCAGTAAAAAGAGTGGTTTTAATAACAAAGGCCAGGTCCTACGAGACAGTCGCTTTGCACTACGCGCGACGACCGGGCGGTCTGCAGCTGCCTTTTTTTTTTTTTTTTTTTTAATACGAGGCATGCTGTGAGAAATTGACAAAGTCTGCTCTTCGTTTTCCCCGCACTTCATTTATAAAAACAAACTAGCGGGTAATTTTTGATTGAGCTCTGAAAATTGCGCACGTGGGAAGGCGATTGGTGCTAAACCAATAATCATTTTCACAGTTGTTTTGCAAACACGCTTTTGCAGCAACTGCGTCGCTCATTTCTGGAGCAATGAGCTTTCCATTCAGAATAAGATCTGATATTTCTCTCCAAAATCATTGAGGGTGATGATTAGCAATATTTGTGAGAGAACCGCAGTACGGCATAGCTATTGACTTTGAGATAACGCAACATTATGAAAAGGTAGCACAGAGCAAAGAAGACGGAGTGCTTCTTCTAAATAGCGACTTGATTGAGCCTCGTTGTGCCTTCCCGGTCTTAAAATAATCTACTTGATCCCAACTGGTGTGTTTTCAAGAGCAGCCATTCCACTTCAACTCAACTGCTGTTAGTGACAGACGACTTTTAGACACACTTTTGTCTAACTTCCTTAAAACTGAAAAGTTGCTCTTCATTTATTGCCTCTTACTGACAAATAGAAACAATCTCAAGTGACACAATGAAATACGTTCCCGCACATAAGACGACAACAACTCTAATGCTTTATAAAAGATAACGCAATTATACACAGACTGAGTCATTACTAAAGCTCCCCAAAGACCCTCCATCCCGCAGAGGATCGTCACGACACAATTAAAGCAGCGTGGGATTAAAGGCTAGCCTATACGGTTTCACCAACCCAAAGAAATGTTTAATTAAGACAATCTCAAATTGTTGTCGTGACATCTAATATTGCTGCATTGTCTGACACTTTGCGGAATGAAATACATTTTCTTAAGTAGTTATCTCACTAGTTGTCTCACTAGATATCTGATATCACAGATATCACACACTGTGAGATCAGATATCACAGATAACACACACGGCGATCTGTGTGAGATCAGATATCACAGATATTACGGTTATCACAGATATCACGGATATCACAGATATCACAGAATGCCCCTCACTAAATATCTGATATCACAGGTATCACACACGGCGATCGGATATCACAGATAACATGGATGTCACAGATATATCACGGATATCACAGATATATCAAGGATATTACAGATATATCACGGCTATCACGGATATCACGGATATCACAGATATTACACACATGGTGATCTGTGTCTGATCGCCATGTGGCTGTGATATCGCCATGTGATTATTACCGAGCAGTGCTAGACAACAGCAGATTACGGTGATAATGTTACCATTAGAATCCATTACTAATTCATCACGAGCTAGCATTAGCGTGTTGTTGATGCAACGGTAAAGCCAATTAAAGCTCAAGACTGAGAGGATGGGTTAAATGTGTAAGTGTTGGATTTTCCTAAAATCTGACCCATCTTGGTAACATTTGTTTGAATTAGGTGAAGGAAATTCTCAAAGGTAATATAAATATGAATTGTAATGCTAATTAGAGGCTTATGTTTTTGCTGAGAAAACAATACAGCATAGCGAGTAGCAGTTCTATTTTGCCTCTTTTTGTTTGGCAGTGGGCAAGGGCAATAAATTATGTCTGGCAACAAATTAACTCGCAGACGTACGAGATGGGTGAGAAAATTACTCTGAATGATCATTTCAATCTTTCACTGCTCCGTCTTAGCTGTTGCCGCTGCTGTTTCGTATTTTTTTACCACTGGAAAAGAAATTGGAAATGCACATCAGACAGTGAACAGTTTCCTTTGTACAGGGAACAAGTGGTGGTAAAATAAAATCCCGCCAACATTGTAATTCATATCAACTAGCAATAAAGCCACTCTGGTCCATTCTCACTCTGTTTCTCATCACACTTGCACAGTTGTCGCCAGGAAAATGCCCCAGAGTCAGTCTAACTGTCGCCCATTAAGCATCGGAGATGATAACACCAAACCGAAGCTGAACGCTGAGCACTGAGCGCACAGGCAAAGTACAAAACAAAATCCATAAAGACACCAACTGCGAGACATTTGCTCCAACATTTGGCAGGAACTGTTGAACACACTGAGACACTAAGCGTCAGAGCCAAAATTTGATAAGTGAGCGTGTGAATTATTGAAATAATACATTGCACGTTCTAAAGCATGGGCTCCAAACAAGAAAAGCAAAACACGGCCTGCAGTTCATCAGATCAACCTTTTTCACGTGTCGTCGAAAAACGTAACACCTCTTTTGACGACAGCCGGGTGGGATCATTGGCTGTGAGGCAAGAGCATATGAAAATCAAACAAAGGAAAATAAACTCAAACTATTGATGTGGTTTGCAAATGTCAACGTGGCAACAACACGCTCCCCGCCATAATGAAGAGATTACCTTTTCATCATCTTCAGCGAAGATTTCCACACTTGAGGTCTTGTTGATGGCCTGAGCGACTCCGATGATCTCTCCATCGCTGTTGCGAATGGGCATGCACAAGAGCGACTTGGTCTTGTAGCCCGTCAGTTTGTCAATTTCATCACTGAACCGGCGATCCTGCGAGCCCACAGACATGTACCGACATGATGAAAACAATAACGACTGGATCTTTAAGTACCACAAAGCTTTATATTTAATAGTTTTTTTTCATGTTCTGTCGACTTTATTGGCAGCATCCCTTTATTCTAAAATTATAATGCCTTCTTTAATTAAATTACAGTGAATAGCTTTTTTTTTTTTAAATGAATAACTGTTCTGTTGTAGTTCCCAAATAGTTGACTTACCAGAAATACAAGTCCGCGCATTGTTTGGGGGTGCCAGTGAACCCCCCTACCCACCCCCAGTTCCGCCAGTGTAAAGATCCTCTTGAAGGACAAAAAACCTCTGAAGTGAACCAAACTGTTATATTTAGCGTGCGGGGGTCATGCCTCTTAATGTGCCTGGCTTTTATAATACTGTACTTTGGCAATGTTTACGCACAAAAGATCTGATTGAAGCATTTTTGGTGGAAGAGCAAAAAGGCGTACAAAATTGTAAATGGCTTTTTGGGGTCACCTGGTAGGCGTCCGGAATGTTGACGGTCTCCCCGTGCTCGGCCACGTATCCGATTATCCCTTTGCCCCACGGCACTTGCACTTCGCCCGAGTTCATGGAGGGCAACACGGCGGTGCCCGCGTGGACGTCGAAGAACTTGGACACGAGCGTCTTCTTGTTCCCGGTGCCCTCCACCAGGAAGAGGGAGCACCGGTCCGCGTCCACCATGATGCACACAAACACCAGGATCTTGTAGCTGAGGCTCGTCAGGTCCAAGTCGTTGGAGATGTCTTTAACGAGCTCCAGGAAGAACTCCCTCTCGTTGTTCTCTTTGAGGTAATATTTGAAGTCCACGGCCGTGGACGGGTACTGCGGAATGTTGACTCTGGACTCGAGCAGCGCGCTCAAGATGTGCGCGGTGGTCGGGGGCAGCGAGCTCGCTTTCCTCAGCAGGGCTCTCCTGCGCATGCTGCTCAGCGGCTCCTGGGCCCGCGAGTTGACTTGCTCGTCGTAGGTTCGGTTGACGTTGACGGCCTTGGAGCGGGCGAAAGTTTTGCGCAGCTCCTTCTGCGAAGCTCTCCGCTGCAAACCGTCGCATTTGCTCGCCCAGCTGTCCCTCAGCACGGCGCCCTTCTCGTCCCTCGACTCAGCCGGGCTCGCGGCCGCCGGACCCGATTTGGGCCCCTGGTGGTTCTTGAGCCACTTCTCCACCATGCCATAAGTGCCTTTTCGGTTCAGGTAGTCCTCGAATAACTCAGGGTGCGAGTCCAGGAAAGTTTCCACGTCAGAGAAACACACCATCTCGGCCACTGCCATACCTGGTCTCCGGATGCTCCTCGGCGAACCAAAGCCTCGAAGTCGCACGGGGAAAGATCATCTATGAGGCTGGGCTGAAGGTCCAGGTTAGGAAATCCCCGGGAATTCCACAGATGCGTCGGGCTGCAGGAAACACCCCACGATACATCTCATCTCCAGCTTCCACTCCGAGGATGCTCTTCTTTTAAAAGCATTTTAGCATTTCATCCGTTTTGCGCACTGAAGCGGTGCCTGCGCTGAAGAAGGCGGACCACAAGAAACAAGCAGCGGTGGGGAAACATCAGAGAGAGCTCTACAAGCGAGCATCAGTACGGTGCGTGTGTGTTGTTGTGTGCAAATGACTGTGTTGCCTGTGGTTGGCTCGGCCCGCTGACGTGGGTTTCGTCATAGAGTTGAGTTTGCAGGATCCGAGGTTCGTTTCAGCATCCAAAGCCCGAGGACATGTCAACGGCTCGCTCACTGCCCAGAACACTCCAAACTGCCTGCAAAGTATAAAAACACTTGTGACACATTTGGCTCAGGGTATCATTTATTTAGTAGACGGTAAAACATTAATTAGTTCATTTAAATTCAGAAAAAGACAATTCACATAACGCTAATTTCAATTATTATCTAAAAAAATGTATCTCAAGACCTTACGTTTAAAAAAAAAAAGACGTGTGTCTTATGCAAAGGCATTTCATAAGTGGAAAAATGCAGGATTAATTTTTTGCAGTTGCTTTGCTGAGCACTAGGGAGCGCTATTGACACCCACTGACATCAATTATTAAAATTCGAACAAGCAGTTGTTCTCAAGTGAGTACCGCCAGCATGAACAATATCAACAGTTCCGGGTTCTAGTGTTCATAAAAAAAGTCAAATTAATAAACCTTAAATTTGTTATTTTAAACCACTCAATTATACTCACGTACAGCGCTAATTGACATCATCAACTCGTGTTTAAAGGTGTGTGCACTCATTGGGAAAAAAAGTGATGCTGCTTTCAAACGTACGCCCCTATCATCAATCATATCCCCTATACTCGTGCTACTCAACAAAAATAAAAATGTCACAACTTGCAATATAAATTGCGATTTGTATTTTATTCAATATGACCAAGTTAAGACATTGTAAACAATACATTGTTCAAAAATAGGACTGGCAATTGATGACAACAGGTTCATGGACACCCCCCAAAAAATAAATCTAGAATAAATATATCACAATTAACCGCTTTCACGGCTTCTGTGAGTAGACCATATGGTTTAATGAATTATAACCGTGTTTTAAAAAAAAGGAACCTGTTAAAATCAGGGATTATCAATCACTCCACCAATCGTATAGTATCAAAAACTGAGGCAGCGCTGTGATGGAACTGAAAAAGAAAGTGAAAATGCATATTGATGGTAAAGTTCTCTAGGAAGTAGCAGATTTAAGATATTCAATAAGGTCGGCACGTTCATTTTTCTTCTTTATGCCCGCAAAGATCATCTTTGTTCCTGGAATGTACTTTTTGGGGTTCTCCAAGTAGACATTCAGGGTGTTCTCATCCCAGATAATCCCTGCAAATCAAGAAAAGAATGTCTCCATCAAATATACTCTTTCAAAATGGCCACTACCATTATCACACATACTGTACACGATGCTTACCTTTGCTTTTGTTGGCATCTGTATAGCTGTAACCTTGTGCCTGGCCTGTTTTGCGACCAAACAGACCCCACAGGTTTGGGCCGACCTTGTGCTTGCCACCATTCTCCACTGTGTGACACTGAGCACACTTCTGGACAAACGACTTCTTCCCTTTATTGATGTCTCCAGGCATTTTGACTATAGACATAACACATGCACACACGCCCTTTACAATACAATTTATGCGCTCAACAAAATTAGCCTATTGACTTCCTGTGGTACGCCTCTCATCACATTCGAACGGTAGGGGGTGCTCGTTTACAAGTTATGCAATTTTCGAGGCGATTACAAAAGCTCTTCCGAGCAATTTGAAACTCATCATTTAAGTTTGAAAACAAATAGAGTTCACATTAGTTTTACACTCCAATAAAGAATAAATGAAAACATCCGAGAAAATACCATTTTCAGGTAATAAAACCGAGTTGAAGCTGCGTGAGTTTAAATAGTGAGCCGTTAAGAGAATCCACTCATCCTTGCTGTAAAACGAAAACTAGCAAACGGCACTCACAAGGAAAAATCAACGAAGATCAATGGTAGTAAGATTATAAACGTAGATATCTACCTTTTACTTTTAGAAGATTTTCAGTCCGTATAACGTTCTTGCCGTCGTCACGTTTCTTCAGTTACCGGTGACTAACACCATGTGCTTCCTCCCCGGTGAATATACGACATTGGACACGTAACTGGTCAGCTGACCTATGACGTCACCTCGTCTTGCACCAGACGTTTTTATTTGGTTACCAAAGGAACAAGTAAACACATTAATTACTGTTCTATTGTTAAAGTTTAAACAACAGTAACAATAAAATGAAATTCCAATCCGTGCCTGACTGCCTATATTGGCATAGATAGTTTATTTATCCATCTTTCAATCCATCCATCTATCTAATCTATCATTGATTTAGTTAGTGTTGTCTTCTACATGGATGAACCCCCTCAATACCCCATTGATTGATTAGGAGCACCTCAGTTGAAATTTCCCCATTTCAGATGTTTACAACACCGTTATAACCTCCAGAATGACTTCTATTCTGAGTCTTACAATGCCGCGTTTTGAACCAGCATATGTCCGCACGATCCATTCCGTTGCTTTGTTCCCACCCAAAGCCGATCCTGCTGCAGGGAGGAGCTAGCAGAGTGCGGCTGAGCGGACCCGAGCATCACAACTCGCATACGAGGAAACGGGCAAACACAGCACTTTTACCATCCCCGACTTCCGACTGTGTTCTGGCCTACGTGCAAAAACATGCCTGCTGCGAGAAATTGATATGGACTTTCGTTGAAACGGCTTACCTTGTGGAAGTGGACCGTCGCTTAGCAGGCAGAGGAGCTGCTCGATTGTTTCCTGCGCCAAGAACTGTCAAGACATGGTCATTACACCACCGCATCTGTGGTAAGGCATTAAGCAGTTCTCTCTGTCAGCACGACCATGACAAGAGTGCTTTCAAATGAATGCTTTGATATGAAGTGTACTGCGTTGTTCATCATCCCAGCCGGCGAGACCCGAGCATCTTTTTGTATTTGCATCCGGAGTGAATCACTGAGGACCATCCAGACGTGACCACCACCTAGCTGACTTTACTAGCATCTGCAAAGTGTGTCGTAAAAATGAAATGGCTTTTACTGTTTGCTCACTTGCTCGTTTACACATTTGCTTTTCGTGAGGCCTTAAAATAGGGATGCCACTGAGGAGCAATTAAGCATCGTGACAAACGACTCTGCGTGACATCAGTGATGCAACCTACTCACCTTTTTAAATCAAACCTAATCAGAAGTACTTAACTTTTTGTTTGTTTCACGCCTTATACATAAAGCACAATTTATATTCTTAATATTCCATCCATGTTAGGGAGGCTGGCGGCTCGCCCATAGAGAAAGTTATCCAACTTCTATCACTTTATGGGATTGCTCCACATTATCTGCCAGTTTTTCTGAGCCAAGGTCGGCTAGTGACTTTGCAGTTGTTTAAAATGACATCAAGTCATATGAATTAATGAGCAAAGATAACTGGAAATATTTTTTTCTGTAGCATATTTCTCTTGTAATGAGCTGCAGTTTAATTTCTTTGACCATCCTAAAAAAAACCTCCATGATGAAGCTGTCCTTGTCCCGCTTTCATTTACATTCCCCCTTGTTAGCTTAAACTATGTTAGACAAATTCCGTTATTGCATATTCATAACTGAATCGCGTCTTTGTTTACTCCAAAAGTGCTCTTTATGAACCCCATTTGAATAATCCCTCCACAACACAGTTTATTCATCACTGTAAAACAAAAACAAACCCCCGGACTGCTTTTAGAACAGCGCTATGACTCATCTGTAATAGTCTTCATCCTTGGCCTCACTTTGTCATATTCACATGGTGTCGTCAATACATTTATTCCGATTAACCTTCTTATTCCCGGTCTATTTTTCTGTAAGACAAGTGGCCAGAAAGCATTGCAGAGTAAAAAAGCTCTACCTAGATGATGTAATGAATGCAGCACAGGGTAAACTGGCTCTGTCCAGTTGCTGTTGTTAGGAAAAAGATAAGTGTCTCTTGAAAGAGACGTGGCTCTCGCCCTCTGCCTCCTAATGTCGTGTGAAACCGACTGGCTGGCTACTCCGTTGAGCCATGTGCATTTTAAACCAGTAAAGTTGAGAATTTGGTTGTCCTCGCAGGTCAATTCTGTTTGTGTTTAATATTGTAACGGGGAGATTGGCTGGGTTAGGAATTTGGGCTTTTCGTCAACCTCCACTAAAGATTGGATAGTGGATAAGGATATTGCATTTTTTCCCAGCAGAAGACCCTGAGGGCTTTATCTTGTTCCAAGATTATTCTGGAGAGCAGATTGTTGTTATGCTTCTCTGCTGCTTTCTAACCTAGTTAAGCGACAAAATCCACTCATTTTTATCCATCGCCATTTTGCCTTTTGCTGTCAACTGAAAAAGACATCACAGTCACTCAGGTAGCAACCAATCAAGGCTCAGCTGGCAAACATAACCAAACTTAGAGAACAGAGTCTGTGATTGGTCGTAGCTCTGATGTCATTTTCAGCGGCAAAATGGCCGCCTCTATTTCCGACATGGTACTCCTGCTCAAATATTTATTATTTTTCTCTGAAACTTTTCTGGCAAAAGTTAGAAATCCAAAATGTATGGTAGGGTGTACAATAGTCACTGAGTTGAACAAGCTGTGAAAAAGAAGGTGTTTTATTGCTGATGTCAACATTTCATAGACGTGGCGGTACTAATAACTGCTAACTGAAAAACGGTCAAGGGGAAATGAGGCTGTGGCGGTTGGCTCATTTCCAACCTACATGACACATTTCCCTTCTGCAGCATGCACATGCTCAAATGAAATGTTGCACTCATAAAACCCCCGAGCTGAACTAAATATTGGAAATATTGACAAATACATATTGATGCATTTAACAACTCATTTAACCAACAACAGAAGGCAACAATCAAATGTGCCACATCATGATGGGTTGATTTTTCTAGTAAGTGAACTCTGAAATGAATTATTCAACTGCATTTACCTCAAATAGATCTTCTGTGTAATGTAAAATCAGAACACAATGTACCACGAGTATAAATAAATTCCCGCTCACCTATGCTTCGGTACTGTCACGGCCGCAGCTATGGTGACGTGACGCTCGCTCGCTTTGCTTTGTCGCTGTGCTCACACAGCGCCATAATCACAGCAACTGGATTTAGAAGATTAAGCTCAAGTCCTGAACCGAGACTCCCTCACATGGCAACTATCTTCGTTTTTGAGAAGAAATATTCCCACTCCCGGTGTTAAAACAGCAGTAACAGTCGTTTGTGGTGTGATTTTATGAATTCCTCATAAAAACAGATCTTACAGTTCATCAAAAGTCAACCAGTCTTTTAAACCGCTACGGTTCTTAGCATCACTGTAAGTGTGTTAGAACCCTGTTTTGCCCAAGCTGAGATCTTACTTGGCTTAAGACAGAGAAGGCAGAGTGACAATGTTAAAGAGTTGAATAATACATTATCATGTGTGAGGGTAGTCCACAGCTGAGTGCGCAACGCTGAGGTCTGCAGAAGCTGCTCCGTGGGCTGAAGTTTCTCTTGAAGCTCGACAGATATCACGGCTTTAAAACCACCGCGTGTTTTGTAGACACGACTCACTGGTTTGTTACCACACGGTGGGCTGTGATAATGTCCTTTCAAGCAAATGACAGATTTGACATTTCAATTTTCTAAAATCTGATTCACTCTGACAGTTTTGATTTATCCTTTTTTGTATCCGTCTTTATACAAATACAGATTTAAGCTAGGTTGATCTGATTAGTCGGGACATGAATTGATCATCTGATGTGTCTGTCTGTGGTGGTCAGAGTGATCGGTCTCAAGATAATCTTTGACTCACTGCCAAGCACATTAGTCAGAGAACATCCATCCAATCCGGGTTGCTTATCATAGTCATGAGGAGGTTCTGCAAAAAATTAGGCCAGCGGGATTTGGAGGTTTCCATCCGTCAATCCGCAAGACAAATGTGCAAAACAACCGCGCATAGTTAGTAACTTGTCGACTTTTGTGTTTCAGATGACAACCGAGCATCAAGTAAGCGGCTAATCTGCAGATCTACCATGTCCCACTCGCAGCGAGGCGCGCACGGCCGCGCCATGAGCTCTGAGGAGAAGAACCCCGGGATGGTCAACAAAACCTCCACGCCGGTACACAAGAGCGCGTCGTCCTCATCCTCATCCCAACGTGACAGTCGGCAGGTGCGCTACGACACCTTTATATTAAAAAAGGTCAATTGATTATAAAATGGGCAAGATCACAATTCTCAACCAATCAAAACCGATTGACTCTTTTGACGAACTCAGTTTGGAATAAGAATGAAAGCAGAAACTATGACATCACCACTTCCCCATCGGCACTGAGTTCTAAATATTTGATGTGGGACTGGTGCAGGCTTGGTGGTCATGTGGCACGCTGTGGTATGCTGCGTGGGAGCTCGTGTTCTCCTCCAAGTGCTCAGAGAGAAAAAGGAAGTCGCTTTGATGGGAGTTGAAAATATGACAATCATCTTTGACTAAAAAGTCAAGACAGGATGTTAAACTTGACATCCCAACATGGCTGATTTAACTAGAGAAAGAGACAAGTTGAAAAATGATCCCCTGGACATTTCTCTTGATAGGAAACCTAAATGAGATCCAGGCCTTGTTTTCAGATCAATACTTGACACCTTCCACATCTGCTGACAGCTGCTGTTCATTCTCTCTGCAAAGCGCAACCAGGGGAGGTATTAACTGCAGTCAGCAGCAACTTGCTCCTGTCTTAAGACTCAAACGAGGCGGCGACATTCAACCAATCAACAAGGCAACCACAATACAGCTTCTCTTCATCCGGCTCTTTTTTTTTTCCTTTTCCATGACCAATAACTGCTCTCTTTGACATGCATAAAGGCCTCATTATACTTCCTAAAGGGCACTAAAACTGCAGAAGTGTACTGGAGAAGCAGATGTGCCAAATAAGTGGGACGCTGCATTGGTATTTATTTGTAGTGCTGATTTAGTTGAACATGTCCAGGAGGAGTGCTTAGCCTTGCTCAGTGTTGTTTGATTCACTGCAGGCAATGAAGATGAAAAAAAATGCTACAATGCTCTCACTCATTGAGTTTTCTGCAGTAGGATCAATAAATGTGAGCCATGTGCAGGAAATCAAATTGGCTTCATTCATTTATGCTTTCAGGGTCAAAGTTTCTGAAGCAAAGTAAGGGAGATATTTCTTTGCCTGATATGGAAACAACCTGTAACAGAGCGAGGAGACCTTCTTAGTATGGCCACTCATGCGTTCCTTACATGACCTTTAATCATCCTATGCCTCTCTGGGGGCTTTCCTGGAGGGGTCACCTTGTTGCAACCAAGCTTCCATGAGGAATGAAACTCACGAGCGGTGTGCTATGGCCAGATAGCGCCTTGAAACGATGGCTCATCCGTTTCCTTTGAATCCTGATGTGCTTTTTTGCGAATGAAGTTGCGCGTCCCCAATAGCTCAAGGCCACTAACGCTCACAGGAGACACATGACCTCATTACCAAAAACTGATCCCTTCATCTGCTCTTTTGATTAAACAAGCTGTTGTCTCCTTTTTCAGTCTGCACTGACAACAACAAATGGAGACTTTGGTAAGATTTTGTGCAGGATGATGGTTAGAAGTGTCCCTGCCTGACCTTGCCTTTCTATCTGCTCTAGAGAAGTCACTTTGATTTACAGACCCACTAAAGGCAAGAAGAGCATAGTCAGGAGGAAGCTAATGGAGGGGAAATACTCAGAGCACATGAGCGATGTGATGGGGGGTAGCACAAACATTACGCAAGAGAGACCGATGAAGGGTTTCCTCCATTAGACTGTGGGCTTGAGCGTCATCCTGTTTTCTCCATCTCTCTTTCGATCCCGGAGGAACGAGCAGATCAGCTCTGACATTGCCTTCCTTTTGTCGTACTTTAGGAGGCAGACAGCTGGGAAATCATCGAGGGGCTGAAAATCGGTCAGAGCCACGTCCAGAGGCCAGATAAACACGAAGGTTTTATGCTGAAGAAGCGGAAATGGCCTCTGAAAGGCTGGCACAAGGTGGGGCAGCTTTTTCTCATTCAAGCTAGTTTCTTTTCAGATAAGCCCAAATAAGTGCTTTGACACCACACCAGCGACAAAAACAAGATTCCTCACCATCAAATTTTGCCTCTATTGTTTTTTTGATAAACTAACACGACATTGTTGTTTTTCCTCTGCAGCGATTTTTTGTTTTGGACAATGGTATGCTGAAGTACTCCAAGTCCCCCATTGATGTAAGTAAACAAAGACTAAAAAAAAAATCTTCCTATTTACATCACACCTCATTTTATTGAATGTGCCAAATGTAATCAATTTGTGTCTCAGATCCAGAAAGGCAAACTGCATGGCAGCATCGACGTTGGCCTCTCTGTGATGTCCATCAAAAAGAAGGCTCGCCGTATCGACTTGGACACCGAGGAGCATATCTATCACCTCAAGGTAAACGCCAAGAGACAATATCGTCATTTTTGCTATTGAATCATCACTCGTCTTAGGTGAAATCCCAAGACATCTTTGACGCCTGGGTGTCCAAGCTACGACATCACCGCCTTTACCGACAGAACGAGATCGTCCGATCTCCTCGGGACGCCTCCATGCGGATGTTCCCTTCGTCTGCCGTCGCGGAGTCCCCGCAAGCGGCTTCGAGCGTCGGACATGATGCCAAGGTACTATTATCACTTGTGACACCAAATAGAGTGAACGGCTGGCAGAAAGTCTTCCTCGTAAATTGTTAAAAGGTCATTGTGGTTCCTGCGCAGTGATCAGTTCACTGACTAATGGCCGCGTATGCGTGCTCGATTTGTGTCTATTGCTCTAATGGCTACTTGACAGGCAGAATGAATCTGAGCATTAGGATAAAGGAATCATTTTTCTGTCTGAAGTCTAGGCATATTGTGACTTGCTTCTTTTATCAATGAAAATGTCCATTTGCGGCTTTCCTTCTGTTATATTCTTTAAAAAAAAAAAAAGCTGGGTTACAGTTTTCCTTTGTATCTTTTGAAAGCATGTGAAAGGCAGCGGGTCGCCATGGCAAACATCAGCGACCACCCACAGCAGCTTGCCCATCTCCTACAGCAACGGTCAGAGCAAGGTGGCTGCCTGGCTGCAAGAATCCGAGGAGATGGACAAATGTGCAGAAGGTGCTGTGCTCCATACACGTGTCCCGGAATTATCCTCCTTGCTAGCTATTATCTCCCCACGACATAATCAGCATTAGCATAATCAGCGTCTGTCAATAATGACATCATTTCAGATCTCGCTCGATGCCAGTCTAACCTGACTGAGTTGAGTGGACTCTTGAAGAGTTTGGAGATTCTACAAAGGACTCAGTCGGCACCTAACTTCGCAGATATGCAGGTTGAACACACACACACACACAAACACACACACATAGACTTTTTGGATACCCTGTCCAATGTGGTTAGAGGAACTCAGAGGCCTCTTTCATTGCTTTGTTTATCTCCACCATCAACTGCTCAGTGCCACTCCTCGCCTCAGATATTTTGTTTTGCAACTCATTTTTTGGAATGTTGTCTGATTTCTAACTTGGCAGTAGTCAAGTTATGTTGTCTTATTAACCGTTATATTGCATACTGTGATCCATATTTGCCACTTAGACCGCTTGCGTAGAATTGTCAAAGAAAGAAAAGCGCATGAACAGAAGATGGAGGACAAAAAGTGTCGGCAAAGATGCTAAGTTCCAGCTTCAGGTACCACTGTGTGATATTTTTTTTTGCTTTGCATCACAAATACAAGAGGCCTGACTTTGAATTTCTTGAATTTGAAATAACACTAACTTTTTCAAATTTGCATCGGTCTTAGTCATTCTTGTTTTCTGTTGGCCCATTTGGCTTTTATTTTGACTTTTTATTTGACACCCCCCTGCTTAGCACATTGCGCATGTTTCCCCCCCCAAAAAAGTCAGCTTTTATACACTTTATACAACACACCTTCTCAGGACTCATTTTATAAATATTTGACTTGGGAACAGATAAGATCATAAAAGCATTTTGACTAGTGCATGCTTGATTTTCAAGGGTTAGACAAGGCTAGCTTTCAACTTGATTGCGCTTCTCGTTTGATTAAGCCCGCATCATCTCTGTTTAGGTCCCGCTGTCATCCAGCATGTCGCCTGTCCGCCTCCACTCATCCAACCCTAACCTCTGCGCCGAGCTGGGGGACTTCCAAGCTCCCGCCTCCCGGCTGACAGACAGCGTTGAGTCCACCTGCGACTACATTAAACTGCAAGAGGAATTCTGCACCATTGCCCAAAAAGGTATAAACAAGTCTGACTGTAGAGAGTCTTAAATTATATTGGTCACAATATGGATACAGCCTACTTAATAAATCCGGAAGAAACAGGTCTATATCTGTAACAATGGCAGGTGCCTTCAAAAACGTATGTGGGTTGTTATATAGACAAGCGGCGGACAGTGAAGCGCGTCACATGTGAGATGGCCGTGCAGCTGCAGTTGACTGCTAGCGTTAGCTCGGGGGCATCGTTCTATTATATAAGATAGTGCGCGAAGGGATCCCTCTCTGTCAACGCTCTGCACGCTCACAAGGCAATTTGGCGTCTCGTTGCGAACGGTACATTGCATTTGTGCACCGAGTCAAAGCAGCTGATGCAAAAAAAAAAAAAATTATGCCGCACGAATGATCATTGTGGTGATTGCGTCATTGTGTCTGTGCGCAGTCCACACTCTGCTCAAGTCGGCCTTCAACACGGTAGCCATAGAAAAAGAAAAGATCAAGCAGATTCTGTCGGACCAAGACCAGTCCGACCCATCGACCCAGATCCACTCCCTCAGGAAGTCTCTGTCACAGGTAACGAGCCCGTCCTCCACCTCAAACACATCAGCTGGTTACCAAGAAAAAAATGCTGACAAGAGATTAAATAATTACATCGATACCTACCGCCGCTACAAATTTATATAATATTTTAGAACAAGCTGATATTTATTCCAGAGCACTCCCATCATCAAGTAATATCCTTGCTAATTGGAGAGAAAAAGAATTGTGCCGTGGACTTCATTAACGCTGCTCCTTGGGCTGTCTTCTCTGCACCACTGACTTACTGTAATTGGACTGTTCCTCACTGACTGTTTCCATCACAACAGTAAAACGGTTCTGCTCTGTCCAGAGCTAAAAGCTGATGTGACGACATTGTCCAAAAAGCTTCTTGGCAAAAGCCATATGGGGGGAAATGATAGCCGTACATCACTATAGAGTCAAATGTGGTCACAAATCAATATGGTTCTTGCTTTTAAATTGTGTTTTCATTTGAAGCAGTGAAATATTTGCTGCTCTCGCAGCTCCACATAAATTGGAATAAAAAAAATACACTATCCCAACCTCTGAGCACAAACCAATGAGCACAATTGTACGGCAATAACAAATCTATTTTGGTTGATTAATTTTGCCCCAAACTATTCCATGTTCGCCCAAGGCCATGACCCAAAACGCAGAACTACGAACCCGGTTGAACCGCATCCACTCAGAGTCTGTCCTGTCGGAGCAAGTCGTCAGCGTGAATATCATTTCCACTCCTGATGAGGTTGGTGACTGTGTTCATTATGGCGCTGACAGTGCTAATTTAAGGCGGCCATATTGATAAAACAACAGGGCGGCCAGGTAGTTGTATTATTGATTTCCTGCGTTATTGATCGATGACCTTACAGATTGATGGTTCCTTCGGCGGAGGCTCGCAGTTATGTTTTAACGGCTCGTAATTTTGTGTGCATGCTGACATAAATGTGATGGGGGAAATGACTCATTAGAAATGGATGGACCATTTCATACATAATACACTCGTGCCTCTAACGTGTTTTGCATGTGTTTGCCGGCAGGTAGTAGAGCAGATGGGAATCCCGCTGACTCAGCAGGCCTCTAATGAGAGCCGGCTCTCCATGTCGGAGTCTGTTTCCGAGTTTTTTGACGCCCAGGAAGTGCTCCTATCGGCCAGCTCGTCAGAGAATGAGGTAATTTGGAGGTGCACTGCGAGGAGCATCGTGGGTTAACTAGCAACTAATGAGAGCAACTCAATCAGAGTCAGGCACTTAGAAGGGCTCTTGTTAATTGGGCCAGACGCCTCATCCCTCATTTGGCTTCAGTTTGCTCTTTTATTTCTTGATATTTAATTAGAACAAAGCTTCCAGCTCTGTTTAAAAGAACAATTTGGCCACTTGGAAGCTTCATCTCTCCCTGCTAACTCCCCTTGTAGCCTCGGAGGGGCTATTAGAGAGAGTTGCTCTCCTGGCATGCATTGAGCCATGTGAAGGATCACTCCCAGGGGATTTTTATCACAGCGTAACACGAAGGCAGGCCCATTCAGACCCAAAACACCAGGAGACTGCTAATACAGATGCATATCCAAAGCTGTCTTCAGTTTGTCGGACTCTCTCCTAAATCTCCCCCCCTCTCCCCCCCCGAACAGGGTTCAGACGATGAGTCATACGTCAGCGACGTGAGCGATAACATCTCAGAGGACAACGCCAGCGTGACCGACAATGTTTCCAGACAAAGTAGGTCCAAAGACAGGATTTATTTCCTTCATTTATGATTCATGAAAAATCTACACGCGTTCTTAGATCCTGAAACCTGTAAGTATCATTTTAAAAAAAGCCACACCAAGTGCTTTCTCTCCGCAGTGGCTAACGGAGACTTTGCCGGCTGTGCCTTCCGTAACGGACGGCGCAGCTGTCTACCGGCGCCCAGCCCCGACACGGGTAACATCAACTTGTGGAACATCTTGCGAAACAACATCGGCAAGGACCTGTCCAAAGTCTCCATGCCCGTGGAGCTCAACGAGCCTCTCAATACACTGCAGCGCTTGTGTGAAGAGATGGAGTACAGCGAGTTGCTGGACAAGGCTGCTGAGACGGAGGATCCCTTTGAACGCATGGTAAAGATAAAAAAATAAAATAATAATTATGGTTCCTTCCGGTTGATGTTAGCGGTGATGTTGCTTTGCTAGGTTCTGGTCGCCGCCTTCGCTGTCTCAGGCTACTCATCCACTTACTACCGAGCAGGAAGTAAGCCATTCAACCCACTCCTAGGAGAGACGTACGAATGTATAAGAGAGGACAAGGGCTTCTGTTTTTTCTCAGAACAGGTACAGTTGTGCTCACGCAATGTTGTTGGGTAAAAGTAGTAATTGTGTTGTTGTGTCAAGGTAAGCCACCACCCTCCCATCTCCGCCTGCCACTGCGAGTCCAAGAATTTCACCTTCTGGCAAGGTAGGCTTCACCGCTGATTAGTTGCGGCATTCTGGATGGATGCAATAAATTATTTCAACATCAATAAATGTGACATTATGATTTTGTTTGTCAGATGTAAGATGGAAAAACAAATTCTGGGGGAAATCAATGGAGATCTTGCCAATTGGGACAGTGAGCCTCATGATTCCCAGGTACCCTCCATTTTTTTTTTAACAACAATCAAGTGTATTTAGACAAAGTCAATTAGTGGTCTTATTAAGTGAACGCGAGTTATTGGATCACGAAATTGGCCGTAAAAAACAATATCAAACATTTTGCTTCCTTGCCCATTACATGTCCACATTGTTTGCGGTTGATGTGTTCAGGTTTGGAGATCACTACGAATGGAACAAAGTCACCACGTGCGTCCACAACATCCTCAGCGGCCGTCGGTGGATCGAACACTACGGCGAGATCACCATCAGGAACACAAAAAGCAGCGCTTGCCTCTGCAAACTCACTTTCGTCAAGGTTTGACTGCTTTACTTTATCACCTCGGAGTTGCGGGCTCCATGTGGTGATAGTGAGCCATTCTTTCTTTTTTTAGGGGAACTACTGGAGTTCTAATGTTAATGAGATCCAAGGATTTGTGATGGATCAGGAAGGGAAAGTCATCCACAGGCTTTTTGGAAAATGGCACGAGGGGGTTTACTGTGGCGTCCCACCTTCTGCCAAATGTATCTGGAGGCCAGGTTGGTAGCCTGATATTTTACAAACATGGGGGAAAATCCTCTAAACTTGGATCTTTTCTCGCTAGGCTCCATGCCCACCGACTACGAGCTATACTACGGCTTCACCAGGTTTGCCACTGAACTCAACGAACTTTGTCCCGATCTTAAAGACGTCCTGCCGCGAACGGACGCACGCTTCAGACCCGATCAAAGGTCACGGGGAGCGCCGACAAACACAAATTCCACACGGTGGATAGCAACTTTAGTAACTCAACGTGCACTCTGCCGTATATATATATATACCAGGCACCTAGAAGAGGGGAACTTGGAGCTGGCCTCTTCCGAAAAGCAGCGAATTGAAAACCTGCAGAGGACCAGGAGGAAGTGGAATGAAGATAATAATATCAAACAGGAGCCCCGCTTCTTCAAGTAAGACAAGTGCGCTCCATGTCAAACCTCGCCTGTTGCTTCCGATTCATTTGCATGACAATTCCGCCCTTTCAACCTTTAGCTTGTGCGTCACAATGACGTGGGAGTTAATGACAAAGTGAAATTGGGATTAAAAAAAAAAAAAGGAAAGACGGAAGTCCACAAATAATGTAAAGAGGCAGTTGATTTGTGCGTCACACTCTCAACTATTCTTAGCTTCTCTTTGACTCACCATAATCATGTTTGCTTCTCATGAATTTTTTTTTTAGGAGCTCCGATGTTGAAGTGGGAACTACCCACCTACTTTTTAGTCACATTTTACATCTGTGTTTTGTTGCAGGAAAGTGGTTGACGCTAATCACAGGGAACGATGGGTCTCCAACAACTTATACTGGGAGCTGCGCAAGAACCCCGGTTTCATCAACATGGAGCCTACAGTGAGCCTGTGGTAACACACGGCCCTTCACTCCGCTCTCCACATTCAGTGTCTGACTGCACACTTAAGATGTGAGGAGACTCATTAAAACAAGCACTTGGACGCGAGCGACAACACCCCCATTGAAGGAAACCTCACGGTCACCTTCACCGTGCTTGCAAAGGTTATGTCGAATTTTACTCAGCTTCTCTAACGACTCCCAAGTCGGCCTTAAACGCGGACGCCCATACTTAGCTACGACCACATGCATGCTTAGAGAGCTTTCACTGGCTTCCAGCCATACTTATTACATCGTTAATGTTGTAGAAAAATAGATATTTTTATAAAATATCTCGGCAGATTTTATTTATTTTTTGCCTTTTAATACGGTTTGTGACGGGGAACAAGTTGTCAAACCACGCAGCTGAGGATCTAATGACATGTTGTGAAGATGTTCAGCTGAGCCCCCCCTCCCCACACACACACGTCACACACATTTTCTATTACTAACCACTTATCAACTGTGGCTAAATCTGGAGCACCCCAATCCAAATTGCTCTGACGTCAGATCCGAGAGAGGTCCTGGCAAACAGTCTCATTCATTCATTGACTGAAAAAGACTTTGGGTCAATATATTGAGTAGAAAACATCACATTCAGGCAGCTACATGGTCAACCCTGAAACAGCAGCGCCACCTATTGCTCATTTAAGGAAAATACCGCTTCTGCTACCTTAATAGTAAGTAGCCTCTAAAACTGAGAGAGCCACAACATTGGGCAATTTATTTCAATACTTTTGCTGTCAAACAAAACAAAGACAAGTTTTGCTTATCATATCTCCACTTTCTCCCCACAACAAGTATTTGGTTTCACTTGCTGTGCCTTAACGCATTTAAGAATGACCACACACACACACTGCTGGTGAGAAGTTGTACCATTCGCACCAATCTGCATCTGATGATTAAGCCAAAGGAACAACTTGTGTTCTTGCCAAATATCTTTGACAGTTGATGTAAACGAAGCTCTTTGCTACGCTACCATACAACAACACGCCAACTGAAGCAACTGTAAATACAGCATATCTGGAACCCTGAAAATAGGGGCCATCCATCTATCCACTTTCTGTAGCGTTTGTCCTTATTGGGGTCACAAGTGAGCTAGAGTCTACCCCAGCTGACTTTGGGCGAGAGGTGGGCTACACCCTGGACTGGTTGCTGGCCAATGGTGTGAGGACTTCATGTGGTGGTGTGTGTGTTGGAGTGACACTGCAGCACAAGCGGAAAATAGAATGGACAAACAAGATGTTCTTATTTAAAAAGAAAAAAAAAAAAAAAAACAGCTCTCCATCTATGTTCTACCTGCATGTGTAGCCTGCCAATGATTGTTGCAGATGCCTTACAGAAAGGTTCTGTTTTTGTCGTGGACCGGACCGCGTCCGCTCGGTTCCCTGATGGTACCTTCTTTCAAAAGTGCAATTGAAACTAAAGTACATATCTTTTCATCAACACTGTACACTGCTGCTACATAGCGCTTGGACTAATAAAACCGGACCTTCCGTGCGTGGTTTACTCACTCAATTTGACCTCTGTGTGCGTGTGCCAGAACAACAACACAACAATTTGATACTGAGTTGAGAATTACTGGAAAGGAACCAGCTTGTTTCCGTTATTTTATTTTCTGACTTGACACATGGTTGGCGTGGAAATGGGTAAGTGCGTTGTGTATAAATGTTGTCACTCTGAACATATTGCTACTATTTTTTGTTTTTTTTAAATTGAAGTTTTAGTGCAATCAACATTTCTGGTACTACAGCTGGGTAAGAGATGTGCCAAGACGGCGGCCATGTTAGAAAGGGCGACAGTCCCACAAAGGGTCATAGAGAGCATAATTAGCCGAGCATTGTCTATTTTAAGCATTTGTATATTTATTTCCAATAATTTTGTTCTGTACAGGGTGTTTTTGGCCACGAGAAAAAGTGTTTTAGTTACGATTTGTCTGTGTTAAATATGTAACTTTCAGTGCAGTTTGTGGAGATTACTTGGTGGAGGCCATGATCTTGATATACTGAAGTGCGCTGTGGGCGGCGGCGTTGTGCGCATTAATGCGAGAAATGCCTGTGCCGTGGTAAATGGTGACGGGGGAGGTGGACAGCTCCACCAGGCACTGGTACTGACCGTTAGCTGTCAACTCATCTGCGAAACACAGGCACAAGTCCTTAGAACATCGCTTATGGCTGCATCAGGCACCAGCTCAGTTGCCATGGAAACTAGCAGGTTGGTACCTTTCTCGTTTCTACTCAAAGGATTTAAAATGATGCAGGAAAAAAACTCTGACCGGGACAATATCCAAAACATCTTGGCTGTAGTGCAAGACTTTGAAGTTTACTATTGCAAAAATTCAAGTCTGATTTCTTTCTAACAGTTTGTTTGGAGCATCATACACTTGGATAAAATAAAAATTCCAAGAACTTACCGATGTCTAAATAAGAGACGTCAAAGTTTTGCTCTTTGGACAGCTCGGCCATCAGCTCAATATAGTCCGTGTTGGGAATACTCAGCGGGTTCCTCCTCAGGGAGGAGATCTTCTCGGCCGACGAGCTCTTCAGATTGTCGAATCGCACCCTGGGCTTTGGTGTCTGTGAGGCAATTAAGTCAAAAAATTGTCATGAGTGACTACATTCGGCGTTACGTTAAGACGCGTGACCCACCCATGTGATTAGAGAAGATCCTGACAGACTCTGAAGCTTAGCCACCATCTTCTCGGCAGCTGCCTTCTTTGCCGCTTTTTTGGAGCATGCAGTAGCTGCTCAGTCAAAATACGAGCAATGACGAATGACAATTAAGACAAACAGCCACGCGGCGTGATTTCCCGTGAAGGACGCGCACTTACCGGTCTCTGACAGGGACTCTATTGCACAGCTGATGGTGAATTCTCGGTCATGCGGCGGACCAGTCTCCGATAGCAACGTGTACTCAGGAAGACGCCAACCTCTCTGCAAGGACAGCTCCTATCGGGAAGGAATAAGTACATGTCACCAATGCCTTTGCCCTAGGAAAGACAGATTAGCTTAATGCTAACATACAGCACAAACACATATGTTCAGGGTTAGCGTCGATAGTTGCTTCCACTATTTTAAAAAAAAACGCTTACAAAGTTTATAACAGTGAAATGCGGATAATGAACAGAATAACATTACCTGCAGTATGCCCACTGAGTTGGGGTGTCCGCATAATTCTGCTCCAACACCGTTACTCTCGGATTTCACCTGGAGGTTCCTGCAGGAAGGACATCAACGTAAACACCTTTGTTTGTGTATGAATGACTTAACCCTTAGATGCATAAGTGGGTCAAAAATGACCCGGTGAGGTTGTTTTTTTTAAATATCTTTGTAATTGAAAACTTATCATTTCATATTCCAGGAATTCCTCAAAAAACTTGTTTTTGACATCATGCTATTGACATTTTTGACTTACCTATTATATATTTTGAGAAATTGCAGTTTTTGCATTACTACCCCAAGTTTCCATAAGTGGGTCAAAAATGACCCGCATGCATTTTCTAAGGGATGCAATGGGAACCTTTGATCCTCATCAACTGTGGCTGTGGACCACACAATTTATGTGAGAAGTGTCACTCCTCACAAAGATATTTCACATAGCAAGAGCTGATACATGTAAGTATTATCTCATATAATATGTACAAGGCCATGATGTCGATTGGGAGATTTGAAGACATTCGCCGTACCTTGCGCTTTGATGATAAAAGGACCAGAGCCTTCCGGCTGGAAACAGACCGCATGGCAGCCTTTAGTTATGTATGGGACCTGTTTCTGGTCAATTGCTGACAGCGATTCATCCCCAGTGATTGTGTTGCTGTGGACAAACAGCTTGTGCCTTTCAGGGGTAGGTGCAAGTACATGCCAAGCAAGCCTGCAAAGAACAGCCTAAAAATATTTTGGGTTTGTGATGCATGCATCTCCTATGCAATAGATGGCATAGTTTACACGGGGAGACAACCAGGAGAAGAACTTCAGAAGAATCTGGGTGAAACCATTGTCCAGCAGTTGTCAATTTAGACACACAGGTGGAAACATAACAATGGAATACTTCTTCACCAGTGTGCCTCTAGCCCAGCATCTCTTGGATAAGGATCTCACCATTGTGGGGACTCTACGCCAGAACAAGCCAGATATCCCTCCTCTGATGAAGCCTTGCAAGTCCAGGGATGTTCACAGCACAGAGTTTGGATTCAATGGCAACCTTACCATGGTCAGCTACTATGTCAGGAAGAAAGGAAAAGCTGTTGTGATCCTGAGCACGATGCACCATGACAAAGTAGTGGATGAAACTAGCGCGAAGAATATACCAGAGGTGATCACATTTTACAATAAGACGAAAGGAGGTGTCAACACCACTGACCAGATGGTTGGCACATACACTTGCAAGCGCCAAACACAGAGATGGCCACCTGAATGCCTACACCTTTTTCACAGCTCAACACCCAGATTTCAAGAGTGGCATCACCAATGCACGACGGCTCTTCCTCAAAGAGCTGTCAAAGGAGATTGTCACACCACACATGAGGAGTCGGCTGGAACGCTGCCCCCAGCTACAAACCCCGATTATAGAAACAGTGGAAAGGTGTGGGGTGACAAAACCCACAACCCAGCCACAGGAAAGTAGCAGCCTGCACCAACCAAAGAGGAAGAGGTGTCAGACCTGCCCAAGCAGAAAAGACCGCAAGGTCAGCAATAGGTGTGTACCTCTGTGCAATGATCACAGCCAGAAGATGGTAGTTTGCCTGAACTGCAGGCAGTGATGAGAAAATGAGGCAAAACATACACACACACACACACACACACACACACACACACACACACACACACACACACACACACACACACACACACACACACACAGTTCGCAGTTCACAGTTTTTCTATTGTTGTTCCAAGTAATTTATCTTTTTCAAAAATGTTAAAAAGTGAAAGATAAAGATATTTCAAACATCAAATAATTATTGTGTAAATGATGTAAATATAATACTAAATGTTATATATATATGATTATTCTTAAGAAAAATGGCAAAAAATGGCATAAAACGCATGACCCACTTATGGAAGAGTGTAGGATTCAGTCACTCATGCATCTAAGGGTTAAGCAGCATATCGGGTGTACTCACAAGGCTGCCGTGTCAATCTCTAGGATACGCAGTGCATCCTCAGCAGCCATGTGTTTGGCTGTCTTTTTACTGGGACCTTCACCTGGAAGACATAACATCAGAAGATACCACCGTCAAATACAATGGCTATATGTCTAAAATAAATCAAGCACACACAAACATCGACCTGTGCAGTAGACATCTCCGACGGTTACGCTGAACACAAAGCTGGGCTGGTGAGCCTCGCCTTTGGCTTTTTCCAGCATGTAGACAGGGACTTTGCCATGCTTGGCGCCGTACTCATGAAGAATCTGAATTGGGGTCTTGCCAGCAGCGTTTTCCTTTGGGACTGCATCTTTATTTGGGCTGTGTAAAGTCACACAGATTTGAAACGTCATCACCGGCACATGGGATTTTAATTTTCCTTTGCAGACTAATTGTTGATTTAACGCCAATATTAAATCCAAATGTTAAATTTTAAACATAATGTACCTCTTAAACGCAAAAGTCGCATTTTGAGATTCTGAAAACTTTAATTTATCCCTGCTGGGCAATTTTTCACTATCGACAGCGTAGCTCAACACATCAATCAATATATTGACAAAGTATTAGTGGTGGGGGCGACTAACCTTGAGTCGGTGGACGTGGTTATTGCTTGGTGAATTACCTGAGACATGACGCTGGCTCTTGTATCGTTTTGACGAGTTGTTAGCTGGTGATTCCGTAAATGATTACGAGCATGAATTAAGAAGTGCTTATTTGGACATCTTAAAAGATTAATTAAACCAAAAAGAAACCCCTAGTAGGGATGCTAAAAAAGCTTTCATTGTGGTTGGCACCGGGTGACGACTAGCCTGCAGGTAGTCGCCACAGTATGGTAACAACATCCGGGTTCGTGAGGTCACAGGAAGTGACTTAACTGTCTGCATGGTGTTTGTTATCGTCCCCTGTTGGCAAGTTATAGTATAAGTAGTAAACAGTTCATGCATTTCACAGCGCGTTTTGGGCATCGGTTCGGGAAAAAAAAATGTGATTATTCACACAACTCCAAAATCAAATTGAACAGAAAAAGAGTGCTAAAAATAGGAAGCACCGATTCTAGTCCAAAACGTAAGAATAAAAATTAATAAAAAAATAGAATGAAATTTAATTAAGTACGAAAATAGGAAGCAAAATGGGATTTTGACTCAATTATATACAACAACAGCTTTGATAACCTGGCAAAATTTCTTTACAATACAGTATGTTCCATGCAGCCCACTACTAAATGACGTCACTGTCAGCAGCACTTCGTCGTCCACGTAACGACACTTGAGTCATACTTAATGAAGCATGACTTCATACGAATTTATATATTCTTATATATATATATATATATATATATATATATATATATATATATATATATATATATATATATATATATATATATATATATATATATATATATATATATATATATATATTCTTCTTCTGAATGTCTCTAAAACACGATGCTGTGGACTTGAACATAGATTCTGACATGAAATAATCTTCAAAATTATTATTAGTCTACTTTTGGGTATGATTCTGATATGGCTTCCTCATAACCTTTTGTTTTATCATTTATGTTTGCATCTATGCAAGCATGTATATACTATGCATGTTTGTATGTGTGTTTGTATGCATGTATGCTTATATGTATGTTAATTCTCAATGTCAAGACAAAAAAAGGCAAAGATAGCAAATAAGCAACATGCTTTATCCAGTAAGTGTCATGGTGTTTTATTGGCGCATATTTCAAGTAGTTTTGCGCTTTATGGTTTTGATGTGACCTTTGTGTCTCACTCGGACGCTGAGCCCCATCCTCCAGTTTGCCCCGGAGCTGTTGAACTTGAACGACTCTGGAGATGCACGCACACACACGCACACACACGGGTACAAAAAGGTAAGTGCAGTCAAACATTAAAGCTGAGAAAAGGGATCGTGTGACAAAAAAAGCGGAGATGCAGAGATGCAGGAGATGAGACTGAATTTGAGTTTTACATGCTCTAAAAATACAAGACGTTTGCATATAGTATTTTAACATATGTTAAAATTTGCAAACATATTTTGTGTTTTTTGTACATACCGAATGTAAAGGTGAAAGGTGTTGTGTGAAATTATTGTCTTATATTGTCTATATTGTCTCATAGGAGACATCGAGATCAATTATAAAAATGTTTAATAATAATTATACCTTCAGAGAGGTAATCATTAAACAACTGACTTGTAGTATTACTTTGAAAAGTGTTACCATGGCAAACTATTGGACATTCAAGCATTTAATTCGGTGAAAAACAACAATGCCAATGAAACAGCTTATAATTAACTATGTAATAAAACAATCGTATTGATGTAATGTGTACCATTTTACTGACAATAAATTTATCATTGTAATAGCTTAAAATATGGACTGCAAAAGGTCGACAAAAGCAACATGCAACGAGCGTCTGTTTAGTAAAAAAAACAATCACATAAAATAAGTTGAGGATTTTTGTTTGTTAAAAATAAATAAAAGGAATTCTTTACTTTTATTTATTTTTTTGTGACTTTTGTTATTGTTCTGATACTCACTGTCCGTGGTGAGGGAATGCACCCTGGTGACGTGTCTTCGTCCGAGGCCGTGGCTCCTGGACATGACGCAGTCCAAGTACATTTCCCAGAAGATCCTCGCCAGGTCCCAGAAGAGGGTCGTGTGCTTGGCATTGTCCGACGCCCGGAGCACTTCCATGAGTTCCCAGAAGCCAGGCACCGTGTCGGCCACCCTGGGCGAGCGCATCTCCAGGAGTCGAGCCGAAGCCGAGTCCCAGCACTGCGGGTCGGCGCGGGGCACCGTCAGGGGGTCCACCTGCCGGGGGTCCACCTGGCAGTGCAGGGGCACCGCGCACATGCAGCTCAGGACCAACATTGTGGCCACTGGCTTATTCAGTGCCAGCGGGGGCATCTGCAGATCAGGCCAGTGAGCACCGCAAGGCACCATTTGGCCTTTGAGGGCATAACACCACCTAAATTGATCCAAACACAAATTGATCACTTACCATAAAAATTGTGAAGTTTAGTGACGTCACCGCCTCGTCCTTCAGTCAGCACTGCTCAATTTAGTTGTTCCCTGCACGGTGCTCAATCTATATAAGTTGAAGTGAGCAATGGATGCAACCAAGGAGGAAAATGAGCGACCAAACTATCTCTTGGGAGGCTGCAATACTCACAGTCAACAAGTGTGAGGAGAAAAAACACACACACAAAGTGTACATGCTTACATGTGTAAGAATGACATTTTATACGTTTTTTAAAATTCTTTTACAATATACAAATAGAAGTTTCTATTTCTTGCAGATCTCAACGACTATATTTGTTATATTTGACTTCATAAAAAGCTATTGTCTTTTGTTTCTTTATATTTTGTCAAAAGTCTCAACAGGCTTATTCAATGTAATAATGTAAATACTTGGAGATTAAAAATTAATAATTAAAAATAAACTCTTAAAATCATACAGTATTGTAACACATGGGAGGGAGGCCACTGGTCACTAAACTACTAAGTTAAATTATTATATAGTATATACTATTACTAAATTAAATTATTCTTAGTCAGTCAATTTTTTTTTTTAATTGTAAGACATTATATTTACCGTCATTTGGAGAAATGACTATTTAAAGTCCCTTACACTGTAGATGGCTCAAGGACGATGTTGTGGTGTAATAAAACTCAAATTCAAGGGCTGAGTCAAGATGAAAAGCGGGGACACATTTCCGTGCTTTTATCGAAATGTCAGGCGCATGTGTGATGTTGCCCGTTATTATCTTCACAGTGAGCGGCCAACTTTAAATGTTCCTGCTGCGAATTGTACAGCCATCCATTATTATGATCATACATTAAAAAAATAGACAATCGCACTCCAAAGTGTTCCGTTATAACAAAGCTACTGAGAAAAAAAAAAGTAAAAGTAATTTTGCAGTTAGAACAAGATGTCATAATCTTGCATCTAACACAAAAATAATAATAATACAAAAAAAAAACCATTTTGGATTCAACTTTGCTACTCAAATTCATATAGGAATCTGATCAAGGAAGGAGTCAACGCAAAAGACAGAAAGAAAAAAAGAGTTAAAAGGAGTCAGTAGTTTATTGACCAGTCCAAGTGTACAGTACATGATGCAGTGAGAGAGGACAGTGGAAGAGCAGACGAGACATGGAGGCAACACACCCACCACCATCTGAAGAGGACAACAAGAAGAACCCTGCACGAGGCCTCCCTCGGTATGTACAGGCACCATTTAGTGTGAATGGAATTAAAAACATCAGATGAGACACACGCACACACACACACATACATAAGTGCTCTCATTTGCTTATTCGTCCTTGTAAATATGAATCGGGTCTTTTTTTTGTTATTCTTGCTCTTTTGAAGCAAAATGAAATAAGACGAGGGAGCGGCCAAATAGAACTTGAATAGCGGAACCTTTTTTTTTTTTTCAAATTCCACGTCTGTCCTGTTTTGTGCAATATCTCTCCTTTGCATAGTAAATAAAAGTTAAATGTTTTGTTGTTGACATGCACCTTATCTTTTTTTTGTAGCATATTTTCTTAACAGATCCTGGGGGTCTCCCCTATAGAATTATTATAAGCCCACTATAGAGTAGTGATTGCATGCAGCGTTTCCTGTAGACTTGAATCCTACTAAGAGTCTATGAGAGTAAAAGCCGGATGTGGTGGGGGGGTGGGGGGGTGGATGGGTGAGCCCTGGCTGGACACGACAGAGGGCAAAGTGCTCCGTGTGCAACATCCATATGTTCACGGTGATTGCTTCTTTGGCTTTTTCTTCAACGTCAATACTACGACGGGACCGCGCGTCGCATTTGATCTCTGGCATGCTTCTCTTAGACGCCCCACGTCGAGGCTCCAGATGTTACATTTTTTTGGGCCCGAAATCGTCATTATTAGTGTTTTAATAGCCTGCTATAAAACATGCTAATGTTTAAAAAAAATAAATAAAATAAATCAGTGGAAAATCATTTCAAAGCTGATGTGCTGAAATTATGTACAATTTTTTGACATGCAGTCCGCTGTCACGTCGTTATAGTTTGAATGAGGCTTCCCGCATTGCTTTCCTTTCTCTTTGGAAGGATGTGTTTTTGCTGAATATTCACAGCTTACGTAGCCATGCAGAGCCCGTGGAAAGGTGCTCTTCATGCCGGAAGATCATGCCAGGTGTCGGAGCACCTGCGCACTGGCACTGAAAACGGACGGCGGCAGAGGAATTCTGTCATTCTACGGATCAGGCTTGCGAGTGATGAGTGGTGTGGAAAAGGCTAAAAGGTTGCACGCGTTTAATGTCACTACCATGGAATTTGTTAAAATGTCCACTATATCTTTTTTTTTAATATATATAATTATTATTCAAGTAAATCTAATGCCAAAAAAGTCAGCAGGAATAAGTGCAGTCTGGGTGTCAGGTAGCCAACTAAGGAAGCCTTGGGGGAGTCCGTCTGCGAATGGCGTGCGCCCTTCAACGTTAAATGGCTGTGGCGTTGGGGTCGTACCGCCGCTTCTTCACATTTCTTGCAAGGAGATAAGAAACACAAGTTAGCGTTCAACAAATTCACATCTGTGATATGACTGGTGCAGCATGGGAAGTGCAGCCTCACTTTTCTGTCTTGATCATTAGTGGACCACTTTGAATTTGTGTTCCTATGCATATTCTCAATTTAAAAAAAAGTGAGAATGTGGAATTGCATATGTTAAAGTACTCTAGAGGACTGAAATCAAATCAAAACACAAAATCAAGACAGATGGCTGCTCCATGCTGACCACTGCGGCTCGACTGCACCGAGGTGTTGACGTTCACAAACCTTTTTCATCTCATTTAACTATGCCGAATTTGCAAATTATATCTCGGCCGAATGCAGCGGAAACTTTGAAGGTCTGTGAATGCGAACCAACTCCGTCGTCTCTTTGCGGTCAACCACAGCGTGCATGCAGACGGCAACTGACGATGTCTTATTCCAGGTCGCGGAAAGGAAGCTAACATACAATCAACTCCAAATAATTTACAGAGGGCGGGAAAGACAACAACAGCAGCGGCGGCGGTGTCGGCGACTACCACAACAATGGCACACCAACAAATAAGACAACAGGAGTGATGCAAAACCTCCCCGTACTGTGGGTTGTTGTGGGGCTCCTAGCGCTCGTCGTGTCATGCACCTGATCCAATAGGAGACCCGGCCCGGCTGTGCTCTGTGTCATGCAGTGCAACGCGCCGGCTCTGTGAAGCAGGCAGCGATGGCGGCCGGCGCAAAGGAAGAGGGGTGGGTGACGCCTGGGGTGTGTTGGCGGAGCAGGTTTTATCTGCTCGAGGATGGAAGCGTCACCCTCAGACAGTCAAGCTTTAAGTGTTTGCCTTCCTGCCTTTTTCCAAACCCGAGTGAACATGCACAACTATCCTTTCTCTTACCTCCGCTAGAAATACACAATTTTGCATACCCATTTGTCGGTTTAAAAATCTGACGTAGCCGTCAAAGGCCCAAAGCGAAAGACATCTCCTCACTAACGCACTGGCTTGCTATTCTCTACACAATCTCAAAATAATCATACACCTGTAAACTGTCGTCTCAGCATGCATATCAAGCACCGAGCTCGGCCCGATCTGCCTAATCAGTTTGAGGTTCTGCTACAGATCCACAGACCGGCGGTGTGCGGAGCTCGTTTTCCCCTCGAACATCCTCCTATGCGCTCTCATAAAAACCAAGCTCGCCGTTCCGGGAAAGGCTGCTTGGCCTCACGCGTGCATATTCTGCAGCAGGAGCTCAAACCATGGCGTCTAAAAAGCAGCGGGGATGCTGGTGGTCGAGCAGGAGAGGCATGCGGCGTGTTTGCTTACTTAAAACCCCATCCAGTCCCCCCCAGCACTATGGCGGCCACAAGGATGGCTCCGGCGATGGAGCCTATTATTAGATTGGTGGCACTAGGACCTGCAAAGGGTTATGGTGGGGGGGAGGAAAAAAACACATAAGTTTCTATGCTGGCTCGCTGTAGCAAACACATGTAACTAAACACGGGTACAACGTCACGCATGCTCTCCGGCCCCCATTTTAGTGTTTACATGGTGTGATCGACAGTGGCCTTGCTTGGGAAGCTTGAGCACCCATCAAATGTTTGACTAAACAGATTGATGGGTGATGTCGCTTTGTGTGGCCTGCAGAGACTGGTTTTCGGGGTCAACACGCAGAAAAGGTCAGGTCACTAAGTGGATACTTCTTCTGGTTGTGGACAGTTGTCCCATCTAAATGCCCCACATGCCCCAGAAAGGAGAGGATCACAGGAGCAACCACATGACGACTAATAAGAAGAGAAAGAAGAGGAGGCAGATGAAGAAGAAGAGGGCTTGTAATGGGGAACACCAGGAAGCGGAAGGAAAGGAGGGGGGGAGGGAAGGGGGCGGTCCATCAATCAATCACACGACACTGAAAACAACCAATCATAAGACATGATCATATGGTCATCACCAAACACACAAGAAAACACAAAGCCACCGGGACGCACACACGGGCTCAGGCCGGCTCACGAAACCGCCCGCACACTGAGGCACCACTATGAGAGGAAGAGCTGTGAAAGGCTTAAAAAAATGCTTACTCTATTCCCCACCCTGTGCCTCCAAAAATCACCCCCAGGGCCAGAATGGTCCCTGCTACTGCCCCTATCAGCCTGTTAGTGGCCACGCTCACTGTGTGGAGGGAAAAGGAGCATGGTTACCACCCTGGCAAAAGACAAACAGCAGGCCTCCGCGTCAAGAGTCCTGGATCAAGTGATGCCCACAAGCCCCAACTAAACACCCCCCAACCCTTAAAACAGCTGCGTCCAAGTCCTCCTCTGCAATGATATGTTGTAAGCTACCAAAACATTTTACAGTTTGGGGTTAGACATACTTAAAAAAAAAACTATACCTTATGATTTAAAAAAAAAAAAAACAGTTATTTTATAAACAGGAAAATGTATTGGACTATTGCGCTAAATACAACTGAACTGTACTCAGGCCGTTGTTCTTGCATGTACCACTAGAGGGAGCCCACGTACCAAATCGAGAATCCCTGTCTAAAGCAATGACACGGAAATAAGGCAGAACTTCTACTAATATGCAATATTTTGAAAAGAAAGAGGTGACAACTGACCCTTGGGTCCTTGAGTTGGAGTCGTCTCGGGGATTTTAGGTGGGTCGGGCATACTACAGTCTGTCCCCGCCCACGTGGTGTCACAAGTACATGTGGCTTCGTTGTTGCACACCTACACACATGGACGGAAGAGTCAATGACACAAAATGGCAGTCCACCCATTTTTTTGTGCACTTACCCCATGGGCGGAGCAAACTTGTCCATTGGGTCCGATAGGGCAAGTGCTAATGTTGAGCGACTGGATGGACAGACACTTGTGGTCAAGGCACATCATTGACGGCCCACAAGGACTCCCGTCATCCACGTAGCCTAAATCGGTCTCGTCGTCCAAAAGAACGTGCCCACCGCTGCCGGGAAACGGCAAGTGAGGCTTGACAGACACCTTTTGACCGGACGACGAGTTTACCTGCAGTCTATCAGCCTGCCTTGATGGTTGAAAGAGGTGGGGGTGATTTCTCCTTTCATTGTTCCAATGCGGGGGTTGCGGCCGATGTTGGCGCACAAGAGATAACCACAGAAGACATCGCTGTGAAAGCAGATAGAAGATTATTAGAGGATAATAATAATTTTCTGTAACCATGACATCATCTTGAGACCGACATTTTGACCGCTGTAGTACACCTGGAAAATCCAATACAAGTGCTGAGCAAAGGTGGAAACATAAAAAGCGTTTATTTTTGGAACTTGGAATGGCCTCACTCTCTCTAGAGTGTGGAAAAACCACAAACTCTGCAAAGAGGTCAGCAGGAAAAAAACTGTCACAGAAACTGTGACCACTGCATAGTTGCAGCCGAATACTGTAACCGGGGGCAACTGTCAAATAAATCCCAGTTGAGTAAAAGTTCAATAAGTGCTGACAAGGTGCAGCTCAACAAAAAAAAAAGGAACAATTTCACCGCTCCTGTCTGTCTGAAAAATCCGGACTTGCAGGAATTTCAAAGGCTTTGCTTCTCAACTGGAAGCTACAGAGATGCAAATTTAATGCAATATGTGGAAAATATTCCTTCTTGGCACTCACTGTTTGCTGCACTGGATCCATTTGTCGCCGTCCCTTCCGCAGTTGCCTTTCTCCGTGCCCTCGGTGTTTAACTTCTCGTAGCAGAATTTCTCCGAGCCCCCGGCCTCTGATGAAACAGACAAGCAGAGTAGGCGGGGCTATGCCAACCGTACTGCAGCTGAAGCTCCTTTCGTGGAGCCCGTTCTACTTACTTGGCCCCCAGATGTATCTGCATTGGTTCTCTCTGGTCTTACACTCTCCACTGTAGCACCGCCCCTGCAGAAAGTAAATTTTGGAACATCTGTGCAAGGTGCCAGAAGAGCTTATAATCGCTATTCTCATGCCTACCTGGTTCACCTGGCAGAGGTATCCATCTTGTTTATGAAGGTTGGGAGGGCACTGTAAAGAGGAAAAACACAAGTCTAAATAAATAAAACAAAGGCAAAATGTAAAAGGGTTAACACTTCACAGAATAAACTGTAAATGGAAATCTTATTTCTGTAGCGTTTAACGCCACTCTTTATTTATGTAACGATAAAGCATTAAGCTCGCAGACGATTATTATTTGAATTTTAAATATTTTATACATTTTATATAATTTAAAAAAATAATTTTATAGAAAAATATATTATTATATATTTTTTATATTTTATTAGATATTTTATACCTCATTAACGAACAAGCTAGTTCATCTGCCCATTTTAAAAAAACAAATCTGGCCATGCCTTGCACTATAATGACTCTGAGCAGCATGGGAATGACATCACTCCATTACCAGTGCACTTTATCAACATCCCAGTGTCCCTCACCCTCAAGTCTCTCCATAACCTCGCGCCATAATTGCATTTCATCACAGAGAAAATGGCAGCGCGTGCACGAGCTGTTAACTTCCCTTCCATTACAACATAGACCATTAATCACTGGGTCAATGAGGTGACATTGCCCAGCGCCTTCAGTGGTGAAAGGGAGTAAAGTGCTATATAAACAGAAAGCCCATTTATCAGAGACATGTGATTGGACGCTACTATGCCATGACATCATTATCCCATCGCTGATTTTCAATGTTCCAAAGCCGTAGCCCGCCAAATACTGGTATGATTTCGTAACGGGTCCACTCATCGGGACTCAATAAAAAAATGTTAGCGATCATAAGATTCTGAAAAAGGTTTTGGGTCTGTGCCTGTGTAGACAACACAATTATTTTGTTAAAAGGAAAACTAACAAACAATAATATTTAAAACTGCAGCTCAACCTCCTTGAAGACACTGCCAGGACAATCGAGGGCACCTCCGACATCCATTTTTTCATTGATTTTCATATTACGTATTACTTGTGCCCTCTCTGCATCAATTACAACCTGGTGATCCTGAAAGGGGGATCCTTCCATCTGTGGTCCCTTCTCAAGGTTTCTCATTTTCCCCTGGCAGGGTTTTTTTGAGTTTTTCCTTGCCCTTTTGGGAGCTTATGATCAGGGGATACTTTGAGAATAATTGTCAATTTTTGGCTATGTGAAGCCCTTTGAGACTCTTTGTGATTTAGGGCTATACAAATAAACTTGACTTGACTTGACTTAATATTTAAAAAAAAAAAAAAAAAAATTGGTAAAGGAATTGAAAAATAATAATAATAAATAATCATTTAATGCTGCAATCCAATTAATGGCGCTGCTCCCCAAATCCAAGCAAAAAATAAATAAATCATCCAATCAAGGAAGCTTATTTTCAAAAGCAGTGTGAAAGATGCTCTCTGCATTGACCCAACAGATTGAGCAGTGCAATATTGCTCTCCAACAACACCTGTCCAGAGTCCCCGGAGCAAGTTTCTGAAATGTCGCAGTCATTCACAGCATAGCGGCAACTGTAACCTCGTGGGAAGAACTGCCAAAGTGGAAAAAATATGCGCATGAACATATCGGAAAGCCTCATGTCAAAACCGTGCATCCAATCCAGCTGTTACCAGGCACGTGGTATTGCAGCAGGGGCCGTCGCTGCAGTGCGCCCCGTTGGCCAGCGAGCACTTTTTGCAGCATCCCTTGTAGCACTCCTGAACATAAAAACAGAACTGCGGCTACACGAACACACACACATGGACTGCAAACACACGTGGGAACCTCACAGCTCTCGCGCCGCAGTCGCAGTCTTCGCCCACTTCCACAAATCCGTTCCCGCACTCGTTGGCCTCGAACAACTGCGGAGATATACATCTAGTGGATATGAAATATTCCGAGTGATTTTGAACCTTGAATCTTTTCAAACCTTTGTGGGCCTATTAAACAAACACGAGCCTCCGCCTTTAAGGAGGAAGTCCTTGTAGTCGGAAATGCTGCATTTGGAGAATTTCCGAGGGTGTTGGACACTGTGGAATGAAAGGAGGACACATCTGTCAAATACATCAGGAAAAAACATGGAATTGCTCAACTGATGTGCGTGTGTGTGTTCACATTTCTTATGTGCATTCATATAGAAGATCAGACATTCCCAAGGAGCGTTTCTAACTTCCTGCTAGTTTACAACCCACAGCCAATAGAGGATTAATGCTGGACATTACCCAGTGTCCTCCATTATGCAGCCGGTCCACGAGTCAGTGCAACCGCATTCCTCTGCAAATCAGAGACGACAGGAAAGGGCATAGAAAGAGGAAAGCAATATTTCAGGACATTCTAGTTTTATTCTTTTTAAATATACTTGCAATGATTAAATTTGAATTATTCGTATAGGGCAAATCAACATCATATAAGCTAAGTATTATGTTTAAAAGAGAATAAAAAGTTGATGTTTTAAAAAAAAAACAACAACTAATAATATGTTTATTATTGTGTGTTGCATTCTACTGGGGCCAGTAATTTCATAATTTGCTAAAGTATGAATCCACAATGTATTTGATTTGTGTCCTATTTTTGAGCTACAGTGTAGGTCAGCGGCTGGTTTAACGTCTCATATCAAATGCAATTTACAGGCTCTCTTACGGTCATATATTCAGACCCCTGCACTTTTCGGAAATGACTTTTACGGCGTGACAAGTTCTAGCCTTATGCAACTCAGCAGGTCACACGGAAACAAACAAAAAATGTGCCATAAGATCTGCAATGACTAAAAATGCCTTTTTGTCAACAATGATAGATTACTTTTGTTAGAAACGTCAACTAAAATGCTTACTTCTCTTTGATGCAGGGTCCCATTGGATGCCCAGGTTCTGAGCCAGGCTCTGAGATAAAGAGCCAGCCATGGACCAGGTGTTGCCGTACTGTTGGAGCAGCAGAGGGTCGGTCACACGTAGCATCCATGATCGGCATGAAGGGGATATTAGTGAATCTGACCTCATGGACGCCAACCCCCCGGTTCACAGAACACATGCCTCCAAAGTAGGCTGCGCTGCTTCTGCGATAGTGAAAGGTCACATTTCTGGAAGACCAAAAAAATAATACAAAGTCAAGGGGTGCCATGACACGGGCGTCAAATGTGATTTTTGGAGCTTACGAGAAGAGATGTACGGCGTCTGCATGGTGCTTGATGCTCTGCTGACGGTACTTGGAAAAATCACGCAGCATTTCCAGTGGCTTCACGCTGATCGGAATCGGATTTTTGTCCGTCCAGATCTCCAAAGCAACCAGCACCACACGTGTTTGCAGCTGCTCTTTGAAGACCTGCCATTGAATGGAAAGAGTGCATGTCAATGTAGCTTGCCTCAAATGTCAGCTGAGATGGGCTTCCAGCTCAGGTGGAATAAAAAAAAAAAAAAACACACGTGAGGCTTATACAAATGAGTCTTGAACAAAGTTAAATGCTAAGTAATTTTCTTGGAGAAAAAAAAGTGTGGAGAAAAAAATTGCTTCTTAAAGCAGTTCACAATTTAAACCAACAGATGGCAGTGCATCTTTAAAAAGTTGAGAGTGTCAACTGCAAATGAAAGGAATAATTTACGACTAACGAGCCGTACAGATTCTGAAAGAATAATGGAATTTTCATTTGCTGTGGACATGAATTTTGGAGTAGGTTCAAGTTATGCTTACACAACAAAAGCCCTTTGAAATAATTTATAGATTTTAGTGTCATCACTGTTTGGATTGAATGTGTCATAATGTCAGTAGTTGAAAAAATATATATATATTTTGATCACAAGCATTTGGCAGTGATAGTGCTGTATCCGCATAGTGTGTTTTTATTTTAATTTCCATTGCCTAAGATCTGTAAAGTGGGTACCGGAATCTCAAATTTGACCCCTCTGCTTTTTGCCATCCTCTTGTTGGGGTATTTAGCACATCGGTGTGGTACCTATAAAAATGGCGCTTGAAAACACCCGAGAGAAAAAATTAAGAACCGCTTCTGTGCAACAACACAAAAAACGCTTGTCTTTGTTGACACTGTTATGTTATTTTGACGCAATTAGCGGCCTCGAAACCACACGGCGGGAACATAAACAAGAGCGGAAGGCCAAACAGCTGACATGCTAAAATCCTTAGACACACAAAAAGGGGCTTGAAATAAAATAATTTTCAACAAAATCACGCTGATGGCGGGAATGAAAGGGGGAAATCTCACTTGGTGCCACCTTGGTGTTACTCAGTGACTCAGTCTGGAGCTAAAGTGTTTGTCCAACTGACGGAGCAACAAACACAAGCAGTGAAAAACAACTTTGGTCAAAGGGAAGGTCTTACTCACAGCATCCACAAGATTCACCACAGACTTGGCAAAATTCCTGGTGTGCTGCTTGGTTTTGTGTTTGTACTGCAAGGAGGAGGAAGAATTACAATTTGAGAAATTATACTTTGATAAAAAGTACTTACCATACTGTGGTCACTGACAATCATGATCTCCAAGTATTTCATCTCCTCAAATACAGATATCTGTAAAATAAAAAGAAGCAGGTAATCTAAGTTTTTGGTCGCCCAGGTAAAAACGACATCATTACATAACAATTTACAAGCGGGTGACTGCAACTTTGCGGTGTCTCTTCAGAGAGATGAGATCAGACACTCACGGCTCGCTTTTTCCGCCGCTTCAGCCAGGACAAGTCATCCAGCTCCGAGAAGAGCCTCTCCTCCTCCGCTACGGGTGTAAACAACACAAAAAATGTGCATCAACACATACTGCAGGTATTTGAGGCCACTACATTAGGTACACCTGTCCATCGTTTAACCATGTTTTTGTATTTTCTACTTTGGATATTGGAGGTTTCCTCTTGGCCAGTTGGCGGCCATTGTTGTTTGATGCATGACAGAATGGGGTGGAGGCCCTTAAATCAAGGATGTTTTTCAAAAGTGTTGTAAATCTTCACCCAGTTGCTGTGACTCATTTTTCCACTGAAACGAGGCAGCTCTTCTGAGCTGGTGAGGCCGTCCAGTTCCGTCCTGAAGGGGGTGAGAACATAATCAGATGCGAAGGTGTCGGAATGATTTAAAAATCTCACATCCACAGGTTGTCGTAAATTAACCGCCATCTTTGTTCCTTCCTACTTCCTCTCTTTTTATCACGGGAAGCTCGGCTTCAGTTTAGGGAGTTGGGCTTGTGCTCCACCTTCCGTTGCTCAACCTCAAGACTCCATTCTTTCTCCTCTCCACCCTTTCCGTCTCTCTAATCTTAATCTTTAAGCATTTAAGATGTCATGTTTGTGACTCAAATGACGACAGAGAGAAAGGCGAAGGCCGCTGACCCCGGGCCAGGAAACTGTCAAACATGTTTACGATAATTGCTGACATCCATTTTTTTTTTTTTTTTTTTTTTTAAATCCTCACACGAATATTTACCGGTTGACGCCCTTACCACTCAAAGGCACGTTAAGCCAAATGAGAAATTAGAGTGCTATTGATCTGATCTAACGCCTGACGAGACATATTTTGATGAAATTAAAAAGTCAAACATGATTCCGACCGTTAAATATAAAGTGTAGGGGCAGTATTGTGAATCAAGTATTGTGGGAAAAGGCTACCACAAGCTTTGTTGTTTATTTACCTTTTTGTCCATAACATTCATTTAACATAAAATGATATCACGAGACTTAGCCGATGACTTACGAGCGAATGAGTCTGTTGCAGTGGCTCAATTAGATACACATAGGCTCCGTCGTCAAACATCCCACTGAAAAGGGAAGAGAGGCAGCTCGATAGTGAGTCAATATTAGAAAAAGGAGCTGAAATATGTCCCTGGATGTTGCGCGAGCAGCACACTGTTTGGTTCACTTACTGCAGCCCGTTGCAGGTAGATAAGGCCACGCGGGAGTCATCGTTGCCTCTCACCTGCCCGTGGTAGTAACAGTGCTCGCCGCCCTGAGGGAAAAAGACACGGTGCTAATGCAGTATTACGCTACACGCAGTTCAGCGCCATAGCGTGGTGCATTTTCAGATCTGGAACTTCAGTGCGGATTTATTGACCCAAGTTAATATAGATTTTCAAGACACTGCAGATGCTGATTATTTATGTTTATTTTATTTTATATATATATATATATATATATATATATAAAATTTATTTATTTATTTTATATATATTTATATATTTATATATTTTTATTTTATTTTATTTTTATTTATTCTTTTTTTTATTTAAACAATCTGCCAGTGTTGTCACATACATGTGCGGATTTTATTGATTTGATTTTGCTCTCTCTGTTTTTATATTTTTAATTGAAAGCCTCTGACGACATAACAGCTTGTTTGGCAAATTGCTGCTGTACGGTGCGGTCGCTCTGCTTGTAGTAGCGATCGTGAAAACATTGCAAAGTAGGTCTTGGTGCTATCTGTGACTCAGCCGTCAAGACATGGGGTGAATGGAGGACTCACTCTCTCTCTCTCTCTCTCTCTCTCTCTCTCTCTCTCTCTCTCTCTCTCTCTTTTCACTCCTTTTTTCCCTCACTTCATCCATCTAACACTGCACTGACACTGCAGAGTGCTTCCCCTCCCTCGTCACGTGAGCAGAGCTCCAGTAGGAGGGGGCAGGGGGAGGGGGGGCGAAGGGGGTGGGGGGGTCGAACCAAAGCCTGCTGATTCAGCTCCAGCCCATGCAGCCTGAATCAGCAGCTGCAAACAGCCCCCTTCTTCTACAACCTGCTTAACTTCCTCACTTATCTAAGAAGTGTATGCACCAACTGGGCCACAACATTTGAACAACTTGCATAATCTAATAAGATCCAACATAAGAGCGCTAACACATTCTGCTGGTACGACAACATTACAATTTAGCTTTGAAGGAGATGACATTAACATTATTAAAGTTAGTTGTGACTTGAGTTCTCTGCATTTGACCCAACCCGAATTTGGTGCAGAACTGCACTGCATCATCCGTGGATGTGCTTTGAATACTTTTGCTCACCTCACTTAGTTACACGCCACATCATAATGATGCAGTACAGTGGTTAAACATTTCCATTACCTTTGATAGGACGGGTTTATCCCCCTCGTAATGGATCTCAACATAATCTGAAGAGAGCAGGTCACTGCGAAGACAAAAGAGTGGCTTCAGTTAGATGGGGAAGACAGCAAGTGATGATGCATCAGATGGCATGTGGACATTTATTAGTTTGTGATTCATTCATTCAAGTCACTGTTAGCCACAACTACTGAGTCAAAGTATGTCAGTCACCACATCCTCCAAAACATCTTCACAATTTGCTGGGGTGTAACATTAACTCCCTTGTCATGATTGGAGAATACCAAATTGCTCAACATAGTCACAAACTTAAAATAAATGCTACAAAAGAACATGGCGGATGACTGTGCGGTGTAATTTTCACCCTGAACAAAAAAAACGTCCCGTTAAGATCCCGCCGTCCGTGTCCATTACCATCACAGTTTGTATGCTGACATCCGAGAGAGTGCAATTTCTGCAACAAAAGTGTTTTTCCCCCTTGAGTCACCTCACTAATGAAAAAAAACACATCCGCTTCTCTTAGTGTAGGTGGCACAAACGGATTACCTAGCAGATTTTCTCCCGTGACACACTACCGGCGGCGTGACATTTGTGAGCGATGCTCAGGAGCACACCAGCGGGGAAGCGCAACGCTATTACGAGAGGACGCCCAAGACGTGACAGCGTCTCCTAAGTGAAGCGCTATTTTTAGCGTGACACACAAGGCATGCAGCGGAGAGTCGGTCGGCCATGCCAAGGAGTAATGGCGTGCGTGCGCAAGGCTTGGCCGGCAGCCATTGAGGCGCTCGCGGAAACGAGCCACCGGAATGTGAGCATCTTGAAAGTGTGCTTTGGAGTGTCTGTGGATGTTTCGAGGCACGCGCGGGAGCGCCACAATGCAGCAAAGGACCCACACACTGCGGGAGATTCTTCTCATGTTTGGTAGCATTTCAGAAGAAGCTCGGACACTGCTGTCACGCCTCATCATCATGCTTCCAACACACGGGAATAATCTGCGATGCCTCAGAGTTAGTTTGAACATCGTGTCCCATTCTCCCGCATACACGACGCATGACACCAGCCGGAACATTATGTACACTAGCATAATGTAGACAGAGTTTTATCAATATTCAGATTTTATAAAAACTATCATCAGTGGATGAATAGATAAAGAGGATCTATTTCAAAAAGAGCTAAGAAAAAAACAAAAGACATACTATCCATACATGCAATTTCTATAGTGCTGAGTAAGCGAGAATATGTGAAGAAACCCCAGGCAAGCACAAGAAAAACATGCAAACGCCACACAGGAGAGCCAAAGCCTTAATTTGAACCCAAAACCTCAACTGAGAGGCAGATGTGCAAACCACTAAACCACCGTGTCGCCAGACATGGATGCAATGTGTCATAAAACCAACACATTATCAATCACTTTAAGTCTAAGCATACAATAAACGGGTAATTAGCGCAAATATGAATAAAATAGCAATGTCTAGGCAAGTCCAGAATTGTTTCTAATATTTTGCCTCTCCTGTTAGCTAAATAAGGTAGCTAAAAAGCAATTATTGTTGTATTATCTATAACACCAAGCAGAATTCCAACTCCTCTTTCTCTCATTGCACACACACACACAAAAAGCTGAAGTTAGCATCTCTAAGATAACCTACAGCTCGGAGAAGAAGGTCACACTGTACTTTTACTGTTCCAATCTACAAGCTGAACGTTGTCTTGACATTCTTCAAGATATCTGATATCACACGTCTCGCTCGACAATCTGTCACGTCTATAATTTTGGAAAAAAGTGAATTCCGAAAATACATTTAAAAGCGTTTCTGCAAAGCCTCCATCCCTGTTGTCAACAACAATGCAACATGTCTGCAATCTCTCCATTATTGGCACAGCTGCAGAGAAGCACACTCCGCCTGCCTCGTGGGATGACAATTATTTGCCGGCGTTAAAACAAACCGCCACTTCCTCTGCGATTTGGAAAGGGTTACAAATCAAGCCGCCGCCGTAGTGCATGCCAGCTTTTGATATTTGACACCACTCAACCGTGAAGTCTGTATGATATTACCATATTTGATGACATAGCTGGGCTTTAAATCACATTAGGAGCCAAAGGATTCAATTAGCATTTCCAAATCCTTTGTACACATGCACATTAAGCGCTCACATACGTAGAGCGGGCTACTCAGTGAAGGATCCGAATCAATATCATTGAGTGTCCGGAGCCTCGTGTCTCCAAACGGGACAGTGATCTGCAGAATGTCTGACTCCATGCTCATATGGACTAAAACCAATTAAAAGCTTATTAAAGAGCTGATCTTTGCAAAATGACATTCTTACGTCGGGTCAGCTCAGTAGCTCGGCTATTTCGCCACAGTGGCGCAGCTACTAACCAGCCAACCTCAGGAGCTGATGCTGTTATGGGAGGATGCTCGCACCAAAGGGCGAACCGCAGTCTGAAACGTTATGACTAACAACCACAGCGGCCATGATTTTGTTACGCTTTTACTGGCATGGAGGTTTTTGTTTGTGTGTCAGCAGGGGCTGTGCAAGCTAAATGTTGTGTGGAATGACTTAAGTCTATTGCGGTGGCAAAAATGACTTACTTGTTCAAGGTTAGATCCAGAACAAATCGGGTGCCGAAAGCATCGAGTTGGAAGCTGACCTGAGCAAGGTGGATCGCCTGTTGGAGGAGGAAAAAAAAACGATTATTTAGAAATTTCAGAAGTAGTACACATCAAAGCTGTTTTTTAAATTTGCCAAAAACCAAAAAGTTAAAACGATCAAAAATCTCGCAATGCAGCTAATGTTAGCGAAGCAGCTAGCTGATTTTCTTGTGTGTCACTGTGACTTTATGTTAACGTTAGTTAACTTTAGTGGAAAAGTTAAAGTAAATTATGTAAATATAAAAAATATGCAAGGCGCATCCGCGACGCAACCTTTATTACGCCCTCATCATTTGTTCATCATCATTAAAATTAAAAGACCGTTGAAATGGTGTTTTATTGTTCAAACGCATTAATATTACAGTGGTTGACTTATATTACACGCGTTTATGACCACGATTGTCAACGTGTTTTTCAAAACATTGCCTTTACCAATAATAAATGTTTAATGTTGTGTTTGACCAGCAGGTCACATGACTGTACTTTGGTTTAATGTCATTGGAAGGTGATAATAAATGTCTTCGAAATCTGACACTGTTAATAACTGTGAAAATTTTAGCAATTAAAAAAAAAAAAATCACCAAGTACTTAAAAAGGTTAAAAAAAAAAAAAAAAAAAAAAAAAAAAAGGAATCGCATTAATTTTCAAACTGGGTGTTTGGCATAAAAAATGGTGCACCTTGATTTTCGTGGTGGACGTGACAATTTGGTGACAGGCAGTATAGATTAGAATTTAGACCAGCACGGAGCAGATCAAAGTTGTGGCGCATAAATAAATATCACGACAGCGTGCACCAAATCCTTATGCCATGACGAAGAGAACCGAACTGCAGTCCTGTTTATGACGGTGAAGAAATAAACAGTTGATAAGTTAGCTATCGCGTTCCCACCGGACAACGCTAACAGATGTGGTGAACAAATGACAGATGGTGGTTCTGCTTGGATGCAGCTTTCTTCAGCACCACACAGCATGACTTTCAGGCTGCTATTTATGTGCTTGGAAACAGGATTGCAAGCTTGTGAGATGGGCTGATAAGCAAGCAGCATGCGGTGAGATGATCTGCTGATGGTGACAAAATACAATCTGACTCGGCGCTGTATTTGCCTACCTGACCCTCTGCGGCTTGGCTCCTGGCCCGCGTGTCCAGGTCATGATAGGCACTCTCAGAGTCCTCGTTTAGGTAGTAGATGAGGCGAGATGGGTAGGCGATCACCTGCTCGGTTGCATGGTGGCCTGTGTTTTTCGAAACGGGTGCTGCAGTCGCCTGTTGCTTCACCGGCACTGCGTCCCTCTCAACCTTGTCCTCTGCACTGTGAGAAGCTGCGAGGGAATCACGCGCACACACACACCTGAGCCAGCTGTCAACATCGAGCCATGAGCACACTGTCAAAAGGGTCAGGGTGTCATTGCACTACTTTTTTTTCCAGTAGTAGCCAAAATTCCAGGTGAGATGACTTTTGCAGGAAATTATTATTCGTATGTTTCCAAAAGTGCCCACTCACCAATTCAGCTCGGTTGAAATGAGAACCCCTCCTTAAAATGAGTGCATATATTTTTAATTCACATGCAGTAGCGATTTAGAACAAAACTGGCATGTTTGAGTCTGCCCGACGCCAGCACGCAGCACATCGACACGGCGTCCCTTCTTAATTAGCCGTGAGCCGCTAAAATACAGATCAAGTAATCGCACGGGACGCAAATAAAAATACAACACTACGTACCGGATGCCGCTGGTGATGCGTGAAGCCAAAGCGTGAGGATGCTGACGAGCAAAGTGTCCAGAAATATCAAACGCATGATTCATATTTGATGATTGAAATATCTCGATATCAAGACAACAAGGTAGCGTGGCGCTTGCAACCCATCGTGGCTGGCAGGGTGGTGCCGATGATCAGACTGATGGGGAGGATGAGAGGGGGCGCTTTCTTCATAGGTCCGGGAGGCACTGGACTGCTGCTGCTGCTGCTGCTCCTGCTGCTGCAGATGATGGTGATGATGATGATGGGAGGAAGAAAGCAAAGGAAGGGAGGGGGAGGAAAGGAGCGCGTAGGACGAGGGGAGCGCGGAGAAGGCGGCGGCCGTGCAGCTACTGAAAGTCCATCGGCAGACTCCTCCTCGATGTGCACGAGCAAGTCCTGCAGGGGCACACTTAAAGACAACCCAGAGACAGGAAGTGGTGTCACAGGATAATTCAATGAAGGACAAATGGGTGATCTGGAAATAAAAGAGAGAGACACTCAGTCTCCCTTGATGCGATTAGGAAGGCAAAACACGTGGGGAAAAAACATTATTGTAACCGATCGCAATCGCCATGTATTATCAAAAACACCATGCTACGTTTTTTTTTTATTATTATTAAAAAACATAGCACTCTAAACACACAAAAAAAACAAGCAAGCAATAAACACGATGTAACAAATCATTTTTTATAGCGTTATTGTAAGATATCCTGCACATATCGGAGGTGTTTTTTAGGGGCGTGGCCTGAGGCGTTGGTCGGTAGGTGTTGTGAGCTAATTATTAGCCCCGGTCAAAAACACAAAGACATAAAACATATATATGTCATACAGTAGCATAATCGCAATTCCATTATGCAAATACAGACTCGACATGATGTCCCCAGGGTACAACAACAGCAACAGCGCTTAATTTGACACTTGGCTGCATTTACACTGCAGGTGAGCGATAACTGTAAAGTATACACGTCCATTTAGCAAATCAATCTTAGCTCTGTATTAAATTGAAGATTCATATTATCTTTTTTTTTCCTGCGAGGATAAACTCCAACTCACCCACAGACCTAATGAAGACATGCTAGGAAAATGGATGGAGGGAAATAGCGCCTGCTACTGAATCTAGTGGGGCACTGCCCCTGCCTCGAGAGCAAATTATTCAATTGAACCTAACTTGAGTGTAATATCACCATTCACCCCTAGATGGCAGACATGGCTTAGTTGCATGTCTTATACTGCCCTACTACAAAGTAAGTAGGCTGAATAATTTTGGGCAGATTTGGAATAATATGCAAGGCAAACATATAGTAAATCAATAATGTTAAAATTCCGGGAGAGTTGGTGTTTGTGCGACAAAAAATAAATCATAGTAGCCGAGGTGGTTATTTTGCTGATTGCTCCAAACCCTTGCTGGATTTGCACAGTGGATCTATTATACATGCATTGAGGAATGCATTATAAAAAAATGAAATACTGTAAGCGCATGTTGTCGTTTTATTTTAAAGGCTTCCAAGAATTTCAAGGAACCAAATCAGAGAAACCAGAAGGTGAAGGAGGACTTGGCGCACACCTAACATTTAGCAGTGCCATTAAAAACTGTAACATTCGGTTCCTCTGTGTTTATTGAGAGAAGGTCGCGCCTCTGAGAAGCAGCCAAAGCGCTGATGAATGAACACATTCTTATCCGCGCGGGCGACCAATAACAACTTTGCTCCCATCCGTGGTACGTGTGTGACGCGTCAGGCGGGGCGCGCCCACTCCACACATCTCCGCGCAAAAAGGAAAGCCTCCGACAAAGTTTAGTTTGGATGGACTCGCGGAAAGAGTGCACACGGGCGCTTGGAAGGGGACGCTTCGCCAAAGTGGAAGGCAAGGACGGCCAGTTTTTCATCCGGAGACTGACGCTTCTTGGATGTTAAATCGTTCATGTCCTTCTGTGCTCGGTGAGATCTTCTCTAAATGTTTTAAATGTACTGTACGGTGTTTTTATGTATTTTTTACAATAAACTGTCTTTAATGATTGCCAATGGTAAGCAATATGAGGTTATACAATGTGGGAATTTAAATGTCATTTAAATGTGCACATGTCAAATATTCACTCTCCGTTTTGATGACGCAATCATTTATAGATAGTTCCTCAAAATTTCACTGTTTACCAGTCACAGATTTTAAACATGTGAGCCTGATTCGGTGCAAAAAAATCTGTCTATAAAAGACAGATGTTATTTGATGAAATGTTTTGCTTGTCCTCTGAATTTTTACTTTAAACATTTCCAAATCAACATTGGTTTTCCATATAGAGTATATTCAAATGTATTACAAGTTTAATAATATTAATAGTATTTTTCATACTATGAGAAAGAAAAATAAAACTCTGCCCCTCAAAGTAAATCTGACATTAATAGAAAAAGTTGCTGATTTTTTTTTAACTCGGCTACACTGTATACGTGACCTTAGTCATATCACAAATGTTCAAATGAACAAGGTTTCAACATTTCATGGTGATAGCCGCTTACTGATGACTACAGTGAAAAAGTAACTTGCACAACTATTATTGTCTGCCCTCCCCCAAAAGTTCCTCGACCGTGGAAGACCAGAATGATTCATCCACTTGTGGTTCCTCCAGCCTCTTCTGTCAACCGTGTCACTTGCCACAATGTTGACCCGAATGGATGTTCACATTATGTTTATCCAGGGCACACCCAGAACTCACTTCAACACAGGAACCGAATGAGCGGGTTGCCGTGACCCCTGGATCACTTTGGGGAAGCGCCAGTTGCGAGGAGAGAACTCAACAGGTAGGTTCTTCAGAATTATAGATGATTCTTGGCATGATTTTGACAATGGGGTTTCCCCCCGGCAGCGATGGACGACTCTGTAGAGGACTACGGAAACTACAGCTATGACTACTACATGGAATATGGTGACATGGAAGAACTTAAAGTGGACCACAGGCAGAAAGAAGCCATGCATATTATCTCGGTGGTCATTTACATTATTTCCTTTGTCCTGGGCCTGATTGGAAACGGAACTGTCATTTGGGTGACGGGATGCAAGAGCAAAAGAACCGTCAACAGTGTCTGGCTGCTCAATCTGGCCTTGGCCGACTTTGTCTTCGTGCTCTTCCTCCCTCTCTACATCGACTACATCCTCCGTGACTTCCACTGGGATTTCGGCGTGGCCATGTGCAAGATTAATTCTTTTGTGTCCGTCATGAACATGTACGCTGGCATCCTGTTCCTCACGGTGCTCAGCGTGGACAGATACGTCTCGCTGGTTCATCACAATTGGTCTCAGAGGTGCCGAACGCCCGCTCGGGCCTGGTTCATCAGCGGCTGCATTTGGATCACGGCCGCCGCCGTGAGCTGCCCCGCGCTCATCTTTCGGGACACAACGCGCTTACACGACAAAGTGGTGTGCTTCAACAACTTCCATGCACAGGATGGACTGTCGGCGGCTGCGAGACACATTCTAATGGTCTCTGTCCGTACCACTGTTGGATTCCTCTTGCCGTTCTCCGCGATGTGTGTGACCGGTATCCTTCTGACGATCCGCGTGAATCGATCCCAGGGAGCCGTTCGCCTGTCAAGCTTCACCAAAACAGTCTCGGCCATGATCCTGGCTTTCTTTATATGCTGGGCCCCGTTCCATATCTTCAGTGTGATGGAGCTCTCCATACATTCCTCACTCTATTTACATAACGTGCTGAAAATGGGATTTCCTCTGGCCACCAGTTTAGGATTCTTCCATAGTTGCATTAACCCAGTGCTCTATGTGCTTCTGGGTAAAAAAGTTCGCAACATCCTGAAGCGTGCATGCCTGGACATAACTAAAAGCTCGCTAAGGGAACTAAGCCAGTCTGTGTCGGCCACTGAGATGGAATCTTTGCCAGGGGCCCCTCAAGTGGTGGCCAGTGCACCGGAGGAGCCTGTGGCCTCATCAACTTTGTGATTGTACATAGGCTGATGTTATTAAAAGTTTACACACCCTTGTTCAAATGCCAGGGGGTTGTGATATTAGAAAAGAATGAGAATAATTGATCTTAAAAGTTTTTCAACCATTTATGTGACTGGAATAATGAACCACACAAATGAATGAGAAAAAAAAAATCTTTTGGAGAGGAGAATTTAAGAACCTGACATCTGAACAGGGGTGTGTAGACTTTTCATAATAGTGTATGTCTTCAGTCAACAGTTGCATTGAATGAAAAAACTTAACACACTACAATACTCTGTATCTTTTCATTTACTTTTAAATTGTGAAGCCTAGAATAAACATACAGATGGATACACGGTGGAAAAGATTTGACAAAAGTGGTTATATTTTAAGACTTTACTCATGTAAAATTACAAATCTGTCTTTAACATAAACATATTGCAAATTTCTCTTCTCAGCTCTGTTGGATGTTTTTAATGCATTTTACAGATTTTCCTTTTGTTTAATTGAGAAGATAAAGACAGTAGAACTCAAAGTGTTTTGTATAAATGTACGTATATTTTCTGCTGGAGTACATTATTTGTAGAAATGTGATATAAATATATTTTACCTAATATATTCCAACTAAATAGCTTTTAATAAATGCGCTCTACTGTATTTTCTTTGAGTTTATTTTTTCAACATTGTTTGTTCAGCAGTGTCTGGGTTATGTCATTACAGCTTTGAACTTTTGTGTACAAAATGACAAGGACTTCTCCCGCGCCTGCTATTTAGAGACAAGTATGACTTTGGTCCAGATGTGCATTTTGATTTTGTTTTTTTCCCCTGCAGACTTCGGTGCTTTCAAATTCAGTCATTTCCTGTTTTTGTTTCCCCTCTTTGCTGAACTCTGACATACAAAATTGACATAGCAAATATCTAAACAACATCCAGTCACTGTAATAATATTTGCTGAATGTGTCATTTCTGTTATTTTTCAATTCACCTTTTTCAATATTCCAAACCATCCTAACTTGTCAAGCGATTCAAAACATTCTCTCCTACTTTGTAATAGCTCCAGAAATTCCACAAATTTCCATTTAGAAAAAATTATTGAACCTTTTCTATGAAAACAACCATTAAACTGAGTTTTTTTTGTTGAGTCTCAGTGTAATAAATGCAGTATGTAACAATCAGTTATAGCGACGTAAAATATATACTACGACCTCATTGAATAATATATTCATTCAGACCGAGTTTGCAGTAGCCCATTTATGGAAATCAAATGGAACATTTAAAACTCCGAAGACTATGAATTCTGATTAAGCAGTGACAAGACGAGTGGTGTGCAGTAAGCAGTCACTTGCCGACTAAAATGAGGTGGGGCAAGAACGATCGTGCGCATGTATTTGAGGGCCATCGAACCCAATAAAGATTTTAATGATAAAGTAACACAGCGCAAGCAATGATAAATCTGTTAGCATCTAGTTGAAGATGGCTATAAGATTCTAATAATTTTGATGTACGTTATGCAAGTGGTAATGTTAAGATAATAATGATAACACACATAGCCGCTTTCCACCGCAGTTGCCTGTCGTGACTTTTTTTTTTTTTTTAAATCAAAGGCGGCTCATCTAAAACAAACAAGAGTAACAGTAACTCACTAATTGAGTTTATTTGTGACAATGCACGTCTTTGTGCTCTACTGAGTGACCCATTTTAGATGGCGAATATTATGAAGCCCTTGTCACTTTTTTTTCTTTCACAAAAGGATTGAATGCGTGCCAGCCATCTCATTTGATGCCATGTAAGTCGTAATGAACACTATTGGCTTCTTAACACAAACATGCTGTGAAGCTGCTAATATCACAATTAATATTGTCATTGCATTACTATAGCATTGGAATGTGTTGGACAGACAAGAACCTTAAATGACTTATTAGAGCTTTTTTTTTTTTTTTTTTTTTTGGTTTCACACCATTACCAGTGAGATTACAGGAGTTGGAAGATGTTCATGTCGACATTGTCTGGGAATGTTAATGATGTACTTGATGCTGTATGTGTTTACTTCTCGGACATGGAAGACCAGTTTCCTGTTTCTACTGAAGTCTAACATTTTTATTTACCTACTTTTGTCACTGAGTTGCTACTTGTGTCTCCGCTGATGATCTGGATACGACACGTGAGAGGTGATATCCTTCAACACCTATAAGAAGATATGAGGAGTGGATCACATACAATCATTTTTTTATGTTCCTTCGTCAATGTTGCATGTTATGAGAGAATAAATACAAAATCTTACCTGCTCTGGTCCTGGCCGATGTGTTTGTGATAGCCTGAAGCGACAAAGGCCTACCCAGCCGTTAGTGAAAAATGAGTCCAGGCACCTGGCACCTACAACCTAGGGAAGATGTGCTGACTCCGGTTGCTGGCACAGTATGCAATTAATGGTGAAACAGCGGGTGATCATTTAACCAGGCATGCCCTAAATAGCTTTGGTTTTACACTTGCAAGGGATTGAAGGTCACCCAGTTGCTGCACTGAAGGTAAGACCACCAAATGAAAAAGTAGCTACCCCCATTATTTACCTTTTGCAGAACTGATCTGCATTCTAACTGCATGGAATTATTGCAATTGAAGAAGCTGGCTTTTTGCTCCCAATTGGGACGAATCCGTTATTCGACTCCTCTAGTCAATATCTGAAACAGAGAAGCTGTAGACGTGATAATTATCAACTACAGGAGGCAAAGGAAAGAAAGCAAGCCTGGACTACACACACCTCCAACTATCTTTGTGAATCAGCAGAAGTCTCGAAAGAGATTGCATCAGGCCCCATGGAACATTTCTGAAAATCTTTAGTAAATGTTATCATCAAACTGGAGGCATCACTCTTAAGATTGTGTTTTTATCTTCTCTTGCAGGTGCAGGCAAGACAAAAGTAAAGTCAGAGTGGAAGTAATTTAAAAAAAAATTATTATGGTTGTACTTTGCAGTGGCAGCCAATTCTCAATCAAAATGTCAACATTTTTCTCAATTTTTAATTAGATGTGTAAAATGTATTTTTAATGTAAAACTTAATTCTTGATTTAATATTTTAGCCCCCCACCACGGGATGAAGACAGATAATACCAAACACTGCCTATCACTTTTGGAAGTTGCTCGGATTCCTAAAGATTGGTGACCCCTGCTGTAAGCAGTGTAATTCTTGTTACATATAAGAAGCAAGATTTTCTTGTGAGCAAAAATGCAACATTTTTTTTCCCCTGGTGTGCCGAAAAATAAAGACAAATACATTTTCTCATGTAAATAACACTGTTTACATTTTTACTACACCCAATAACATTTACACTGTATGCATTAAAACTAATTTTCAGTAGCTTTTCAAGAAACTAATTTCAGTATAGGCTTTTTTTTTTTTTAAAGAAAAGATGTTGAGCAAAGGAGTTTGTTTTGGTACCTGTGACACGTGGTCCATCATCAGTGAATAGCGGGTGAGAGTGTGGCAGTGCAGCAGGGCACATTAGACACTCACACCGAGATGAAATAGCCTCATCTACGTGGCTGTGTCACTCAAACAAGCCCCGATCGGACCTCTCGCCTTATACGTGCGCCAAATGCAGAACATGTCAACGACACTGTCACACTTTTTGTTACACTTCGACACTGTGTGCGCTCTTAACAAAGTTGAATTTCCAATATGGTTGGAGAGGTTGTTGTTGTCGAGCGGGTTGTTGTCATGTCCCCGCAGTGCCTGTAGTGGTGCTGTGAGGGAGTCTGCCGTGGATCTGACAAAATCCGTAGCAGCCTACTTAGTGCTTAAAATTTGATCGAGAGCTTATTTTATATCCATCCGAAAATCAAGTCGTACCGGGCTCGATGAAGATCACTATTGTTAATCTATCTTGGGACATCGATGCGCGAATAGCCTAGCGGATCGTATTAGACATTTCGGCCGTCTATCAGGAGCGAATACCGTACAACGGCCCGTACCAATTCAAGGTAAGGCAGACCTCGACCTCGATTTGTGGCGACACCCGTTCGCGCCACCTTTAGCCGGGGAGGCGAATATCACTCGACACCGGCGCCTTTCAAAGCTAACAGGCCACTTGTTTATTCCGATATATGAACATCCACATATTTCAGTCAAATCGCTGAGGTGGGTTTGAATATTATATTTATATATATATTTTTTTGAGGTTGGCTTACAAGTCATAGCGTAACGCCACCAATATCATTTTCAACGTAGGCTTCCCGAGGATAGGCCTAAGCTTCGGGTGAAGACCTTTTGTTTGAACTTGTTGGTGGTTTATGTGTTCATATGCAATGAAATAAAATATCGTTTTTAATGTTTTTCGTGTGTGTGTTCCATTACAAATTAGATTTCAAATAATATAAATATAGACCCTTCGTGTTGTTGCCATTTGTAGAGGCTTCCGTTTCCTGGTTAGCTACCGCCTACTATTTCGTGTTTTTAGCTTCCTTAGCTAACGAGCTAACGAATGTTTTGAATTTTCAAAGCAGCCGTGAGGTTAAAAAATAATAATAAAGAAACAAAATGATGATTTTATTTGTGAATAAAATATAGATGCCCTTCATGTTTAGTTGCATACACTATTGAGGCCAATAAAATTTAAAAACTGCTCATCGGACTACATGCTAATATTGACAAGCTAGCTCCTTAATAGACATATCTGTCATCTTTTGCAACCAACCACACGTCCTATATTAATTTCCTCGTAGTTGCTGGTGTTCATTTTACAGGAACTTTTATTTTCATCACCTTTGTTTAATCACATCTCATATTATGCGCTATGTGCACGCCTCGGGTGTCGGAGGCACACTGACGCCCGTAATACAAACGACAACCGCATAAAGTCAATGTTAGCGGCTACCAAGGTAAATAGATTGCGCTCATGTGAAGTGACCTGTAGCTTAGTGTTTACACAACATTCGAATAACATCCCCTTAAACTGTATTGGGTGTGTGTCCACACTGGCAAATCTTTACAGACTTGAGTTCATGTGACCACTTTAAAAAACCTCAACCATAACTCAAGTGTGTAATTGCAGACACTATTAAGTTATTATGAATGCATAATACATTTGGGGTAATGTTTTTTTTTTTAATGTATTTCTCCTGTTACACTGAATCAAACTACCATGTAGTAACCAAATAACATTTCTTTGATATCCTTGATATTCAAATAAAAGGTCCATGTTCTAATTCACTCCAGGGCTTCATAAATAAGACAATTCAAGGCACGAGTAGAACAGTGGTGTCATACTCAAAATACGACTGTACTAGTATAACATGCCGCTGTCCCACAAGTGCGTCCCAGTCATTCTACTTGTAGGGTGAGTGTAACTACTATATTGACCTTAAGATGGACATCAAGGATATCGTGTAAATGCTCAAACGGCTTTCAATTGGTTTTGAAGCACTGAAGTATATGCTACAGGAAGAGTTTATCGTAACCGATTTACCGATGACTGAATGAATATTCAATTGTCTTCGTGCTGTATGTACATGGTTACATTTCAAAGTTAATGATGTCATTTGTGCTTTTCTCCCCCGACTTTATCCCATCAGCTGATGTTGTCAAGGACAAGAGTCACGTGATGTATGAAGGCAAACACATACATTTCTCAGAGGTGGACAATAAGCCCTTGTGCTCGTACAGCCCAAAGCTCTGCAAGCAACGCAGACTCAATGGCTACGCTTTCTGCATACGGCATGTTCTGGAAGACAAGACCGCCCCCTTCAAGCAGTGTGAGTATGTGGCCAAGTACAACAGCCAGCGGTGTACCAACCCCATCCCGAAGTCCGAGGATCGCAGGTGGGTAAACTCTAGTGCTACATATGGGAGCAATGTAGTACATATGTGTACTTAAAGGTATTCTACTTGTTGTTACAGGTACTGCAACAGCCACCTGCAGGTCCTCGGCTTCATCCCCAAGAAGGAGCGCAAGAAGAAACATGACGCTTTGGAAGAAATGCGTTCGCGGGCTCACCTGGACTCGGTGGCCCTCAACATCACGGTGCCCTCTTTACCTTTAGCTTCCAACGGTCTAAACGAACATCCGCCATCGCCGCCCTGTACGCGCTTGCTCGCCCTTCCCGATGGGGAACTCCTGGATCCGTTCGCCTTCTACGAGGACGACACAGACGGGGAGGAGATGGGTCCCCCTCGGAAAAGCAACGCCATCAAGAAGAAATTACAGAGCCGGCTGGTGCTGAACCAGAAAATCTGCCAGGACGCGGCGGACCGTTTCCAGACATCTGAGCACTTTAATCCCTCCCCCGTTCCCCGCGTCCACCCCTCGTCGCCGCTCACCACGCAACCCCCACGGCAGCAGTCAGGTCTTCTCCAGCCGCCCCCTCAGCAGGGTCTATTATGCAATCCGGCACCACCTCAGACGGTCAACTTCATGCCTCCTGGGATCACCGTTAGCGCATCAGCCAATCCCGCGCAGCCACCGGGTCCGTCACTAAGCAGGAAAACACCTTTGGCTTCCAATCACACGCTGGTCATGCGACCCAGCTCCTACTCGCCGTCGGCTCGCTGCCTGGCCAGGTTGCAGCATCTGGTGCAGCTTTGTGCCAAGAGACACCGAGAATACGGAGACCTCTTTCCTCATTTAGGTGCTTCACTCTCCTCACCAAATGTTAAGATCTTGGTGATTTTTTTTTTTTTTGTCTAACAGATGTTCTTGCAGGTCTGGACTGGTCGGAGGACAGCGCCGATAATGACGACGACGATGAGGAAGTTGAAGCAGAGAGATTCGTTCCTGGCCTGAGCACTTGGAGACCGCAGCACGGGTCCGTAACATGATGTCAACACAAATCCAGCTCACTAGCGGAAACTGATTGTGTCATCCCAAAATAGTTTGGAGGACGACGCCGGCTCGTCGCGGAGAGCGCGACTGCTGAGGCTTTGCTCGTACCTGCAGCACAAGTACAAGCACATGTGCAGGCAGGAGAGGGCGAGTATCCGCCAAAGGAGGTACCGCTACGCCTTCCGCAAAGCCTTGGTGCACGCCGCCAGTAAGAACCCGGACTGCACTGGGCAGCTCATCCAGGAGTTGCGCGGTTCCTCTCAAAGCCCTTCAAGGTAGTCTCAAAAACGATTTTGCATTATATCTCAACTGATCCAACCGATTTCATTTCTGCTTGCCTTAGTTCTGGATCAGAACGCCACCACAGCGAAGCAGCCACAAAAGCGCCCAACACAGACGCAGGAACGTGCACGGGTAGCACTCGAGGCCAACGCTGCGACAACAGAGCGCTGCCTTTCACCAAACACTGTTTTCAGCGTATCCTTTGAAAATTCAAAACAGCAAAATTTATGTTCACCTTAATCTCACCGGAAGATCTCCAGCCTTCTTTTTCTTCCTTAACTGCTCTCTGTAGACATTCTGTTGAATCGCTCGCAGCAGCTATTTGCAAGCTGCACAGCCAAGTTCGCAGACGGTCAGCAGTGCTCCGTTCCTGTGTTCGACATCACGCATCAAACGCCACTCTGTGAAGAGCATGCCAAAAAAATGGTGTGTTTGTCATCGCGCATGGTCTTCTCGGGTGTGGACCGCATCGTGTTTAAAGTTAGTTTTGCGCAGGATAATTTCCTACGCGGGGACTGCAATCGGCGAGTGCACCACCACCACCACCATCATCACCACCACCACCAGCAGCAACAGCACCAACGTAAGCCGCGCAAAAAGACCAAACCGCCGGCACTCACCAAAAAACACAAGAAGAAGAGGAGAGTGCCGCGGCGGCCGCAGAAACCCATTCCTCCCGCGTTGCCTCAGGGGTATCTGGGAATGCCGGCTATGAGCCTAGCGATGTCCACCCAGGCCAGCATCAGGTCCGCTTGAACCTGCAACATGACAACTTTGCATTCCACGCAGCTTCGTAACATCATCTTTTTTGGCAGGAGCCCCTCGACTCCAGAACTGAGTACGGACGAACTTCCGGATGACATCACCAATGAAATGGAAGACATTCCAAACGACCTCGAGCTCAATCAGGAGGATTTTTCTGACGTTCTACCGAGACTGCCTGATGATCTTCAGGATTTCGACTTGTTTGAAGGTGCCCTCACAAGTTCAAGTCTAAATTTGTGATATGGCTTTTTTTTTTTTGTTCAATTTCAGTTGCAGTTAATTTGTTAACGAAAGTAATCTTGTTGTGTAGGCAAGAACGGAGAGTTGCTACCCACCACAGAGGAGGCTGAGGAGCTGGTGCGTGCCCTGCAGGCCATGGGGTCCTATCCAGACTCTCTAGTGTGCCTGACCTCCATAGGAGACCTCAACCCATCAGAAGGAGTGGACCACCGAGCCATGACGGTCTTTCCCGGTGCGGTCCAGCCGGGTGGCATGGGGGACATCCTCCACAGTCGCCTCCAGACGGAGAACTTTGCTAGCCTGGAGCTGGAGGAGAACATACTGCAATCCGCCGCGAGTCACTTCCCCCCCTCGCCGCCTTCTCGGCCCACGGACCTGCCCCAAACGTCAGCTGCCGCCGCTGCCTTGGTTGCCCCCCCGACTGGCTCCCTGGCCACTCAGGCCCCGGACCGGACGTTCGCCCGCACGCGTCCCCCTCACATCCTGGCCAAGTCGGACGTGGCGGCGGCATCCCCCTACAGCGACCAAATACCCTCGCCCCAAGCCGGCCCCTTCCAGACAGATGCCCCTCTCCTGCTCGAACCCCCGCGCTCATCGTGGAACAACCTTCCCCTCGCCGACCCGGCGCAGTTCGGGAATCTCATAGCGTCGGAAAGTCATCTCATATCCACGTCGCTATCCACCCCCCCTGCCGGCAGCCACTCGGTCAACTCTGTGACGCTGCAGCCTCTGGCCGCGCTCTCGGCCCTGCCTCAGAGCGGCCTGACGGGCTTGACGGCGCCCCCGGCTCCCGCTTGCTCGTCCCCGCACGATCCCCTGACTTCCTTGCAGCCCAAGCAGCAGCTCCCGCAGTTCAGCGCGGCCTTCGGTCACCAGTTGGCCTCGCACAGTGGCATCCCCAACGACCTGCAGCCCAGCCACAGCTCCACGGCGCCGCCCGCCGGCTTCTCCATAGTTAGTGCCACCACTGCAAGTGCCAACGGCGCCTCCGCCCCTTTCACGCAAAGTAACTGAGCGCAGGCGACGATGGAAAGCTGTCATTCATACACCATCCTCCATATCTCGTTCAAGCTCCATGGTGGATATCGAGAGTCTACTAGGTAACATCTAGTGCTTTGCTAGTAGTACTAGCAAGGCACAGATGTCAACTAGTGCACAAATTCGCTTCACTAGGAAAATGTCGGTGTCCTACAAGTGAGATTTACTTTGCACCGGCGACAGCACACCCTGAGCCTTTGACTCAATGCGGTAATGGTGCACACATTGGATCATGATTTTGCACAACGCCAAGGGGTCTCAAAGACGTTGACGGAAGTACCTTGACTTATAAGCTAGTTAGCATTGAGTACCATGTCAACTAGTGTAATTTTGCCTCACTTGTGACATCCGGGTCATGAGAACAAAAAGCTTTCTCACGAGCACATGCACCTTAAGATGGATATCTATTAAATGCTCAAATGGCTTTACGGAAAGCCGTTTGAGCATTTTCTTGCGGTTAGACTAGTTGTCTAGTAGTGGCACTACTCTTGGAAAGACGGTTGTTCTACTCGGTGTGCCAATTTGTATTACAAGTGAGGTTCTAAGTGTATTAGTGCATGAATCTGGATAGTTGGAAATCAAGGAGTTTCAAATCAAGCTCGCAAGTCAAGGTACTGCTGCATGTGGGTTTTGGTGCACTTGTTTGATGCCTTGAGATTTTGTCCGTTAGTCAAAGATTAGAAGTGAAGCTGACAGATGTGGCTGAATCCCGAAAAACTTTTTCCCTCTTTCAATCCTGAACAAGTCCCTCTCGCCTTTTGCTCAGCTGGCCACCACATCGTTTTCATGTCCCACCTGTTTCATACACTGCTTGTTTAAAACAAACAAACAAAAAAACTTATATAGACACAGTCACCCAAATACTTTTAAAGCTGTTTTTATATTGTGTGTATGCTGTACATGTGCTCATTTATCGGTTTGCGCAGATTTTTCAAATAAATCTCTGACCTCACTGTGCGACCCACTTCACAAAAGGTTTTTAAATACTAAAGCAATAAATACATTGACGCCAGTGTTGCTGATATTCGAGTGATTCCATGTAGCTTCGCCTGGTGAGTCCAGTGTGATAACAGTCGCAGGGACTTTTATGTCAAATTTCCGAGGTGCTGACTGCTCCTTTAACTGCTGATTTTTAGATCTCATTGAACGTTCAAGGGTGTTCAGACTCCGGCCCGAGGGCCACTTCTGGCCAGCCGTACGTTTTTTATGCAAAGACAGAGAAACTTTTAACACTTAAAAATAGTAAAAAAAAAAAAATAATCTCTTTACAACTCTCCAGTGGAATAAAGATAATTTAGTTTCAGAAGCAAAAAAAATGGTTTGCTCCAATTTCCAATCTATATTAAAATCTGAATAACGTTTTTTTAGACGAGTAGAGGCACATTTATTAAAAAATGTTCCCACTTTTCCTTATACTATTGTATTTGCATTATCTTTATTATGAAGCTGTGAGGTAGCAATTTTCCAAAATGAATTAAATTGCAATTGTTTTTAGTATTTTAAGAATTGCAAAGTGGCCCTCTGAGGACAAGTTTGAACACCTTTGCGTCACATGTACATCTGCATTAAAACTTCTCATTTGTCTCTCACCAGGGAGCTGTAGCACAGTGCCATTACTTAGAGGACTCGGTCAGTTTTTAAGCATTTTTTTTCGGGGTGAATAATCAGGATTTTAAATTAAGGAAAATAACAGTTGGGCAACTCTGGTGAGGCATTGTTGCGTATTGGGTGTATAGCGTTAACGGGCTCTATCCTGGGGTTTGTCAGTGAATTATTGAGTAGCAAATGGGCAGAAATAGTCACTTGCAATGTGTTCAGTGGAACGTGTAGAGTGTAGAACAAGTCTCATGTTTTTAAAATTGGTGATCAAACGGGTTGTAAAAGCTCTCTGGGCCATTGGGATGGATTGCTGTCTGTTTGCTGTGTATGTTGTCATGTTAAGTAGTCCAAGAATATTTTTTTAATAGCTATCAAAACCCCGGGAGAGGCTCAGTGCATATGAAAAGGTATCGAAACAGGAATCTATTCATCCCCCCCTAATATTTAGTGGACGGACGTAGTTCAAGGTGGATTTGCACAGAAGTTAAAGGATTTAAGCCTGCCGTGTGTGTCACTGCATGTCTGTTCTGACGTGTTTTTTTTTTTTTTTCTAAATATCTAAATTTCCATTTTTGCTTGCTCGTTAGCAACTCTTCACGCTCATTGCCAGTTTCCAGCTGTGAGAAGGCCCAGTTCCTTCTCCTTTCCAAAGAGAACACACATCATTGTAGCTCCACCACAAACGCCTGCAGTGTTATTACATTAAGTGGAGAAAAACCTATCGTATCTATATATTATATTTGGATTGTTTCTTTGCCAGCTAAACAAGGTAATTTTGCTGTATCCTATCCACATTTAGCATGAGTAGTCGCCACGCCCAATTCACCCGACATGATGTAGAACAAAAACAAACAGGGCTCGTAGGCACCCGACCGCTTGCATTCAAAGATGGCTGACAAATTCCATATTCATTGAATGTACCGTCTTTTGGTTTTGAAAGCTAGGACGAGCGCAAATCTAGTCACCTTTTGTTAACGCTCCTTGTTTTATTTGTCTAAGGTATTTTTTGTATACAAAAGGTTTACATTTTTATGTCTATTTTTCTTGTGTACAAGTTATGTAATATGTGTACAAACACTGTATGTAATATCTGTATATAGTGTGACAAATTTGATCTTTTGTTTTTGGATGTATAAATAAAACTTGCTGTGAGGTATTTGCTGACAAAGAAATGGAGTTTTTTTTTAAAAAAATTTACCTAATCTAATTTACAGATTAATTGATCCAGTGTGCCACATAATTTGATGTTTTGCTAAAGCCAATCAAGTTTACTTAATTTTCTTAACTCTAAAAAATTTTCATCTCTATTGTAAAGGTGAACAAATACTGAAGGACAATGTAATGTAAAACGGTCAAACATTCTCCCTGTAATTCATGTATTTATTATTTTATTTATAATGTTGGGACAAAAACAAATCTTGAAATTTCATTCAGGCGAAATAAAATTTCCATGAACCTAAATAGATGAAAAAAAAAATATTTGATTCATTGTATTTACTTATCAAATTCAACTCTGAACAGGCGTGCAAAGAAAATCCAATCGGAAGTAATTTTAAATGAGCTCAGTTTGAATGAATGACAAAAATACATAAGATCTGTGCTAGATTTTTATTTCTGTCATAATCATTTGACAAAGTCCAATCAACCCAACAGCACTGTCTTGAATGAACAAACATGTCTATTGGAGTCATCACATAAAATGTACATTTGCTTTCCAGTGTTTACTGATTCTTTAAGACACATCACCAGACGTTGCTAGCGCTATTAAATAATACTGCTCCTCTGGGTTATAAAAATAGTTTGAAAGAAGAATATAGTTGTGCTAAGACATTATTAATCCTGGCCGTCACACTAAGCTTTATTGCCATGACACACGAAATGGGACGCGGAATGACAATAAAAGCGGCGTTGTAAGCACGACAGAATATTGGTAGCCTCGGTAAGTACCACATACCGAATAAAAATCAGACAAAGTGCAACGCAAAAACAATACACATGAAAATGAGTCTATTTTGAGCATGTAAAAGGTGCAAATCATAATTGAATTAGTTGAAATGTGTTCTCAAATGGCACGTTTCACTGGGGAGCAGAAAAAAAAAAAAAAAGTACAGTCAGTCAAGTCAGTCAACTGTAAATATTTGATTTTGAGGACCTAATTTAGTTTATCGACAAACACTGCGGCAAAATAACTAACTATTTTAGTCCGAGCATCCAGCATTGTATCCTCAATGGGATTTTGATTTGAGCATATGAAAGCTGCTCCTATTCTGTCCCAAAACTGCAACGTCACATCATCTGAGAATGATTCAAGTCAAGCCAACAATCAACACGGATGGTCGTCCTGCTCAACGTGTGCTACAACGCATACGTGAAGTGGACCGACCACCGGGCGTCATACTGCTGCACTGTCACGCGTACTCAACCACTAATAGTTTATGACGCGCTAATCCGTGGGGGTCCAAAATTTCAGAAAAAAAAAATAAAAATATTCCAGGGATTCAAGCGTAATTTAGACATTTTTTAACTTTATTAAACACACTAAATACCAATTAGTTAATGCTAAACTTTTTTGAAAACTGTTACTGTATTTCAGCCTTTTTTCAAGGTGACCCACAGCCTTGTACAGCACAAGGGTAGCGCTGCCCCTGCACTGAACCTATCGTCACATTCAGAATCAATAAAGGTGGTTTGTTCACAAATCAAACTTTGCATGGAGGACAAATTTCAATATATATATCTTTCTTTTACTTCTAAAACCAAAATATATACTATATATACAAAATTATTTGGGAAATGTACGTAAATATTTGTTTCTATTGAGAAAAAAATATTTTTAACAGCATTGGATTGAATCGAAATGTTATTTTTCGTCTGAGCCTCAGACAGCAAAACAAAAAGACAATAAGTCGCATTTGCCGCTAGTTTGTTGTTTGGACCCCCCGTCGAGCGACTTTCTTATTTACTGCACATGTGACGTCATCTCAAGTCACCTGCCTCCTTACTCGTCACTGACTGCACGCTCTCACATTTTCTTTCCACTGGCCCACATGTACTGCGTGTCTTCTGATACTACCTTTGTGCGTTGTATGGCTACCCAAAAGGCATTTCTGTAAACTAGAAGTGCAGTCAGAGGAATTTGAAAAATCAAGCACGCTGGACTCCGACAGGAGAAAAGACTCCAAGTCAGTCATTCGGCAAAGCAGGAAAACAATTCGAAGAGATGGACTTTAGTATCGCATTGTAGCCAACGAAACGGGGGAAAACAATCAAGCCTGTGCAAAGTGCCGTTTCTTATACTTCTATTATGCAAACACAAACCTCTGTCCTCCTGTAAAAGTCAGCACTCCATATGCAAGCACAACTCTTTCTTAGTCTAAGGTTGGGATTCTCACGCGTTTTCCGCTGGGCACCAAGATGGCAAATTTGATTAGAACCCTGACCTTCACTGACTCAAGTAAAGGCGCATCTCGGAAATTTAGAAGATTATAATAAAACTAAATTAAATGGACCTGTCTAGAGGATTCCACTTTGTTGAAATGCACATAGGCGTAAGTGAACGATTGACCAAAACACACAAGACAGCAATGTACTCAGCCACAAAGAATCTCCAAAGCTCTTCGCTAATTGATGCCAGTCTGACGGTTAAAATTAAAAAAATGACAAATAAATGAAATGACAGCATTTGTGTGTGAGAATAATCCAGAAAGGATGTTTGGTGTCACGTGGTGTGAAATGACGGACTTTGAATGTACACAAATCAAAGCGTGATATACAGTCAGAAGGCAATCTCACATATGGCCGTTCTACTCTCAACATATTTACCTCACAACCAATATTATCTACAGTCTGCATTTGGCCATCTGTACAAGCACATCATCATCATTATTATTATTATTACCATTATTATTTTGTTCTTGTATCTGTAGAAATGTACTTATTTACAAGTTTTTACAACCATCCTGTAGAGCTCATTTGACCTCCCAGAGGACCTTAAAAGCAGGATACCTGAGTTTTCCCAAAAAAAACACGCACAAGCACACACACAGCACAGCTCCAAAGTAGCTCAAGAGAGAAGGATGGCTTAAGTCCACTCTCCTGCCCACGAGAGCGCTCTCTAGTGGTGTGCGTGTGCGCTGGGAGGCTAATGAGTGATGGAGCGCAAATCCTATGACGGCTTGCAAGCCTTCATCCATGCGTCCACACCAAGGTGCTCAATTGTGCTTTTTTTATTTTTCTCAATGACTGGCAGCGGTCTGAGGCACAGAAAACCTGACATAGAGGACACAACAGGGGACAGATTTAGTCTCTTCAACAAGCAAGCGTTTGCCACAAAACTCACCTTTTGGCATTGGAAAATCCTAACTAGGGCTGAATGATTTGGAGAAATTATCTATGATTTTTTTCCCCCCTCTTCAATCTTGCGATTCTTTTTACAAGTTCCTCTTCCCGTGTATTATTTTTAAAAAACAAACAAATACATAAAGCGCTCACCACGACAACCACAGACAATTGAGCCTGATATCTGGTTTATGTGGGTTTTAGGATAGAAATGGACACAGTGTGTGTGTGTGTGTGGGTGTGTGTGTGTGCACGCGCATGTGTGTCTATTACCTCTGAAGTCTCTGCAGCAGTTCAGCCACCAGCGAGTCACACACGCCCGGATGTATGTCTTCGGCTTCTAAAATGGCTTTCTGCAGCGCCTCGGCAGCCTCCGGCTTGCCATTGCTGGTCTCTCCTTTGGCTTTCAACTAAAATCACAGCAGCAGCATATTAATTCAGAAGTAGTCTTTTGTTTTTCTTGCAAATGACTCCGTCTAGAATTGTTAATTACCTCAGAAAATAACGGAGAGAAGATGGATGATAAGCTCTGCGACATAGGCCTCTTTGGACTCTCCGGTTCTTGTAAGGTCTAAAAATAAAAGTGATCCGCTCGTTAGAACTCCCTTTCATTGCTGTAAATTCAGAAAGGAATATACTGTTTATTTTAGCATAACCTTGACAAAAATAAGCAGGTTCCATGCAAGTACAGTGCATTCAGGAACTTAATTCGGACAAAAGTAGTCCTTTGCTGGTCTCTTGTGGCATTCACATGCAAATACAAGCTATTAATTACTCACAGACGTTTGTTTTTGTTGGCAGGGGCTGTGTCTCTGTGAATTTTCCACTTTGGAATATTTCCAAAATCCCGCATTTCTCATCGAGGGTTGCCAGAAACTTTCAAGGAAATTTTTTTTCACGTTCTTACCGGTTCAATTTCCAGCTCGGGAGGCTGCATGGCCCCGTTCTGCATCTTATTCAGTTCCTTCTCCTTGATGGTGCCAAAGAACCAAGCATCACTGGCGGTGGTGTCTCGTCCAGACGCTTGTCCTTGCGCCTCCCTGCAACGACACAGCGGGTCAGTTTGGCGCCCTCGTTTGGCCGCTATGAAGACGACGGCGCCAAACACACTCGTCGGAGTCTCCGGAGCTGGACTCGTCTCGGGACTGCTCCGCTTTCCACCTCTTGTATCTGTCGATCAACTCGGTCAGATAGGATGTCTTTTTGGCGTGCCGTACGATCAGCTTGTGCTTCAGCAGTTCTTTGGCGGTTGGCCTCTGTGGAAAAATTAAGCAATGAGGATGTTACAAGAGTCAAACGTGCCGGTGTCGGGGAAAAGCGACCAACTTACAAAGCTAGGCTCTTTATTCAAACAGGCTTCCACAAACTCTTTCAGAGGTTTACTGTAACTTCCTTCCAGCGTCGGTGGGTTGTTCTTTGGGATGAGGAACAAGACCTTCATGGGATGGAGCTCAGAGTGGGGTGGCTCTCCTTTCGCCAGCTCGATCGCCGTTATGCCCAGCGACCAGATGTCTGCCTGCGTGGCCAAGATGCGGCGACAAGAAAAAAAAAAAAAGGCTCGTTCAAGTATTGACATGTAAAGAGGTTGGCTGAAGCGGCACGAGTTTATTTGAGGGTGAGATGACAAAGCACCATGACTCATAGACATTATTCCCAAAATACGACAGTTTAGTCAAGGCACAAACAGAAAACAAGGATTAAATGGAATAAAAACCTCAAGCACTCCACCCGTGAATTCTTTTGCCGTTTTGTTTTGCTACTAACTGATAAACAAGCAAATCCATCCATCCATTCTGACCTTTGAATCATATGACGACTGTTTTATGACTTCAGGCGCCATCCAGAAAGGAGTCCCCACGAACGTGTTCCTTTTGATCTGAGTGTCAGTCAGCTGGCCCGCCACGCCAAAGTCGGCCAGTTTCACCTCGCCTTGTTCCGACAGCAACACGTTGGCAGCTGAAAATGAGACGATTGAGCTTTACTGCTCTTGATGACATCATAAATTGAACTCAATATTGTGGATTAAAAGAGAACAGGTCTTTTCTGATAATGCTCATCATTCAAGTCTGATGGCAGAATGACATATCTAGTTGTTAGCACTAGCGTCAGCGCAAACGTGACCGTCGAGAGCCGTGTACGTGTTTATCGCAAGAGATGATGTCATAGCGCAGGAGGGTTCTGTTAATATTTAGCACATTCTTCTTCAACTTTTAACCGTGGATTTGTATTTTCACCAAAGTGCGCTTCCTGCTTTCCATTTACGGCACACAGTTTTAATGAATCATCAACTTTCTCACCTTTGATATCTCTGTGAATTTTCTTTTCAGAGTGCAGATATTCAAGCCCCTTTAGGATTTCTCTCAAAATGGTGGCAATCTGAGTCTCATCCAAGGAGCCCGGTTCCAACTGCAAAACACGTTCAGTGACTTTACATTTGAAAAGCAAAATGGATGTGAAATGTTTTTGAAGACCGACTTACCAAATCAAGGGCCGACCCTCCACCCAGATATTCCATAATAATCCATAATTTTGTTCCCTGAAAAAAACAGGAGAGGAATTTTGAGTGTTCACTCAATAAATATTTCAGGAGTGTGGACCGCCATTCTTTTTTAGCATACGTTTAGACATATATTGCAGGATTATGCAAACCTTAATGAGGGGGTTTATTGAAGTGTGAGGGCTGGGCAGGTCTTGTTTTGTTTTTTTTTTGTTTTTTTTTGTGGAGGAAAAGCGGGGCAAAGGTTCGACAATGAAATAGCAGGACTTCTTATCTAACATTAACCAAGAGGCAAGGCAAGCACATACAATAGGTCATTTATGAAGGATAACTTGACTTGCACAAATTTGAATTCTGAAAACTCTCTGGCTTTATTCTGCACAAGGGCACCAAGCAACCCCTCCTAATCTACCAAAGAGCTTTCTCCAGCTACGATGTTTTCCACCACTAGCATAGCATCCCCAAAGACAACAAAAATATACCTACTTCCAAAAAGCCTCAATTCCCTCCTTCAGCCAGAGGAATAATTGACATAATGGAGTGCCATTACTCTCCGCGTTGCCCCTAAGTAGCCCACTAAATGCTATTAGAGGCACAGTAAGCATAATCGCACAATGTGAGAATGTAGTATAACAAGACGAAATATTTACAACCCACAACTGACCCTTTGTAGTTGCTGTGACTATGAGAGATGACCAAAATGCCAAAGATTTTTCTTTCCTTACATTGCAACATTTACCTGCATTTAAGTGTAGAAACCAAAACGTTTTCAACTTGAGCCTCATTTATTCGTATCTACAGACGCATTCGTGCCCAACCATTTGAATTCCCCAAGGACGTGCCCGCTAAACCTGCAATATTTCTGAGAGCGGCATGCTCCAAGTTCAACGCCAGACGTTTCCGCTCGAGCTCACCTTGAGATAGGATCCAAAGTACTTGGTGATAAAAGGACTGTCGCACTGGCTGAGAACTGTAATTTCCTGTTGGATGTCCTCAATCTCATCCTCCGCTTCTTCCAGGTCAATTATTTTAATGGCCACCACCTTCTGTGTGCGATTGTCGATGCCTTTAAACACCTCGCCAAAAGAACCTTTGCCTATCCTCTCCAGCTTGGTGAAAAGCTCCTCTGGGTCAGCTTTGAGGTTCTGAGGGACGGGAAAAAATAAGTGTGAGAACATGACGTCAAATTCAAATAGTATTTTTCATTTTCAATTCGTGACCTAAGCATTTTAAGCTTCGACAATATCATAATACATTGCGTGTGTGTGTGTGTGTGTGTGTGTGTGTGTGTGTGTGTGTGTGTGTGTGTGTGTGTGTGTGTGTGTGTGTGTGTGTGTGTGGCGGTGGGGGGTGCTCTATTGACTCAACTAAATGGCTTATTTCCCCGTAGAGCGCCAGAGTGGAATAGTGGACCTGAAGTGGGACACTCCCACTTCCTTTCCTACTATACAATCATTAGACCAAAAGATTACAGGTTCAGCAGCCAAACATTTGAGCACAGAAATGAAAAGCTTTCATTTTAGTGCTGCACGCAATATATAAAAAAAAAAAAGGAGAATGATAACACCACTGTCCAACGCATGCATGTCCAGTACTCGACCTAGCAGGTAAGACAGCCTGGAGCTCACAAAGCTAATTCCTCATGAGTGTCCATCCCAGGAGGACAGTTTCCTGTAAAAGAGCTAATGCATTGTAGGGGATGCCGGACGGCCAAGTTGTTGCTCTCGTAAAAAGTGCAGTTGGGGTGTGGTGTGTGTGTGTGGCTACTCAATTTGATAGCAATAGGACTTTACAACAAAGAACCTGGTCGGCGTAGAATAATACGACGCAGAAAGAAGACAAGCAAAAAACTATTCAAACATCGCTCATCCAGGTGAAAACAACGCTGAGCTGCTCCTCGGCTAAAACAACAAGTGCGCTGGGAATGTACTCACCATAGTCGCAGTCAGCACGTTTACGGCCACTGACTTGAGCTGGGTTAGATGCTCTCCCGGTGTGCGCCGCAAACACGCCACGCTATGCCGTCCGAAGGCCACGCCCTCACCACTAACTGCCAACTAATCTCCGCGTTATGATCCCACTGGCTGTAATGGAACCTGTGGCGGCGGCGGGTCGCCATTTTCCCAAAACTCCTCATGATGTGTATTTGCTAAAATGTCATAATTCGGAGAGGACAGATATGGATTTGGGCAGTCATTGGATGGATGATTATCTTGTTGAGCATCAATAAAATGTGGATGAGTATTTGGCACTCACTTTTATCTATTTCTAATCTGTGAAGGGATATTAAAATTATATAAAACGCTGTGGCACACACTGTCCTGGCTGCCCGGTACAATATGTTTCAAGTGATAATTAAGTGAGAAGAACAAAATTGCGCAACTGCACTTTGTCTAACTGGGAAGTAACTGACTTTCAAAGTACAAAAATATCTTTGCATAAAAAGGGACTACGAAATCTCAGCATCAAAAATAAAGTCTGGTTAAAGGACTCACGACTACAGTATTTAGCATAGTTTCTAACGAAGGCTATTATGTAAGGTTTTTCACGTTTTCCCCATTTTAAACAAGGCTACAAATCTTAGCAGCTATTAGGTTCACTATTTTTGTTTAATAGCAGAACTTCTGTGTCAATTTTCCATTCGGGATTATAAATGATAATAGTATGCAAGATCCTCCAAAGCTTCATTATATTGTTTTGAATTAATGAAAATATAAGGAGTATAAAGTTGGATGTTTTGGGGAGAGATGTGTGCATACAGGTAAATATCGGAGCTTCAAACTACCATGTTGAGAAATTATGGTGCATACTAAGACACTGAAATATATATATACCTTATGATATGATTCAAAGTAGAAATAGTTAAAACAGTTTTCTTAATATCTGTGTAGATTATCAAAATATTCAAAACAGTGATGCAATCAACAAGATGAAATCGTGCAAACTATACTCTCATTCTAGCCAACATAACCTTCATTTGTTAAATTTCTTGTTCTCCCCAGAAAACGCTCAAATGTGATATTGAGGGTAATGCTACTGAACATAAATACTTCCTAATCTGTCTTCTTTTCCCTCAAAGTGTATTATTGACTTCAGCACAAAAGAGGTTGTGTAAAAGCCGTATTTAGAGAAGTTCTGATGAAATGACATGACATTCTGCAATTTCCATTAGTTTTAAGCCCTCACAATGTACAGAGTGCTAAGAAAGTCTGAATACAGTTGCAGGTTAGTAGTGACACTAGAGAAGAACCGCACAAGCAGCGAAAAATTCACTAAAATCATAATGTTTAGTTGTTGGATGTATGGAGCTTACCTGAATCCCCGGAAGCCCACTTTGTATCGGGGAGTGAGCCATTGCGTCAAGTCAGCTAAGAAGACGGCTTTCCAACCTCGTTTAAGAGCTTGCCTCTTCGGCGATGTGGTCGCTTTACCGACCCCTGTTTAAGACGACACGGGTCCGCAGTGCAGTCCAGGCGAGGCTATTCACGGTGTCGGAAGCAAAAGTTGTTTGATTTACAAGCTCGGGCTCGACTTGTGTCGCCTTGTACTTCGAACCGCGTCCCCCTTGCCTTCCGCAGTTAGCTAACGATTGCGACGCTAAGCTACTTCAACTGCTAGTTGACAAACAGTTCCAGTTTGCTTTAAATTCTGTCTCGGGGGTCCTGCGTGAGCTGTCGAAATATAGGCGAAATCATCCCTTTGTTGAAGCGGAATTCTGGCCTGAAAATATTCCCAAATGGTTTCCGAACATGCACTGTTATGTAGTTGTATCGTTAGTTGCTCTCAACACTTTTCTAGCTCCCTCGGCGCCATCTTTGTTAATGTCATTTTCATTTCGTGGGCATAGCCAATCGGAGTGAAGAACAGCGCGTTGTGTGGGTGACGTCAGCACCAGGTCAAGAACGTCACAGAAGAACACAAGTCGTGACCAAAGTTCATTTTTGAGGCATTTTGAGAAAAACGTTTGAGTATTTATTCGTTGTATTATGTAAATGACAATGTTTTGAATAACACGCTTAAGTATAATTGAAACTGTATTGTTCATATTGTACTGGGTGATGACACAATTTCCATTATAGCAATACGTTCTGTGGTTCTAATGTCACCATCAACACTTGTTTTTGGATGACGACATAATTTGTTGGATGGAAGTAATGTTTGATTTTTAAGGAAAATTTAACAAAAAAATAAGTAGATGCTCCCTTTGGTCATTAACATCATGCAATGTTCCCCTTAATGATGACGCACGCGCGCACACAGACGCACACACACACACACACGCACACACACACACAAAGACACAGACACACGAAAGCAAGCATTTAACATAGCCTCATAGCTTCACACTGTTGCTTTTTTTCACATTTGCGTTTGTTTGTTTTCCTCTTTCTCATCATCACTCTCAACAGAGTCTCTCTTAAAGTCCATTTTCTGTTTGGGGCCTCTGTCGTCATCCACATTTTTTCTGAACTGGGCCTCGATTTCGGTGGGATCCATGTAGGTGTAGAAGTATGCCATGATGGAGAAGATAAAACACACGGCAACCAAAAGCGAGGCGAAGAGGACATATTCCGCCCACTTTAAACAAGGAGGAATCATGTATCATCATCTCATCAGTCACTGTGTGATTTTTCTTTTTTTAATTACCTGTTCAGGAATCTTGGCAAGCTCGGCCACGATCAAAACGATGAAATTGCCAACGGCGACAGTAAGCAACCAGCCCGCTTGCAGCACCGCTTTCATGTTACTAGGCGCCTTGGAGACACGAATTATGGCACAGAAAGAACACAGCAGTGTAAAATGTTTGAAGAAAATTACTGGAAACATGCACAGAGGCCTACTAATAGAAAAGTAGTGCTTTGGTATCACCCTGTGACATCTATAGGCTATTCAAATATTGTTTCAGTCATGGCAGGGCTTATTTACTGTTCTATATTGATTAGACGTGAGTACGCTACCTGTGAGTAAGAGAATTCCAGGCCTGTGACAGAAAACATGACCTCTCCCGCAGTGATGAAGAAGTACTGTGGAATCTGGAGGGCCATGTGAACAGAGTTGCGCTTGATGTCTTCAACTGCGCTAATAGCCTCGTGACACTAACAGAAAAATAAAATCATATAAAACACTAAAAATGAATGACGAGCCAAGTTTACAACGATGCACGTGGAAAACTCACAGAAGGTCCAAACGTGAACGTGCTGTGGATAAGGAAAGTGTACGAACTTCCGAATCCAAACTCCCTGCTATATTGACACGACTCTGACCCGCTCCTGATGTTAAACGTGGTGCTGATCATTGCAAAAAAAAAAAAAAAACATTCATATATTAGCTGCAAAATTAAAATGATTGTTGTCAACGGGTGGGAAAGTTTTAGTTTACTTACATTCCATTTTTAATTTGGGAATAGTTTGAATAATATTCTGGTTCAAGTAAAGTGGGGTCTGCTCCACCAATGGACACATTGACTGCTGTTAACATTCCGTTGATAAATCTGAAATAAAACCAATAAATGAATTGACAAATAGCCATCAAATTTCTACTGCACACATTTTCTAATTAATGTGGTTATATAATTTTTGAACTGAATGCCAGCAGAACCATTTCTGCTTCCATATGAATAATGTCCTATTAAAAAATAAATGTAATTTACCTGATTGCATTATTTCCTTGCTGCGGCTTGGCCTTCAGATCTTCAGTCTGAGATGAGGACACAGTGCACATTAATTCACGTCTCGATCGAATGGAATCGTACGGAACTCACCAACAGCCACTCTTGTGTGACGTTTGAGGGAAGCAGAAGTGTCTGTCGCACTCCCTTGGTTAAGAAGAGCGGTCTTGTTACTCCTCCATGGCTCTCCACAGACACACTGATTTCTTCCTGTCCAAATGTTAAGTACTGCTCGCTGGCCTGCCACACAACACAAATGCAGAATAAGAATAAAAACACGAATGAAACGGTCCCCCATTTTGGTGGCGTTTACTCAAAATAGCAGCTTCAACTCAAGATGGCTGACTAACTGCATACCTGATTTGGTGGGAGTTCCAACTGCACATTGTCAGGCAGGTTGACTTTGAGTGGCTGAGCCCCCATGTTTAAGAATTTCAACTGGCTCTGTGATGATGATGGGAATGTGGGAAGTGTTTTCTACGAAAAAAAAAACAATTAAAAAAAAAAAGAACAACACAAAATGTGGCTCAAAGTTAACGAAGATCACCAAACACGATTCATCTTCCACTTACGTCAATTTCAACCTGAACTAGAGCAGCGCAAACAAAGGCCAACGCTGCCAGAAACATCCCCACTGTCATTCTTTTCAGAGGCCTGATGAAACAAATTCCATCATAAAAACTTAAATGCAGTATATTGTTTGTGTCATCAATTATATATATAAAAAAATAATCCTACGTGAAGTTCAGGCCACATTTTTTGATGAGAGGGTAGATAACACTGTCCATGATGGGCACCAGGGTCAAGATCAGAACAGGGTTGACAGTCTTAAAATGAGAGTGAAAATGAGGCGAGTGTAACACCTTCACACACACACACACACACGCACACACACACACACACACACACACACACACACACACACACACACACACACACACACACACACACACACACACACACACACACACACACACACACACACACGCACGCACACACACACACACACACACATTGAATTGACTCAGGCCTACCTGCATCTGATCAGGCTGGATGACGAGAGCTCCCTGAAGACACACACACGCACATCTTAGCACTCACATATTGTGTCTCGGCATTTCAATATTTCTTAAGTAGTAAACTTACAAAGTTGCCATCCATGGTGGTGGCCTGCAAAGTCCACCTGGAGCCCTTAAAGACAAGACAAGTGTTTGGAAGGCGGCTGGTGCAACATTTGGAGCTTTTAGCCTTCATTGAAATACCTTCTGGTCAAACAGAGTCCAAAACATTGGAAGTGGAATGTAGAGGAAGAGAACCTTCAGCACCATCTTGACTTGAGCGATCAGCAGTTTCTACAGGGCAGGAAGGAAGAATTGGAGACGAATATCAAGCATAGCTGATAAGAAGAATATTTTGAAGTGAAAGCAAGAGAATTGAAGCCAAGCTTACATCATACTTCTCCTCCGCCCAGTCCATCCAGTGCTGCCTCTTGGGGAATCTGCTGCTTCTGTGCCTGTAGCGGTTTTTGATGGCAAACTGAAAGCAATAGAAACAAAACTAAATTTGTTACCACAGCAGGAGCACTTGAAGAAAAACATTGAACAAAAGCAAACGGTAAAGAAAACCAAACAAACTTACACCGATGCATCGACAAACATCCATCATGATGTTTCCTTCGGGCTCTGCTTTGTAGTACATGCCACTGCCGACGATGAACACCACTGTGGGCGAGACATCACACATTATTATCTCTTTGTCTGTCTCTCAATCAATGGAAAAAAGAGATTATAATGTATATGTTGTATATCTAATAATACACACCCAGTGCAACCACCATGAGAGCAGCGGGGACTCCAAAGGCAAGTGGATAGCAGCTTTGCTTGGTGTGGATGCCACATTCTTGAGCTGCCACAAACACACGCAAACAAATGAGAAGTTGTCACCATGGACAATACATAATAATTTAGAAAAACTTCACTCCTCCAAGTATTTTTTTAAATATAATTCTTAACAGTGATTATGACTGTGTTAGTGTAGGTTGACAAGAGTACAGAAAGTACAGTGATCTTGAAGTTTTTTTTTTAGGCCTCACGCTTTTTTAAAACGTTATGATATTGCATTTCCATCTATTTTCTGTGTAAAAGAAACTTTGCTTCTCTCACCTCTCAGAATGGGAGTGATGATGGTTGACAGGAGGCTGCCTCCATTGATGCACAGGTAAAACACAGAGAAAAACGTTCTTCTTTGTTTCTCCTGCACAGGACAATAGGATTGTAAATAATAATAATAATAAAAAGACAGTATTTGGGTTTCAAAACAGAAGCATGTTAAATGTTTTAAGTGGATTATCACAGTTATTATTTACACACAGAATGCTAATAGTCAAACGGGTTTTGTTTGTTTACCAGCCTTGCAAATACAGTGAAAAAAGCCAAACTACAGAAAAGACACATTATGGTGTCATTGTATCGCAATACCTCGACGTGGTGCTGTCATGTACTCACCTGGTGGTCATTGAACTGGTCCCCACCAAAGGCAGCCACGCAAGGTTTGATACCCCCAGTGCCCAGAGCGATAAGGAAAAGACCCACCATTGACATTGCACTGTACGTCAACAAAAGTATGACATTCTCTTAAAAACAGGCTATCAACTGCCATATTTCAGATTGGAAAAATAGCATCAGAAGACACCCACACGTGGAAGGTCATGTTGTCGGGCGTCCCGTCTTTGTCGGAGTCTGTGATGTCGTGGATTGCGCTGACAGCCATGGTTACCTGACCCACTGCGTAGACAATGGACAGGTAGATGATGGTCCTGAGGGAGGAAGTTACAAATCCAATGAACTATAAGTCATGATTTAAAAGAGAGAGACCGTGGTCGGCAGCCACTCACTTGAATTTCCCCAGCCAGGAGTCGGCAACAATGGCGCCCAGAATCGGGGTGAGGTAGCATAGGGCGACAAAAGTGTGGTAGATGGAGGTGGCCAAGTCATCGTCCCAGCGCAGGAAATACTTAAAGTACAGCACCAGGACAGCTTTGGAGAAGTGGGCAAAAAAATAATATTTTCAACAATTTTCCCAAATTTATAATCAACTGTGGATGTGTGACTCGTGTTTTGTCACATGGGCAAGAAATTAAGTCTCACCTCGCATGCCATAGTAGGAGAACCTCTCGCAGAACTCATTCACCACAATGAAAAATATGCTGAGTGGATAGCCACATACTGCTATGTCCTGCAAAAACGGAGAAGGTGCAATCACATGCCTCTTAACCATCAAGCTTGTTCCCTTTTCTGACATTTTTGTCAAGGCGGTCGAGGTTTTGAATTGGGGAGTGGAAGGCCCACTCTCTGCATGTTGCACCCTCTGCAGCATGAAGAATTCAACTCAGTCTGACAGAACACATTCTTGTTCACCTTAGGAAATTAACTGCTGTCACAGTTTAAAGTCATTTTTCGTTCTGCCCGACATGGACATGTCCCTGGGCTTTTAAGTTCTGTTTTTTCTGATACTATACATTTGTTTTTAAATAGTCACACACTATGTGCAGTGGCAACATGGAACCTAAAGCTGTCAGATTTGAAATTGATTTTTTCTTTTTACTGAAACACCGTCGATATATTTTTAATACAATTGGCGAAAGTCTGTTATTTTAGTTGAAATAAATATTCCCCTGACGTCGATTTTAATGTTTTTGCGCTTACAGGATACCGTAGTGTGGTCAAAAGTATCGCGAGATTTGATGTTTCTGCGTGTGGTTTAAGATGGCTGACTGAAGAAGCAATGTCAGAGTAGCGTCCGTCCTCCAGATAAACAAAGACGCGTCAAGTAACTATCATTTTAACTGATGCATTTTATTGTTTACTGCATTAACAAGCTGCGCTAAGCAGGGATGTATTTTTGATCGATTTTCTTGATAATATTCCTCAGGTGTATCAACCATGGCTACCGGTGCTCAGGTGTGTTCGTTGTACAAGAGGATTCTCGTGCTGCATCGCTTTCTGCCGCTACATTTGAGAGCCCTGGGCGACAACTACGTGAAAGACGAGTTCAGAAGACACAAAAACGCTTCGCCTGATGAAGTGAAAAGCTTCATGAAAGAATGGGACAACTACAAGGACACTCTGCAGTCCCAAATTCTGGACTCGGTCAGGGACAAAAATGGCCCTGTGAAAATTGGTGTCGACCTTCCAGAGGAGAAACTGAAAGACTTCCAAGATGAACAGATTGGACAACTTTACGAGCTCCTGCTTGAATCCGCCAAATCTAAAGATCAGTTTAATATCCAAGAGGACAACAAATGAATAGCCTTGGGTGTCTGTTTGTGGGTTTATTATGAATAGATCATGACGAATAAGCAACAGCAATGCTGTTATAATTATCATGTGAAACCACAGTAACCCACATGGAAGTAACATGAGAGTGCTGAATTAATTTCAGCAAAGCGCAAACGTTAAGGTTATTGTTAACTCTAGAAATAAATAACCACGCATTAAATCAATGTACTGTAAACGTTTTTGTTCCTTATCTCTGAAAATAAATGGTGCTTTGAGCCCCACCGCCAACTGACTTGGTTACCTCACGTCATATTCCGTGCTCATGTCCAATAAACGTGACATTCGTTCAGTTTTATTGTTATTACATCATACAACATACCGAAGGGTAAAAATACAGTAATTTGATAGCCAACAAATATAGAGTACCCGCTGCCCCCAAATGATTTACTCATTTTTACTTCAGGAATCAACATCTAGATGTAATAAATGTTTTACCTTTCCTTTACTCTTCCCTTTCTTGGGCTCCTTAAAATCTGCACCTAAAAACAACACGTATACGTTAAGTCAGATTTATGGCAGTTATAGACTCACAAAACTAACCTGCCATGTCAACAAGCTGCTTTCAATCTGGAGACCATTCACACTTGACTTGCCACAGTGTTTTCCTTCTTCATAATGCTTACTAGACATTCATACATCCTACATTCCTGCTGACTGTTACTTTTATGGTGGGCGGTAGCATGATATGATAACGGAGTCCCTGAAGCCTCCATAAAAAATATTCTTAACAATACAACTTCAGATTGAACACAAAGCAAAAACAAGCTTCAGAGAAATTAGTGTATTTATTTCAAGAAAAGCAGCGGGGGGAGAGGGAACATCAGCTTACAGCAGAACTGTGATTTGTGTTAAATACAAATAAAAAAAAACTCACTGCTGCCCAAATATAAAAAGACAATTTCAATTGGATGAACACTAAAATGGTAAAAGCTTCAAACGACCCCCCCCCCCCTGTAGGCGCAGTGTCAGGTTCCACCCCTCCTCGTTTTGGCATGAAGGTGAAAAATATCTGTACAGTGTTTGAGATCCACACAGCAAAATCTTTTGCAAATATTGCACACGCTCCTTTTTCCTTTCCATATATACACGCACAAATAAACACCTCAAGTCACCCCTTCTTTTTTTCTTTAGGATGCAATGGCGTTAAATAATCTAAAACCCTCCCAAGACAGTGAGGCAATTTCATATTGGCTAACATACAGGAGGTTAAAATCGTAGAAAGATAACATCATGTACAAGGGTGACTGATGCATGGAAGCTGCATATACTGCTCATGTATACATCAAAAGAGGGAATTATAAAAGTGTGCTGTACATAAAAACACAGTGTGACTGATTATCAAAAAGAAAACCAACAATATCATGTGAGGACATGCATAATAGCATCCGCTAACAGAAACTAAATGACATCATGCCATTTTGAGCCCCCCCGCTCAAGGTTTCTAGTCCAGACCTGCTCAGTGAGCGGCAACAACTGTCCAGTCTGTGTTGTCCCTCGTTGCCGCGCCTTTCTGCCTCTTCACACCACCGAAGAAGAGCTGGGGATGCCCTGGATGGTAGCCCCCGTGGGCGTGCCGCTGATGGCGTTGAAGATATGAAGCGAATCGGGAAGAGGGCTTTTGATGCCATCTTCCACTGTGCTGATCTGCAGACGCCAAGGCAAAATCAATACACTTAAAAGAGATGGCATTGTAAATATGCTGACAAAAAAATGTCATTTCTATACAGTGCGGATGGTATTCAATCTTAAAGGTTGGACTGTATAGGGGACATATGAGTGAGCAGATCTAATAGATACTGAATGCACACACAGATGGAAAGTATGGAGAAACACACAGGCATGCACACACACTCAATAAAAATCATATTGATCAAGCCAGATGTCACATTCACAATAAAAAGTGGGTGGAACATGTGGCTTATTTATTATAGCCATGTTAAGATAAGCGTGTATGTGTGTGTGTGTAGAGATGACTTTGCAATCATCACTAAGAGTGGTGTGTGGTGTTATAATTTTCAAGAATTGTAATGCATATATGCTTTTGCATTAATCTGGCTGGACCAATCATTGACACTTCGCATCATCATTACCATCCAATCTGCTCATGTCAGCACCAAGAGAAAACAAAAAATTTGCGTTATCCACATGCATGTCGCGTTACGTTCCATCTTATTAGGTTTCGTTTTGGAAAACTCACTTGCTCGTGCATGATGATGGACAGCTCCCTGGCTAGGTCTCTGTAGTTGGCCTTCATCTCGTCGTGATACTCCTGCTGGTCCTCTTTGATGAGCCGCTCGTTGATGCCCAACCCGTGGCCGCACGCTTCGACGAAATGCCTGTGGGCCAGGGCGACAGCGTTGAAGAAGCGTGACGAAGATCTAAGCCAACATCTGTCGGGAGAAATCTTACCTGAAGACTTCTTTCAGTTGTTTGACCTTGTTATCGGGATACTTCTTGGCACTCGCGTCGTCCAAAAAAGCTCGAGCGTACGCTAGCGGACCGGCATTCACCTGCACAGGGATGAGATTTAAAATGTGATGGAGGTGACTTCTCCACATTTATCTGTTTATTTGCCTTCTGAGCACTTGATGTCCTAACCTGGACGCTGATGCTTCCCTGCAGTTTGAGCTGCAACCGAATCATGTCCACCTCATTGGCGGAGCACAATTGATTCAGCTCAGCGACCTTCTTGTTCATCTCATCAATGGCCACCTCGATGGGGCTGAGGTCTTTGTGTTGCTGGTACATCACGGGGATACGTTTCTTCACGTAAGGAAAACGGTGTGTGGCTATGGGGGAGGAGTGTTAAAAAAAGCAGACAGTAAAGAATCTTCCTTTGAACTTTTGGATTCATTGCGCCATAAAGCAATATACAAGCGTGATTGTGGCTTCAGAAAGGTCCTTGGGGAAACAAGCTGACATGTTCGGAATCTAATCTAGATCTTTGACGCACGTGTCGACATGTGACAAGTCTTACTGTAAGGAAGGACGTTAACAGTAAGAACATGTGGAACCAAAGTGGAGGGTCACCTACTGGTTAGAATAGTCCTGCGTTTGCACTGCTCCTCCACCCCGCCTTGCTTTTTGCCCGACACGGTGAAAGGCATCTCGAACACAAAGCGATGGATGTTGTGGCTTCTTTCAAAATCCGTCTTCCTGTCTGCCAGTTCTTTGTCCTCCAAATCAGGCGTCACATGCGTCACTTGTATGTAAGCATACTTGGAATCCAAGTCTTTGGGGTTGATCTGCAAAGGAGAGTTTTATGTTATTTTTTCCATCGTGACTGTATGGCAAGTACTCCTCATACCTTTCCAGAGTCCTGAATCATCTTCACGTTCTCTTGACCAAACTTGTCGGAATACAATTTGAGGAGCCTCTGGGATATCTCAGACAACGGTGTGAATTTGGGTTCTTTGTAGATATATTCCTTGCCGTCTTCATCCTCAAAGAAGCCCTAAGGAGAGACAGAAGACATGCCGGACACATGAAAAATAAGTCCACAAAAAACAATTAAACCATCCGTCGACCCGCTTTCTAATGTCCAAGTACACCAAAGCAAAACAATCACTGGCCACAACATTAGGTACACCTGCACAATCAAATCAGATTCAAATGAGTCATAGCCAGTGACTGACAGCGACAATGAATCCCTTAAAACAGACAACCCAAAAGGCACAGGAGGAGCAAAGTGTGATCTTGGTAGTGATGGGAAATGAAGCTTCAAATTTGAGCCATGGACCAATTGTTCTATTTTTTGACTTAAACCAACAGTGCTATCTAGAGGAGACAAAAAATACAACAACTGGTTCATGAAGCAAATCTGAAGGTTCAGCTTGCCATCACTACTTGACAAGCTTTGACCCACTTAAGCAGTGATTTCAATATTTACGGAGGAAATCAAGATGACACTGAAGCGTCACGGAATCGACTGTACGTAAGAAGCAAGGCGAGGAACACAAAGCACACTGCCGTCCTACAACGTTGACTATCACACTCATTTACCTCAGCTTCTGAATCGCTAAACTGGTAATGCTACAGTGGTGTGAAGAGGAGACAGTATCATTACACTTCCCGTGACAGGTGGAAAATAAACACACCCAGAAGCCATGAATCTATTTCACAAATGATATGCATGTAAAAGCTGCCATGCAACAAATGTAGAAGCTTGCCATGAGGAATGTAACAGTCAACTGAGGTAGGAAACGGTACGATGGAGAAAAGCACCCGCCCCACCACATATGGGCAGCTCGGAGACACCAGGAGCGAGGTGCAACTTACCGCTGCCTTAAAAGAGGGCAAAAAAATAAATAAAATAAAAAAAATCGTGTTAGAAAGTTTTAAAACTGCATTATGTCGCATCAGAACATTCAAATTGAAAAAAAAATAGAAGGGGGGGGGACAAAAAGTATGTTTAACTGACCTGGCCAAAGAAGGCTACTCTGAAGTAGGTCCCCAACAACCTCTTGCCCGTGTGCATCACCTCGGTGACTTTACTGTACGCTCGATGCAACGTGTCGTACAGGTGGGCCAGTTTCTGCGCAGAGAATCAAAAATGTGATCGTGACAAACGGTTAGCAGTCCACGCGATCGTCGTCCCAGAAGGACGTGTACCTCAAAGTCTCTCCGCTTCTCATAAATGGGGATAATCAATTTGTAGATGTCCGAGATGAGCTCGTAACGTTCGGCTTTCCACAGGCCGTCGGCGCACTCCTCCAAAAGCTCCATAAGGACGTCCTGAGAGAAATATTCATTTTGTAGGATGAATATAGTGGATGAAAATGTAAACAAGTAAAACCTACTTCGTTAAAGTGGACGTCCTGCATGCCGACGTCCTCCATCATGGCCGCTTCTTCGTCGACGTTTGGCGTCACGACTTTGAACGCCGAGCAGCCTTGTTTGAACATGCCTGCGGAAAAGGTGCAATGTTTACATCGGTGTGACAGGAGAACTTCTGAATGCAGGGTACCTTTTCTCCGCAGGTATTCTGCCACCAGCGCTGCCACATGAACGTAGCACATGGCCGCCTGGAAGAAATGACGACAATTAAGTCAAGGACTTCACTTCACCCTCGATTTTATTATTATTTTTTTTCCACACACCTCAGACAAATCTCCATTCTTGACGTGGATCCGAGCCATGCTGTCCAGCCAGGTTTTCCTGAGCTCCGGTGTGCTGGTGTAAGACTTGGCCAGGCTGTATTGGAGGTCCACCAGCATTTCGGGGTCTCTCTCGTGCTCCTTCATCTGAGCCGTGGCCATCAACACTGTTCGGATTCGCTTGGTCAGGTCCTTCACATCGACTGGGAAAGCTGTGTTCTGTTGAGGAAAAGTTTTTGGTTTTAAATTACCGGTACATTCTTACCCAATAACTCAAACATAAGAAAGAAAATGCAGACCTTGATTGTTCTGTCACTATTGGCACAATTGTTGATTATAGACAAGGAGTGCTGGAAGCGAGTACTTCCAATCCCGATGACGTCGGCTATCAACTGACTGACAGCAATCACCACCTAAAAATCAAAGCACTTTTCCTTTTCTGTCTTTACTCAATAAAGGTTTGGAAACACCACAAGTCAATTGAGCCTACCTGCAAATGTGTCCTGACAAAAGACTTGCGCCCCGTGTAGTCAAAGTTGCTCTTCATGAGAAAGTAGAGCAGATGGGCGGCATCGCTGCGAATGGAGCTCAATTTGGAGTTACAACACTTTAAGATCTCGTAGCAGAATGCGGCGCACATGTCAGCGCGGCCCTCAAAAAACGTGCTGGGAAACTGCAAAAACAGAAGCCGCGAGTGAGCTGCAATGCATCAAAATCTGATGATGATAAAAATCTTCATCCCCACCTTGTAGATGAAAGTCCGCAATGAGGTGAAGACCTGTTTGAGGGCAGTTTCTGACTGATTAATTCGCAGAAAACACAGGTGGACCTCAAAAACTTTCTTCATCAATGGGCTGTGGCCGTGGTCGGCGCACAATTGGTTCTAAAATTGAAAGTGAGTGGAAAGTGACACAATGCACTTTAAAAAGTTGTGCTGCCATAGTTTTTTTTTTTTTTACCTTGAAACCCATGATAAAGATACTGAGGGTGTCGAGGACGGTGAGGCACACTTCAGTGGCGATATTGGCATCCAGCAGAGAATGGTTCAATGTGTCGGCATCCGTGTGACTGTAAGCTAAAAAGAGCGGACGGCTGTAGTATGTTCACATTTCATATTCAGAGTAAATAACTTTACTTAGCGAGGGCAAAATAATACTTTTGTGTGAATTGAAATAATAGTATACATCAAACTTGAATGTCAAGCAAATGGGAAAGGTGAGGTTGAAGTCAGTGAAATGCTGAAATCCAACCAATGTCGTCATAAAATGCGAGCGACGAGTGTGAGTGGGAGGAAAAACGTGATGCCGAGCCCCCCAACAGAGGTCGTGAATGTTTGAAAACTGCCTGCCACCCTGATACATTCTTACCATGCTCTACAGATATTCCAAGAATACTTGAAATCTTTTTTACACTGAAAGCACAAAGAAACTTTGGTAAGAAACTTGTCACAATGTTTTAAAGGCAGAAAAAGCTAACTCAGCCTTTCAAAAATCATTCTTGACAGCAGATTGGGTTTTGAATTAGATGATGATGATAGGATGAGAAGGCGGGGCTTTTTTTTTGCTTGTAGCTTTAAGATGCATGTTGACATGTATGGTGAACTTACTGTGGTTAAAAGTGTATGAGTTATCCAGGCTGCTGAGCTGTTGTAAGCGGGCATGCATCATTCCCGCCCTGTTACGGGACACAGGCAGAGTCTGAGACTTCCTCTCATGCGCTACGTGTCCTGCCCCGTCCTGGTTCCTGATGAGGAAACAGGACAGAGATTGATGACTCTACAAGCGGACCAGAGTTAGCGGAGCAGGTTAGGATGACTTATGGAAAAGCACTCGGAAAGTCAGTAGCTGTATAGTCTACTTTAAAAAAAAAAAAAAAAGTTTTTGGAACTCCATTGCCGTGTTGTTGCACTTCAATAGTGACATCATGCAATAGCTAATAATTTCATCTAATAGTGCAAGCCATGCAAGTTGTCATGATTGCAACCTCACAAAAAAAAAAAAAAAGTCATGCAGTCGTCTATTCCACACAATTGTCTTACCCAAGCAGGAGAGGGCAGGAGCCAGGTTTTAATTAAACTTGCCAGCATTAATGTGAGTAGAAAAACAGCAGCGGGGAATTAGAGGGACAAAAAGACAGCAAACATCTAAAGAGCCTAGTTGAGGTCTGAGCTGTGAGTTCAAAATATTTTATATCATTCGCTGTTTACAGGACAATAAGGCAGGAAAAGTGATTTATTTTACAACAAGTTAAAACTAACAAATTGGATGTGTTTCATTTCCACATCATAACATCAACATTACCTTGCAATGTACCTCTTTCCCATGTATCTGAATTGATGGAGACACACTCTGATGGGGAAAGAAAAAAAAATCAGTTTATGGAAATAAAAGAAACATTTTCCCTCAGGTGAAAAGTTGATGTTGTCTTACTCGACCAGCGTGAAGAAGTCCATCACCTCAGCAGATGTCGCGTTGTTCCAGTACGTAAACAAAGCGTCTGGAGGGTTACATCCAGTTAGCTCGATTTAGTTTTTATTGCAATGGGCAAAAACATCTTACCCTCGGACATGCTTTTGAGCAGATGTAGGAAGCACATGAGGAAGCTCTTGATCTCTGCCTGCTCGAGTTTATCGCATCGGAGCAGGCTGCCCATTGACGAGGCCGGCTGACTCTGTGGCACATGATTTTAGGCAATTTGAACATATCTCAAATTTTTATTGACATTGTGGGTTTGTGAAATATACCTTGTCTAAAGAGTTTCCCTTTTCTGTGTTCCTCTCCGGTAGACTGTTTCCAGAGTCGGTGCTGATGAGGGAGCCTCGGGAATCTGCGTGGCGCACAGAGTTAACATTGGGTGTCGAGGATGCGTGAGGGGAAGCTACAAAAAACAGGAGGATTTATTATTCATAGATTGATTTTTTTTTTTTTTTTTTAGGGAAATAACTATTATGTTTCCTGACTTTTGCTACATCAGCATTTTTGAACTCACCAGTTCCGGAGATAGCTCCAAAAACATCTTTGTGCAAGCTGGTGTCCAAAAAAGTGCTGGATCTGGGCGGTGTCATCAAAGTGTTGGTGAGGAGAGAATCTTCTCTTCCATTCTGATAAAAACAAGATGATTTTAATTTGCACACCGGAGTTAACAGCAGAATCATTTTACAAGGCAAATATAACCGATACCATGCATATGAGTGTAAAGGGCTGCTTGCCCTTTTGTCCTCTGTGTTTAACTAATTGGTTAATCAGAGTCATTTATTTATTTATTTATTTAAATGTATGTATTGAAATTTGTTTTATTTTCATTTTTCCACAAATAACAGTTAAAAGCTTTGTGAAACGATTTTGTAGCGAGTTACATGCAAGTTCAAATGTCGCCGCTGGGTGTCGCCCTTACGCTATTGCAGTGGTTGACGGTGAAGGGGGTCACTTCCTTCACATTCAGCCTGTTGACATTCTCTTGCAGCAAACCAAACAGAGGCAAGTAGAGGGTCGCCAACCTCGCCTGCTGACTCTGGCAAACACATGAATCACTCAGCAGCAGTCTCCAACAACAATCCGACACGGAGGTGAATGAGAACCCTGAGGAAACGCGGCGCCACTTACTTTGGAAGTGTAGCGGTCATCAAACGTGTGCTTCATCATCAGGTTCTTCAGGACCTGAATGGCTATCTGTCGAATCTCCCTGAACTCCTGCAGGGCTGCGTTGACCTCCCGTAGAAGCAGTCCAACCAGGAAGTGGTTCTTGCAAAAGTCATCTGTCAGCGAGTAATCCGGTTGGAGGTCTGAGGGGAGGAAGTGCAGGCAGAGGAGATGATCTCCACTCAATCATTCTATCAATAGCACAATCAAGGACTGGAAGTCATAAAGGACCATCAGTCATGACCAAGACTAATTTCAGCATTGATGATAATTCGCCTACCTTGATATCTCAGTATCCTCCCTTTTCCGAAAGGCATGGGCAGGTTCAAAGGAACATAGTGCTCGTGGTTGCACACAACACGGAGGAACTCAAACTTGAACTCAAACAGCGTCTGCGTTGGGAACAACAAATCATCCATCCATCAAAACCGCAATTGGTATTGTAAATAATTCACATTTATAATAAAACTACATACCTTGGGATCTCCAGGCATAAAGCAATTGATGTAGTTGTTGATTTGTTTAAACACGAAACCTCGGTCCATAAGGTTGAAACAGCGCTGAAGCGAGTGATTTTGTCAGGAGTTACAAACTGTGACATCAAATGTGGAAGTTAAAATGTTAGATGAACAAACCTTGATGAAGACAGCCAGGCTATGGTTGGCATTCCTGGCAGCATCTAGATTGTCTTTGTATTTTTGAGTGATGTGAGGCATCATCATGTTGACCACAGTCTCGACGGTGTGATGAAAGGATGCTGAGAATCTCTGATTCCGAGACAGCTGATGGGCACAACCGGGTTGTTAGTCAGTGAGACTTCGGGTGTCTGAATGCGTTTGTCCAAAAATTGACTCATTGGATTAAATATTATGAGTATGTGGTAATAAATCATGAAAGCTTTATGATTATATATGTGGGGGAAAAACATGTATGTGGTTACTTTATGGGGTATGAACAAATGGCGGCAAATGAAACTGTACACCGAATAAGTGTTGAAGAGACTTGTTGTTACTTTGTGGTGCTGTGGCTATCCACAAGACCAGACATGTCTCTAAACTGAGAGCCAAGGAGATGAGGTGTCATGAAGCAGACCTCTGAGTCAACTTGCATCCCAACCTTGTGGGTAAATTTACCTTCACTTTACAGTTCTCAACCAAATACTGAGCCATGGACTTGACTAAGGCTTCAAAGAAATACCAGGAATACTGCGGGGAAGAGAAAAAAAAAGTAAAATCATCACATATTTATACACGCTAATTCGCTAAAAAGCACCAATCGATCACCTTGAGCAGCTTGTTACATGTGAGGAAGTCGGTAGAAGGCTTCAAGATGGCCGTCATGGCTTTAGCCAGCTCTTCGTGCACGCTTCGGCTGGTGGACACTGTGTTTGGCTCAGTCTTGAAAACAAACTGGAAAAACACAATAATAATGGTGAGGAAGCTGTGATAATCAATAAAGGATGGATGATGGATGGGTGGTAAGATAGATAAAAACATATATAGAGCAGATGGCTAGCTAGATGGCTGCTAGCTAAAGATGGATGATAGCTATGTAGCTAGCTAGAGATGGATGATAGCTAGCAAACCTGCCCTATTTAGCTAGCTAGCTAGCTTTAGAGAAATAGATATCCTTCACGCTGTGAGAAAAAATAAAGTAACAAACAATATTTTTTCACCTTCACGTATGACCTCAGGTAGTGCTCCAATCCCTCCTCATGACACTGGGCCACAATGTGGATCATGACTCTACAAGACGAACAAGAAAAGATGGGAGGTTCGGACCGAATGAATCTTCAGTGCACGAGGGGTAAGCCGGAGATACTCGCCTGGTGACGTTGACTGCTACATCTTCTTGGCTGGCACTGGTCAGCACCCAAAACAGTTGATTCAGAGTGGTAGGTAAGAACTTGATCATCACGTGACTTTCCATGGCGTGCAGACTCTGATGAAAGAGTAGCCAAGAAGTAAGTCCGTTATGTTTACACTCGTGCCGCTGAAGTTTTCCCATGTGTATATTAACCTTCAGGTATTTGACCAGTTCACCTCCCGGTGCTTGGGGTGATGATGCAATACTCTGACAGTGATGAAAGAAATTGTGCAAATGTTGATCCTGAAACACAAAGATGGTTCACTGACAGGTGACGGCATGAGTCGTCATTTCAAAACAGTCGAAGAACACTAACCTGAGTGTAAATGGTGGACACGAGGTGAGTCGACACCTTAAATAAAGGCTTGGCTCCATCAACCCATTTGACTTCGGGACCTGAATGCTAAAAAATAAAACAGAATAGATTAAGTGGAGCCTTGTAATTTTTATGTCAAAACTAAAACCCTGTTCCCATTACCTTGCTGGCACCTCCCTGGCAGCTAAGATATCCAGCGGGCAGGTTGGCCGCCACAGGGATGTGACACTCGTTCATGATCACACGGCCGTCTTTCAGCAGAGGAAGCCAGGCGTAACCCACTAAGGATTCGGAAAATAAAGAATGTGTTCATTTCGCCAGTAACTTTGAAGATATTACGCGATTTAGCTACCTTGCGTCTCAACCTGCTCTCTCTTTTTCGTGCTAGCCTTGGTGTTGCTTTCACAGCTGACGTGATAGAGAGTGAAGAGGAGATGATGTTTCTCATGAAGCTGGGTTGGAAGTTCAATCTTAAACTGGGCGAGATATCAAGACATCAATATTCCGGCATGGACCGGAGGGACATATTGTTTCTTGTACTAATAACCTCATCGTAGAACTCGGGATTCTGCTGATGATGCAATACCGCAGCAAAGGCACTTTTACGAAACAGAGGTCCTCCAGGCCGCCCGTAGATGCACTGTGAAATGATGGCAAAAATTTGGCGTAAAGTTTCCGATGCGTGGGATTATTATTTCAATTAATCAGAATACCTTAATTGGTAAAGCGTCTTCATCATCTGAGTCCATAAACTCAATGCAGACGGCCAAGTTTCTAGCCTTTGGTCAGACACAACAAGTCACGAGGTGTACTCCAAAAAGAAAAAATGTCGGCGTTCAACAGGCTGATACCTTTGCAAAAGACTTCTGGCCGTCGTACTTTAAGAATTTGGGGTAGACGTAGAGGTGATTGTTGTAGATGGTGAAAGGTTGGGAGCATTTGGCGATGTATGGCACAAACTCCTCCACCTCAAAGAAGACTGGACTCTTCTCGCTCAGATCAAACTGCTTCACGGGAATGTAGGATGAGGTAACACAATCTGGGACAAGGGTATAAACGCTCGCTGGGTATTACGGTAACACGAGACGCATCCGATTTAACCGAGAAGAGACATTCGAGCGCTTACTGGTCAAGTCCGGAGCTACGTTGTCGATGGTCACGTCAAGATTTCCAAGGATTACAGGCAGCTTGGCCATTTTCTCTGGCCTGAAATGGAAAAAAAAAAATCTACATCTGCTAAGGGTTGAATGACACGAACACCCGCGTTTTGTTTTGATGTCAAAGCATTCCAACAGATGTTGGAAAACTACAATTATTTTAATACAAACTTTCTGAAGTCAGCCAGCAATTTGAGCATGTCGTCATTGGACAGCTTGTTGTTGTCTTGTCTGTACAAAGGCGAGAAGCGAGCACTTTTGTCAAGCGTCCCAGAAGCATCTTTGAACAGTGGCCTGCCGCAAAAACAAATTCAAGTTAGCGCTGACAGATGACGATAATAAAAATAAAAATGTGTCTCTCAAAAATGTGTACCTGGCTGACCAAGCAAAAGGCATTCTGTACTGGCCTAAGCGATGACATGCCAACTTGGCATTTTTCAGAACTTTCTGAGCCACCTGTGGAAGTATATTAGCAAAGTCAAGGAAAATTGAATCAGGTCCATAATGGTCCGTACCTTGGTGGAGTCAGAACTCTTCATGTAAGGCTCGGCGCAGTGATTGATTCCTCCCTGCAGCACCTTCTCGATGCGAGCCACCAGGAAGATATCAGGGTGGGGGCATGTTATTGAAAAAACTCCCTGCCAGGAGATTTGAATTATTAAAGTGGAAATGTGTCAACTTCAATAACAACAAGACAGTTGGAAACTTTTTTTTTTTTTTTACCTGCCGGGGATAGCACATGACTGTTTCTGGCACTCCGTGAACCAATCGTGGGCCTTCAGGGATGATGTCACCTCCCCCATTTATATACTGAGTCTCATAATTGGGCATCATCCCCCTGACAGATGGATGGTTGAGGTCCACGTGGAAGTCAGATGATATCTTTCTTCCATTTTGGATATCAAACAGTGACAGTGTCACGTAGAAAGGCTCCACCTAAAGATCGAGAAAAAAAAAAAGCTCTTGAAGGCCAGAAGGAGACAGTCTAAACTGCAAAGCCCGTCGTCTGGTTGCTATGGCAATAGTCTCAGTATCAAAACAGTACGCAAAGATCAACCATACGTTTTGCCGATAATTATATTTCTGGGATTTATGGTCTCCTGAAAAGGGAAACTCACATTTGTCGTGGGTCCTTCCTCGTTCTCGGCCACGCAGCTTTGCAGATTAAATGAGAGGTCGTTGCAGTTAATGAGCACGCGCTTGCCAAATTTCTCTTCAAACTGCTTCACATCTGGTTCTATTCCTGACAAATCGAGTTTCTAGAGAGAGTAGAGCAAAAAGAAGGCCGATGAACAAACAATGTTGGAAAATAGAATGTATTTGGTGAATTACCTGTGTGTCGGGGTCAAGGGTGAACAGCTTCAATCTCATCTCGTTCCTCATCCTTGACTCTATATCTCTTGCACTCTGAAGAAAAAAAAAATTGATTTAAAAGGACAAAGTGTGCATTTCGAGACGACAGTCGCACCCCTCACTGCTGAGATTTTCAGTCAGGTGGTTAAAACATTAAGACATTTTTTTGGCCACATCTGGAAATTATATATTCATGTTTTACAGTTTCATTCAGGTGGTGCGGACCACTTGCTCAGCAAAAAATTAGAACTGTAAAGCTGTTTTCCAGCTGAGCTCCCACCAACTACTGTTCAGAAATTAATCCTATTAAAAGCATTCTTTGCCTCACACTAGCACAAAGATGTTTTTGGAAGGTGGTAATGAGTTTTACATGATAATAGTAAAAGCACATGACCATAGATGAAGCGAAATCTAATACATTTTTTTTTTTTTTTTTTAATTGAGCATATTTTTGCGATGAGGTACGCTACAATACCTGAAAACTGTCCATACTGCCAGAGGAACTGTCTGACTTTCCAAGATCATCATCTAGGGAAAAAAAAAGCAATACAAGAACTCAAATGTCAAATGTGTGGAAGATATTTTGGCCCACTTTTTGCAAAAAATAGTTTACCCATGTGAGACACAAATGTGAGGAGCATTCTCACCGTCATGGCTTTCTCCATTGCGCTTGTCCTGCATGGCGATCTCAAAGCTGCTGTGCAAGATCTTGTTGAGCGTGTTGATCCAGTCCTCCATCTCGCCCTCACTGTCTGCAGCCAGCAGGTAGGTGCTCTTATCCTGCATCTTCAGCTCAAAAGCAAACTTCCGGACTTTGTTATTCTGCAGCGTGGTGTGAGATTAGATAAAATCATCAGTTTATGTCATAGGAGAAAAAAAAAATCTTGCATCTTCTCTAAACATTTCATTTTCTAATGTAATTTTTCAAATCCAGATGTGGCCTTAATACTTCATAAGTTATTGCCAAATCACCAGAGAACATTTGATTTGAAGAGATCATGACCTTATCAAACAGCATCTTGCTTCACTTTATTGCTAACGTCATCATCACTGCCAGGCAACAACAAAAATCAACAGAAACAGTTTTTAAATCAACCTCGGACTGAACTTGACAACTAACACGAGCATCTATAACATGAGTCACTTTTTTTTTTTTTTTGGAAAGAAAGGCCACCCAGATGTACGCTGTCAAAGAATTCGGGCAGGGCGGTTTAAGAATAGACACGTTTTTCCATTTTGTAACACTGAGGTGGGGGGGGGGGGGGGGGAGAACGTCACCGAATACAAGTGAATTGTCATGTTTTGGAGCGTTTTTAACATGTTATGATAACATTGAGGCGTTGATAGCAGAGGGGAGTGCAAATGGATATTATCTGAATAAACACGAGGAGGAGTGTTTAGTAGAAATAAGAGCGGGGCTTTCATAAACCGACTTAATGGTCCTCTAGATGTCCGTGATGCGGTTTAATATAAATATATATTGGCCTGTTAACACACAGATTAGTAAAGAAACGTGCGGAGGCAGGACGTCGGTCTTTATGTCGTTAGGTTTGAACTTTGGTCTGTTTGTTTTAAGGTATTTCCTGCAAACTGGAGGATACACTTCACTAGTGACAATCATTTACTTCTGGAAAATGGAATACTCCGGGGAAGGGGGTTGCTCACATCCTGTGCTGCCTTCGGGCTTTTGGTTCAGGGTCAACGTGCTTACCTGAACAACGCCCATACAGGAATCCAAGAAAATGGTTCCTTTGGGCTCTTTGGAGATCTTCTCATCTTTGTAGAAGTTTAAATTGTAAGAGCCGTCTCCCAATTGCGTCAGATGGAAATATCTCCTCTTGAATGACTAATAATGATAAGAACAGACGTCAACTGTGTTTCAGGGTCGCTTAAACAGTGTGCATTAGCTATAAAAATAAATAAATACAAAAATAAAATAAATACAAAAATAAAAACAACAAAAATAAATAACTAAGAAAAAATAAAAAAATAAACATAATAAATAAATCGAGCTTGCTGTTAATTTTGTGTGATACTTGAAAACATCCATCTCCTCCTTACCCTCATGGTAACACTGATGGCGCTGTTCATGTTGCCTTTATAGAGCCAGCCATGTTTGGTGATCCCATCCTTCTGAGATCCAAGTGAGGCCGTATCCTGGAGAGCAACAAAGGTACACTAAAGTCAGAATCACCAGCAGAGCCCAAACGAAAATAATGAAGGCTAAACAATACGAGTATGAGAACATTATATCACGGCTGCTTGGAAAGCAACCTGCCAAAGAACTGCCTCCCTGTGCAGAAACCTTGTGATCTCAAACTTGGTGCGGCTCTGACTCCATTCAAATAAGCAAGCAGGAGAACATTAAACAAACTCTGCGTGTTAGCCCAAATAAACAGCGCGATGGAGATGGCGAAGTATCTCATCGAAGGTTATTTGCACATTTCAGAGGTGGGGCGATACGAAACCATGATCTTTGCTAGAAGGCATTCCAAACCTTACATCATTGATGAAGCTCTTTAGGATTACAGTAAAGCAACAGGGGAAGGAAGGAATGTTGTGGAGGAAGGGGAGGACAATCTCCACGGCAACTCCTGGCTTAGATCATCCATGCTTTGGTAACTTTAGAAGTGAGAAACCTTTCCGACACTTGCAGGTACTTCAAAGCTTGAACGACCTTTCAAGATGTTGGCGGGAGTTCTGGTCCAACATTACCACCTCTTTTTTATACCTATATATTTTCCTCAGGCTGACGGAGCCAAAAAAAAAAGGATTTTTAAGTGCTGCCACAATATTTCTGATGGTCCTAATGGAGAAATCAGCAAACCATCTGGAAGACTTCACGGTCTGATTGTTCTCGTCAGTGTCTAGACAACACCCGAGAGGCAAACATATCAGCGGGTTTGTTTCCTTTGACCTGTATTAGCTTTTAAAAATGGCATGTCAACAAAAAAAAAGATAGTTTATTTATTTGGGATGTTTTCTTTTTTGAAAGATCCACCCATTCATTTTCTATGGCGCTACTATGATGAAAAAAAAATAAAAAATCTGACAACATGTTTAGACGACTCTCCAGCTGTATGCGGTCATTTTAAGAAACTGAAACAATGCATTCCAAAATACGTCGAGTCCTGCTGCAACACCACCACCACAAATATGCCGGGCTATATTTTGCAACAAAGCACTATATTTTGTCGTAATTACAAAGCAGTTAGTGTACGTGCGCCATATGATCGGCATGAAATTCCTTCAGTGGGGTGGAAAAAACAAAACAGGAATGGATTATTTCATTATTCTAGGAAATATTGGGAAATGACAACAACTGACCTCATCTTTGTCAACATCCTCATCCACTTCAAAAACATGGACCGCCAGTTTTTCAGGCCTGGAAACTTTGCTGTAAATTGTGAGAACACACAGCAAGACAACTTTTAACAAAACAAACCTAGGTGACCAATGTAACTACAATATAATTCTGATTTTAAATACGTGGTAGCGGCCATTTGTTGTTTTATGGGGTGAGCTAATGACTCCCTAAGTGATTTGGATTCAATACGGCTGCCTAAAAGCAGTTAGGCCACTCTGGTAAATGCATTTCCAGCTAAGACTATTGTTGGAAACATGCCAGGGTGTATTCTGCCCACTAGAGTTAAAAAAAAAAAAAAGTACCAGAGAGAATCACTTGATGAGAATCTAATGTGAATTTTTTAACAGGCAACTCACGTCACTGCGCATTGTTTTAACTTCCCGACTGTCTGCGCAGCGTCAAAACGTTTGGCAAACGCCGAACGTGCGAAGGTCATCGACGTTGCATTGAAATAAAATGAATGCAAATGGGATCTTCTTCAGGGAAGAGGCGAGGCAAGACAGGCATATGACATAATATCCCGACAATGAGGGTGGTTCCCGAAATTATCCTGAGTATCATTAAATTGAAAAGCGTCTTTGCTGGGGGGGAAATGGGAATTACTTGCGTGGGCTATTTCCTTAACATTATGCAACAACAATGTGGACAGAAAAAACATCTTGAGCAGGTCACCATAGTGCCACACTATAAAATGTAACATTAGCTGTATGAAGAAGCAGCTCTTGAGGAACATTTATTTACTGCCATGGGGGCTTTTTGTACGGACTTACTTTGGAAGCTGGCGGAAGTCTCCCGAATAAGCTTCATACTTGTAGTTGACGATGTGCCAGTCGCTCTTGTAGGTCTTAATGCACTGAGAGGACATAGTGAAAGCTGATTATAAACCACTAATAATACAGTTGAATTTATTTTAACCACACTGTGTGGATTCTGTAATTATAGGTTCGAAATAAAAAAGTAAAAGTTGCAAATCGTAGTCTTGAACGAGACACGGCTATAAACGTGATGAGCATTTAGCTTCCATAATTCTTGATAAACTGTATGTTAAAGAATGCATGTGCAAGAGTCACAAATAAGGAAAAGCAATGAATGTTCTTTTTGGTTTTTAATCAAGCTTTGTCTGACAACCCCCAGCACAAACCGAGTGGGAGTGCTTTGTCTCCCTTTCTTGGAAAAAGGCATCTGTTCACGGACAAAGTCAAAGGTAGGAGCGGCTCACTGATGTTTATTCAATAGCTATTTTACAAGATCAGATGGAGTGCAACCTAATCCAGGGAGCAGTCGGAAACAGAAACAGACTTGTTTCTGATCTGATCTTTACAGCTGTCCTGACCGTGTCAAACAACACCCAATTGGGAGATTTTGTGTCTTTGAGGCATTACACAAGACTCCCTTAACAGTGACCATTGACCTGAAAGCTTAGCTGATTTTACCTAATAGTTTTTGGAGGAATACGGTGAACTCTCAGTAAACTTGCTTAAGGATTTTATTTCTTCTAAAAGGTATTAGAGTGGCCAAAAACAAGTACATTCATACTTCAAATGACATTAAGAGGCAAAATGTTAACAACCAAGGTCGTCAAATGGAAATTTTAAACCGTGGGAAGAATTACTGTACTGGCCCGAATATAAGACGACCCCGATTATAAGACGACCCTCTCTTTTTCAAGACTCATGTTTGATAAAAGCCTTTGTCTCGATCCTGAATGTAAGACGGGTCCCTTTTTCAGTTTTATTTCAATGAAAAAAATCTCGTCTTATATTCGGGCCAATACGGTACTTCAAGCTTAACAAAACTAACCTGATCCTAGCATAGCATAGCATAGCATAGCATAGCATAGCATAGCATAGCATAGCATAGCATAGCATAGCATAGCATAGCATAGCATAGCCACTTTTGTTTTGGTGCAAATGGTGAACTCCATCCAACCTAATTGTGTGAAGGCATTTATTATTCATAAATGTTCCCCATCTCCTTTACCAATTAAAATGGAGACATGTTCAAGATTTACTGGCAGAACTTTAAAGCGCAACAGTCAGAGAAGTACCAGAGATTTGATAAACGTCTGGGTATTCATGTCTCGTTATCATCATTTATTTCTTGGTGTAAACAGAAACAACAATGAGCCAATATAAATAGCAGTGTAATGATTTGTAATGAGCGCAGTCATTCATTCAGCAGGCGCCGGCTATATTTCACGTAAAGTATACAGTCTCTTCCTGATGTTCTCTGATGTGCTACATGCATTACTGCTAATTCAAGCAACAAATTAGGTAATGACTCACATTACTGTCACTCTTTGGCAAGTGATTACATTTCAAGACCGCATTCCAGCTTTGTGGAACAGCTTTTCCCTGTATCTATCTGTTTTATAGCTCACTTCTACAATTAGTCGGGCCTTATTAGTTTCATTAGCCGTACGGTGCTGTCATTTGACATTTTACTCTGCTCATTACATTAAAATGGTGAATTAAATCATACGTGTACCTCTTGGACAAACAGACTCTGAGCGCCTTTCTCTGCATTATCAGGCACTGTTGGGTAGAGACTTCGGCCTTGCCGTCTCAAAGTCAAAATCTGCAACGCATAGATTGAGAATCAGTCAACAAAGGCAAATGAATGTGACACAGAAGATAAAACATACTCAACAAAAAAAAAAAGTGAAGCAAAATGAAGTATGACCGAATGTAAACTCTGTTTTTCCATATTTCAGTACACACCCCTGAATCTGGCTCCTTGCCTATGTTGTACAGATGGTCGCCTAGTAATCAGTATCCCAGCACCTTTAATGCCTCCTTAAAGCCTTTTTGCGCACGGCTAACAAGCTCACTGCACTCTGGCCAAAAGGTATTTGCATCCTCCAATATTAGATTTTCTATGTACACAGAACATACCTGAAATTTACTGATCTGTATTTTCTAGCAATGATTATTTTCCTCGGATCTTTGCGGGAGAGTTATTTCTGTGTGCAAGTCATTAAATCACTGTAAAACTAACTAAGTGATTCGACCCCACTAAATCCCCGTGATCGCAGGGGGGGAATATAAATACAAGCTTTAAGTGAGAGAAGTTAATCTGGGTGCAAGTGTTCTGCTTTTATGCAAGTGGGCTGCGAGACTCGACAGTTTTTCTGTGTCAGCGCACGATTTAGACGTGCTTTCATCTAAGACTTTGCCAATATCTAGTTTGTACTACAGCGAATCAATCCGGATTACTTCCCTTTAACAAAACCAACACAATTGTTTTCAAGTTAACTTGTAACACATGACAAAATAATAACAATGGACAAAAACATTTCAGGAAATTGCTATCAAGTTTAGCACTTCATTGAGCTACAAATGAAAACATGCTTTTTTTTTTACTATGTGCAATTTATACTCCCGAGTGACTTATAATAAAAAATAAATGGCAATTGTGTAAAAACACTTCACAGTTGTAAAACAAAAGGAAAAACAGCCAGTGTTAAGTCTGCTTTCTTCTGCCACAAGGCAAAACATTCTTAATAAAAAGATTCATTTACTTGAAATGCCGTGAGTCTCATGAGTCAGGGGAGGATAGAAGTAAAAAGGTAGTAACGCCCAAATGACGCTTTGTTTTTGATGGATGGACTTCAAACTGATATTTTGGACAAATACCTTCGGACTCATCGAGAGTGGGGAGAAAGTGCGCTATGCCAACAAATTGGAAATACAAAACAGATGGAGGGAGTATAAACATTGTCTTAGAGAAAAACAGCAGCAACATATGACTTTTGATGTGTCAGAATAATAATAAAATACAGAAGATATCAGACACAAATTCTGATAAGGACGAACAGACAAACACTGGACCTCAATAATAACCCACTGACAAAGGAGCTCTTTCTTCCTGCTGAAAGCTTAGCTAAAATTTCAACAGGAGTCTATAGAGGCATGAGCAGATGTCATGTTCAATCACTGGGCGACCAAAAGTCGGAATCACCTGTCAGACCTCGACAATGTACCATTTGTGCGTCATGCTACTATGCTCGCTTCACAGCAGGCAAGAACACGAAACATTCAAAGATAAAGTCATGGCTGCACAACTGGGACTTTTAGCGGCTAAGCCCGTTCAAATGTAAAAAGTGTCTGTAATGATCAAGTCAATTATAAATGTACTGCTAACTTGAGATAAGAGTTACCTCGATCAAGATAAAATGTGTGGTTTGATTTGTGACCTCTCCACAACTTTGCATTTAAGACCGTTAGCTTCATGCTAATGCATAATGAGTTTTTTTTTTGTACACTTTAGACATTTAGCAAGCCAATTGAAGCAAAGATGAATTGACGTGGGGAATGCCAGAGACAGGTGAGCGTTACTATGGTAACAGGAGCTTGCAGTATAAACGAGAATGCTACATTTCATTGTATTTTTAAGGAGTTAGTGTAGTGTGCTGATTCCTAAACAATACGCCAAACTGCCGTTCTTTAAAGGTCAGCTGATTCCCAAAGTCGAGTCTTTGGAATTAAACGAGTCTTTCCTTCGCATTGTGATTATCTGACAAATGTGTTTGCCCCCCCAGTCATTAATCTACTTTGAATAGAGTTTTGTTAAAAAAAAAATTCAAAAAAAGTAAAAGTCATGGTCAGTGACAAAAAGATGTCCTTCTCTTCTCAGCTGTGAAAACAAAAATCATACTCTACCATTGAAGCATTTGATCAGGTCCTTGGCAAGGTCATTGAGCCTTTGTGAACCTTTGGTACGCTCAAAAAGTCCAATTTCCTGAGGTAAAAGCACATAACCAGTTTTCCATTAAATGTCCCCCCGCCTCCACGTGGAACCTCGGAGGAAGCCAACGTCCTGCACAATGTGGCTGCAGATAACGCCTGCTCCGTCACAACATACGAATGAGCCAATTAAACTGATGACCCATGACATCCCCTCTTGCTACAGCATGGAAGGATGTAAACAAAGGAAAAACCGCCAAAGGTCACCCCACCCTGTACTCACAACATTGGCCCAGAGGAAAAGACTGCAGAAGGCAAACAAATACAAAGAAAGCAAGCTAGCAGTATAGAAATAAATTCAATTTTTTCAGCCCTTGCGTCATTACTACACCCTGAAACATATTCAACATTGGAGATTTTAATCTAAAGCACATTTTTATTCCGTAACGTGATAGCATCCACGGTAAATCAAAACCAGAGTACCACTCCCTTAGATAAATACATAGTCCTAACTTCACATGACCTTCTCACTTCCTACCAATGCCAATCAATCTTCCTTCCTTGGATTTTTTCTTGTGAAGGTTTGCATGGTCGTAGTGGAACTCACCTCAAAGTCCTCCAGGGGGAACTTAAGCATGTCCCTGAGGACATCACTGACGATCTGGGTCTTCCTCTGCACAAGGACGTTTTCATAGTCCAGCGGCTCGATCACCTTAGGCTTCACCTGGAGAATGAAGACAAAGTAGTTATGAAATTAAATCAGCAATTCTATCGGATAATTATTATTAGCCCCACTGCTTTTCTTAAAAAGACATATTAAAAAAGGATTGCAAAATTATTTCCAGAGAAGAATGATGTGAGAAAAAGGTGTGAATAATAAATAATTCAGAACGCAGTTGTAAATAAGAATTTGTTCTTAATTGTTTGCCTGGGTAAATAAAGGTTAAAAAAATGAATAAATAAAAAATACACTATGGTCTTCACGCTCGCCACATCCCAAGCCTGTGGAAAGGAAACCCTGATGTAATAAATGTTTTCCAATCCCCGTCATAAAAACACCCAATTAGAAAATGCGTTTTTGCAGAATCAATGTCAGCTTGCAACATCTCATTCGGATATTGTTGCCAAATATCTGCACAGGCAATTAGAGCAAAGAAGAAAAATAGTCTTTCAGCAAGACACACATTTTTCTTCTAATTCTTCTTTCTTTGGTTGTTGCTGGCTTTTGTCTCTTTGCACTGCCAACTGGGCATTCCCACAATTCTTTGTCTATGGCCCAAAAGTGGTCAACCGCACAGCATCATGTGTTTAAAAAAAAAAAAAAAAAAAAAAAAAAAAAAAAAAAAAAAAAAAGCTCACGCAAGAGCAAGCAGGCATGATCTCATCTCATTCCTCAAATTACAATGGTGTGTGTATGATATATATATATATATATATATATATATATATATATATATATATATACATATATATACACACACACACACACACACACACACACACACACACACACACACACACACACACACACACATACACACACACACACGCACACACACATTCAGTCTTCAGTCTGGAGCGGCTCAACCCCCGGACCAATTAAGTTTGACTTTTGAGCCAAATAAACCCACTTTACAAGTCCCCATAATAAAATAAACTCAAGTTCACCAGTCCTTTCCACCTGGTGCTAACACAGCATTGTAAGCATGTGTTTCTGATGCACGTCATGACACACACGACACCTGCTTTGAGACTTAATCACTGTGGTTAACCTCCGTGACACATATCATAGTACCCAATATTAGAGCCAGCGTATGAAAATGCCTTACCACCACCTGCGGCACTGAGTCCACCTCAGCCTCCGCTGCAGCCAAACTCTGATACTGCTGGGGACTCTCTATGACGAGCTCCTTCTTTGGAACTTTACTCGCCCTTCCTTGCATTGTCAACAGCTGTGCTAAGATACTTCCAAGAAAGATCCCCAAAAGAAGTGGTTAGCCAGCATATCCAACAGGGGAGAATCCTTGCACTGGAAAAAAACCAAAAACTTTTGGAGGTTTCTCTCAGAGTTGAGCTCACACACCCTCCTTTTTCTGCAACTGATCTGTCTGAGAGTGCTGGGCTCACACCCAGCCTGAGGAGATGGCCCCTCCTACACTACCCGGGGGGAGTTCAACACCCCCGCACGTGGTTGGACGCGCTCATACGCAACTGCTTGCTGACCTCTCTACTATCCACCTGCAAAGAGAAAGCAAAAAAAAAAAAAAAAGCATTCCTAACGCAAGATATTCGGGCGGGGGTCGACTCAAGGCGTTTGTGACAGCTGAAATAAGAACTGTGAGAGATAAAGATGACATCAGGCAGCAATGTTTGCCGAGCATTACTGTACCCTGTGACAACACTGACGAGTGAGTCAGATCTTGTGATAATGCTGCAAAGATAAGGTGCCAGACTCATCGAATCGCAGTGACTCCTGTAAAACTGGCCTCTATAGCTTAGAACAGAGCAAGACTGCCAATGATTGATTCATCGAAAATGACACTGTCTTGCTTGATTTAAAATTGTCCTAAATCTTGAAATTTCAGCCTCTTAAGTATCCTCGGATTTTGGTAGCCTTCTCTGAAAGGAGATTGAATAGACGGTCGAGTCATTGCAAAATCAGCGGCTGACAGTCGGCCACTCATAAAAACTCTTCGCCAAACCGTGCGGCTGGCCTTAAGTCTTAAATTAACCTGAACGACATCATTTTTGGAATGTGGTAGGAAGTCGGAGCACCCGGACAAAACCAACAGCAGAACATGCTACACAGGAAGGACAGATCCCAGATTCGATCCAAGAACTTCAGAACTGTGAGTCAGACAAGCTAACCGCTAGGCCACCCGAGAAGTGACTACTCACGCTAGCTTCATGTTTTTATCTTTTATTACAGTTGTGTGATGACATTAAAATCTTACAAAACAGCCCAAGTAGACATTCAAAGGATTTTACACTGCCAACACTTTGTCAGTCTAATGATTTTTTTTTCTGTTTCAAATTGAAAGCTCATCCAGGTGACCGTGTGAGACAATGATTGTAAATTTTCACAGATCAGGACCAGCTCCTGTCTGGCTACTCGTTGATACAACTGCTCGAGGGGCATTCCAACATGACACAACCCCAGTCGAGCCACCTTGGAATGGGACCGATCGTTCCGGAGGAGGATGTTATCTTTTCAAGCTGGTATCAGTTTAACTCGAGGAGTGAGACTAGGTCAGCTTTCCAACAGCTGCTCCTCTTCCAACGTCACACATAGGCACAATGTCTCGGTCCAAGTGTGTCTGTGAAAACTGGTTGAGCAAGTCTACCACCTTTATCATCCACCAAGATGCGAGGAACCGCCGGTTCTGATTGCGATCAGCATTTTTGAGTTTATGGAGGAAGTCAACGTGTTTAAAAAAGATGCTGAGGTTGACGCACCACATGAAATTATGGGGAGTGGCATGCAGCGGAGCCTGTTACTAATCACAAAGAAAGAAAAACAAAGTGGACATTGTGTAATTTTTCACCCATTTTAGCAGAGTAGCATTAATTGCGCTAGTTGCTACCAGCTGTTGAAATCTATCGCGCCTGTGTCTCAAACTACGCAACCATTGATACAAAATACAATCGTTATAAAATGACACTTGGTAAACAAAGTGATTTCCAAGGGATGACTCCACTGCTAGCAACTCTTCATGATTTGTAAGCAGATGATGACTCCAAACTCTCTCTAGATTTAAAGGCCCACAACAAGACACACTTAAAAGCAGCAGCAATGCTCATGCTGTTTTATAGCCACTTCTGGCTACACTTCACAAATGTACCCTGTGTTTTCTTTTTTTTCAACAGATGTTGACATTAAGTGATACAAAACATCTTTTTCAGCCTCTCCCCACACACACGGAAAAGAGAATTGAATTTGCTGCCTGGTAACACAACTTAAAGAGGCTAATTTTAGCCGCTACAAAATAATGGCCCCATGTGTCATATATACACGGAGAATCCCTGAGGCGTGAGGAAGTCACCGGAAGGCTTCGTGTGCCCTCATTTTAACTGTCTGTCTGGTGAACTCCTCAACTGTTCATAGTATACACCATTTTTTTCTATCAGTATGAGGAAATCACTTTAATTACTCACTGATAAAGTACCAAGACCTCTATTACTTTTGTTATCTAAAATTTCATTTAACATAATGATAACTAAACAACAGATAAAAGAACACTATTCTTAGGTTTATTCTCGTTCGCTATGATTTAATTTCTTGCAAACATTACCTGCAAGTTGCACTGGTCACGCTTTAACAGGACCGTATTTGTATTGTTCATTTCCGTAATAAAGACTTGATAGGATCTTGGTGTAAGCCGTAGCAAAACAGGGTGGAACCTGGAATGTAAGGAAAAACACAGCCCACCCCTTAGCTTCTCTCAGGAACCAGAGACCACCACCCATGAGTCTCCAGAGAGTTCCGACACTGAAATTCATCAAAACATGCCATGTAGAACTTAGGAAAGAGTAAGAAAGTCGGATTTGTTTTGCAAATACATGTACTTAGTATCAACCTTTTAACGGACTACCAGAAGCACAGACAGCGAAATCAATCTGGCAAAGATTCAATACAGCTTCTTAATGATCACAAATTTAAATGGTGCTCCAATACAATCAATCTACTTGGATGTCTTTTCAGAGAATCTACCTGTGGGATCTGAAGGTAATGGGCCAGGTTTCAGCAATTAGGTTGAAATGTCTGAAAAGATGGAGGCAATTACCAGGAAAAATAGCCTGCGGCTGTTGATGTTTTACTGTTGAGTCACAAGTAGCGATATGAGCGCCGCATAGAGGTGACCGTGAAGGCCATCTGTGATGATAAAGCGAATGTAAATGAATATTTTTTTTGTAGACCACAAAGAAAAACATTGCAGAGAAAAAAATGCCGTGACAAACGGTCTGGTTTGTCTCTGGAGGTTACTAAAGGAGGCGTAGCATAGCGTAGCATAATAGCATAGCGTCTTCACCAAGTCAAACTAATCACAGTAGGAAGAAGTCTGTGTGTGTGGAATTTCACACTTGATGGATGGGCAGGGACTCCAGAGATCCAATTATTATATATACACCAGCTATTAAATAGTCAATTTCCCATAACAGGACCCTTTTATGATGTATTAACATTTACACACACTCACATTACTTATCAGTCCCCTTTAAATAGTCACATTACTGGCATTTATGCTGTACATTTTTGGTGTGCCACAAGCTACATCACGGTAATATAAACACTCAAAACAGATTACTATAAAAATGGCTATAATGATATTAAATGGAATTTAACAAGCAGATAATTTATAGTTGATGACATGCAGAGCTGGTTTGGTATTCAACTCCCCCACACAAAGGAACATCTCATTAGATGTGTTTCAATGAAAGCAAAAGTTTCAGGGGGTACGTGGGAATCGCTCCTCCTCAAGACAAGCGATGAAAGACACCTCTATCTTAAACCAAGCCGGCGTCAACACAAACTTTCTTTTGCAACAACATTCCTCTGATAAAACAAGCAGATACTTCAACACTGTTGTTGGTCATTCAAACACGAGATGGAAGTTGCGGTTTTGTGAAAGCAAAGAATGGAAAGACGTAAACAATAGCAGCCTTTTAAGCATACTCAATATTCACAATATTGCCTGAGTGATCTTTGACCTCTTCAACTCTATTTTAAACCTCCACCCGCCGCAATCAGAAGGAATTAAAACTCGACCATTTAGATCATCTCGTAATGTGGCCTAATGGATTGGCGAGGTGCGAAGGGTATCGATGGCCGAGGCGACCGTTGAGTGTGACACAATGGAAAATAATGTGATGAGGAAAGCACATCACATTTAACTATTGATCTGCAAGACTGCTGACAGGGGATTAATTGAACCTCATCTCCATGATAAGACCTTTTCCGATCCAAGAGAAGCCACGGTGCCCTTGACCTAATTCCTTGCTCTCCACTGTCACTGGGATTTCTGCTGATGAGCCATCAGGAGAAAGGAGACGCGTTCTGCACACGCTCTCGTGAACGCAACAACAAGCAGAAGGGCAAGACAAGCTGGTACGGAGTAGCCATAGCGTGGCCAAGCCTGTAGCCTGTCAGATGAAGAATAGCGATTGATTTCAGGAAGACAGAAAGACCTCTGTGCCCTGACGCCTGCCGGCCCCTCCTCATCCTCATCGCCATGCCAGCCCGGAGAGGCTTTAACCCATGTAGTGCTTAGTGGAAGGCAAGATCCAGCACTCCAACTGCCCTACATTTGATACGCTCATATTAACACTCTGTTATTGCTGAATCGGCTGTATTTCGCCTACAACGAATTAATTATAAATGGGTCCTGAAATTAGTATACTGCACTGGCCTAATTTTTTTTGTTTTTGTCTGAAAGACTGTCTTGTACTCACCTAATGAAAATTATATTATATTATAATTAGATAACATTTGTCTTTAAACTCTGTCTGCACTGAGTCTGACATGCATGCACTCACAGCTGACAACAAGGCGCTCTTTTTATGACCAAGTGTACCACTGGGGGTCATTTTAGCTATATAAAATAAATAAATAAATAAATAAATAAATAAATAAATAAATAAATAAATAAATAAATGAATGAATGAATGAATGAATGAATGTAAAACTGAAATGTTTGTATTGCATCACACATCTTTGGGTTCCCTCATCGAGTCAACATATTAGAAACATAGCACGTGATGCAATTCTACACCACAACAATAAGAGATTAAATATACATTAATAGCCTCTTTTACAGTGTCAATTCCCACATGACATTATTATGTACGTATGATCAGAAAATAAATATAATGGGATTGACAGAAAACATGTCAAATCAATATAAATGTGAGGATGTTAGGTCTCAAGTTGAAAAGTACTGTTACATGAACTAAATTAAAATGAATAATTCAAACCAACATACACACCTTTAGCACTCTCGGTGTGGGAAAGATACGAGACTCCCTCCGACTGATTGCTCTCTCAACCTCAGATGGCCCAATGGGCTCAGCGGTTCCTTTACAGATGTAACCGCTACAGTTCCTCTCCAAGACAGTTCGCAGCCCATCAAAGACGACCGTGCTGGTGGTGCACCCCATCCCTCCAGGTCCAAACGGGCATCAGTCAGGACCGCTTGACCCAATTTAGTCTCCTTTGCCCATTTCCTTCTCCCTCCATGATCTGACCCTGCAATCTTCCGACCCAGGGAGGAAGCGCCGGCGTCCGGGCGCCAAGAGTGGCGACCCCGAAAAGCAGGATGGCTGGAGAATTAACACACACGGAGGAGGAGGAGAGGAGAGCCCAGCTGTATTTGTTAGCCGCTTCACTCTGTGTAGGCTGCAATAAGCCAGTCAGCATGCGAGATGCAGCGAGCTAGCGAGTGAGGGAGGAAGAGTGTAGGATGAGGGATGGGAGGGATGAGAGACCTCTGCAGCAGCCTCACTGAGTGCTGACCTTAACACTGAACACATTATATTATATGTATATATATATAGCCTCTTTGCAGCCACGCGAATGAGTAAGAAATAAATGGGTTACAGTAAATGCGACGGTATATCCGGAGGGAGAGTTTTGCTCCCGTGAACTGGCAAACAGCAATATGGCTGAATGCTTTTCTAGTTCAAGAAAAGCCAACAGGGGTGACACTTATCAAAGTGATGCTAAATACATCAGTCAACTGCTGTAAAAAAAAAAAAAAAAAAAAAAAAAAAAAGTAGGAGTATGCACAGCCATCATTGAATCTAAACACAACCTCAGCATCAATCTATTGTCCAAAGATCGAAATGGGAGGATTTGAAGATATCAGCTGCTGCTGGACAATCTGCCAAGAGCAACTAAAATGTGATCATTTGGAATGCCGGATAATAATTCATCTGAAAATGCAGTCTTTGATCAAAATGGTTTATCCACATCTCTCCCCATTTTACAGCAGCAATCCACACAACAGAAACAGAAAGGGAATTCTCGGTAATTAAAAATGTGTCACGGCGAGGCGCAGCATGCACGCCAATTAAGGCATGCGCTTTCAACTGTGCTTCAGTCACACAACGGCCACTGCACAGTGCACACAATGCGTCAACAATAGACTGACTCCCTGAAATGTGGATTTTACTGTTACGTCTCAAAAGATTAGAACACAATCGTAGTATACTATCCAAAGAAGGTGACTCCACTTTCCCATCAGGGTTACATGAGGAATTCTTGCAAGCCATCCTTGCATGCTGCTGCTGCTGCTGTGTTAATATTTCAGTAGCCTGGCACACTGAACTACATTTGACTGTACAATAAGAAGCCACAGGGCATATCTGGCAAACCTCCACAAGAGTCGATTCAAGAAATAAAAAAAGAGAAGCTCTCTGGCGCAGTAGGAGTGATTACGTTTTACTGTGTGCGAAGGAATGGAAATGTACTTTTAACCTTCATTTGCTTCATTTTCATTTTGATATGAATAACCAATATTAAAAAAAAAACAGAAATGATAAGAAGCTTATTATTGTCATTTTATGGTGAGATACAACGAAACTGATGAAAAATTAAGATAATTAAACTTAAGTTAGGAATATACTGAGGTAATGCAATTCAAAATACAACTAAAATGTGCACATTGCGTAAAACAACTCCACCTCATTTAAACATGACATCAGACAGATTGTGCAAGAGCTTACTTCATCAAAGGTTGAAGAATTTATTCAGTGTGTGACTTCATTACTTTGTGTAGTTGTTTTGCAACATTATTGCCAAATGTATGTATTTCTAAATTCCACAGCTGTGTGACCAGTTTTGAAAAGTTCGGCATATCTGCAATGCTATTACTAATTAGTGACTATTTCAAATCATAATGACTCATTGCCGTGTGCAGACGTGGTTGGAACTCAGCATCACAGGTGGCGATGATGCATTTTGTGCCTTGAGGATACAGATTCCTCCGCTACAAGAAAGGGCATGCCACTAAATACACAAACGCAAGCTGACAGGGCTGCTACAGATGGTGTTGTATTGGATTGCCAACACTTATGGAAAAATTATCTAATACAATTGAGTCATGAAATAGAAATTCAATTGGTCTCAAAACACTTGGATCTCAAAATTTTGTTTAATCTGTTCGAATCAGCTCCCAAAACAAACTGAAATATCTTTTCCAAAACTAATAGTAATAATAGTCCTTCTTCTATCAATTTCGTACATCAATGCTATTCATTAGCTCGACAATGGCATTTGTCATCAACTGTTAGCATTAAGCTAGCAGACTAACAGTTTGTGATTGTTTTAACTGCAAAGAATTGATGTATTTCTTTTTGTTTTATGGTTAGTTTGATAGAAAACTTTGACTGGACGGCCTATAAACACTTTTTTGAAGAATTGTTGAATATTTGCTCAACTGCCACTTGCTTTTTAAATTAGCCCAACCACCATACAGAGCTTGTGCCCAATCTTGCTCTCAAGCTAAAGCAAACAAAATTAGCCGAACTGATGTCTCTTACAGTATGTGGAAAATCGGATCGCTTGTATCTCAAGGCACCACTGTACTCAATGCTATTAAGATGACATGAAGTCAATCAATGTCCCCTTATTAGATTTGGAGGAAATTATTTCTGAAACAGTATCCTCTACCGGTGGTGAATTAAGGGAGCGCTGAGTCATTGCTGCATATGTAGCTCCTGCTAACTATTGCCCTCAACAACTCGGCTACATCTGTAGCACCGTAAAAAAGAAAAAAAGCACTGTTTTGACCTCAGAAACTGTGACAGTCCATTTTGTGCTACTCGACTGAAATCTGCAGCAGCTGCAGAGGAGATAAGAGCAGCGGTGGCATAGATTACCGTGACAGTGACAGCATGGCTGTGGATTGTAGGTTGAAAGTAACACACCCTTGTATCATATACCATCTGGGCTATCTCACTGCACATGAACATTACATTACGTACATCCCATGTGACCATAAAGCTACTTTCAAGTGAAATCGTTGTGACTTTATTAAATTGACCTTGAGGAGGTTAAGAAAAAACATTGCGCTTCTCCTGGAATGAAACCTGCTGGTTCTTTAAACCACAAATGCAATTACATGATGTTCCCTAGAGTTTCCCAGGAGGTAGGCAGGTGGTGTTGTGATGAATCGGATAAAGAAAATAATTCCATCCTGAAGCAGGACAGTATTTTAAATTTGAAGAAGATATGGAAGTGCTTCATTAATTCTCAAAAATAAATAGTGATTCATTTGCTAATCTATTAGTTATCGATTAATAGTTGCAGGTCGCAACATCTGTTGGACATTGTCACTACAATGCTTTCGACTTGTTAGCAGCAACGGTTGGGTGCAGACAAAGTAAAACATCACAAGCAGCACCTGTGGAAATAGCGGGGTCATCTTGAGTTTCTCCTTTTCACTACAAGGCGTGAACACATTAAACAAAGACACTAGAGGCCCCATGTGTGGCCCAGAGAGGCCAGACTCAAGAGGAGTTGGCGTGTCTTCTGAGGAGTCTTTCTGGAAGGACGGTCAAGGCTGCAGCTGTCTGCGTTTCAATGTCTAGGCTTCTGCAATGATGAAGTATGTCTGGTGGACATCAGCCGTGTATGCAGCACCACAGATAAAAAAAGGCTAGTTCCCAGACGAGACCATAGAAGGACCTCAAAAAAGGGAAGTGGATGTTTCCTGCTGATTTGTGTGTAAAGCGAGTTGAAACAAAGCTGTTTTCCCACTAGTTTGGAAATCCAGTTTGCGGGTAGAATCATCAATGCATTCCAATTCATTTTGTTTGGTGAGTATATTTATATGTATGTTGTGATGTTGTGTTTGTTAAAAAATACACAAGAGGACTTTGAAAAAAAAAAAAGCACACTATATCACAATCACAAGAAATAAAGTTGAGTTGAAGATTCAGACCCTGACCCTCCAAACTGTGAAGCAACTGCGAGGGACATTTTCCTGGAGTTACACGTGGGTGAGCAGCAATAATAGGGCAGGAATTTCAAAAAGTCACATGCCTCACATTTTAGCACTGCAAAATAGTTGATCAAAAGATTGTGAAGAAATAAGAATGTTAGGTTATCCTGACTGTGTAGTAAAACAAAGAAACAAGAGGCCAGCATCCTCTTCCTTTGACTGGGTATTTTGGGATGGTTTATTTATCCCAAGTGACCAAGCAGAGGGGTACAACTTCCGCCGCTTTAGGGTGGAGCCACCGGGCTAAGAATAAACATGACACAATAGAGCCATGCTGGATGCAAGGTCTTCAAAGTGGCTTTACTTGAAGACCAAAAAAAAAAAAAAAAAAAATTTCAAGCAGCTCCTTCACCAGCGGACGTGGTCTGCAACAGTGCCGAGGTCCCCCGAGGGCCTGCGGTCACCTTCTTATCCGTGCCAGCTGTATTTTTGCATCAATAGAACCAACACTGAGTAATCTCACATACTTCCTTACGCATGCTAGCAGTGTAACACTAAACTGCTTCAAAAGAGCTCAAATTTCAAACAGCTTGAAAAAAAAATACTCATGTAGTCAACTTACAGTCAATGATAAAAAATATATAAAAATGGAGGCTTCACAAAAGGGAGAAAAAATATGCTTGTAGCACCTCAGTGATGGAATGTTTTACTGCCACCTACAGGTTGATGTTGAAACAAATTAAGCTCCACACAAAAGATCAGAGTCATTAGATCAGATTGCATGGATGTGTGTCATCATATGTTGTCCTCAACATGGTAAAACAATACAACTCTAATAATCAACTGAGTCCATGTCAAAGAGGAAAACAGAAGAGTAAAACGATTCTACAAACACTATACACGATAACAACAAAAATGGCTACTGTTATATAGTTTCTTCAGGCATGCAGATAAAAATACATACAAGCCCATAGGATAGCGATGGTGACTATGAATAGCAGTCAGATTTTCGGAAGCTTCTGTCACCGAGGTCTTGCTTTGACATGAAGCTGAGACGTGAGGCAAGTTCACACTGGCCTAACGAAACCACAGAATTAACAAATGTACAAGAAGGCAGACAAAACGCACAAATGTAGAAAAATGTAAAAATGTTTTCATTGTATTTGAGACTTGAATTCAATGTTACTGGGATGACGGGGGAAGGTATGTGTTTGGGAAACTTTCAGGATTAGCTAATCTGGGCTCTTTGTAATCAGTGGAAATCCTTTTGAGCTTGCAATAGTGCGCGCCGCTCACAATCAGGGGAAACAGCGGATGCACACCTGCATGATGGATAGTTGGCAGCAGATTTTGCTGCACTACTGCACCCTTGAACTCCCGAGGGTGTCACAAACAGCTGTGAAAGTTCACTTCCAGCCCAGTTAAAATAGATGCGATTTGACGTCTATAGCCGTCATTGGTAGTGAATGACTTTATTGTAAACAAGGAAGGGAAACCATATCAAAGAGCATGCTAATGCTAAAAAAAAAAAAAGATAATCTTAGTCAATGCTTATGGGGGTAGTAAATATAGTAAATAAAAAAATCTTTATATTAAAAAAATGTGCTCTGTAGTTCTGAAAATAATGAAATAATAGTAAAATATATAAAACCAAATATGCAATTTAATATGAGGAGAAAATAGTCCCTCATGCAGTGTCACGCTGATCCGGCTTCAGCTGTTGGCATGTTGTGAGCGTGCGTCGGGGATCACACTAATTTCCCAGTGAACAGTATGGCTGCTATGGCAACTAAGATGGATTTGACATTTTTGGAGCTCTCAAGTGACCTTGAGTGGAAATAATGCCTTTTTCAGCATCAGTGATTCTGAATCACATCATCCAATCAGGAATAGTCCCACAGGACCTTGTTATTCCGTGAAAAAAAATGTTAGAGAATTTGTCTTTTCACCACAACCATCAATTTTGAAAAAATATAGGATTTTTAAAGTGCAAGATTAGAAAAAGATTGCAAATGCAGTAGCATGCATGCCAGGCCAGTAGGGGGCGATGACACTGTCGAAAAACACTACGCATGTTAACTAACTGTGCATCGTGGCTCATGGTATCACGTATGACGGCCTCATCACTGTTTATTTGATAATGTGACTTACATCTGACAAAATAAATAAGTATATCCAATTTCTAACACAAAAACAGCCTTATGTAAAGTTCCCTCAAGTGAGGCCGAGTAGTCATGCAGAATGGCGAAGAACAAAGAAACGCATTTAGTCAAAGTCAGCTTTATTGTCAATTTCTCCACATGCCAAAGACACACAAAGAAGCCGAAATTTCGTTCCCCCCTATCCCACGGTGACAAGACATGGCCCACAACAGACAAACAAGTAAACAAGTATAACAACAGCGTGCTGAATAAATAATGAATAAATAACACAACAAATAAATAAATAAGAGGAGCAAAAAAAGGAGCAAGTGCGCGTACAGCAGGCATTCCAGAAAGCAGAAGGGGGTAGCGAGTTCAGGGTCCTAAAAAGAGAAAGAAAAAGCTGTTGGCGAGTGTGGTGGTGTGGGAGCACAGGCTCCTGTACCTCTTCCCAGAGGGCAGAAGGTCAAACAAAGAGTGAGGCGGGTGAGTCACATCTCTCGCAATCGAGGTTGCCTTGCGGGCGAGATGGGAGGTGTAAATCTCCTTCAGGGAGGGGAGCGAAGCACCAATAATCTTACCAGCCGTATTCACTATACGCTGCAGGGCCTTCAAGTTCTGTTCAGTGCAGTTACCACCCGTGACAGCGATGCAACTGGTGAGGACGCTCTCAATGGTGCCACGGTAGAATTTAGACAGGACTGCCTGAGGAGCACATGCACGCCTGAGCTTCCGCAGGAAGTACAGGCGGCGCTGAGCTTTCTTTGCCAGTGACGAGGTGTTTGCGGCAAAGAAACCTCAGCGCCGCCTGTACTTCCTGCGGAAGCTCAGGCGTGCATGTGCTCCTCAGGGTGTCCTGTCTACTTTCTACCGTGGCACCATTGAGAGCGTCCTCACCAGTTGCATCGCTTTATGGTAAATTCCCAATGAACGCGGGAATCTATTTTAAGGCCCATTTGATAACTCAGTTCAATTTTTTTGCAACACAACAAAAATTGATACTTTAACGCTTTCTTGGTATTTTTTTTTAATGACACCACTCCTGGAACTTTTCTAACACACCATGTAACAGTCAGGAGGACAAACTGTCCACTCCCTCTCCTTCCCTCCCCAACCACAGTGTCAGATGAAAGAATGCAAGCTATGCATCTGCCCCGGTGAGAAGTCATTAGAGTCGAATCCCTCTGGCAGGTCACATCACAAACCAAAAGCACCAGCGCGAGGGGGTTTACAGATATTATCTTTCATTAAACGAACAGCGTGCACCGTGGGAAAAAAAGACGCTTGTTCAAGGGAGGAGTGTCGAACCAATGAGTTTACTTAAATAACGATTACCCATCACATGCTCGGGTGAATTCAAATAAACACAGACGCTTCTCCTGAACATTCATTCATTGGAAATCCCCGATGAATGATAACACTTTTACTTTCATTTCTCGGCAGCCTGATTAAAAAGCAAGTTAGAATTTTAAGTAATTCCCCAGGTGGTTTACGGCAACGTAGAACGATTTAAAAATATAAACAGTTCTTTCCACAAGGGTCAGTGACCGTCGGGAGCCACAGGAGATCACAGCATTCATCAGATTATCTACAGAGAACGGGTTGTTAGCCTAATACTACACTCCCTGAGTCATCCGGAATCATGGCGAGTAATCAAACAAGGGTAAAGGTCACAACAAATGATATTTCGACTGGCAAGAACGATAGTATCATCATTTTCAACAATGCAGGTTTTACAAAAATCCAGTCGCACTGCTTCAAGTTTGAGAACTGTATCCCCGGGAACATGAGTAAATCCATCTGCATGAGCTTCTCGCTCAGACATAACACCTGAAGTGACGCATTGCTGGAAAAATGGGAAGTCTTGCGACATCTTTCATTTGTTTTGTTTTTGCGTACCTGATTATACGCCACATAGTTGACTTTACAGAAAATTGATGTTATCAGTATATGGCAAAATGAGATTAGCGACTTTCAAATGGAAATACACAGATTACTTAGAATACACTACACCAGAAAAATATTCAAAGCAACATCTTGTATAATAGTGAAATGGTCATCTGTCAGGTGGAGGGAAATAATGACAAGGATTAAGTGTATTGGCATATTGCCGTCCCTCTAATCTGCTCTATCATGGGCGCAAGCTAGCAGTAGCTTCCCCGCAATTACAAGCTAGCTCTTAGTGAGCCATCATGTAGGTTAGAAGAGAGAATTTATGGACATATCAAGTGGACAGGGAGGGTAAATACACCTCTCTGGAAGAAAAGAAAACACATACGGGACTTAAAAGAAAATCTGGTAGCCATTAGTCTTCGCTTTGCGGTCGGTCAATGCGGATGAGCTTCACAGGCTTCTGTACATATTAGAGGCCTTCTCAAGGTTTTAATCCAATGAGATTAATCTCCAGTCGAAAGCAGGAGTGAAGGCCAACAATTTAGCCAGGCTGAGCTTGAGCAGTTTCACCTCTCAGCTAACAGGCCGGCCCCTGAAAACGCTCATAAATTAGTGATGGATGGCCGAGCTGCATCCGCACATATGCCCTCGTATAATTCAGTTAGAACTGTCGTATTGAATGAGTATGTATGGTCAAAGTGTGCTCTGTGTTCAAAAGGGCACCATTTATTTGATACTTTGACGTAGCTCGAGGCTAAAAAGTACCGTGAAGGCTTTATTGGCTTTTCAAGGCTGCTGTGGGAAAGCAGAAACAGCAACCTGACATTTAAGTCTTTTGAAAAGTGATCCCAAAAATAAAACAAGGTTATAATAAAGAAGGAATGCTAAAGTTAGCGGTTTGAACAAATTGCTAAAATTAGCATGTCAACCAATTAATGCTAACAATATGGTTTCTCAACATGTTGCGTTTAAGTCAAAGTCAAAGTCAGCTTTACATGACGTGGTTAATTCAAATGACTCTTAACCTAACAAATAAAAGTTCAGAATGCTATTGATGTGACAAACATATTTGTTTTTTCTTCCGAATCACACTGATGGAGCTTTGATATAAATAGCAAAGGGATGCCGAACACTTTCATACGAGCCCCCGCCCTGCTGCTCTGCCCTTCCGTTCATTTTCCAATTGAACGGACGAGAACGCGCGAAAACTAAACAAACTGCCAGCACCGCAGAGAATGCATTCCATCTACCACTAAAACAAACCTCCTCCCAGTATTGCACTAAAAAAAGAAGCACCATCATCATCGCCTGCACAAGTAGACCGTTTACAGATGCTAAAGTCATTTTGGATGACGCAATGTATATTCGCAAAACAGAAGCAGACAGGTGTAGTGCACTCAGAAAAACATCCAAAGGCCTATTATGCTGTTTTGCTTCAAAACAGAACTGCTCCATTCGGCAAAAATCCCTTTATGAGAGCAGAGGTCAGCCCAAATAAAATCAGAGGAAATCTGCACTATCTAGCAGAAGACCGCTTCGTTCCCACCACAACATGGAGCACAGGAAGTCATGGGCACTTCCTGCGGAGACAGGATGGAAAAATGTCGGCTGGAATCGCGATGTTAATCCACAGTTTTCCCTTCATGTTATCCGTGTAATCCAAATCTAAACTGGACAATTATGTAACACAAATCCATTGATCTCAGCCAGTGTGCAACAGCCCAAAGAAAAAAAAATCAATACTTCAGATGACACCGCTATACAGATGTTTTATGACGAAGAGGAGATAGTGACTTGCTAGTACGTTTACATGACAACCTAGCAAAACATATGGACACAGCTATGTGGTTTACATAATAGTGACAACTGGCTTTAGAAAAAGCCAATTATTTCCAAGCGTATTTGAAGAGCGCGTGTTATATTTCTCACTTTCCTGGACGCCCTCCCTCGACAATTCATACATCATTGCTTAGTATTTCAGCCAGTAAACACTCATCTTGTAAATCTGGAAAGTTTTGGACTGGAGTCAGTGATGGACTTGGTTTACTCAAATGACATCAGCATCAAGTTTCCAATCAAATCAAATAACATTGTCTACTTAAATGTTTTTCAAAGTTAGATTATGTTGAATTGGTATTGTTGATATGGATCGAAGCTTTTGGTATGGAGTGTGACGACTAATGTGCATTGGTTACGCGAGCAGCCTCATGTATTATTGACCTGTGCGGGGAACTCGTGGTCACATGATCACATCTCTGCCCCCCATGGGTTTATTCTTAGAGTGATATTTATCACCTGAACTAAATGCACATTTTAGTCAGCAAAACGCAGAGAACAAATAGCTAGCAAGGGAGGAATCACATGAGCTCTAACAACACTGACAGTGCGGTAATTTTCAGGCATGCTTGGTCCTGCAGCGTAGCTCGGAGTGGAAACATATCTGAGAAGTTACTCTTGTGTCAATTGTGCAATCTTAGTTGCAGACAATAAAAACTGTACATTTGGGGACTTGTGAGAACACGAGTTTGATCTGTACTTCCTTCAATCCGATGCTGGGAAAGCTGAGGTTGTGCGGACAGCACCATCAACTGAGAGTTAGACTATTGATGACAATTACGTAACAGTCTACCATCTGTTCAATAAACCGCTTAAAATTTCCAAGCGCAATCGATCAATTCCATCATTAAGGGCACAAGCATAGTATTTGTTGATCACTGAGACATTTGACCCCTGAAGGTACACGAATGGGCCCCATACTGGCTCATTATTGGACACGGGTGTGTAACCAAAACAAAAGCTAGGATCCATGCAACGAGTAAATATATTCCGAAAGTGCAGCTGTTGATGCGTGGCGTCACTACAAGTGTGCTCAGCTGGCCTCAAGTGTGCATATACACACGAGGATGAAACTCAGGGTTGCTGCAAATGTCCGACAAGTCAACAAAGCCGGTCTGGGTGACAAACTTACAAACTGGTGTCAGGACAAATCAGAAAACTGCACTTGATCACCAAAGTGAGTCATTGAGAAATGTCATCTGCGTGAAAATGAAAGTTTTTTTTTTTTTTTATAATGGCACATCATTGTGGGAATAAGAAGCCACAGTCCTCCGCTGTTCTTCACACAGTCCTTCTATTCGTGCTATTTACATGTTTCACGGAGGAATTACTAACTAGCTGTGTGGACAGCGGTTATGTGTGAGCTCGCATTCTTGCCCCGCAGAGAAACACAGGCCATACATTCACTTGTACATATTTCTACATTTATGTTTATCAACAATGGAACAGCTTGGCTCGCAGCACAAAGCATTGAGCTGCAACAGCCAATGGAAATTGATTTTATGACTAAAATTCAATTTGAGTTGTCAAATTCCTAAACACTGGTTTTAAAATTCCATTTTACTACATTACAACATCAATTCGAATTTGATTAATTTTTCAGCCCTACTCTATGCCACGGTGACAATGAATAAATAATGTCAAGGTGCGGTTGGACGTCTGGGATGTTGACTCAGGGAGGCAAGATGGTGTCCGTTTCGGTTACCTAGCAACTTCTTCCAAGAACGCCGACACGCCGAACACGCTCGGACACAACAAAAGGGTCGAATCCTTTTTCACCCCCTCCTGGAAAAGTGATACTGAGAGCAGCAATGGCAGGTACGTGTCCCACAAATGTTCCAAAAGTTTGAAGGTAACTTTTCACATGCCCAAAATGTGCTGAGGTCAAGGGTCAAATATTCTGTGCAAGCCACTGTAGCTATAAATACATGTTGCAACAAGATATTTATTGTTGATCTAAAAAAAGGACACACACAATGTATATCACAAATCTAAATCCAGAAAATTTAAGTTTCAAAAGTAGAGAACCAAAATACATAAACAACCAGGCACTGGTTGTAAAAGGCCCTATTGTGTTTTCATTCATTCATAACAAACCCTCATTCATACAAACTAAGCAATTCATACGCTCACCCACTCCAAAATCATGTGACCCGGCTGCTTTGAGGTCACCCGTGCGCACTGCTTGGTGATAATCTTTCAAAGACGCATGACGATCACAGCAAGTGAAGATGCACGGAGGAGTAAGTTGAAGTTTCCTTACCACCAGCACGGACGTCCTGACTACCTCAGAGACACTTTGCCGAAGCTCGGCAGCGGTGCCAGGCTTCCCCAGTCCCCGCGTAAACTTCCTGGTCTCCGGCTGAGCGAAAGTGGTCATTGCTGGACTTCCCAAGAAAAAAAAAAAGTTTAAAATCCTCAAGTGATTCTGAGGGAAGCGTGGCTGGATTTGATCGCCTCTAATCCGTTTCTGCCATCGCCTTCAGCGCGCACCACGAGTTCCAAAACCCGATCATGTTATGACGAAAGCGCGGCCGACTCATTCCCATTTGTCAGTCGTGCAGGTTTTCAGTCGTTTTAGCGCCGATGTCCAGCTTGTCCCTTTGAATCATGGTTGTCATAAGAAGAGTGCTCGTATCAAGGGTGTCATTGGCCGTCGAGTTCCAGACGGGAGGCGTCAAATCTCGTGGTTGCCTCAGTGCGCTCCGCCCTCTTTTTGTGGTACCTTTCTCGGCTTCACAGCCTGCCCGCTGCTGGCCCCTCCTGGACCTGGGACCGACATTCGACCAAATACATTTTCGTGACTAGTACTAAATATTATAATGCCTTGCAATCTACAATTCCTACATGTTCTATTAATTAATTCTGCAAGATTCTGTGCTCAACTCTTAAATTAAAAAAAAAACTAGGATTAAAAAATTCAGGAGTAAACATCAAATGGCTGGATTTACTTCCTTTAAATATACATACAGTATTTTCTAATGTTTACATGATTAAAGCTACAGTGGATTACGACGCAATCGCTCAACATTAGCGCTAAACACGATAGACGTAAGCAACACTGACATCTGCTGGTCACAGTTGTAACTACATAGAGTTTCCGGTGACCATGGAGCCTGAATTTTGTTTTGCCAATTGCTTTCATTTCCAAAGGTCACCCCTGCTGGGTTCGTTCCTGGGACTAATTAAGCTTTTGCTTTTCATGTTTCAACACGGAACTTTCACAAAACCGATTTCCTGTCATTTGAAGACATAAAAAAGGGTAAATAGTTGCAGGTGGTAGACCTCATGGTTAACTGAGAAGCAAACAAGATTAGAATTTAAGGTTTCTATTTTAATCCTAACAGTAGGCAAGCAGGTTATAAATTTTTGAAATGACAACAAAACCATTTACAGTGTAATCATACATGTTTATTATGAAAGAAACCAGACCAGGTGTACAGCATTGAGTTTTAAAGGGTGGCCTGTTTTACATTGGCTTGAAATTTATGGCGTACCATCAGTAACATTCTTCAGAAGTAAAAAAAAAAAAAAAAAAAATCTTTAGTACGTCAATGAGTGTGATAAATGTTTGGCACCACAAGTGAAATTTCCTGCCAAAAAAAAAAGGCCATTGAAGAGTATACAGACATTTTTTTTCTCAAACTGGGGGAAAGAAATTAAAATGAAGAATACAAGTGGATACGATTATTACAAAAACAGTATAAAATGACATCCTGTAAAAAGGTTGAAGAGTCAAGCTGTAAAAACGCCAGAAGAAGAAATGCAGTCTCTGATGCAGTCGAAACCAGCGGACATGCCACCATTAGAACAGTAAAAAAGCACCAGCATGTGCAAGGGCACATGGACGGACAGATGTCCCACGTGTGTGAAGACTGAATGGAGTCCAAAGTCAATGAGCGTGGAGCTCCTTGTTGTTCTGCACCCGAGCCCGACTGGAGGGAGATGTTGCGCTTCGGATCACCTCCATCCACCTGAGGTCAGTCAACACAATGTGAGCCACCCGATGCATTCAGGTACATGTAAATTACACGCTAGGCTTACCTTTCAAAGGTGTACTCGCTCTCCGACCGGAAGTAATAGACGTGGGACTTGAAATGCAATTTAAAGACATAGTCCTTGTGGATGTTTTCTGACTCGGCGGGGATGGTGACTGAGTAACCCAGAAGGGGAAGGCTGGCTAGTGGATAGTCATCCTGAAATGAGGAGAACCACAGCATGAACAGGAGAAAAGCATTTGTACTACAGAGGGAGTGAGATCATCACCTGGTGGGACTTGTAGAAAAACAAGCTGAAGTTGGTGAAGACCACCCATAGCTTCTGCCAGCCATTGCTGTTCTTGAACTTCCGTAGTAGGTTTCCTGATAGCTGGTTCTAGAAAACACAACAAATGTCAATACTATTTTTTTTAATCTGTCTATTGTTTCCATTAAATGAAAATGTAGAATTATTAGGTATACCAGCACAAGCCATCAAGATCCCAAAAGCCAAATATGGCTCCAAAAAGTTGGGCATCGTTGCATTGGGCTATGCAGGTGTGCCTAATATTATGACGGAGCAACCCAATGAAGCCTGTGCTGTCTGCCTGGCTCTTTTACCTCTAGACTCCTGCGGGCTTCACTAAAGGAGAGGCTCTGTATTCGGTACCAGCAGATAACACACAGAGGCACCGCTCCCTGGCCACTGCGCGGGCCCGTCTTATTCTCACTGACTGGACTAGCGCCCTCTAGTGTGTGGAAAGGGGGGGAGTGCACAGACGCATGAGGAAGAGAAACGACAGATAGGGAGGGAGGACAGAAACACAGACTGAGTAGGTGAAGCATCGGCATGCAGGTGCAAGGGTCAATAGCACAAAGGTCAGCGACATCCAGGCAAGGCTGCGAAGAGGACGTTTGTTACAAGGGGGGCGGGGCCACAGAGGAAGAGCTCACTCCCAAAACATGAGTGAGTTTAGTGAAAGACCATCAGAGTTTGCGCAGTGGGGGGCTGGAGAGAAAGGGGAAAATTAAAGAAAGGCCACATTTGTCAACGTCGACGGGGATTACACGCAGAGTGAACAACGTCCTCACCAGAAACCCATCAACAATTGCAAAATAATAGGTGCATCATAAATCATTCAACACAGTAAGTTGGGACCAGCCACTTCATGATAAATAATAAAAAATATTTTTAACAGCAGTGTTATTAATATTAAATGACTTGCAGGTGTGAGTAAACTGACATCTTGTCAAAAAGTACCGATTTATTTTTTTTTAAGTTTCTTCCCAGCAGAAAAACTAACTTTACAGTCTGACTGGTGCGTGAGGATACTGTTCCCACTGCAAAATCCCTGCGTGATATCAAACACAGAAACAGTAAGCAAGGCGGAGGCGAGTGAGGTGGTGGTGGTGGTGGAGGTGGTGGTGGGTGGGGGGGGTTAGCTCGGAGCTCGACGTTTTGTCCGGTACCTCCACGGCTAAGCTAAAATCCACCATGGCCACACTGGTGTTCCTGTGCCAGCACACGTGCACCATGGTGTTACCACGGAGAGGGGTCGCCCTCTCCGGGGAGCTGTGCGATGTGGTCGTGTCGTCTTCGGACTCCCCCTCCACCGCTGTCGACTCCTCTGGGGATTCTGGGAAAGTCGGCAGGATGTTACTGCGAGACATGTGACGGGACGATTGGGAGAGAAGGAAGCTTGAGGAGACAATGTCTGGTTAGCAACAAATGACTTTTTTTTTTCCGCGGTCATCACTTTGATTGAAGAAAGCTCTGTCTGCCCACAAAATGCAAACATTAGTCTGACAAAAAAAAAAAAAAAAAACATTTTTGATTTGAGTCTTAACTTACTGCTGTCAGTCAGCGTGCAGCTCATCAGGTCAGATGAAGGCCCGTTGTTGTTTTTTGCCATTTCTACTGCCATCTCAATGTCCTCCATCCATTTCCCCATTTCTGACAAAGAACTGTCGGGAGGAATGCACAAAATACTCGTGTGGAAAAAAAAAAAAAAAAGATGGAGGAATGTTATCAGCCACTTTTGATCTCACCTGGCTGCCACCACCACAGACTGCCGCTGGCTGACCAGAGTGAAGGCGTGAGGAACACCCCACTCATCTTCACTCTCTCTGATCTAGAAGGAACCACACACACAAACACAAACACACACACACACACACACACACACATAAGAGGGTGGCTGGCGCTAAGTAGGACAGCTGGGACGGAAATAGACGGCAAAAAAAGATTGCATGAGGGAGGATTAAACGTGATCTGGTTATCCCAAAAGCACAAGTGCGTTTGTTTTGGACGTGTGTTTTTGTTTGTTGAACAAAGCCACTCTGCTTATCTGCTGATGACAGAGCGGTGACGTTCTCCTGAAGCGTTCTCGGTCTAATTACGAGGGACTCACTGTCATGCCCTGGAGCGGGAGCTGTCCGTGAATTTTGAACTGATTGGTTGCAGTCATCCCTCGACTACTGTACAAAATGACGTCGTTGAACTGTAAGCAAGAAGCACAAAAGTACAAAGTAATGAAAAGTATATTCCTTGATGATAAACTTGTTAGCAAATCTAATCTAGCGATGAACTTTGTCCTAATAAGAAAAAGTAAGATGTTACCAAGAAAAACATTCGTTGCTGTAGGCCTTTTCCAGACAACTTGCTCAGGCAGCCAAACCTGATGAACTCCTAAAAAACAACAACAACAAAAAAAAACTATTAAAGCCAACTTTAATTAAAAAAATAAATACAATTATTTAAAATCAATACATAATATAATATAATATAATATAATATAATATAATATAATATAATATAATATAATATAATATAATATAATATAATATAATATAATATAATATAATATAATATAATATAATTTAGTACAGATGAAGTCAGCCTTACCCGACCAGGAACAACAAGATTGTCCACGCCAATCAGATCCTTCTTTAGCTCCAACAGTTTCTGGAAGTTCTCCATTTTCACGATGCTGCCCTGGAGCTGCTCCACCACTTCAGACACATCTGCCAGAGCAGCTGCACACCAACCCACAAATAAATTACAATCAATCTTACATTCTATATAACAACAGAATATTTGTTTACAAAGTCCCAAAAAATATCTGCATAGCAAAAAGCACTGAAATGAACAAACTTGTCTCGCCTGCTTACCTCTGCAGTCCCTGAAGTCCACATGTGTCGCCGGGTAATGTTTACACAGACGCTCCAGGATGTGCTTGTAGTGCACGAGGCGGTGCAGAGGGCGCAGGATGAAGACGTTGAGCGGCACGTAGCACACCTTCTGCAGCTCAAAGTCCCGGCAGAGGCCTTCTAACCTGCGTGACGCCCTACATGCCTTCTCCAGCTCCATGAGGAGATCGCTCTGCTTATGCAAGTTGGCTGTCAGTGGCTGTGGATGAGGAGTTGTGTGTTAATGAGGCTCCAGGCATTTATAGGGAGAAGATCAAGTTGACTTCATTAAACCTTCAGGCCTTGTAAATTCTTCAGCATGACATCGCCAATGCGCTGGTAGTCTCCTTTAATGTGAGCATTGGATCGACCTTCCCTAGAAGAGAGAAAAATACACACTTTGAATGAGTCAATAACAGCAGAATCTTTTGAGAGTAAATTCCCAAAAAGTCGAGGTAAAAAAAAAAGTCCTTGGAGTTTTAAAGACCCAAATAAGCCACAAGGTGTCGCCTTTGAGCATAAGCTTTAAAAGGCCATATATTACTGTATTTTTAGTCCAATTTGACATCACCGGTACATGTCTGTATTATAAGTGTAAAAACAATTAACGGGCATTAGTGTCGTTTAAAACATTTGACTTTCTTCTATTTTTATCTGTTAATGTTGAATTAAGAGTCAAGGTGTCCAGTAACCTCATCCCATATCGAGCACAAGTTAAATAGCGTGTGCGTCTTGTCAGCAGAATCATTTAAGATGTCATTTGGAGTTTACATTTACAGCAGAATAAACCAATGTGAGAAAAAAAAAAAAAGGCTGCCGTTCTGGCAGCTAGGTTGATTTAACACATGGCCATGAGTCAGTATCATGTGTTTTGGGGAAAGCACAACATCATTAAAAGAGATCAGACAGCCGAAACCCGACGGCGAGGAAATGTCTGCCTCATGCAGCGTGACTGTTACCATGGAGATAGCAGATCCCGCTGTCATGACAGCAATGATTCAACCAAAAACATTATTGCATGTGTTTGGTTTTATTTATTTTTTTTACTGTCAGAGTGTGAAGTGAGTCTCACCACAAAGCCAGCCTCTGCTCCACCTCCCTGAGAAAACCCGTGTGAAATTTGTGAAGCGGCTCAAGCGTGGCGAAAACGGCCTTCTTGAGGGCGTCCGGCGTGTCCTCTTCCTGTCCTACGGCGTTCTGGAAAGACTGAAAAAAACACGACAAACATTTAGAACCGTTTTATGGCGCTTGTATTGAGAAATGGCATAAAAAAATAAAGCACTTGAGTGTTTTGAGGTGAGGTGCGCCAACAGTTCAGATGACATCACCTTCGTTTGACTGGAGAGATTTAGAGAGATGGCGTGCATAAAAAAAGATGGGACATAAGCCAACCCAAATATTTATGAGATATGGGAGACTTTGCTGAAGGATAGCAAGGTGATAAAAGCATCAGGGAAAAGAGAATTACACATGTTGAGGAACCCTTGAAAATATATACAGGCCACATCATTAGGAACACCTACACACACTTTAAATAAGAGGATGAATGCAAAATTACTTTGACTGTGTTGCCATGATTGCAGAAAGCACATAATACGATTTCCAAGTGCCTGTTAGTAAAGTTATATTACGTATTCATTTATGCGTGGCTTTACCGTTTGTGTTTAACACCGAGGCACTCATGCTATCTGTTAGCCTACGGTGTTAGCATTAAGCCAATGGACTTTATTTGGTTAGTTTAAACACACAACATTACATGTAAAGATCTTTTTTTGTGTGTATAGTTTTACTGTAAACTTTAATGGGAAGTGGCAATAAACAAATTGAAGCGTCTTTTTGAAAGAATTGTTCATCTACCAAAATGCTGCTAACGCTTGACTCTGGGATATACGGAATAGAAATGGAAGATGGATGAATGTATTGACAACATTGCAAACTGCAGCAGCAATAACAAATAAACATTTGGATTGGATGTCCTTAGATGTCCTGCAGATTTATCTAAAGTTGTAACCACTGTGAGTACTTCTACTGAATTTCCTGAGAGCTCCGACTAAATCAGTGTTTGTCATGCTTGAACTGATGTGTGTAATCTACATAAAGTCAGAGATAGGCCGGCACAGCTTGAGTAAATCTCTTCAAACAGAAACAGTGATGCATCAGTGGCCTTAGGCATTTAGATACTTCCGAGTGTGTAGTGTGGTGAATGGGTACAAAAATGTAATCTATGAAAATCTGCCTATGTCACTGCCAGCCTCAATGTCTCAGCGGGTGCTCTAACGCAGAAAATCGATGTGTTCTCTCCTTGGAGGACGGACAAAAAAAAAAAAAACAGTGACACGCCCCCGGAGTCATCTTACCACGGTCACCACCTCAAGGTCTTTGACATACGTCCGCTCTGTGGTCAGCAGCTCCTTGGCGATGAAGTAGGCCCGGTCTGTGGGGAACCTCTACCGAGGCATCAAACAAAAAAGATGCTTAACAAAAAGCCAAAAGATTCATTTTATTCTACAGATAGCACAAACCTTCCGGCGCACCTCGTCTTCATCATCGGTGCGAATGCTGCAGGCGTCGTTGAGGAGGGGGCTGGTTAGTGGAGAAGGTTGCTGGACATCAGGACTGTGACTTCCCACCTCCAGAGCCATTTGGCCGTTTAGCAGACCGTGCGAGTGTCCGGAAGACGTGGACAGGTAGGGACTGTTAGTCAGCGCTCCTATTAGACACAGAAGAGTGAAAACTCAGCAATGGAGAAATGATTTGCTGCCTTATGTTCATTTGCTTAATTAAATGCAACTCGATATGGCTCATGGAAAAAGAGCAAGAGACAATTATTGACTTTTTGAAGGAGCTTGCCCTGGCTAAAAATATAGAAGTGAAATCTCAGCAGTGACTCACTTTGTAGTCCAGACAGCACTGGCAAGCTTTGTGCAACAAAAACATACTCCAGAAAGAGTAAACTCAAGGGACACAACATTAGGTACACCCGGACAATCCTACAGCTGGATCAAAAATTAGGTAGCAACTCGGATAAACTATAATTGGAATAGTACAACAGCGAGCACAAATTGGGGGTTGACTGTAAACAGTGCAGTGGGGGGAAAAAAAAGTGGAAACCACAAACCACAAGAAAGCTACAGAAGATTAGAGCGACTAAGTGTCAGTGATGCCCTGCAGTTATTCCGGAGAGGAATCGCTACTACAAAACAACAGGGAGGATGAAAGGAGATGTCAAAAAGACAATTTTGTCATCTGACTTCATAAACGCCATTTTTATTGACTTTCATAAAAACATAAGAGATTCATGCAAGACAAGCAGCGTATAAACACAAGAGTGAAAGTTAGGAGGGAGTGACAGGAGGGCGGCAAAAAAAGTGATTTCATGCAATGATCTTCAAGCCTGTAAGACATTTTTAATAACTTACAAGCTTATTGACATTAACAAAACGTGTTAGAAATTGCCAGTTGCTCAAATTACAGTACAAGCAAAGAGGAAAAAGGATATTCTCATGCCAGAACAAAGGATGAAAAGTGTGCATGGAAAAAAAAAATAAAAATTCCGAAACTGCAACGATCTAGTAACAAATGAGTAAATTACACATTTACAAAGAATTCCAAAATAAAACATTAGCTGCATCACTGCAGGAATGGAAACCTGCTAGCTTGCTTGCGGTTAGAGCTTGAGTATGTGGGCGAAAAAAAAAACCCTAAAGATATACAACAGCATCATGCAAACAGACAAGTGCAGGAAAAAAGTGAACAAAAAAGGAAAACAAAGAAAATCAGGAGACACAAGTCAGCATGCAGACAGAAGCAAAAAGGTTAACCAAAGATGGAAACAAAGTGCATTGTGTACAGCGAAACTACTTTCCTGAATACTCGATTCAAGTGCAAACACTCTGGGGGGAAATTAAACTACGTCTTCAGTCTGATCAGGCCACCACTGGTATCTCTCTGGATATTCACCTCGGGTATAAATTTAGGTACATTTGCATGATCTAATGAGCTCCCAAACAAGAGCTGAATACAAAAATGAATCGTCCATTGAGGTGACTTTAGAAACAACTTTGGTATATTTTCTCTAGGAATGCATAAATGCTATTGGATTGGACCATATTAGACTGGACTGGTGTACCTAATAAAGTGTCCAGTGACTATAACGCTAGTTTTCTTCACTATCAAACTCAAACAGGGAAGGTTCTAATTAATATTGCACAGCCACATGCTACCAAACTAAAAAAAAAAAAAAAAAGACGTTACACAGTATTTTTGCTTCCCTTTTTAAAGTCATAAGGCATTTTGTTCAGAGCACAAAAGTACTCGTTAAATCTTAAGAGGGCACTTGCAATTTTCTGGGAACAGTTTTAAATAAGCATCTAAAACTGTGTACGTAACCTATTAAAAATACTTCACAATGAGTTCAGTGTTTTGAGACATCATTATTATGATCTCAATATTAAAATACGACAACTCAATAAAGTTTGGGGCAGTTGTTTTGAACTAGCCATTGATGATCTGAAAGGTGTCATCATCACTGAAGGTGTGACCCGTGTCCTCGTCCGCCTCCTCGTCCAGCTGGAGGCTACCGAATGAAAACTTGTTTCTCGGTATGGGCGAATTGACCTCGGGTAGATTCCCAAACACGAGGTGGCTGTTGCCACCCTCCTTATTGTGCTCCGCCTCGGACTCACTGGACTCCGAGGCGGTAGTGTTACAGCCTCCGCTAATCTGAACTGCCCCGACATGTGCGACTCCAGCCTGGCGTTTAGATCCTAGGCCGGGTTTAGACTTGCCTGGGGCTGAGAGACCGTTGGCCAGCATGCGGCGCTCAAGAGCAGCCATTTGCTCAGCATGACACAGGACAGGTTGCGATTCCCGGGATGTCTCGGGATTTGCGTTGGCGCGGGACTTGGCTTTGTGGTGCTTCCGAGAACGATGAGAGCGGTTTGTGGTAGCCTCGATGCTCACGTAGCCGTTTTGCTCGGCATGATTAAAGGATCCAGATGGGCAAAAGGTGCCCATAACGGGACTGGTGGGGACAACTGGTGCGCCGGTTACATGTTGGACCATGACCGGGCTGCTGCTGTGTTTATCCGTGCTATGTTGGCTACGCATGGCGGGAACATCCATCTCAGGAATCCCAACTTTAGACACTTTAGAAGAGCGAGAACTCTCCCTGAAGTGCATACTACCCTCCTGGTGGACCTGCACAGGGCCATTAATGCTTCTAGAGTCTGGCTGAAACGTAACCCGCCCCCGATAGCTCTGAGTCCAACCAACCGGGTCGTCGCCTCTGTTATAGTCCCTATCGTTCTCAGAGCAGGTAGAAAAGTAGCCGCCTTTAGCAGCCCGAGAAGCTGAACCTGTTGCCAGATGTTCGAGGTGAGCCGGCCGAATGGAGCCTCTCGTCTCCTCCTTCACGGACGGCGATCTGTCTTCCTGGTTCTGGTGAGCCGGGCTCCCCGGAGCTTCGGGTGTTTCTTGTGAACTCACCAGCGCTGACTCCTTCCACTGGTGCTGCGAAGGAGCATCAACTTGGTCCCCGAGAGCACCACTCTGGAAGGGAGCGTTAATCCACTTATTGATGCTAAAAGCTTGTCCAGCGAACCACTGCAACATCTGGTTTGCTAGATCATTCGCAGCCTTACAAATTCTCGAGTGATTATTTCACAGGGATTTTTACAATAACCAAACTAATTAGACTTCTACTAGCCTGTCTATGGTGTTTTGCATCATATGTTAGCATGAAGCTAGCAGACTTTGTTAGACGAGATGACTTCTTCTAGCTTGTCTATGGTGTTTTGCATTATATGTTAGCATGGAGCTAGCAGACTTTGTTAGATGAGATGACTTCTACTACCCTGTCTATGGTGTTTTGCATTATATGTTAGCATAAAGCTAGCAGATAGATGAACTCACTTCTTTTGGCACTTTTTGGTAGCGTGGAGAAGGCAAAGGCGACAGGCGGCTGTTGTGCTGGACTCGACTGTGTTTCCTAGCAGACAGGATATCGTCATAAGGTCAGCGTGAAAAGCAAAGCTCTCACCTGGATGAATTACGCTTTTTACCTTTCGAATGGAAGCTTTTTAAACTCGGACTCCTTCACAAAGTCAATCACCTGCTTCTGCGTGCGGCCGCTGCGGAGACAAGCCGAGGCAGCGAGGGAGGCCAATCAGAGGTGAGTAAAAATCACTCTGCGTGACGCCGTTGCGTGAGAAAAAAAGAGCTTTTGTTACCTGAATCTGAAAGAGGAGCCTCGTGTGAACAGCACGGGTTTGGGCTTGGGTTTGGGTTCCTCAAAGAGCCGGAAGAAGGCGTGGTATTCCACACAGCTCTTCCAGAAGACTTTACAACAGTCCCTGCTGGCCATGAGAAACTCCAACGTGTCTTGATATGAATTCTGGTGAACACACATAAACAAATAAGGGCCAGTCATCTTTCTATGCATTTTATTTTTCAGAAAATAAACTTACATTGCCATCAGCCCTGAGCTTGATGAGGAAACGTTTCCTCTTGAAGCTCAGTTTACGTACTTTAGACCAGTTGAAAGAGTTAATCTTCGTGTGTCCCTGTGGAGACGAATACAAGTCAAGTGGGATCTAAAAGATGGCCGAATCTAGAGGAGCTCACCTGAAAGACAAGGACGCCCGTGTGGGCAACGGCGAGGCTTAAACGCGAGCCCTCGCGGTCTTTGGCTGGCTGGAGACGAATCCCGTACATCTCCAGACGTCGTGCCACTTCCAGCAATTGGAAATCGGATTCGGCCGGGGTCTGACCACTGACAGCGCAAAAATCCAAACGGAATAAACATTAGTGTGGTTTTGATTCTATGCAGTACTTATACACAAAGCAAATCTAATTAAATTTTATCTTGCCATCCATCACTGATAAGTACAATAGTCTGAGGGCGTGAAGGTCAACTGTGTTTATGTCCAATATCGCAAAGTTGTCGGGGAAAAAAATAGGCAAGTTTTCCAAAGCCTGCTTTCCGCCTGCATTCTGTGATTAATGAGCAGCTTATCTTCATGTGGCACTGCCGCTACGAGAACGGCGGATTCCGTTATCAACTAGGCCCCCCGGGGAGGGAAAAAGAAAGGAGTACATTAAAAAGGAGCTCCTGTCGAGGCGTAACCATTCACCCGCAGCCAGCCCATCAGTTTGAGGAGTCGCTCTTGGCTTAAATTCAAACCTTGTGAAAAAAGGACCCTTGACTTCACACGGCAAACCCAGAACCGACCCTAAAAATCTGAAGCGGGCTGACAGCAGCTGTGAATTATTTGGTGCGTGAGCACACATTTTCACTGAACGGTAGACAAATTCAAATCCACGTGTGGTCGCTAGCTATAAAACGCCTCACTAAAACTGATGGGAATAAATCTGTACACTATTGCTGAGTCAGCCATTCTGTGTAATACAAAACTTTGAATGTTTAATTGATACGATCAAAAGCAAAGAGAAATCTTGGGTGAATTCATCTGAGTTTAGCCACTGGGATCTTAAAAACAAAAAGGACATCATGCTTACATATTCATGGAGTGGAACTCCATAATCTTGTCAATCAATGGCATCTGATCGGGGATGTACTTATTATTGAGGAGGTGTGACCGGCACTGGCTCTCCTCAAAGTCGCCAATCTCAGCTGAAAAGTTTTGAAGAATAATCATTCAATAATAATAAATCACTCCGACATCACAGAAAATGAGCCTTCAGCACTCACACTGCAAAATGTGGGAGACCATCAACGCAGCACTGGTGTCATTGCACGTCAGACAACCATTGGAAAGATCCCGTTTAATCTGGAGTGCAAACAGGTACCTGGAAAAGAATATTTATTAGGTCATCAGGTGATTCGTACTCTGAGGTTTCACTTCACATCCAGATCCCGCTTCTTCAAATAGACCCATTTCGAAGTTGAGCTAACTTAATGAGACAAAGAGCGAATTAATAATGTGGAACCAAACCCACCGAGTCAGCTCTTCCAGCAGCTGGGCATGGTCCGGAGGAAAATATTTCACAGCAAACCTCAACGTCGTGTGCTTTGGTCCTGTTAGGAACATACGAGGTATTAAAATAGAAATCGCCAGAACCTTGTCAGATTCGCATCTTAACGAAACCCGAAGAGGAAGAAAAGTCAAGACTCACGTCTCAGCTGCTTGATAATTGGCTTGATAGGATCCAACCACACCTATGAAGAAGATAACATCACTGTGTAATTGGTCTTACAGAGAGACAATTGCTAGCTTGATAAGACCTTCCCCATTAGCCCCTTCACTTTATTTGTCCTTCCCGCTTACCGTCATCTTTTGATGGCTCTGAAACTCCAGGCCGAAGTAATCGCCCTCAATAAGATTCATGTGGGTACACACCAGGTCGAATAACACCTTGCCTGAAGCTTTAACCTGTGGACAGAGCAGAGAGAAAAAAAAAACGGCGTTAGTCATTCTTTTGTGACCACATATGGTAGCGCTAGCATGATGGCGTTCACAGATGCTACTACATTTTCTCTTTCTGTATCTTCCAGGTGAACGATTGTTTTGAAAAGACTCCACCACTTGTAGTACCGTATTTTTTGCACTATAAGGCACACCTAAAAACCTCAAATTTTCTCAAAAGCCGACAGTGCGCTTTATAATCCGGTGCGCCTTATATATGGACCAATATTGAGCCACTACAGCAGGCGTGTCCAAAGTCCGGCCCGCGGGCCAAATGTATATATCTTATATATGTACAAAGTTTTAAAATGGGCAATTCATTGAAGGTGCGCCTTATAATCCAGTGCGCCTTATATATGGACAAAGTTTTAAAATAGGCCATTCATTGAAGGTGCGCCTTATAATCCGGTGTGCCTTATATATGGACAAAGTTTTAAAATGGGCCATTCATTGAAGGTGCGCCTTATAATCCGGTGCGCCTTATAGTGCAGAAAATACAGTAACTTTGATGTTTGTAGAGTTACATTTTTTTTTTTTTTTTTTACTGTAGCTTAGTTAGCTATTTTTTCTGGTCGACACTGTAGTAACTTTGATGTTTGTAAAGCTACATTTTTTATTTTACTGTAGCTTAGCTGGCTAATTTTTATCTGGTTAGTAGCTTTGAGTTGTCATTTCAAATAGTAGCCTCGAATCACAAAAGAGTTTAAAGGGGCTCATAAAAAACATCCTTCTGTGTAGTTGAGGCAAATTTACAGCAAAATACACTTTTATCATAGCTAACTACACCTTTCTAGTAGATTGCCCAACACGGTTAATAACAACCAAGTAAACTTTAACTGCCCTGTTGTAAACCAACAATAAAAACAAAACAACCGAAAACAAAGGAGAAGTCCACATTGGGGACAAGTTAATGACACCAAGCAGAGAACAAGTCTAAACTCATCCGTAAACTCCACCCCGTACACAAAGCCAACTTCCCTGCTTATTGCGACACAAGTGACCTGCCGTTTTATTACTAACTTTCTGTTTGGTTGCTTCGACTGCGATGGCACACAGACAAAGCAAAGCTAAACTGTATTGACACAGAGGTAAACACTCATGGGACCCGACAGGAGCGTTTTGGCTTGCCGCTAACTCGTGACTGGTTTGCACAAGCACGCTGCATCACAGCGACAGTGAAGGTCTCCCCGACTCGGCTAATGATCTACTTTTGTGTGAGGGAATGTTTCCAGGAAGTAAAGTCTCTTCTAATTTTACACTATAAGACAGACATTTGTCAAGATAGAAAAACAACAGACACAGCTTAACCAAAATGTCGCTGAGGGTGTCATGTTGTGTTTCTTTTAATACCCCATCAATTAAAAGTCAAGCTCCATCAGCTTAGTGTAAAAAACTACACTTCCACACCCACATCTATAATCTTCCTCAAACAGCCTCCCTACACAAACCACTCCACACCCTGCCGATAATACGGCGTACAAACATATGGTGCATGGAAAACAGACAAAATGGAACTTGGCTGCGCTTCTTATTTTTTATGCAATTGTGAATGGGAACAAGCTCGCCCCAACTAGCTGCTACCATACTATGATAAGGTCTGGAAGGAGCAGCGTATAGCCTAAACAGTCTCCTGGCAGAAATGGACTGTGCTTCCTGGCAGACTGCTGCAAGCAAATTGTGGAGAAAAGATGTCAGAGTAAAAGCTTGGGAAAGTGGAACGCAAAAACATTTGACGCTGTGACTCGCAGATGTCGAAGCAGCGGTTGGATACATGGGCTTGCATCACTGGGCCAACCAGTTACCATCACTCACTGTCAGGATGCCAGAAAGTGTCTACGTGCAGGTGTGCCATACTTTGGCTCTTGTCAGCACTTGTGACGTTTTTTTTTTTCCCCCGCAACCAACCGGGCTTGTTTGGCATGATCTGTGGTAGGATTTAATTTAGGTGACTGATTGTCAGCAAGGAGGACTAAATGACGTTTCCAACCTAAATTCTAAAATGTGAAATTATTTGTATTTATCCCCAATAATGTATTCTTTTCATTTTGTAGCATTTTCTCTGCGTGGATTCTCTTTTTGTGTAATCAGGTTTAAGCCTTTATGTGCTGCCATGTCAATCGATCGAATGTGCCTAGGGCCTTCAGAATCACTAGCGCAGGCGAACTTAAACTATATTAGCAAGGGGACTGTTTCTAGACCCAATCAAATTTCAAATTCATCCTCACAGAGTCGGTCAAGGCCACTAAAAGTTGGCCCTCAATGACATCCAAAAACCCAAACCACCAAAAAAAACAGGAGGCAGATGCCCTGAGGGTCGTCATTGCCGTTCCACTTTCATTTTGTCCAACTTAAATTTTAATATCGTAACACAAAAGAACAAGAGGTGAAAACCATAAACGTCTGACTGAAGCACTTTCATATCCTGCCTTGTAAATCTCCTGCCACTAAAAAATAAAGCAGCATCCGAGCCGGGGATGCGTGAGGCTGCGGGCCGATTGGATTTGGGGGGGCTGATTAAATGCAGCTGTTGTACTTTAGAGCCGCAGCGCAACCACTGCAGCTTTTGACCCGTCCATATTGGGCCGACGGGTTCCTCGTCGGGTTTCAACACCAGGCTGCTGTTTGTGTTTACACGTGTATCGCCGCTTGAAATCATGCTCGCACCACTACACTGACCTCCGCGTGCCCCCTCTCCCCTCCCCCGTTGACAGAGGAACCCTAAACAAAGATGACAGCGACGTCTGCACTGCACACAAGCCTCCACTTGGGCTGACACTGCAGGGCAAACAAGGGAAAAAAAAAAATCACCCCCACCTTGAGGTAGCTCCTTCGAGCAAATAGCCATGAAATGTCAACATATACCGCCCTGCTGCTTTCCCCCTTTAGGAGATGTTGGTATGGTCCAGTTCACCCATCCTGCACCAGCCTTGGCAGGGCTTACCCGCAACCCCCAATACTACAAGGATGTATAAACACACTGCCAATGTCTGTCGGCTTCCGGGGGAACAAAGAGAAGCTTGTCACGCGGGGCACTAGAGGAGTAAATGATGGCATTTGTGCCAGCTGCTTAGCCATTGTTGGACACACGATTGGCTGGGATTTAAAAAACGGACTCTGGCTCGGTTCCGGAAAGACCAAGCGGCCGTCGTGCAGTGGTAGAAGAGGTCGAAGGTCAAGGATGACAGTGATTTAAAAGGCAGCCATGTGCTTTAGCGGCAATGTAGCAGGAGAAAGAACTCGGATTGCCTTCGGGGGAGACGCGGCGTCCCCACCAGCAATCTGGATCCGATTGAACTTTCGCCATGTTTGCACTCTTGGCTTACAGAAGTGCTTCCAGTAGCGGGAAGATTCATTCCCTCACTGTAGTGCTTTTATGGAAAACATATGTGAATGCTATAGGAACTTCCTGGCCGCATTTCCCTTGGGTTCAGCGCTAGCTCGGTTATTTCCGTATCTCTGCGCGGCGGTGTCTTGGTATGGACGGTATGAATGGATGGATACTCGCTGGCGCTGTGAGGGAGGGGTAGGACAGAGAGGTCAGCGGGAGCGAGAGCTTATTGTGATTCAGGTCATGCGCGACTGAGGTTCCTGGGGTGGCTCGGCTACAAGCCGCAAGCTGACAGGGAGAGAATGGAGGGTGCAAACCTGCTGATAGTCGCGCCCTCCCTTTCGGCACGTACCGATGCGCTGTGGCACATCTGTTTGCTCTCCAGATTCAGGAAAGCAAAAGCGGGCCAATGGGAGAGCATCCAAATGAGGACGTTGCTCGGAAAACCTCGACCCGGGCTGCACGGGAAAAATATTAAGAGGACGGGTGGCTACCACAGCTGTCAAGAATCATCTCGTCACAAAAAACCCGCCTTAAGGTTCGGAGAAGACAACCGTGAAAATGACATCCCGGGCATTCAATGGAGATCCACCAGCAGAAGCTTTTTGTTAGCTTCACACTGATAATGATTTTGCTTGAGAAATCCCAAAATATCTGTTAAGCTTGAATAATGGTCCAGAGCTTGGTGAAGGAACCTCCCCGCTATTGGCGAGAGCATCGTAGATCAGGGAGCTCCAATAGTGGTGGGCGTGCATATTTACGGACTGACTGCTCTAGCGGAAAGGAAAGGCGAGCTCGTCGGAAAAAAAAAAAAAAAAGTTGTGGTATTATCTGAAACGTGCACCCATGCGAGACGCCACTAAATGTTTTCACGGTTGAGGTTAACGGTGCCTAACTCGTTAGAAGGCAGAAGGATGTTTTAAGGCGGCCGGAATGACCAAAACGATTGGCCTTTCTCTTTCATCTGCCAGAATCCTTTTCCGAATGCGGCAAATTCTGGACCCCCCCTGCTGCTTGGTCGCCGCAGCAAAGGGATTAACATCACTCACACGGTGGATGCTTCACTACACATTTAGGGAGTGCAAATAAAGGCAGACTGGAGAAGGGAATAAAAGGTGTTAACCATTTAAATATAATTCAAAATAACACAAAATAATCATTTAATTTCCTCCTTAGTCAATTAATGGAATATATCCATGCCGACATGAAAGTTTCTTTGATTCAAAATTCTTCTGGAACAAAAATTGATTTGATGAGAACTGTAACAGAAGCTGAAGTTTGGATTGAAGATGAAGAATAGAAGAGCAACAGCAATCAGCGGGCTAATCATGAGATTAATGGAGTGGAAAGGAGCGACAAGCCCCTCAAGGTCGAGACAAAGAGGGGCCGTGAAAGTTTCAACCAAAAGGATTTCTCCTCAAAACCTGTCTGACCTTCAAATATTAAAAAAATACTTTGGAGACACCATTAGATGTTTTAGTGGCCACGTCCAGATTCTCTCCATGAATGGATGGTCTGTTGCCGCTTGACCCGCAACATGTTCCTTCCCGCTTTTAACCTTAATCTCCACCAGTAATAAATAATGACAGCGGCACATGCTGCTCTCCAGGAGAGGCCAATCAATCGGCCTCCTCGAGATTAGCCTTAAAACGACTTAGCCTCGCGGAGTGGCAAATCCAGAAGCTCTCTGCCCTGTGATGCACACTCAGTTACCGTAACGATGTTGGCGAGGTGATGCGGTGAACTTGATCGCGGAACAGTGGAACGAAAGGCAACGGAATCTGTTCATATTTGACAATGGAAATGCAAAAAAATAAAAATAAATCGTTTGAGATTGGCAATCTGAAGATGAAACAATGAGCAGTTTTATCTTGTTGCCTAGCAACAGTATTGGCTCGCTGTAGACTGGGAATGAGAATAACCTCGTGGAGCACTTGTTGGCAAAAAAAAAAAAAAGCTTTACATTCATGAAAATATGGGTTGAGCCCAAGTGACGGGACGAGATTTATGCACCAACACAGGGGAAGCAAAATGAAGGCCGGCAGCTGTTGCTCCATGCAGCCCGCCGTTTCCTGGAAGGATTTAGATCCCGGTGACGACCTACAACATTTCTCCAGTCAAACAGCCAGACTGGGCCGTAACCATGGCGACGTTGAGAGAATCGTGCCTCCTGATAAATGAGCGGGAACGAACGGGAAATGCGTTTACTTAATGCCTCTTGTATTATTCTTGGGCGTTGGGGGCAATTTGTGCCCCTGCGTGACATAATGATGCAATTACTCTGACCGCATGTGTGGATTTTGGAGGATAAAGTAGAAAAAATGTTAAGACTGCATCCTATTTGGAGTATTCTCAGGCACATCCAAAATCACTGGCTGAGAGGTTAAGCCGACTAGGAACGAGAGCACGCACTGGACGCGTTGCTTGGCCAAGAAGCGATCCTACTGACTAATTCAACGACGTATCAACAATACATGAAGCCGGGGGGTTTCCGAGTGCCTCTTTGAAGAAGTGCAACTTGAAGTGCTTTGCTTCGGACGCAAAGGGGTTTTAGCCGGACCACTTTTAGAGCCGGTTTCCTTGGTAACGCATGCTTGCAGCTCCACGTCTTGACGCTAAGAAATTGTTCAACGTTGCACAAATTCTCCAGAAAGTTTCCAACTTGTATGCAAAAAAAAACAACAACAATGTGATCTTAATTGCAGGCGCATGGTCCACATTAAATTGTGCACGATAATCACCAATCTTGTTCTTGTCATTTGAGTGCGGTTGAACTAATCAACAGCATGTGACATTGCTTCTACATTCAAGACCACACTAACTGCAGTAAAGTCAAATGACTTATAAAAATCTTTCCCCACAAACCACACACAGCAGAACGACACACTTTTACCAAAAATAACAATGCCTAGAAAATGGCAAGTTCTGGTGAAGCTGTTAATTAGTGAACAGCTCATGTGTAAATGAATCAAGCAGCTTGACTAAGAGTGACAGACAAGACGGTCGTCCCCAGGGACAAATCCAATAAGATCTATTGCCTGGATGCCCCCGAATGACCGCGCTTTGATTCTTTTCAGACTTCCTCATGTCAGAAAACGCTTAAACGGTTGGATGAGAGCAGATTAAAGAATGTCAGAGGTTTTATTGACCCCCCCCCAAAAAAAGGAAAGAACGGTAGAGAGGAGCTGGAAATTCATTGCGCAACATTTCCCGTTTTAATACCATAGCTGCAGCTACTGGTTGTTTTGATTCGTCACACTCAAGAAAAAAAAAATTGGACGCCTTTCCTCGTCTTGAAATCTTCATCCACCTTCCCGCCTCGGTTTTCTCAAGAGAGCCCTGGATTCAATTACAGCCTGAGCTCAGTAGAACAGGAAGGGGGTGAAGAAATTCCTGAAATATATCAATAAAAGACATTTGGGGATTACTGCTGACTGACAGCATTTTTGGTTTTGATTGCTGCGAGGAGAAACAACGTATCATAATACTTGCTTGACGTTAAAAAAAAAAATTGCTTTAACGGACGGGTCCACTGGCCCGTAATAAGGAAAAGTGCAAGTTCGTGTCATTGCTATGGCAACCGGTGATCATGTGCTGTTGCGGTTAGTGGATCAGCCGGAAGACCAAGCATGTTTTGGTCACACACTATAATCACTCCCAGAAGGTGTTCAAAATATTTTCCTGGAAATTAATTAAAACATCTTTCACCCACCTTAATAAGATCTTTTTTTCTGGTTCAGTAAATGGTCGAAAGGTCAACATGGACGTAAATGCACGAACAGATCAGAATAATCTTGCTGGGCTCGGTTCAGACGTGTTAATTATCTACCTGAATCTCAATGAGAAATTCATAATTTATTAAAGGGGGCCGTGCCGTGGCTCACACCCAATCCCCGAAGGCTTTTACCCTTTATTTTAGATCACAGGCAGCCGGGAGGCGCTAGCCGCACCCGGCAAATACGACCCCACTACTACCGAGTCTAATGGCAGACGGAGCCGCAGTTGAGGACCTTAATGAACAGATCAGAGAGATTCCTCAAAGAGGAACAAAGTTGAGTGGAATAATGCATGAACGAGCTTGGAAATGTCATGGCATCCACTTTGGTGCATCTGTCACAATGGAGAGCATAGGGTTCCCGCTAAACATAAGCTCATAAAGTCAAATAGATGCGCCACAAAAGGTACATCCGTGCATGGTTACCATAGGAACAACATGAGAGATTTATAATACTCGGCAGGCCTCCCCCCCCAAAAGCGTAAACATGCTGCACGGTATTCAAAATAAACAAAATCTTTCATTAGTGCCTGGGTGCTCTTTAAATCATTTTTGAAAATATTTATTGACTTTTTTTTTAACGTACTTAAAAATGCTACTGAAAACTTTCAATTAATTAATCAGTATTTCATAATGAGAGCCATTATCTATAAACATCTGCCATTGTGAAACATTATACAGGACAAGATGCAGATTTAGGAGAATACGATAGCACTTGGCGACACAGCCATGACAGCTGACAGCAGCGCCTTCAACAAAAGTGACACCGGAGGCCAATTGTGACGGAATATGTCATCCGTAATTGTTGTGTGGCCGAGTATCCCCAAGCTAACATTATGAGGCTCTGCGTGGAAGCCCCCCCCGACGACTTGCATATCGGTGGAAGACGCTATTCACCCACCTCTGTTGTCACCATGGCAACCCCCACACAAGCCGCCTGATTCCCCGTAACCTTTCAAAGATTCAGCTTGCATTTAATTGTGATATATTGTATGTTCACTGAGGGACTCGAAAGCCATGGCTGCGTTTCTTAAAAAAAAAAAAAAAAAAAAAAAAAACAGCTTTAAAAGCAGCCAGAAGCTATCCTGCTGGGAAAAGAACAGAAGCAAGAAACATCTATTTAAAGACTCCCCAAAGTGTGAAGCAATAATAAAAGATTTTCACTGAATAGATGGACGTGGAAACGATTCCTAGATAGCAGCAAAACCCAAGGTTATTGTTGTATCGAGATTCTCTTGATGTCTCCCTTACGGGGCTGCAATCATTTTGTTGCTTGACATGAGAGGTATAATTTAAAGAGGCCATTTTAATCGACACACTTCCATCCTTTCTTCATTTGCATTCCTCATTAAAGACAAGCCCACTCGGTTGGTTGCAAGCAAGTTTATCACCACCTCCAGCAGCCTTGTCGTTTTATTCATCGCTGCAGTCTGACTCAATCAACCTGAAAACAAGCATTCACATTCAGAGACTGAAAGAAAAAAAAAAAATTACCATTAATAGCGCATGACTCGTGAATGGGGAAGAACCGCTAATGGATTTTGAAAACTATAATATGATACAAAAGGGAGTTGGATTAATGGCTGCACCTCAAAAACTGCAGCAGCCAATCAAATCCTCTCATAGCCCCCCCCCAAAAAAGAAACCTCCCTAATCAAGTCCACTGTGACTAACTCACTGTGCCACTTCTACGCCTTGAGCAATGTAAGCGAGAAGAAGCAGACTGCATCCCCACCATGGCGACCAGGTTTAAAGGGATTTAAAAAATAAATAAACACCCCAACCCCCCAAAAAAATCTCTGCCACTCCTGCAAGTCACCCCCCAAAAAAATCTCTGCCACTCCTGCAAGTCAACATGTCAACCATAAAAATAACATCGAGGGGGGAGCTTAATTTAATCAGCCTTATCCAAAAAAATGCTTTCCCCCAATCTTGTGGCATTTATAGACAATTACCGGCGTCAATTTTCCCTATGAGTGGGACTTTTGAAGCTCTGCTCGGCAGTTGGCCGACAGCCACTCAGCTCAGTCAGTCAAGGGACAAGCATCCTGAGGAGCGAGTTGAAAGAAGCCCTTCATGATGTAGTCAAGTCCTCGTCGCTATTCAAACCGCTAACAAGGGCAAGGCTACAACCGGCGTAATTGGGCCCCGCTGACAGTATGGTGGCTTGATAAGCGCTCTTGAGAGTCCTACTGAAATCCATATGGGCCCTTTTTTCTTTATAGTATTCTGCTGGCTTGGGTGGTCTTTGCTCAGTTCCGTGCGGCTGATGGAAATTTGGTGGATCTCTTCCAGAATTGGACAGCATAATGATTAGTAGACCGATGATGAAAAGCAGAGTTAGAAGATGCTAACAGTTGCTAGCATACACTTCACACCACATACGGGATATTTATTAAGCTCTCCACAGGGCAATAATATCTTCATTTTTTTTTCCCCAAGCCTCTATAGACAGATTAGAGTATTATAGGCTATAATGACAGATTATCCTCTGATAACATCAACCGTATACAAACATTGAAAATGAAAAGATGGTGAGATTAGCAACATGTACCTGGCAGAGTACACAGACAACCCAATGTTTCTGATAATTTTGACACGCTAAGCAATAATAAGAGCGGGATAGCAGGAAATCAATTGTCACCGTACATGGAAATGCCAAGAGATGAAGGGTTGCTTAAATTTACACACCAAAAGCAGGCTGTAATGTGTAAAGCAAAGGTCAGGCGCACATTGGATCATTGCGGTTAAATAGAGACTACAAGAGTTGTGTAAATACTAAGAGAATAATTCATTTTCTATCTTTCTGTGACGTCAACAGCATCTGAGATTTCCCCGAGAAGGCATTTCAGCATCCCATCCCCCATTTTATCACTCTCACGGGCAACTTTAAAAAACGCCTCGAGCAAACGCCGATGAGTCCGAGAGGCTTGTTTAGAAGTCGGCGCGAGCGAAATAGTCCATTTCCTTTGAAGAACCGACAAGAATCACAATCAGACTAAATCTAAACACATTTACACCTTCAGAGCATCCTTCGGAATTGCGCTGGCCTTTTTTTTTTTGTGAACCTTTCTTCTCATGGTGGCCTGATTGAATAGGTTCTTGTGCGCTACTGTTATTCACGTCCGTGTGGCCAAACGTCATTACCATCTACATACGTATGTTGCCAGTCAGCAGGCTAAGTAGGCTACACTATGGTATGTGACCCCCAACATGACAAGATGGCCCCTTTTGTTTCGCAGCCACTTGATACTCTGCCCACTCGGCTGGAAACCTGCCTCTTTAAACTATTTGGGGGGGGATGACGGGGGGGTTTACAGACTTTTTTGGTATTGTTTACAGCAGAAAAGGGTCAGCGCTTATACCAAATCATGTAAGCAGAGCTGGCAGTTCTCGATGCCCCGATTTAAAAATTCCATTAATAATTAACAAAGTATGTTGTCGGGCAGCGCTTTTCAAAAGTCTGTTTTGTGTGCCTCCTGGGGGCCATCGGACGCTTGAGAAGAATATTTCTTCCTTATGTCAGAAACCTCCACAAAATAGCCTCTAGGGGGAAAAAAAAGTTTTTTAATCAGACTTTCAAGGAAAAGATGAAGAAAATTTGAGGGAGTCAGCAGGAAAGTTAGGAGAATGTGTTTAGTCGCCTCCAGGAAAAACGAGAGGGCTGAATGATTTTTTTAGGACATAATGTAGGTTAAATTGTCCGAATAAAGCTTCTATAGCGACAAAAATATATTCAAGGTCAACAGACAGACATGACAGTGCTGGAGGTGAATTTAAATTGTACAATGTTTGGGGAACAAAAACATGAGCAGACAAGAGCTTTGTTAGCCATCTTAATGTACAATTTGATTAGGGCTATTTTTAGCCCTGAGTGTCTTATTACCATTTCAAGCTTATTAATTATGTAAAACATTTCACACATCACCATCCTCTTATTATTCTTTTAACTCCTGTGTGATATTTTTCCTTAATGAGAACAGTAACAAGCTGTCCTCCAGTTCCAGGTGAAAGTTCAAAACGTTTCATTTCTGTCACTAGCAACAAAATGTCCCCAGTCGGAAAAAACATTTTTTGCATGAAATTCCATTCTGGAGTGTAAATTGAGTATTTCAGATGCAGGAATCTTGCGGGCATCCTAATCAAAATGCAAATCTTGTGTACGGACAGCATAAACTAGTCAATCAGCATCTTCAGTCATCGGAATGTGGAAGTATCTATTTTCGGCAAAGCCGCTCTTTTATGTTTACTTATGCAACTGTCAATCCATAGCTAATCAACATCAATGTGATTTTCCACAAGAGTGCGTCAGCGAGTCCATGTGCATGCCAAATAGAGGCGCCGTTTGAATATGTAGGAGGGACTCAGCAAAAGCTGATTGAGACAATCTAATGGATGAAATAAGATCCCTCCACTTTCATTACTGAATTGAAAACATCCTGCAGTTGCCATGACAACCTGTTGCCAGACTCTTCGGGGCAATTAAAAAAAAAAAAAACAAGAAAATATGTTGGCAGCTCACCGAGACATCAAAGAGCTCCTCTGTGTCATCCAACATATGGACCCGGATGGTGACGTGCCTTCCGGCGGGCATGGCCGGGGGTCTGTGCGCCGGGTCCAGTGTACTGATGCCAAGAGTCTCCGGGGCACCGAGACGGTGCCCTGCTCTCGATGTCACTGGCTCCGGGTCGGGATCTGCCATGTTGCCCTGCGTTCCTCGCTGCCCACCCTGCGTAGACATCAATGACGACATCAGGAGTGACGTAGAAGCATCTTAGCCCCGACCCCTTTTGCTCACATTAACACAGTAATGACAAGAGCCGGATTCACACTGACTGCTAATGGTCGCCTGTGGGACGAGCGATTAGTGGAAAGAAATGTTAAGCATGTTCCCGATTTCAAGGCGCAAATCAGACCGCTGTAATTTGATTTGACATTGAAATTACCAAGCGGCCGTGCCAACAGATGTGAGTCATTAAAAACTATATTGATTTGAGAGGGCTGACGCATGAAGATACAAAAATATATTTGGTCTCAAGGGGGTAGCAGTAAATACAGTGAATCAAAGAGACACACATTCCCCTGAGCATTTTTCAATTTTAGATCAAAATCAAAGTTTAGGAGTAATAGTTGTGGACAACCCTGCTATGTTTTTAAAAACGACACCCACGAGCCCCAATCATCCCCGGAGCCATGCTGCCTTGCTTGTTTCTCTCTCGAGTGCACATTCCAATCAGTCTGATGTCATCCAAGATCTCGACGGGTAGCGCATCCGGGTTTTGCGCCCACGAGCGTGGGCAGTCGCTCAACCGCCGCAGAGGTGCACGACTCTTGCCAAACGTTTAGCGACCCAAAGTGGATAATGCAATTGAGCGGAATGCATCAAGAAATACAGGACTGAGCAGATGCAAATGTAGATATGGTCAAAGAATGAATGAAACTTCTAAATCGAGTCTATAAGAAAGTCATTAGTGGCCTTTTAAACCCAAACACAGGCCGAAGGGAGGGCTGATGAAGTGTGACACATATACACACACCCTCCCATGCCACAAAATGAATCACCTGGTCATGGGTCAAGGCCAATGACTTCCTCTGTTCCTCAGGTCACTATATGCAGAGACCTGAACAGTTTGTCACTGTACACCAGCACCTTGTTGCTCGGTGTCATAAACCAAAGAGGCCCCCCCGCATGTTTTTTCCACAGAAAATGACCCTGCCTTTGAACAAGCTGGTTTGAAATTCCCCACTAATGTGTAACATAAAGCTGTAAAAAAAAAAAAAAAAAGCATCTGGCTTAGTCTCTCCTGGGCTGGAACAGTGGTTCCTCTGTGTGCAGGGGCAACACACAAGGGTTCTTCAGTGAGGGTCAACACGGCACAGCTGGAATGCTTTAGTGACAGCTGGATGGCTACGGGGCCCTTCGGCACCGAAACAACCAGCTGTGCCCAAGCTGGACCCACAACACCATCCTTCACACACCGGGGTGTGGTTGGAGCGTGACAAATTCCCAATAGGATTTTTTTCTTTGCCAATTAGAAATGCATCAGCAGTTAAGCAGGATATCTATACAGTAGGCGGAGATGTGATTTAAAGCCTCTGCAGGGATACAGTGGGATTGAATGGAGGAATGCTCTGGTCCGGTTTTGCAATGTAGGTTAATGGAGCAGACTGGTGCAAAGCATGTTTGCATGCATCATGTGCAACCACTACAGTACTCACCTGGTTAGACAGTGCAAAAGAGATTGCGGGTGGAAACGTGCATGATACGGCGTCAAAAAAAAAAAAAGAAACCCGACTCGGCCGCAGCCTTATGCGCAAACCCATTAAAGGTGCAATCAAAAGGCAAAGGTTTGTTGATTTTGATTAGATTTTCCTCAACAGTCTCCCACGAAAGATACAGGATGACAGGAACAACCACGTAAGCCTTAACCCTAATCTCCTGAAACAAGTTGGATCACTTCCTTCAAGAGCACACGGGACTTGGCGAGCACGGAATCTTACCCGGTTTCCCCCTTGGAAATGCGTCTTTTTTTAAATTCCACACCTTTGGATTCCACGGCTGAGTGGATTACATGGGCGTCCCGCGGCGGGCCAGGGGGAATACGGTTACGCGGTCCAGGTGACTTAGGTGCTGCTTGGACCGGAGAAGAGACTTTCTGCGGTCGCCATGGCGGACGGCAGAGTGAGTGAGCGAGCCGGCGGTTGCAGACGAGATTACAGCGAGCCGAGCGGCCGATTCTCTCCGGTTGGCGTTGGGTGCAAAGGAAGGCGGCGCAGCGGAGGCGAGGAGACACTCTGGAGGAGCAACACCGTCATCTAGAGGCCAACATGGAAACAACATTTTAAAAACGCCAAAACCCGATGAGCTCTAAAAAAAAATTATACGCTGCCTTGCTCAAAAGCCTGTTTTGTGTGATGCAAAGAATGAGAACAAAATAAATATTTTCCAATATTTTTCCACCATTGACGAGACATATAAATAAATTGTGTAACTAATTGAGAATAAAAATGCTTTCGTGTCCATGAAAAAAACACAATGCTTCCTCATTCCTTTACTAAGCTCATTCGACTGAAGAGACCGCATATGACCATGGGGGGGAAAACCCCCATTCAATTTTAGTTGAACGTTTTGAAATCCAAAGAACCAATATAAATACTTTATTTGATATATACATATTTATGTGATGGTTGTCATGAGGGCAGAGATCAAGAAATCTTAAAAGATGTGAAAATAAAATCTAACAGATCTATCAACAAATCTTTCAACATGGTAAAATAAAATCTAAAAAATCTATAAGAATTGGTCGTGAAAAAAAAAAATATTTTTTTTTTTCATGCTTTAGGTAATGCATCCGAATCGACTGAAGCACACACATTGGCATTATTCTAAGAAGAGTCAAACCCAGTAGGATTTGGTTATGTTCATAAATACAAACAGAGTTTTCAGTTAAACTTGTAAAATGTAACACATGAAACAGACATCATCATAAAGTACAGAGCATCTTCAGTTCACTGGAGTCATAAGTCAAGGTTGGTGCTGTTGTCTGCGTCCCACCCAGAGCATCCTGCCCTCGGATCTTCAAGTTGATAAACTTGATCTTCCAGTTGCTGTTATCCAGCGGGGCGCGAATAAGTCCAACTACTTCCTCAAACATGCCAAGGCAGACGGTGTCTCTGTGGATGGTTCCAGCAACAGCCACCAGAACCAGGCCGTGGGGGGAGGACAGTGCCTTGAGGCCGCGCGGCTCCAAATTGGGGCTGAAATAGAGACGCTCCTCCTTGGTCAAGGCCAGTAGACGGCTGCTGACCAGATCTGCACCCACAAACTCCTCCAACTGGTCATTGGCAGCTCTGAGGAAGACAAGTGCAACAGTAAAAAAAAGTCTATTGATCTTAGACTGTGGCCAGTAAGTTTTTGACATGACACCTGGCAGCAAGGCGGAGTTTCGCATCTTGCCAGAAGTGCTGTGGTCCCCAGTCTTGAGCTTGGTGGCCCAGTGACGGGTTTTGACTGTTCAACAGCTTGAAAAACCAAATGCAGAACTGCTGCCCCAGAATCCAAGTGTCGCAGTCACCGTCAGCCTTCACGTTTGTTGTTTCAATGTCTGTCTTTGGCGTTGGTCTCTTCGTGGGGTCATCTGTCACTCTCTGTGATCACAATAATGTTTACAAATGTTTTTAAAAAATCAGCTTACTTTGGTGTGTCCAAATGTTTCAATATGCCCCTACCTCTGCACTTGACCATAGCTCCAGCGTCCTCTTCACCAACAGGTGTTTCTCACTACTGGGGGGCATTGCCACCCCCGCTTGGGCCAGGTACTTGAATATAATTTCACGGTGTACCTTCTTCCTTTTCAGCAGCTCCTCTGCACTTTTAGAGAAGGAGAGGATTGTCGCTCTGGCCTCTTTAATACAAAATATAAAATGAAAGAAGAAGGACCGTTACACTTCTCTTTAGTGCAAAATATTGACCAAAAAACAAGGTACACTTATCTGGTTCTTTTATCTCAAACAAAATATTTTAGGTTGCATTACCTGACATGTTTCGGCTTGTACTTCCGCCTTCATCAGACCCTCAAGTACAAGCCGAAACATGTCAGGTAACGCAACCTAAAATATTTTGTTTGAGATAAAAGAACCAGTGAAGTGATTAACAAGTAAAAACAAAATGAACTTAGTACAACAAAAAACAAGGTATGTCGACATTGTATGAAGACATTGAACAAGACATGCTCACTAAACATTTCACTGACTTGCTAAGTATCTCCGAGAAGACGTTTACCTGCAATGTCCTCCACCGCAATCATTTTATTGGTGACAGTGTCACTCAGTGAAAGTAGGTCCTCTTTCGACATCAAATTCAGTATTTCTAAACAGCCAGAACGCTCTGGTCCTGACAGGATCGACATTTTATTCGTCTCAAAGTAAACAAACAGGCTTGTCTTTCAGCAACACAGCCTAGTCCGATTCCAAACATATTTCGGGCAAAACAAGAAGAGGAACAGTAGTTCCGCATTAAAATTGGCAATTCATTTTTCTGTTAATAAGCAATAAAGTGCGTTTGTATTGAGGGAGTTGTTTTTTAGGACAGTTTGATGTCAAAAGTGATAAAATGGTAATGTTTTGGACGAGAAAAAAAAGATCCACCAAATGGGGAAGTCCGATATGGGTCGCTCAGCGTCCCACTTAATTCTCGGCAGGACCCGCCCTGCTAAAATATGATTGGCTGCTGAATATGAACATATGCAATATGAACGATTGTTGCATCCAGGCTGCAAGCAAAGGAGTGACAACGTGATTATGAAACCCATTAAACTTAACTCGCTCCCTAACCAACTTGATGATATTTTGTACAAATTATGTATATTACATAATCATTTCATGGAATTGTGTAATTTTATGGGCGTAGTTTAGGGCGTGTCATGCCTGGATGAAGCAGCCAATCATACGGCGCCCTAAAAGTCTGGTATATAAAATTCCGCGGAATTCAGAAAATCTGTGTAAAAGTAGACGCAAAATTTAAAAATATACAAATTTGAGATTACGGAATTAGTGATACATCAAACATGCAATATAATTTAATTCAAAATTTTTACCAAATAAGATAAAAGATTTTTTTTTTTTCCGTAGAAGAAATATAACATTTAGAATTCCAGATGCACCTGAACGCATCTTCAAGATGAGCCAGCTAGCCGCAGTAGCCCGGTCGCAGTTAATCGATAATGTTATGTTGAGCAGTCGAAACGTCAGTTTCATCTGAACATTATTTTAATTTGGGTAACCTTAAAAAAATCGCTCATGTTGGGCAATTTTCTCACTCATTTCAATTAAGGGTGTTATTTAACAGTTCATTCTACGATCACCAGGAAAATTCGAACACGATTTGCAGGTAATTTCCAGGTATGTGACGTGTACTAGTATGTAATAGCTCATTATTTACCAGCGCAACTTGTTTAATCACGCTAAAATAGTTGCGCAGTAGCGTGTCTTCAGTTGTATTATCTATTTAGTCGTAAACAAAATGTCCCTAAAAAGGAAAATAATTGTTTTGAGAGTCTTAAAAGAATTTGGACCCTGGACCTTGCTCCTAAATGTTGAACACTGATTTTAATTGCTGTTGACGTTAAAGACAAAAGAGGAGTCACAATTCGTTACTAAAATATGAATAACAGATAGCAAAAGGTCAAAGACAGTGTTTTGAGCTGACTGCTGATTGACTTGCACGATGCGCTAAAGAAATTCCTAGTAGGGGGAAATGACAACCGGATTAACACGCTATGGTTGCATTTTAAACATTCTCAAATGTAATGTATTATTATGAAATGTCTTTTCATGTGAATAAAGAATTGTATTAAACAAAAAACAGTATTTTGTGGCATTTGACTATAGGTTTCATACAAAATCCATGTAGAAAAAAAAGCAGAACGTTAAAACAATGTTCTGTTTCTGTAGATGGAGGAGTTTAAAAACAGCGACAAGGGTCGGGTGACCATCTACTCCATCAAAGGCTGCCCACACTGCCGGCAGGCGAAAGCCTTTCTGGCACCCTTAGGACTTCCGATTTGCGACGTCGATCTCAATGAGCATCCCGAGTTGCAGGCGCCGGTGAAGAAGCTGTCAGGCGGACGGGTCACAGTCCCTCAAATATTCTTCAACAGCCTTTACATTGGGGGCAATGAAAAACTGAAAACAATGGTGAAGAAACAAAAGTGTTTGATGATACAACAACACACTTTAACTTGTGAATTTGTTTGAAGGCTCCAGCGGAGCTTCAAAAGTTGGTGAAGATGGTCAAAGAGGAACCTCTTACAGCTGACGCTCCACCGCTACCGGAGGTCAAAGAGTCACCAGGTGCTGCTTTGGATGCGGACCCTCACGACAAACGTATGTTGTTGCACACATTATATAGTTTTGTAAGAAAAGGCACATCAAACATTACCATCTGTACACACTGACAAGAATGCAAGGCTGCAGAGGTTTTGGTCTCTGAAAATGATTCAAATTGTCCACTTTTTTGTCACACAGTATATTTACAGAGCTTTTATTGCGCAGTCACATTTGTTGTGAAACTTTAGCTAGCACATGTGCAACATTTGGTCTTTCAACATAGTGTGTTCACCTCCTGGAAACTAAAGTTTCAAGGCTGTAGAAACTAAAACTATCATAAACCAAGCGGCTGTAGCAGAGTGACGTGTGAGGGAGCTAGAGGGCGTAACTAATAGTTTATTATAATACATATTTATAATTTCATTTCACATGTACCTGATGTACCTGCAGCTAAAAAAAGCAAAGCGTGGTGAGTCTCTGTTGCCAAAATGCACAAATGCGAGAGATGTAAAGTTTCTGTTGTTGGACTCCTCGTCAGAATTTGAGTGTGAGAAAGACAAGTTGGCTGACCTGGTTGCGGAACTTAAAGATGCTGACGTGATTGGCACTCAGAGAAAGGGCCTGACTTTGTACAAGAAGAGCTTTTCCAAGGACCAACTGCTTGCCTGGCTCCAGAACAAGGGCATGGGTAAGCAAGGTTCAAGAGCAGCAACTCCAGCCCATTTCTACCAAGACGTAAAACTGGGTCTTGACTGTGGTCCTGTGTGTGCGCTAGACCAAGGTCAAGCCATAAGTGCGGGCCAGGGATTATTGTTCAAGAAGTACATGGTCATTGTCCGAGAGCGCGGGGAGACAGATGGCAGATTTGGATCAGCCAGCGGGGACGCGCTGTTCAGGTTGATGGAGGACGACCCGCATTCCGCACTCAACACAGGACAGACGGCGTCCTGCAGTCCCCTCGAGGGTATGTCGGGCCGCCGACCGGCCGTGGCCCGAGCTGACTGTCCTTCCTGAGCGTCTTTGTCATGGCTGCTTGCTACGTCCAAAATGTTCCTTTGGGGTGGCGGCTTTTGCTAACTTGGTGGTTTTGGTGGTAAAAACTAGGTTTGATCAAGACTAATGGACTAAAGTCTGGAGACTGTCTCGGTTTGGATGATTCAGTGCCTTGAACTTTGTGCAGACAGTTTGGGGAAGGCCCAACTCTTCCAAAACTGTCATTAAAAAAAAAAAAAAAGGACGTATATTGTTATTGAAGCCTATTTTTAACCACCAGATTCATCTTGGAATTAATTCTTCCTTTGTCTGCTCTCTTACATACGTATTTGAGTGTTGCTAACGAGTTTTGTGTCTGACTTTCAGACTAATTTGCTCGAGTGTGGCTTTCTTCTTGCATTTCCTCTATTGTCAAATGTGCAGTTCTGTATTAACATTTTTGGTCATGTTAACATCATTGTTGGTCTTTTTCTTCCGGTTTTTGAGTAAATGCCGCCGGATGAGCTGAAAACTATCCCAGCTGACTTGGGGTGAAAGATGGCATCCAGCAGTTTATCATGTCTTGTAATCAATTATTTTTCTTTCCTCTCTCCCTTAGCGGCGGAACTCTCCTTACTTTTGCGTGAACTAATCCTCAAGCTGTTCTCGGAGCATCTCTCTGCCGACGGCAAGGTGACGACTCAGACGGGTCTTGATCGTTTGATTTGAAATCAATTTAAAAAATATTTTTTCTTTTCAGTCGGTGGACTACAAAGGCATGTCGGAGAACCCGGCTTTTCAACGCTACTCTGAACTAGCCATTCAGCTGCAGAGGATCAAGCTCCTCTCGCTCTCCCGTGAGGAGACTCTAGCCTTCTTCATCAACATCTACAACGCTTTGGTCATCCACGGTTACCTCCGCATGGGAGCCCCCAAAAGCAGTTGGCAGAGATACCGAGTAAGACCTGAACCCTCTCGACCGCTTCGAGTTTTCTAGAATCCTCCCGGCAACTGGTTTGTGTCTTTCTCCAGTTCTTCAACTACGTCAGCTATCTGATTGGAGGAGAAATCTTCACCTTACAGGATATTGAGAACGGCGTTCTGAGAGGAAACCGGAAAGGGGTGGCACAGTTTCGAAGACCCTTCTCCAAAACAGACCCCCGACTACAAGTATGCTAGCAGAGATCATGGAATATCTTATTTAGTGACATTAGACGTCAATTGAACTCAATCTGATCTGTTTCAATCACTTCCTGTTATGTCCCACAGGTGGCGCTCAAAGACGCTGAACCGCTCATTCATTTTGCCTTGAACTGTGGCGCCAAAAGCTGTCCTCCCATTAAGACCTACACGCCACAAGTACGCTTCCCATGTTTTCAGCTCAGTTACTTCCAATAACAGCTAAGATAGAGTCAAAGTAAATCAACTTGTCGACTGAAAATGACATCACAGTTACCAGGGCTCAGGGCACAACCAATCACGGCTCAGTTTCAGAAAACTGAGATTCGTGATTGGTTGTGACCTGAGCTGGCAACTGTGACGTCATTTTCAGTTGACAGCAAGTGGCAAAATGGCCGCCCCCTTGAGATGGATGAAAACAGGTGCCTGTTTAATTCATATTCCACAAAATATTTGATTACAAATAAATTTTTAACTTCCTTTTCATTTTGTCAGGACATTGACAAGCAGCTCCGCACGGCAGCCGAGGCTTTTTTGGAGGATGACGATGCCTGCGACGTGGATATGGGCAAAAAGGAAGTCCGACTCAGTCAGATTTTCAAGTGGTACAAGGTTGACTTTGGAGGAACTGATGAGGAGGTACCTGCCTTTGATTATATTGTGTTGCTGCCTTATGATCCAATTCAACTACTTTTCTGCCATCTTGTGGCAGGCCTATGCAATTAGAAATCCTTTTTAAGGGGGCACCCCTTAAAATGGCTGTGGAGGCCTCAAACTAAATCCTTGATATTCCTCTCATCTTTCTTCCAGCTACTGAAGTGGGTGCTGAAGCACATGAGCGACTCCCCAAAGAAGACTAGCTTGAAGAGTGTTCTTTCTGCTGGAAAGGTCAAAATCAGCTACCTACCGTACGACTGGAGCCCCAACAGCAGGCTGTAAGAACAAAATCCTCTCTGCATCTCTTTGATGTCTTGCCAATGGGCTTATCCTCTTCTTCTTCTTCTTCTTCTTCTTCTCTTCCCGACCGTTTATGCAAAATCTGAATAATTTATTAATGGTGGGAGAGAAGTGTTTGCACTTTACCGTCTAATTGTAACCGCTCGTTGTGCAGCAATATAATCCAGAAAATAATGTGCACAAGATAAGTCTGCAAAAATTTGTGTCATATTTAATAATAATTTTCATGCAATATGGGACACTCAGGAGTCTTGCGTAACTTTTCAAAGTATTCAAACAAGCTAATTTTCATGATGTCATTTAAGCAGAGTAGGACAATTTTGACCCCCAAAATGCATTGTAGTGACAAATAAGCTGTAGTTTTAACCTAAATGTAAATTTAAGGTCGAATATGTAAATCTTTTTAAAAAGGTGGTGCTCTTTTGTATGAATGAGCCTCAGATGTTGGTAGATAAGCACAGAAAGGGGTACAGAGGGGTAAGATATGATCTTAAAAATGACGTTTTTGTGTTGTCCTGCATAAATTGCAATTTAAAAACATTTTAGTTAACGAAATAAAATCAAAACGAAAATGCTTTTATAAAAACAAACTATATTTTACGTCTACAAAACTAACCAAACTAACTATAATTACAGCAAAAAATTTCTCAGTTTTCGTCTTTGACAATTTAGTTTCAATGTTACAACAATACTGTTTGTTTTTAACCAATATTTGCTTCTTTTTTTTTAGCAATGCGTTTAGCCACAAAGTATGACGCGCTTCACTTACATTTGTTGACGAATCCGTTTTGAAGGCGTAAATGAACTTTCTTTTCCTTCTTGGGCGTGAGCTCTTGTTTGCAATCCACACTGGGCCATTTCCCCGTTGCAAAGAATTTTTCAAATACGTCTGGTTATGTTACTCATTTTGTTAAATTGAGGATTTCAGTTTCGCGTCACGACCGAAACCACTTGACATGTGTCAAGTGTCAGTCATTAACAAAAGTAAAGAAGGATCCGTGAAACCTTTCAAAATAAAATATTTTTTAAGCTTCAACTAATAACGCGGAAACGGTAGTATATGGTAGCACTCTTTATGGTGCGAGTTGTCGCAATATAAATCTATATTTGCAAATAAGTCTAATCAACCTAATTTGTATAGTTTCCAGTTATATTCGTTTTAGTGATTAACTTTATTATGCATTATATGTAGATTTTTTGCTTAATGGTCATCATAAATTCCATCTTTGTGTTTTATAAAGCGCACCAAAGCAATAGTACGAGCAGCATGTTAAATCTGAACTGCATGTAGGAATTAATGCAGCCTGAAATTCCTGAATGCACTGCCTTTGTTACTGCTTATTTTTCTTGGCTGCTGGAGTTCTCACAATTTTCCCAACAAGGCAGGGTCACTATGTGATGGTCATTCATTCTATGGCAGAGATGTTTACTACTCTACCACACTCAAAGTGATTATGATATGCAATTAATTGACTGCACATTTTCTACAATTCTGCTATGAGGATGAAATGCAAAAATCAAGGTTCAATCGTTTTTTGGAACTGAAAGCAATATGTTTATGAATGAAATATGCAATGCTTAAATAAAACAAATATACTATCAGCTGCATTTTTTCCATTTGTTTAATCAAACAGATTTTAGTCATTTTATGTAACAAAAATAGTTTGGCCGTATACCATAACAAATATATATTTTTTACATTTGTACACATAAATAAGCAAGTCTCATACATACCCCAAAAGAAAAAAAAAAAAATCAACAACTTAAAGACCAAGGATTTGTACACAACTTAAGACCCGTTGCAACTCACATGTTGCTTCCTATGTAATTTAATACTGAGGAGATCCGGGCAGATTTCCATGATTGCTTGACTAAAAGGCTCCACTTATGTTTCCATAAACCTAATCGAAATGTGGAAGACCTCAAAAAATACATTTCATAAATCAGAAATTCCTTTTAACCTCTTTTGATCGGCCCTCAGTGCTTGAGAGTGACACATTTGGAAGACAGAGAAGAAAGAGTATTAACAGATTAGTTCTATTTTCTATCAATTCAACCTATTTTGAAGGACTAGCTAGGAAATGGCACGAGCTACGACGCAAGAAGACCCAATGACATTCTGGTGTTTCTGATGACAGATGAGCACTGAGAAACAGTTGATCCGCTTACAGTGTAAATGTGCATCTTACACTAGAGTCACAGTCCTTCTCAAATCCTAACCAAAATAAAAAGAAACTCAAAATTTTTGGTCAAACCAGCAGAATTCCATAAGGCGTGTTAACTTTCGTCATCCGAGTCAAATCCAAAGAGAGCCGAGCAGGTGTTGAGAGCTTTGTGTTTCTGGAGCTCTTGGACGCTGCCGAAGGAGGAGAGACACTTGTCGCATCGATGTCTGATCTTCTGCTCACGGTGACCTTTGCTCTCGGGCTTCTCGTGGCACGCTGAAACATCCGTGTGAGCGTGATTTTGCACGTGCGCGTCCTGCTCGGTGCATCTCCGCTTGCGCATGGACAGCTGAGCCTCGTCCATGTAGGTGCAGGGCGGGAGCCGGATGAAGGGCGTTGCGTAGAAGGGTGTTGCGTAGGAAGGATCTGGAGGGCTGAAGCTTTTGTGCTCTGCGACGAGCCCCTTCTCCAACTTAGTCTCCACGCCTTCGGACAGCGTGGTGATTTTGGCCCTCTCCTTGATGTTCAAGGGGTCCACAACGGGCTTGTCGCTAGTAAACCTGAACTTCTTTTTGTGATGGTTTTTTTTAGCCGTGGCGCGCTTGCATCCTTTCGAGTCTTGGCTTTGTTTCGCTTCCTCGAATCCGTTGACGGGCTTCTGGATGATCTCTGCCTCCTTCAAAAAATCCGCTTCGCTATCAGGTGGGATCGTTTCGGTATCCGGCGCGATCATCTTGGCGTCTCCTTCTGGCGCGATGGCCTCACCATCTCCTTGCGCGATCACCTCACCGTCTCCTCCAGGTGCGACATTTCCCTCGGAGGAGTTCTCAACTACCAACGTCTCCCGTTTGACCTGCTTGCTCTGCGACCACCTCTCCTCAACCTTCAGCCGCTTCTTCCACGGAGCCTCGTCGCTTTGCCTCTGCTGCCGACCGACCTCGTCCCTCTGAGGCGGCGGCACGTAGTGTCTCCACTCGTGGTCGTAGAGGCTCATGATGTTGGAGAACTGCTTGTTGCAGTTGGCGAAAGCGCAGGCAGGGCTAAACGGGGCGTGAGAGTTCATGTGCTCTCGGAGTTCTTGCGCCGTCAAGAAGTGCTGGTCGCATTGCACGTGGGAGCAGAAGTGTGGTAGGGAAGGGTTGTGGCGCCTGATGTGCTCCTTGTAATACTGGACAAACTGAAGGTTGCTGTAGCAACAAGAACAAAGATCAAGAACCTTCTTTAGAGTTGAATGAATAGGAAAGCAGCGCATTCACACAAGCTCCAAAGTCATGAAGGAAATTCTTACCGATTGCAGAAGCTGCATTTGTGCTTGGCCCAGACAAAGGTCTTTTCCAGCACCTGGTCTTCGCTGAGGTGACATTTGACGGCATGCTTGGTCAGGTTGCTGCCGTATTTCATAAACACTCGATCGCAGGACGCGGAAGGGCACAAGACGTACTTGCCGATGGCGTCGTAGCCGTTTTCTCCCGCCGCCTCGCCCTCCTTTGCGGGAGCTTTGATGATGATCAGATCGTCCTGAATGACCACCTGCTCGTCCTTAAAGTCGAACTGCGTCGCCATGGTGTCTTTGTTGGACTTCTTGCACATGCCTTGGAACTTTTTGACGGCAATACGGAGGTTTCGCATGATTCGATCTTCCCGACTGAGGCTGGAAACTTTGACTTTGCCCAGTTTCTTCCGAGGTTCCTCGTTTGGCGTTTGGTTTTCGCCGGGAGCCTCGACGGGATTACCCGTCGTCCCGTTGGTGGTTTCAGCTCCCTCGGCGTCAGAGTTTTTATGGTTCGTACACATTTCTTCTATGTGATCCCAAATGTGCTTTTTGCCGACAACAAAGCGCTGGAAGCATTTCCCGCAGATGATGCACCTGTTGCGCCTCTTGAAGTGGGCGATGAAATGCCTCAACACGTTCAACCCTTTATAGTTTTTCTTACAAGACTTGCAATAAAAATTCAGACAACCATACTTTTGTGCTCGTTGAAACTTTTCCCTCCAACCTATCTCCACTTTGACCTAAAACAAAACACAAGCCAGTTCAATGTGATACATAGAGAACAGATCCAGAACAGATCCAGTAAACTCCCCGTACTAACCTTTCGGCATGATTCTTCAATGATTGGCGGCCCTTCCGTGGGGAATTCCGTGGGGTCCGCCGGGTCACCGTCTGTAGACTTCAGATGGTAATTGTGCATCAGTTCTACTGGGGAGCTCTGCAATTTCTGGAGCGGTCCATCAAGCTCGGGGTCAGCTTCGACGGCTGAGCTGACAATTTGAGGCTGAGCGCAAATATGGGAAGCTTCTTCTTGAGTTCGACCAAGGTTGCCGTGTCTGTCCTTTACGTCCTTCGCCGTCCCAGCTTCATTCTTTAGATGAGGCGTATCAGAGTCCTCGCCCAGACCAGACTCATCCTTGGAGAGGGCTATTTCATTATCGGGGTAATACAGTTCCCATCGCTGTGCGGGCTTCCTGCCCCGCTTTTTCCCTTTCAGTACAACCACCTTCTCTTGAGCGCTCTGTGGCGCTTCCAGCCTGGGAAGACCTTGCAACCATCGCTTCTTCTTGCCTTGCCTTTTAAAAATTTGGCTTTTCACACACCGGGACAAATATTCTCTCTTTCGGTTCAGAGGGAGCTTGACAGAAGCGCAGTTTTCTCTCTTAGTGTGATTGCGTCGTAGTGAATATCCAGATTTATTAGACAACGAATTGGGTTTGAGATTGTACATGTATTCCGGATCGTCACCTTGGTCGATGTCCTCATCGGACAAAAGTCGGACTTTCCGTCGCAGTTTCCGGCCCCATGTTCTCTTCTTCACGGGAGCAGCGCTTGACAAGCTTCGCGTGTGGCTGTCAGACGTGTGTTCCAGTGGAGACGGCTCTTTCTCAGATTCAGTCGCAGAGCACTTTACATCTTGAGCATTTGAATCATTTACACGAGTACTTGTTAGCTCCTCATCACAATATTTGCCTTCCTCCTCCTCCTGCTCTTCTTCTTGACTCATCTCCTCGATAAGAGCATCCTTAATGACTTTGTCGTCTATCAACGCCAAGCAGCGGGTCCTGAGGGCCATGATGCTCCAGAACTCTGGGTCAAAAGACAGACGTTCCTTCAGCATCTGAAATATGAGAACCAACAGATTTAGTAATTCAACTAGAACTTCACTCGATTATCACTTTCTCTTCATCCCACCTGCATAATTTGGAAGCGAATGTTTGTCGGGACGAGGCTGCGGTGAGGATGCGGCTCCTGGTCGGGATGCTTGTAAAGCAGGCGCACCGTTCGGTAAGCGTCCAGGCTTCGCTCCAGGCAGAACACCATCAGGGCGCACGCTCGACAGATCTCCAGGTCTCCGGGCAGGAGGAAGGCAATGGTCTTGCATACCAGAGCCTGAGCCACGTCGTCCGCTTGCGCGTCACACAGCTGCAAGGCCCTGGTGCAAAGCTCCATGCAGACTTGCATGCCATTGCCGCCCAGCTGTCACAACAAACCCAGAGAAGACAAATTCCACGTTTAAGGCGGTAATTCGTTTTGGCTCGGCCAGCGTTCCACCGACGGATGCTTTCAATCGCACCTCGGCGTTGACTATTTTGATGAAAGGAAAGATGGCGCGGGCGTTCTTTGCGGAGGAAGCCAGCCGAGTGCACTCGGTCAGGAAGTCCCGTGTCGACGGGTGGGCTCGAAGATGCAACCTGCTCCAGATGAACACCAGGTCCCTGACAGAAAACCGTTTCATTTATGAAGACGGTTAGCCGTTATTCTGATCACAAATCAAGCCCAAGAGATCCGTCGTTCTTAATCTTCTTACCATATGTAATACATGTCTCCGTTTTGTAGCTGCTGGGCAAGGAACACTTTGCAAAATGTCAGGAGCAGCTCATCTTTTTCATCTTGCTCAGTGTTACAGATGATCTCCACCGCATCTCGGCCATCAATCTTTGCCATCTGCAAGGAACATTAATTTGAACTCCATCATTATTTGAAATGCTATTACATACGTACACAATATTTTTAATGTTCACTTTGTAAACGCAACAAACAACCTGGCTTGCAAATCGTGCACTGAGCACCTGCTTGTGAAAGACTTCATGCAGCGAGGCCTTGTAGAGACAGGTCAGATAAGCCTGATGCAGGAATAAATGTTTCCCAGGCTTGTGGTTCTCCAGGCAAACCTTAGCCAAGGCCATAGCTTCCCGTATTCTCTCACACGCTTGCAGATAGCGAATCCGCAGCTCCAAGAAAACAGGCAGCTCTGAGCTTAGGTAATCGTCAACTGTGAAAGGAAGATATACAGTTGTTAACAATCACTTTTTTTTGGTATTCGGTAAAGATATGTAGCCACATTTTACCTTCTTTAGGAGGCAAGTCGGTCTCTTTCAGGATTGCTTGCAACACCTGGTTCTCCCAAGGACCGCCAGCTTTGATGATCAGCTTTGCATGCTGAAGATAAACATTCCGGTGCCTTAAAAGCTCAGCGTGGCATGTCTACAAGAGGAAACAAACAATAATCAACAGGTTCAATTTAACAAATTGTTGACTAAATATTTGTCACCTGATAAGAGTCTAAGATGTCTTTTAAAGGACTTTCTCCAAATTCCTCTTTGCTGAAAAACAGTAGAAGCTCAAATATACTCCTGGAAGAAAAGACAATATCATTAGAAAAATGAGCTGAAGCAGTAAAAGGGCAAACTGATTTTATTTGATGCAGAGACACTACATAAGTAAAGAGATCACGCACAAGGCCAGACGGCTGAGAATATTGTGGACGTGTTGACAGTCATCGGGGAATTTGGCTGTGGCTTTTGTGAAACCGCACAGCGCTGTCCGCAGCACCTTCAGTTGAGGCAGAGGAACCTGCCATTGGCTCGTGTACGCTTCAACCAACTGCACATTGGCAACATGAAAACATCCAAAAACAAAAAGAAGAAAAATAGTTCAAGTCACCAGATTCATACAACACAATATGAGATATGTGTCCAAGACTAAACATCATTATGCTCAAATATTGTGCATGCAAATTGAGCTAATTTTTTATTTTAGTATAAACTGTCTACTTTTTGTGACATCGGATTTTGGCGGTATGTTAATATATTTTTGTTATGGAAAACATATGCCTCGGCTCAATTGAGGTTTGAAAACAAAAGCAGAGTCTCCATTTTGCTGTCATTTTCCCTCTCCACATGCTTCCAAATGTCTGAAGAACTATTATTTTATAAAACCAAGTTCAATCGTTTAATCGGCTTGGAATCGGGGAATAAATAAGGATTTACACAACAGCATTACAATCCCACGATTCAAGTGACACTTGTTCTCTTTATGATAACATCCATGACGACAGTTAGCCACTCGTTAGCGCCAAGCTATCAGTGTAAACAATCACCAAGTGTCCCGTGATAAAACGTTGAATATTCAGGGAGTGACTTAACCGGACCTTCGTCCTAAATATATGTTTATGGATTTCCCCAGTTTCATTTCTAATGCTTATATGACAGGTTTAGGAGACAATAGCATCATTGATGCTAACCGGGATGCTAACGTCAGGCAAGAACGGTTGTAGTTGTCAACACACCGATACGCGAGGAATATCGAACGTAAATAGTTCCGACGTACCTCACAAAACCCAGAACAGTAGTCTTTGCTTTTAAGGGTGGACGCATCGCTGCAATATCGACGGCACAATGATTCTAGAGCTATTTCAAGCCCGTCAGTTTCTATGTCACTTTCGCTGTCCGCCATACTGTCGAGCGCATCGGGCGCATAGTCCAAGTTGCCAGGTCGGATACGACACATCCTCCAACCCGCAAACACCGCAACCTGGCATCCCTATAATTAAAACGTGTGTTGAATCTCAATAAAGCTAAACGACAACAACTGTATGATGTGCTTTCATAAAAGACACATACACCACAAAGCAATCGTGATTCGTTAGACAACTTTGACGCACCACAGCAAAGTTTGACCTGGCTTGTTACTGAAAGAATTTGTAAAAAAAACAATTTTGATATACGCATAAATATATTTCGAAGCAATAAAATGCGCGAGTCTTTACCAAATTTAAGTTACATAACGAAATGAAAACACCATCGCTATTATAATCTGTAATTATTATACTATAGTATATTTTTACTATAGTTAAAAAAAAAAGCGTCTCAGCAAATTGCACTGCAGTACTTCAATACGCCACAAGGAGGAAGAATAATATCACATATGGGCACTACAATCGCTAAGAGCCAGTATGCGATCTGGACCAAATTTATACAAACATACTGCCCTCATTTTGTTGTTCTTTACAGTGACAGGACGACTCTGAATTAAATGATTATAAATTCATATAAAATCACATTATGAATTGGTCATTTCACTTAAATTGGAGATGCAAACCTCAATTACAAACATATTCTTCGAGGGTCCAATCTGGGTTTGAAGTTTGCATAGTCTTCCCCCACGTGCTTCTGTGGGATTTTTCTGGGTACTCCATCTTCCTCCCATATTCCCAAAACCTGCAAATTCGATTTATTGAAGACTCTCAATTTGTGCTCAAAATGTTGGATTCACTTAATAATAGTCGGAAAAAATCATTCATGTGAGGAATGTTTATTGGTGATTGATGAGAAGGTAACACACAACAAATAAACTTTGTACAACGACTGACTACTCAGCAAGACAGTTTTACGAGACACCTCGTCTCTTTCGTATACACCCTCACACTTGACTCATCTTCAAAATTTCCATGAGGGTATTATCTGCCCTCCTGGAGGCTGTAAAGAAATAGTAGTTTTGTTCCAAGTACTTGAGTGGGCATAATGAGGATTTCTCCACCAGTGATTTTCACCATCATTAATTAAGTTAAAGCTGGACGAGTGGTGGGCGTGAGCTGGGACACAAATAGTCAAAGTGCTGAACCACTCAAAGGTAAAAATAAATAAATAAAACAAACAAACAAACAAACAAATAAAATAAATTAAAATAAATAAATAAATAAATAAATAAATAAATAAATAAATAAATAAATAAATAAATAAAGGACTATATGAGGAAAACATACAGTATAGGATGTACAAAAATAATCAAAAACATTTTAAATTGATGCAAGCACAAGTTTTTGGGGGCCTCCGCGTGCAGTATATTTTCTGTGTAGGCAATAATAATAATAATATAAACTCTCAGTTCATCTTTATACAATACAATCAGCTCTTCCAATTCATTATAAATGATACTTTACACTTTTTCTGTCAATAACATATTTGTTTCTATGATCATTGCATTTTCTTTTTTTTTTTTTTACACATTCCGTGTTGTCACCAATTTGGGCAAGAATGACGGGAAGCCATTAGATGGAAGAGGCAGCTATTTCAAGACCTTTCAGATGGCTTGACAGTGCTCAAATAGTTGGTGGGGAAAAGGTCAGCTATGGCATTCTTAAAAAAAACGGATGTCAGCATCCTACCACTCACTCCAATCAACACCAATGAGAGGCTATTCTATTTATAACAGGGAATATTTTTGATCCAAATCTTTTCTCTGATGCTTTGAGGCTGCTGAAGTGCCAAGTGGAGTGTTGGCTTCCACTTCATCCGCCTCGAGTGCGAGCCAAATTTCAGCCTTTTCCTCAACTCCACTTCAGGCATCTGATTACAAGTTACAGTGCATTAACCATCAGAGATAACTACTACACCTAACCAGTCTCTGGAAAGCCTTTTTGAAGTCCTCATTAAAGATGGTGTAGATGAGGGGGTTGATGAGTGAGTTGATGTAACCCAGCCACGTCAGAAAGTCAGCCATCTCCATCGACGTGCCGCAAGAGCCGCACGTGTTGACGATCACCTCCTTGACAAAAAAGGGCAACCAGCAAATGACAAACGCTCCGATGATCAAACCCAGCGTGGATGCAGCCTTGCGTTCCCTCGCGCCCGAGATGCGTGGTCCTTGCGAGAGCTGGCTCCTCCGTGACTCACTGCGCGAGTCGTGCCGACGGCTCTTGCAGTGGAACTTTTTCACCGAAATACGCATGCGTTCGCGTGGCGCCTCCTCCGTCGAGGGATCGGAGAAAGATTTATCTTGCGGGCTGACGGGGTCCGGACTCCGAGGCCCGCCGTCTCCGGCGGGGTAGGTGGAAGGGATGGAGCTCCCGTTGGTCATGCACGAGTGACGGCTCGCCCTGCTGGCCTCCCGACGCATGTACAGGGTCTGAGCGGCCCGGTAGATTTTAAAGTAGAGGATGAGGATGAGCAAAAGGGGGATGTAAAACGCCCCGAGGGTGGAGTACAGAGTAAAAGCGATGTGGTGGTGGAGGATGATGCACTGGTCTTCCTGATCCGCATCCCCCGTGTAGTACCTCCACAACAGAGGAGGAAGCGAGATGAGGATGGACAAGAGCCACACGACGGCCACCATGGCTCCTGCTCGGGCACCTGTACGTTTTCGCGAGTACTCCACGGCATCTGTGATGGCCCTGTAGCGGTCGACGGCGATGGCGGCCAAGTGGAGGATGGAGCACGTGCAGCACGTGATGTCCACGCTCAGCCAGATGGTGCACACCACCTTACCCATGACCCAGGTTTCTTTCTGAATGTATATGATGCTAAAGGGCATGACCAGAACGGCCACCAGCAGGTCGGTCACCGCCAGGGAGCAGATGAGGTAGTTGGCGGGGTGATGCAACTTGCGGGTGACGGCGATGGCGGTGATCACCAAGCAGTTGAGGAAGGTGGTGACGATGGCCAGCACGGAGAGGGTCACCGAAAGGACGATCTTCTTGGGGGGCGGTTTGGCGGGCTCCAGGGCATCATAATCACCGCTGCTGGTCGCAAACACCCCTTCAGTGCAGTTGGGAAAATCCATTCTGAGCGGAATTAAAAAAAAACAAAATTCTCATGTCCATTCACAACAATATGAAAATAAGCACATATGATGCTAATGCTAAATTTTAGCATTCCAGGTGAGCTGAAGTCATCTGAGTTCAGCATTCCAAACACGTTTTAAAACTTCATAACATTTGACAAATGATGTGCTTTTATGCTAGCAAAACATCTTTTCAACTAAAGTGTTTTTTAACATTCAAGGTCGAGATTTGAAATACTTAATGTGAGGTTTGAGCTGTTTTATTCCAATTCAAAACTACACACCTGGTAAATGTCTATGGGGTCTGCAGTGATTTTTTAGACAGCAGTGGAGGTCCTGCACTCATCCGTCCTCCACGTGAGCTCTGCCATTATATTACCTCTCGCTCGCTCATCGGTACCTGGAATAGACTGATAGCAAAACAGAGAGAGAAGATAGTGAATGAGATTAAAAAAAAAATATTCCTGTACCTACAAAAAGAAAATTGTTCGCCATATTGCCTCATATGATTAAAATTTTATATATTTTGGGAGGTTCAAACTAGACCGGCAGTTTGGGAGCTTTCCTTTGATTCATAATTCTCTATTAATTTGAGTTTGAATCCAAATCCTCAGGTATGAGTGTCATGGCTGCACTCCCTCACGCTGGGCATAACACGTCCTGAAGACATGAGTGGGAACTGTTGCTATAGAAACACCAGAAGTAGACCTACCGTACTTTTAATGTGATAAAAGCAGAAGCAGCCAAACTCTTCGCTGAGACTATTTGGTTGCTGGTAGATGGGGTAGATTATTTTTTATTTTTAAAAATCAAAATGAATAAATACATTTGAATTAAGTTGAAATGTCTACATCCAATTATTTGTTTTTAGATAGACTGAATAAAATTTTATTACATTTTCTGTCATTCATACTTGACTGCAAATTTTAACAAAACATTTTTTTTTTTTAAGATTCAGCTGCGGTTGGGTATGCTTCATTGACTGTGAAATTCTAATTTTTTTTAACTAAATGGTTTCCCCGAAATGAAATGCTTTCCTCTGATTTGACCAAAAATACATGTATTGTGGTCTTTAGAAGATATATTTTGTTTTCCACCCTCTGAATGAAGTTATTAGAGCTCACCATATGTGTTAATGTAGATTATTTTTTTGCACACCGTGACATAAGGTGCAGTTGGAGATACTCATGCTTGAATACATAAATAATTATACGGATTATTATACAGTGCGTTGACAGAATGCACGTACGGTGTCAGCATGTTGCTGAGCAATTTATCTGCTTTTGTCATCAAATGTTCTAAGCTGCAGGTATTTCGCTCAAGGACATCTGAAGATAAGCCGCATTGGACCAGAGTAGATGTAATTTCTTTTTTATGAAGAAAAAAAAAAGGCTTGTGCAAAAATTCACAGAATGGGCAAAACAAGTTCTGACTGCAGTGTTGAAAGAATTGTAGTCAGGTTAGATCCAAACACAAAAATGTCAAAAAGTTGCGCAAGAGTCAAAGAGGGTCAATACCGTGACATTTAATCTCATTCTTACTGTCCTCTTAAGAGCAAGTGTGAAACTGCAGCGAAATGGGCACTAGCACAATCACGAGCGTCTGTTTGGGAAGAAAGAGAACTGTGCCGTGACTGACATTTATTTGCATCTCCAGACAGCAGCAAATAAATAATGCCCGGACGATAAAAGGGCACAGAAACACTCCTTTGGTTTCGTCTGCTTTTTTCTATTTAGTATTGAAGTGAGGCTACATGGCAAAAGGCACCTTGTAAGGTGATGAAAACCTTTTTTCTACTTTGAAAATTTATCACGGTGATGCAAAAGACACTTTCACATTAAAAAATCATATAATTGAATAAATGCACACACAGCATTTGTGAAAACCACCAACAGTGACCGCGTACAAATTCAAAGTCGCTTTTCTAGCTAGCTAAACATCATAATTGTGTTATTTCTCGTGAAAGATGCAGCAAGTTGGAAAACCCTTCCAGGTTGATTATTTATCATGGGTATCAGAATTGGCTCATTTGCACGGTGCATTTATGATAATCTCTGTTATCTAATCATTGTGACTTTCTGGAATGAATATTTGAATAAAGTGATTAATACTTGTATGCAAATCAACCATGGCCATATGGTAAACCGAATTCTCCCATGCACATTCTTTGAGAGTGGGAGAGTTTTGGAATCCACTGGTTATTAATAATTCATAAGTTTTCATGATTATGCAATGAGAAAATGTTTTTTTTTTTTTATTTGAGAGCTATGAGATTTGTTTATCATCAGCAAACATTTTTTGGTAGTTTTTATACTCAGTGAGTAATAATCAGCCTCGTGTTTAATGTATGTTTAATGAATCCGTCAAAACTAATTTCCTTATGGGATGGCAAATTTGAATTAGCTGTAATGATTGTAAAAAATTTACATTTGGAAAAATTGCCCACATAAACACGACATTGAGAGGAGCCAGATGAGGTGGCTCGGGCATCTTATCAGGATGCCTCCTGGACGCCTCCCTGGGGAGGTGTTCCGGGCATGTCCCACCGGTAGGAGACCCCGGGGACGACCCAGGACGCGCTGGAGAGACTATGTCTCTCAGCTGGCCTGGGAACGCCTGGGGATCCCCCGGGATGAGCTGGATGAAGTGGCTGGGGAGAGGGAAGTCTGGGAGTCCCTCCTAAAGCTGCTGCCCCCGCGACCCGACCCCGGATAAGCGGAAGAAGATGGATGGATGGATGGAAACACGACATTGAAAAACAAAACAAAGGACATTAGCCCAATCCACTTACAATTATTAGTCCTATAAAACTCAAGTGTGACTCATGCTTCTCGCTCCTGGCTCGCCTCATTTGACGGATATCCACTCGGGTTACCTAATAAGGTACGGCGTGTACATAAACTACATCAAGGCAAATGAGGCAAATGATTTTAAGTGCTGTGGTGTAAATAGAAGGAAGAACAAAACTCTTCTACACGCCTGTTCAGCCAAAATCGTTGCCATGTGATTGATGTGCTCGGCCAATCGAGGTTTTCCGCTTAATCACGATCTCGGTAATAATTAATTAAGTCTTGTAATTTCAAGACCTGACTCGAGCTGCACTGACAGATTACAGTTATTGACCTGCCAGCCTGTCTAATGGAAGTTTATATCTTCACATCTCCAGGCTACTGAACAAAAAACACATTAGAAGGTTCTGCTCTTTGAGTTTAGTAACTTATTTTGATATTTTTGTGTATGCTGAGGGTGATTTTCCATTGTAAACTAGATTTATGAATTATGACATAATGCCAGTCTAAAAAAAAATGTATAAAAAAAAACCCCAGCACAAATCCTTTTCAATTGAGGAAGCGCATGATAATGGAAATAATAGATAATAAAACAATAAACATAGAAATAATACAATCTCTATCTATGTCTATCTGTTGTTGAAGTAATGATTTGAAAAAAAGCCCCCCGCTCAAGCAATTCTATTTTTTGCTTTTCAACAAGAATGCAAATGCAGCACTTATGTTTTTTAACACGCGTTTTCCATTAACTGTGAAACAAAAGATTTCCTGCTTAACACTGCCTAGGGGTGAATTTTATCTTTGCGAAGCATCTTTAGACATTTATTGAAAGCTTCACAATAGGGGTATTTAAAAAGGGGGCGTGTATTCCGTCCGAATTTTTTTTTTACATTCAACAACGACTGAAAAGAGCACATCAACAGGAAGTGTAGTGTCGAAAGCCCTAGAAACAATCAGGATATAGTGATGCTGGAAATGATGAAGCGAGATTTAGCGGCACAACACAATCAACTCGCAAGGTCGAGGAAACATTTAAGCAAATTACAAGTGCTCACAAATGGAGATTTTACCCTTTCTAGAGACACAATTTTAATCAAGTTTTAGAGACTTGCTAAATAATGATAATGAAACTACAGAGTGAGATTGTTCTAAATTGACCGACCAGATTAAAAAAAAAAAAAAACTTCGTGGGCACTCATGTTTCTTTCTACACAAAAAAACATCACAGTAGTTGTTAAACAGCTTATTAAAAATTGGCAAGGTGACTTTGCTGACAAGCTCAGATGTGGAAAGCCTTCAAGATAATAGGTTGTGTTCAAAGCATCCAAAACACTTTTCAACACGGACTACTTGACAATGTGTCAAAATTGAAAACGCGGATTAATTCAAATTACCCATGTGCAAATATGTCATTTTATCAAACTGTTTAAATTCACTCACGACTCTTTAATTAATGCTCCACTGAACACTTTTTTTTTTTGTCACGAGCTTTTTAAATGTGAAGAAAAACAAACAGCATGTCTGGCTTAGTACTGATGAAGAGAAGGATGGTGCTGAGTTCCAAATAGCTATAATGGTACATTTGTGGCTTTGTTTGACAACATTTATGACCTCTAACTTGCTGTGATCTGAAGCAAGAGATTGCTTTGTGGCTTCCGGGTAACGACTACGCTCGTGGTCACAAGCTAAAAAAAGAATATTGATGGTAAATAGAAAATAATTGTGCGGTGTGGCATAAAAAAAATCATCATCGTAGCATAACTTTCATGTGCTAAACAACATGCTAGATGTTATCACATGTTTCCAGTGGGTAGAAGGCACTCCAATGACATCTCCCCTTCCGTTCGCCTTTGTTTAGCTCATGAACAGCTTTGCCTAACCAAAGCCTGCTCATTGCAGATAATGCAATGCACTGAAAACAATCCAAACACATGAAAGTCAAGCAGTAGGTTAGGGGATTATTTCATACAGGACTAATTATTTGTTTGATCACACCACTTTATGTTACATACGGTTTTCAGAATCAAATTGTTTTGTTTACATTTGGAACATTAATAATTGCGCTGCAATTAAAAACAAAAGGCAATGGACTGTACTACTCATAGGACCTTTTTAACTTTGATGCAAAAAGGTGCGGTCTAATCCATTTTATATTTGAAATTTAAATGAAATGCCATTTTTATGAAAATGTTGTGGTAGTTTTATATTCAATATTCCAGTCAATCATTTTCATGCATGCACACACACACATCTAGTGGTGCTAAATAGTTGGCTGAGGCTGTCATTTAAGGTGCCAACCATAATTGGTACAGATTCTGCATCTTGCTCAAGGACACCCTGACTTCATCTCTGAGAAATATCTCGCTGATTTATGCAGGGTTGCATGAAGGGGAAGCAAACCCACCTTTCCTGGTTCTTTTGCCTAAATGCAAAATGAGGTTATTTTGCAGATTTTTTTTTTCTAACAGCTTTGTGCAACCTTTAGTTCATCACACTTGGGTTCCCCATCACTGCGAGTAAAGGTCTTTAACAAGTACATCATTTTGTCATGTTAACTTGATTCATCATGGGAACGACACAACTTGAACCCACCAAATTCTTTTAATGACTTCATGAAGGTCCTGCAAAGCTGAAAGCTTTTTCAAACAAGTGATTCTTTATGCATCAAGGACTTTGGAACGGTTGGTAATGTTTCTCAATCCATTTGCATTGAAACTGGTTGAAGGGCACTAAATGTAGTGAAGAGCTTGTCTCAGAATTTTTCTTAGTTTCAGACAAAGCGTTCCATCCATTTTCAAATGCTTATCCATTTGTGGCAAAATGCAGACGTACTGTGTCCAGTCAGCATTCGACTATATTTTACGTTAATACGTGACAAGCAGGTGGCCTCCAGATTTGATATGGTCTTCAAACACAAAGCGACGAGATTAAAAGTAATTCCGTTTTACTAGGCTTTGTGTTGAAACCCAGCAATTTTCTTTTCTAACGTGTTTTCATTGTGGTAAATCACAAACTTTTCTAGCCTTAAATTAAAGCCGACCACCTGCTGTGTCTTGTGCAGGCAAAGCTAGCAGCCTGTTAGCATAGCGCACCTCGGAACAAGCTGATTAGTTCTATTTGGCTACCTCCTGCTGCGTCGCAGGCTTTAATCCACAACACGGTACTTCCAAATAGATACCCTGACATCATAGAGGAAGCCCATCGGCATTCTTGGATGTGCCAACAGGAGGTTGACTATTACCGTATTTTCCGCACTATAAGGCGCACCTAAAAACCTCCAATTTTCTCAAAAGCCAACAGTGCGCCTTATATATGGACTAATATGGATTCGTGGATGAGGACTATCTTATTAAAGAAAGATTTATGTGTTTATTTTGTGTGTTGTGTGATATTAACGTTTGAGCAATGTTGTTATTGATATAATGTTATTGTTTTCACTATTTCGAGTGTTACTATATTGTGATTGCATTGACGTTTGAGCAACGTTGAATTATTTATTCTATGCGCCTGAGAATCCGGTGCACCTTAGATATGGACAAAGTTTTAAAATGGGCCATTTATTTAAGGTGCACCTTATAATCCGGTGCGCCTTATAGTGCGGAAAATACGGTAATGAAAGCAGCCCACTGTGGTTTTGTTTAATAAGTCAGCAGTCTATCAATTAGAGGTATAAAGGATGAGATGGTGCGTGACGCTGCGAGAAATGAAGTCACCAGGCGTTTAAAAAACCCCACAAAAATACCCTGTAAATTTTACGGCCTGTTTCTCCAAAGCCTCCTACACAAAGTTAACAGCTTTTAAAGTAGATGCAGCAATGTGTTAAGGTCACTGAAAATCCTCCTGCGATGAGTAATGCACAAGTGGTGTACACTGAAATGCATTTTTCAAACACTCATCAACGCTCGAGTCAAAGCTCAGGTGCTAAAACTAGACATACCCTTACGTGTAAAAAGTAAAAGGACTGTTTGTTATTCAGCGTTAAAGTATTTGGTCTATTTGGAGTATCCTCCGGAGCCCTCTGATACACGGCAAATGTATTCAAGAGAAGTTTTGGCTTGACTGCGGTTGACCGGCGAGGATGCCACGTGGAAGAAGGGTCACAGAAACACTCGGAAAAGTTGTACACGTTTTTCTAGGAGTTAGAACGCTTGCTTGGCTGCAAAGGTTGGGTACAAGAACCGGTTACTAATTAGAACCAGTCGAGTCGCTTCTGCGAGTGAGCACTTTACAGTTACACTTGTCAGCTGTGGTGTGCAACGCCGAGAATCGTCACGTCGTTTGGTAGAATTCATGACAACTCTAATAGGAACAAGTGACTGAGTGACTGATGTGTCAGGAGCTCCCAGTCTTGGCTGATAGCAGCATATTCAAAGCCGGCGAGTTCCTGAGAATTTCCTTCTATTAAAAAAATATCTTCCGGTGTGTTCTGGAATCAATATGAAGAAGAAGAATAGCGTGATGATTTTTTTGTTCCATAGAGTACAATAAAATGGAACAGACAACCCATTCAAGAGATACAGAAGAACAATGACCAACAGGGGGCTACTGAACGGGAAGTCAACAATCGCCTTTGAAATAAGAAAAAAGGAGGAAGAAAATATCTGAGCTCAGCATGAATTTGGGGGAACAACACAGCACACAACATACATGATGAGACATCAGCTGCCATTGCAGATATTTGGTGTAATTTCAAGTGTGACCAGTAGGAAGCAGTATGGAGCCAGAGGAAATCCAAACAAGAAAATTTGAATCAGCTTACTTATGGCTGATCACGTCTCGACATAATGCAAATAACTCAGTAATTTCCATAATTCAATTATTTCCTGATGATAATGTTTGTGAGGGATACGAGACTTTTCCGAACTTTGATCGCAAAGGAAGAAAAATGCTCAGGTTTGGCCTGATTGTCAGAATACTTCAATGCGTTGTCAGAATGAAGCGGAGACATTTCCCAATGTCAAGATGCCATTTAATCTGCACTCATTAAGCTGCGAGGCATTTTCGTACGTTTAACTGTTTATCGTTAAACTGCAATTTGAACACATATTGAATCTATTACCGCTGACAGTCTTAAATGAAATTAAATGAAACTAGCGATATGTGCTCTCCTGGCTCCTCACAACAAAGTGGCATCACATGACAGTCTGTCTTCATCACAATCAATTAAGATTTTATACACAGCATTTTGTTGTTTCCCATTACAATTACAATGTTAGTCTCTGGTCATGCAAACTCATCTGTGCGCCATTTGTAATATTTTGTTGAAAGCTTTTGTGAGTGCAAGCCTTTATTGATACTGCGACGCGCCTAATATTGTTTTAGAGCTTTGTTTATGATTTCACGTTCAAATGATTTTGCTTTACTGTGTTTGTGCTGGCAGATAAAGACCGTTATTGAGTTCAGATACATTTGGGGAGTTGACGTTTGGGATATAAGCTTGTAAACGCCTCAAAATAGACACTAATGTCGTGTTTTCATGTTGACATTAACAGTCGTCTTTCAAATAGTGAACCCCGAAGGGAAATAAGCTGCTTGCCAGAAAACAAGGAACAAGAACAAAAAAAATTAATATAAATATGAATAAAAAATGAAGCGGGCCTTCTGGCTCTTAGCAGAGAAGGTAACAGAACAAGTAGGAGACAAGGTTCCAGGTGTTGTGCTTACTGAATAGATCCATTAATCCAAGGTATGCTAATCTGAAAAGGTTTCCTCTTGCTTATTTGTATTTTTTTTTTTACCAGAGGAGAACTTTCAATCTCAGAACTGTGAGAGCGTGGCTGTCCCTCTAAGTCACTTTGATTTGAGTGCCATCATCACATTATCCAGAGGTGGAATCCTGCGTTAACTGCAACACCCACTCTCCCCTTACGTTACCCCCCCCTTCACGCACACACACACACCTCTTCTTCTCATAATAGCCCACTCACCAATCTGCAGTCAGTCATCACATTGTGAACTGGAGCTCTCTAACTGGACATCAGAGCTATTTCATTGATGGACATCCCAGGCAAGCATGGAATCGCTTGTATCATCACCAGCAATATGAAATTATCTTTTTCTTTCTTTTGTGCTCTTATGGGTGGAGAGCTTTGGAAAACATGTGGGCTGAAAGTGACAACCGTGCTTCATCATCTGCAAGAAAATTACTTTTCTTTATGTAATCCAAATCGCCTTCAGGCTGCAATGGCACACGTTGTAAGGAATTGGGGGAAGAAAAACAAAACACGCACAGAGGAAATAAATAATTTTACAGTCACGTGCCTTGCAGGGATAGATTGCATCCATGAAAATACTCATGTCTTATTAATCACCATGCAAATGACATTTTCTGATACAATAACTGCTCAGTCAATTAGGAAAAAACACGACATCACGTTTGAAGCACATCAAATATTACTAATAACAGGACTTCAAATTTTGCAGACTGCTAAATGACAAGTGTGCATTGAAACACTTGAGTGAGTTAAGGGATTTGGGAGGAGGGGGGGGGGGGAGCAAACAAAAAAAGAAAAACTTACCCTGCTTCTAGTGGGCATAAAGAGAAGATGATTACATTCCTTGAATGTAAGTGCGTCCATTCAGCTCACAGCATCTTCCACGCCGACACCCATCCACTGTGGCGACCGGGGGGCTGGCAGACGCGCCCACGTGAGCGCGCGCGTCCTGGCCGCGCTAAGACGCGTGGCCGTGCGCGGAGGAGGAGAGGAGGAGGAGGAGGTGTGAAGACGAAGATTGGGTGCCTATCAGCTCTCGAGTTGTCCGCGATATTAGGAAGATAAGCGCTTCTGTGGGATAAAATGTTAAATTGAACAAGTGACTCTTTAGTAATGATTAAAAAAAGTCGTGCCATTGCATGCGTGTGTGCTTTTGTATGACCTCTTTGATAAAAAAAAAAGCAGGAATGAATGTGTCATCATGTCAGATAGGTTGTGCAAATCATTAGTTAGAAGTTAATTAGCAAGAGGCAGCATGCAAACTTAAGAAAACATTTCAGAAAAACCCATGAAGCAAATGACTTCCTGGCAAGTTGGCAATTGCACCTTTCAACGTACGTGCATTACCGCCACCTACAGGACTGGAGTGGCTCATTACTTATTTTCTCTGATGGCAAGCTTTTTAAAAACACCCGGAGGAAGACAGGAAAAGTCAGATAATGTCTAGGGTACACCGTTTTAAAATGGGAGGGTGGTATTTATTCTCGCAGATTGATGCCACATAAAAAAATGCCACCTTTGTCGCCTGTGCCAAAAAAACACGACCAGATTGAGAAGAGGACAAAACCACTCTGTCATTATTGTTTGGCCTTGAGTTGTGTTGAGCTGGTTTTGTAATTCTTTCTTTTCAAAACTACAAACAAATGAAAGCGTTTCTTCTATTTTTTTTTTTACTTTCAAAACTAACTCACTTCGTGTTCTGTGAAGGAAAGTTAGTTTTTCGCATGGCTTATGTAAGACAAATATAAAAGACATTGCACTTGACGAATGCACTTTTCAAAGTGGCCACATTCACACTTTCATATGGCGAGAATATAAAATCTGCGTTGACAAGATGCTGTTTATGAAAAATGCTAAGAAAGTCTGAGCCAGGTTACATAATAGCTATTATATTATTATATTGAATGCATCTTAATTAGGACGTGGGAAACGGTGATTTAAAAAAAAACAAGCTGGCTCAATATCTTAAATCGGAGGTGTGATACATTTCCCATCAATCTTTAAAGCTCAGCTCACTGTGAGGGAGGCAAAGAACGACCATCTGGATACACTGAAATATTCCCTGTGGGTTTGTGCTTTTATTTTTTCTTTCCAACTACAGAAAATAGTTGATATTTTTATAGCCGCAGTATATTCAACAGGTCATCGTTATTGGCAGCGTGTTTCTTGTGCAATTCCCAATAGTGCGTATACAAATACAGAACTCATTGAAGTGAAACTAAACAGGGCAGCTTGTGTCAAGCCCTGCTGTGTGATAAATATAGAAACCAGATCTATAAATAACAAGCAAAGGATGAACACAGGCCGAGTGTGCTAAAACGGGAATAATAATTTATGATAATAAGTAGACGCTTTCTTGCTTGCTTTCTGTTTACTTTGGGTGACAATGCAAATATTTTGTCATTTTGTTCCTGACAGTTTGAAAATGTATTGGATTCTTTCACTGCCCTCCAATAGGAGAGGCAAAAAGTACAAGAAATCAAATACTGGAAAAAAAAGTTAAAAGTAAAATTATTGCTCAACCCTCTTTACAAATAAAAAATAAAAATGACTCTTGTCAATTATTTCCTCTCTTCTGCTCTGTTAACTTGACACATGAAAAAAAAAAAACACACTTCACAGCTGAGCAGTTTCCAAAAGGGGGCACTCACAGAGGACTTCAAGTACAGAAAAGTACTTTTCAAGATGTGTTTTTTTTTTTTTTAAACCTGCCGCATTACCTCCAGTTGGATTAAAGTTTCCAATATTAATTCCTACTCTGGGGCCAAGCAAATGTTCCCTCAAAAAAGCAACCAGAACGATTCAAAACATCCTGTTCGCTTCATCGGCTTCTTTTTCCCCAAGGCTCATTTTCAACTAAGCTCTATGGACAGAAGTCTTTTCTGACTCAATACAAATATTTTTTTTATTTCCATACAACACTGATCTAAACATAGAAAAACTAGCAAGGTGATTAAAATTGCCTGAGCCCACTGTGACATAAACATTCTCTGACTTCAGTGACTTTTTAAATTGGTACTAAAATATGATTACTGAAGCTATTTTATTTTTGTATTTAATGTGAATTAAGTCAATGACTGTAGCGGCGAAAACGGCGACAACACAAATCCAAGGCGGGGAGCAGCTGTTTCATGCTCTCGGGGAAAACTTCCATGTCCGTGTTCTTTCGATCACTTAAACTTTTTCCTCTAAATCGCCTGCCCTTTCCTTAATTTACCTTCATCGAATTAAGGAACAAACATGTCAGGTTGAACATAACCCAACATTATTTTCTCCCTAATGCCCAAAATCTTGCTAAAGACATCATTTATACAGAAATCAATAACATCCAGTAAATAGTCAGAGGGGATTTGTTGGTCTAATCCCCACGGATTGATGTTCATTCTGTCAGTTATTATCACTGGATAAACCTGTGAATTATGTACCGTTTTTCCCCCCCCCAAAAAAGAAAAGTAAGCTCTTTAAATGAAATGTCTTTGACAGCAGGCTCTCTCAACAATTGTCCGAGCTAAAATTACTTAAGCCATGCTGTCAGTCCTACTGCTACGTGTGTGTGTTTGTGCGTGTGCGTGTGCGTGTGTGTGTGTGTGGCTCCATGGAGACAGAAGTGTATGACAACCAGCCAGTAAATTTAAATATCCTTTCAACTATTTTGTGCTCCTTTGTGGTTTAGCTCATTAAAAAGGACACCTTTCAGATCAGCCGCGGGAATTGGGATTCAATTAATGCTTTGTATATTCACAAATGTGTCCATTTGAATTTTGACTGATCAGGGCTGCTTGACAACAAATTCCCATCTTGTTGTTTTTTTGGCAGGCTGCCTGTCTCTGAGCATGACAACCTAGCTTAGCCTAGCTTATTTTAGCAGGTTGCTATGTTTACCGTATTTTCCGCACTATAAGGCGCACCTAAAAACCTCCAATTTTCTCAAAAGCCGACAGTGCGCCTTATAATCCAGTGCGCATTATATATGGACCAATATGGATTTGTGGATGAGGACTAATTTAATAAAGTAAGCGTTACGTGTTTATTTTATGTGTTGTGTGATATTAACGTTTGAGCAACGTTGAGTTATTGATATATTGTTATTGTTTTCACTATTTCGAGTGTCGATATATTGTGATAGCATTAACGTTTGACCAACGTTGAGTTATTTATTCTATGTGCTTTATAATCCAGTGCCCCTTATATATGGACAAAGTTTTAAAATGGGCCATTCATTGAAGGTGCGCCTTATAAGCCGATGCGCCTTATAGTGTGGAAAATACAGTACTATGAACTTATCTTGCTGTTTGTATTTCAACTGACTTAACAAACAAAAGGTCTGAATAAATTAGTGGGGAGCCAGATGGGGGAATGAATTGATGTTCCTCACATCAATGGGGGTAACAGCTCAAGCTCTTCATGTGAAACCGCATTTTGGGGAGTGAGTCACTTCCAGTTGACTTGGGCATAAATACTGTAAAGATATTGAGCACTTGAAAATAGGGCAAACTTGTCTTTAGGTTAGAATTGTAAAGGAGACTTTGAAAAATACATCGTTTTCTCTCTCCAGGAGGCGAAGTTTTCCTTCTCATGTTGGAGAAGACGAATCGGCACTACTGTATTTTCATTTGGTATGTCGACGTCGCCAAGTCACATCTGCATAAGAGAGTGGCTCTGCGTAATGATATTCAAATCGCCTTTAATAACCAAGCTTTGTACTCAAAGTGGCGAAGTCTGAGTGCATGGAGAATCCAAAAAAAAAAAATCTTGTCACAAAAAAAAAGTTGTTATGACACCCCTGCAGAGATGCCAGCCTCTCAAGTGTCACAACAAAGCTGCAGTGATGGCGATGACGTCGCCCGCTCGTGTGCTTGTGATCAAATGATGCCACATTGAAGGAGTGAATCTCGGGAGTAGAGAATTTTCAATTGCGTTCACAAGGGCCAATAAAGAACTTGATTTACAGATGAAGAATGTAGAAGAAGTGTAAACCCCCCCCCCCAAAGCACTCATTTCACCTCCTACACAACTGGCGAGCAGGACCAACACAAATCCTTTTGAACCAAATGTTCCGTCTACGGCGTGGGAACGTTTTGCGCAAGGTAGACAGTGATGTGAAGAAACGCAGCTCGTGTCTGCTGTCATCCATCATTAGTCATTTATGAATCACAGATGGATGCTGCCACATGTTTAATGTCATCGTCGGATCATCTTTGGGCAATCATTTCAACAAATATGGCTGTGCCGTAGTTCTGACTTTAATCTCAGAATTCTGAGTTTAAATTCAGAATTTCAGAATTTCACAAAGACAAATATTGATTCTGAACTGCGTGTCCTCTCAAATTGCTTTTCGGATAGTATTCATCCTTTCTATTAATGCAACACGATAGCGGTGATATGAAGCCGTGGATTAAGTCAGGTAAATCCTTACTGATTTATAATTAAGGTCAAACAGGATGAGTGTGAAGTAAAGTTAGCAAGGATGGAAACTATCAGGATTTGAAGATGCTGCTGTCGAGTCGACGTGGATTAAATGATCGTTGGAAGAGGGAGTTCATAGTTCGTACAGTTTAAGAGGATGGAAGGCAGTAGCGGATGCCAACCTCATCATCAAATGATGAATTGCCCACTCATGCACATTTTCACTTCCTTCTGATACTGTATGTTAAATGCATAGTCCTAATTTCCCCTTTGGGATTAATGAAATGTCTTAAATGAAATCGTGACATGCATTAGCTGATTAAGCTATGATGCTTTCTGGCGCCATTTCCACTTAGGTGCAAGGTATGCATGTATTTGCAAGACCTGTGAGATGCATGAGCTGGCTGGAATGAAAAAGGCTATAAATTGTGCAAAAATTGTGACAAATCATAAAATGTGAGAAATAAAAATGATGTGTTGGTTGTGGGTGACTTTCCCACATTTGGCTTTGAAATGAAGGTAGAAAGAACTTTGAACAAATGTGAGTTTGAAAACCACACTGATGGTCTTTGTGAAAAGGCCGACCTTCACATGTGTCATGTCAATAGTCAGAAATCCATTCTGACTTTTTTTCTTCCACGTTTACTTTCTGCTACATTCACTGTGAACCTCCAGGGTGTTTTTGAAGCTGCTTTGTCACTTGTGAATGCAGTAATGGACTTTCTCAAGTTTTGTGTAGGGAGTTTTTTTTTTTTAATTGGGTTTGACGCTCAAGGCTAATCTAGCGATTGGCAAACAAACTAACATTTTTTTGTTGGTTGGATTTTTGAAATATTACTTATATTTGTAAATGTACAGACTGTTAATAAACAACATTGTGCAATGTTAGCACAATGTCTCAAGGTTTCGAAGTTCTGGCTTTGAATTGGGACTCGGACAAATCGAATAAAAATGTGAAAATCTTCTCCAGCTCACTCACACTCCCAAAACATTGTAAACTAAGTTGTCAGTGAGTTTGAGTATTTGTTTGTCTGTCTTGGCTAGTGGCCAGTCCGAGGGTGTCCAAAAGTCAGTTGGCTGCAACTCAAATGAGAACAAGCACCATAAAAAAAATGGTTGGATGGAGTCTTTGCCAGCATGTATCGGATGCTCAAAACAATAAAACACACCAGCCGCGAATAGGCAAATGCTAACGCTAACAAATGGGGCAGACTTGCGCGTACAGTCCAGGCGTTGACATTGACATTTGACTGAAAGACAAAAACAATGCTAACTTCTGTCATTCATCTCAATAGGCCCACTTTATTGTCTCGCAATGCACGTAAAAAGTATACAAAGTTTTATTACCTCTAAATATTCCAACCGTCAGCACTTCTCAGTTAAATTGACCACCATGGGAAAATGAATAAAGAACTTTTTGTTTACAGCCTCTATAACCAGACAATTTTTTTTTCAAGGATGTAAACAAGAAATGTGGAATGTACAGTCAATAGCCCCACACATCTGAGAATTATCATCACACGTTTCGCTCCATTTGGTTAATTAGGTCGGCTCCAACCAAGACAGAAAACGTCTTGGTTGATCATAAATTTAAGTGCCGCAAAGAAAGCTACAGTATATTTTCTATGACAGGTGCTCTCTTGTAAACAAGACGGGAGCAGAAAGGAGAACTCGAGCGATGTCCTTGGAAGAAATGAAGGCTGTCATTGGAAGACGCTAGCGGCGGATGAATGAGTCAAAAATGAAAAACTGCAACTTTAATCAACAGGCGACACGTCTCAGCTCTGATTTTGACGACCGAGATGAGCATGCATGGAAAATGCACATCTCATATGTGCTCTTTAGTTGAAAAGCATGTAATTTATGAATTAAATAACGAGACCTCAGTTGGAGAAAAAGTTAAGAATGGGTTTGTGCTCCTTCCCATTCAAATGGCGATTGTCTGTTAAAGAGCGTGACTTGTAGCGCTAAGCACTGTGCCGCTGTCGTGATAACGAGCCAGAGGACTCATTATACGCTGAATACTTATGAAAAGAGTGGCAGCTGGAAATGACACAATGGAAGGAAGGAAGCTAACTGGATGACACAGACAATTGGGTGCAAACAGACATGGGATAAGCATTGATCATTTCCAGGAAGGAGGGTGTGGCCTTCAAAAGAGAATCCCCAGTTTTTTAATTAAAATTAAAAATATAATTTTGTAAATTTTGTTTTAATTTTAATGACGTTTCCCTTAACCCAAATACCAATAAAATGATTCAAAATATGGGCCAAGTGGCAAGTTAAGCACAACCATAAAATGACAATAAACCATTAACAAAATATTCCGCTTTGTGACAACAAAAATGTCACTAAAGATAAGATGAGTTTTTTTCCTAAACAAAATAAAAATATAGTCAGTAAGCAGTCATGGCAGTTATTTGTTTTTTATTTTTTATCCAGAAAAATAAGCTTTTTATTTTCAACATGAGTCTTTAAGGGTGCCCTGTTTTGTATTCCAATGTCCCGACTATCCCGAAACCTGATCAGTGTACGTAAGATATTATCTTATCTGTTCACATTTAAAAATACACCATCCGTGAAACCATTCTACATGGGTGATAGTATAGAAAACCGGTTTGAAAAGGAGGAATCTTTGCCAAGATTAGAATCCCAGGTCTTCTGACGTGTCAGCACCGGGCAGGTGCATTTGTTCATTCTGAGGATTATCTTTGCTTGAGTTACTTCCAGCAAGAGTTTCACACCAGTGCTCATTTCTTCTCTTAATACTTGCAGAGCAAAAGTAGCAAGGGCAAAGCAATTATCCCAAAGCTATACGACCTAAAACTTCTTGGATCAATTTCTATTTACTCGCACACCAGAATAATAAACACCTCCTCTATGTGAGAATGCAGTTTATGAATTTCAGCTGTCTTTTACAAAATTGTACCCCATAAAATGGATACAAAGTTGAGCAACCTCCTCTACTTTCATTCTGAACACAGGGACACCTCAGGGATGCGTCTTAGGTACCCTGATGAAACGTGTGGACATTTTCATTCCGTAACATTTCTGTCAAGGCTCTTTCCTTTTGTCCTTGTGTTCAGTGGCGCTTTGGTTTGAGAGTTGTCAGGGCATGACTTGGCGAATGCCATCGGGTTTTCCAATCAACTCACCGCCTGCCCTTGTCTTTGTTCTCCCATCTATATCGAATCAATTTATCACTTGAGTCTGCCCTGATCCCTTTCAACACCTCGCTATTCCTCGTGTCATTCCAGCGTTATCACATTAGCTTATCAGTCTTCTCGGCCCAGTTTTCTTTAATACACTGCTTGCCCTTGTGCTTTCAAAATGGTACCGTCAACAAGTCACCAGTCTTTCTTGGTTGTTGGTTTCGTTTCCTCAATTGATTAGCGACCATTTCTCATGTCCTTCTACCTGCCCTAAATTCACATGAATCCAGTCTACCCTGTTTTCCTTTTGAGACAGACGACCTTTGTTCTCCCAACTGTGTCAAAGGTTGCGTACTTTATTTTCCCTCAGCCAATAGTTTGTTAATTATTTCCATTGTTCCTGTCTTTCTTGAACCAACTTTTATTTAGTTCTACCAACCGCAGAGGAATTCAACTTCCCTTTGTTTATCCTGCTGTACTCATTAAAAAAAAGAGAATTATTCAGTTCCTGCCTGCCTGCAGCTTACTTTCTTTTTGTAGGTTTACCCGCCTCCAGCCATATAAACAACTCCACTAAAACATACACACAAGCGTAAAATACAAATCAAGGTGATCTATGAACGCAAATGATTGTATACGTCATAGATTGAGTAATATTATTTTAGGATCATCTATTTAAAGAAATCTTGCAAGATATGAGGCCCGATTATATGTGGAAAAGGTTGACGGGTTAAATCAGATTGTGTTTGGATTTTGCTTCGCAACCAGATGGACTCAAACAGATGGTTCAATGAATGTTGGAATGGTGCAACGTGGCACAGCGCAAGGATCAAGCGCTGTCATATTCGAACGGAGTCGCTCCTTGAGGAGTAAGGACGGTGGGAGGAGGTCAAAGGTCAAAAGAGAAGCTGGTTGTGTTCTCTATCCACGCTACTGGGATGTGCAATCGTGCAATCAAGTAAATTAAAGCTACCAAGCGGAATTAAATGTTCAAACGGACGACACACCCGGCATCTCCTTGGGCCACTCAAAAAGCGGAAGCCACTAATTAAGGAAATGCAATATCATAATTACATTTCAGACAAACATTTTTTTGTGAGAATATTTCACTGCTTTTACTGTGAAAAATATCATGAATAAAAATGCACTTTACCCTACAAGGTCTTCTGATTTGGCAGCTGTTGTCACGCTTACTAAACCGGAGTCATAAACGTGCTTTTTGTTTACGATCGCTTGGAAGCGCCTTGGCTAATGGAAAAGAAACACTTAAGTATGCGCCAAGGAATAAACGTAGCTCGTAACGACACACCTTTGGATCGGGATTTCATCCAATCATGTTCTTGTCAGCTCCTCAGGTTCTCCAAACTATCTCTTTAATTGATCTAACAGCTCTGTTGCCTTTTCCTCACAGGCAATTAGCTCTTTGCCAGTCTTTATGTTCCTCCACCTGGATAGCATTAGCTTATCAGCCCTATCTGTCTCTTCCTTTGCTTTTCTCCGCCAATAAATAGCGCCGATTCTGCCACTCATATTAGCTCATCAGTCCTGTGCTGCTTAATTTCCCTAGTTGTAAACTGCTTGTGTGTTTTGTTTATCATGATTCTGGTGTATCATGGCAGTTCCTCATAAAGAGAGCATAATACTTCATCTTCATATCTGTCCGGTCTTCTACGCCGTCTTTGGAAATGATACGCGGGTGTGAGAGGCGCACAACAGCAGGCAAACAAACGGCACCTTAAAAGCGCATAAAGGATGTTGTGGAAGTGTTGCTGGGAATCACAACTTGTATTTAATTTCCGCTCCTTGCTGATTCATTTCACTGTTTCAAAATAACACCTTAGGAACACTGGCAGCTGCCATTTGCATACTGGGGTGGATGCTACACCGTGTTTGATTTGTTTCTGGACAGCAACATTTTCCCTCAATGCTGTAGATGCAAACGTTTTTTTTAAAGTTATAAAATTGATTTCATAAAACCCTGTTGGGTTATTTTGTTCTTGTACTCATCTCTGCTGAACAATAAATAATATATACTGTAGGCCTGGACTAAAAAAAACGCTTATTCTGAAGTGTACCAAAAAAGCTGTGGGGACTCAAACCGTTCCAAATGTCTGCACTGACAGTAAAAATGATCACAGTGATACCAAGATGTGTTTTCTTCACTTTGCAGCTGGAGCTGTTGTTGGAAAATTCCATTCTGTCAGTTGAGTAAACAAATGCCCCCAGTGAACAATAACTATCGGAGATGTTTGGTGAGAAACTTTCATGCTTAGCAATGACATGTTTGGTTGCTGCAATACAAAATGTCACAGTCAGAATCTTTACCAGAAAAGGTCCAGCTGTGACTTTTCAATGAATATTCTCAGATGAGTTAACTCATTCACCGCCAGCCCAATTAAAATGGATCTTTGTCGTCTACAGTCGTTTTTGGCAGTGAATGAGTGTTTTTTGTGGGGTACGAGTGTTGTTTGATACAAACACCTTGAAACAGGGAACACTACCACCTCATGAAATTGACATGCAGTAGGAAGGTGGCGAAGCTGGATGAAAACGATACAAGACTGACTATCAATAATCATGTAAATAAAAATTTACTGAAAATGGGCTGCTACATGATGAAAAAATACTGTATTTGCTTTACACATTGGTGAAGCAGCACGTTTTTTTTTTGATATGACACTGCTGAAAGTAGGTCAAAAATAATCGTAAAAGTTGAAGAACAACAATTACGTATGCTACTTGTGGCTCACTCACGGTGCAACTTCATGGCGACAAATTAGCCTCATTTTGAGTCCTTTTTAAAATTCGATGTATATTCCATACTTTACTGTCAGCCCTATGTGTCATCATTTCATCACACCCACTTTGATGTGAATATTTGAGCATAGAAAAGAAACTTATTTCATCATGCATTTGTAGCGGCCGGACCACATTCATATCTTTTTCATGTTATGTCACGTTAATCGTGTCTCTTCCTTCAGAGCTGACTCATTTACACTTTCACACATTTAAACCCACAGAGCCATGTGGGTGCTCATCAGTGCACTACTCTTTCATTTAGTTTGCCCTTGTTGTGCCTTCAAAGATGCCATTGCGCTTTGATAACACACAAGCCAATTGGCCCAGTTACTGGAAATTGGGATTAAATAAAAAGCAAATGCAACATTAATGGGCACCTGTGCATCAAACAGACTCATAAAGACCGAAATCAAATAAACAAGGTACTCAGGGTAAACTACAAACACAACAGTTTTGATTTGGACTGCAAACAAACAACAAAACAAAATAAACTGTGGGATAAATAAAATTCTATCTAATCAAATCAAAATATGGTACACAAGGAAAACTTGACAAATCAACGAAAAAGCAACAACTCAATTGGAATTTTGGACTAGATTTAAATTTCTTTTTTTAAATCAAACCAAATAAAAACAAAATAAAATGCGCCAGGTTTGGAACTGGAATTAGTTAACAACCCCCGCTGCAGTTTTTGCCTAATATTCCCAACCCAAGAAGCCATCGGAATGATGTCTAACCTCCTGGGAGGAAGTAATAATCATTCTTATCATCTCTGCAGCTGCGTTGCTAGGAAAACATTATACTCGAATCTCGCCATTGTCTGACGGTAGCAACAGAGGATATGTAAATGAGAGCGTGCATGGAAAACACAGCCCAAGTCAGAGTAGAGAGCAGGATGCGAGTGTGAATACACAATTATGGCCTGCGGCACACTGGGAGTTTGTCGCAGTAAAGATGACAACTAACTTGCCACGGATGATTTACAGCATATTTGCTGCCAGCTTTTCAACACTTAGCTCTCTTGAAAAACTTAAAAGAAGCCTCATGTGTCGCCTGTTGGAAAGTTTCTTCTCTCCTCACGAGTGCCGGCCATTTTTGTTTTTTAGAAATCATTGACCCACTTTAATTGTTGAAAATAGTTTGCTGACGATGCAATGTAAATTCTGAAAAGTAATGATTTTGGAGGTACAAGGATTCCGCCAGACACCAGAGAGCACCCATAATTCAAATCCAAAGCACGGATACGGTGAAGCAGACATGCTAACAACTTGCTGCAGCGCTAGCTAGCTTGTCAAACTGGAATTAAAGTTACTGTAAGATAAAAGCAAACTCTAATTACTACTATTCTAACAACATATGAATATTAATCACAGCAAGCAAATTCATTTGTAGTTGGGTCTATGGCCAAATCCATTTCGCAGTACCTACACTAACTCCAGAGAAAAATATCCAGCCACAATATTCTGTAATTATGTCATTGGGTCATTTTACCGCTTGCATCAAAGCAGCGAGAGAAGACATGTGAGAGCTGCCGAGTATCATTTTTACAATTTTGAAAAGTGGAGATCAAACAATGTTGTCAACCACAAAGCACCGCAAAGAATGAATCGTTATCTATCTATCATACACGGTAGGTGAGCCAATTTGCCTCGTCGAGCCTTTTTTAGCACTTCATCTTTGTCGTTTCACAACTGGTGTCACTGTCAGTCCAGTTACATGCCTACAACACGCTTCACATGATATCCAACTTGCATGGAATCATTTTATCAATCCAACATATTTGTTGTGAGTGCCTGCCAAATTACAATCTTATTCCCACTTTGGCTAACCCGATTGTCGCTCAGTTTGAGCAGCAATCAGGCACGAACAAACAGAAGCAGAGATGAGGTCAAATAACTTGGTTGTCGATGATGGTTCATCTCGGCCTGTGTGTCACCCCTCAATTTGGCACACACTTATTTCCACTCAGTGTGTGTTGCGCTGAAGCCTCCTGGTGGTTGTTGGGCTTATTTTCTGAAAGAGCATATTGCGTCAAAGATTTTTTTCTCCAATGGATACAGAAAAATCAATAGAGGCAAAGACAGGGACTTTTTTTTTTTTTTTTTTTTTTACACTTAAACCAATCCATAAATTAAATTTATGCTGTTCCTCTTATATTTCACCACTGGTAAATTTCATATATATTTTTTCTCAGTTAGATATCTTGGTAAATCCCTTTTTTTTCAATTTCTACAAATTATTGTCTACTCTAAAGTGTTGAAAGTGGCTTGCAGTGTTAATGGCTCAACAAACAAGCTGTGTTTTTTATTTTCTGTTGAAAATGTGAAGATTCAGGCTGACTTTATTGTTATTTTAGAAAACCTGCTGTGCAACAGCTTTTTGTATGAGGTCCTTTCAAGACAAATGAAAGATTTCCTTTCTACTGAGAATTACATAGCTTCACATCCTATTCATCAATCACAGTCTTGGGGAATAAAGTCAAACGAGCTGCGTGTGTTTATTTATTTATTTCAAATTCAATGCAGCTTTTTTTGAACAGTAACTAAGCGGAGTCTTTGAATAAATACGAGCGTCACCTCTTCTCGTCCGCCCACAGGGCACGGCGTTTTGAGAATGGAAGGATACGTGGAAACTCATAAAGCTCGTATACTTACGGGGCACATAAGTAAACTGGTCGGCCTTTGTTCCTTGTTGCCTAGTTACCGCCTACACAATGTTCCCTGAGTTTTCGTTTTCTATAGCAATGCTGAAAAGGAGTTGAATCATCCTGATTGCGTCCATGCACGTGGCGAATACGTCATGTGGGCTTGACGCTATTACTTCACATTTTTGCACTCGTGCTTCCTTTGAAGAACTGATGTGCTTTATTGTCAATTTTGCAGAAGGGGATGCTAAAATATTAATGTGCAAGAAAATTGAATTAATGGCAATGACCGCTGCTTCAAAAGCCATGATGGACGCAATAACTGCATTTATTATTTCCCTACATGCTTATTAGATGACATGACAATTTTATTTTATTATCATATATACACTTATAATAATAATAATAATAATAATAATAATTTAATAATAATAATAGTATTAATTTGATTTGATTTCATTTTATTTTCATATATACACTTATAATAATAATAATAATAGTATTAATTTGATTTGATTTCATTTTATTTTCATATATACACTTGTAATAATAATAATAATAATAATAATAATAATAATAATAATAATAATAACAATAATAAAAATAATTTACAAAGCAGGTTTGGAGTTCTAAAATCCATCAGAATCCAGATCAGAGCGCATATTTTGCATACTGTGCATTCTCAACGCCATTCAGACATTAGCTGCATGTGACATGGAGTCCAAATGAATCGCTGTCTTGTTACTCGAGAAATGAGTGATATCATGCGTCAAGCACAGATGGTATTTTCGATGCATCTGCTCGCATTCTGAGGCCTAACATAATGATGTCGTGATTAGCCGACACGAGTCACCTCATATGGCGCATTGACGGAGCTGGCCACTTCTCAAATCATTACGGGATGCTTGGAGCTAATGACACATTTAAAACAAAAAAGTATATTTCTGGGCCCATGTCCATTTTCCTTTAAAATATCAAAATCTGCAGATGGCGATTGGCAATTATCGTTTGACTGGCAAATATTCGCCGGTGACATTTAAGCATTGAAGAAAGATTGCAATCTGCTGGCGCTAAAGAAGAAGAGTGGCGTTTTAGGAGCTGCTCATGTTTCCTCGAACCTTTGCCTTTCCATTTAGCTTTGTTGAATATGTTGATGAAATTAGCCTTTGTATGATGTGTTTGTGCCGAAGTCGGTGAGTCAGCCGTAGCTTGGAGCAGATGGTTGTCGGAGTGCGCGCAAGGTACGCTTGATATTCATCAGGAGAGTTGACCTCCGCCGTGATGCGCCCTCTCCCAGTTCATCCTCGCATAATGAATAGAAATGCCAAAACAAGACAAAAAGCCATTTGCCGCAATTCCAGCTTTCAACTGGTAATGAGAAGTTATTGAGCTCAGATATAAAGAGAAAAAAAACTACTAACCAAATTTCTCTTCTCATCAATCGAATTTTGTTTCAAGTTTTTATTCCAAATGCTAATTTATGGAGGTCCCGCGAGGGGGGTGTCTGCAGGCCTGCCCATGCCCAATTTCGATTACCGTAATTTTCAGACTATGAGCCGCACCGGATTATAAACCGCACCAGCTAAAACTCGTGATTCCGGGTTCAAAATTGGCGAAAAAGTTGCGGTTTATAGTCCGAAATTTACGGTAATCTTTTCTGAGTCACGACCCTTATCGGTTGCATGGAGGTGAAAGGTCAGTTCCATCGTTTCCCTTCCTTTTGGGTCCCAGTTAGGAATGTTGTAACCCAGCTACTGATATCTGCATCTTCTCTTCTCTGTTTTAAGGGAATGTTCCCTTTCAGTATGACTAAATATGCATGCTACATCCTGGACAGTCTAATTAAAATCTGGTACAATGCAAATGAGCAAGCAATTAAAAGCATGCCGGTTCTTTCTATATTGCAAACGAAAGTGTTGCAGGGACCGAGGCATTCTCTCTTAACACACATGCACACACACCACACACACACACTAAATGTCCACCTGGTACATCGTCCTTGTATGTATGGATGTGATACCTGTGAGAATGTTTCACCCGGCTGTGTTCCCACCATATGGTTGGCCTACAGTAGGTTTACCAAGAGCAGGAAGGAGACAGTTTATATTTGTTTATAACGGGCTTGATTTTTGTTAGTTTATCATATGGGAGTTTTATAAGTGTACATTCAGAAGGGGTACTTTGAGCAGTGGATTTAATATGAGTGTTGGCGGTGCTAGATGAAGCTTGGCCAGGTGCTTTAAAAAAATATACATATATAAATATATACGTATATATATATGTAAAATTAAAAAATATATATAAATACTATATAAAATGAAATGGTATGAGGCTTTAATTTTGTGAAATTTTGTGACATCCCATGGACTGTACTAACAAAGATGATACCTGTGAGAAGGTGTCACCCTGCTCTGTTCCCACTTCAGGTTGGATTAGAGGCCTTTATTTTGGCACCTTGAGTCTCTCATGTAATGGGGTTACCAGAAGAGCTTTGACTCCGTTTTGATTCTTGACCTTTTTTTTTTTTTTTGTATTATGCTGCTTTGGAGCCTTTAGCTCTCCACCACCATCGACATTGATGCAAGCTCCTCACTTTTTTTTTTGTACAATTTGTGTTCATCTACAGCTGATTGCGATACTGGCAGAATGGATTAATTTTCATCTGAGACTTTTAAGAACAGCGGTTACCAACATTGACATATTCCATGGTGGCCGTGCTCATCTAAAATTCTTAACCGTGTGAGTGCAGGGCCACACACCATGCAAGCTCCTGTACTCGATGAGTTGAAAGTGAAAACGTGAGTAGACTGCAAATGTGAAACCACCGATGCCCAAAGCTGATACTCGACGGTGCACTTTGGAAAGCAGAATTTGCAGACATGTGGAAATTAGAATTACAATATGGCTACTATGAATCTGCATTCAAATTATGACAGAATATAAATTGTCTCCACCACGCCATTTCGCATTGGCTTGCTCCCATTTCTCCTGCTCTTGAAAATATGTCATCGAGCAAATGGCTGCTTTATTATTAAATTTTGATACATTCTCCAAACTTTTTCTTCCAGGGGCCACATACAGAAAAAAAATGACAATGAAAAATGAATGAATGATGAAAAAACGACCATTTGGCCTTTATTCACTTTTCATTTATTGAACATGCTAAAACCAATTCATCATTTTTGCAGCCTTGTATCTCACTGCATTGCCATATTGTGAAAAATCACATCTACAATCATAACCACAGCAAAAAAATGCCATGCTAAGCTAACCTTGACATGGAATAGAAAGCAGAGCGAAAAATTGCACTTCCGAAGCACGTCTCAGAATCTTTCAATCCACTCCTGCCGTTTAGAGTATAAAATCACATCTTTTTTTTTTCCTTCAGCCCAACAGCTCAACTTATAAGCATGCACATATTGTGTAAGTAAAGTACAGCTCCCAGGAACCTGACTGTCCCTCAAGGTGCCATCCACACTCGTGTTTTGCAAAGTGTGAGGCAACGCCTCCCCCAGAGATTGGGGATGGATTCACAGCAGCATGAGAGAAAAGAATGGAAAATATCTTCTAACTTGCCAAGATGACTCCAGTAATATTAAAGGTAGTATGGCTGGTGAGATTTTGAGGTGAGCAGAATCAATTTATCGAGGGCTTATGTTCAAATCATTTATAAGCACGCGCAATTATTTTGAGATTTTTGCTGTCATCAAAATTTGCCAATTTTAGTGGCTTGTTTTTAATTTGCAACAATTTACAAGAGGATGGCGCAAAAGCATGAGACGTATCAGAGCACAAAAATAATTCGTGCTTCAGCAGCCAGAAGGATGATATTTGACTGGAGTGGGTGTAGTTGGCTGAAATGAACGAAGACTGGAACATATTTTAAGTATCCCTTTTCACAATTTCTGTCTCTGTTCAATTATGGCAAGCGATGATTGAACGTTACTCGTGTTAAAAGTAGATGCGACTTACGTAGATAACGTACCCTAATATATATATATATATATAAATATATAAATATGAATATATATATATAATATAAAAATATAAATATGTATATATAAATATAAATATATATATATATATATAAATCATGTTTCAAGCCACAGAGTTGTTTCAGCTCACAGCAAAACATTCCAAACTCCAAAATTAGCACCGCGAGCTCGAGCAAGTTGAATCATGCCCGCCACCCACAAGCTATTTTTCACCTGCTGCCCACCTCCATCAACAATAGTGAAGCAGAGCTCGGGCCGGATGACCACAAATACAGACACAACAGCGAGCACATGGCCGGCATGCTCCCTAGCTTAACCTTTGTCCTTGGTGATGAGTCCCCGCTGTTTTAACCCAAACACTCTGCAATGAGCGCAAAACGGACACCATACGAAGACAAAGGCAACTTTCTCTTCCGCTCACTCTGAGATAATTGGCTCGCTTGGGGTAAGCCCGGCCTGCAAACAAGTGAAGCTTGCCGCACAATGAATGCTAGTTAGTTTTTTATCCGCCCCGCTGTGGTGTCATGCAAATGGAGGCAACAAGTAAGCTCCCTCGAGATGCAGACTGTTGCACTTCTCGCAAACCTTCCAGCTGCCTTCCACCAGCTGCTTGACCGCAGCGCAGTAAATTGCACATTGCATAATTTTTTCATTTGCATTAAACACAGTCCTATTACATCTGTTGGTTTATTCCAATGATATATTATATATTTTATTTATATTATATATTTTATTTTTTATAATATATACATTTTGCACTGCGGCTTTGTCACGTACATGCAAGGCTGCAAGGGTACGAGAAAGATTTTTCCTGATACATTTATTTAGAGGTCTAAAATCATATTAGCTAGCAAGACTTAGCATTAGGCCTTTCAAGAGGTCATTTTTTTCAAAACTGGTATGCAAAAATGTCTCCAATTTGAGCAGCAGACAAAGTGACCTCTTTTATATAATGAACCAAAACCATCGTCCAACGTTCTGAATTCACGGCAACTAAGTGACAAGAGGAACAAGAAGTGTTTCCCGCTTCACGCTCCATTTTACCTGGGATTTTTTATTTTTTTTTCCAGACCTCCTTCGGAGTGATGCGCTCGGCAGCAGATCCCAAGGTCGCGGCCCCGAGGGGACGTGCATTATCAGTGATTCACTTTTCTTCTGTTGCTGCAGCTAATTAAGCTCTACAGGGATAATGGCCTCCTCGCTGCCAGGAGGAGGTGCTTTAACACGGATTTTAATGCAACGCAGCATGTGCGGTTGCACTTTTTTTTTTTTAATCTCCACATCCCTCCATATTAATAAAAAATGTTGGCGCGATAGCATCATGTCTGAATTCTTATGTTGGGGTTAAGGTTAGATCTTTGAGATGACATCATCTCCAATTCCCCCGCAACTCTACGACCACGTTCAATCTTGTTTACCTGAATCAATATTTGCCGTGTTTGTAATCATTCTCGATTTTGGCTTTGTCCAAATCATCACTATGTCAAATAGCAGGGAGCCATAATGCAGCGCTCCATTTTCATCCCTGGCTCTCACAAAGAAAATAGTGTCATAAGGTCACGGGTGCTCTGCTTGATGCCTCGTGCGTTGTGTGTGTGGAGAGGACCTTGTCAAGGAGAATATATCATGCTGAGAAAACAGCGGTGGAGAATTCCGAACAGGCAGAAAGTGGTAGCATTTTCTCTCTCGCCCGCTGTCAAAACATCAGACACTTGTCAGGGGGGGGCAGGCCAAACACCACTGAGGCATTCTGCTAAGTTAGGAAGGAGATGAAGAGCTCGAGTTGTGACATCTTCAACTGAGGGGATATCGAGCGAATGGCTTTGTGGAGTGGAGCATTGGAAACAATAATTCCTTCAACAGTGCTTCACTTTTTAAAATTGTAAATTGTTATTAAAATGTTTCCCAACCTTGATTGACCCAAGGCATGTTTTATGCAATCCGAAAAAATCTCACAAAACACCCCAACCAAAAAAAAAAAAAAAAATCACGAAATTCAAATCAAAGCAGGTATTTGTTATTTTGGACACCGCCGCCCTACGGCACAACAGACGAACCCTTTAATCAGAGGTGGGACGCAGCACTGGTGGCTAGAAAGCGAGGGTCGAGCGAGATCGGGTTTCTACACCGCTCTGTATCTTAATCCTGGATTTGGAGACCGGATAACACAAAGGCAGGTACGGAAAAACACAATAACAGAGGTGGCATGGGATTGGTAGCTGCTGGTTGATGTGAAAGAAGGGGCCTCCTGGGGTGGAGTGAGGACTAGTGGAAGCTCCTGGGGGGGTGTATAAATACCTGGAGGAGGATGCAAAGTCTCCAGGGGGTGACAGACGCTCACTTACCCGGTGATGGGATCGAGAAAAGACAAGCTCAGCTTTAATTTTGATGCAGCCCGCGACAGAAGTGAGGAACCCTGAAAAAGGTTGAGGGTTGAAAAATGCTGTGAGTGAAAATGAATTAATAAAGGGGGTGATGACTTAAGCAAAGTGGACCGTATCAGACGACGCAAAGAGGCCGAATGGCGTCTCAGATATTTGGTGGTGATGCTTTCTCGCCTCTGGCAGGAGATTCTCCTTTGCCAATTTTCATGCACCACAGCTCAGCCGGGGACTGCCTGCCAAGCACCTCCCACGGCCACAGCATGGTCTCTGCAGGTAAGTGGGCCTCCATCTGGATTACTAACATCATTTATTTACTACATTAATGGCTGGCACATTTCTTCTAGTACATAATTACGTGCTCTGACATAAAGGCTGAAATGGAGATAATGTCAAAACAGGCATCTGATCAAGCTAGTTCAGATGTGTTATTGCTTTCACAATGAGAATATTTTCTTCATTTTTAAACACTGTATGCATAAAAAAAGCCAATAAAGTGATGAATAATTTAATAAGAATAATTTGATTTTTGAATTTTAGTGAGTTTTTTTAAATACAAAAAATAATGATAATTCCTCGGTACTAATGTCGATTATTTTGTAGTGTCATCCGGGCTGTCCCTGGGTCAACCGTCCAAGCGTTCTCAAATGCAGCTCTCCGCAAGCTCCTTGGCAAACCCCCTGGGCAACAGCCCCCCAAGCCTCCATTACCCGGTCACACCATGTCATTACAGCAACCAGCAAGCCACCTATGGCATCATGGCAGGTAGGCAGGCTGCCATTATGCTCAGTTTTTCTTTCATCTGTGTTTTGCGTACCTCTCACTGTGTCATCTCAGTTATGATTGACATGTGACTGAAGGTGCCTTTCTTGCATAACAGCTCAGGAGATGCTTTCGGCGAGTATTTCTCAGACTTGTATCCTGCAAACGTGTGGCGTACCCCCGCCTAACATGGTGAGCGCTGCAAACTCGCTGCAAGGTAATCACACAGTTCCATCATTTCAACAAAAATGAAACTTCCTCATTTTGCCCGATTTGGAGTTTACAACTCTTGAAATCAACAATAAACTGCGCAATTAATATTAACTTGGCAGATTGAAAATACAATTGTTCAATTCCTTGTCCATTATAGACTTTTCTAACAACACACTTAAAAAGTTTTGGCTAACATAAAGGAAACATTTTTTGCTGCGGCTTTGATGAAACACCAACAACACGAAGGCTACTTTAGCCATATTACATAATTTCAATTTTTCTTTTACCCAATGTCCTTGACTAATGTTCCAAGCAGCGCATACAGTCGACAACAACTTTTTATTTTCACATTCCTCCCAGCAAGTATCAGTAAAGCGCACTTTACTTTTTTCAAACTCAAAAAGGCTTCAAAAATTGGAGGTGGAGTGTTAGGCTTCAAGAAGAGAAGAGCTCCTTTGGGAGTTGATGGAAACAAGAGAAAAGTTGAGCTGCAACATAAATTTTGAGATTTAGCTCACTCGGGAAAACATGGATGTGCGTATTTAGAATCCTGCTTTATATATTATGACCAAAAGAACAAAATGTTTGGTCCGTTTTTAACCATAGATTAGAAAATGAATGAGAAACATTGCCATAGCGAGCAAGCTAGCTAGTTAGCTAGCTAAGTTACATATTAAGGATACATTTCTATAGTTTCATTTCAGCATCTCAATATCTTGCATCAAACAGTTTGCTCAAGCAATATTTCATCATTCTGTCCACATACTACAAGATGGACACAGCAAGAGATGGAGGAAGTAGTCCTGATTTCCAAGTGTCTGACATGACTTGAAAAATGCAACGGTTGTTAGTTTGAGCCCAGGGGCTTTCTGGAGGCTGTCAAATGGATAAGACGAGAAAAATGTTGATGCCGTCACTGATGCAATATTGATCGAACGCCACCGTTGCTTGGTAATATTGATTACCTTTGAGGGGTGCCCATGCCGTCATCTTCAGATTTTAGATGGTCGACATGTTATCATTGACCGATTGACGGAATAGTATAATTTGATTCACTGCGTTATAAACGGGACGACGTTGATGATGCAACAATTTTAGAACCCATCTAAAGTCTCTACTCTTCATTTAATGTTCTGGTGACTAACAGAAATTTCCACACTTCTCATGTCCTTCCGTCCAGGTTCACTGACACCATGCTTGTACAAGTTTCCAGATCCCGGTTTAAGCGGCAGCTCCTGCGCATTAAGTCACGGTTTCTCATCGCTGCCCTCGGCTCTCCTTCTAACTGATGAGGCCCCTGGGGGCCCCGCTGTGGGCGAGATGAAAGTTAACATCCAGAAGAAGAGCATCCGGGAGCTGGAAGACACCCCCGCTATGGACTCCCCCCAGATACAAGAGCTGGAGATGTTTGCCAATGACTTTAAGATAAGGAGGATCAAACTTGGTGAGAATTGGGATGGAAATGCCACGCCCACTTTCATTTACTACGTTTGTAACTTGCCATTAATATATTCAAGCCACACACAGACACAAAGAAGACTTTTACAACTACTGTAAGTGACTTAGTAAGCTGCAGTAATATTTTCATTGGTAAGAAACCGGAGAGCAGTATTGCTGTTGTCTGTCTACATGTTGCTGCACCGTTTGTGTTCTATGACTTAGTGTTGTTTTAAGATTGCTTCCTTTAACTAGGCTACACTCAAACCAACGTGGGCGAGGCACTCGCCGCCGTGCACGGTTCAGAATTCAGTCAGACCACAATCTGCCGCTTTGAAAATCTGCAGCTGAGCTTCAAGAACGCCTGCAAACTGAAGGCCATTCTTGCCAAATGGTTGGATGAAGCTGAGCTCGCTCGAGGTGAACCAGTCGCCAATTTCTCCCATCTTTGAAGTCTCTAATTCACCTTCCTCTCACATCTCCTTTCAGCTCTGAACAATGATAAAATTGGAATGAATGAGCGAAAGAGGAAAAGGAGAACAACTATCAGGTATTTTCTTTTTAATCTGCCTTGTCACTGCAGCTATTAAGGTTTTTTATTCTCTGCTTGCTCCTCAATTCAGCCTGGGAGCTAAGGAGGCTCTCGAGCACAGCTTTGTGGAAAAAAGTAAACCATCTTCCCAGGAAATAGCCCGGATAGCTAAAGGCCTTCACCTGGAGAAGGAAGTGGTCCGAGTGTGGTTCTGTAACAGGCGCCAGAGGGAGAAACGAGTCAAAACCAGCCTCAGCTCCTGCTTGGCCAAATTGAGTACAAACTGCTTAGGCCAGATGAGTAAAACACATCGGTCGATGATATAAATCATGGATGAACTCATAATATTTTGCTTTATATTGAGTGTGTTTTGCCTGTAACCAAGCAAAATTAATGTTTTTTGTTGTTGTTTTAGCACAAAAGGTGTGGGTGGCTCAACAGAAAAGAGAAAGGAAAAAAAATCTCATTCTTATAGCATCAAGAATTGTAATTCACATTGTCTTACTATTTGTTTGCGAGTTGAGGTGCAATTTTTATTTCCCTAATTAGACTTACAGTAGTTGTACTGCACATTATTTATATTCAGATGTAATATATGATATTGTTTAGTATATTTAAGGTCATTGGAGTGTGTTAACTCCACAAGTTGCTGTACTGCAAACTTGTGCCTGACAGGAAACAATAAAAGGACCTAAAAAATTAGCTTTGGTGTCAAATTGGTGAAGTCATACATTGTAATTCATAATTACAGCCAGAGGATATTTACCAAACTTACAGTTATTTTACGGAACTGATGTGAAGTCAGGTCACACATGTTTAAAATACGTTCACGTTAAATCCAGCTAAATGGGACAACTCCGTCCCCTGCCGTTATACAGTTGTCACTGCATGAGTAACAATTTTATTTTTCGGCTGTCTTACAATAATTAGAATCATACTGTAATTATTGTCTTTTCTTCTGAAAGCGGATGTGGATACAGTTTATAAGGAATAAACCTGTCACAACCCCAAAACTTTAGAACTTTACAAAGAGCCAAATCATACACATGGGCACACATCAGCCCATCCCTTCCACTTCCACACACACCTCTGCTCAGTCAAATTTATTGACTCCTACAGTACTAAGACCACAGGCCAGTCATTTTCAACGATGAACATTGCGTGCACTGTCTCTCAAAATTCAGTCCCTTTTGGAAAATCGTTATCGGTGTTAGCATGGAGTGAGCTGAAGTGGCGCTGAAGATTTGAAGGTTTCAAATGCGCTATTGACGTCTGACATATCAGGCAGAATGGCTTGCCATTACGTTCAACATTTTTTTTAAAAACTTTCCCACTGTTAAAAACCTCCTGTGTTCATCTTCTTGTTTTCGTTTAGCTGTGATTTTCCCCCTGCCATTTTGAGCGAAATTGACACTAATTGGTTTGCCCCTCCTGCTTTGTGGAATTTTACCTCATGCGCATGCGCGTTTGACGAAAATACCATATTGAACTCAAGCGAAGCGAACACGCACAAAAAAAAAACACAAACACAAATGTTGATATGAACGTAAAAGAGATGCATGCAGGCCTGAGCTACACAATACATAAAGCTAACCCCATATTTCTATTTTATCCCTCAAAGCAAAGCACCAAAAAATTGTACCAGAAGAAATTTTATTACTTATAAAATCCCATTTACACAGTCCAGTAATTAAGGAAACAAGTGCACATACACACAAAATAAAACAACCTCCCAAGCAATCGAAAGTTCAAAGATGTTTATAAATGTATGACTGAATTATTAAACTAGTTTGTTGTGCATGTGAGATACATGCAAAAAAAAAAATCTAGGGAAACGTAACAAAGCAAAAAAATGCCCTAAGAGAAGAGAAATGTTTCCGTGTTCCTCCTGGTCACTCGAAGATCAGAATGAGCAGGAACACCTCTGTTATCACAGTGACAATCTCTTTGCAGTGTGTGTGTGTGTGTTTTGGACAACAGGCAGCTCGTCAAAAAAAACAAAAAAAAAACAATGAAAATGCATAACAGCACAGCAGCTAAAAGGGAAGCGAGATGGCAGGACAGGCGGCAACCTGCAATCCCTGAAGAACTTGTGTGATTTATACAAGAAGATAAAGACCAACCAAGAGAACCTCCCCCTCCTAAAAAAAACTCCTCAATTAGCATGGAATGCTCTACAGCAACATCTTCAGTTCGTACCAGTAGTCAGAAGTGTCACAATCTGTACAGAGTTGATTCACCAATTACTTTAATATGAAGCTGAGGTTTCAACCTGTGAGGCTTCACTCATTGTGTGCATTTTACACTCCCAAAAAAGGAATACGACTAATTGGAAGCAAAGACATATGTATTGAATGATTTTGTATAGAGTCAAGTTTCAGCAAAGATAGAAGAGGATTTGCATAAGTATGCGCTGCAGCCCTTCCGAAGAAAACGAGCTGCACTGTAAACAAGAGTGCAGGTGGCATCCGGCTTTTTTCCAGTCGAGCGCAGATCGTTCAGCCACCTCTCTAATGTCGTAATAAATATTTGAGCAGAAGTAGAGCAATCGACAAGACGGTGAAATGTCTGTCGATGCGTGTCAGTGTGTGTGTAACCATTTAACCTGTGTCAAAGTCAGTGCGCCAGTCGCCGTATGAAAGAGATCAGAAGCTGTTAGTCCACGCCGAGGGCGCGGAGCTGTCTCTCGATTTCATCGTCAGACATGGTAGGTTGTTTGGACGAGGCGGCGGCGGCGGCACCGGGGGTGTTCTTTCCTGCAGTCGGAGCTCGGACCATCTGCGCACACACAAATGGAGACACAGAAACTGAAAACATGCTTACTGGCAGCTTTTCCTGTCCGGCGGGTGCAATTAACGACATGTCATGATTTCTTATCTACTTAACAATTCTGAGGCAGCTTGGGAAATTCATGTCCCCTCCCGGTCTACAGCTGTGCTCCTGCTTATTGCACAATAATGGCTAAGGAGCTGCAATACCTTTTACAACCGCTGGAGGGAGCCCGACGCATGGCTCAGCTCCACCATGCAGTAGCTATTTTTAATATTTCATTATTTGGAATCTCAAAAATTCCCCAGTTTAACATCACATTTGAATCTATGGGCAAAAAAAGGTCAGATAAAAGGATGTCTTTGTTACACAGTCCCATCATTTAACTGTATCAAAATTTGCTTGAGTGAAATATCACTTTGGACAGCCACTAAGACGCTCACTCTGGAGCTGCTTACCTTTCCTGAGATCTCAATACCGATCTCATCCAGAACTTGGTTGACAATGTCCTGAGATTCCTCTTCATCTCCAGACTCATCCAAGAAGTCATCCAAGGTATCGTTTACTAAAACGAGAAGGACGTGGACAATGACGTCTTTTAGTTGAGACAATGAATTTTACTCACAGTTTGTAATTTGGGGAATGCAAGCACATTTTTTTTGTGCTCAAGCGGGCAGCATTTGAATTTCAGCCCCCTGTGTTTAATATTTTTCCCATGTGTGCATTGCCCTTACTCATCTCCTCCGTCATGTCCATCTTCATGTTCTCCTTTTGGAAATCTTGCATCATCTGCATCGTCTTCTGAGGATCCATCTTTTTGTTGATGGCTTGCATTGTCTGCAGATATTATTCACAATGGCCTTTTAGTTCAAAATGTGTGGCGTCGCAAATCCAGTGCTGGTGACTAACTAACTCCACTTGATGCAAACACTCAACCAATTCACGATCACGCCTCATTAATTGGAGGGCTTAATTATAGCTGACCTGTGTGTTTACAATGGTTTGACTTGGAAATGAGCGAATGGCTTCTGGGCTTTTTGTTTCCTTCGCGCTTCATTGGCAAAGCTGCGATTCGGCTTCACAGAATTCACACTTTGATATGATTTCTAAGGTGTCATGTTGAGGAGAATACCTTTGCGGTGGAAGACATGGCCCCGGCCATCTTCATTTGGGAGTTCATGAGCTTGGTCTGCGTATTCATGGAGGTGACTTTGGAGCTGACAGCGTACGTGCGGTTCTTCTGTTTCCTCAGCTGGACCAACTGCTTAGCAAGGATTTTAAGTGCCTCCCGGTTGCCACTCTTGGCCATTTTTTTAATCTCTGCTTCCTGGAGAATTGAAGCGGAAAATGTCGCCAGTCATCATCTTGTAGTAACAATCATCCATCTCCAATGCAAGCAATTCATCAACCTGAAGTCCATTTCCACACGACCAAGAATTGATAAACCAACAAAGATACCCACAGAGCTCCCAAGAGAATCACTCTGTGTACAAATATAGACATTAGAACCAAAGCCAATATGGTTGAGGCCACATTCAGTGGCAAGCAAATGCAGGCTTTTAGCTTTGGTAAACATCTGAATATACGTTACCGCCCACAGGCATGGAGCTTGTGGGTGTACACTTCCCAGGAGACAACAGAGAAGCTCCGGGTTAAGAGGAAGCAAGCCGAGCCTCTGAACATCCTTGTTTATTTCATGTGTGCGCGCTGTAAGCATCTTTATCGGAAATAATTAATTATTCATGACTAGAACTTGGCTCACCCGGGCACCACACTATGTGCTGCATTAGTGTCAGACCTGCTGTGCAAAAATAAAATTTGGAGTGAGGAGTACAGAGGCAGACGGTGATTATCGTAATGTCTGCTCTGCAGCATCCATTTCAAACAAATACAGTTGTAGTGAATGGAAATGTCGCGGAGGCTTGGCCAACAACTGTCAGGCTGAAAGGGAGACAGATGCCTGAAGAGCGGCTGGACAATGTCTTGCTGCCACGGTCAATTTGCTCAAGCTTATGCAGGACAACCTTTAAGATAAACTGAACCAAAACTGAAAATGATATGAAGTAAAACCATAAATTATTTCACATCTATTCTTCCTTTTTTAATATAATATAATATAATATAATATAAAATAATATAATATAATATAATATAATATAATATAATATAATATAATATAATATAATATAATATAATATAACGTAACATAACGTAACGTAATATAATATAATATAATATAATATAATATAATATAATATAATATAATATAATATAATATAATATAATATAATATAATATAATATAATATAATATAAATACATTTTCTACAACAGCCTGATTTAGTGGGCTCCACCTACAGGAAAAACTTAAATTAAAAATGTTATTCCATTCAGGGGGGAAATAGATTTTGCAATTTGAACTTTTTTGCTGAAGAAAGTGCAAGAGTATGCAAGTACTCCGGGCTAAACTGCAAATGTAGGTCATATCCACCTCTTAGCACCAAGTTTCTCCTATTCGGAACATGCCACTGAGGTTCAAAAACTCCCATAATTAGCGCAAATGTGAAATTAAAACCTTGTCCTCCCCGGAGGAGGTAATTATGTCCCGTATGATATTACTTAATACAACAGAGGCGAGACTATGCGATTTGTTTCTTTCATCTGGCAGCGAGAAGAAACCTTGTGTGTTTTTTGTGCAAACACACGAATGTGGATATGAGATGAAGAGAACCGGTTGCATGTTTTGCCTGTGGCAAAGCCACCGTGGCAGATCCATCATGTCTATTAATTGAGATCCATTAGTCTGACAGACATAATCCCTGCAGTGGAAAATGTCCCTGCATGTCTAGAAAGTAAGGAAGGGGGTCATGGTAGGATTTGATGCAAGATGTCGGAATAATTGCAAAAAGAAAAAATCAAGCTCCCTATTTTTGTGCATGTTGGAGTCTCACCAATTGCTTCTCTTGCCTCTCCAGAGCTGTTCTGTCTCTTGTGATCTGTCTCTGGGTGCCGCGTAACTCTCTCGACTGTTCCTTGATGACATCTTAGGGAAGACAGAAAAAAAAAAATTGAAGTTATTTTAATAGTGAGCAGCGTGTCCGTGCTTCCCACCACGCGCCAGACAGCTCATATTGCTACTTAGTCAGCTTTCTGACTCCCACGCTATCGCTAAGTGGTATCATGTGCGATAATGCATGAGCATAAATCAACACACGATTTGAGTAAGCAAGCCAATAGCGTGCGCTAACACGCACTTAAAACCTCAGTACAAATATAAATATTTTTCTATTTATTCATTTCCTAAAAAAAAAAAAAAAAATTCAATACAAATAAATGTCCAAAATAGATACAATACAGTAAAAAAAAAATCTATAAATGAAAAGTAAATGTATTCACATCCCTAAAATAAAAAATATTTTTAAATATACATCCATGTTCTACAAGAGTTGTTTCTGTTACGCTCCTTTAAATCATCGGAAGAAAAAAAGGAAAAATGTAGGATGGGTAGAGTAGAGACTTCGACGAGCTCCTATGTGAGAAAAAGGGGAGGGGGATTTCCAGAAGCGACAAGAAATCCGTTTTATGGAACACAAAGTTCTCTTGGATTCGATGGATCCACGTCACGTCGCGTTGGACCACTTGTGAGAGCCAAACGTGAATACGTACAAAGTGACGCAGCGAGTACGTATTCGAGTGGGAGGGATATCGTCCGACAAATACAAGTGATCAACCCCCCCAACCTTTATTTTTCCAATCACCTAATAACCACAATGCAATTTCAACCCAAGGCTAAATAAAATTGATGCGAGACAAGAGCAAGTAAGGAACACTTGGTGGATTTTGCCCAAGTGGAATCTCAGAAGATGCGATATTGGCTTGCTAACACCAAGACGATGGTAAGAACCAAATGTGGATGAGTGAAATTAGGATGAGGAGAAGGTCGGTCGCCTTAACATGCAATTTTGTGTTTTTCTCCCTTTTTTTTTTTTCAACAAAAAGATCTAGTACAGTGTACATCAAGATGTATATGCCATTTGTTCTGCCATCCTCATCTTTCCCTCTACATAATCACAATTAACTATGGATTGAATTATTAATTATTTTTGATAGTGGCTGCCTTTTGACCTTGTCATGCTTGATTATCAGCCTGAGGAAAATACTTTGGAAATTGAGAGACCACTCAGAATTTTGACAACTCTATATATAATCAACTGAGCTATTTTTTCAACGCTGTACAGACTAAAATATATTCATAATAGCAGACGTCAGATAGATTGATTGATATCGGTCAACATCGATCGATATCGACCGACTAACAAACATCTGTTTAATATAATTTCAAGTGAAACATTAATGTGAAAGTTGTAAGGTTAACCAAACGGTGTTCTATTTACAAATCGCGAGAAGACCAATTTATTCATAGTTTACATTGAATAGTACATTTTGACATTTTTCAGGCTTTTTAAATACACCCTAAAATTTAAATACACCCTAAAATGACATTCGTAGCTATTTCTGCACGACCATTATTATCTTCCAAATGTAAATTTCATGGAAACTACTGATACAATGCTGAGAGTGACAATGAGTCCAGTGACTCATGGAACATCTGAAACAAGTCAAACGGGTTCAAGTGGAAGCCGAACTTATGAGGTATGGACGCAACACTGATACAGTCTCGGGCTAACAACACAACTTAGCTTAGCTTGTGCCCCAAAACAAACTTACCGTCGACAGTCTTCTTCTTCTTGAAAAGGGAAGCCATCGTTCTGCCTTTATACAGACTGTTATATAAAATATGAAGGTTATAGAGACAAACTAAAACGACTCCGGGCGTAACTCAGTACGGTGTTTGATGGAGCGATCGACCGGTAGGTTAGTTTAGCAGCGTCGGCGTCTTCCTGGTTGACTTTCTGTTGTCGGGTTGTTCCTCTCTCAGCTGACTGACTGGCTCGACCGCCTTGTGTGACGTCATGAAAACGCTCCTCGTGCTGCCTTCACGTGTACTCGTGAAACATGAAAAATAGTCTGAAAATAGAAAAAAAATAGACCCCTTCTTGTTTTCATAAAAATGATTAAATCGTGTCTGTTTGATTATATGAACAGACTCATAGGTGCAAAAGAGAGATGTCGTTTCAAGCAAATCAGCGTAAACCTTACAAAAACACACAAAAAATACTAATAAAACAATATTTCCTGGATTACATCATGTCATGAAGGCAGCATCCAAATTAAAGACCTCAAAAACATAAAATATGACTTTACAAAGAAAATAAATCTCCGTTTTGATTGACAACGTCAGAAATTTAATTTTACAATTACAACCAACATTAATCTCTAATGAATAACAAAATGAATACAACATCAGGACCAAAGTAATGAAGCAACCAACTGCTCTTTTACACACACAAAAGAAATGTCTGGTGCCTCATTTTGCTTGCCAAGGATGCTAATCTGAGCTTCAAGATTTAGCTCAGTGGTCTGGACAATGTCTTGAGATCCAAGGCTTAAATTTCTATTTTTATCCTTTAAACTCTTCCATAGTCTCAGAAAAAAACTCTTAAAGTTTGTCATACAAATGGTTGGTTCAACAACTCAATATTATACATCACTTACAGGATGCAATTTGCATTTAATTCTAAAAGATTGGACTTTTCAGTACCTTGTTTTTCTTTACTTCATTTAAATGTGCATGATGCATGAGTCATGACAAAAATGGAACTGGTTTTAAGACAACAACAACAGAGTTGCTGCTGGTGAACTAAAAACAACAGCAGCAAAAAGCAATAAAAAAAAAAATCTCCACAACTCCTCACAGTATCAAAGCATGTTCTCTCAAATTCCTTCCATAACTCATCATCCCAAGGGACGGGGGGGCTTCCCTTCCCTTCTATTGTGTATTCATATTGTCTTATTTCATATTGATGCTGAGGGGAACTTTATGGGGCGAGGTGGGACTCATGAACCATAACCAACCCAATTTAGTGCATGTGTGTGCCGGTGTTAGTGCCGTGGGTGGCAGACATGGTGGGAGATGCCCAATTGTGGCTGGAGGAGAGAAGAGAAGGGAAGAGGTGACTTTGGAAGGGAGGAGGAGGGGAGGGTGCATAGCCCACAGCTCTTCTATCTCCGAGGAGAGATGTGCAGAGGCATGTCGTCCTGAGGCGTAGTTCTTGTTAAGGTTATTAGGGAAGATGTTTGCCACTAATCACTTGAGGACTACGGGGACCCCCACCCCACCCCTCCACTAAATAGGGCTCATCATCATCGGGCCTCAGTGGTGAGAAATCTGGCCCCGAGCATTTAGGACTCCTTCAGGTATACAAACTCTGAATTTGTCATATGCAAAATCTTTTTTTTTTTTTTTTGGTCATATCAATAATGGCAAAAATCATAATATCTTCCAGTTCTGTCTATATAATTTCAGTTAAGAATCAGCAATGGCTTCTAAATAAATAAATAAATAAATAAATAAATGGTCTTACCTTATCTTAGTTTATCGCAAAGTGGTTAATTTATCTTTATTTTTGTTGAAATGTCACTTAAACTTTGCCTGCACAGTGAATAAAAATTCCACGACACATCTATTTGGAATTTGAACAAATATAATGCATTAATTGTTTTGAAATATTATGAACTTGGAAGTCAACCAGCATTACTGAACAAACATGTTCAACTTTGGAGGTTCCATTATATTTTAATGTCCTTGAAAATGAAAATTGGTCCCCATCAGGGCACTGTGAGGACGCGCTTTGACGGAAAAACAAAGAAATAGTTTAATCTCTTTTATTATCTTCTATCGCTACAATAGCTTTATTCCCAATTTGCCTCTATCAACTCTTATCTAGTATCACTTTCTTCCTCCACTTCTCCTGTCTAACATTTAGCCTCAGGCAAAATGTAATGTTAAAAAGCACCACACAGAGAGTGGAGAGACTTTCATGTGTGAAATGAGAAACCCTACCCTGAACAATCCGCGGGAGTCGCAGCCATAAAATGCACCGAGCTATTCAGCTTTAAGGTATTATTGAACAAATCGCTTGAATCCCCTCACTTGACATCCGTGACGTTGCTGTAGGCTGATAACAACTGTGTTTTCCCCTTTCCTGTCCAGATAAACCAACTTATGGACCACTGATGAGAGCGATGGGTGGTGATTTATGCAAGTGAAACCTAGGAGTCCACAAAAAACCCCTCAAAAATTCTTTGTAGTGGTTTGACATTGTTTTTCCTCGTTTTGTGACTGTGTCGTTTATAGAACATCAAGGGAAAAGAGAAAAAAGGAAAAAAAAATCCAGATTGAGCTGGCAGTGTAAAATGTTATTGCGATATGTGCCATCCCCCTACAATCCTGCAAAAAAAATAAAAATATAAAAAAATATAAATTCTGATTAACTCATTCACTGCCAATGACTTCAAATATTCATTTTAACTGGGATGGCAGTGAATGAGTTAAAATAATATTTTTAATTGTGGTTTAATTGCAATGTCTAATGTTACAAAATAAAGTAATACAAACAAAATACAACAACAGAAAAATACAACACTGATTTGATTTCATTGCATTGTAGGTGTGCCTAATATTGTGACCATCTGACTAAAACAACAAAACATTCCTTTTATATCTGTGTTGTCATGCAATGGAATTTCAACTATATACTTTCTCAGGGGGCCTCGGGGTGGATATCGACAGACATAAATCCCAACTTGTTGTATAATAAGACCTCATCTATGTCTATTTTTTTGAAGCATTCCCGTGTCCCTGCCATGTAACAAGTCTGAAATATGTCTGTATGCAAAACGGAGCAACGAGGGGGAGGCTGGGGATTTTGCTGCTGTCTGATGGATGAATCCAACAAAGATCTCAAACAGACAACATGAGGTAGAAATTAAATAAATGTGAGTTGGACCACAATGGAATGTCACATAAAAAGGGAGGGCTAATTGAAGAACATGTGGGGGGGACTGATTGAAACAAGAACTGCGACTCATAGACTCGATTCTTGGGACATCTGGAACCCAGCAGGCGGCCAAAAGGAGTGATCAGCGAGAAGATGGCGAAGGCTACAGGGAGGGCAATAAATCGAGCGAGTGACTCCACTCGTGGGACGACTCCTGCCACAAAACAACATCGGGGAATTGTGGGTAATAAGAGATTATTCCCCCCCCCCTGGAGTGCTCGCTCATCATCATCATCATCATCCCCCCCGACTCGCAAGCCCAGAAATATTGCGCAGGTGCACTTGGACCACACACGCACTCGACAAGCAGATGGTTTTGCGAGTAAGGTCACGCCGCCAACATGCTGCTGGCGCCAATTTTGGATGTCACAAGCTCCAATGATGTTGCCTTTTATCCACAGGTCCATTTTGCCCAAGGAGGCCAATCTGTGTGTGGACATGCATTAAAAGCATCTCTCCTAAGGCTATGAGCAGCCATCTTCATCCACAAGCCAGGCTGGAGATGTTAGGCTGGTGGTCCCAGCAGGAGTTCGACTCAGACGCCGCATCAGCATAAGGGAATTTAAGTCATTATGATTGGAAGGGCAACAGAGGACACTCTCCAAATGAAGGTGAAGGTTTACAGTAGTTGGAGGGTGTTAATACATTAAATGCTTGATATCATTAGTCAAACACAAAATTGGTGTCGTGGTTTTAAAATGTAAAAAATATAGTTATAATATAAAATATAGTCCCCTTTGTGTCTTTTTCCCACAGGAGTGACTTTTGTCTGCAAGTAAATTGCAGAGGTATTTTTTTTTATGCTTTAATTTCATGCATATCCGATACACAAATTTATTTATTTTGTTTTCCGAATGCAGTGCGAATTTTTACATTAAATGCATGTCAAACCCGTATTTAACTCCAAGCCCGTATCTGTCATTGGATGAATTCCCCTCGGTGAAAATGACCCCTGCATTTGAGTCTTCATCATCTCATTAACTTTTAGCCAGCAGCCAGGGCGGCTTCATTATCTTCACACATGCAGAATGAGCGGCAAAAGTGGAGGATGGACTAAGTAATTATGTGCTTTTAAAGCAAGGTTAGCATTGAGACTCTGAGGGAATATCCAATATCTTCAACTCACTTTCTTCAGAGCACTCACGTTCACAATGGCGGCCGGGCCCGGCGCCCTTTGTTGTCTTTGCAATCAAAACTCTCATTACCATTCAAGAGATTTCCATTAATGACATTATTAAAGAGTGAGATAATGAAAACAGGGAAGCATGGCGTTTGTGTTGTACACAAAGAAAGACTCAATTTCCATTAATGATCAAATGAGTCTGTTTCTCATTAAACTGCGACCACATTGCAAATAAGCTAATTTCGTTGATTTTGACACGAATAAGCAAGTTGTTGACACATAATGGTGCTGTTTATCCTGTTAGAAGGTCTTTTAGAATGATAATGAGGAATTAAAAGCCATACCATGGACTTGAAGAAAAAAATAGTCTATCCAGGGAAAGAATGATAACGATTCTAGCTAAGATATTCCTGATTCTGCATTTTCATATACAAGCAGTCAGCATCATCTCACACCTGCTTCATCAAGACTGGAGGATAGATTTTTAATTAAACATCTTAATTAGCCACAAAACTGACTCTCTCTTTGCACCTTACAGCTCCTTCAGTCAGTATTTTTTTTTTTTTTTGCAGCTCATACTGCTTCAAGGACATCTCCAAACTCAAAACATCATCACAACAGAATGTGCTTCTGAAATGCGTCTCGCTCGTAAAATCGTCTTTAGATCCAAAGCACCAAAGGTTCTTCCGTTATTCCTTTAGGGCTTAGGATCGGAAAAAGCAAACAATTCCAAAACTTCATAGTAATTTCTGTCGTTTTCTTCCCCTTCCCCTTCAAAACATCTTCTAATAATCATCAGTGTGCCTCATTAAGGCAAAGTGGAGAGGCGGCACGAGCGGCTCCAGATGTTTGGTGGAAAACCCCCGAGGTCGAGTGTCTGACACAAGCAATTCATGTGTGTCTGTGCTGCTGTAATGTACACTCTCAAGTGTGCAAAAGTGTGTGTGCGCGACAATATATCCAAGTGTGTGTGTCCCGAAGGCGCTTGGTGTGCTCTACTGCCCCACTTCCACACTGAGTGTAAGGCAACATGGAGAGAAGCATTAACATTATTTATGTTGGCCTATCTTTACAAAAAATATTTTTAAAATTATTTTATTTCTGCTAGCTTGTGTCCAATCCAATGAAATGTGTTTGAACGGATTCAAATTGTCTACAGAATTGTCTTAAACTGATGGCCTATTTTCGTGAAGTCTAATCACAGCAGGAGACATCGCCTGAATAATGTGCACTCCCACTGTGAGATCAAAGTGAAAGAAAGATGGCGGAAAGTGACGGAAGCGTTAACCATTTGTCGGGCTCCCTCGGGTCTCATCAGTCCCGGCGACTCGAATGTGAAACTCAACAATGACAGCGAGCTGGGCCTGATCCGGGGAATAATAATAAATTAGCCTGTTGTCTTATTTATGTCTCACTGGTATATATTGGTGCAATGATGAATAGTAAACAGGTGTAAATAGTATTGCCTCCATGCATGTGTGTGTGTGTGTGTGTGTCTGTGTCTGTGTGTGTGTGTTGTTAAAAACCTTCTTTTCACTCTTGAAGGTGGTTTTATTTCATTTGCTTATTTGTCCAACCACAATGGAACAAGCAGATGCACATGACATAAAAAACCTAAATAAATAAATAAAATAAATAAACAAATAAATCAACACATGAATAAAAAATAAACATAGAATAAAATAAAACAAAAAAAATAAAAAATATTTTCAAAACCTTTACACAATTGTGCACACACTCTTGGAAATAAAAGTTGACTGTGTTCAAAATTCATGAATACCATTTTAACTTGCATTAAATGGGACTTTGTCTTCTGTACAGTGAACGCACTGACCTGCCATCAACACTTTCTCCACAAGATGCCCTCATACTCTTTCTTCTCTTTCCTCATACTCTTTCCAGACCACACGCAGCCTTGCTTTACCCTTCCAGAATGTGTGGAATCATCAGAATGATACACAGCATGAATGAAGCCACAAAAATATAACTAGCATATTGCTATGGAACCATTTACATTCGCTAATCTCTGGGCCATCTTGAGTCATTTCTAATATTACATTTTATGCGAGGAGCTGCAGTTAAGTAGCACTATAAAAACCAGGATAATAAAAAGCTAACCATTAAATTGTTGAAGTGTTATGTAAACAAACAGGTGTAATAGAATTTTGGAGGTCACGTAAACCAAGGGTGTATGTATTTAGTACATACGTAGCAAGTGTGTCCAGACCAAACCCTTTCCAAATGGGGGCGTGAGAGAGAGAGAGAGAGAGTGAGAGAGAGAGCGAGAGAGAGAGAGAGCGAGAGAGAGAGAGAGAGAGAGAGAGAGAGAGAGAGAGAGAGAGAGAGAGAGAGAGAGAGAGAGAGAGGACAGCCAATCAGAAGAGAGCTGAAGTCTTGACAGGAGTTTTTCACTGGGCTCGAGTGTCACAAGTTTTTGGTGGACTTTGTGGCCCCGGGTGGTGCACAGCTGGAGGCGCATTGTCAGCATTCAAGCAGGACGGCATGGCCATTGTATGTGTTTGCCAATATATGGAGGTTCGGAAGAGCGAGGGGACGCAACCAGCCTGAAGCCCGTGATAGTCCAGTGATCTCCGTTTTGCTCTCTAGCTATGAGCTGCCTGGATGTGATGTACCACCAAAGCTATGGAGCACACCTCCTCCCTGCAGAAGCCTACAAGTCGACATATTACAATCATCATTGCCAACAGCAGCAGCAGCAGCAGCAACAACAACAGGTGAGACTTTCATCAGAAAGGCGTTATCAGAAATGTTGTTGAATCAATTCTATTACTTGACTTGATTTTAAAAACACAGAAAAATAAATCCTGTATTTGAAATGACCTCCCTTTTCATTCCATGCTTTTTTGATTCTCCTTCCAGAGGAAGCTGAGCTCTCAAACTAAGATGCACAACTGTTCAGGCCAGCAGCAAGGCGGAGGACGAGGAATACCAACCAGAGATCCGTGTCTTCGCCCGGCCCCCGGAACCCAATCTGGATGTTTATCATTACACGACTTGGAGGTTAAAGACGGAAGTCAACCAGCAGGTGCGGAGTACTTAAACTCCCGCTGTATATTGTTCACCTACTTCCAAGGCGACATCAGTGATGTGGTGGACGAACATTTCTCTCGGGCACTCAGTCAGTCGGCCGGACTTAACAGGGAGCCCAAGGCGAGTCGGATGATTCAGACGTCTGCCTCAAACGGATCATGGAAAGGTAAACAGAGGCACTGGGATAGTTCCTCGAAAAATGACTTTCATTCTTTGACTGATTCACATTTTTGTTTTAGATGGTGAGTCACTTCAGAACAGTCCAACATGGAGCAGCGCCTATCCATCCCCTTCTACCACCTGCCTTCCTTCTGTCTCATTGTCAGACTTCTCCCCAAGTCCAATTTCCCTCAACCCGGCTGACGGCGGTCTATGGGCTGGTCACGTGCTCTCCCAGGCTGGCCTCCAACCGCTAGCTAGCCTCACAGACAGCTGGACCTACAGCCTTAACCCCCAAAGCACAAGTAGCTACCCAAACGTTCACGATGTCTACCATCCACACCACCGCACTCACATCCATACTCGCCATCACCACCGGCCTATGTTGCATTCGTACCCGAGTCCCGGTGCGGCGCTCGAGTCCAGGTTTAGTCCTCTTCTGCTGCCTGGTGTGAGAAACCAAAGTCAGTCTACAGCCAGCGCAGGGAGTTCCCCGCTCAGCGAGAGCGCAAAGACAGAAATGGACCCCAGTAGCTGCAGCCCAATCACGGCTTCATCTATTCCCTGGACACCTTCAACTCTCCATGGATCCTTGGAGTTGTATGATTCAGGTTGGTTCGGTCACAAGAATCCAATCAAGTGTATAAGTACGCGAAGTGGGAATAACAATGTTTTATTGTCTCTCTGCAGCTCATGAGCAGACCAAAGCAAAGTCATCATTTTGGTTCTAAGTGCTGACGTGCATTTAAGAAGGACTAAGCGGCACCATCAATAGGTGGTTGCAAAACCAATACGACAATGAACAATATGGATGGACTCTTCTACTACTGTTCCTGCCTTATCTACATAACTTATGGTGGAGATGAACTTATTCATTCTATGTGTTTAAGCAGTTCTGTTTCAAGAGCAATGGGTCAATATCATTATATCGTACTTTTTTCCCCCCCACCAGTCTTAAAATACACGGCTAAACATTTGCACAAATACCAAAACAATGATAAATCTCTTAAAATCATCAGTAATTTTGATTTTCCATTTTCATATTGAACACTTTGTCCCTGAAATTGCTGTCCATCCTGTCGTCTTTCTTCAGTTGAGGCCGAAATGGTGGATAATTATCAGGTAAATAGTTCCACTGATTCCTAATTTCGATCACATTATGTAGTTGGATGTTGTTGAGCTTCGCATGTCTACTCTGTCATGGTGGAATATCAATTGATATAACTACCTTTCAGAAAATATATTTGTCAGATAGTACATAGCCAGTTTGCTAAAAAAATCAGGTTGCTATGTGAAGTTTCATCATGTGCTTATAAATTGCTCACATTAGCTAAAATGCAGTTTATATTTACATTGTCTGCTTGTCGTTCATTTTTAGTTTAGGAGTTTGGCAATGAATCATTTCAAAGTCACCTTATAGTGATATTGACCCATATACCAAATGTGTACAGTTTTGCCTTTCAAAGTGTGCTTTTTTTTTTTTTTTTTTTTGCTGGATGACATCTGTGCCTGAATGCTACCTTTAAAATTTTGCCTCAAGGGATTGTGTGTTGAATATTTTGATACTGTATGTTTGAATGTAAATAATAAATTATGATGTTCTATTTGCAAACGAAGCTGTTTTATATTAACAGAAATTCGATAAATTCACATCCACAAAAAACTGAGCCCATAAACCAAATTGATGTGTAAAAATGCTAAAACCGAAGACTTCGAAGGTTTCACCACTGAATTGTTGCTAGAGGAAATAGTTTGCATTCCATAAATAGTTATTATAAGATACCATAACCGTTTTTTTTTTTTTTTCCCTGACAAAAACATGCACTTTAAATCACACGCACAGACAGTCGACAAACAGCAAGAATGCATTTGTCTTGTCTGGACAGGAAGTTTACTGGACACGGCTGACAGACAGTCAAAGTGAGCACGTTTGTTTTTTTCTATAATACTACTAATAATAGACTTGGCAAAATACAAACAGGAGAAATACAATAAAAATGTTTTTAATTCAAAGAGTTAATTTTGTGAAATGCTCATCTTGGAGTAGATTCCTGGCAAGTTTCTTTAGTTAAATAACATTTTATGTATACAGTGCAGCCAGACAGTATTCCCAACAGTAGTACCGCAAAGACATTCCAGCTCAAACTTCTCTTTTATGTGGTTCTGTTTATTAGCCAGCAGCAGTTCCAGAACTAATCACGCATCAAGCAAGAAATCTCAAGTGGAGCATGCTTCGAGAATGATGTTCAAAGAATTGCTTATAATTTGAAATTTTTTTTTTTCATCCAGTCTTGACAATGAAGATGCATGACCCTGAACAGGAAAATAAAGAGTGCTCAACCAATTCAATTTGAACAAAGAACAAAATGCCATGCTCGTTCAGTTTGTGCAATTGGTTTTGAAGGTTAAACAAATAATTTGTACCCTCTTTTTTATAAACCACAGTTTAGCCATCATGGAACATTTGCTCAGCAGACAAACAATTCTGAGAAAATCCTACGCTATATTGAAATAAATTAAATTAACAGGGCAATGTAGAAAAAAAACCATACCATTTTTAAAAAGTATGGTGGCATTTAGGAAGATTTTGCAACGCAGAGTGTCTTTTCTTGCAGAACTCCTAATTAGCATTAGCATTTAGCACTTATGTGCTAACAGACATCCCACTGGCACCCTCGGAGAATCACTCCAGGCACTTCCATTGCAGGCAGAACGACAAAGTTCACAAAAAACAATTCTGGAGTCTCAAAAATTCAAGTAATTATTCATAAATTTAGTTTGAGAATGATATGTATAGTATTTCAATTCACAGACAATACTAAGAAATACAAGAGAAGAACCAATTTACAACTAATTACAAATAGAAATGAGAGTAAATGTACTTGCTACTAAAAAGTATGTGTCATTGGACATACACAAAAAACCCATCTGGGTCTTTACCTCATCTGCTTCTTGCAAAAATTGCTTCTTTTGTATCCAATAAGTTTCAATCCACCAGAGCATAATTGTATTGGCTTTAAAGAATTGGAAAAACAATTAGATTGGACTATTTTTTTGCTGATCCCCATTTCAAACCTTATTGAGTTCAGATAGGGATTACTGATCTTGCTGCCCCTTAAAAATGATTAATGACAAACAACAACAAACACACTCACATGAAATATTGGCTCAAAATAATAATATTCGATGGATACTCTGGTGGGAGGGGCCAAACCGAGGATGTATGTTATCGATCCACTGTTGGCTCCGCCCCTCCTATGTCAATCTTGAGCATGTCACACCTTTTCGACTAAAATTCAGTTCATAGTTGCACCAAAGTAGAAAATAAATATTTATGGTTGTTAAACTACACAGACTGAACATCCGCCAGACAGAACACCAGACAGGCTGCATTCCTTTGCTTGGCCACACACAAAGAAGGAGAAGATACTCACAGTAGTCACTGTCTGTATTTAACCACTCTTAAGTGAAGTCAAAAGATTTCTAAATATATTATACATGTTTGAAGACAATTGCTGAAAATTTGCAGATTCTGAGAATTATGTTGTAGCCTACTCAACTGTGTCAGAACTTGAGCACCTCGGTTTGAACTTGGGCGCGATTGTGATGTAACAATTAGCTAGCTAGCTAGTTGCTTCCTGTAAAGGACTCATTTAAGTTTTTTTCCACGTTTTTTTTAAATACTACTTCTGTACTAATATATTTTTATAATAGTACCTGAGTTAATGATAACTAAAATATGTCTCACTCGTACGTGTTTTTTCAGTTTAAACTTTTTTTTCCAGGTTGGCACCATGTTCGCCACAAATCATTCTTGCTTCCGAGAACAACAACCAATTCTCTTAAGGCCTTGAACCTTGCCTCTCAGAATTTGAAATAAATACATTTTCAAATAAATCACAGATGAAAAGTATTTGTAAACTAGGAAGAATAGAGACACAGAATAAAGACACCAGAATAAACCAAGAGTCGGTTTTGTAAATAATAGTCAAACTTCATCTATGTCTGCAAAGCCACCAATGCTTTTCCAATTGTGGGGGGGGGGGGAGTCCATTCCATTCAGTAGGTTATTGCTGTCAGCTCCACTCCGGCTAATGTTCCAGTAACCGCAGAGGCCAGTACATAGCTGTCATTCCTCTGCTCACTCAAAGCACATTTAGCAACCAACACCTGTTTCCCCCCTGCTCAGTCTCCACAGTAAGCCCTGTCCTCTGTTTGGGCAAGCAAGAATCCACTTCATGACTTTTATGAGACAAATTTGGGGGAGGCTCACTTGTACAAAAAATCCGAAACAGAAAGCAAATACACTTTCCCTCCCACGCGTACAATGAGGTGAGGTACGGCGCTGAGTGTATCGAGCTCAGATCTATCATGGTCCTGTCATGTTGCCAATTACTAGCTGCCGAGGAATGGCCAGAGTGTTTATAAAGTGCAAGCGACACGGATACAAATACTTGTTAAATGATTGGATTAGTTTGTTTACTTAGTCGTTGATTCGTGAAATGCAGTATTTTAAACAAATTGTTCTGAGGAACTAAAATACAATTATCCATAGGTCATTTCTATTATTTCATATATTTAAATATTTATTGGCATTGGATTGCATCTCAATAAATTACAATGTCATATAAAAATTTATTCCTTTAAGGAATACATTATGAATATGTAAAACTTTTTTTTTACAGGTTTAGTAAATAAACAGGAAAATACTTTCAAGCTTAATTCAGGCTTAATTTCCACATTTTTTGTGATTAGCTGCAATCATCAAAATGACAAAAGCATTATGAAACATTTGACTCCGTGTGTAGTGGGTCTTATGAATTTCACTTTTTGTATACAATGACTAAAATAAAAAAAAGATATTTTAACAAATTGAGTGGCACCTGTTTATATGGTATTACTTTATATCAGACAAATTAAACAATATAATTGGGAAAAAACAACAACATTACACACAGCACTAAGGAATCCCTTGTCAACCAACTGAGCCATGCATCTGCCTGTCAATCATTCAATCGGGCCCAATGTGACCATATACAGTACCTGCTGCTCCCAATTCTGCTTGTAGTGACCATACCACGCATACCAGAGCCGCAGTGGCATTCCCGGACCGTTGACTCAGATGTTTGCTTTTGTTTGCTTTATACTTTGACGCTGTCACTGAGATAATGTTTCCTCTGAGAATAAAAAGGAACTAAAGGACAGTTTTCCCTAGCTGAACGGCGGAATCAAGTTAGCAGGATGCACGTGTGCCGACAAAACAAGTTCTGAATGAATCCCATGAGACTGCAACAAACAAAAACATAGCAGCAAAATGAGCAATGATGGACAAAACCGTACGAAAAGTCTAACTACAAATGCCACTGCGGTTTTCGACGACTATAAAAACACAAAGTTCTAATTGATAACAGCTATAAGGCAAGGTTGTATTAAAAGCGTATGTTTTCCCACACTACAGGGCCAAAAAAGAAAAACAAACCTCAATCCACATAAAAACAATTGGCTGTCAATCTTGGCTAATCGGAAAGCCTGAGAAAAATCCTCTGCCGTCGTGGATTCATTCGTCGTGGGAGGGAGGGATGGGGGGATTTTTCATCTTCCATTCAACGACTTCACGTTGGGATTTAGAACATCTCAGTGTGTGTGTGCATGCGGCGGAGAATGTAATCTGAGGGATAACATGAAGCTTAAGCGGCTGATCTGCCAACCTCCCCGGGTTCTGACAGGATGACATCCATCAACTTTACCTAATTGGCAGGTAATTCCTTGCCCCCCCGCCTGCTTTCTACTGTCCCTCCATTGTTATTGCATCAAGCCCCCATGGTCAGAGTCTTTCTCGGCTAGTGTAAGCAGAGAGCCCCTTCATCGGCAGGACGTCTTGTCCGGGCCGAGCGGCTCAGTGGGTTCTGTCACTGTAACCAAGTTGGGAACTTCCTATGTGGTGATGAGCTCACATGTGGTGACAGAAGCGAGCCAGCCCCAAATGAGAATGTCCGTTCACCATTTGAATAAAACACAAAAGCTTATTGCATATCCGGGGCAACTCTCAAAAATCAAATAAAAATCGTAATATTGGTCCGAAAAATCTCAATTTAATTTATACCTAGAATTGGTTTTCCCTACTTGACAGTGATTGACAGGTGCTAGCAGAACCATTGGGGCAAAGTCTGACACGAGACATATGTGAGTCCCACCCTCCTGTCACGTCTTCCTTCCCATGAGTCTTTTGTAGAGGAGGTGGAGGTGGCAGGAGCAGTCAGGAGGACGTCAGAGCGACAGGAAGAAGCCAACATACTTGGCCCACGAACGGACAGCTTCCTTCTCTTGCTTGCGACATTAGCGCTGTCAACCCCCCTGTGAGTGTGTGTGTGTGTGTGCTGTCAGGTTATCCAGCAAGCAGGGAACTTCCTTTTTTTTTTGCTCCCACTCCTTTGCAGGTGATTCTCAACAGGGCAGGAAGTCTCACAATTAACAGTATAACAGGACTACATGGACAAAAGTATTGGGACAACTATCCATTAAAGAGAAGGTGGAAAACAGGAAGCTTATTTCTTTTTATTCACATGGGAAGACTTTCATATTTTTGTGTGTTTGTATGATTATTTCTTTGGGGCCTTGTCACCTTGAACAACATTTTTCCTGAATTTTCATTCAGTGCAATACATTAGAGACGTATCACCCAGATTAAACCGATTCTCAAAGTTACAGTTTAGTAGAAGTACAGAAGCACAGATGTGTTGAGGAGAGTGCGATGAGGAATTTGTGTGTGCGATACAGAAGCTCACCCCTCGCACTACAATAGTGTCTTTGACAAGTGGTTGAAGAGAAGGCTTTGTTTGGTAATACCACACAGTGTTGTGAATGCCCGGCATAGCTGTCATTCCTCTCTCTATGCCCTCCGCCAAGCTGCTGGTTTATCAGGGATTCCTCTCTATTCCATCTGCCTACGCACAACCCCAATGTGTTTGTGTGTGCGTGTGTGTGACTGCATGTGGAAGTGAAGCTCAGACTAAGGAAGATGCAAATGAGCTCAGGAGGAGAAGTGACCCTTTGTTAAATGACATACTGTGATTCGGCTCAAAAGGTTGCTTCTGCACTACAAAATGATTTCAATCAATGATTTCATTTTGCTATCTTGTTTTTATTGGAGTCCACTATGTCAAATTTGCCATTTCAAAATGAATGACATTCTCTTTAGTAGTCTGCGTGGCTTGATAATGTATTAAAACAGCCAGGATTATTTTACAAAAAAGTTTTATACTGTATTTGCACTGCTTGGAATGACCTTCACACAAACTGCAGCAGCACATGTAGACAGACTGTATGAACTATATTAGATCAATAGATCTGTGTATTTCTACCACAGCGATTCTGATTTGAGAATCAAAATGGCCAAATTCACAATTATAAATGCATGATTCTGATTTTAGCATAAAATGTCAAATGTTTCTCTGCTGTGGAGGCACGTTGGACTTCACTGAAGTTTGCAGTACTTTTTTAACCATTCTGTTGTTGAGTTGCCTGGAATGTTTCTGACTGAACTTGGTAAAATGCCACAGTTTTTTTTTTTTTAGTGGGAAGAGACCTTCAACTGTTTTTAACATGCTAATTTAGCCCGACAAGGTCTGGGTTCTAACTCTTGGCTTTATTGATATTCCTCCAAACATTGCACGATGTGACCTTGTGGTCAACTTGCTGGGTTAAGGTGTTTGCTCGAGCTTGCTAAATTTCCAGAACCAGGAAATGAATGCTTGTGTGTGAATGTGTAACCGAACTTCCATGCCAACATTTAGCTCTTTGGAATCCAAGTTTGCAGAAGCAAATGTTTCAGAACTTTCCTTTTGACCGCAATTCAAACCTCATGGTGAGCAAATAAGTACTAAGAAATAATTGCACGTTTTTACATTGCCACTGTTGCCAAGGAGAATGCTACTTAAAATCGAGTCCCAGCCGAACCATGCTAGCCGTTAATTTAGAAAAAAAATGGAGACATAATAGTCTCAAATATTGGCTGGAATATAACTTGCTGAATCATCTTAAGACATCAATGACCATGCCAATCTTAGCTTTACAATGAATCCCAATAGCAGACTTATTGTCAAGGACGCAATGACCTCTGAGGCCAGTGAGCAGCTGTGGTTGAGCCAAACACAATAGAAGAAATCAAACCAAGGAAATTTAATTTAGGAACGATTGGAGAAAACTTACTGACTCATTCTAATGTCCTTCGACGGGATGTTCTCCAGTTCATACTTTCCATTACTGCTCCTTCTGTCATTTTGTTTATCTCGTACATTGTTCACTTATCTCATATGAAATCTCAGGACACGAATAGAAAAACAACGTTATAAATGCGTCCCTCTTTCTACCTGGCATATACCTGAATGCACTTTCCTCCGCCATCTTATTTTACCTAATCCATAAGTACTACTTCAAAAGCCATTGGACCTAAAAGTATTAGCCTTTGTCCATTGAGAATTTTATCTGAAGTTGTGTATGTGTGTTGCATTAAAGGCCCAAACAGACTGGACAGACAGTTTACTTCCTAATACAAGCATCTGGCCTGCTGCCTTACACACATTCCATGACTTCCAGACAGTCCCTCAGAAGCGGGAATAAGAAAGGCATTGGAGTTGTTAAAACATGACATTCCCAAAAAAGGGCCGCCGGGCCCGGAGACGACCCAGAAACGTCCCACATGACACAATCCTGCAGGAATTACAGCACTGCCAGGGTCGAAGAGGAAGGTCCCCCTTCTGATATGGTAGTCTCTACTAGAACTGCCATCTCCTCAGTCCTTCATCATGTCTGTCTCTGGTATCACATGATCCTTGTCCTTTATTGTGTTGTGAACATTGTAAGTCTGTCACAAGGCCAGCGTTGCTAATAAGTTACAGACTATGACATCATCAGAAGCAGGAAGTAGCCCATCAATCAAATATGACCTCTCCATTGTTGTAGTTTCGTAACTGCTAGCAAGGTTTGAACTTAGCCTAACTTCACTAATGCTTCTCCCTCACTTGAGTCTTTCCCTCACTGATGTGCAGGAGAGAGATTCTCAAACATGGCTATCCATAACGGCAGGTTGTATTTGTCACAAAGCTGTTCAGTTTTACCAAAATGGCGGCGCTAGCAACACTAAGCTAGCATGAGCTCTGTAAATGGCTATGCTGATAGCTTGACTTGTTTAGCATGACGATCTTGATCAAGTCACATTTTGTCTGACCTTATATTTGGTTATTTAAGAACTATCCCAAAAAAAAAACTTGTGTGGAAGCATGGGAGGATTTCTTTTACTCCCCCTCTCAATAAATTTCTCAAATCCCAAAAGCCCTGCAGTGTGTTAAGAGTAAACACTAAAATATTAATGTATCCAATTAAATCTCTACAAATTAATCTAGTAAATTTAACCCCACAAAGTGTTTTACTGGAGTTATTATGGGGAAGAATCGAGAAATTAATCATGTTCATTGCATGATGAGCAAAACACTACAATGGTCATCGCACGATCAAGCGTTTATCTCAAATTGTTCTATTTAAGAATAAACTACAATGTTGCACTGTTGAATAAATTTACATTGGTTTCTTTTAATGTTTGGTGGTATTTTGGCACCGATATTTATCATCACAGTTGTGTTTCCACTAGTATGACACTTTTGCATTGGTGCTCACAGTAGATTTTCATTTTGGTTTCTATATATATTTTTAAAGCTTTATTTGTTTTTGTTTTTATTTATCAATTTTATTAGTTCTTTATTTTTTATTTTATTTTACTGTTTACTTCCCGAGTTTATCACTGCAACGTGTAAAAATAGTCTTTAATATACAAATGTTCCTGAAGAGGTTTCTGTATCTTCTGCAGTCTTCTGAGGCAGCGTAATTGCTCCGGGGTCCCTTTGAAGCCCTTAAAGATGTATTAGCATACATACTGCTGCTCTGTGGCTGCAGAGAGTCATACCATTTGAAAAGCAATCATTTTCTCAGCACTGCTTTACTATTGCCACTGTAATTGCATGTGGTTGTATGTGCATGTTTTTTGTTATCATGAGAGAGAGGATAATTGCTTGCATATTACAACATAACAGTTTGCTGTTAATTCAATGAGGGGACTTGATTGCTTTTATGTGTTATGTCCCCTGGGCCACATTGTATGCATTTGTCTGTAAAAAGGAGGAGCAAGATGATAACTGGCCTCCTGCCACTAAACTGCTTGCTCACACTTGATCACATGCATACATACGCACGGATTTCCCTAAAAATATATGCCAACACTTGACCTCAATTTGATCATCATCTGAATTTATATACTTACATTTGAGTGAGTCCTACTGTCTAAACAGAATTGCATAAACGCAATTATCATGCAAAAGAAAGAAAGAAAGAAAGAAAGAAAGAAAGAAAGAAAGAAAGAAAGAAAGAAAGAAAGAAAGAAAGAAAGAAAGAAAGAAAGAAAGAAAGAAAAGGTACTTGGGGTCCCTAGAGAGAATATCAAGGAAACACTGACACCTTCTGGCACATTGCTACAATTACATCACAACTCAACTCGATCCATCTAACCACCAGAAGATGGCGCTAAAAGCGTGCTTTTGTATCGCTTAAATTATTGAGCGGCTTTTCAAGACGGCGTTGACATCCGACTGATATCATCCAGCCTTTCAACGGTTCACTGACAAGGCTGAAAAGCCAATCAGAGAGTTTTGTCTTTTTACAATTCTGCAATTTCGGTAGAACTGAGCCGTGCTGAGTATTTTTCATTTTGTTTGTACAGGAACACACTTCAAAGCCATACTTCAGGCATTTCCAATTTTTAAACTTCAAGATAGGAATGTTCCCTTTATCGCTGCACTCACTGACTTAAAACTTTAATGTCTGCTGCTGAAAACCTGTCGACTTCTATCTTGTGTTGTAATGAGAACCTTCTGAAGTCCTTCAGCCAGAATCAAGATGATCCAGTATTGCTCCGTCATATGCGTTTTAAAGTCTAAAATCTGACCAAGAGGTACCCAAGAGGGTGCAGAGATTGACAAACGGCAGCTCTCGAGTGCTTTTCCTTCCCATCCGTTTTGAATCGGAGCTGTATCTTTCTGTTCTGATTTATTGGTTCCATTCATCTTTCCAAGGAGAAGCCTACTGGTTACGTGTCAGACTGGATTAGTTTTTTTCTGCACTTATATTTGATGCATATCACACTAGGCATATTGTTCCTATTTTGAAGAGTTGTATAACAACCGTAACTGACAGCAGGCACTAGCATGACTTTTGAGAAATGACCATAATATCAAGGATGTGTTCTTTTATGTATCATCTGCCATGCTGCTGCAGTTAGGTAAAGCTTCAGAGGCCACCATTAGGCTCGTATGATACTTCTCCTATCAGAAGATCTCCCATAAAACCACTTGGAGAACTTCCAGGAAGGAGCAGGCCATGCTAAAGAGGTCATTGTCCCAATACCATTCTCTAAATATCACTAGATGCTCCTCCGCCTCAATAAAATAAAAAAATAGAAGAATAAATAAATAAGTTAAAATAAAATAAAATAAAACTGCTTTCTCTCTTTAAGGGCTTCAATGGGCTGTAAGTGTTGCTTCTCTGGAAACTGTCACCGGCCAAATTATTGACTTTCATGAGTGCTTGGCAGTGTCTGGTGCGTGTTTCCTAACATAACTGCCAAACTACCCTGCTATGCGTCACCCACACGACTTTATGTACTAATAGTGATTTATGTTTGAGGGTTTTTTTTTCTCATCCAAATATTCTGTTAAATGCTCCCCCTCCACCGGTCTGGCTGGTTAAGATCATTAAATTGTTATTTGGTTGTTAGGGTGGGGGGCATTAGCGGTTCCACTTGGACTGAGCCATAAAGTCAAGACAATCAGCAGCTTGACATTGCAGACCACAAAATGTAGATTATTTCCACCAGATAGAGTTGTGCATGCTGCTGAAGTCATGCAATATGCACGTGGATATTCTCTTAATGTAGCAGACACTAAATGGGGCAGTGAGTGAATGGCGGTTGCAGGGGGGGGGGGGGGGGGGGGAGAGCATCCTAACCTCTTTTGCCTCCTCAAAACCGAGAAAGTCTGATATCATCATTTGGCTGGCAACTTAAAAGCCTCCAGGGTACTATCTCACTCTTCATTCCGATTTAACGGGAAAGCTCCCGATACCCTCGCAGAGTTTGTGACTCTTGGCCTACTCTAAGTTGAGGCAATGAAAGTTCAGTTGCTCTGCACGCTGACTCATCACAACCTCAGGCAAAGCAATTAAATTAATTGAAAAAACATGATTAAAAAAAAAAGCATATTTAATATAGACAAGCAATTTTCAAAATCTGTACTTATTTCAAAATATACTCACATGCTGTTGTGCAGACAGGCTGCAGGCAAAAGGTGCCTCTGCTGAATATGCTGGTTAATGCGTCACATTTAATCAACTCTACTTAGAAGTCGAGGGAATCAACTAGAAAGTGTGCCAAGTGATTTTGTCTTCATCGTTTCAAAGTTAATAAACCAATATGTGCTGACTCAACAGATTATTATAGGGGCACCAGTTATGATGAACATGGTGCAGACTGGAAAGAGTTTTCTGTCATGGTTGTGGCAAGATTAGCAAGGTAGAGATGCAAGTTGCACTGAAAAAAAAAAAATCTATTGACAAAAAGCAGCTGGTGTACTAATTCAGGGAAAACTCTAAATCTAATCAAAGTTCCAAAAGACCAAAACAACATAAAAACACCAGTATTTAAAAAATAAAATAAATAAAAAAAAAACAGAAGAAAAAAACAACATGGCCATGAGAACAGTCTGGCAGAGACTGAGAGAAACTTGGGAAATAAATACAAGCAACCTGATGAGACAACACAAAACACCTGGACGGGATGCAAAGGCTTGAAGGGAGAACAGGTTGTGGAGCACAGGCGGAAACAACAATCCCTTAAGAGCAAGAGAAAACCAGAAAACAAAACCTAAGAAATAAACCCAGACAAAACACAAACTCCGGGTAGTTTTACACTCAAGAGAAATTTTATTAGTGACCTGAATAATCTAATGAGATCTCTAAAAAGACAATTCATTTTGATTAATATTTCTGGACTACATTAATGCTTAATTCCATTTGTGTGTTACTGACAACACTCCATCTTAATAAATCCATGTTGGTTTTATTTTATTGTCCAAATTAAAACACAATATAATATTGCTCAACACCATAAACTGTTTTTTTAATCTTATTTTCTTGAAAATGTATACATGTGGTAGCTGTAGAATAATATTATATATCTAAAACATTAGTCCCCTTGCTTTGCGAGACAATGCAAATAAAAAATAAATGTTGAATGGAGTGTCTAACTGGTCAAGGATCAAACCATTTTTTGTCATACATCTTTATTCAAGTAAATATTATGTACAATAATAAGTTATATATACAGTCACACTTTGGTTGTGTGACAATATGGAGTGTCTTTCCGTACGTTGCTACACGGCTGCTGCTACTGAGGTATCCCATCAATCTTCTGCGTCTCTTCAGGACAGATAAAATAAAGTAAGCTTTTGTCCTGTCTCAAAACTTTCACTTTTGTCCAGTCCGACATCCAGCTCAGCAATCAGCACAATAAAAATGTTCAGCCCTGTTTTGAATTAAACTGGATTTCATCAAGGTGGCGTAGCTCTAACAAGGCACTCTATTTAAAAGTTTGAGGTTTGTATTTACTGCTGTGGCTAAAGAATACATGCTCGTTTGTACACGTGCGTGGATTTATTTTGCTTGACGGAATTATTGCTAGTCTGAAACTTGTGCTGCTGATTTACTCAACAATAGGTGGACGGGCATTCTGTGTCAGGATTGAGCTACGAAACCGAATTAAAACAATAACAAGGCCATTGTGTAACTGTTTTCTTACGCCATTCAACTTTCTGTGTAAACCAGCGGCCAAAATAACTTATCGACTCCAGGGGGGCAGTTAGTCATACTTCTGCTGTGGCTCTGTATTTTTTTTTCAACTTTTCCACTGGACTTTTACTGGTCTTTAAAAGCTTAATTGGGCGGTGGAACTTACAGGCACTTAGCACCCGCTGTATAAACCGCAACACCTTGGACTACTAGGGGCCCTGCGGAGTTACACACCCAATAATTGAGGTAAAAAGGGAAGCAAAAGTTACGAGGGAGGTGGAGGTTGGTTCTGGCACGGTTGCTGAAGAGGAAGTCGTTGGAGAAAGGACTGATTGTGGAGCTGTGCAAATATACGGAAGACTTCCTCTACTGCTAATCGATTGATAGATTCATATTCGACTATTTTGGATATGTAGCTTCTTGGTCGACTAATGTTCTTCATGTGACGAGGGAAGGTACAGTCTAATTTCTGGATGCATCCGTTTGTGTTAGACGCTGGCGCAGCGGTGAGAAGACGCCTGACACGGTGACGGGCACGCCAACTGGCTGTGAAAACTGTTAATGCCCCGTCGGCCTCCGGCGGCCGCCACTTCGTTGCCTCCCAGAACGTCCGAGCACAACGATTCGACGGCATCCAGCCTCTCGATCTGCACCAGGCGGGTGAGCAGGTCGGGGATGCTGTATCCCGCCGTGCTCACCCGCTCGAAAAGTTGCAAGCCGTCGCTCATGCCGCCGATCTCGTCGCGCTTCAGGCCGAAGCTCTCGGCTAGGTGCCGCCATGTTTTAACCACGGCGGCTTCGCTGCTGTAGGAGGAGCTTAGCATGCGGCTGGCTTTCTCCAGGCAATCGAAGGGAAGTTCTGTGGGGCTCAAGCCTGAAGGGACAAAAAAATCCAAACTATTATGATTCTTAATTAAACATTTTTATCTGTCTGAGGGTAACGTACCGTCTGTCACATTGCACACTTTAGCGTACAGATCCAAGATCTTTTTCCTGCGACTCTGCAACATCTGCGTTGTAGAAAAAAAAATACATGATGTGATCCAGATGATCCAAAGATCTGTTTATAATCATATATGTATAGTCCATATTTCAAAGATCCACATTCCTACCCCTGGGTTTTTATTGCTCTTGCTGATTGCGGTCACATTGCTGATGTGGTTCGTGTGGTCGAGAGCGGGACTGCTAGCGGCGACGTTGGCGGTCCCGTTGCGGACTGGGTCGGCGTCCAGCGCGCCCAGAGTGAGCAGGCAGAGGTCCGGCTTATTCCCCGCATTGTTGAGAAGCGTCAGGTTGTTTGCGTTTGCCAAGCCCTGCTTCTCCAACGTGGCCTCCTCGTCGCTGTCCATGCTGCGGCTCAACAGCTGCTCGTTCTCGGACGAGGCGTCGTTTTCACTGCCGTGCGGGAAGTTACATGTTATTCACGTGTGCAACGACATGCAACTTGGGCAACTTATAAAAAAAAAGCCAATTTGAGAAAACACCCTAACTACCCCGCCCCCTACTGTTCACCTCTGGGTGTTTACGAGGTGTCGCGTACCTCTGCCAACATCAACAATATTACTACTGAACAGACTTGTTCTGTAGTGGCTAAATTAGAAACACATGTCGAATCAAATTACGTTTTTTTGTTGTATTGTGCACCCATGCACACATGCACCCAGGAGGCCATTTTGAGTCAATTGATTATTTCTAAATTAATGCTTATATATGTGTCAATCAACTACGTTGTGTTTTTCCTTGACCTTAAAATTGGCTATAATGTCAGAAAATGAAAATGAATTAGTATTTCATTCCAAACACGTCTCCTACCTTTTCACTGCCATTTGAGGTGAGGCCTGAAGTTTGCCAAACTCATCTTTTTCAGAATAGATCACCACCTTGTCTGAAAGAGAAGAAGACATTTTTCTTAAATAATGCACACTTGAGCTCGTTGAACACTAAAAAAATCAGCAGTCTCTCTGATAATTTATTTTCACAGACCATACACTACTTTAGAGTGGTGGTCTATAAAAACCACCATAATTACAGTGACTCTTATGTGAATCCCAATCCTGGCTGCAAGCGTTGCAATTGGAGGCTTTGTGGTTTCATATTAGTTGCTGGGGTGGCCTTTTTAACGTGGCTAATAAAAGCTAGCATGAGTGTGAGGCTTGGTGTTATCGGAATGCTGAAGATTCTATCTATTACCGTACATGCGGTAAAAAGTGTGTGCGTGTGTAAGCACCCATGACTTTCATCTCACAGCTTTATTATCTCAGTCCATATACGTGACAGCTACAGCTTGCAGCTACGGCGTCTCGCCCGTGTCGACACGATATTACCCCGTCTTTAAGCACCGACATGTTTTGTTGTGAATCGTAGCCAACTAAATTGCCTTAATTTTAGCTATTATATTATTAAGTCTCTAAATTACCGTGCTTTTAAGTCATCATATTAATAAGTCTATTTTTAATCAGCCCTGTTCGACCACAGTCTTTTGAGGAACGGTTAACCGGCACATGAAGGAGAACAGAGCATCATTGTCAGCAGAAATGGTGCCTTAAGGGATGCATGACTTTATCTGGGCAGGTTCCACATTCCACCAGGATGTATTCATCACACTGTAGCCCACACACACCCGCATACACACACACTCAGACTTGCACCGCTAACAAACGGAATGTTTTACCATGAAAGCGCACATGTTGAACTGACTTGAAATTTGACGTTGAAATGTGTATTATAAGATATGTACGTATAAAAGTTTCGCCCCAGTAAACACAATCCGTTTAAACAGTTGGAGTCATAAAAATAAACTATATTTAAATTTTAACTGGCACAAATAATAATAACAATAATCATCATCACAATAATAATAATCATGATCAAAATCATAATAATGATAATAATAAAAATAATAATATGATAATACATTTAGAATAACCCATCATTAGCTGTGTTTGATTGCAAAAGCTTTTTTTGCAGGCCTGTGTGCGAATCTACCGTCACGGAAGCAAAGGTGGGAATTCTTATTTTAGTTATAGCGTATAGTATATTATAGTGATTATACTTGTACTAAGTTCATTTTGTTTTTCCTTATTTAATCACTTCACTGGTTTCTTTTATATCAAACAAATTGTTTTAGGTTATTCACCTGACATGTTTCGGCGGTTTCTTCCGCCTTCATCAGAGTGTCACAGATGTGATAGTGACGCATCTTTATCAGCTGATGGATGAAGGCGTGGCTCACCTGTCAGATTTGACAGGTGAGCCACGCCCTCTGCTGTCCATTCACCTCTCCAGAATGCTGTTCCAGGTTGTAGAGAGCATATAGGCTCCCTCATCCCTGTTGATGGTTCTCGGGCCCCGCTTGCGGATCTCAATGGCCTCCCTGATCCAACGCTGATGTTTATTTTCTTCAGTGCGGATGACTCTGGCCTTTTCCCAGTTCATGATGTGGTTTTCTCTTTTACAGTGATCGGTTATGGCTGACTTGTAGTGCTCCTGTTCTGCTTGTAGTTTTATTGCTCTTGTTTGTCTTGTTGCCGTCTCCTTCTCACACTCCTTCTTGTGTTCTATTTTTCTTGTGATGAAGTTCCTCCCTGTCTCTCCAATGTATGATTTATTGCATGATTTGCATGGAATTTCGTATATGGAATTGCATTTGTTTTCCGGGTTGACTTTGTCTTTTGGGTGGACCAGTATTCGACGGAGTGTTGTATGTGGTTTGATAGGTGTGGTTATGTTATGTTTATTCATGGCTCTTTTGATGCGTTCCGTAATTCCTCTGACATACGGCAAAATCACCATTCCACTGGGTTCTTGTTTCCGTGTTTGTTTCTTTCTTTTCCCCTGTGTTTTGTATCCTTTGTTTTTTACCTGTTCTGCACCTTTGGTTATTGCCCATTGTGGATACTGACATTTTTTAAGTGCCTGTTGTATGTATTGTTCTTCCTGTGCTACGTCCTCCGGATCCGTGATTATTGTTGTGCGTTCATATAGTGTTCTGACAACTGACAGTTTATGTATAGTGGGATGTTCTGATGTCCAGAGGAGGTATTGGTCGGTGTGTGTGGGTTTTCTGTGTACTTTTATTTTTATGTCTCCGTTGTTTGTATGGTGTATGTTGATGTCTAGAAAGGCTATGGCTTGGTCTGTTTCTTCTTCATGGGTGAATTTAATGTTCCCGGTGGTGTCTATGGTGTTGAGATGGTCTGTCAGGTGTTGTGTATGTCCTGTTTTTGTTTTTTCTAGAATGTCATCGACGTAGCGTCTCCATAGCGTGGGTTTGTATGTGTCCGGAGCTGTTGAGAGTGCCTTTTGTTCCAGATCTTCCATGAAAAAATTGCACATGATGGCAGAAAGAGGGTCTCCCATGGGGAATCCCTCTTTTTGCCTGTAAATTGTGTTTCTGTATTGAAAGTATGTGGAGGTGGCGATGAAGTGGAGTAGTTGGGTGATGTCCTGTGCTGTTAGGTTTGTGCGTTTCTTAAGTGTCCTGTCTGCTGATAGTCTGTCATGTACTATGTGTATGGTGGCATGTGTGGGTGTTTTTGTGAAGAGTGAAATGACGTCGTGTGATATGAGCATTTCATCTTTCTGTACCTTTACGTGTGTGAGTTCTGTAGCGAGTTGTTTCGAGTTTTTGCAGTGTCGATCCGTGAGTCCTAGTAGTGGTTTTATTATTTCTGTGAGTGCTTTTGAAAGGTTGTATGTGACTGACCCTATGCTGTCTACGATGGGGCGGAGAGGTGTACCTGGTTTATGAATTTTTGGTGTGCCATAAATTCTGGGGATGATATTTGCTGTGGGTATTAAGTGATTGTATGTCTGTTTGTTTATTTTATTTTCAATGAGTAGTGGTTTGAGTAATGCTTTGAGTCTGTTTTTCTTGTCTTCTGTTGGGTCTTTTTGTACTACTTCGTAAGTGTCATCCTGTAGTAACTGTTGCATTGATTCTTCGTAAGTGTCTGTGTCCATAATTACTGTTGTTCTACCTTTGTCCGCTGGGAGGATTGTAATGTCTTTATTTTTTGCTAGTGTGATCATTGCGTTTACTTCCTGTTTTGTAATGTTACTGGGTGGTGATTTAGCCGTTTTTAAAATACCTGCAACTTCATTGCGTAGTGCTGCTTTTTGTCCTGGGTTATGTATTTTTTCGCATGCTAACTCCGTGGCTAAGATGAAATCATCGACGGGTATGTTTTTGGGTGTGATTGCGTAGTTGAGTCCTTTTGCTAGTATGCTGCGTTCTGCCTGGGTGAGTTTGTGGCGTGACATATTGTGAATCCATTTATCGTTGATATGTGTGTCGTCCGGTTGTGCCTTCTTTTGTGCGATGAGAAAAGGCCAGAGTCATCCGCACTGAAGAAAATAAACATCAGCGTTGGATCAGGGAGGCCATTGAGATCCGCAAGCGGGGCCCGAGAACCATCAACAGGGATGAGGGAGCCTATATGCTCTCTACAACCTGGAACAGCATTCTGGAGAGGTGAATGGACAGCAGAGGGCGTGGCTCACCTGTCAAATCTGACAGGTGAGCCACGCCTTCATCCATCAGCTGATAAAGATGCGTCACTATCACATCTGTGACACTCTGATGAAGGCGGAAGAAACCGCCGAAACATGTCAGGTGAATAACCTAAAACAATTTGTTTGATATAAAAGAAACCAGTGAAGTGTATAGTGATTATAGTCTGTCTTGCAGCAATCAGGATGCTGCTTGCACTGTCATTACGCAAACGTATGATTTTCATTTTGATTCAATTGGAACAGCAATTGTTGTGTATTTTGCAAGCTATTCTTTTAAAAAAATGGTTTCACATGTGAATAAAGTTTACAGAAACTTTGAACACTGTTGTTCGCTTATATTTTCAATTCCTACCAGGGATGTCTTTCTTGTCCTCTTGTTTATTGGTCGGTGTGTCAACTGATTTCACTTGGCCATGACAGCATGCTGCAAACAGATAAACGTGAAACGGGTCACAACCTACATGCTTATTTGTGTGTGTGTTTGTTTTACACATGCTCACCTTGGCTGTTTGGCTTGGCCTTCAGAATGTAAAACATGATGATAAGAACAATAGCGATGGCCATGACGAAGATGGTTGACATGGCGATAATGAGAGCCGTCGCTAGGTGACCTTGTCCTGTTGGATCTGAGACGATGAAGACAAAATACATTCATGCTTTTCTGTGTGTATTCGTGTATGTGCGTGTTTGTGTGTACCTTTTTGAAGATGAGGGAACACGGTGGTGCTGCCAGGATCCGATTGAGGTTTTTGCACTGGCACATTGTTCTGCATACCTGTGACACAAATACACAAACGACACTAAATGTGTTATTCCATAATTTTTTTCCCAATGATTTTTAATGTATCATAATGATCTGAAATTAACACAGCACAAAAATGTGTAATGCAAGTGCCAACATGCTAATCGTCTTTCTTAAACTCCCTGACGTTTTAATTGCGCAAACGTGTACGCGACGCTAATTTGCAGATACAAGACAAGTATGTGCGTGTTTTAAGGGTGGGAGGAATAATCAATTCTTTCATGTTTTTCCGACGGTGTTTCTAATATTTTGACTTATGTATGCACAGTCATTATACAAATTGGGTTTACATGAACTATGAAAAGTAAAAATTCAAAAACATGATGGTTAAAGGTAAATTTTGGTTCTTACATTCTTTGGTGTTAGGTGGCGCGTTCTGGCAGGAGTGACAAACCATCCCATAGAGATTTCTGGGTCTGGTCTCCAGCATATAATACCTGCATGAAATACAAAACACACTGTCAGGAGATGTAAAATCAGCTTTGAAAGACGATCTCTCAAGAAGAAGGTAAATGAGCGGTTTGGAATATTTTTGGGGAGACAGTATATATATAAAAAATAAAAAATAAAAAAATAAAAAATAAAGACCTGTCAGATGATGAAATTTGGCCCGCAGGCACTAAACTTGGCTCGCTACAAGTTTGAGTTGAAAATGAAGACAAGGAGACAACAAGGAGTTTTTGAATGACCGAAACCATTAGTTATATGTTTAAATGGGATTGTACTGAATGTAAAAATGATAAGTTTAAAATTACTGCTTATAAGGAATGAAGCTCTAGACCTCAGAATTTATGGTAAATATTTGAACAATAGAATGCAGTATAAGAGCACAATCCTGGATCACATTAGAGAGAGAAACAATGCATATAACTCGATTTTTCTCAATAAACATATCGAAAATCAGTTTTTTGTCTTTCCATGATGCTCTCATATTCATGTTATTTTCAAAAAAGTTGCAAAAGCTTGCATCACATTCTCTTTTGTGTTTGTGTATCAGTGTGTTATTTTACCCTGGCAAACAGGGCCCGCACTCCGCATCGCTGTCTGACGTTCCCACTGTGCGCACTGTGGCTTTGTAGAGGGCGTCGCAGTCTTTATGTCGTCTGCAGATCTCATATTTGCCTTTGGAGTACTTCCCATGTGGACATGGTACACAGGAGAAGTCTTCATCCTTCACGCCGTAGCCGCACGTCTACAAAATATAATATAATATAATATAATATAAATTATAAATTGTCACTATTTGCTTAATTTTGGGGGAAATCCTCTGTTATTATATGAAAATATAAAATAAGATGTACAAATATTTAAAAAAAATACTTCTTTGGTGCCATCTTATAAATTGGAACATTTTTAACTCAAAGTACCGCTGTACAGTTTGCTCGGATCGGTCATGTCTCGTACTTGATGTCACTAGCCTGAGGCTAGAGGGGATCAACTCTTGGAGGAAACTCATGAGGCTCACCTCCTCGTTGACCTTCGTGCTTCATACATAAAACAGTGTCGGGCCCACGGCACAATCCTGTCACTTTGATTTACTGAATGCTTTGTTTTTTTTAAGGTGACATACTCTAAAACACGTGCATGATTAACAATAATAACTTTTTGGTTTTGGTTTAGTCTTCTGCTATTGCTCTTGTATTGAATCTACTGCAGTTATACCTAATGTTGTATCTCTTGAGCAACACAAACAATATAACCTGCTGCATTTGTCAAAGTCTGGATGAAAAAAATTAAAAGCGAGGGACTTGAACGTCTTCATCTTCCTGTGATGTGTGTGCGTGCGTGTGCAGACACTCTGAAGTCAGCGTGAGGATGCACCCTGCGGTAACACCGTGACTGAACACACACTTGAGAGCATGAATTAGAGGCTCCGTGGGGATCAGACAGGCGGGTGAAAGTGCAACGGCGACGCTTGACTGATTGATCCTCGGTTCTTTCTAATCTGGCTGTCTTCGGCTGAAAACTGACTGCATTAGTCTCGGTGAGAATCGAGATCGAGCCGACCTGCTCATTGGGGAAAGGAGAAATGAGTACAGTGAGAACAGTGTGCTTAATGGATTAAGGCACTAAACGAGGAAGGAAGTTAATAATAGTAATTAATTCAGCTTCAAAAGGAAGGATGTTGTTGTCTCCCAAGAGTCGAACTATTTTGTGAGAGCCGACTTGGCAAGCTATTTTTTTTTTTGCTTTGGTTTTCTTTGGCCTTTGTGGACTGACAGACAGACCTTGACGCATACCTTTCCCATCAATGTCACTAAAAGCACTTACAAGAACTGTTAATTTGAATTAAGCCGCAAATGCGTGCCAACATGGTGGGTGGTCTCACATTTCTTCCAAGACATCATGTCACATGAGTCGAGATGGAAAAAATGTAAGTATCAAATTATTTTTGGATGACTCCATTTTGGAGTGGGATGATGTTTACGCACTACTCTTATATTTCCGAATATCTCACCATGTGCGGCTCCTGTCCTGGCTGGCACTGAGGGCATGCCTGACAGCTGTTGCTGGTCTGGTTCAAGAACTCGTACTCGCCACAGCTGGAATACTCTGCACTCGCCAGCATACAACACACCTACAGACACACAAACGAGATTAGAAATTAGGGACATTTGGGTGCCGGTCATACCAATACACATGATATGGCAGAAATTACAATACTCAAGTCCCCAAACTTATGAAAATAGAAAATACAACAATACATGGTGACCTTCAACCAGATTTTATCCGCTTACAAAAATGTGTAGCATATGCTAATGATTAGTCGTACGTAACTTGGCGTCACACAGACTCTGGTACTCATCCAACCCGTTTTATGCCCATCCTTTGTGTGCAGAATAATTTCATCTGGTTACACAGAAGTATTAGCAAACTGTGATATGTTGTAAAACATAATTGTGGTTTTGTTCCCAGAGAGCAGATGTGAATAAATGCGAATGAGTTTCTTTGAGGATTTTTATAACTCCTCGCACACTGAGAGTTTTGGGATAGCACACAAATTCCAGATGAATAAAATATTTTACTTTATATAAGCACTGTTGTTGAATAAAGTTACAAAAATGATGTAGAAAGTCAAATAAATGCATAACACTTACTAAAATTGAGGACACCAAGATGGATTTTGTTCTTCCTCTCTTCTGCAGCATGTTTGCGCTCAATTCCTGGAAGACATTTTGGAAAAAAAAAAAAATCGTAAATATATAAATGCAAACATTGCAACATCCTTCTCGCTTTGGGTGAGTTTATGCGGTGGGGGACGTAGTGTGTGGCCCAGATGATTTGAGTGAAGCGCAACTATCACATCATTGCCAATAAACATGTAATGATAGTAGCAAAACAGCCCATGGCGCTGCTCCGGCTCATATTTGCTAGCACGCGTCACCGTTGGCTAACCTTTGCTCCAAACTTTTTTTGTTTGTTCGTCGTTTAACATGATGGCCATACACAATTAATGACTAGGCTGAAAATAATATTTATAGTGGGGTTGCTTTGTCATACACTTTTGACCCGACAGGTCAAAACGTGATTCATGCTACCGTGAGGAAAACGTAAACGTGCTTCAAAACATAAAAGGCAACTATACGAAGTCGTGTTGATCAAAAAGAGTTTTTCTCAAGAGTTGTAAATAAATCACATTCTGTTTGACTTATCACATTTTTCAAACCTTGCTGTGTATTTATCATCATTTTCCCAAACACGCATTTCCTATCTAGCTAACAACAACTTTAAATTGGAATTAGTAACACATAGCCAAAAAAACACGCTAATCCCTTTATAGCTTACATCTTCTCTGTTTAAAACATTCTATTCCTTCGGGCATCGCATCAGTACACATCCAAAATGCCTTTTTATCAAGGTTAAAACAAACAAAGTTTGAATAGTGGCGTCTGTCTGACAAGCCACATGTTGCGCATATGTGCAGTAGCTAGCAAAGTGGCGCCTTCATGACAGCAAGACTAAATGCACTGCATTATCTAAGCGCTGTTTCTTCTTTAATAGCGCTCAGCGCGTTATGATAATGCTTCTAATTTAGCCATTCGCCGCACTTGGACAACAAGACCGCAACAGCCAACGTTTCGACTCTTGACACATGAACACAAAAGTAAGACTTTGCCTTCCATTAGCCTCAAGGCTAGATAGATTTCACTCTTGGTGAAGAAAACATTCTTAACCTCAATGATGGCTAATTCCCCTTAGCCGCTGGGCTTGATCTTGCGTAATCACTGCCTACCCACACACATATATACACACACATGCATACAATATATAACCCATAAATTGGTCTTTGAGGACAGTCGTTGTGGTCAGGCCACAACCGGTATGTCTGCATGTGTGTGTTGCTGATGAGATAAAAGGCTGGATAGCAGGAAATGAAGAACTGCCAAATGTATATGAAGACCCTCAAGGCAAATCATTGACTTCATCTAACACACACACACACACACACATACAGTAAGAGCAATGCGTTTGAAGACTCTGTGTCTTTTGACAAGCCTTACTACTTCTTTCAACCCCCCCTCAAATCTTATCTTTGTGTGTCGAGGCAGGTCTGGGATGAAAGTCAGGCCCCGAGGTTATTCATCTTCTAACGATCGCATAATCTTCTCTAAGTATCTCCTCTGTTTTTTTTGTTGTTGTTTTTTTGGTGTGTCATTACCAGGTAGTCTTGGCAGAATTTTGTGGCCTCAGTCAAATTTAGGTGGTGTGAAAGGTGAAGTTAAATGTGTCGATTTAAAGTGCTGGATAAAGAATGACCTTTGATTGAATTTTTTGTAGCTATTTAATAAGGCACATATTGATTAGTCACTCATCTGGATTTTGTCTCTCAAACAGATAACAGCCACAACATGATAACTAAACAAAATAAACTCCCTTAACTTGCCGGTCTTTATTAATACCCAGAAAGGTTTGTTTTGATGACTATTTTGGGAGAAGAAACATTCTAGTCCTGATGAGTTAAGTAATTGAATTTGGTGAAAGTCTTCTTTTTCAAAACAAAAGCATAACTCGGGGTTTAAGATCTTTAGGCTTTTTACTCTCAGCGTGCAGGTTATGCATGACACATGGACCTCTCTAAAACTAGAACAAAGTTTGGTTTTGATCTCCAGATTTCCTATGACAACTCAATTTACAGCACATGGAAAATAAATTTGGACCTCCTGTCTCCTAATGAAATTGTTTTCCCTTGTCATTTTTTTGCTTTTTTCATGTCATGCATCCATGAAGTAGCCTTACATGACATTTTTTCTTGAAACGATAATAGCAGTAAGTTTGGTTGCGATGATGACTGATGATGACTCGTCAATGATTACCAGATTGGCAAAATCAGGAACCTGCCAGCCACTTTTGTCCTTCAAACTGCTGCTTTGAGCATAAATCAGTTCTCCATATCTGCCACAGATTTGTGTTGCCAGAAAACAGACAATTAACTTAATTTCTAAAAACCATGACTCAAACCCATCAAATTTAATTATATGTTATGTTTTTTTTCCCCCTGTGAAATAAGCACATGCTGTAAATCAAGTCTTCCGCCTTTGGAGCCTTGACATAAAAATAAAAGGTTATTGGGACTTAACATTATAATTTGATGAGTTTCTCCATCTATTGTCAATCATTTCCAGATTTTTTTTTCACATCATAGTTCCAACTTTCCTCATCACTGTGCCTTAACATCTGCGCAACATGTGCTCGAATTAACGTCAGTCAATCTTGTGCGCAATTTTTTACAGCAGAGAATAAATCAACGATATAAATCGACTTTACGTTAAGTGGGCTGAGAAGAGAGACAACTGATTCCGTTTACTTGAATTGACTTCTTTGCTCTACAATGTAGAGTCAACATATAGTCAACAGTGATGATGAACGGTGATTCAGTTGAATAAAATCCATGTTACTAAATTTTCATTAGCCGCCCATGAGCTGCTGGCATTTTGTCTCCAGCGTGTGGGAGGCAGCTCAACAGAGTAAATAAAAGGCTGTCACTCAAAACGCCAAATGCTTTCACCTTTGGACCTAAAGTGGGTTTTAACAACTGGGTCATTGTAGGTAATGATTGTCATTATAATCGAGTTTATTTTATGGTCGGGTATGATTATAGGAATTGGAAGCATATTCCGACCGAGAAGCTTCATTTTTTTTTCTTTGGCGACAGAATTGTATTTCTAGCATTCATTTTCCTTCTGACACAACGTTTCTCTACAGAGAAAGACCAGAGAAGTCTAAATGAGGCCCAACACAGGTCATTAGCGACATCATCAACGTCTTAGCCGGACGTGGAAATAAACACAAGTGAAGTGATTTCCAACTTTGCGTGAAGAAGCAAATGTCAAACGACAGCTGGACCTCGTTTACTTGCAAAATATCGCTTTACACACATGCCACTGAAAAATTATGTTTGGACATTAACGTGCTGCACAATTAGGACGGCTCAAAGGTTCGAGGTCGATTGAAATAATGCGGAACGCTGATTGATCTCTGATTGGTTTGTTGAAGCAATTTTTCCTTACAGGCCATATTTCAAAACGGTCATAAAATGTATCACTTTTCATATTGAAAAAAAATAAGGCACTGGGTCATAACATAACATAATAACATAACATAACATAACATAACATAACATAACATAACATAACATAACATAACATAACATAACATAACATAACTGTCACACACATATGGAAGAACATGAACGCAATGAAAATAAGCTGGAAAATTAGTTTCGGAAAATTTGATCTTTGACGTGTATTGCCGTCATTGGTTGTGAATGAGTTGATAATTTTTCGCAGGACTGCTTACTTTTCCTTGAGCCATATTATTCTCAAGTATCCGTATCCTTACTTGAGTACATTTTTTGTCTACTCGACCTACCTCTGCGTAAATAACGCCATCTCATATCTGTGATGTGTGTATAATGTATGCATGTGTGTACGCATTTCCTCATCTCTTTTCATCTTTTGATTGCTTTAATTACAGACTAAGTGGCAGCTTCCCACTCGCTTGCAGAGTGAAAACAAACGCACATAAAAAGAAGCCACACACACATACACACAGTCAAAAGTCTTTCCTCTTTGATGGTTTGCCTGCTGGTGATGTCTTTCATCGCCTCCTCTTCCTAATACCTTGTTTGGCTCTTTTTCGACTGGCTGAGCCACAATGTCTCCATCTTGTCCCTCTGACTTGTTTATTTTGTCGTGCCTCTAAAGGGAAAGCTTCATCTGTAGCCTGGAATGTATTTGTATTCCTTATTGGACCGTGCAGCTAAAGCATTTTTTGTCTGTCTAAAAAAAAAAAAAATTGGATCATTTAAGAATGCATGAGGCACACTTCCTCACAGATCTTGCGTCTGAAGTAAGTGGGTGGATTTATTGAGAGGTGCTGACAAGAATACCTGACATAGGTTATGAATGACCTTCTAGTCAAGAGTAAACAAGTTTCTTTGACAGATCCGAGCACTATGAGAGCCTTCCCTGCGGTTGCATAAATGCGATGCATGATGACATGATGGATGGAAGCGTTTGGGGGGTCAAGGAATTCCTCCAAACTCAAATCAGAGGAAATCATCATCGGAAAGTTTCATGCCAACAGCTGGCAATGGTTTGCCTTCCTTCTTCTCACCTAATGTTGCTTTCTCTCCTGAGACAAAAGGAGTAAAAAAAAAAAAAAAAAAAAAGCATGCCATCATCTATGCTGCAAGGCTACATAAGAATCGGATGAGTAAAGCAACATGGTTCACGGGTGACTTCACTCTCGCCAATTGCCTTCAATAAATCATCCCACGCTTGAGGCTCTACAGCTGCGGTCAACCCACTCCAAGAACTCGCCTTGTGCCAATAATCTGGTGGCTCCTTTGCAACATGTCACTGTTTGTTTTGTTTTTTTCTCAGGCGGAATGGGTCTGTATTTTATTTATCAGTGTAATTAGATGAAAACTAGCCAATTTGAGCAAACGTAATGCAGGAGTGCATCATGGCCTCATAATTTGCTACAGATCCGTGTAGTATTTTTCAATCAGCAAGGACATGAATACCAAAGCACTATTTTTACTAAGAATCTTTTTTGGAAGTGGCGTGACATCTTTGTGATGTCTTCATTATTACACCAGTTTGCTTTGAATTGGAATTTCCAATCACGTCATCAGTCACAATCTGTTGTTTGACTTTAAAATATAATAAATAAATATAAAAAATAATAAATAAATAAATAAATAAATAAATAAATAAAAATATAAAATATATAAATAAATAAATAAATATATATATGTATATTTTTATATATATATATATATATATATATATATATATATATATATAAAAAATATAAAGAATATATATATAATGAATAAATGGGCCCCTGGAACTCTATAAATTTCCCTGTGCTTATGTGTTTTGGATGTGAATCAAATCTGACATTTGTACATAAATCACCTCGCTACTACAGGGAAACACACGGATCCACTCAACAGGGTTGATATGGATTTAGTGTAAAGCAACATGGTGCTGAAATGGCTAAACTAGATTCAATTCAGACTTTTTTTTCTTGCTCTCTCTCACTCCACCTTCAATCCTCAAAAGATATCTTTACATCTTTTGAAGATTACATCCCCGTCCTCTTGCGGCTTCCTCTACCTGTGAACATGAAAGTCTTGACGGCAAGAGGGGCGGCTTTGGGGTCTTGTAGGGGTATGAAGAAGTGTATGTGTGTTGAGACAGATAGATTTCCACCTCCAGCAGCTGCAGTTCAAAGTCAGCCAGCAGACTTCAGAAGCTCGGCAGGACCCGGCTTGTCCCCAACCGGGCCGAGCTGCCGAGCTGCCTGTCTGCGGGCAGGACTTCCCCTGAGGGCCCCGGGACAGTCAGGCGGCACCATGAAAACAATTATGCAGACAGGCGGAAGGTGTGCTTGCTCACAACCTCACACATAGCCCCCCCTCCAAAAAAAATCCTTTAAGCACTCTCCCGTGGGATGGTGTTACTAAATTAATTAGGAAATAAGTCCACTCACAACAAGATAAAGACGACCTTCTTACAAAGCAGAGCAGAACAGATGAAGCACAGTAAATTGTTTGTAACCTTAGGCTGAAATCTTTGCACCAACACGCAGCTTTCATGCATTCAGTCTGTTTGAGGATGTGCCTGTCATGCATGCTAATAAAGCAAACTTTGCACAGCGTGAAGCACTTAGCAGGCAAACTTTACATCTGCATTACACGTGCTTGGCTAGCGCTGGCCCACCAGTCAAATACAACAATGTTATCTCATTGATGGAGCGATTCGCTAATCAAAACTAAACATACAAACGTGACAAGGATTTATTTGGATTCAAGTAAAAATGAAAGCCAAGTAATGAATGAAGACTGCTTAGGAATTTCTCCCAAATCTTGTAGAAATCTGTCCAAGCATTCCACAGCTGCTTTGAGATCTTACCTGCGATGATCTTCGGAGGTAAGTGGAAGGCACACCAGTGGATGTTGCTCTTCAGCTGGCAGTCCTGGTCCACCTTGAGCAGGATCAACCTGGAATTAGCATCACTGACAGTCTGACTATGAAGGTCTCAGTCCACACAAGTGAACATGACTCTCCGCATCCACTTTTTGCGTGTCTGCAGGCTCCTCCTTAATGGGGAAAAGTGGAAAGTTTCTCCGCCCTGTGACAGATCAGAGCAGGTAAACTCCTGGCATGGAAGGAGGGTGGATGCAGGTCCTGACTCGACTGTGCCCTCTAGCGTCCATAAATAGGTAGTAGCAGTAAAAAAAAAAAAACTGCCCCATACTAATTTTACCACTTTTGCTCCTCCAGTTCAGGTTTCAACATGAAGCTTGGATTTCTGAATAATAATGAGATTTAAATTGATGACTTGAGTGCCAGCATCACAGTATTAAATGTTGCGCTTTTTACTATACAAATAATTATCCCCCCCCCCCCAAAAAAAAAATGCTGATTAAGATTCATTGTATGTTCCCTTAGTGGTAAGGGTAAAAAAAAATATTCTGGGAAAAAAACAAAAGTCAGCAATCTGGTCTGGGATCCAAGTATATTTTGGGGGGATTCAGTGCCCCCGCAGCCCCCCCATCTAGCTCCGCCAAGGTCTAAGACATCGCCACTGTTTTTAGTATAGACAAATAAAGAAAAAAATGCCTCGTCATCATTTTATGTCCACCGCTGAATCTTTCTGCACAAGACTCAATGCATAGACACTCGTGGGTGATGTTGGTTGTCTGAAAAAGACCGAAGCCCCGTCTTGACCTCCCTTCCTTCCTTCCTTCCTCTCTGCCACTGCTGTCTCCCCTGCCACAGGAAAGATGAGATAAAAGCTTCTTTGAAAACTCAGGGTCCTCTAATTACTTTACGCTTCCCCCATTTCCTTGTGTTTCTCTCTGACCACAGTCTCGTCTCCTCACTTCTTATCTTTACCCTTTGGTGGTCATTCACTCTTTCAATCAGCATCCCTCACTTACTAACCTATTAGAAGCTTCTTTCTTTTTCACATCCTTTTTCAACATGTCATTTATGTTGAGTCAGGGGCTTTCTCTGTAGAGAGAAAAAAAAGAGGAGAGCGGAAGAGATTAGATTAAATACAGGATGAGGATATGATAAACAACAAGAGTAATGTGACAACAAATGTACACTACACCGCCACAAATCCTGATTCAGTATGACGGGTTGGAGTAAGAAATAAATGAGCCACAGTGCAGCACAAAAAGATTAAATATGAAAGGATGAGGGATGCTTAAACGGCGTTTTAATCTATAATGAAGCAACATTAAAAATAATGAAGCTACAAATTGATGATATGAAAACATGTCGGCAAAAGGAGTAAAATAAAAAAAGTCTCCATCCTTCCGTACCTCATCTATGGGGCAAGTATTTTCTATATTCTTAGCCAACACTTAAAAAAAGTATATATATAAATCTCCAAACTTTCTTTGACCTCTCAGCACTCCCGTCAGCCAATACTCATTTTCACACATTTACTAACAAGTCCATTACAAAGAGGGGGTAAAAAGAAAAGACCCTGTTTCCATGGTAACTGCTGCATCAGCTAACCTATTTTTGCATGAGCCAAGGCCACTGGCTGATGAGGGAACAAAGATACAAGTACACACATGTAGCTTACCATGTAAACAATATGTGACATAAAAGCACAATAAATTGTTGCTCATTTCAGTATGGAGGGAAAAACAGACTTTGCTTAAGTCAGGTGAGGATAGCAATTTTCAAACTTTAGGTTGTTTGCAAATTCAACCTTTTTACGACTTCATGACCGTAGCTATGTTAGCCTCCTTAACAGACAATTTAATTGCCTTGGTTTTACCACTGCAGCTCCAAAATAGCTTCTTATCACTCTTAGCTTCTGCTTAAAAGGGATTGAGAGGGATTTTCATCCAATAATCACTCTCCAGCACTTCTCACTCTACCTTTAAATCTCAATTATCAGCAGCGGGAATGTATATGAATCGGATAAAACACGCCGAGCGCAAGACCTGGGTGACAATGATAAAGACTGGGAGAGATGAAGAGTGGCTTGTTGCCAGCACTCGTGAGCGAGGCCTTTAAATCAGGCCTTGACAACATCAGACTGACATTCGCTTTAGATGAGCCGCTGTGGCATTGCAATATTCCACAGTCTTGCTACGGGCTGTAAATAGAGCTTGAAGAAATGCCAGGTCCCCGTGGACATTATGCAGCGGGACCCCGATTTCAAGTACTTGACCTTCGTTTTACTACCAGACAGTCTCATTGCAGTTCAATCAGAATTTCATTTTAGCACCAATATATGAACTAAACCCCCTCTTTATATACAGTCAGTGGCCACCTCAATACGGACACCTGTGTGTTGACTCTCATTTAACACGTTTGAGTGTGAGTTGTTAATTCTGAACACCGCTGAATCCCCCAGTTTTAAGTGGGTGTGTACACTTATGCAACTTCTAATTGGATCAGTTATCATTTACATATATTATTAGTACTCTTGTGTAATAAAATTGTGCCTTGGCATTTTCTTCATGAGCATTTTCATTGTGGGTGGCAATTACCCCATACCCCCCCCCGCCCCCCCTAACACCGCCCTGCCACTCACCGTGCAAAGTCGCATACTGACACGGGGACGAACTAGCGCATTCACTCCTGATCCCTCTGGCGCTGAATGATTGCAAGAGTGGCGCAGGTCTCAACAGGTGGACGGTTAACGTAGGCCCGCCCGCATTCACGGCTGATAACACTCAACTCCATATGGCTTCCAATGTTGTGTTAGCAGGCGGCAGTAATAATACTGCAAGCTGTCTAAATAAACTCTTAAAAAAAATAGTGCAACTGCATAATTTAAAAAAAAGGAGTGGATGAGAATGTAGTAAATATCCAGGAGTACCAAGGATTTGGGACGGAATCACACTTTTATAAATAAACAACACAAATTCTACTTATAACCGCTAGAGGGCACTAAAAGACAAGTTTTACTCGTGATGTTAGTTGCCGCTTTGCAGGTACACAAGCTCCGGTAATAATAAAAAGTACTTAAAAAAAGACAGAAAACAAATAATGATCTTTTGCATTGATGACCATCATTCGAGAGGCAAAAGTGAATATTGTATAGTCGACAATTTAGGATCTGGATCGAAGGCTGCAGGTAAAACGCAAAAAACATAATATGAGTGCACTTTTACGGCACAGTCAAGTTAAACCACAACGATAAACACACTAAGCTCCACTTATGAACAGATTAAGGGTGAGCTATTTTTTATTTGAGGGGGAAAAAGATTATTTTTTTCCTCGCCTACCCAGTGCGACTTATTGTCGTAATTACTTCACTTATTAGCTCTTGCTTAGTCATATGGCCGATTATGTTGATTGACAAGTTGTCTGGTCTGTGTGTTCTTAATCAATTTGACTGTGCGCACGCGCCACGATTGCGATAAGTGATGATGACGAGGATGAGGATGGCGATGAGAGCGTGACCTCAGCGCCTCCAGCACAGCCGCGAGAAACACGATCGGATCGCGCGCACACAAAAGCGGACGGACACACGGCGGGGGAGGCGCACAGACACACTGGAGGCGAAAGTGCACGACGACGCACGCGGGGCGTCCCTCGACTGCTTCCCGTCTGCTCGCCTCCCAGAATGTTCTGTGCTCGAGGTCCGTTCCTCCGTCACAAGAACCAGCAGCAGGAGCAGCAGCAGCAGCAGCAGCACCCGCCGCCGCCGCCGCGTCTCCACGGAGCCTGAAGCCCAGATGATCACCCTCTCCGCCGACATGGACGAGTCTTCGTCGTTACTGGATCTCTTGGAGTGCTCGGTGTGCCTGGAGCGCCTGGACACCACGGCCAAGGTGCTGCCGTGTCAGCACACCTTCTGCCGCCGTTGCCTGGAGAACATCGTCAGCTCCCGGAACGAGCTGCGTTGCCCGGAGTGTCGCATCCTGGTGGACTGCGGAGTGGATGATCTCCCGGCGAACATCCTGCTCGTTCGCCTCCTGGACGGCATTAAACAGCGGCCTCAGCGAGGCGGAGCTGGAGCGGGCAGCAGGCAGCCCATGGCCGGGGGCTCGCTGCAGATCTGCGCAGCTGGGATATCGGCGTCTCCTCCGGGCAATGCCGTGAGAGAACTGCCCGTCGCTACCCGGAGCTCTCCTGTAAAGGTAGCTCATCTTCTCACTTTTTCTCTGCACTTTTCCAATTGATCGGATCTTGCACTTCCTTGATACTACTTGTTTTCCATTCTGATGTGACAACAATGACAACAGCGCTGCTGTCTCTCCTGCTGCAGTGCATCACCGGGTGAACACTGGATACATTGTGCAGATATCTTTCCAAGATTCTATCCCGATTATCTCTGGTGATTTGTAGCTATAAAACCGAGGATGACTTAGTTGCTCTTTGCTTTTCTTGTATGGGTTCACATATTGCATCACTGATTGTCTGATGATAGGGAAGCATCAGAAACTTACCTGGTAACACGATCCCATGCAGGCAGCAGGAGGCACAAGTGTAATGCGCACGAGTGAACTGCAGATGACTCATCTACTGAATAATATGTGTTATCCTTGTATCTTTCATCTCACTTGGCATAGTTGGACTTTGAGTGTGAATTTGTGCTCATGGTCCTTTAAAAAAAAGACACTTTCATGAGCTCAGTAGTTGAAGAAATCCAGATTGTCTGCAGTGTATCCAGGGGATCAGTTAGTTTTATCATGCATGTCCAAAAAAGTGCAAGGTGCTAGTTTTATTCCATATAAAAAGGAGAATAAAACAGTTTGTGATATATTAGCAGGTGTTTCCTGCAGGTGGAATGTTTTCAGAGTGACTCAGTATTGGCATGCAAGGTGCATGACGATGTTTTTCCTGCAGTCTGAAGCAGGTTGATCCAACAATGGAGCCCATAAAGTCAATGTTAAATCAAGGGTCGCTCCAAGACAATTGTTTCCGCATTAGGAAGTGAACTCAAGAGAGCAGAAAATCACTGTCTTGTTTTGAGCTATGCACGCCAAGGTGGATTCTCAAGATGGCCATTTAGTGCCTTTAGTAGTCCCCACAGATGATGCTGTCAGAGTTTAATTTCAAGCATGTGCTTATGAACGCATCTTTTTCCGAGCACCGCTTCATAAACATCGCTCTTGTCGCTTGGCTTCTAATCAACTCGATAAATATTCGTCGTCACCGGTTACTTTTGGCGTCGTGTTTTTCTCCTGCTTTGACTCTCCTGCTTCTCAAACATTATGCAGAAAGACACAATTTGTTGGTCTCTTTTGTCTTTCACCAACAATGTGTAGTGTTTATTTCAGGACTGTGTGGGATGTGGAACAAAAACTTCCAAAGTCTGGTATGCAGCATTGTTTATCTTCATTTACCCCTCAAAGATCCAGTAACGCCTCACTTCTGAATTTTAATCTTTTTGCGTGTCAGTGCTTTGCCACTTGTATATTTGCTTCTTTGAAATGTGATGGGAGCTGACAGCAACCAGCAGGCAGTGGCACTGTTTAAGCAAAAGTATTGGGACACTTGGCAACGAAACATCCATCCATCCGTCCGTCCGTCCGTCCGTCTGTCCATCCGTCCACTCACAGAGCAGCACCACATGGAAACAGTGTCCACCTACTTACAGGCACGCAATATATCGTCTCCTCTGTCGGAACAATGGCTGTTGCGGGACTATTACTATTCCGCCTCTATCTTCTTGCTCTTAATTACATGCCGCATCTCTTCCAGTCGACCTTACTGTCTGACATGTTGCGGTGCAACGTCCAATGAAAGCCCATTAAGGAAAAAAAAAAATCACTTTAGGATTCGCATTGTAGTGATGTTCGTAGCAACGCAAACTCATGAACTGTAAGTTCATATTTGCTGTCACCACTTATACAAATTCCCAATTAGGATTGGGCTTCTATGAATAATGAGGCTAATAAAGTCAGGCCCTCCGCTCTCTTTCTCTCTCTCTCTCTCTCTCTCTCTCTCTCTCTCTCTCTCTCTCTCTCTCTCTCTCTCTCTCTCTCTCTCTCTCTCTCTTCCCAATAAGACTTATCTAGCAAAGTGACCATTGATTGATGCAGTGGAGTGATTCGGAATGATGAAGTGTAGCCGCAGCCAGAAAGTCGACTATGGCCATGAAATGCAATTTAAATCTTCCGGGACATTTCCGCCAACACTTAACACCCCGTTTCCATTCATTCAATATTCCTAACCTTTGGGACATCAAGTAAAGAGTACACATAGTAAGTTTTAACATTCATCGCAACATAGCTGAACTAATCAATAAATCAATCAGTCGGTCCTCCGCCACGAATATGCACGCAGAAATGTACACACAGGGTTGAGACCGGACTGTTTGCTTTCGTCCGCCCCCAACTGCGAAACCACTCGACTGTTTGTGTGTATGCCACTGAACACACACACACGTGCTTGCACAGACACACACACACACACACACACACACACACACACACACAAACTATTACGATCCACAATCCCCCTGTAGCCACTTTGCCCAAGTCCCCTCCAGGCTCCCCAGAGAGCATTGCTCCATGATAAAAGTGAGAATTAATCTCCTCCACGGGGTACGGGGCCGGTGTGCGGGCCCCCCCCCCCTTTCTGCACGCAAAGAACACGGGGCCTCACAAGAGGACAAAAATCTGACATGACACTCACACACGCCATTATGGAGGGTGTCAAATGGGTCAAAAAGAACACTACTTCAAGTGGTGAGGAGTGTAAATACGGTGTTGCTATGGAACCTGAAGAGCAAGCAGAATTGCTGAGTCGTCAGCAAGACCAGCGTTTTTTTTTTATGCTCGTTGGGCTTTGACCAATAGGACTTTGTCAAGATTGATGAATTCCTTGCTCCCTTGAAACATGATAGTGGGCCTCTGGAAGAAAAGCCATTGCTGCACTTGATACATTTTAGAAAGAAGAAATACGCAGACTTTTGGCTGCACATCAAAACATATTTACTTTTACTTTTTTGTGTTTTTTTTTTCCTTTGTGAGCAGAGCTCTGAGGCTTCAGTGCAACTGTGTGTGCGCCTGTGTGCGTGTGTGTAGCTACTTCTGGCTGATTTATTTACCATGTTTTTTCTTATCCAGCTATCCAAACATGTCAAAGGAAATCAACATTTAATGGCCCTTAAATACAACTTAAATGTGGTTATTTTGTTGTCTCCTTCAGGATGATGAATCATGCACTGAAAAAAAATAAAAAAATGAAATATATTAAGAGCACGTATGCTCATATTTTGATCAGATTTTTTTTTTTTATCTCACATCTGGTTAGGAAGGTCCAATATGGCCCCCAAAAGCACAAATAAAAAAATGTGCATGCACATAATCGCTGCTAAAGCCTTGTCCGCAATTCCCACGGGTATATTGGTGGAATCTCATCAATTCCATCCCCCAGTCTAACAAGTTCACACATAGACATTAGGGTAAAGGTCAACTCCTTCACTTGGTGGGCAAGTGATCTTATGGAAATGAGGGTGAGATGTCAGTGGTCAGTGGTCAAGACCCCGCATTTCACTGGTGGCATTTAAAACACTATCCGTACCGTAAAGTAGTCAACATGTCAAAACATTGAAACAAGTCAAACTCTTTTTAATTTATTTGTTTGTTTGCTGTAACCAAATAATAACCACTCAAATATCCTGTAGTCAGACTCTTGAATGATAAATTCATAACTTTCCCGGGGGGGGAGGAGGAACAGATTAATGACATTTCCATTCAATTCAATGGTGAAAGATGATTTGAAATATGAATTTTTTAGGCAGTCTCCCAAAGTAAGCACAAGTGCTTACACGTTCAAATGTTGCAGGTCCTTCCTATAGACTCGCCAAAAGGCCTCTCCCTCTTCTCCTCGACTTTCCCTCTAATGTGTAGTTGTTGAAATGTGCCCACCGACCACTTTAAAACCGGGCGGGCAACAGAAACTTGGCAAGAGTAGTGTCGAAAGAAGAAGAAAGAAATGAGCGCAAGCATGCATACACACACACACATATGCAGGCACATTTGAGGAGAAGCGGGACGTACGGCCATGAATGCAGGTCTCTCTCTTCGCCGACCTGCTGTTCCCTCTCACGGCTCTCCGATTCAATCCGTCACCACCAATGTCTTTTGGGTCTTTGTGAAAATCTGTCTCTATGTCTCCCTACCAGCCAACCCACCCATTTCGCCTGTGGGACCGATTGAACTTTCCATGGTTGTTCAGTTTCTTTTCACCAAACATTTTTTTTTTGTATTCAAAATTCACCGTAAGTTCCTCGCTTAACTTAGACGATCTGAATATAACAACGGGCGACGTCAAGTATTGAATAAAAGATTAAATATGAACAATGCATCAAATAGTTTCCATTTATGCTGCAAGCTCTGCTTTTGAAAACAGTCTCACATTTGGAGTGGGGGTTAACTTAAGAACATCCCAGGTTATTTTGGGACACTGTGATCCACAACATTCATGGCTGTAGTACAGCTGCGATCGTCTTTCCGTTCTGACGTCTGCTCCGAAACATTCCCTGTTGGATCTGTTATGAGTCACGGGAAAAGTGTATGCGTTGGTATGTCGGTGGCATGTGATTGCGGTTGGTGGGTGTGTTAAATGTATTCAGCGTAGAGATATGTATTTATGTTATGTGAATAAATCGTCGTGTGTGGTATATGCAGCTGATCTCGTACGATGGGAGGAAAGTGAACGACAAAGTTTATGTGCGTGAAAATTTCGACAATTATGTAAACAACAAAAGTTCAAAATTGGATTTTTGGATTTTCGCTATAAATGATGGGAACTTAGATCATAAAGGATTTTTGTTTTTCTGCATTTATCTGTTTGTTCATGCGATTAGGTGTTTCTTCAACATTCACAGACAAGACGTATTACCAAAGACTTGTTGCCATGGCAACATAGATCAGTCTGGCACTCAAATTCTTATCCCTGTTATGTGAATCTTGGAAGTGAAGAAAAAGTGTCTTTCTTGTCATTGTAGGGTTAGGCCAATGTTTTCTTAGATTATCCACTTGGGCTTTTAATCATGTCAGATGAAATATCTCAATATATCAGAAAAACTGAAATTATTTTTCAATGAACATCAACCAAGCCATTTGGTAATATTCCACGGTTAGATCCAACGCCACGTTTAAAAATTCTACTCGATTCAACTTCAACACAATTTCCTGCAAGAAAGATAACAGTGCAGAAAACTCTTTAGCACTCACAGCACAGCAGGCCTCCAGGAAATCACACAGTGATAATAGTTCAACCGATCCTTGTCGAAAATTTATCAAAGGTATGCAACCTGCGGTCACGTCACAAATTGTTTCCGGCGTGAAAGACGCAACTGTTTGGTCTCAATTTTAGCGTGTGTTTGGAACTGAAATCTGATTTCAGGACTGAAGAACACATGCTGCGTTGGAATAAAAGGGACAGATAGGAGCTTTTGCTTTGGTTCTGGCTGACTCGTGTTCTATGCAGCTAGAGTCGTTACAGTTATTAAGTTGTAAATCTGACTGGAAATCTATCACTGCAAAGTTTCTTACAATTCTAGATCTCTTTTATTCTTTTTTGTCTTCATCTAGCAACAAAGCAGATGAGTATGTCTAATTTAGATCATTTGAATCTCCAATGACAATTTGCTATGCTGAGGATTTGGTTACTCCAATTTGTCGTTCCTGCTATGAAAGAAGTTTTTCCTGCACTTTAACTAGTTTTTATACACACAGGAATAATTTGAGTGGTGTAAGAAGAGAAAATATTGAGTGGAGGAGGACAAAGTGTCTGGAAACAAATTGTCACAAAATTTGCTACTCAGCATGAAAACAGGAGACTCGTGCTAGTGCTTCTATCTTTCTTTCATACATATGTTGAGGCATCATTTTGTATTTGTGAAGACAGGACTGGCCAAGTCCAGTTCTGCAGAGTTCTTATATAGCCTGTTTCAGGTGTGTCCCTACTCCTGCACACCTAAAGCAAATGACCAGCTCATCAGAAAGCATTGGGAAAGCCTGATGGCAATCCTGATGGTTTGTATCAGGTGTGTTGTAGTTTTTGTGGATCTGGATTATACCGATTTAAAAAAAAAAATGCATCATGAAGAAGAACCTAAATATATAAATTGCTCCGGCATATAGGTTACATTTTTGTTGGTATTTTATTTTTCAAAAACTGAAAAATAAACAGGAGAACTCTGAATCGGCCACCCAAAACTTTAGTTCCCTAATCGTAGGTGAATTTTTGGTGCGGATCCAAATCCTAATTTTAATCCATACAAGTCTTAGCTGAATATAAATTGGAGAACCAGCCAAAAAGGAAAAAAAAAAGTGATTTATAGTTTGAAAAATACAGTGACTCATTTATCGTGATGTATGGTTCAAGCTTTTCCAGATCATGTTTATTCTGTTGGAGCGGCTTAATTAGGCTTTCCTTTTCTTCTATCTCATTTCAATGACTAACAATTTAGTCTACATCTGTAATGCTGTAAAATCCTGCCAGTTTCAACATTGCGCATATTCATGCAACAGACACCAGCGTTGACAGTCCTCAAACTACAAAGTAGCCTCGTCTGAATACCAAAGCATCCTTCAGCACCGCTGCGCGTCACTGTCATGTGTCATTTCCCCTTTCTCTCCCTTCACCCTCATCACTCCCATCTTTTTTGTCCGAGTGGTGCTTGTGCCATCTCAGAGCGACTTTGAGCAAACGGTTGCGGCCGTTTTGCTACTCAATTCGCTATTCAATTCGCTATTCATTCCCTTCATGGGTCCTCAGACAGCTGGCTGGAGTCCCAACTCATCTCGGGCTTCCGCTACCAGGTCCTGCCAGCTCGATTAAAGCGCCACAGGTCATCAAGCCGTTGATTTGGCACGAGCTGCCTATTGCATTGGAAAACCTCTTAGTATGCCCAAACTGTGGTTTTTTTTTAGAAAGTGCAAACAACTTTTAGGTTAATCCTAAGCATACTATTCTCTTCAACTAAGCCCTCTTTAGCCTAGCGATACACGGGATATATTTTCTGGTGAAAAAAATGGCAGATACAAAAAAAGATGTGGACACGTTTCAGAAAAAGATCATCTGTCATTCAGGGATTTGAACTTGTCACAGATGAATTCATAAATTGCACCAAATTACAGTGATGAGTGACAAAGAAATGTCACAGCTAATCACACTTCACCGAGAAATCACTTCCACTTACTTACCCATTGAAACGGTTTAATCCCGTTTTAATTGTACGCTTGAAAACAAAGCGACTTCAACTTCCAGAGGTCATTTTTTTACATTTCATTTCACTCCGTCATAAGATATAGTATATCCATTGTGTCCCAGTTCCAACCCACATGCAAGTCCCAGAACAATTTCTTTCCTGTAATCAAGGCTAAAATATGACTATGGGCTTAAACTAAGTGCTGTGTATGTCCCTCAACGTACTTTTCTTGCAGTCTTCAAAGATGCTGGCTTTAGTTGTGATGGCAGCATTAATCAAGTGGGTGGAAATGTTCAGGAAAGCCACAGGAGATACAGACGCTGTCGTAAAACTGGGACAGTGTCAGACCCCGAGGCCGTGGCTTTCCCTTTTTCCTCTCTGAAAATACTTTTTTTTCATACATTAACCCCATTTCTGTCCTTATCAACTCTTGTTTTTCTTTTTGCCGCAGCCTCCCCCGGTTCACCTCAACCGCTACGCCGCTCATTATCTTTTCTCCGTTCGAGCCCATTGTGTGTTTTTGTGAGAGATGAGAAAGGAAGCTGTCCTATCAAAGTGATTTACAAATTGCTGTGATCAGAACATAGACGAAACCATAGAGGAGGCTTTAGAGGACACGCACAATAGCACAAGCTGCTGTGAAACCACTTTTGAAAGATTCTGTGCTCAGACTGCAGAAGACAAGCAGGTAGTTCAAAAAAGAGTTGATTAAATTTGTTCGTCATCAAAACATGATGTGATTCAAGATGAATACATTTATCAAGCATTGAAATACATATCCAAATATGTCGCAATGTTTGTTTGTTTAGAAACTAAAATGATAGCCCCGTGAGATTTAAAGCAGAGAAATAATTCGCTCAATGGTTTATTTCCTATTTTGTTTAAATTGCTGCCAAGTTAAATTGGAATAAAGCTTGTAGAACTGGCACTTGCACAAGAGGTTCTTATCAGTACTTGTGGTTACCGACTGTGGCCAGGAAGTCTCACATAAACATACTGAAATGTACAATATAACCTCTACGGAAAACCCGAAATGGAATTCTGTGTACATTTCGATCTAAGATAATTCAAATATGTTTTACATTAAACAGCAAACAATAGAATTTCTCTAATGGCTGCTTCCGTTCTACTACTGACTTCTTCTTTGCTCCCTCTCCTCTTTTCTTTTTCTGTCTTTGAGTGACACAGCAAAGCTCTTTTATATCTGCTGAATTCAGCCGTCCCCCCCCCAACACACACACACACACATACACTTTGTTAGACATTAAAACAATGTCAGCAGGAAGGCTTTTCCCGCCTGGTTGTTTCCGGTTCCTTTTATGTCTTCTATATATGATCATGGTGGTATTAAAGTAAAGTCCACAGGCGCAACCACTCGGTCACGCTTGTTCTTCTCTTCATTTGCCACCAGAAAATTACATTCCTGCCGCTGTTGTTCTCTGTGATGTCCCTGTCCTAGATAAGTCACCTCTGTCCCATGGCGCATGCAGATAAACACACTTGAATGAAGCAGTGTAAACACAGAACTGTATTGCCCACTGTGTGGCATTGTTTTTTGGGTTTGTTTTTCTGATATATTTGCATTTTATTCTTACAGATTGCTCTCTACATGAAGAAATATTCTCTCATCTTTTGTGTACTTGTCTATCATCCAAACGGGTAGTAGATTAGAATCAGGAATTGAATCCTAGCATAATACGAAAACAACACAGTCCGCTATCTACGCTAGCACTAATTGAACGGTTTATTTATGAGTTAATATGACAACTAAACTGGGAAACGAGTTGTAAGAGGACTTCCATACTTAAAATGTCTCAAAGCAGATTTGAAGCAGTATCACACTTCACCGTAGATACCAACGACCATATCCAAAAATGCTTACGGTCTTTAGCAGTGTTGCTCACTTCATATGTACATTTTGTTGGGCCAAACAGAAACACGTGTGTTCCCAAGCTGTAAAAGTCAATTATCGAGGGGGTGGAGTACAAAAGCCTCAATGTTAGCCATCCCAAAAGCAGTAATCCCATTACTGCTGCTTTTTAAACAATGTCTGGTTTTGCTTGTCCTCCCCCTTAATGGTCCTTCCCCAATGTCGAGCAATTCTGCTGACTGACATTCCTTTTCTCAGACAGACTACATTCCTGGCCTCAAGCTGTACATAGTCTCTGAAACCACAGCGATATTACATGCAAACAGACAATTGCTTATATCCAACCCAAAGATACACACACACGCACACCAAGCTGATTGAGCAGCCTGTAACAACAGATGGGCCCAACCCCGCAGATGTTTGTGTTGTTGTCAATCGTGAATAAAGATTGCTTGTTGGATATAATTGAATCTTATGACCAGTGTGTAGTTTACCATGCAGAACGCATGCAATGTGCTTTAATGCTTTGCCCCCCACACCGACAGACACTGATTCATTATTCACTCGTGGTCCATAAATGGACAGCTGGGGTAGAGTGGTGTCCCACCGGTAGTGTAAATGTGCGGGTGTCTACGTCAGCGTCTTCTTGCATGTGCTGTGTATGACATTTGGACTTAGTTTGGTCTTCACTCACAAGGCTGAGGATGGTCTCCTTGTGGTCACTCCTCTGTCTGTGTGTACAGTATGTGTGTGGGTGTGAGGCCACTGTTTAAACCCGTCATCTTTGTGAGGTATTTCGCAACACTGTCTTAAAGAAGCACAGTCCAGTTAGCATTAAGCTAGCAAAGGTCACTTGGAAAAATTACAATCAGCAAATTGAACTTTAATTTCCACCGCAGGCATCAAGGAAATTCAGTCCATTCCGAAAAATATCACTGGATTAAATGGCGGTTTAGCTAGAAAAACAGGCATATGTTCTCATTTATTAAAATGGATTATCCCAGTGGAGTCACTTTAATACGATCTGATTCAGTCCATTATTCCACCAAATTTTCCATTTAAACCATATTGTGCTGGTTAGGTCAATATAATCCAAGTTTTAATAATCCACTTTTGGACCTGCATGATCCATGACGATGATTTAGTTCACTCTACTTTAATATCAGTGCAGTGTAATCCGGTTTAGACTGGTTTAGTTCTCATAGAGGAGAAGTGAATGTGTCCCAGCAGGAGACTGAATGTGTCTCTCTCTCCGCCCGAATGAGGTTATGATTGACCTGCACTGTGGGCAGATGGAGTTTGTGCATGAGTGTGTGTGTGTGTGTGTGTGTGTGTGTGTGTGTGTGTCATGCAGTACCAGCTTCACCGCTTTTATAGCTTTGGCAAGTCAAAGCCACCCCACCGCCCCTAGCACATACAGTCTATACTACTGTGGTCACATGTCTGGACATAGTCTGCCTCATATAATTGCTACACAAAGAATATGAATGCAAAGCATCTAAAATACGGTATGTGTGCGTGAGTCTATGCATGTGTGTGAGACAGAAACGGGAAATATGGCCTTGTTGATTGAGCCAACCTCAGACAGACTGACGGAACCTCAATTATAGCTGCAGCCACCTATTTCTGGCAGCGTGTGTGTTTTTGTGTGTGAACCCGTCATGGATTGTATTTCAGTGTGTTTGTTCAGGAAGGTTGTGGTTGTTTCTCAGACAAAAAGATTTTTTTTTTTTGTAAAATCCAGAATTGTTTAATCCGGTTGACTCACTGGGTTGTTTTAAGGAGTCCGTCGGAACACCGCACAAGCTTCCGCCGAGGAAATGCTCTCTTTGCAGTCCAATTGATTCTGGGAGTGAGCTTAATTTGTGGTGGGAAACTGAGCCAACCGCATGGTCGCCCAGTTACAAGGCATCCTCTGCGTGTACATTTGAACACTTCCTTTGCATGCTGAGGTAAACACATGGGGTCATTTGCTAGCTGCAAATCCAGCTCATGAATAAAAGAAGGTCTAATGTTGCCTCTGTCTCCTCACAGATAAAATTTTACCATCATGCAGAAGTAACAACTCACCTGCCTTGACTGTTACGACCTTAACTAACCCTATGGAGATATAAACTACGCTTCGATCGGTCCTCCTATTTCTATAGGGTGTGCAACTCGAAGGGGGGGGGGAAGTGGTTGAGAATACGGTCCAAGACCTCAACCGGCTTCTTTCGCAGTTGCCGTCAGCTGTCCAACAGTGATGATGTCAACTAGCAGCTGTTGCCGAGTGATGACATTTATAACCCCCCCAACATCCCACCCCACTCAACACAAACACAGACACCAGGACTTGTTCCGGCATTTTACGTCACTACAACAATTCCAATTGTGTTACTTGTTATCAAATGTTGTTTACTGTGAGCTGACAACGTGAAGCCATTTAAACAATGATCTCTCACAGTTGGCCTTCTTCTTGCTAATGTTTTTAAAGTGGTAGCAGATAAATGGAATTAGGTCATGGTTGCTCAGACATGCACAAACAACACAAACAAGTATTTATTCAGTGGAACATATCATATACTTCTACTCTTGGATTCTGAAAACAAAGCAGTGTTGGAGTTTTTATGTTAAAGCTCCTTAAAAGTAAGCAGCAGTGATGTTGAATTTGTACAGCTAAATTTTGAACGCTAAAGTCTGTTGAGACTTTCTAGCCAAAAAGTAAATTCTACTTTAATTTGAAGTTAATTAAAAAAGAAAAAGGCAATCTGGCAATAAAATTCAGACTGTGTCTTTGCTTCTAATGAAATGAGACAACCACAATCTTAAAGTAAGAGTCTTTTAATTTGGTTTAATCGTTGCGTTGGCAAATTAGGAAAATGTTTACTTCACTCAGCAGGGGAAAAAACAGTTGAAAAACAAAGTTGAAGTTGTGTTGCACGTCAGCTAACTTGTTAAAGTTATTAAATTGACTGGTTAGGGGCAGCCTAAAGTCTATTTATCAATAGAATTGAATCGTCCAAAAGTACTCCAAAGTAATTTAAATCATAACTGTAATTTGCAGTAAATGCTCTACTGGCTTGAAATCAGACACGACCTTTAAAAAAATATTCCATTCTCGAAATACTTTTGAACATAACTGAAAAGCCACAGTAAAATTTCAAGCAAGAAACTCCTAAATCCCTGAAACCTACTATTTAATTTGAATGCCTAATAAATTCTCTCTTATCAAGTTATTTGATTGGGTGTGATTCATACCAACTGCAATGAAAGGATTTTTTTGTAGCTCCTCGGCCTTCAGATCTGAAGAGCGGCGGCCGTATTAACAGATGAATGTGAAAGAAGCCTTCATGCCATCAGACTTGGCAGAGAGAGGGAACGAGATTTTTTTTTTCCTTGGTCTGTCTCCATCGGCGAGGTGTTAGCTGACCCCTTACATCTGTCCTGATTCCCTGCAGAGGAAGAGCAGGTCATTCGCTAATCACTTGGACAGTGAAGTGTTTCCTTTGACGGGGTAGAAATAAAGTCGATGTGTTATTTCTTTTCCTTCTTTCCCTCAGTAGGCAATTTCCCACTCTCCCTCCTCATCATGCCCCCCCCACAGCGCAGCATACCGCCGCATTTGTGTGTGTGTGTGTGTGTGTGTAAAAGGAAGGATTTGCTCTGAATAAGATGTTTGCCAAAATAAAGGTTTAATCTTCTTTAAAATAGAATTATAGCCTATGTGCGCACACCAATGTTAATCTGTTTCGGATCACCACCAAATCCAACTATTTTGGGAGAAACAAATCCATTATTCATCGGTAGACATCAATGGACAAAATCTCATCTTGTCGTATAATTTGCAAAAGGAAAGAAAAAGTAGATTCGACTTTTATCTGAGCTTGTTGTAGATTTTGCTGATTCTCCTAATTTGGGATTTCCAAATTTCCAAATCCAAATTTGGGATTTGGGATCTCCAAAAGCACACTTACATGAATTAATCCAACGTATAGCATGTCGGAATGTAAATAAGAACACACGTTTCCTTTCTGTCACATTTCACCGCCGCTCAGCAATACCACAAGCCATCCGCTGTTCTTGAAAACTCAAATAAAGTAAATATTTGATGAGCGACATATATAATTCAATCCCTATGTGATGAATAATGCACCGTCTGGTGGGATTTGATGAATATTTGCTTTGTTACTGATCGTTCCCGCGCCTATCTCCAGACACCGACACCTTCCGTCCGTGCGTGCGTAGTCGGCGATACCATCACCGGACGGAAGTTTGAGTTTAAACAGGCCTTGATAGATTTACTCAAGACTTACCACGGCTGTAATTTTAACGCTAATTATAAATGATTCCAGTGTTTTATGAACATTTCATTTTGAGGATTGATTGATTAATAGCCAAAGCAAATTTGCTCTTACGCTTTGCATGCTACCATCATGTTAAAAACACGTTTGCACCCAGCGCGAACTAAAATATTAACACCACTTAGGCGCAGCTCGGTGTAAGCTAGCAGCTTAAGAGCCTTCAGGCTTGACTTGTCTACCACATGTGCTTCTGGCTTTCCTCCTCTTGTCTCCTTCCAGTCCACTGCAACCTTTCCCGATTAATGAACACGATTAACAAATGGAATTCAAAGGCAAGGGAAGACAAAACATCCTAGGGAAAACACGGTCAAGGAGCCAACGCGGTCACACACTTGAGCTTTTGAGATGATTGAGTAAGATCAACAGCTGAGGAGAACGTGTTGAACCTACGACGTGCTAATGGTTGGCGGGGAGGGGTGACGGGCAGGTCAAGATGAGTCAGGAGAATTACGAGAGGTTTTCGAGGCTGAGGGTACGTGAGGTGTTTGGATTTCGAGCAAGTGTGTCCCTTCTGGATCAAACTGTGGGTATGCATTTCGGGAACTGGTATACTGTGTGTGTGTGGTTGTGTCCACCCACCTAATGTGCCTGCCACCTGATCCTGCCCACCCATGGCCCCATAAGTCATTACATGCTGCTACCCAATCCCTGACTATCTCCTGCTTTTTCCTCTTGGGTATCACACTTACACACATTGGCCACAGAAATGTGTGTAAGTGTGTGTCAATCATAATGAATGTTGTGTTAAATGCCATTGTTGATATATTACTAGTAACAAGTACACACAACAAAATCAGCTGTTTTAATTTAACAATTTAACACTTAAACGGTCTATATTGGGCCACAATAAATATAACTAAAACTGAGATTACACTGAGATTGAATTATAACAACCATGAGGAGTATTTGAAATTCATCACTGGACTAGTGTGTAGTGTTAAAAAATGACACCATCTATTGTTGTCGCAGTGACACCTCGAACGTCTACATCACTGCGCTGACTTGCAAAACGGCTTCATCGAGGGGGGCGTCAACACAGATCTAATGTCAGGCCCCACCCTGTTTTAAAGGTGAATGGACTAATCACAGAGTTGTCTTATGATAAATGATTTATAAGCCCCTGCAAAGGTCAGGACCTTTTTTTTTGGGAGGTATCTTTGCAGATCAAACAGGGTGGGTGGGTGTGAGACGAGACTATGATATATGCGCTGTGATAGCGTCTCAACTCGCCTTCTCATATATCTCAAATACATACGGAGCAGTACAAAGCTCTGTAGGTATGCGTGCATGTCAGTTTAAGATGTGTGGGTGGTCTCAGGTGACGAGGTGTGTACAAATGGGAACTAACGGCGTCGTTAAATCTACATGAGATGATACGGTTACTCACAGTAACAAAACAGCAAGTCATTAAAAGAAACTAAGTGAAAGGAGCAACTCGGGGTTGAGCAATGTTCAATGATACTATATTAAGAGTCGCCGATTCACTTTTCACGTTGATATTTTAAGGTGGTGTGAAATTTCAGTCAGATTCAGCCTAAAAATGACCGATTTGTAGCTGTCACTCAAATGAACAAAATCGTTGCACTACCTTAAAATATGAATGTAAAGTGTGAATTTCTTTACATCTTACTCAGCAGAATAATTACATCCAGATAAGGTGTTCCTGTCGGCTCAATTAATTATCACATTTTCTTTGTCGTTTAATCGGCTGTAAATTAATTAGCAAGCGCAAGGACAAAACGCTATTCATTTTTTCAGTTAGTATCCTGATTATCAATTCTGGTCCGCGGGGTCCTCCATGTTTTCTGTCTCCCTTCTGCAACACACCTGATTTAAACGATCAGGATCGTTATCTGGTTATCAGGTTTGATTGGTTGTCCAGCTTCTGCAAACCTTGCTGATTGGCTGATCGCTTGAATCAGGTGTGTTGCAGCAGTGAGACGTAGAAAACATGGAGGACACCGAGGACCGGAAATTGTGATTATCGTACATTATCATAAATGTTTCACAAAATAAATATTTGTACCTATTCTTATAAAAACTAACATTTTGTGCCTGGATTTTAACTTCAGAAGCGAGGAAAACGCCCCAAGCTTTTATAAAATAGATTCACTGGGCTTACCGCGTACTTGCAAATGTTCGTTGCATTCGTCTCGCTGTATTTTGCTTATGCATTGGAGAGTAATGACAAAATATTAGTCCAAGCCGGCTTTGAGTATTACTAATGTCACACGGTTTGCGCCTCCTCAATCTCGAGGAGAATGTTCCGCCTCTGAAGAAGACCAAAGCGTAAAAAGCGATTTACGTGTGCCACAAGGAAGATTGGGGGAGGGAAGTGACAGTTATCGAATAAAGGCTGACTATATGCCAGTAATGACTGCCAAAGCAAAAAGGGCAAGACACTTCTCTCCAGCGTGATTGTTTTTTAGTAATTGTTGCCCTCAGCATGTTGTTGACGATGCACTATTTTGAGTGAAGCCTTAAAACTCTTAAAATAATACTACATTGTTTTCAACTTTAGGCTGTTGTGTCCATTCATCCACAACAAAGCAATTCCGAAAGTTGGAATTTTTAGCTAAACTGATGAATTACCTTTTTGTTGAATACAATTTCCGTATTTCCCTGAAAAGTTCAGATTTTCTTGATGTTGTGTATCTGTATGCTGAATAATGGATGAATTTTCAGCTGTTCTTTCCTCTCACAAGTCATGGCTATGTTGTGGTTGATGTAAACGTCCCAGGACGAAAGTTATATTTCGACAGATGCTTATCGGCGAGGAAATTTATTCTCCCCCCGTGTGACCTTTCAATCCTTATAAGCAACTCAACCCATAAGCAGGTTCATTACTTTTTGATTGATTATTATTATTCATAGGGTTGTTTGGTGCCTTCATTTTATTTCCATCTGTATTCAGCGGAATCCAAGGTTGGTAAATAAAAATGACGGTTCCTCTTGGCAGTCACATTTGCAGCTGTTTTATACTCTTCTCAAAGAGCCCAGTCAGAACTATTGACAAAGTAAACCCCGACTTAACAATGAAAGAAAATATATTTTCTAAACTGTATATTACTCGGCATAGCATTACGAAAATAAATTGAAGAGCAGAGACGGAATTAAAAATGGCTCTAGCAGACGGATGTGACAACCTAGGTGACAGGGAACCATGCCAGGTGGAAGATGTGAGCAGTGAGAAGGTGTTGGAGAAGAGATACAAAGTGTAAACAGTTGACGTCAGTCCTCTCGCTTTCACCTGATTGGCCAACAGCTCCCATCCAATCACCTTTGCCATCAATGCTCCACATATCGAATGTGTGACATCATGCTAGAAGAATCTCGTTTGCAGTAAATAGTCAATAGGTAGCCCCCAGGGGAAAGTTCCTGTTATTCCTTGTGACATCAGTCCTCCTAGATCCATGTGCAAGATCGATTGTCTTGTGCTAGCTGCTTTTCCCCACGCTGCAGTGTCAGAATTTGTATCGTAACATCTTTCATTAGCGTCCACAATGGTTCCGGGTCATGTTTGGCTCCCACAAGGTCTGTAAGGTAATGATTTGTTGATGCCACCTGGATGACCTCTGAGTGAAATAGAGCTACTAGAAAATCTATCTGGTCTGTTTTTAGAATTTTCTCAATACTTGACAAGTTTGCAATTACGGAAGAAGTTTGGTTTCCGAGGCACACGGGCAGTTTTCCACATTGCCCCAATGGTTATCAATCTGTGGCTTAAACTCTTATGTGCTTAAACCACCTCTGGCAAATTGTCAGACTATTAAATAAGCAAAAATTCAATTTGAATTGATTGACACATCACAATCTATTATCTGTCACTATGTCCCCTTTAACGTTGTTTGGAAAAATGCCACAGACAGAGATCATTTATAACACTTTGGAAATGCTTGTTGGCAGACAGCGGGCGCTTCTTCTTCTCCTCTTCCTCTCCAATCTGTTTTTGTAATTTGGTCCAAATTTATTTTGGTATTCAAGATATGATAGATGTCAGACTTCAGCTTTACTTCACAACCACTTCTTTAAATTTAGTTTGGCCAAAATTAAAATCTCTGACATTCTTTATCATAACAACAAAATTTTACTTTTTTTTTCCTCACAATTCTCGCTCCGAATCTTGAGTGAATATTAGCAAGTTGTTGGGGCCATGAGTGTATCCTTTAAGCTTTAGTTGTCTGTTACTGTGACTGACACATTAAGTACTCTTAACAACTGTCGACACGCCTCAGCAACCATCTGTCACTCAATGCACCGCGTCGTCACGGCAACAGGCTGGAGCGAAAGGGAGGGACCAAAAACCAAAGGACACATCGATGGCGACATGCCACCCATCAAAACGTCACCTGCCCCTTGATTATCTCTCCCACCCATGCAAGTATTTGCCTTCCTTTTAAATACGATATGACTTTAGAGCTGATATCCTGTCCCTTCATTGTCATCGCAAGTGAATAACCGAGTCACTTCACAAGTATAATCACAATGAAATCAGTCAGTTGAGTCGCAGTGGGAGGCCGCAGAAAAGAGCAGCTTTATAATGAAAAGCCAGTGAAAAGAACCAAAAGAGATGAGACTCAGTGTCCGCCTCACCGGGTGTAACTTTCACCCTGCAGGCGGAAGGGTCTCTTATAAATGGAGTGGAAACTGATAAATTCATTTTCTGTGCAATGAAAACAGTGGTGGTCCTCGCAAGTACTACAAAACAAACACACACATACACAAACACACACATGCATGCACGCACATGTACAGTGGTGTGGACATTTTACCTTTTAAACACGACTGTAGCAAAAATTATAAACTAAAATAATAATTAGAATTGAGGAAACAAACTGAGAATTAAAAAAGCAAGTCCAGAGGGAAGAACACGCACAAAATGCAAATTCCTCATACAAATGCCAATGTTTGACATTGTCATATGTTGTGGGGGATGTGAGTGGGGAAAGGAATTTTAAACAAGATTACCGTCCATCTACTGCGGCGTACTCGTTTGCCTATCGTTATTTGCATTTGCAAATGCATATTTTTCCAGAAAGGTCATGCTATTACACAATAGAGAAACCATTTCACATAGCAATTAAAAAAAAAAAAAGTTGCAGCTGTTTCAGGCACAAACGACTCATGCCAAAAATTGCTATCGAGTAAGATCATTTATCAGAAAGCTTCCAAAGCACATTTTTGTAAAATACAGTCAATCCCCATTTGGCCTGGGGATATGTTTTACACCAAGGCGCAAAAATGATACAATTTCTTATTGAGCTCTATATCTGCAATTTTTCAGAAGCATGGAACTGTTTATGTGGAGTCGATATTTTTGACTGGCTGACACGCAAAATAATGTTCAGGATGTTTTTTACAACATATCAAATCATTGCAATGTGACTGATGGATGAATGAAAGCATCAAGATAATCATCAGGGGATGCATGTCACATTTTCTATTTATATTTCGTCATTTAAAAAAGCTACAGGAGGTTTTTAATGATGTAATAGCCTCCCAATCCAACAACGCAATAACATTGGATTATCTTTTTAGGGTAATGAGGGTCTTTTCTTTTTATAACCGTTGAGGATTTTAGTCATCCCCACCCGGATATTGGCCATCTTTTTCTTCACTTGCTTGACTGCTTCTTCTCAATCAGCAGTAGGACGACCATCGCCTGCTGCTCCAACTCAACAGCTTGCATTTCTAACAAGCTCAGCTTCTCTGTGCATCTGTTTGTACTTTTTTTTTTCTTTTTTTCACACAGCCACCCCTCGACTCGACACGGTAATGATTCTGATGAATATGCATTAAAGCTTTTGGAGCTGTGTCTTATTTGTCTCACTTCGTGCTAGGGAGTGACAAAGTCAACGTCAAATGAAGAGAATCGCGTCCAGCTTTTGCATTTAAATTAGTCTTGACAGTTTGATTTGAGTGGATGATTTTTACATCATGGTTATTTTTATTTTATTTTTTTTTGTCTTGCTGCTCGCGTTTGTGCGCCGCCGCTTAAACAGAGGTGTATGTTGTATGTTGAATTATAGATGGAAAGTGAATCAATAGTGCCCTGAGTGGCTGCCAGACAGCCCCGCTTGTGTTTGCATCTGCGATGTACTTGACTGTAATTTTGTGTACCAGCTGATCTGTTGATTTATGTTAACATTATTTACTTTTTATTCACAACTCAGGGTTTTAATCAAATGCCTCGTGCTTGTATTAGTTTATCTTACCGTTTCACTGTATTCCTGTCTTCCTCTTCGTCACATTTATTTAAACACACATATAATAATTTTGAGATCGAATATCTGCTCCAATAAAACGGCACAATGTGATAGCGCGGTAAAAAACGCAAAGCAGATTTACTACGCTATTACCGCACACTCACGGAGTCGAGAAAAGTTGTCGAGGCCCAATGCCCCTCCAAGGACACATGAGCAAGAAACAAGAGAGGAAAGTAATCACAGTTCAAAGTGCAGGTATGTGTGTTGTTACCAGAAGTCGATAGACAGAGACACACAAAATGGTTTGCCTTTATAAAAATGGAGAGGAACGTCCTGTCCCGACGAGTATCTTTTCACACACGCGTGCTCCGGACCGGCTCGTCATGGGAATGTTAGTGTTGGCGAGCCTTACGGCTGACAGATGAGTGAATCCAGACGAGAAGGTGCGTTCCAAACGATACGATTTAGTCCCTTTTTAATTCCTCATTTCTCAGAACGCTCACCTTATCCGGAACTCTGTGACATTTCCTATAAACGGAATGCAAATGTTTCCTTTGAAGTGAAACCTCCTAAATTGAGTGAGACACGTGAATTTTGAGATCAAGCATTAAATATAATTTGAGACCTCGCAGGTTGGTAGAATGCTAAGCTCGTTATATCCTGTGACCTTTGACCTTTTAAAGTGCAATCAGTTATATAATTGGAAATTGAAACAAATGGATGTTTGAGGCAAGATTTTTCTGTTTTACGCACATGCATTAAAAAAACGGTAACTCATGACACCACATTTTTTTATTCCTTCTCTTATCACGGCTTGGGGTTTTGATTTAGAATTCACCTCAGTGACTTTGCTGAGGCAGCCAGGCAGAATTATAGTTTCCGCTGAGTAAAACTCTGTATTACATTATAAAAATGTCAGAGAAAAATGGACTGGGGTAGAACCATGGTGGAACACACTGTCCCATTTACTTATGTTAAAAATATCAGCTTGATTGCCTATGATGGTGGAAAATCTAAGTAGCATAATTTTTAGCGTGCCGGTTCATTAGGCAATTATCAATGAAGAGGTCTATTTTTGTACATTTTACATAATATATGCATTATCTTTGTGAAGCATTGTATGTCAAAACCTTTATTCCAATTGTACCATGTGTTCGTTCGCTTGATTTAATTAGCTATTATGCGTGGTTCACACCGGTTCACTCCGGTTCACATCGGTTTTCACCGGTTCACAAAACCGGGTCTCAAAACACTTGTGATCGACGCGCAACCACTCGAGGATAAAAAAAAAAAGTTTGACCATTGCAAGAAAATCCGGTTAACGGTGTTTGTGTTATTACACTTGCCAGTTCCGGTATGACGAAAACATGAACGTTTGCTAGCAATTAGATCCGGACGAGACCATGAATATAAAATGAAAGGAACAACTATTGCGTCATGTCCCTCCTGGCATCCAACGCTCTGTGTCAATACAACAGTCGCTCGTGTCTTCTTCTCATGTTTGAGTCATTTTTGTGTCAGCCGCTGTACACTTGGAGATAAACAGAGAAACAAATGGATCTCAGCGGGTCAAGAGGCTGTGAAGTGGCGCCTCTCAGCAAATGTTCTCTTATTGGTCTCGGTGGCATCGTGCCCGCCAAACAATAAAGCCACAAACTCCTGTTCACACTGCATCAATTTTCTTCCATTGATTTCCACTCCTTTCTACTTGCCATTTATAAATTAATGATTAACTCATTCATCAAACCCTCGTAAATAGATGAACAAAAGCTTAGCGCGTGATTGTTGTTGTTAATCGTCATCGTGTAAATGTTTGGTTGTGTTCTAGACGCTAATTGGACGTTTCATTGCGAAGCAACGGAAAACAGAACGGAAACAGTTCACTGATGAATGTAACCTAAAGCTGAAACTAAAACGACCGACGAGGTGATGAGGTGTTAGTTTTGTTGAAGGGTTGGAAACTTCCGAGTCAAACATGGATTGCATCGTTTGATGTCAACCAAAAAGTCAATCTGTAAAACTAGGCAGGCTCAGATTGAAAGAGCTGAGCAGATGGAGGCCTCAGCAGTGGTCAATGTGTTTGCATTTATGTCCACCCCCCCCACACACACACACGTACGCACATACACAACCATACATACCGTCTGGCCATTACAGAAATTCACAAACAATAATTACTGCACCACAGGGGTTAGTGGATTTACGTTCTCCGAGAAGCTCTGATGTGTGTTGGGGGTGGGGTGGAATATTCTGACCAGTAAAAATAATGGAGGATATACTCACGTATGCAGAATACAGTCATGGACGTGTATCTGATAAACTTTTGATGCTGAATATAAAATTAAGCTACATGCAAAAGTCCAGCCGTTTCCGTCTCTGGCTGCTCAACACTTGATTCGATTCATTTGCATGTTTTATTTATTTATGTATTATTTTACTTTTTGCAGTAGCTGTCATGGCAGTATTGGTGACTGACTGTATTTTTCCTAAGATTGCATCACCAAGGATCTGATCTCAGACATTGTGGTGGGAGAGCCCCTGGTTGTTTGTGACATCCGGAGAGAATCAGTTTGCATGACTATCGCAATTCTCCATGTGACAATTATTGTTTGCCCGTCGCTGCCCACTTGAGTCATCTGAATCATAAAGCCTGTTTGAATTTTTGTCTTTTGGGATGCACCAATACTGATTTTGGTTTCCCCAAGTGGTCACTGTCCTCCATGTTTTCTACCTGCTGCTACACACCTGATTCAAATGATCAGGTTTGTTTGGTTAGCCAGCTCCTGCAGATCATGCTGATTGGCTAATCTGGTGTGACAGGGCTTGCAGGGCTTAAGAAACAGGGTTAAAGACCCTTGTATTAGTTTAATATTATTAATATTCAATATCAAACTGAGTATTCATTATGACACCACAGTTTTTATTTATTTAGAGTTGCCATGTATTTTTTTTCCCCATGTTGTGTACTGTTCCGCAGCATAACAATCTGCCTTTTTAATATGGAGTACCGTCATTTTTAAAAATGAAAATAGAACATTGGAAACAAACTATCAAATTCAGCTGAAAGAGATTTGTTCCAGTCTTTGCACAAAGGAACATTTTCACCTCCTTAAATGGGAAAGCGGAATGAAACAACAGTTCACTAGAAATTGGAACCTCAGGATTATTTAGAATAATTTCGACTCTGTGACACTGAGGCAAGACAGTATTGCCTTTAATCCTCCTCAGATATTTTGAGGATTCACTTAAGGCTATTTTGTCTTATGCGTGTCACAACGTAAATGGCATGTCATAATATCCTGTTGACTGAAAGCAACAAGTTAAGCGGACAAATACATTTTCCTTCAGAGCCTGAAACACAACTTTGGCTAATTCTCGATTAAAGTGAAAATTTTGACGATGAAGTCATTCTCCGAATTCACTATTACACTAACGTATCCGTTGCAACTGCGCATGTTGGTCTTCAAAGAGCCGGTCCCATTTGGGGCAATTCTTTTTTCTTCACAAAAATTCTTCAACCTTGTATTTTAGTGGCAGCTGCATGGGCCCCATGCGCCAGAAGACGTTTGATGCCTTCTTTGCCTCATTTACGAGCCTGTCACAGCATATTATGCAGTGCGGGTTTGGTACTTTCGAGTCAACTAACAAACCCAGAAAAAAACCACATAACTTTAGTAGGACTGCCAAGACTGTCGACTGTCTTTTAAATACATTTTATTGGAAGTTGCATTCTTCTTCTTTCTCATTATTGGGCTTGTTCCTCTTGAAGTGTCATCTAATTCTCAAAATGAAACATCTTTCAGATTCTGATGATTGATAAAATATTTATAATATATCCTCACATTTGAGAGATTTTTTTGAGTCAATCGATCGTCTTCCGATCTCTTTCAGAACATCCCAGCGTTGCCTTGCGGGAAAGCTCTCTACTCTTACGAAGGCAAGGAGCCAGGTGATCTCCAGTTCTCCAAGGGTGACATCATCATCCTACGACGCAAAGTGGATGACAACTGGTACCACGGGGAGTTGAACGGTTGCCATGGCTTCTTGCCCGCGAGTTACATCCAGTTGCTACGGCCTCTCAGCCAGACTCCGCCTCAGGGCAAAGCGCTTTACGACTTTGAGGTCAAAAACAAAGACCAAGATAAAGACTGCCTGGCATTCAGCAAGGTGACACACGCCAACACTCATTCATAGACTGTAAAGTTCTTGTATGTAGAAAGAATTTGTGTTAAAATAGCTTGCATAAATTTTTCCTTTGGGTCGGAAACTACAGTATCTTATTAGGGATCGAACCAAAAACTGCTAAATTGGGGGGTGGGCTAGGATGGCTCCACTCTGCAGAAACCCCAAAGAAATCCCTCAAGAAAACGATCTGAATAGTCTCGGCCACGTTCCGACTGGGATTCCATCTGTCGTGTTCTCTTCCTGACAATGATCTCAGCGGCGGGTCAGTTGCTCGTCGCTATTATGTTCTGAGGTACACATTAAAGAAACACGAGACGGTTTCTTCAACAAGACACTTTCATCCAGAATTAGAGACAGCTCGGTTCAGGGACACTTTGATACGCAAGCCTCATCTCTTTCGATATAAGGTCATTGTGATCAAAACGAAGCTGCTAATTAACGTTGTGGGTGGGAACGAAGATAACAGCTTGTCTTTTAAAATACAGAACACCTTTGGAATATGTTCAGCAGACTTGAAGGCAAGATTAATTATTTTTTATATTTTCAACAAAACTCTCTGATTCAAATGAAATGAAATGTTCAGTTTGGTGTGATTTTACGAAATTATACTCACGGTGTTTCTCGAAACACGGCTTTGTTCTTTCGCTCAAAGCTTAGCATTTTCTTTCTCTGCACAAATCACAGCAGGTGCTGTACAGTCTCAAGATATCATCCTGACGAAATGCACATTGTTTTGTTTTTAATTTAAGGACTAAGTGAATCAACAAGTTGACAATAGAACACGACATTGCGCCGTATACGCACTTCCCTGCCGTGTGCAGAATGTGTGTTGTCATGCAAAACCAGTGTGTGTGTGATTGTTTTCTCAGTGGGAAGGGTAATTACTCACTATGACTAATACCAAGTCATTTAGCAGAATTACATTATCGCTGCCGCCCTAATGGTCTCGCCGAGACCCGCATATTCACATGATGACAGAAAAACGCACGTGTGAAAAGCGTTTTTGTGTCAGGTGGAAGACGTCATCGTGTCGCTTTTATGCGATATTACTGCACAGAGGACAAGTTATGAATAAATAAATAACTAACTAACTAAATAAATAAAATATTAAACAATGAAAAATATACACATAAATAAATAAATAAATAAATAAATAAATAAATAAATAAATAAAAGGACTGTTGATAAAGTGTACGTCGACCTTCCCGGACTTGACGGTTATTTTCTTCATTAAAGCACTGAGTCGTTTGGACACGGTCGACTTAAGCAGCTCGCTCTGCTATAGTCACGGTAGAATAAAAACATTCCTTTATACGCACCCCAAAATACAGCTTTGTCTTCGGGTGGTTACCCTCATGTTTCTAAAAATACCATCTTAAACCAAACTCAAAGTGTAGCATAAGCCATACAAGGCTCCAGTCTATAGCCATGTAAAACAAGCATGTACTTATTCGACGTAGTAAGTACGAGGCGGTTTGCAATGCTCTTTGTAGGATGATGTCAAAACTACACGGTTGGAGATAGTCGCATTGTTCGTTTTGTTATAAATATAATTTCATCATGGCTATTTCGGGAAGATTACATGTAATTTCTCACGAAATGCTATCACTGCTTTTGAGATATGAGGTCAATCTGTTCCATATATAAAATCATTTCATGTTAAATGAAATTCTCTTTGTATTTTGTGCGTCATCTCTTCAGGATGAAGTCCTGACGGTAATCAGGAGGGTGGATGAAAACTGGGCAGAAGGCATGCTGGGCGACAAGATTGGTATCTTCCCCATCCTCTACGTTGAGGTAAGCCTCCAGACATCGCACACAAACAATCACTTGGCATCACAAAAACAGCAATCTTGGAGCAGAAGCAATAGCTGCACCTCGTGGGGAAAACCATTGTTTTGGGAAAAATCACCTGAGCTGACGATTTCTAAAAGACAAAGCACGACATGAATACCATCTTGAGACTTTATCGGCTTGTTTGTCTTATAAAAACATGGCCGCAGTGAAACTATTTCTGACATGGCCCACACAGGACTCAGATATCCATCAATCCAAAGGCTTCATTTTAAGTAGAGATGCATCAATAATTCAGACCTCTCCATCACTCCCAAACAGCAGGGGCACCAAGACATGTCAAGGGCACACACACACACACACACACACATGCATGTGTGTGTGTGCAACTGCACTAATGAATAAGACCCAGCTGGACTTCAGCTGCTGTTTGTGTGCGCGAATAATCTGATATAGTTCCAAATCATTTGACAGGACGGTCAATATCGTCCGAATGTAAAGATGATTACATTTTAGAAGCATTATCTCCAAAATGGGGTGATAAGGTTGGGTTGGAAAAAAGGATGTCTGGACAAAAGCGCCATTATGGAGCCTCGGTCTTTTCAGGACGATGTGGAGGGGAGAAGGGGGGAGGCATTTCTCAAATAGCTTCCCAAGTAGTTTAACCCATTATGGAATTTAAGTAATGTCATCTTATCATCTTATATAATTTTATTAGGTGTTTATTGCTTTTTGGGATATTGCAATCATGTTTTCAGGGTATTGCGTGGTACGGGATTTATAAATGTGAAACCGTTTCTAAAAGACTAGATGCCGCATATCCGGAGATAATGGTTTGTATTTTTCACGGCAGGCAATAAACGCGACTGTGTTTTTTTTTTACATTTTCTACGCAGGATTTGGTAGCACCGGCTCAAGAGGAGCAGATGTAAAAAGTGGCTTGAGGGTGTGAGGACTTTGAAACGATTTCCCATTTTCTGGCTGTGTAAGAGTACAAGCTGTGAGTGGTGCTAAGCGGAGAGCAATGGTTCATTTTTCTGTTCCTCGACTTTGTTGGGCTGCTTTGAGTCTGCTCGGAATTGGTGATGGATGTGAACGGAATGGATTGAGTCACTGCAGAGCATAAAAGAAGATAATAGAATAGAACTGGCTGCCAATCATTTTGAGAGAACTCAGGCGCAGTCTGAATTAAATACAATACAAATACAAATACTTCTGATGAGACACAAGGCACTGGCGAAGCAAGACATTTTTTCTTGGGCTGGGGGACTCACTTCTCAGTTCCTTGTTTATATGTTTATTTAACGTTAGCATATCATACTGTTCAGCCTGTTGTTGCCTATTCTATTTTTTTTTTTTTAAATTTCCTTTCAAGATGACATGTCTGTTCCTGGTGTTGGATTTTATCAAATAAATTTCCTCCCAAAATGCAACTTATACTCTGGAGCGACTTATACATGTTTTTTTCTACTTTGTTCCGACTTATAATCCGGAAAATACGGTATATATATATCCATCCATCCATCCATCCATCCATCCATCCATCCATCCATCCATCCATCCATCCATCCATCCATCCATCCATCCATCCATCCATCCATCCATCCATCCATCCATCCATTTTATTATTATTATTATATTAATTTACAAACCCAAAATATTCTTCAGAAAATGCTGATGAAGACTCTGTAAATTCTTCCTTCAAGGTATGGGTGAAAAAGTGATAAAGAATTGCCGGAAAAATCGGAAAATACCCAAAAACTCAATTATCTAGTGTGGCACCTGGGGGGATTCAAGCATATTTCTGGGGTCGGCCACTATCTAGCTGGTGTCAAAATGAATGAGAACAGTTGGAAGATGGATGCAGGGAAAACAAGTGATCGGATCAAGAGAAGTACACAAAACAGGATTTTTGGGGAAATTGTTTATGCAGTCGGGCTATTCTCAGTGCAGATAAGGTCGACCCCTGGTATGATTCACCCTCCGAAAATAAGCATTATCTCAAAATATGGTAGCTAACCTTGGATTATTATTATTTTTTTAATTCAGCCAAGTAAAGAATTGTTTCCATCATATCTTCTCTCGCCGCACCTTTATCGCACTCTTGCCGTGCCAGGCGAGTGTGTGTCTGCATATAGTCGCTAAAAATGACTTGATTAGTCTTGATAAGTTCTGAGCGAGCGAGTGTGTGTTGTGTCACTGACCTTCCGTGTCTGGGGAGTGTGTGTCCCCTGTCCTCACGTCTATCCCAAGAGAATCGCAGCTTCAATCCATCATGCTCATTAGCATGATTCGGCTTGATTAGCATATTTATTAATATGGAAATGGCGCCTATATAGCTTGTTCTTGTACGCGTATCCACCTTTTCTTTTGGCCCGCGCCTCTTGAAATAACTTTTTCCTCCAGGGAGTGTTTGTGGAGACTGAGAAGAGGCTGCGCCATGATAAGTGAAGTTTGTCAGAGGGCAAAAGCTGATGTTGTCTCTTAGTGTTTTTAGTTTACTCCTAAGTGTGTGCTTGTGTTTAGTTCACCTCCTGGAATTTAATGCAAGTCGATTAATTGAATGTTCTCTAAAGCGCTTAACAAGAACCTACTTTACTTACGTCTTCATTAATTAAATGGGGACCTTTTAATGCACCTGCTTGTGACTTGAGTGTCGATTTGAGCAACTTCCAATGCTTGAAACAAAAAGTGTTTATTAGTTTTCACCTCGTCAACCACGAGCAAGGCCAGCATCCTCCAATCGGCTCATCGTTGAGGTTGATAAAAATGGTTAGTTTTTTTTTTTTTTTTAAAAGGCCAAGTTCAGAAACATCAATAAGTCCTTTATTTTAAACTGTCACAAGGTTTTTCCTTTTTTTTTTCAATTACAGTCTGTTTTGTCGATATTAATGCTGAGCCCTCCTACCAGACCAGAGCCGTTCTTGACTGTGGCGTTAACAAGCTAATTGATATCAATAATGGCAAAATTCAATGGAGGCATTAAATCAGACTTGTTTTCTTCACTTCCTCCTCTCTCGACCTCCAGTTAAACGAAACGGCAAAGCAGCTGATGGAAATCGACAAGCCCACGACAACGACCAGCGTGCCGGGTCCCAGTTCCGAGCCGTCCCCTTTGGGTCCCTGCTCTCTCGGCCCCTCCCCTAGCACCTCGCCCTCCAACGGAAACGGCCCGGGACATCGGAGAGGCGAAGGGAAGAAGAACGCAAAGAAGAGGCATTCATTCTCAGCTCTCTCCGTCACCCAACGAGCCGCCCAACTCAATAACAGACACAGCATGGAGATCTCCCACCCGGTCCTCATTAGCTCCTCGGACCCCAGGGCCGCAGCACGCATCCAGGTTCACATGCATGAACACATCACATAAAATAAAAAAATTTAAAAAGTGTCAATAAATAATGAAATAATGGCAATCTCGTCTCAATTAAAAATGTGAAATCCTGCTTCTGCTAAAAAAAAAACTAATAAATATTAGTCCTTAATCGAAGCTTTTATTAAAAGTGAATAATCCAATGTTGATGTAAAGATGTTTTAATTTTAATTAGTTGTAACTGTCTTTTTGACTAAAATATATCCTGACTATTCTCATTTTTACTGTATATGAATAAGGCTGTGTTTTATGCGCCCATAACTTGTAAATGACAAACGGGCTGCTACAATATAATGCACACTACACAGATGCAATTTCCATCTTCACCAGTATGGGAAGAGAGATACTGCCTGAAAGCTAATCCAGCTTTTTAACATCCCTGATATATTTCCCAATTACAAACTCTGACACTTCCATTTAAATAAAATATTTTCCACTTTTTTTTTTTTATATATATTGCTCTAGCCCAGAGTTACTTACAGTTTGCCTCTGGTTGCTTCTAATGTTTTTGGAAAGCTGCAGACACAGAGAATATTACATTGATGCCTCAAAGTTTCTAAACGTTTACCACTTTGTGTATGCATCTAGGACGCATCGTCCCCAGGTCCCTCTCCTTCCTCGGCAGGGGTACTGGTGCCGCCAAAAGTGGCATCGATAACCTCTGAACTTTTGGCCCATGCAAAGGTGCAGCTGCCTCTCAACATGTGAGTCCTCTTTTTGTTTACTTTGATTTTCTTGCAAGCTTAAAAATAAATCTTCCATTATGCCCAGAGATATTGGCTATGTTCCACTATTTCTACTACTCCGCTTCCAGAATGACACTGAGAAAAGCCTTTAAAAACAACTTTAAAAGGCATCCTGGGAAAACACAAAAATACAATAGCATGCTTTGACCTTGGCTGTAAAAGCACCGTTTCAAAATAAGCCTTCATCATCATGGGCAATCACATTATGTTTTCTTTTATCCTTGGAGTTGTTACACATCAAGAAAATGAAAAGTCACTTTTTATGCTATCCAATTTGCAGCACTGACCAACCTTCAGTGTAGACAAATCTCTCCCCAAATGTGAAACAAGACATCACCTGTCCCTATATTTCCGGGTCTGTAAGTTTCACATGGACCAAGACACACGTCTAGAGTGACTTGGTACTGCTGATGAGGGTGGACGTTTCAATCTTGACCTGGCAACTATCCCTGTTGCCATGGAAAGACGGAATACGATCCCCATGTCTGTTACCATGGCAACCTAGCGGCAGCATATAGAGCTGGTTTACTCTAGTTTGCGATCATTAACAACAATAACAACAACAACAGAAGCTCATTTTTAGTGTGACAAATATATAATGCAGTTTAGTTATACGTTTCTTGAAATATATTTGCCTCATCTTTGATTCTTTTTTTTTTTATTTTGTACAATCTCTCTTGATAGCAAGTGTCTCTTTTTTTTAAACAAACCCCAAAAATCCTTCCAAAAAAACATTGATAAAGATTCATTATGTTAGTGAAAATGTGGGACAAAATCCTCACAATAAAAAGAAAATACCAAAAAGTCAATTTATCTGGGCTACCCGGTGGGTGCAAGCATTTATTTGGGGGTTCAGTGCCCCCATGGCCCCCCTCTAGCTCTGCCAGTGGCAAGAAACATCGTGTGTCTCATGTTTGGTGTTCATGTTTGTCAGCCCTTTTTCTTTACATATTATTTTCCAATACCTCAAATTCTCAGCTACCTTGCACTGTACGCCTACAAGCCCCAGAAGGCCGACGAGCTGGAACTTAGAAAGGGAGAGATGTACCGGGTGACGGAGAAGTGTCAAGACGGCTGGTTCAAAGGCACCTCGCTGAGAACGGCCGCGTCTGGCGTTTTTCCCGGAAACTACGTCACGCCCGTGTCCAGGTCAGTCATATAGAATGTTAAAATATAACCTTCAATTTGTCTTGTGTTAAAGGTTCTATGATTAGTTTTTTTCTCTCACTCATTAATTGCCAATGCACGCCAGAGTTCCATATTGGTAGATCAACTTGCGTTGGATCTGTGAGGATCCACTGTATTGTTTCTGCTGCTCCCACACACCGAGAATAAATCATTACCAGCGGCATCATCATCATTATCATAAAATTGTTATTACCGCTGCTGTTAGCATTCAAAGCCAACTACCCGGCGCTGTTAAAACCGCATGAGATTAAAAGGTAAGAGTGCTGAGGTCAGTCACACTTGGATATTTGTTCATTTTTATAGCCGCCGTCATGCCTTTGAGGAGGTCCGTATTTCTTGCAGACGCTCGGCTAATCTGCATTCTTACCTCACCATGCGGTGAAAGACTGCGAACGAGGGGGAAACAAAAGCTGAGCAGCGGAGGAATAATACAAACACAAACAAGCCAGAGAAAAGATAATGAAGACTTCTGGAACGGTGGAAAGAAAATGAGGCATGAAAGGAGTGAGGAAAATGATGAAAGCGTACGAGGGAGGGGTGGGGGTGGTAAAGGTGAAGAAGAGGCAAAGAGAGAGTGATGAGACCAGAGGTACGCAAGAGGTGGGGAGGGTAAAATCAAATGAGACAATTTGCGTTTATTTGCTCAAGAGCACTCGCTCTTTTTCGAGCTGCCCTCCTCCGTACTTAGGAAAGTGCCAGGATGCTCATTACGATGACAATAAGATGACACCCACACACACCTGGGCTCATTTAATTGACCGCCAATATTTTCCAGACGATTAACAACAAGCTTACGTTTAATCTGAAATATAGAGCGGCTCATTTGAAATAGTGAGTGGCTTTATCCAAGCCATTAGCCGAGCGTGACGGAAAAAATCACAGCAAATGTTTACCATCAAACCATTCCTCAAGTGTCTGAAGTCTGTTTTGTTCAAAGATTATGTAACAGCACACGTTAAAAAATCCATCCGCCTCTGTGCCTTGCGGCTTCATACATAACTTTACAATATCAGCTTAATGTCACCCCCGTGTGAGATATTTTTGTGGGAGCTCTCCCAGCTATCCCACTTACACGAGCATGGAGTGCAATATCCCCGATGGCGACCGGCTGTGTACGAGAAGCTTAAGTGAGGTCCATCTGAAATATCCTCCCTGCAAGTGTCCCCTTTATAGATGCTTTAAAACTCAAATTGTTTGGCACACAAGATCAAACTGGCGCGAGCTCATAACTCTTGGATGTGACTGGAAGTCAATGGGCAGCAATAAGAGAGCGGATGGTGCAGTCAGTGCAGTTCAGTTTATTTTTCGGAAACACGAGCCACGTCATTTATGTGATCTACAGAAAGCATTTTGTAGCTGAAAAATGGTAGACTAGTTTTGAAATCAGAGACTACGGTAAATTTCGGACTATAAGCCACGACTTTTTTCACAAATTTTGAACCCGGAATCACGAGTTTTAGCTGGTGCGGCTTATAGTCCAGTGCGGCTTATAGTCCGAAAGTTGCAGTAGTAAAAATTGTTCAAATATTTTTAAAAAGATGAATGTGAATAATAATTGCTTTTAAAAGTGAAGACAATTTGTAATTTCAGTAATGACACAAAGTTGATGCAAATTTCGCGGGCTGCTTAAAATGATGTGGTGGGACGAATCTGGCCCCCGGGCCTTGAGTTTGACACCTATGCTGTAGAGAGTCATATATATATATATATATATATATATATATATATATATATATATATATATATATATATATATATATATACATATATTTTTTTACAATTTGTTGGAGGTGCCCTCAGAATTAGAGTTTGTAATCTTTCCCAATCTCTCTTTTTTCTCTTTTAAAGGGCTACATTTGGAGTTGGCGCCACAAAGGGCTCATGTTTGTCCAGTCCAGGAAACGGAGGAAGCGGTAGTTGCAGTCAGGTCAGCGGTAAAATCTCGGACCCCTCTTCTCCGGGGTCCCCGGGGCCTTCTTCGTCCCGTCCCTCCACGCCGCTAGTCAACTGCGTCAGTCCCGCCTCGTCGCCGCAAAGCGCGGCGGCACAGCTGAAGAACTGCCTGCGCTCCAGTCAGCATTCAGTCAACCAGACACGCACTTCAATGCAGCTGGGTAAGCACGACTCGACATATTTTCAATCAATACTCATTTCAAATCTTGCCACGGACCAAACACTATATTTATGCAACTTTCACAGACGTTACAATTACATTCCGAAGTGAAACGAAAGCAGTCGAGCGGAGGTTCGTGTATGACAGGTTCTTCTCGGTGACGATTTTCTGAGCTGTCATTAAAGCAACATAAACTACCATCAGTGTCATGACATCATATAATATGTGCAATTTGCACCCTGCTGCGCATCTTAAGTTGTTTCTAGTGGAGTAGCTTGTCTACCCACTGAGCCCTGTCTAATCAGCACTCGCTTGATTGCAAACACAATTGCCGTCACCTTTACGCAATTACGTGGCCTCGTGTCACGATCGGCCGGAAAACGTTTTTGCTCAAATGAATGATGACAATGTGGGACCATTTTGTGTGCTACTTCCGATCTTAAAATACAAACATCAACTTTTGCCAAGTAATATGAGCCTAAGGTAACCCAAAAACTGTTTTAAAATAGAAACGTTGGCGCTGGAGGGCAAAGTTGGCAGCTAGTAAATGAACCTTGGCAGGTCTGCATAGCTTGTGAGGATGATGTGGAGCAGGTGTGGGAGTGTTGTGTTAACACACACACACTCACACGCAGCACTGCTTGACACTGTGAGACTGGGCCGCACAAAGAAACGCACTGCCGAATGACATCACTTTGTTTTTGTGTTCGATGTAGGCGTAATGACAGAGCCTTTTGCCTCTTGCTTTTTCTCTCGGTCTCTGGCTGTGTCATCCACACACACGCACACACACACAGACACACACACACACACATCTGGACTACATTACAAAGCAGCAGCAAGCCACTTTGGCAGTGTTATGCAGCAGGTGGCTGGAAACTGCATGCGTGTTGTGAGTTTTTTTTTTTTTCTGGTCTGTGAGATTAGTTTTAAAACAGCTGCTTACTGCCTGGGAACTTGTTGCCCATTTTTTTGTGCCCATTATTCATTTCTCTCCAAAAAGTTGCCTACTGTGTTTAGTGTCAAATTTGCCTTGAAGTGTTGAAAAATATGAAGAACGTACTGTCAATATTGCCGCGAGACGATCGTGCTAATAACTTTGGAACCCTGGTTTTATGAAGCGTGTTATTTCTGAGTGTCTATAAAGAAGTGAAATACGGAGATCAATGTTCCCTTCCAAAATTAATGAGGACTTAATGGCTACCTGCTGTCAGTAAAAGGTCCTCTTGCTTAGATTAATTCAGAAAATATATTTGTGTCTTAGTTCATAGTTCTCCCGCTGGAAGTCCAGAGCGCCCCGTCGTGGCGATATCTTCCCTACGCTCGCAGAGCTCCTCCCCTTCACGTTGCACCGGCCAATCAGGTCGCCCGCTCTCCATGACGTCTCCAGGCTCCAGTTTGGGGCCTTCGCCCCTGTCGTCTCCCGCTTCACGGCCGCACCTGCCCCTGTCGTCTCCTTTGTCCTGCCTCACGCCACCCAACGTGTCAGCGGTGCTACTCAATGGGGAATCGGCAAGCCCCCTGCAGCCGCCATCCCCGGGCCCCTCTCACGCACCCACGCAGTGCGCTCTCGCCCCCAAAACCGAGAAGGTGAGTGTTTTGGTTTCCCCCATGATATCTTGTGGCCATTACCGTATTGGCCCGAATATAAGACGGTGGGGTTTTTTTGCATTGAAATAAGACTGAAAAAGTGGGGGTTAGATGAATGCTGAGCTTAACTCCCCAGGCCAAAGCCTAATTGTAATTATTTTCTGTATAAAAATAAATTTGGTGTTCAAAAAGTATTTTTTCAAATTTGAGTCTTGAAAAAGAGGGGGTCGTTTTATAATCAGGGTCGTCTTATACTCGGGCCAATACGGTAATTGTCTTTTTCTTTGTGTGATATGTGTTGGCCGTCCAATCAGTGCTGGAAAAAGCGTCCAAATTAGTAAATTGATTTTAGGTGTGCTATCAGCTTCACTGATTGGACGCTATACGTACCTTAAAAAGATCAATTCCATTCCTCGGGTTTGGCTGGTTGGATGTGTTGTGTGTTTTCGGTCGTTGCCAGGCCTCACTGTACCATGGGTGTATGTTTCTAAATTACGAGTGTCAATGCTTGTTTGTATTTACGTCCCGGTGTCCATTTCAAGCTCAATAAATGATGGCTAGATGTATTTCACCTCAACAAGGCAGCCATATTGTTCAAACAAGCCAAACTTAAAAACAACCTTTGCCAGCTTACGTACAAAAATAAGAGAAGATGCTTGTTAAGTAGAGCGTTCTGCAAATGTAATAGTTTCTCAATTGGCCCACGCTGTAGCCCTCCAGCAAAAGCAGTGGAACGTATCACAGCTCATTATTGAATCATTTATGCTTTAAGGACGCATTGAAAATGAAGATTGTTGTACCTGATTCAGTAAAAGCACTTTATGGCACTCATATTGAACTCCGTCTCGGATGCCGCCTCGTCTGCCGCACGGAAACTCGGAGGGGGTGTCAAATCGGAACATGCTCGCGTTGAATGATGGCGGAGCAAAGCTTTGCATCTGTCTCGGTTCCTTTTGTTTTTGCTGCTGGCTTGGCTGCGTTGGACAGCTCATCTAACTACATGGCGAGCTGACAAACAGCTCCGCCATAGTGGAACAGCAGGCTTGTTTACACCATCCCACTCAAAGACCGCTCTTGTTTTTTTATGAGGCTCAGATATTAATGAATCCTCTCCTGTCACGGCTAGAGATTTGATTTTTATTCTATTTATGTGTTCGTCCAATTGAGTTGGGCCATCTCTCGTTTGTTAGAAGCTTATCAACTAAGTCTTAGGTTCAATGTGTCAGCTCCTGGTGTAGCTTTAGATTTGTTGGAGCATGGCACGTTTTATTCCACAACAATTGGATTGTCACCTCGTGTTCCAAATCACATTATCACGCTGTACCTCATCATCACACCTGATACCTTTTGTTGCTCTGAGCGGCCAATCTGGCCATGACGCAGCAGAGGCTGACTGCTCCAGTCTAAATGAATCTACGGGAAATGATGAAGCGCATCTGATAATGTCTGGCAGACGATAAACAGGCACACAAAACAAACATGAACATCAGGAAGCCAGAAGAAAACTTTTTATTAAAAGCAGTAAGTGTATTTTCCCCAATTATGACCACTAAAGCAAATCATGTGTCTCTACTTAATGTTTCTTTCAAAATACTATTTACAAAAAGTGCATAGTCTTCACTTTTTTCCAATCATTTTTTATTCCTAAGGCCACAACAGTTTTCCAATCTATCTTCATTGCTGTCTTATTTCAACACATAGCAATTTCTAGCGTCTTTGTAAACACATCATGAGGCAATCGTGTATTTATGTCTCCGCAATCATAATGACCCCAAAATGGCCTTCGACGAAAATGACCCTATGGTTTCCGTGTTTTAAGTGTTTTGCTCGTCTTCCGTACTTGAAGAAACATTCAAGCGGTTACCTTGAGCCGTTTGATCTGTCAGTCTCTGTATTCATCTTTTGGGATAAGTTACTGTAAACGCATACTGAGAGTGTTGCGCGTGGGTGAGCAAATGGTTCAGTAATTTAGGTTGATGTGCGGGCAGGATGGTCTGGCATCCTCAGTGGCGGATTCTCGCAGGTTACCTTCTACTACGATTTATCACATGACCTTATGGATGGCTAAATCAAACTCTCCCTCCGTGAGACTGAGTTTCAAGTGTAAAATTATATTTTGTGTAAATGATATAATGCTTCATGCTGCTTTGACATTAGCGTCAATGGGTGTATACTGCCACCGTGCGGTTTGTAGAAGAACAGCAACTTTGTGACAAAAAAATCATTGACTAGTCCATTGAAAAAAAATAGGTGACGACACACATACTGTGCTGAATTTTATTTTTTCAATCTATTATTTTTACTGATGAATATATGACGGAAATAATTAATTATAGGAAAAAAAGTAATCATATCTGCTCTGTTGCTCCTCCCTGACTTCCTCCCATCAGAAGGAAAGAAAAGCTGGAGGTTTGTTGAAGCTCCTGTCAGGGGCGGCGGCCAAGAAGAAACCACGCTCACCTCCTACCTCCCCGCCCACCCACGATCCCTCGTCGTCCACTGACCTCGTCCACCACCCTCACCACCCCCACCATCACCACCACGCCCGCTCCGGATCGTGTCCTATGGTCTCTCAGGGGCGGGCCGGCTCCTGCCCCGTTGAGATCGACATGGCCGGGGCCGTGGGGTTGGAACCTCTGCACAGAAAATCGGGCTCCTTGGATACAAACTTTCCAATGTCGCCCCCTCCGACGCGAGCCAGCAGCGTTCTCATGGTACTCCGACCTGAACCCAAGCCCCTGTCCAGGGAAAGGTGGGTTTCAGAACCACAGGATAAAGATGTAGAAAATCACTTCTATCAGCTGACTTAATTCTCATCTTCATGTGTCGGCTAGGTACCGAGTGGTAGTTCCTTATCCGCCCCAGAGCGAGGCGGAGATCGAGCTTCGGGAAGGAGACGTGGTGTTCGTCCACAAAAAACGAGACGACGGCTGGTACAAAGGCACCCTGCAAAGGACGGGACAAACCGGCCTGTTTCCTGGAAGCTTTGTGGAGAGCTTTTAAAAAAAGACACACAAAATCACTTGGCTTGATATTGGGCTTTCCAATCTGCCTTAAGGAGCTGTTAACCTTCAAAAAAAAAAAATCACAGAAATTCAAGTGTTCGCGGTAAAATTCTCCCTGTGGACTTTCTTTTTTTCAGAATCAAAATAAAAGACAGTAGCACAAGACATCTTCAAAAGTCCTTCTTGATCCAGCAGCACAGGAAAAAGGGAGGCCATACTTTCCCGTCCTCTATGACTACTGAAGATCCGCACACAGATAAACGCTCGCACACACTCGAAGAGCACACAAAGAAACAAAGAAAAGCTTCCCAGGTGTCGTCCACCAGCACAAGCTTCAAACTGCGACCTCAGACCTCCTCTCTGGTGCGTTCTTTCTTTGCAAAGATCCAAACCAGGTTCATTGTGTTTGTGGCAATAAGCACATTTTACTTTTTTTAAACTCGATATTCGTTGATGAATTAAAATTCAACCAAGTGGCTGAACGATTAATCAATTTACAAATAATTGGATTACTTTGATAATCAATTACTTGTCGATTTACCGATTAATCGCTACACCTTTATACAAATGCGTGTAGCATTGTTTGACTCTCTTAATTTTTTCTTTTTCTTAATGTTCAGATTGATATTTGTGTTGTCCCAAGCTGTGATCTGTCACTGGATTTGTTTGTATTAAAAAAAAAAAAACCTACAAAGGTGCAACAAGTAATTTCAGCTTTGATTTTTTTTAATATTTATTGAATCTGAAATCTTGCTATTGTTCTATTTAATGTTTTCCCCATGCACACAGTGGCTTCATGTGAGGGAAAAATGGCTTGATGAATGTAAAAAAAAGTATACAAACTCTTGGGATGATTCATTTGTATTGTTGAAATCGTTTTTTTTGTGTGTTCGACAAAAGCAAGAGATAAGATTGCACTTGGTGACATTTCCGACAGCCGAACTGCACTCCATGTGATTACCATCATCAGCCGTAACAAATATCTAGCTTCAAACCAGCTTTTTTTTTTCTCAACCGAATAGAAAACAAATTCTAACAGTTTAAAGAGCGGCACAGCCATGTGAAAAAAAGTCAAGTCGTTGACGAGGAGTCGCAAAAACTCCAAAGGGGTGAACAGAAGCTTTTCATTCTCCAACTGCCAAATCTTTGACAGCAACTTGGAACTTGTTGATATTTTTGTACAAGGTTTGCTTCAGTGAGTGTACAGTCTGCTTTATGAATTTTTACGTCCTGAGAGTCGGTCCAAGCTAGTTTACATCTGTCACACTATCTACCTTTTCCCCCCCGAGATAGAAGCACAGCCAAACTTGAGGGTGTACGTGTGTGTGTGTGTGTGTGTGTGTGTGTGTGTGTGTGTGTGTGTGTGTGTGTGTGTGTGTGTGTGTGTGTGTGTGTGTGTGTGTGTGTGTGAGTGTATGTTTGTGACTTCTTGGGTTCAGCTTCCACTCACAGCAAACAGGCAAGATCGAAATGTGCATAAATATCCTCAAAGGGATGCGAGTGGAAAGTGTGAGCGAGGCACATTTTTAATTGCGACCCTAGTTGACGCTTATTGATTGGCTGAACATGCCCCCTCCATGAAATTGTTGCAGAAGATATACAAATAAATATTGCACCAATTTGAACCCTCATATCGCAAAAACAAAATGTTTTTACTTTTCCAAGCATGTCAAATTGTTGAAAAAATTGCAAGCTCTCGATGGTGAGAGAGGTGCATTGTGGGTAATCCTGTGCATCTGGTGCAACTGCAAAGTAGATTAAGGTCAAAGTTGAAGAGGGGATGGATTCATAAATTTCCCCAAACAATGTCAACATGTGGAAATAAAGCACAGAGTGTGAAATAATTTCTCGATGGGAGACGATTGTGTGTGTTTGTGTGAGAGAATGAGTGTATTTCAGGGGAGGCCTCGGTATGTAGCACATGGAGGGAAAAAAAAAAAAGGCGCCGTGGACGCTTATCAGGACTGAGTCAGGTCTCTTTGAAAAAAAAAAAGAAAAAATGTCTATCTAATTCTATATTGTGCAGAATATTTATAGGCCTTTGGTGCCATTGAAGTCATGCTCTGCGCTGGCCGTACTCAGCGCGCACTACCATGTGATCATGATGCATCGTCTTGTACTGATGACCCGTGGTTGATTTGTTTTTTTTTTCATGTCAAGTGCATTTTTCGCAATAAATGCCTTTGATTTAAAAAAAAAAAAAGTCTTTCTTATTTGGAGTTGGTCTGCCTAATGCTACGTCCGCTGAGCCCGCAGTCAAAGACAAGCCGGGTTGACCTGACAGATATTCAATAAAGATAAAGTTGCTCTTTCCCCTCAGTCTCCTTCTCGTTTCTCCTCCCCCATTAACTTCCAGGCCCCTTTCCAAGCCTCATTAGCATTTAGAGTGACGAGCAAAAAAGGCCTGCGTGTACGATTTTCTTTTAAGATCTTTTAAGAGAGTTTTGTGGGAAGCCACGCATGGGAACGCCCACGACACTCGCTCCCAGCCAAGAGCTTTACCCCACACTGGGAGGTGAAGGTGCCTCCTTCGGAGAGATGCTGTGGCCCCCTGCAGGCAATCCATCCTCATCCTCACACTTGACGCCCTACCGGGTGAGACACGGCGGGGAGGATGTGTCTCCTCCTGCATCTTTTTTAAAAGCGCGGCAGTCTTAACTGGTCTTATAAAGCAAAGCTGCATCCTTCAATTGAATCTTTCGATTGCATCACACTGTCTGTCCGATTCGTGTCTGTTATACTGATTTTTAATTTTTTTTGTCAGTTTTTATTTTATTAGTTGTAATGTGTTTGTTCATTTTTAATTTAATTGTTATTCGTTTTATTTTAATCTATATATGGAGTATTTAAGCGCAAGATTTAAGTATTGCGTAACAAAGTAAACCAGACTAAAATTCCCAAATGCTTCTTCTGTACAGCCGAACAATAATACAGTGTCGAAAATAAAACAGAGAGAAAAATAAAGAACAAGCCTCCTGAGTAACACTGTTTATTTCATAAATACGAGTGTAGTACAAATATAAAAAGGTTCCCCCCGTTAGGCATCGGTGTGTTTTGCTGCGTGTTTTTGTTTATCCTACTGAAGGCTGGACACACATAAGGCACGTGGAACATGTGGAGTGTAAAGTGTCACGACGTTTCGTCCCCGACACGAGTGCATCAAAGTACAATATTGTTGCCTTTTATCTTGCGTCTCATTTTTTTTCCGATGACTCAGCGTTGTTGCGCACGTGTCAGCAGAAACGAGAAAGCAAGCGAAACAAAACATTCTGTCTAGTTTAGTGTATGTAAATATGCTGATAAGTAAACACAACTTTGTTGTAAGTTAAAAGTTGTTGAGGCCTTGCTTGCTTTCACAAACACTCTCAAAGGGTTGATAATAAATTATCCAAATCAAAGAATGACGCAGATACATTTTTAAGTATGAATGAAACTGAACGATCAAAGGTGTCCATAGAAAGAAATAAAGATGCTGCTTTGTTCTCAGCATCCACTTTGCTGGTGACCAGATTACAAGATCAGAGACATGAATGTACCATTAAAATCATTATAGGTCCATTATTAACCCCAACACATAAGCAAGCAAGAGCCTCTAAAACCACAGCAAGCTTAAAAACAACAAAGGAGGTATCATAGAGAATACGTACACAAAAAACAAAACCCACACATTATTTCAAAGGAAAAAAGCAAAACGTATTCTTAACTTTGGCACATAAAACACACTTGTGTGTTGCTGGCGGTGGTGCTGATGCTGATGGGAGACTTCGGATTAGTGTTCAAGACTGGCCACAAAGGATTTTGGGAATGATGTTGGTCAGACTGGAGTTCAAATCCCGATTTCTTCACATGAACCCAGAACTGGTTGGGAGGAGATAAGAAATTAAATGTATGGTGAAAATCAGTTATACGGCAATAAGGCTCATGAAAAAATGTTTAATTGAATCATTTGAGCAACTGTGGATTTGGGAAAAAGAAGTCAATAAGGGTTTTCAGCTTGAACACGATTTGGAGACATGCACAGAAATCTGTTACTAAAACCGGGTTTTTGCTGCCCTCTTGTGGCATACTGTGGAATTTCAGAGGCCACCAAAAAAAAAAAAGGGGGAAAGTAAGTTTTCCTTACTTCTTGCGGTCTTTATCCTTCTTGCCGTTGGCGGTGAAGCTTTGGGCCTGCAGCAGCTGAGCGGCGGCACGTCTCTTGCCGAAGGAGCTCTGGTCTTCCTCCAGCATGCGCCGCTTCTCCTCCAATGCCGACTTCTCCTCGGCGTGGAGCCGCTTCAGCTGCTCAAAGCGGCTCTGCAACTAAAAGGTGAAAAGGGAAAACAGGTGGATGATGAGAAATATCTCTTCTCAATGGATTTGTTTTTTCATTCAAGGATGACTGTCTCCAACCTCTCTCTCTGCATCCTTAAGCTCCGCCTCCTTCTCCTTGACCCTCTGCACAAACATCTGCCTCATCTCATCCTCTCTCCTCTGCAGCTCCACCAGGAACTCCTGACGCTTGGCCTCGTAAGTCTGCTGCAGACTGCACGAGCAGGTGTTAAGACATCCGTCGATTTATTAGGAACCCCCGCACCCAGCTGTGACGGCGGTCACCTGACGGGCTTGCACTCGGGGTCGGTGTCCTTGAAACCCATCTCCTCCAGCTTGCAGCGTCTGTACAGCTCATAGTGGCGCGTGTGCGTCTGCTCCCTCAGGTCCTCCATGTTGACGCAGATCAGCATCTCACGGAGCTTCACGAAGTCGCAGTGGCTCTCGTTCTCCACTGGTATTATGGGATGGAGAGCAGATAATGTCAGACACTTCATCATGCCCAACGTCGCTCAACCACAAACCGACCTTGGACAATCCCCCAGGGGTACTGACGAGCCTTCACCATCTTGTTGCCCACGGCCACTTCTTCCGTGCTGCCCACCACGGCAAAAGGCAGATGGCCCTAAAGGACAGAAAAGAAAAATTACAGAAACGAACCGCAGAGCTTGCGTGGACACCGGCGAAGAGGAGGACGCTTACGTTCATGGCCGTGTTGACCTTGGCGACGGCCTCGTCATCCAGGGGGAACTGATAGATCTGGACGCCGTTGCTCACCAGCTCGCTCATGATCTTGATCTTGAACTTGTGCAGCTCGCTCTTGCTGATTGTGTCCGCTTTGGCGATAACGGGGATGATGTTGACCTAAACGATGACGTTGCAGAACAAAACTTAACATAGTGTCTTTTTTGGTACCGTTCAAGTAACTTCATTGATGCGGTACTGAGGTCAACACTTGAGTGTCAGAAGTTGCTTAATATTCCATTAAAGAGGCAGACTCAATAAGAGCGGAAACTTGGCCAAGCATGCAAGCGCGTAAAAAATGTCTCCCGATGTTATTTGTGGATCAGCAGCTCACTCTGCTGTCCGAGCCACCCCACATTCCTGACCGTGTGATTTTGTCAACAAGAATGTTTTTTCTGCTCGAGCTTCAGGGTCAGACACACAAACAAAACACTCAAGTGATGGCAGAGCACAAAAAAAACACAAATGTCTCTTTCTCCGCCTGTCTGTCTGTACAGTGACACAAAAGGACAACTCGAGTGTGTGTGTGTGAGCGTGTGTGGTGACATTCCACCGCTTTTTGGTGTGTGTGACTCTTTTCACACGCAAATCGCGGCTTGCTGGCACTTCCCGACAGTCACACACAAGAGAGCATGGGAAAGGTTGCTAGCACCGCCGTAGTCATTATTTGCGACTCTTTCACCACCTCATGATTTGAATGCGGTTTGGAGGGCAGCAATTCAATTTGTTGATCAAAGCATTTCTGCTGCCGCATTAGTGTCGAACTAATGAAACAGTAAAACCAGCATTGATTATTTTATACAATCAGGTCCTGCCTTCCTACCTTGCTATCCAGTTTCTTCATGGTGACCAGATCCAGGGACTTGAGAGAGTGTCCCGAGGGGGATATGAAGTACAAACAGGCGTGCACCCGAGAGTCGTGATAGTTGAAAAGCGAGCGCCTGATTTTCAGCTCTTCCTGCAGGTAACTCTCAAACTGCCTGTCGATGTAATCCACCACCGGCTGATAGCTACAGGACAGACGGTCAGTTAGCAATGGCCGCACACAAATCACACGCTCGCTCGCACTGACCTCTCTTGTTTATTCATCTGGTCTCCGAATCCCACCGTGTTGACCACAGTGAGGCGCAGTCGCACGTTACTTTCTTGCAGGTCGTAGGTTTGAGCCCGCAGCTTCACCTGAGGCTCAAAGTGGGACGACTCAAAGTTCTCAAAGTTGGTGCTGAACAGAGTGTCCATCAGGGTGGACTTGCCGATACCGGTTTCACCTGAAGACACAAAGAAAATCTACTGACAACCAAAGCCTTTATATAAATAATATTAATCGTAGTGCTTTGTATTGATTTGACAGCATACCGATGCAGAGGATGTTGAAGCAGAACCCCTGATCGGTGGACTTGTTGACCAACTGGTCTGGGAGGCTATCAAAACCCACGTGGCCTGCCAGGGAGAGAGGCCGCATTCCCTTATCCTAAATATCACAACACATGTTTTAGTCATTTCGTTATAATCTTACACCATACAGTATGTGCATGCATTCAGATTGAAACATGTCTGTCTGTTACTATATAATAACAACTACTACAGTACCAATGTGTATTCTGACTATATTGTTGGGGGCGATCATAAAATATTTGAAGTTTTCTTGACACTGCAATTGAATACCAACGTCTCCCAAAATTCACAGCAGTCACTCAGCCAGTTGGATGACGTGATTGCTTCTTTCAGCCAGCTAACGCCCCTCCGGTAAACCATTTTATTGGTTAATCTTGGCGTGAACACGTAATACATGAATTACATGCACGTATTCTGATTTTTGATGTTAAGTTACGTTGTGATTCAACGGGAGCGTTCCTTCATTTGTCAAAGAGAAAAGTTGTGCTAGTTGAAAGGCTGGCTAACTTCATTGTAGCCTCAGACACTCCCTGCTCGACTAGGATTGTTATAAGAGCGATATAACAGAGATCAATACAAACCAGTTGGGGAGCAACATCGGAAGAAGCCATAGTTTTCGATTAAATGTAGGATTTCCCGCAGATGCGAGACAGAATACAATAAACTTATTAGAAGTCCGATTTTTTCCCCCCCCTAAAGAATCCTCCTGAATGGGACCGTCTCACCACGGACAGACTGGACCAAGTAAAAGAAGACAGGCTGATGTGGCAACTGGTCTCTGTGAATCTACTTAAAATAACAGGAGGTACACTTTACATTTTAATTTAAACCATACAAATTTTCCTAAATAAAAATTAAGAAGATTAATATGTTCGATATATTGCTTTAGCAACCCCATTCTTAAAAGAATCCCCTTTCTTTTCATATTGGTACAGTCCTAAAATTTGCCGCTTTCAATGTATTTAAAGTGTGGTAAATTTGTCGACCCTATAGACCAACAAAACCAGCAATTGAAGTATGTTTCATGTAGTTCTAATGCATTCACATTATGTGAATTTATAGTAAAAATAAAATGTCATACATAAAATTGCTTCACTCAGGTTCGACAGCATGAGGTTAAAATTTCCAGGACTTTTGGAATTTACGTGGAGCACTGTAATGTAACACGATGACGAGAGGGGTTAAGAGTGGTGTGCGTCCCCTGGCGGTCATGTCTTGAAACTGATCAGCCAATGATGGAGGAAAGGAGGAGGCCCAGTGAAGATGCTGTCATCGGCTGTCAACGACCGCAAAATGACGACGGACTAATTTCCAAACGTTTTGCTGCCGTGTAATTAATTGATTTGGTTAGATAATGATAATGATGGCGTCCCCGTGCACGGTTGAAGCCGTGCAGGAGTTCCTAATGGAGCGAGGAGGGCGAGTCCAACAGATGGAGCTGATCGATCACTTCGCGGCGAGGTGGGGTGCTGGAAGTGACCCGTTGAAGGGGGAGGAGGCTTTGAGGCGCGCCCTGGACACTCTCGGTGTCGTGGAAGTGGAAAGCGGCGTGCAATATGTGCGTTTGAATGAGGATTGTAGCGCGCGCTCTGTAACGCGCTTGGATAGAGACGGGAACGTGCACAAGACACCAAGCAACAACAATCTCGTCAGTGGCGACTCTGACAACAAACAACAAGCAGGTGAGTCTTGATCAAACTGCATTGGCTCGGCTGTGGTCTACTAACAACGTCACCTTTTCTTTTTGTTTGTTTGGAACTAAACACATTGATTTATACGTTTGTGTTTAATAGCGTTTAATTGCTGGTTTTATTATCCAGCACAACGTGCAAGTAGGGTTTACTCCCCAGAGCCCATCTGGTCCTTTTTTTCCACCCCCTGAAAGCTTAATGCTAGCGGTTTATTGCTTTACCGTTTATTTGTTTCTGTCGTCGGCTGAAGTCTAAAAATGCACAGCGATCAAAGTTAATATTTGTTTTGTTTGTATTTCTAAGCATTATAAAAAAAATGTACAAGCATTATTTGCGCATTGGTTTTAAAGGCCAATAGCAAGTAAAGGTAAAGGTAAGCAAAACTGCTTGGAATAGGAGTCTTGAGATTTACACATTTAATGGTGTCCAAACTTTTTACCCTGAAGGCCTCGTACAGAAAAAAAACATTAGCTTTGTGGCTTTGGCAACAAAGTAAATCATGTGTGGCCCCAATCTTCTTTGTGATGTTCACATTCCCTCCAAATGACTTTAATTTTTGTTTTTCTATGTTCTCATAGGAGTTTCTAGTCCACCATCCTGCAGTATGGATGTCAAGCAGTCCGAGCCCGCTCAGTCCAATACTATTCCCGGAACCGGCGAGGTCAAGCTTAGAGAGAGGAGAAGACGCGAGTCGGCTCCGGTGATCGGGGTGCCGGATCAAGACCATATCGCCAGTTCCCAAAGCCATCATCAAGTCCGAGCGGCCCGCAGGGTGTCCAAAGGGTCCCAACGGGCGTTGCTGACCAGCTGCCTGTCTGAGGACAACACGGTGGAAGGCCTGGAGTACACTCTTGATTTCAACACACCCAAAGGGAGCCGCAGGAACTTCATTGAGCTGATGATGAATTGTTCTCCTCAGGTAAGCCTACGATGAAGGTGTGGTGTGCTTGGTAATCTAAAAAAAATCCCCTGCACAGGTTCGCCGATCTCTCATAAATCGAGGTCCGCGCCTTCGAGACTCCATGAGGAGCGATGGCGACTCGGCGTCTCTCCTCTCCTCGGCCACCGACGAGGACTGCGCCTCGGTGGCGCTGGACCCGATGGAGCACGAGTGGATGCTGTGTGCCTCGGACTGCCTGTGGGAGAGCCTTCACCCTCTCCTGGCTGTGGAGGCCAGCCTGGTAGCCAAGAAAGACTTTGTCACGGGCTTCACGTGCCTTCACTGGGCTGCCAAGCAGGGCAAGGCCGAGCTGCTCTCCCAGCTGCTGAATTTCGCCAAGGACAACGGCGTCCACGTGAACGTCAATGTGAGGTCCAGTGCGGGATACACGCCACTCCACCTGGCAGCTATACATGGACACATTCAGGTAAGCTGCAGCTTATCGTGTGATACTAAAAATGTGTGTCGAGTTTTATTATTGTTTTTTCTTGAAGCATTCTAAATGCATGCTCATTCTGGATGGTCAGGTGATGCGCGTGCTGATGTCCGACTGGGAGGCGGACCCCGAGGTGAGGGATTACAGCGGCAGGCGAGCCATCCAGTACCTTCCTGCACCATTGCCTGCAGACCTGCGGGACCAAGGAGTGGGCCCCCTGCCGGGGGCTGAGTCCGACAACGAGCACGCAGTGGTAGGTGGCGGTATAACACATGGCTGGAGGTTTCCCAAAGTGCTTCAGGGAAACCTGAACCCGCTGCGCCTACTCAACCAGTCATCGGGGGCCTCCGAAGAGGCGCTCGGGAATGGCAGGACCAAGGGGGGCATGTTGAGGAAGTCGTCCCTGGGCCGACTAAATGCTCGGCTGCATCGGGGGCGACACAGGGCGCAGATTATACATAGCGCCTCCTTTAGGGACGCGGGTGAAGTCGGGAGAGGAGAGGAACTTCCCGCCACCCCTCAGCGAACACGGCCGCTCTCCAGCCTGTTTGGATGAAGCCGCTAAAAAGCAGCTAATTATTTATTAAGAGTTCCATTCATGGATTTTTATAATTTTATAATATCTTGAATGGACAAGCCTTTTAAAAGTTTTAAAGTCATAAATATTTTTTTTTCCAAGAAATGAAGTTGATTTTTATTCCTTTTGTTCAATCCTTAACTAACTTATTTAGGTACCTTTTTTTGCTACACATTATCTAATTTATTTATTTTAGGCAGACAGTGAATGCATCATTAAATGTGTTTTTTTTTAATGGGAGGGAGGGAAGGGAAGTTTGTAATTTCACATTGGTGGGAGATCACTTTAAGTCAAAAATTGTGTTTTGGTACATAATATAGCTGCACAAAGTTTTTTTCACAGATATTTTTTTCTAATTATTGACAGTTGTTTTACAGTACTTCTATGCTCCGATACATTTGTTCTATTTGCACTTGCCACTTTCAAGATTTTCAGCACAATTTAAACACTGCTCGGTTGTATGACCAGACTGTTTTATATTTTATAGAGGCAATACAGCTTTCTTCCTCAAATCTGCTAATTAATTTCTGAGCTGTTTTTTCTATCAATTCAAGTACACCTAAAACTCAAGCATGATTGGAAACGGTGACACATTTTGCCACTTGTTTCATGTTGTGCCTCTTTTGACACCTGCTGAATAAATGCCAGTAAATATGACACGATGAGTTCAGGGACCTTGACAACCAACGTAGCACACATTCAAAAATATGCAATCAAACCAGCGCGGTCACATTCAACACTCTGGAATGCATTTGATTTCAACTTGGTGTAGATTTGCATGTTAAAATGGAATTGTTAGCTGTTTGTCAAATGTGAATAGAGTTTAGAATTATAATGTGATTTGTTGAAGTCTTGTCTGTTGTACATGAGCCTTCATTAAAATGACCTGATAATTACATTTAAACCACATCACTGCCACAATATTGTCTTTGTATTTTATAGTACGCATATGGCCTTATGTTGTTGTCAAATAAAAATCTGTACGACAAGTGTGCTATGTTTACCTAAAAACTGTGAAGTTACTATTGGGTAAAAGCCAATTTGTGTCTATCCATCCTTAAATGTGAAATAAAGCATCAATATCAAATTGCTTTGTGTTTAATGATGAACTCAAGTCCCAAGATTAGTTAACATTCGCTGCTGCAGCTGACAACAGTCTGCACTTGTCTGGTGATGCTGAATAATTGATGATCTGATGTCCAGCAATTGCACAATAGCCACAGCTGACTATGTTAACACTGCTTTCAATTTTGTATAAGCATCATTGCGCACCTGCTCACATTTATTATGTGTGTGTCATGTTCTCCAGGGCTTTAAATATGCTAACTCATATGTTGTGTCCTTTAGCTGTGTGGCCTGACATCTGTTATGGACAGACATTGCTATATTCTCTCCCATCTTCTCATCTAAATTAATTTGGGAGATCACTGCAATACTAAGTATCACTCTGGGTTTAGAGTTGCTTTAGGCCGCTTTTGTATGACTGCTTATTGGGTGAGAGCGCATGCAAGAGAGAGAGAGCGGCTGTCTGACTGCAGCTACTGACCTACATACACTGCGAATGGAGTAATGCCTGTTATGTAAATTTCCCTGCCATCCTTTCAGGCAATGGTGGCCATTGGGGCTCTCTCATTGGATTAATCCATATTCAATTTAGCTCACATTCTGTCCCCAAGTGCCATATTCAGTCCAGTGAGTCACGTTGATCGAGCAAGAAAGAATTGGTACTTCCAGCTCAAGTGCAATACTGCATAATACTACAATTGCAAAATACAGACAAAACCATTAAGATTGTGTACGTGGTCATAAATTTTGGGACAGTCAATATGTGATCTGCCCCTCCCCCCCTTAAAAAAAAGAGCATAGTTCACCATCCATTTTATATACCTGTTGAGGGTGACAAGGAGCTGGGGGCTATCTGACTCCACTTGAGTGTTCCACCTGTCAATCACAAGTACATAAAGCGATAGACAATAATCAGCTAACAATAATAAAAAATAATAATATGAGATTAATCACAATTTAATTCTATATTTGATGGTTTTATCGTAAAATTTTTAACTGCGTTTTATTATTTATTTCCTTTAAAATAATAATAACGTAATACTCAGAATTCCGTTTGGTGGCGCTGTTGTTGTAACAACGTAGTGTTGCACGAGTACTCGTTGGTTCGTTCTTGGGTCAAAGTTGACATGACGCGGAAGTTGCTTAGCTTGTGTTCATTTGCTACTGCGGGTCGTTTGTTGCCCTCAAAATCATTTCATTGTATTTTACCTCGAGGTTACCAGATGTGCCACAGTTTGAATTTGTCGTCATAAGAGAAGTTTTCAGAGCTCCGTACGTATTACACGGACGGGTTTCAAGGTAAGTGAGACTCAATGAATTATCTATGCTAACCAGGGTAGCTTGTAACCCACATTTACTAGATACCTCGCAGCCGGCACATAGCCAATTTTCCTACGGGTTCAAAATAATTGCTTCAAAATTAAACCATATATTGTTGGTAACATTTCCGACGTTAAAACATCTTAAATTGATATCCAAATTGACATCCAAAGTGGCATGGCCTATCAAGTGCTTGATGCTTGGTTTTTAACATTATTTTGCGTTTTCTAACAATAATAGCCTTCTCAAACCTCCTGCAGGTTTTCATGCTGGCTGCCACAATGACCACCATCGTCCATGACACCACCGAGGCGGTGTGCCTCTCAGCTGAGCACAACATGTACTTGAAGCCCATTGCTAAAATGACTATCAGCGTCACGCTTCCTCAGCTCAAGCTGCCGGGAAAGAGCATCTCCAACTGGGAGGTAATGGAGAGAGTTAAGGCAATGGTGGTGCCCGACCAGTTTTCAACCCTGCGGGTCTCTAAAAGCACCATGGACTTCATTCGTTTTGAGGGAGAAGTGGAGAACAAAACTGTTGTTAAGAGTCTATTGAGCCGCCTGGATGGGAAGAGCATAAAACTTAGTGGATTTACTGATGTTTTGAAGGTGAGCTTGGGCTTTTGTTTTGGAAAAACAAAAGTCCCCGTCTTACTCTATCAGTCCAAACAGTTTGATGATTCAAACTTTTTTTTCTCAAGGTTCGTGCCGTGGAAAACAAAGTGGACTTCCCAACAAGGCATGACTGGGACTCGTTCTTTCGTGATGCCAAAGACATGAATGAGACTTTACCGGGTGAGCGACCCGACACGATTCATCTGGAAGGGCTTCCCTGCCGCTGGTTCAGCCAGAAACAAAGTGGGTTGCCAGATCGGCCATGTGAGGAGGTTCTCATTGCTGTCTTTGAGGCCTTTGGCAAGGTACACTGTTTTATTACTGTCTAAATTTTATTTCCACTGTGCATGATCCTGTGAAAGTTAAAAAAATTATTTTGTGATGTCCTCAATAACAATGAAAACAAACAATTTGTTGGTTCAGGTGCGAAACGTGGACATCCCAATGCTGGACCCGTACAGGGAGGAGATGCTGGACAAGAACTTTAATACTTTTAGTTTCGGGGGCCATCTGAACTTTGAAGCTTACGTGCAGTATCACGAGTATGACGGCTTCACCAAGGCCATGGATACACTACGCGGCATGAAGCTGATGCTGAAAGGAGATGACGGCAAGGCAGTGGCCTGCAACATCAAGGTACGCTTAATCCCCTTCTTTTGAAAAGATTACAGACTGCTTCTAATCCTGAACTGATTGACCAGCGTGCGCCTATTAGTAATTTTAATACTGCAAGTCATTTCGATCTCTTACGTGAGCCGTGTGGGAGGCCACAAGCATTGAGCTGGTTTCATCTTAGAGTCACCGGGCTCCTTTAAGACCTTTTAATGTAATGAGAATGAAAGCTGCTCATGTTGTGTTGGGAGGGTTTAATTAAAACGAGTATTAAAGATCTGTTGCACAAATCTGTATTTAGAGACAAGAGTGGTGATAATGCCGAATTGCATTTGTTTACTGATAAAGTGGTCAAACACAGTCCATTTTGTTTTGCTTGGAAATTTTAATTCTCAATGAATGAAATCTCTCCAGGTGACATTCGACACCACCAAGCATCTCGGCGAGTCAGCTGTGAAGAAGCGAAATCTGGAGAGGCTCAAACTGCAGGAGTTAGAAAAGCAGCGAGAGGAGCAGAAGCGGCGGGAGAAAGAAGAAGAAGAGCGACGTAAAGAGCTGGAGCGGTATGACAACCCCCCTCCTGTTCGTATGTAATGCTCGTTCAGCAGATATTGACCCAACCCAAACGTGCTCTTCTCCAGAAAACAGAAGGAGCAGGAAGAAGAGGAGCGGGAGCGCAAGAAGGAGGAGAAGCAACGCAAGCGTGAGCAGAAGCTGCAGGAGAGAGAGGAAAGGAGGAACATCAAGAAGGTGAGGAAGCAGCAGGAGGAGGAGCAAAAGAAGCTTCAGATGAAGATCGCCATGGAAGAAAGGAGGCTTCTCCTGGCTCAGCGCAATCTGGAATCCATCCGACTCATCGCTGAGCTGCTGGCCAGAGCCAAGGTACCGCTTGAAGAACACGAGATTGAACGCTAAAGTGTCTTTCTATTCTTAACCTTGTAAATTGCTTTTCTTCCTTCAAAGGCGGCCAAGCAGAGGCAGTTGGACAAAGAGCGCGCCGAACGTGAGGAGCAGGAAAAGCGGGAGAAGGCTCAACAGGAAGAGGAGCGGATCCGTCGCCAGGAGCAGGAAGCCTGCCGGCGCAAGCAGCAGGAGGAGCTCCTCAAGGTGGAGCTGGAGAAGGAACGGGCCTTGGACCTCCAACGGCGGGAGAAGGAGCTGAGGGAGAAGCTGCTCTCCAACATGTTCAAGAAGAGCAGCGAGCCCACAAGACCTCCTGACGTGCAGGAGCAGGGTAGCGCCGCAAGGAGCGAGGAGGCCCCGCATCCTGGCAAGGAGAACGTGTCCCTGCAAATCCCGGGTCAGGTGAACGGAGTAAAGGCAGAAGAGCGTAAAGACAAACAAGTATCCAAACCTGCGGAAATGTCAGAAAAAAGGAGAGGGACAAAGGAGAGGAAGGCGGCTGAGGATGTGAAGAAGACGAAGCAAGAGAAGAAGAAGAAAGAGGAGGTGAGGAGCAGGTATAGCAAGGACCGTGAGCGCAGCTCCAGGAAGCGGCACTCCAGCAGGAGGAGGAGCCGGAGCGGCAGCTACCGTAGGACCTCCAGCCGCCACAGGAGGAGCCACACCCCGCGGCGCAACAGGAGGCGCAGCCACAGCCACTGTAGCAGAAGTACAAGCTCCAGCCGGGACAGGAGCAGGAGCAGCAGCGGGAGGAGCTACAGCAGGGGAAAGAGCCGCAAGAACCGTCACCAGCGGCGATACAGCAAAGGTGACTCCAGGAGCAGCAGCCGTGGCAGGAGTCGCTACACTCGAGAGTACAGGAGGCGCAGCTACAGTCGGGACAGGAGTCACTCCAGAAGATGAACGCGCGCCTCTTCTCACATTTCAACCAGTTGCGCTTTTTGTTTTTTGCTTTTGACTCAAATGAAGGCAGTGTTTGTTTCAGACGTGCACGAGAAGCGTGTATGTTGTTCGCACTCACAAGTTGCTAATCCATTCCGCATTCACTGATCAGGACAAGAAATCAAACAGACAATGAACAGTAGAAGAAATTAGCTTAATTATCCATCCATCCATCCATCTTCTTCCGCTTATCCGGGGTCGGGTCGCGGGGGCAGCAGCTTTAGGAGGGACTCCCAGACTTCCCTCTCCCCAGCCACTTCATCCAGCTCATCCCGGGGGATCCCAAGGCGTTCCCAGGCCAGCTGAGAGACATAGTCTCTCCAGCGCATCCTGGGTCGTCCTCGGGGTCTCCTACCGGTAGGACATGCCCGGAACACCTCTCCAGGGAGGTGTCCAGGAGGCATCCTGATGAGATGCCCGAGCCACCTCATCTGGCTCCTCTCAACGTGGAGGAGCAGCGGCTCTACTCCGAGTCTCTCCCGGATGACCGAGCTTCTCACCTTATCTCTAAGGGAGAGCCCAGACACCCTGCGGAGGAAACTCATTTCGGCCGCTTGTATCCTGGATCTCGTTCTTTCGGTCACAACCCATAGCTCGTGACCATAGGTGAGGGTAGGAGCATAGATCGACCGGTAAATCGAGAGCTTTGCCTTTTGGCTCAGCTCTCTCTTCACCACGACGGACCGGTACAGAGTCAGCATTACTGCCGACGCTGCACCGATCCGCCTGTCGATCTCGCGCTCCATCCTGCCCTCACTCGTGAACAAGACCCCAAGATACTTGAACTCCTCCACTTGGGGCAGAATCTCATCCCCTATCCAGAGAGGGCATTCCACCCTTTTCCGACCGAGGACCATGGACTCGAATTTGGAGGTGCTGACCCTCATCCCGACCGCTTCACACTCGGCTGCGAACCGCTCCAGTGAGATCTGGAGATCACGGCCTGAAGAAGCCAACAGCACCACGTCATCTGCAAAAAGCAGAGACGCGATGCTGAGGTCCCCAAACCGGACCCCCTCAATGCCTCGGCTGCGCCTAGAAATTCTGTCCATAAAAATTATGAACAGAATCGGTGACAAAGGGCAGCCTCCAACCCTCACTGGGAACGAATCCGACTTAATGCCGGAAATGCAGACCAAGATCTGGCATCGGTGATACAGGACCAAACCGCCCTTATCAGTTGGCTCGGCACCCAGTATTCCTGAAGCACCCTCCACAGAACCTCCCGAGGGACACGGTCGAACGCCTTCTCCAAGTCCACAAAACACATGTGGACTGGTGGGGCGAGCTCCCATGCACCCTCGAGGAGCCTGCCGAGGGTGTAGAGCTGGTCCACTGTTCCACGGCCAGAACGAAAGCCACACTGCTCCTCCTGAATCCAAGGTTCGACCTCCCGACGGACCCTCCTCTCCAGCACCCCTGAATAGAGCTTACCAGGGAGGCTGAGGAGTGTGATTCCCCAATTAGCTTTTTGAATTGCAACGGTTAGTACAGGTACAATTCCCAGTTTAAGGTGATAGTACCACTCCCCCCCCCCCTCCCCCCCCCAAAAAATAACTGGCAACCTCATGCGACATTTGTAACATTTGACAAAAATACATCAAACAGGCAATATTTGACAAATCCACCGAGTGTGTTTCGGAAGTTGTGACCACTTTGCTGCTCCTCTCCAAATGTGAACTGACCACTTGAAAACATGTCAGCTTTCTGAATGTTCTCCAGGTTTCTCTTATGAAGCAGCCCATGAAAACTCAGGATAAAACAATTTGAACACATCTTTAATTCCTTAGAGTCATTTCATTTCTTTTTTTTTTTTTTAAGATTTTCTTATTAAAAGTTCTCTTGTTACTATGACCGACTTGTGACTATGCTCTAAATCTGATTAAGCAAGCAGCACCGTTCCCAGAACAACAGGAATGTAAGAAGTCTTGACTTTGGCTTTTGTGCTTACTTCGTAGCTCTTGATAAGATTGCAAGGGACTCAAGTTTTTAGATGTGACACATCCATGTACTGTGCAGCCTCCTGGAGCATGTTCATTAGATAGTTATTAAAATTTCCAGGATTTTTATATCTGTTGGTCATGGTATGATTTTGCGGGAAACCTTTGAATGTATATGAAATACTTTTTTTTTTGTCCATTAATTTTTGATGCCACTGATTTTGGATGTGTTTTTTTTTTTTTTTTTGTCATGAACAAGGCTGCAGAGATTTTTTTTGTTTCTTGGTCCAGTGGCGGGTAAGGCCCTGCTCTAATCCGGGTTATCAGACTCTAATCAGCTTATCCCACGACTACCATTGCAAAATGGGCATTGTTAGTCTGGTTTGGTCTCCACTCGTCTGACGGCTTCTTTCATAGGACGAGAAGGTTTAGGGTCCATATGGCGGGTCGGCATGTGATGGACACTACAGCGGCATCACCTGCTGCTGGGGAATACCCCAGGAAAATACTCGAGTACATGGAAGGCTTTCTTGTCTCCAAGGTAAGTCACAGGGTTCAAATGTATAAATACAAAAATGGAGTTGGACAAAAGTCAAGCCACCTCGAAGAAAAATGTGATTTTATGATTATTCTGTCAAGAATAATAATTGGATAAAATGTTATTTTGCATTAAAGTTTATTGCAAAAATATTCCCCCTTTGTTTACTGTTTACTCATCAAATTAATACTGTTTATTCTGTAATGTTTAGAGATTAAAAAGTAAATACCAGACATCGAGGATTAATGCTTGTTTTAAAGCACATTTGCAAAAGTCTTGGTTGAACACAAGAGTGTCACTATTTCCATGAAAGGCTACAGAAATCAGAATAATTATTCTTGAGAGACTAAAAGCAGATGATTTGTTCTGGGCCGACTAGTTTAATTACAAGTCTCATTGTATAAATTTGCAGTGCAAAATAGCCCCGCCCCCTTCCTCCCCTCACCTTCACATTATCCTCTCTTCCGAACCAGACTTTATTCACAGCCTGCGAGCTGGGCGTGTTCGACGTGTTGTCCTGTGCAGGACGCCCTCTGTCCGCCGACGAAATCAGCCAAGCGGTCGGTGCCAGCCTGGACGGCACCCAAAGGCTGCTGGCGGCCTGTTGCGGCCTTCAGTTGCTTGAAACGCACCAGCAAAATGACCAAGGTGAAGTAGACCACTACAAAATCTATTTGGACCCTTGGAAAACACATTTGCTGTCATTTCCCTATATGTTAGTGTGTTACAGTAACACAGAACAGGCCAGCCTCTACCTGACCCGCTCTGGTCCTGCAACCCTCTACCACTCCATCCAGTACAGTTCCAGAACCATCTACCTCTGTTGGCACTATCTGACTGATGCCGTCAGGTCAGTCAAAATTGCACATATTTAAATCCAACCAGTTTAAACAAGATGTGTGTAGTTTGAAAATATCACCCGTTTTGTATGTCACAGGGACGGAACTAATCAATATGAAAAAGCCTTCGGTGTCAGCTCCAAAGACTTGTTTCAGGCTCTCTACAGGTGAGAATATTTCTTTAATAAACACACATAACACGAAACAAAATATTGGACTCACTCACCTCAAGGTGGCGCTGCACACGCAATGTCATTATTTGAATTTTTTTTTCAGGGAAGTCAATGCCATTGATATTTGATATTTTCTATTACCACCGAACAGAGATAAATGAATTTTCAGTGGTGAGTTGCTTAAGAAAATACAAATAAACATTAAAAAAAATTATCGCATATAGAATCGTTTTCGCATTATTTTTCAGAATCATTTGTTCCATGAGAATGAATTTTTCTTTTCAGTGTGATCTTCTTTATTTGTATGCTCCTCATAGCTGCACCGTGTTGTCGACATTTGGTAATGCCAGATCGCATCTGCTCATCTCACCAAAATGGCACCGTTTAAAAAGACCAATGCAAGAATATTCCAAATATGAAACGTGCAGGAACAATGTCATCCATCCTCGGAATGATGAATTTGTAATTTGCCCCTAATTGATTGAAAAACTAAATATCAACACCTGCTCACAATGGCCAAATGAGGAGCTGCGGTTGTTTCGTCCCTGCTGATTTCCCTCGAGAATACCGAGGGGAAATTAGCGCGGGAAACAAGCGCGGAAGTCATCGAGGGCTTTCTTGGAGCAGTGACAAAATGATTCAAAGCTGGCTGCATGACTCACACACTTGTTTACTCCTTGCCATTTAACCAGCCGCATAATGCACCTGAATAATTTAGTCAAGTCTGGAATATGGTTGGAATTCTAACACACCAAAAAAAAAAAAAAAAAGGCGAGGAGAAAGAGACATTTGGAAAATCAGAGCATGTACATTCAAAGTTCTTCCGGACATTAGTGTGTCATCCAAACTTTCAAACCCTTTTGCTGAAGTCTTTACATTTTGTGCACGTGTGTGTCGAGGTCTGACGAGGAGATGGTGAAGTTCATGCAGCTAATGAATTCCATATGGAACATCTGCGGTCGAGATGTGCTGACAGCCTTTGACCTTTCACCTTTCAAGGTCATCTGTGACCTCGGAGGTAAGCGTGTGTGTGTTTTGCTAATCACCACAGTCATTTCAAGGTGGGGTCAGCAGGTGCACGGCCATTAACATTTCAAACTGTCGCGTTAAGTGAGAGACAGCTGGCTGAGGTGCACATTCATATTCATGCTGTCTGGTTTGTCCTGTCACACTTTGCAGAGACTCCAATTAAGTATACAAATGGCCTTCGTGACAGTTGACACATAATCACTCTTCTTAATGGCATCAAAACAGGAAGTAGCTCACTGTTCTATTGTGGGGGGAAAAGAAAACAATCTTAGAATGTATAATTTTTTAACCAATAAATTATTTCTACCAAATAACCCAATATATATTATGTAATTACCCAAGTAGCCACAAGGGAGCGCTGTGAAGTCACTAAAACAGGGGAAACACAGAGGACATCCTTCGTCTGTACGGCTCGGTGTGTGTGTTGATATTTATGCATAATAATGGGAATGCCTCCGCCGAAATGAGTGTGAGCGGACAGCAGGGGTGCGAAGGGCGTAACCACAGCATCCCATTAAGTCTTCGTCTCTCACCCAACATCTGTTAGGTCTGCACACACCTGCTGCTCAGCTCCTCCGGCTGTCCGTCTGTCCAACTTTGTGCCAAGCTGCAGAGATGAATATTGAAGCCACTGTCGCAGCATGCACCATTGAAATAATGAAGAAGAAGAATTAATTGGAATAATTGAGTTGATTTTTATAGCGCCGCTCATGGGGACCTGAGGGCGCTTATTCATAATCAACTAATTGTTATAATAAAGGTGCCCCACACAGATTTGTTGATGTTATATTTAAAACACATTTTATTTATTTATTTATTTATTTGGACCTTCTGTAGGTTGCCATTTTAGTGTGCTACAATTTACATCTTAACTCTGCGAGGACGGTCTCATCAAGCATTTGCGAGTTCGACAACAAGCCATTAAACGTACGGCAACAGTCACAAAGCTCCCATAAAAGGAGCTCATTAACAAAGTGACTCATCCAGGTCACTTTGGGTCTCGTATGTTGTGATGCCGTGTTGAGCTCGCTTTTATTTCGCAACGTTGCTCTTTGATTTTCAACCTCTTCTGACCCCCCCGTTTGATGTGATGGCTGATGCTTGTGCATGTCAAAAGACCGGACTGTGAGAAAATTGACAAAAGGATACATACGACGGCATAAGTGGAGGATTGGACCGTACAATGAAAGAATGAAGGATCCAAACACACACACGCGCACACACACACACACACACACACACACATGGTTGTCATTTTGTCAAAATGAGATCTTTTGATCCTGTTTTCCACCTCACTGCTTTTCTGTCCCTCCATCAAATTCAAACACTCCTTTTCCTGTCCATCTGCCTCAGATTGAGGTTGATTTTAAAAAAGTATGACGATAACCGCTCCACTCTTTGCCCTTGTGTGCTACTTCAGCACTTTTTACACGTATCGGGCTCAAGTGTTAAACAATGTCGCAATATCTCGATTGTGTGATCATCAACATTTGGCTATTTCCGTGTAAACAAATGTCGTTGACGTTACTGACGATGCATATTCCGATTCTTCGGCTTGAACGATTCTTCTTCTCCAACGGGACAGTCGCCGCTTTGTTTATGTACGACGCATCTGTCTCTCTGTCACTCCAAATGCAGTTCAATTTGGTCCGCTTTATTGGCATGAATGTTAGCTGAACCGTGTCCTCAGAGGCTACGCTACACAACTGAATACAAATCATGCAATAATAAATAATAATGGCCACATACCTGCGAGCATCTGTTCTACCCCACTGACTTTATTTGTCCATTTGTGAGTGATTTCCTACCATTTTAATTAAGGTTGTGTGTCTTCATGCTGCAGTGACTCAAAGTAATTTTGTGCTTTCTCGTTCTCCCTCCCGAGGCTGCAGCGGAGCATTAGCCAAGCAGTGCACGTCGGCCTACCCGGAGTGCGCAGTGACGATCTTTGACCTCCCCAAGGTGGTGCAGACATCCAGGGAACATTTTGTCAAGGAGGCTGACCACAAGATAAGCTTCATTGAAGGTAACTTCATTATCACTCTGGCAAAAAAAAAAAAGACTTCTCTCTTTTTAAATGTGTTCATTTAGGGGACTTCTTCAAAGACGATTTACTCGAGGCAGATCTTTACATTCTTGCCAGGATCCTCCACGACTGGACAGATGAACGTTGCGTAGAACTGCTCAGCAGAGTCCATAGAGCCTGCAAACCAGGTTTGGGATTTTTTTCTTCCTGCTTCGACATCAGTTTTAAATGTATGGAGTTCTTAAACTGTTATTTATGGAACCTCTCAAATGAGTTTTAATTAGATAAATTAAATAAAAAGTTTCCATTCATGGACACAATGTAACCGCACATTGAAATGAACAAATATGACATTTAAAATTGTAATATTATCAAACGCCTTATATAGAATAGTTGCTAATTTTACTTCTTTTTTTTAAAAATTTTAACTCATCTTAATTTTAAAGTTACTGATTGCTCCTACAGGAGGCGCTATACTGCTAGTGGAAGCATTGTTGCATGAGGATGGCTCCGGCCCGCTCACCGCGCAGCTCTATTCGCTAAACATGCTGGTGCAGACGGAAGGTCGAGAAAGAACAGGGGCTGAGTACAGTGCCCTGATGGCTGCCGCCGGGTTCACCAAAATCCAGTATCGCCTCACAGGCAAAATTTATGATGCAGTTCTGGGACTTAAAGAAGCATGATCTTTCGGGGGGGAATCATGAATTTATGGAAATAATATTCATGACAGTTGCCCCAGAAGTAAATGAATATGCCTTTATCACATTCATTAAAAAAGTTATTTTGATTGTGAATGTGGTTATTCAATACCCACAAAAAACATTATTTTTTTTTTAATTATGATGCAATGTCCATCCCAAATTTACACTTTTCATCTCATCCATCCTGATGTTCCCACCAAATTTTTTTTACATCGTTATGCATTATGGGATATTCTACTATTTTTTGGTCATAGACTTCACCTGGTCTTGTCATTCCTAACCTGACCTTTTCCGTGTCAACCAATCGGGTCGCTCCCTGCCCAGCTGTGTCTGTTCTGTGTAATTAGATGGAAAGTATTTAGGTCACCAAGAAACTTCCAATGCACTTTTCGGATTTTTTAATGCCACTTGTTGGTGCATCTTTGTTGGTACAGACATGTTTTTTTTATTTGTTTTCATGATGATGAACTCAGTTTTTTCTCTCAATCCTAAATCCTTTTAGAACCTCTTTCCATTCTCAGAATATATATGAGGCCAATTTTTTGGTGTGCCTCTTTTTCAGTTTCAGCCACATAACACAAAGGGAAGCTTATCAGCAAATCGGCATTAAGTGATCGTTTTAATGGGACAGTCTGGAGTGTGCCTTCGTGTGCTGTCTGAGCTTTTGACCGTTTGATTCATTAAGCTCCAGAGAAGACTTTCTCAGAAGGTATAAATATTTCACAGTAACACTGAGTGCTACGGCTGTTCATGGAATTTAGCTCTCGAACACTTTCTCTGTATTCTCAAAGCACAATTCATTTCAATTGATTAAAACAGATGACGTCTCTACATTCTTGTGAATATAAACTGGTTCATGTCATGTTTATATTTGCTCGACATGTACTAGTATCACAACTGTTATTCTTAGCTAAGAAGGAGGAAATTGACAGAATGGTGTCAACAAAATGACACCAAGTCAACAAAATTATCTTCATGGGCACATCTTGCCATATTCTGTCTTCTGGTAAAGTGTAAACACCAAATACCCTGAGATGAAATTAAATATCCCGCAAAATGTTTTCAAGCATGAAAAGAAATACCAAATGTGAGCATTAAAGTGATTGAAATCAACTCTGAGTTCATCGTTGAGCAGGATACCGGCTCCGTATTCAGTCGACTGCAAATTTCGCCTTCTTTTCCTCACGATAATTCTGAACTAATCAGACCTCCAACCGCCGCAAATGAGAAAAGATGTCAAATCCACAAGGGCGGCTTTACAAAGAGTCAACTTAATGAGCGAGGATGAAGTTCTGAAGCTGGTGACACTTTGACCTGTGTAGAGACTTACTGATAGAACAAATTGACACTAATGGCTGCATATACATATGTCTTAATTTTTTTCTTTGCCCAACCTTTCCAGAGATTTCCCCCAGACTATTGTTTCAAATGAAATCTTAAATTAATCCCCAACTGAATTATTGAACTTAACTTTAAATACCTTATCACGTCTAAGCTTTCATTCACAATGAAAGTGGATTAGACAATGCAAAAAAGTTGATATCCTCAGACTGACAGATGAATATTCTGTAGGTGATCTGAGGACATCTGGATTTCTTCCTTCGAGTGAAACCAGAAAAACATACAATCCCAAAATAACTGATGGCTCGGGGTCAGCGACCTGTGATGCATTTTGCATCCATCTTGCCTGTTTCTTTCTTTCTGGCTGTAACACAGATAAGAATTTCTAAATGTATTATTAAATGGAAAACCATCTTGTGGAATTGGTGCCACTATACATGGTTATTTATCTTACATGTGTATCCTCCAGGAAGAAGATGAAAAGCTGAGAACAAAAAGTCTCATGAGTATTATGACACACAGAGCTGACTTGAGGCCATGTGTGTATTTTGTGTGAGTGCAAGCGTTGAGGACGCAGTCACCTGTCTGCATTCCCTTGAGTATGTGTGAGAGTACAACACGGTTTGGGCACACGCTAAATCTGTTCCGGAAGTCACGCACCTTCACACCCTCCAGCTCCAGGATGCCACTTTAAGATAACAACTTGGGGCCATTTCAGGGAACACTTTATTTGTGAGTTTGAGTCACACTTATTAAAGCTTTCAGCTCTTTGGCTGGTGTAAATTTAGTACGTTTTCACTAAAAAGGGAACGTTAGGAAGCGTCACTTGGGCCGTGCTTGCACTTGGCGTACGATTGGCTATGCACACTCTCATGCATGTTCAATGCAGACATGAGAACCCTTTTGGAATAAATTATATAAATATAAGCAGAAAGTCAAAACGCTTATTATATTATATTATATTATATTATATTATATTATATTATATTATATTATATTATGTTATGTTATGTTATGTTATGTTATGTTATGTTATGTTATGTTATGTTATGTTATGTTATGTTATGTTGTGTTGTGTTGTGTTGTGTTGTTGTGTCGTGTTGCTATATTATGCTATGTTACATATATTATATTATATTATTATATTATATTATATTATATTATATTATATTATATTATATTATATTATATTATATTATATTATATTATATTATATTATATAAATGGTTTTTAAACCTATATCCATCCATGAATGAATTGCTTGAAGACCTATGGCAAGGTTTAGTCAGTGTGTGTTTGTGTGTGTGTGTGTGTGTCGCAGTGTGGGAGTGAGGATACACTTCACTACTTAATAATGACTTTTTTGCCCTTCCTCCTCTCTGTCACTTGCAATCGATTCTGTTTTTGTATCTTTGTCCTGCCCCTTAGCATGGCCAAATACAGTCACACACACATGCGCATACAGTACAGACACACACACAGAGTGAAGCTGTCCGGCAGACATATTTCCGCCAAAATTCTGTCAAGTCTCCTCGCACATGCTCCCTCTCCCAGCCTCCCCAAAAAAGGAGCAAATACATGCAGCGTTTGACGTCAACCGTTAGGCAAGCCGTAGGGAACGGCTCCTGCCAACTGCTTCTCTTTATTAAAGTGATTTTTCACAACGTCAATGCCGCTAACGAGTAGCTGTGGAAGGCACATACACGCACAAGAATACACGCACGGCAGCCACACTGAAGGTGACATCTAAATTATGTTTACCAAAAAAAGGCCCTCAAACATGGCCTCTGAACCAGCAGCGGGCAAATAAAAAGCTTGTCACTTGGAAATTGTTGATGTGGGTTTAGGGTGGAGACAAATAGCTTCCTAAATTAGAAGCTTCTTGATTTGAATCACTTTTTATTAGCTTGAGTGCGCTTTCTATAAATGATTATATCAATAGCAATCGTCCAAAAAAATTTCATTGACAATAAGAAAAAAACTCACTCCAAATGAACATTGGCGTTAGCCTCGCATCGCTAGCTTTGGCTAGCCCGATAGCGCAGAGACTCACGACGACCAACAAACTTTCAATATCACCATCAAAATGGAGTTTAATATTTTCATGAATATTTAAACAGCTGTTTCTGTTGGTGTATTAAAAACTATGGTACTTTTCCAACCCTTCCATTTAATCAGACATACACGACATCACAACAAGGCAGTCAGTCATGTAATTTAATGAAACCTAACACAAAGTTCTTTTATTCATACAGCAACATATATTCTGCCACTGAAATCTCACATCTGACTTGTAAAGTAGGTGCTCTTTGCCTTTTAGCATATCTCATTTGCAGTATGTTTGTGTCTTGCGGTTACTGCCTGAATAAATATTCCCGCACGGAAATTATCAGCAATAATCCAGTAGCCATTTTGGATACACTTGAGTTGATGTAATCATTAGTTCAGGTTTATTCCACAGTGAGCGATATCACTTTTTGTTTTTTTGCTCTGACTGAATCATTATCAAGTTAATGAAATTTACACCTCCGTGGCTTCCGTTGTACCTGAATGCTTATCATGCATAATCGCTACCCAACGATGAAGTGGTAGTCATAGTCAGTCTGCAGCTTTTGCGTGAAGGGGTCAACTACACCACCTTAATGGGGAGATGATTCATCTGCTGGAGGTTATTACTCACAAGAGCATCTGGCCTTTTTTAAAGATCACAGTTTATTTCAGAAAACCACAGCGGGAGCATTAACATATTTCCCATGATTGTTTTCATTAGTGCGTAAATGCCAAGGTCACCCCACTGACTGTCCCGCAAGGAGCCGTGCAAAGCCCACAAGCTGTTTGGGATGATCAGAAGATAGACAGGGATGGCTAATTTAGAAGAAACAGCCAAAATCTAAGTTTTGCTCTTTTAATGACCTTTTTCATAGCAATCATTTTGTCATAGTAAAAAGCTGTTACATTTATGAGGGTTCTGTTCCCTTTTATTTCAATTTAAATTGTTGTTTGCTTATGTTTGTTCTCATTCTAGCACTGACTCAGTTATAAGATAATTAATAATTAATATGATATCATTCATAATTAAATTGATAATTATTTTGCCCTGCACTTGTTGTGTGAGTTAGCCCGTTTCCCTGGCAATACTCTCCACAAATGAAGAATAGCTCAGACTTTCGGTTGCACCGGTGAGACGAGATGGCTCAAGTATGAAACTCTTTCACTGACAAAGTCTCTGAGGCAGTGAAAAGTAAGTTCACGCAGCCGTGAACTCCCGGGAGAACCTGCCTTTCACCATTGACAGCCGCCTTCTCCTTCCTGCATTCCATGCACCGCAAATCAAACCAAGTGTCCCACTTGTGGTTCTCAAAATAATGTTTTTAAAATGTGTAAACATTCAAACTACTTATTGAATGCAATATTTTTGCTGATAAGAGCAAGAGAAGAACGCTGATCTGAATCTTACACTATTTAATTTAGCGATACTTTGCATGTAAAATCCCGTCATTTGTGGACTGAGAAGAACAAAACTAACAAATACTGTTTTTTTATTTTCAATCTGTAATAAATCTGCCACGTCCTTCAAGTGGTTTTTATTGCCCCGTTGACTTATCATTGTTGTTCACTCGTCCTTTATGTCCATTTTCAGAAGGACGGAGGATTACTCAAGGAGGATCTGAGGTAAAGAACACAATCCGCCCACACAACCTCTAAACATTGATCGATTTGTTACTCAGGCTCAGACTGTTAATTTTGGATCGCCCCATTTTGAGACAGCAAACAGCAAATAATGTCTGCATGAGTCTGTTTACTCGAGAAAGCGAATTCATTTCGAGAAAAAACACGTTTCGCTGGTGCAGCTTCTTCACAAGCCGGTTGAGGAGAAGCACCTGTGTGAGAACATGGCGTCCTCCTCATTATGCTGACAAACGTTCTATGGAAACTCTCCATTCTTTCCTTGTTCCTAGCTCTTATCTTTTGTGCATCCGTGCTCCCGGTGTTATCCGGGACAACGGTTACGCTAAACTGCATCAGCCCTTCCCCCTCCCACCTCCGACATAGAAATGACCTTCACCACAGCGAGACGCAGCAGAAAATGGAAAAAGGCAGAAAAACAAGGAATGTTATGAGTGGGGAAATTCTGATGGAGGGGTGCAGGGGAAAGGCAACGGGGGGCCATCTTTAAATGGAATATGGGGGATATGAATAAGATGATGGGGAAAAGAAAGAAAATCATCGCAGAATGAGAAAATGGGGTCTGAGTAAAGGAGGCTCTTGACAAGATCAGTCAGAATGTCTCACCTCCCTTCTCTGTTCAATCTAAAACGGAAGGCGCTATGTATTGGACAAATAATTGAGCATACCCTCCGGGAACATTGTCTCGCACGGTCGGGATGACAGGCGAAAGATGAAGTGAGTCCATCTGCGTTTGACCTTCTCTTTAACCTTGTTTAGCCTCCTCACACTGCGCCATAGAGACGGCGAGCGAGCAGATTCTCCACAACGCTGCAGGCGTCGCCATCTAAAACTCCCTCTTTTTTTCCCCCTCCACTCTGAGTCATCGCAAAGTCATAAATACTAAAGCGGGTAAGGAAAGATTATTTGAAAACTATCTCATACGTTCAGAGGGAAAGCGTGACTGTCAGCTCCGGCGGAAAAAGAGTGAGCGAGAATATAGAGGAGCACTCTTGCTCTCTCTCTCTCTGCTTTTAGCATCAAGCTTACTCTTCCTTGCTCGACCTCGCTCTTCACGCTGTATAATCTTCAACTCATTAGCATTTAAAAAAAATAATATCGTTTATGAGTCATGCAGGGAGAGCGCTTTGGTGAGTTTGTCATGACTTGCTTATGAAAGCAGAGTCACCGCGTTTGCTTGCTGCAAGATCCTCTTCGGGGGTTGCTGCCAAAACAAAGACGAGGGAAAGCACAGTTGGAGGTTGGGAACAACTTGTCATTGTTTACATTTTGATATTCTCCTGAAAAAAAAAAAGGCATGCTCATATTTTTGGGTAGAGGACACAACATGTCTTGTTTTTCATACTAGGCTTTAAATCAATTCACCTTGCTTAAACTAAGATCACAGAGGATTCATTTCTGTGCAGATAACTTAGTTTTTATTCCAATCTAGATGTTCCATTGTTGTCTTTTGTCTGCCAAAAATAGTTTCTAAACAATCAATGCAGCTATTTTTCATTCAAGACCAACTGAAAGCACATTTTATATTTTATACAAATTTATTGTCTTCTGTAATCTGTAATCCAAACATACATAACTTCCTACAATACCAAATTCATCAAGGTCAACAAAACCCAAAAAGGGTTTGAACTTTACTGCCAATTAAAGTCAGAATTTTGAGAAAAAAAGTCAGAATCCTGTCACCCCTCGGTTTTTTTTTCTTCAATGGCCCTAATCCTCTTCCGTATGAAACAGACATGAGACAAAATAACCTTGGAATTGGAAGTTGAATCTAACAAATCACAACAGACTGTGATGCTTATACAATCAAAAACAAAAGTAGTTTTTGTGATTTAAATCCAAACCAAGTGTATACATGTACCAAATCATTGTCACATCAAAGTGATCTTTCAGGGAAAACCCATCATGATATCTGTTTTCAGTGATTAGCATAATAATAGGCACTCCATTGCATAAAAGTGGGAGTCTGGCAAGATGAAAGATGAGGCGGAATAAACGGTAGGAGGGGGGCATCGCAAATGTGACCAACCAAGTGTTGCAGTCAAAAAATTAGACCACCTCAAGGTGGTCTAATTTATTTCAGTAAGTGTTCAAATGAGCCAGAACAAAGACAAAGTGACAAAAATAAATAAATAAATAAATAAATCGTTCTGTTGTACGAAATGGAAATCTGTCTTTCTCTCGGGTCAGGATGTAGGCGTACTGCCGTGTTTCCGAACTTTATTCAGAAAAATCTCATGCCACGCCAACAAACAAAAATGACACAAAATGTATAGATAGAGAAACAAATAATTACTCAGCGAGAAATCTGGAAATTCAAATGACAAGAACTAACTAGGGTTAGCTAACTCAGATTAGCTAACTTATGTTAGGGTTAGTTGTAATGCTTATCTCAGGGCATGCCCCACCTAAAGCACAAAAAAAATTGTGATAGGCAATAGATTTTAAGTGTTGATTTATCCTCAAAACCAATTTGATTCGTGATTGAAAGAAAGCCAACATTATTGCTAGCAGTTATGCAGACGCTTTGCTTCACTTGCCTCGGAAGATTCCATTTCAGACCTCTTTGTTAGGGAAACAAAAGGTGAACACTTGGCTGGACCAGAGGGACTTTGACTCTGCATTAATCACGGTGTCTGCGGCGAGCCCCTCGTCCCATTAACACTATTATACCCTCCCCGCAGAACTTGGCCCACATGAATTTATCAGCATGGCCCCGATAGTTGAGTGGCAGCTGTGCTATCTGACTTCGCTGCTGGAAAGAGACTGCTAATTCACAGGTGCAGCACTGCCCGATTCTTTCATCGTGCGGCATAACGTTTCCAAATTTGCAAATACGTCGCCGCTATGTTTTCAGCGCGAGTTAAAGCACACGTGCTAAAAATGAAACGCACTCAAAGGTGCATGCACTCGAGTGTTTTGAAAGAGCTCCTCACGCAGAGAGCCATCTCAGCACCGCAGGGTCTCAACAAACACTCGCATCAACACCAATTTTATTGTTTGCACTCTAACAGCCTCTCCGTCGAGGTTAAGCCGCCCCCGGCCCGCTACGCTAACTGCCTTGACATCAGAGAGCCTCTGATTTTTTCATGACAAGGGTCAAGACATGTTGACGTGGGTGAATGTGTCTCATCCCAAAGCACCTGAGAATTAAAAAAAAAAAAAACAACTCATTTGTATCATCACATCGCTGGCACTTTTTGAGGCAAGAAAAGATGTACAGTATGAACTTAGCTAACTTAGCTGTCAATGACTTGGGCCACGATGGATCGATCGGCGTTATCCAAGAAATGCACTATGCTGCTTTCCCTCCCTCCCTTTGTGCAGGATGATACTTGACTACTATGCTAATTTATTCTGATTTGTGATTAGGAGCCCACAGTCATACGCCTCACATCTTCTTTCTTCCATTTAACATGACCTTCCTAAGTCTCTGTCATACCAATACGCCTCATTACTGCACGATAGGGGTGCTTATGCACAGAGAGCAAAAAAAAAAAACTCGGAAATACTGAAAAATACTGACAGGCAGACAAAAAGATAAAATGTATGAAAAAGAAAAGACCAAAAAAAATGCAAAGCTGATCTCCTTGTTCAAACACACACATACACACATGCGTTGCGCAAGAGCAGAGCACTATTGACTGACAGCAAAATTCCAGAAAGGCAAAATAAGAAAGAAAATAAGTTCAAGTACTGGTGGAACAGGAAGAGGTGATGCATTTCAAACACATGCGAATACAAACACATGCACGCATGCACACCTGGAGAAGAAAATACGTACAAAGTAAAGTGTGTATATATATATATATATATATATATATATATATATATATATATATATATATATATATATATATATATATATATATATATATATATATATATATATATATATATATATATATATATATATACCAAAATGAGCCGTAGTTTAATGTTTGAGTATACCTGAATGTTCTTTGACTTTAATTTGTCTCCTCCATCCTGAGGATGAGCAAGAGATTAGTCACAGAGAGATAGACAAGATTAAGACGCGGAAGGAGGATCAAGAGGAAGGATGAGAACAAAAGATAGTGAGTGATCTTGAGCAAGCAGAATATTCCTGGAACCAAAAATTCCTTTTTGTACACTGTGCATTGCTGTGAAATGAAAGTTTTTACATGGGAGTCGCACAAAAACAGATACATTTATAAAATACTCATTTATCTTAGTTGTTCAATTCAATTCATCACCATCAAATCAGCATCCACCATTACAGCAAGTTCCAAACCTGCGATTCACAAACAAGTTGACGGAGAGTTTTTCCAGTTATGTAAATAGAGAGAATTCAGATAAGTATAATCTGGAAGAAGACCATGGCAACATAAATAACATTACGGCTGCTTTTTATTTATGAATCTTCTTATAGCCTTTCCCCTCCATTTTCACATCAAATCCAACCTGCTTCATTTCCAATTCCACCAGTAACTGGTTTTGTTTCTTTTTCTAGCTCCAACAGATCAAGCAGATTCGGGTCCTGAGAGTGCCTGACAGGTGCAACCACACCATAATTCGATTGGTCGCTCACTTGTCTCAAGGTCTCTCGAGTTGTCTGATCACAACGGGTGTGAGCGAAAAATAATTGCCATCTGTCATATTAGCGGCTCAGCTATCACTCGGCAAAATCACTAAAAATTCTTTCCGCCCGTTATTTTCCGCATGTGAAGTGTCAGCCACGCAATCAATTGCGCAACCCATACTGTTTCGTTTATTTGGATTTTGCTTATTTTCCTGACATGTTTATGTATGCCTATAAGGTGACTCTTTCGTAAGCGTGCTACAATTTAGTTAAAAGCGGCAATTACAGCAGCTGCAGCATGATTTTCTTTCAAAGTCAATCCATGAAGGTCAGCCTAAATGATTAATGTTCTATACTGATTGATTAGGCCTGTGATTAATTGCACATCACTATTGATAAAATTGATGGAAAGGAAAAAAGGACGAATAAAATGACTGTAAGTGATGGCACAGTAACAAAGTCCAAATATTTCAAGGTGTGTTACTTTTATTCCTTATATTTAAAAAAAGTTATCAACACTAATGAATTCAATTTACAAGATTGATTCCGATGTCTTTGTACTCAATGGCTAACAGTGATTGCCGTCTTTTTGTGGCATTTAAGCTAAACGTATCTTGGCCCTTAATAGAGAATGAACCCACATTGATCGCCTCAAAGCGCAGGACGGAAGTCAGATAACTGATTTTCCAAAATGTCACGCCGGCGCTCTAACGATGCCCGCAAGACACAGCGGGGCACTTTATAATGTTAATGCTTATTTATTGCCTTTTGACTCTCAGGTACCTTTTTAGAAAGCGCTTTTAAAATGTGAGCACATTCCATGCTATGACTCAGCACCATCTTGTTCAGAACGCATATTAAACTTTTCAATGATAATAATGCCGCCAAGCTGTAATTAAAGTCTGGACCCCGATGAAAATGTAATGTTTCCCCTCCCATTCAATTTGTTAATCAAATTGTATTTATTTTGCTAAATGTGTGGCGAGGCAGGCAGCTGATGACATTTGGCAGCTTTCAAATTAATTCCCCTTGCCATCATCATTAGAGGGGCCGTAACCTGTTGATGGTTTATTAGGAATTTGTTTCGCTTTCGGTATAAATCGGCCTTGCAAAAAAAAAAAGTCCCAACTGAGCTCGTCTCATTTTGAAATCTGATTGTTTTTAACTGGCCATCTGAAGAAAAAAAATAAAATAAATGCAGTTTAAGAGCTTGTTAGCTTGCTGCATGTGAGTTTCAAGGACAGCAAAGGACACTGAAGGCAAAGTGCTTTTTTTTTTCCCCAGAAAAAAAAAAAACCAAGAAGTGTGTTCTGGCACCTTAGAGCAGATTGTCATTCAGCAGGCGTTTGATGGCGTCAGGCACTTCTCCACTGCAGATGTGACGCAAACGTTACACTCCTCTTTCTCGCCTCTTCGCTGTGTCATCCTCCCCCTCCTTCCCCCCCCCCCCTCACTCCTTTCCTCCACCTCCTCTCATCCTCGTCTGGCCCGCAGATGCGGGTCTCTACCCTCTCGTTGTGGCGTTTTCTCTCCAGATCTCTGCCCTCCCACCTCTCTATTTTCCTTTCTCCCTGTCTCTCCATTCTCTCAGCAGAGATGAGTGGGTGGAATGAGGGATTGTGCCCTGGAGATTGTTGTGCCATCCGCTTTTCAGATGGGCCTGCCTGCGTGTGTGTGTGTGTGTGTAGCCTCGTGTGTGTTGACGAGCCCTCACACAACAAGAAAATCGAACTGTCCCTTTTAGGTAGACTTAAACGAATTATTTGATTTACTGGGTCGTTGCTGTCATCGCACAAATGCATACATCTTGCTTACAGAATGGCGGGCAATTTTCCACTGGCTCGCTTTATTTGATTTTGTCTGCAGCCGCACGACTTTTTGTTCCCTCTGATGTTTTTTTTTTTTTCTTATCTAGCCTCATTTCTCTTTTCTTCATAGCAAGAAATAGTATACCCCTCCTTTCTCGCTCTCTCTTGCCTGTCTTTTTACATTTTCACAAATCTTTTCACTTCTCATCCCTTCCTTCCTCCTCCTCCCCCTTCCTCATTGGACATTTTTAGACGGTAAATCTCATCCCTTCCTATACAGCACTCTACTGAGAGTGTATAGAAGAAGCGAGGACATGGCGTCGACATAGCCTCAATTAAACACGAACATTTTCCTCAACGTGACCAACCCTCGACCCTTCCGTCAATTGAAATTAGATGTTTGGGTCAAGTGTGATAAATGGCAAAAAGTAATGTGATAAGACCAATCCTCCAAGCAGGAACACGGTACAAGAGTCATTTGTTTGTTCCTGCTCACGTATTATCTTATTAGTCTACGCAGGTGTAAGCTATTGTGTTGTCCCCCAAGTGTGTTTTGCAGCAATCATTGTGGGTGCGTTTTTCAGCCAAAGAAAAAGCAGTGACACATTTCCTCCTCACCACCAAATAATTGCTTTTACACAACAGCAGTGATGTGTTATTCAGGCCGTGTGTTGTCTTAAGGCCAGTTAAGATTTTTTTTTTTCAGGTCATTTCATCCATCCCTCCATCAAGAATGGCGACAGGGTCCCATGTATCATTTAGCCGTGATCTGTCGGGTCTTTCTCACAAACGGCTGCTGTCTGAAAGATTAATGGCTTGCCTTAATCTTGCACTTAGAAAATGCCAATATGAGGTCCTGAGGACATACTGAGCTGCATGGGACTAGAGACCTCTCATTTGTTTGCTATCAGCGTTCACCTTTCAAGGGCCTTTCATTGTTCCCAACTCTCTCGTGTTATGTGACAAGACCTAAAAGTACAAGAAATCATTCTTATTCACATCAGGAAACTATTTGCTGACTCAGAAGAGAGGAAAAATACGAAAATTCAACCTGATTATAGGATGCACGTACCTTGCTTAACTCATTGACTGCCAGCCCAGTTAAAATGGATATTTAACATCTATAACCATCAATGGTGGTGAAAGGTCATACCTCGAGTATTCAATAGGTCATGTAGGAAAAATAAACATAAATTATTACTAGTTAAATTGATAAGAAGCAATATTTGTCCAGTTTTGTCCCTGATTATACCTTCGATATCATAAGTCGTCAATTTTATAAAACGAGGATTCTATCACTTGTTCAGACACCACTTAACATGTGCACAATGGGCTATTAAGTGTGTTTATAACACCCTGGGAATTAAACTCAATTATTACAAAAAGTGTCCTGTGTATGTGATCATCAATTACAGGGACATGAATAGAGACGATCATTTTGTCATTTCCAGTGGCTCCGTCTCACTCCCAGCTTTATTTCCTGCTTGAGTGACCTCTGATGACAGTCAATTAAGAACACACACACACACACACACACACACACACACACACACACACACACACACACACACACACACACACACACACACACACACACACACACACTGACAAGACATGTCCTCAGATTGTTTCAAAGAGCTAATGGAGAAAGTACCTCATTCCAACAAGGAGGCTTACAATGGGCAGCCAGTCGTTTTGAGAACGCCTCAATACTTTTCTTCTTAGTGCTTTCTGCTGTCAAATACTACGAGACTCGTTTATGTCTGATCTGTCGCTTAATCAGGTGTGTCACGAGCGATGTCCTTCAAGGAGGCAGTCACCGTCGTCGTCTTCTCATTTTCGCCCAAGGGTAACGACCACTAATGACACGGAGTCGTTTGATTTATTTGCTCAAGGTTTCAGATATTTCAAGGTTATTTTCTTTTACTGAGTAGGCAAAAAATAAGATGTCGATTCCACATGCCACCTCGCAAGGTTCACCTCTTAAAGACCATAAAGATTTTCTATAATATAAATGTCGTCGATATGATTTACAACTCATGGTAAAATTTATATTGCACGATGTAGGTCAAACAAAAATAAAAAAATGATGTACTAGGCCTGCACACGCTACTTGAGGAGGAGGAAGAGTTCACTCAAGTGCGCTTATAGCAAACGAGAGCCTGATGGTGTGTGATCTGGTGCTGAAGTTCAGACCGCGCCTCGGGCTCGACGTCTCATCCCGCATGTCATCAGACTGACAAGATTCTCTCTCACACACATTGTCAAAGACGGAGAGGAAGCGTGACACCATGATATGTTTATTGAGAGGCTTTGGATAATAGAAAAGGTGGCGGCTACTGCTGGAATGTCACAAGCGTCGACAAAAAACATACGGAAAAAAAACATGGACTCCATTTTTGAGACACGCACGCAGGCACACACACACACACACACACACACACACACACACACACACACACACACACACACACACACACACACACCCTTAAAAGTTACAGCAATGCACAGGACAAGACGGTTTCACAGTTTGAACAAGTTCATTTCTACATTAAAAATTCACAGTTACCTAATTATGGGGAGAGGTTTACTTTTACAAGGCAACAAAAAAAGAGCTCAACAACAAAATCATGTTAAAAAAATAAAACCTTTTTTTTTGTTTTTTTCTTTTTTTTTTACACTTTTCATAAAATCAACAGGGGCCCAGATGGACTGAGTATTGACATTGGATTTGAGGAGGACAGCGTGCAAACATCCTGTGCACCAGATTGGACATCAAAGCTGAGAATGCAAGGAGATGTAAGATGGAGACACGAAATTCAGTTCATCTGGCTGCCCCACTTTGTATACAATAATATGTTCTCTCTATACACATTTATGATTTACACAACTTGAGCCGGGAACATTTAATATAAATGTAATTCCAGGTCAATCAGAAGAAGACTACAAAGAGCTTCTCCGGTCCGTTGCCTTCAGCGACAATTTGAAACGATGACGGACGAGTAAATTACACTTGGGACATGATCACAGACAGTCGACTTAAGCGTTTGCTGCTCTTTTTCATTTGGCCTTTGAAGTTCAACACCCACCCGACGTGTTTTGTCCGTGTCGAACACACTCGAGACGGCGCTGTGTGTTGCCTCCCGACAAGGTCATCCAATACTGACAACAACAAAAACAGAGCTTCGTAATCATCGTCTTTGGATAAAAACACCGACTGGAGTATGATTTTTTTTCCACACCAGATTTAGTTTACAAAACCTTGTATGCTTTTTCAAATAATGCTCAGGAACAAGCGCTATTGAAATGTGAAAGAGGATGGAGGTTTATTTGCTCCAGAGTGACCTAAGCATGTTTGTCCTGTTCCTTAGGCAGCCTCTTACATGAGCAGCCACACAATCAAACAAGCGAGCCCTCGAGTTACAACCTTCGCTTGCTTTCTGAGGCTGAGAAAATGAGGATAGGGAAACAATAAAAAAAAAGGCTGACAAGCTGAAAAATATACAGAATTGAAAAACAACAAGAATTATTCTGCCTGGGCCAATTCCAAAATGATGATGATGAAGTGTGCAACCTGCTATTTTGATAACGATCTATAATTTACGAGCGCAAAGCTGTGAAAACACCAGCATACCTGCAAAAAAAAAAAAAATCAATATGGATACCCATATCAGCTATGCTCTGTCATTCGAGGATAATCAAAGCCTAATTTAACGCTTGACCTAGGACATTGTCATTCAAACCCTCACACAAGCTTGAACTGAATAATGGAGAATGATTTCAGCATCACTAATATCTCCAGAAATATGATATGCGTTGTGCAGAAAGCTCTCCAAAATCCAGCCAATGTTTGTTTTTCATGCTGCTGCTGTGTCGAACTAAAAGGTCGTCTATTTAGCTCACATTCTACGAGATGCTTGTCTGAAAGATGTCACGAGCAGTAGTGGTGCCAGACAACGTTACTGTAAATAATTAAAACATGTTGTTGAACACCCAAACACACCATGGCCTAGATTCTGAAGAAGAATCTGTGAATGTGACATATATTTAAAATAATAATAAAAAAAAAGGTGTAGACAGATATATTGATATATTGGAAACAAAACAGAAAAAGATTTAGGCTGGTTTTCCACCCATCCTTGTTTGTGATCTACTATTTGGCGATTAGCTCCACATTGATCGTATTCTTTCACACATAACTGAACATAATTATGAATGGATATCATTACACACTCGTAGAGTGACGATCGTTTGGGAGATGAAATGTTCTATTTTCACAGTCGAAATGTTAGATCACAGTGGCTAACAACAGTTGTTTTTGTTTACTGTCTGTTTGATGAGAGAACTGTGCCTGGATGTTCTTCCAATGTTTATGAACGAATATGTGTGTGTGTTTGCGTGTGTGTGTGTGTATGAGCTTAGCTGATGGAGCTTGACTCTCCCCACCGGGAAATCTCACTCGCACAATGCACTCGGAGCAACGCCAAATGAAGATGTGGAAGTCGCAAGGAACCAATCACAGCTTGAATGTTGAACACCAAAAATTGCTTTTTTCCCTTGCTCTTCTTCGATCTGTAAGATCTCGCCATTTTTGTGCAAACCATCAACATAAACCGAAGGCAGAATTAAAGTTCATTGTGGAATAATGTATAAAGCACATGCACACAGATACTGATTCTGTAAAACGGATTAACACAGGTCACAAAGGAAAATGGGGGCAGACTCAAGCGGCCATTGTTTCACGTTCTCGTCTATTTTTGTCTCGGCATAAATCCTGGTTTTGGAAAATGGTGTTTTCCTAAAACAAATCCAATACCTTTTTTTTAGAAGAGGGAAGGGTAAAATACCCTACTATTCTATATTTAATTTCAGTGCAGTGTTGTTTTTGCCATAATCTTCTGGAGACAAATACTTATTCGTCGTAGTTACGTAGTTTTGTCACTCACAGAAAATGGGTCAATATGACAAGTTTGACGAAACTCAGAAGTCCTTGCCTGTTCCACACATTATAGCTGCTAACACACATAATGGAAAGCTAATGAATCGACGACAAAGCTAACTTTAGCCCGAAGCTAGCTTAAAGTTCATTTGCGGCAGGTGTCATGCAGAAAACTTGAATCTTATGAAACATATTCCAAGAACGTCGAAAGAACATCTGTTGGCTACGTTAGTGCAAAAATTCACACCCGTCTCGTCAGTTCGTCAACAAAGCGCCATGTTTAGCTCGACACCGTTTTGTTGACGCCATTTTAAAAAAAGGGCCGTCAATGGAACCGTTTTGCCATCCTTGACGAAAACAACACTGTTGAAGTGCAAATAGCAAATGCCATGAGTTGTTAATGAAGGTCATTTGTTGTTTATTTTTAAAACACACCTAATTGCCTGACAAGAAGAAGAGAACGTGAACACTCAGAAGTGGCCATTTCAAGACAACAAATGCACTAAAAAGCAAAGTGCTCCAAGTCATCACGAGATGACCCAAGATGATGACATCACTTGGCGCCTCCGTATTGACGGCGCTTTAGAGAAATCCAGAGTGCGTGCTACACTTTGATTGACATTTTTGAACAGTGGGCCAAAACCTACTTTCTAAAAGCTGGTTGTTTTTTGCTTAGAATTACATTAGTGAGCTGCAGAAGCATTAGGAAGAATTCATTAACCTCCTCATTGACCAGGAGAGCGCTGTTAAGGCAGGCTGCTGTGGACCGATGGCGATGGCCTAGCATGTACGTGTAATGTTTGCTAGCTCACAATGGGGAAAAAGTTCCGTTCATTGTAGCCCTTCTTTGGCGGGAGTAAAGAAAAAATTTGGTGTTTTCACCCCCAAACAGCCAGTCATAGTTTCCAGTCCAGAGTGAGATTGTCAACAAAAATCGCAACGATTAAATATAAAGAAGCTGATTGGCACAATTAAATACAGTTTGAGTTACTGTGGAACCAGAAAGTTGTGGCTGGTTTCCCACAAGAGCTGCTGAATCTGGGGGTCAAATGTCAGTGGGGTAGTCACGTCTCTGCGTCCATTGGCCCAGTAGCCTCCTCCGCATTCGCCTTCCAGTGCTGGTGACAGAGCAGCGTACAAGACGGTGGCAGCACCCTCAGTAGGAGTCTGTGGGAATGAAAATATACAGAGAGCCTCGATTTACAATTCGTCCGAATAAAATTGGTTTATGTTTTGTACGACGTAGTGGTATTTCCATAGACACGTAAAATTGGGGTGTTTTGGGAGGAGGCTTGGAATGGATTAATGGCTTTCAATTCATTGTAGTGGGGAATATTGATTTGACATACAAATAAATTGAGTTACAAGCATGGCCGCAGAACAAATTAAAATCATAAGTCAAAGTTTACATCAAACTGTAAACATGTTATTTGTTAGGAAGAGAGGCAGAGGTATTGTTTGATTTTAAAGTAATGATAAAGTGATTAGTATTTAACCATCATTCAAATTCTCAGCTCCTTTTTCGCTCACTATTTTTTTTTAGTTGGGGTAGCTTGAGAACCTAATTATTCATATTTTCTATCCGGAGATTAAGTCCGTTTGTGTGTGACAATCATTTATTGAAATGCTTGAAACTAAATTAATCTTGCATTACACCAGGGCAAACCGTAAAAACTTTTGTTTTTTTCATACATATCACTCTGTGCTTAGTTGAATGTTGTGGCATGTTAACACTACTGTGGGGACTTTTCCTCAGGTTGATTATAATATTACAAACAAAAACAGCTTCTTGGTTGCATCGTTGTTATACTTGTTAAATCTTTCCGTTTGAGATGTAAGATGTTGTGACAGGAAAGAAAAACTGTTTGTGCATTGCAATGTTGGCCGTGAATGGTGAGTGTGTGTTAGCGTGTTAACAACTGGCATGCATGAGTGTGTGTGATTAATGTGTTTGTGTATGTGGGGCAGAACCACCCCAAAGGTTGTGCTCACAGGCAAGTCCCCGTGACAATTGCAGTTTGAATTCAAACACGCACACAAGTCTCCTTACATTAAATCCCGAGAACAGTAACAGTAGCTCGTGGCCTCAGCTTCAAGCTACGCAAGGATCGTTTTCAAATTTAACGCAACGTCAACACCCTTGATTTTTAGAAGCACTTTGTTTTTCTGTGATGGGCTCACTTTGTGTATTTGTATTAGTATGCATGCAGGTGACCTACCCTGAAAAGCAAGCGGGCCACAACACCATGTGCCAGGCGCAGGGGCGTCCAGAGGTGGCGGTAGAGAGACGTAGCGACCACGCCAGGGTCGATGGCGCACGAACTGACGGGGAAACCTCCCTGCTCCAGCTCCCGATGGAGGTGGGAGCTAAATAAAAGCTGCGCCAGCTTACTGTGACAATAAGCGGCGTGGGCTGAGTAGCACTGTCTGCTGAGCAAGAACGCTGTCAGACATTTGACACGGGTCTCTGCTTGTTCGTGTGTGTGCTAATCGAGTGAGAACCTACCTGCTATTCAAGTCATCCAGTCGGATCTCGCCATTGCGGTGTGCAGAGGAGGAGACGTTGACCACCCTTGAGAAGTTGTCAGATTTGCCGCTGAGCTTTAATGTGTCCAAGAGCAGCAAGGTCAATAGGAAGTGGCCCAGATAGTTCACACCAAAGTGCACTTCGAATCCATTCTCGGTACAACTCTCGGGAACTAGCATGACACCCGCTACACATGCAAAACAAACGTATTAGGAAATGAATATACTTATATACTTATATAGTTACTGTATTTTCCGCACTATAAGGCGCACCTAAAAACCTCCAATTTTGTTATAAGCCGACAGTGCGCCTTATAATCAGGTGCGCCTTATATATGGACCAATATTGAGCCACTACAGCAGCCGTGTCCAAAGTCTGGCCCGCGGGCCAAATGTATATACCTTATATGTGGACAATGTTTTAAAATGGGCCATTATAATCTGGTGCGCCTTATTTATGGACAAAGTTTTAAAATGGGCCATTCATTGAAGGTGCGCCTTATAATCCGGTGCGCTTTATAGTGCGGAAAATACGGTACACTGAATTGCAGATGTCCATAACCGACACTTACCATTGTTGACCAAAATATTGAGTGGTAAATCGCGTTCCTTGAAGCTCTGGACAAACTGACGGATAGACTGCAGAGATGCTAGGTCCAGTTTTTTAAACTCCACTAGAGAGAAAACACACACACAGAAAGAGACGCACGTACATGAGAGCCATTGCAAACGGATTATTTCCACTAACCATTTAGCCGGTAAGACATCAAAGAGTTTTCATCATCTTTTCCAGCCGCCTGTTGTTGCATGGCCACTTTACATTGAAACCTAATTCCTGTTTCTATCATAGTGTGAAACGCTATTAGATGAGGTTTAAGGTATGACAGGGCATGGGACAAGAGCTATAGAAAACAGATGAATGGATTAAATCGAAAGGCCAAAATCGGACATACACAAACATATAAAAACGAAGAACCAGTTTTCAAAACATCGAGAGCAAATATGTCTGTGTGAGTGTGTGTGCACGTGTGTGTCCCATCTGTCAGCGCTCCCCTGTCTCCTTCATTGGCCTCCCCAAGGACCCCTGTCAAGAAAAGCCAGTCATATCGAGAGAGCCCAATGGGAGCAAAATGGCATCGATTGGACGGTTCTTGCTGGTGTCAGGCTGCTTTTAATTCCTTTCTAGATCTTCTCTAAGCCTCGGCTTCCTCTACGCTGCAGTCGAACACTCTGCTTTTTTTTTTTTTTTTAAAGGAATAATTTTGAACTGACAACGGTACTGCTTTTGAATATAAAAATCTCTTCGGCCCTATTCAACCACGCCGGTACATATAAACTGCGGTGAGCAGATGTCCTCTTGTCCTCAATAAAAAAAAAATTCTTTCACATCTAAAATGTGATTATTCTTCCAATTGCACAATTAGCCTAATAAATTAGCAAAGCTTGATATCAACAGGAACTTTAATTTGCATTTTTGTTGATATTGTTCCAAGAAGACCAAAGCTAACTTCAAATTATTTTATTTTACCAGTTTTGATGACACACAAAGAAAAAAAAATCATTAAAGCACAGCAATTCACCAATGACTCATGGCTAGATGAAAACTAGCCTCGCTTTCATGTTCTTGCTGACTCAGCATCTCCTAATCTTTCTCTCTTCAAAAGAAAAAAAAAATACAATTACTCCATTGGTTATCTCGAAGCTTTATTATTTGATGACCGTGTGGAACAGCTATCTAGTTCGATAATGACCGTGTCTTTTTGGCGGGGGGGGATTTTCACGCTCGTTTGGACATTTTGTGAACATTTTGAGTGCAACTTTCACTTCATCGTTGTTGACGTAGATCTTAGAGCTCAATGTTTTCCCGAGACTACTTGTGCTACATTTTGAGTAGTTTCAAAAATTATACTGCATTGAAAAAAAAAAAAAGCACCTTTTCCCTTAGCCGTTATAGATTACATTTTGTGACTATGTACTGTGACTAAATGGGGGTAAAAAATATAACCACTTTGAAACGTGACAGAATTTCTTGACAATTACAAATTGGAATAGGCAAAGCAAGACAATCAGGGATGTTACAGATGACTTGAGTTGATATCAGCATGCTGATGTCTCCCCGAGATAAACTCATCAATCTGCGACTCGGTCTCACAAATAGCACAGCTTACAAAATAAATTACATTTTTCCCGATTTCTCAAAGATGGAATGTATAAAATGCAGAAAGAAATACATGAGATTATTGCAACCATTTGCTTTGATTTTATCAATATTTCTTTTTGAAACATTGTCGCAAGGTCAGTGATGGACAGCAAACTTGAAGTTATATTTTGTTTTTACAAGCTCAGCTGTTTTTTGACACAGCCTGCCAGGAATATCTGGACACATCCAGAGTAAACTACCCTGAACAGCCGCTAATTAACATGAAAGTTGGCTTCCAGCAGCACCTTATTAGACTTCAATTTATGTCTTTCATCTTCCTGCACCTGTCAAATATCTTCAACGCAAGATGAAATAATTTTCTCAGATCGACGGGGGGAAAAAAGATGATGGACGACGGCGCCTGTGTCACTTAGCATAAATCCACCTGGCTACAAAATGCATCTTGTGACCCGGTTGTGGCCGTAGTAAATATGATTAAGCTGGATTACATATAAAGCTGATATTAAAATGTGCCACCCTGTAAACACATCACATTTGTCCTCCCGCTCACCACAATCTCATTTTACATTCAAAACACATATTTTGTGTTTAATAGTGTGCCTGGTCTCTCACGCCACCAAATATTGAGATATAATATTGATCCTTATAATTCAACAGTGCCAACAGGAAAAGGAACAATGAACTCGCCCCTTTGAGAGCCCCTCTAAAAATTCAGACAAGGAAGTAAATGGTTTCACTTGGAGATGTCTGATAAACAACGCGGAGATAGTGAAGAATATTACATCTGGGCCCCGTGCCAGCATTCACTCCTCCACTGGCTGTTATTATTCAGCTGATGTAGCAGACAGGAGGCGGGCGGCGTGACGGTCAATGCCCGGTTTGCCGTGTTAATGCAATGACACTTTCCTAAATCAAGACCGGTTGTGTCTTTCAGCTGCAATTATTTGCTTGCAAGAACAGCCATCTTTTATTTGGAATGCAAGTGATTCCATTAAATGGATTACAGGCAAACCTTTTAAGTCCACTGTTGAGTATTTTGGAATGAGAATATTTTTCATCACGATAATACAAATAACAAATTGAAACTTTTTACCAAATGTAAAAATATTTTGAGTTGTCAGAACTCGCTCGTAGCAGTCATCTACGATGCTCATTGAACTGTGCTTATGCTAAGAGACATTATTTGTCACACAGAAACACACACACACACACACACTTACATGTGCACTGGTTTTCTCTCTTCACATTTTTTTAATCCAAGCTTTTGGTTTGAGGGGGATTGTGTAACTTTCAAGTGCAGCGTGACTAAAGTTAGTGGACAGACAGAGCTCCCTGTGGCAAATATGCATAAGTACCTCCTCATATCTGTGTCTAGCCTGTATTTGTGTGTCTGAATAATCAAAACTAAATTGCTACGTTTTTTTTTTTCATGTGAACCAAAGGTGACACTGGGTTATTCATTCAAAAAATTGGAAAATTGACCTGCTGGACTATTTGGAGTGAAAATGTTAGCATTTAGCAATATTTGCATTATTGAAGGCTAATTAGACCCTTTTATGACTTACAATAAAAAACTGCAGTTCTCAATTTCAAAAAGCTTGACACACAAATTTGCACGTAAATTGTTGTTAAACAACACTCACAGAAGCAGATCCTGTTTTTCATGTGCGGGTCTGTGCTCAAAACTACAAACGCAAAAATAGCTTTGCCTCTTAAAGAGATGAAGGATCATATCAAATTGATTTAATCAAGGCCAATATATTTGGTGCAAATACCAGGAAGCGTGCCAAAGGGAGTTTGGACAGAGATGTTAAGTGCACCGCCGCACATACTAATGAGAATCCATTACCGGTTCATTCAACCACAAACATACACACATTTTCATTCAGTGCACAAGCATCTGGCAGCAGTCACCCCCTTGTCCCTAATGCCTCAGTGCCTGCCAATTACAAAAGAAGTGATCAATCCCGCCGCAGCCTCGTTCAAGGAAATCGACTTCAATGACACGAGCGACATTAGTTGCCGACGCTGAGCTTGACAGCCACTGACGGGCAAGTAGGACTGTTGCCAACCACTCTTCAGCCGCTTTTGGATTTTTGTGTGCTATCTGCTGAGGGCACCACCAAGAAATAGAAATATTTAGGAAAATGCTCGGAATGGAAACCAGAATCCATTGAATAAATGTTCCCGCCATTTTTGAATGTGTGCCGCAATGTTGAAATTTTGTGAAATTTCAATGAAATGTACAAACACCAATGGGAAAGCTCTTAAGTGTTCCCATTTTTATTCACAGACATTCGCACACGTTCACCTTTAGCCTCGTTGTACTCTTTCTGGATCCTTCTGATGGATGCCAGACCTTGTTGTTCATCCCTGCAAGCTGAGAAAAAAAGGACACAAATTAACAAAAGATAGATTTTTTTTTTTCTGCCAAGAAATTGGTGATTAGCTTTGGGAAAAAAAAAAAAAAAAAGCAAGCAATTCAAGACTACCTGCGGAGCTCTGATGAGCTCTAATAGTTCAATAACTCCTAATTGGATCAAAATGAGTTGAAGAGTTCTGTGAGCAATATCTCTCGAAAGTTTCCAAAATGAACTCTATTTGGTAGAGCAATGTGGAAAAAAAAAATGTCTGACATTATTCCGATAGTTCCACTGCTTAAACTATCAGGCAGGGACTAAGCGTTTTCTCAAAAAGCGTTCTGAAGATTATATTTGTCATAAAAGGAGGATTTACTGTGCGGTTGTTGAATTATACTGCATTGGTTTTGCCTCATAAATGCAAAAGTGAGAGGATGTTGAGCATCCCGAGGTTGATGCTTGTGCACGCTTACTTTCCCAGCACGAAGGAGGTCATTTCTCATTGCTTGCAAGGATTGTTTCATTTGCGAAAATAGACCCCTATTTCCAAAGTCAATGTGTACATTACTGGTTGAAAGCGAAAACACTCACACAGCAGCTTGAATCTTCACAAATTCCAATCAAGTCACATGATTGGAATTTGTTTTGGCGAGATTAGATTTGCGTGTGTGTGTGTGTGTGCGTGCGTGCGTGTGTGTGTGTGTGTGTGTGTGTGACAAAACCATAGGCTACACAAATGCACCTTTATTCTGAATTAATTCTATTGACTTTGCAGTAAATACAATTTGAATGACTAAAGCTGAGCCTTATTTTGTTTTCAAGCTTGTGATTGGAATGAAGAACGTAGTATTAACCTTGAAGTAAAGAGATATGAGGCCTAACAAAATCTTTACAAAAATTAAAACTATAAAATGAAATATAAAATATATAATATAAAATAAAAAAATATCTGAAGGCGCTCTGTTTTTATCCAGTTATCTGCTGTACTCATGCTGTTTACATGGCAGCAAAGTGGAATATGATACCGTACCTATGATAACATGTACCCCCAGTTTGGACATGTGGCGGGCAACCTCATAGCCGATTCCCCTGCCTCCTCCCGTCACTATGGCAACCTTGCCATCTTGCCTGGGCATCACTGGCAGAGGCAGAAGAGGACACATGGTTATCAGATGGAATGTCACGAGATAAGGATGACATCATTTGGAGGAGATTTTAAAGCCATGTGAGGTGACTGTTAAATATGTGGTTGTTGAAATATTCATCCATGCATTTTTTTCATCGTTATCGTAAACTGGAGCTTGTAGTTGACTTTGGACGATATGCGCGTACCAAATTGGTTGCGTTAGTATCGTACGAACGTGTCGTAAGAGTGAAGCTAATACGTAATAACTATAAACTCTGCTGATTGGCTGATAAATAACTGACTGCAACCAATGGGCGTCTTATGCGTTATTTCAAACCAACCTGCATTATGAAAACAGGCCATTTAAACTTTGGCCGGAGTGACAACAAAAGCAGACGAGGCCACGTTGACAGCAATAAGAAATGTTACACCTTTCCCCTAAATTTGGGATAAATACTGCAGTAAAAAAAATTAATTGAACCATATACGGCTGGAACCGGTAGCGAGCTGTCAAACACGAACCAGCAGCAAGACTGAACCAACCTGGCAACTTGAAACGCTTGCTGAACAGCTGAATCACAAGAACCTTCAAGCCGAGCAGGTACAGCTTGATAGCTGACACCAAACGAAATATTATAGAAGAGATCATTATATCGGTTGTTTTGATCGAGCCGTGCACGGTACAAATCGTAGTTAGCTTGCAGAGGGAGAGAGAGAAAGAAGAGCGGCTACGAATACGAGCGAGTGTGTGGGACGCGTTCCAATATGAAGTTGGCAACCTCTCGCGTCCTTCCTCGCTTCCTTCCTCTCAATAATAACACGAAGACGCATTTTTAAGCTACAATATTTCATTTTAGGGCCATGAGAAGACTAGCTCAACTGTGAACTAATCTAACATTTTTTAAGTGTGTTTCCTTCTTCCTTTGAATAATTTTCCACCCAAAATCATATTCTTGCTCTGTACGTTCTTTTAGTACTTTTTATTTCCTTACTTTGCCTTTAAATGACTTAGTCTTCAATATGAGCTTTAAAACTAATAGACACCACATTGAGTCATTTTAAACATATAATAACTAATCTGAGCTATCACGGTGCATGATCACATAATGTACTTTAGTGTGCAGGATCTCTGCAGCTCTGCAAATGTTCAGTGATTTAAGTGCAAATTAATGGTGCCCGTGGTTTAAAGTAATATAAAGAATCCGTAGGTACACGGATGGAGTGAGCATATGATGAAAGACACTCAGCATTGTGGCAGGAGTGCACACACTGTCCAATGAGTCTCCCCCTATACATCCATCATGTTGCTTTTGTCATCTCACTGACAATCATATTGCCCCCTGCCAGAGAGAGCACATGTGATGGAAGTAGCGGAGCGACCTGTTTGAGCCGTCGTTTCTCAAGATGTGCTCGAAGCATGTCTCTGCAGCAGGGCCGCGTGTCTCATCAGAGCTAGATTACAGAGTCGACAATAAATAAATAAATAGAAATCTAGCATTTGACTAAAAGGTGGACAAGCCATGCATGACAAGCTACAAAATGAAGATAGACTGGTAGGGAAAATAAAATTCAACTATTCCATGTAAGATATAAATCTAGGTCAGTGCTTTTGACGGCGTCAGAAAATAGCACAAAAGTTTACTTCACCTTGGCAGAGGTCCGCAATCATTTTCAAATTACCCCCACAAAATGCTAAAAATCTTGTTAGCGTGCCATCATGAATGTTAAATTTGAACGTCAACACTGTCAGAAACACTGGAGGGCAGAGCGCTTGGCGCAAAAGGAGACAAAATAAGAGCATCATTACAGTCATCGGGAAGAATATGAAGCAAATGAATGCAGAGCCGCATTAGCGCAAATGTGAACGGACAACCTACTGCCGGGCGAGATTGTGATTGGCGTGCCCAACAGGAGCCACCTGAATTATCACGCCACTCAAAGTAGGCCAGCCAAAATGGCCTCTCAAGGACATGTTTTTTTTTTTTTTTGTTCCAGCATCCTTTCACTTTTTTTCTTCTCAGTATGATTGATTTGTCTCACCCGCTATCCATTAACTCTGATGCCCATGACATGGTTTCAATAATTATTCGACTTGAGTAGCAAGAGATTGTGTCACCACCACCACACGCTTGGACAAAATGCTCATTTTTTGCCTCTACACGTGTCGCTGTTAATGCGAGCTGAGTGGATGTGTGTGCTCTGTTTATTTGTGAGTCTTTGCTCTGCCACAGCCTGAGAGGTTGAAGGTCAGCGAGGCGAGCCGGCCTGCTATTGTTTAAAGGAAATTGCATCTCACGCATGACTGTGGGATGATTATTTGGGATGATGGGACGTCAAGGATACAGCTCTCCATATACGCACCCCCCCTCCCACACACACATAAATACTTGTAGAAATAGGACATGACAAGGATGGTGTGTGATGTACACAATATGTGAACAGCATCAAAATAGCTTCAACAGTCACCTAGTTTTCATGACAACCACTGGCTGGCTCCAAATTCCAACTCATCTCATTTTGTAAATTGAGGCTCATAGTAGCGCCGTTGGATATGATGATGGAGTGTTTTTGTGTTTAAAAAAAAAAAAAAGATTCTCAATTCTCAACCAAAATGGCCCTGTGGTTTTCATGGGCATAATAGTCAGTTGATGAATTATTAATGAATTGATTGTTAAAAATATGTGTTGAATTGATGGTGGTTAATTAATGACTTGCAGTACTTGGCTGCAACCAGCAGAGGCGCTGTTTGTTCTACTTGAACTAGTTTGAGGTCAGTTGATCTGGTCTTATTTGCACATTTCATTGCAGATACCCAGAGGTTATGGCAGTCTGGGTTTTTTTTTTTTTCGCAGCAGTTCCTCACGGGGACAAAGTCAGACTCTCAAGAGAGGGACTCACAGCTCAGACACTAACAAGACAGCACATAAGCACGCAGAGACCTCCGCAGGGATTGCCACAATTTATAGTCTGAAGAGGGGGCAGAGCGTGACTGCGTGTTTTTTTGCAACAGGTGGCATGACTGTATTTCGCCGGTGGGCATGAAAATCCCACATCTCTTATTTGTCAGATAGCAAGTCAAATCTAACTGTGCTACTGGAGGAAAGAAAACGTCTCATCTATGTTCATGCTTTTTGAGAGCTTGTCCTAAACCCGCAGCAGATTGACAGTGTTCCTAATGTTGTGACCAGCCATATCTAGTAGGAAGTATTCAGGACATGAATTCCGATGAGTTTAAATGTGAAGTCATGAATGTAAATAATGTGCATGTTTCTATTTGGAAGGAAGTCACATTGCATGGAGTAGCTTCTTGAAACAAGCACGCCTGTAGCTATTTTACATGTGTCAGTAGATGCATACATGAATGAATGTGTTGTGTGTGTGTGTTTGCTCTTGTGTGTACTCATCATCTTAATCCCAGCACAGTTTTTTCCCTACTTTGTCTTCAGGGAGTGGGAGACTTTTCATTAGTAGATGTAGAATAAGGAGCAGTGGGAGGGATAGTTGCTGGCTCCAATTAAGTCTGTCATTAACTTACACATTCATAATCTTTCTCTCACACTCGTTCGCCTTTAAAAGATTTTGTTAGCGTGTAACAAAATAGAGCAATTTTCTCTCCCTTTCTGTCTTTTTTTTTTCACATCTTGGACTTCAGGCAGAAAAAGCCTTCGAGGTGCTGTGTGCACGCTCTGCTTCCTTGGCATCCGGCCCTTCACCGCCCCCTCCGTTTAACCTGGTCATCCAGTCACACAAACACAGACAACAGGCCGCCATGTGACTCAAAAGGGAAATAGAAGAAAATACATTCAAGAATCTGATTCAGATGATTCATAATAGTTGACTCAAATATGGGGTCATTTGTTAAATCGAGCTTCCATTATTGTTTAGAATAAAAAAAATGATTACACACCTCTGTGTGCAGATTCTTAACACAGTAAAAATGTCAAACAACTATTTTACAGCGTGTCCTATCAAAGGCTAATTGTGACTCTTCTCAAATCCCTGTGTGAATAATAAGAGCGATTCCCAATTCAAGGTGGGGGAGCCTCCGAATGAAATGAATAACAAAAACAAAGTGTTAATGAGACAGGAAATGTATTTGCATAGAAGATGATTAAGATGTCTCATTATAAGACGGCTTAAAGTGTTCCCACAGGAAGTCGGTGCAGATGATGAGCAAGTATGCATCACTGCCTTTTTAAAAGAAGCAATAGTGGCGGCGGGTTGGGTCGGTGGATGGGGGCGGGCGGTATTTGGAAGTGTGATGTTTCAAAACATGTTCAATTAGGACTCTGGATGTAGATTTGTGTGCGGGATGTATGTCCGCCAATATGGATGGCTACCTGGCCAGAGGGGTGTCGGATGTGATTTAAATGTGAAGTGGTGTTTTCTTCCCAGTGAGCTCTAAAATGCTATTAATGTAGCGGTTTAGCCTGAAGGGACTCCATCATGTTGAGTGTATCACATTGGGATGTGCTTGCATGGGTGTGTACACTTGAAAGTGAAAAAATGAAGGAGGTGCTTGTGTGTGTGTTTTTTTGTGTGTGTACGGACACAGAAGACATGTGTCACCTCAGCTTCAGTGGCATCCAGCGAAACTGACATAACGCTCCCGAAGCGGCCCTATCAGAGATGGACTTTACATAACGGCTGAGTCACTGGCAATCTATTTTTATGGCTTTGAGGTGTGCGTGCTTCAGGACAACTATCTTCCTGAAAGCCAATTTGAGTTGAGGGTGATGACATGTTTTGTGACATTGGCTTCGCCCGGCCTCCTCGGACTTTTGCGAGAATTTCAATTTGTGTCCCACTTGGGATAACCGTTGATCGAAAAGAATCACGTCCATATTTGTGACGGCCATATTGATTATATTGAACTGGCAGGACTAAATCAGTCGGCTTTATTTAAAAGACGCTTTTTTTTTTTTTGGGCTGTGTATCATCATAGCCGGCCAGAATAGCAACTTCCTGCCGCTTCAATAATTCACCTTCAATCTTACATATTTTATGACTTCAATCTTGATTGAATTTGAGCTCTATCAAGGTGTATCAACGTTGGGATGTTCTGACTTTTTTGTGTTGGGGGAGGGGAGGAGCTCTGTGAATCATATACTATAATTGGATAAATCATGTGTACAATGCAAATTCAAATTCACACAATTAATTGTGTCGGTCATCCGGACAAACACAACAATATTGTTATTTTAACACACACACTTTGAACCGGTGGAGACTGAGCTGCCATTTAATGTCCACACTATGTGTGTGTTTGAGAGAAAGTTGAAAAGTAGCACAGGTTAGTTGCGACGCCAGCGGTCGTTTTATATTCTGGTCGAATTGGACATCTGCACTTGGGCTCCTCATGTATTTTAAAATACCACAGTGGTGGCGCCGCAGTTTCAAATCTTCAACTCTCACTTTATTTGTGAGCTGCACTGCTGTTTATTGCCTCCAGGCTGTTTAAAGGGGGAATAGTGATGAGGAAACGCGCAGACAGGTGTCAAAACTGCAGGCAGCTTCTATCACGTTGCCATCTTTTCATCTGCACGTGTGTCATATCTCGGAGACTTACAGGAGCATAAAAAGATGACGTCTGAAATGAGCTCGCAATTTGTACGGCATGCGAAGCTTCCTGTTGTAGAAGCCGCATGCCCTTGACGTGTCCTTCGCAGCCTCCACTTTGGAATCTATGCAAATGTACAAATGATCTGGATTTGAAGCCTCTCCGGAGCGACATGTGAGAATGTCAATCACATTTCAGCCTCCGCATTTAACAGTTTTATGGGTCATGTGACAATACGCATGCTGGCACTGGGGTCATATTACTGTGGCTGTAATATGGAAACGTCTTCCATAAAGCATTAGATGGATGTGGGCAGAGAACATCTTAATTACGTAGGATTGGATGACAAGGGGATTTAATTGCATGATGGAATATTCATGATATGGACTTGGGAGACATATTTTAAGAAATATTCCAAAGAAGAGGACCTAAATAGAGATAATCCGGTTAGGTGGGATGTCTTCTGCAGAGCAAGATGAACTGAGCATGAACTAATGGTGCATCCGAGAGGGGCTGGGAGGCAATATTGTCAAAGCAAGGTAAACATTGCTGGTTCCTGACCTTAAGAGACTCGCGTGCTTCCTTACCGCAATGTCACTGGCGGTCATTGCACGACCCGAAGCACGCCTTGACCGCGCATCCCGGTGACACCACTTCCACTATTCCCGTTACTAATGAGGCGGTGGATGTTGCGCGCAAGTTTAGAGGGGGGGAGGGGGGTAATTTCGGGAGGGCAAAGGGCTCGAGGTGCCAGGTGGTTAATTTACGCACAGCGCGCACCCACCTTGACACGCAACTTAAAACCAAGAAACACACAAATGAGAAAACGGGCAAAACGCACTCACAGGGTGACCCCGGGCTCCTCCATTTGCGAATTCCCTTCCGTCTTTTTCTTCTCTTGTTGTTTGATTTTTAAAATAAAGGAATCCTCAAATGCCGTGGTCGCAGTCCACGTCCCTGCAAATGTACCAGAGGATCACGTAGAGGATGAGGAGTATGGCGAAGATGAAGAGTGCGACTAGGATGGCCTTGGTCACCGGAGAGATGATCGACTGCATGTCAGGAGCAGAAGCCGGGGCAGGAGCTGCGTGGCTCTCCGCGTCCCTTCCGTCCTCAGTCTGTTGTCTCCCCCGCTCTCCTCCTCCTCCTCTCCGGTGGCAACTGTTGAGGAAGACGGAGCCCCGGGCTACACGCACGCACAGGCGCGACGCAGGAGATCCACTCAGCGAGTCAAGCGTGGTAGGGGCTTCCCCTCACTAAAGGCTGCACAAGGGGGGTGGGGGGTGTTGATGAGTGGGTGGGCTGTCTGTCCCCGCTTCCACTCTCGCGTCGGTGGGAAGAGACGAGATGAGACGCGTGGAACGCGGTGACAGCTTACAATCACAGCCGGGGAGGAGAGAGACTGCCTGTGAGCAGCGGATGGGGGCTTACATCCAAAAAGATAAGTTACTTCTCCACATGAGGGGCTGGACAAGTGTTCGTGCGCGCGCCGAGCTGCTGCAAACAGGTTGATTAGGATTCCTCGTGGCGCGCGTGTGCGCCATATTCATAACAGCACTCACACTGCCACAACGCGGGGTTGCCTACATCTGCATTGTACAGATGTCTAAAAACATAACTTACTGTTCACATTTGTGCTTTTTATATTTGCGGTTGTTGCTGCGTTGAACTGCATTGCACCAAACTTTGGAGCGTTTGTAACATTTTGGCTACCTGTTAGGGCGTCAAAAATATGCGCAGTAGTGATGCACACTACAACAGCACAGAAATAAACATACTGTTAAAGTGTTTGTCTTTCTGCATGATATTTAGGGCATCTTTAATGTTACACACCTTAAAGCTGCTCAAAAACAACCCAATTTTAGTTTAAAAAATTAACAACTCGGGAAGTTGGGTCTTTCCTTGGTTGTTTTGCTAAAAAAAAACCATTTTTTCTAAGAAATAATCCCCCCCCAAAGTTTTTTTTTCCAAAATTTTAACTTGTATACATATTTTTGTGCGAATATTACAGAATACTACAAACAAACAAGTTAGAGATGTGTTTAACTAAAGAGCAACAGCTCACATTGTTCAGTACACTAACACATACTAGCCACCTGGTGGCGACAAATACATATTTTCAGGTGTTCGTGAAACGTGAGATATCTGATTATTCCGCACACTGAGTACACTTGAGTCCTGCAAGGCAATCATGACAGCTACTCGGGCTTAAAGGGCGAGTTGCAGGTAAGAAGAGATTTTGAATATCATTTTATGTGCCAACTGAGACTTGCGGTGTCGTGTGAGCTTCAGTGAGCTAGCTAGTTATCGAGTTTTACTAACCGATTACTGTCTATGGGGCCTATTGAGCGAAGTGAGCTAGGAAAGGTAAGGTGCTACTAGCGCTGCAGTGAAGCGCACCTCTTACATATTTGGTCAGTAATTCTAGCGGATGTTGTTGAATGTGCGTTACAAACACGCCGATTTTAGAGGTCATTTGTCGCATGTGGCGAGAAACAACGCAAGTGGTTATATGCACCGCTGACATTAAACAAGCTGCAACTTGCTAGAAGCCTAGCCAGCTCCCCTCTAGCAGGCCGGGTTATTTTCCACAACATCAGTGAGCATTTTCCGGGCACACTTTCAAAATAAAATCTACATGGTGATGTACTTGATAGAAAAGCAACCTTTGATATTACATTTGAATTAATGTGCCTCTATTTACTGTAACAAAATTGTGTTGTAATATTTAATGATTCAAAATAATGTTTTTTTTCTCACTTTAAGTCGTCAGATAACTTTAATCTTGAAATTTACTCCGTGTTTCCGAGTGGGTGTTCTAAACTTTACAGCATTGACATGCATAGCTAACTAGCCATTTAGCAACCAGATCACCCGAGCCCACTTTACATCAACAATACAGAGGTTGGAAACACTCATGCAAACAAGCAGTGCCGAGTTTCCAGTTGCTATTCTGTCACCCAAGTATGTCTTTACTCGATGCATTACTGTCAAACGTCAAGGAAGAATCCCGATGAGCTAATTTAGCAAACGCTAACGGTTCAACATTAATGGCTCGCAAGTGGTGTCTCATTTTAGAAACGTCAAAACAAGTGGAATGTTGAAATTACTAAGTGTCTAACCAACGTGTGTTGTCAGCGCTTCTAAAAACATGCAAATCATCACTTACTTGTACAGAATGCTCAAATGTTTTATTCAATCCATGTTTGCATAACTTATGTAATATTGTGGCCTTGCATATTGTATTTTTAATGAGTTGCAAGAACAGAATTTTACAATTTCAGTGAGACAAAGTAGTTCTTGTCTTATTCCGGTGTGGAGAACATTTCTCAGGTTTAATGCCGAGCTGACCTGTTACACAAGTTTCTACTAGTTTTAGGATGGATACTAGTTTTGAGATTCTGAGTTTGTGTGGAGTTTGCATGATTGCTTTCAAACAAATCGGCAATACCTGACCCTAATGAGGACAAGTTCTATAGCAAATGGATGGATGCATCAACATCATCAGTGCAAATATTTAACTTTTATTCTAACAGTTATCTAATGTCTCCTGTTTTTACAGAGTCAGTAAGCTACTCTATGTAAGATGAACACTGAGGACAAGTTGGAGGGCATGCTGTTTAAGTGCAGCAGTAGCGGGATAGACGGCGGCGGCAGAGTCGGGCTGGTGATGACGCTCGGGGAACGATCTCTGGCAGACCACCCGTTGTTGGCGGAAGATAATGACGACGAGGATGAGGATGAAAACTTGACCGTGAGCTCCCTGGTGACTCACGACCTGGTACCTCCCGAGCAGCTGATGATGCAGGAAATGTCCAAGAATAGTGGAGGAGATGATGAAGATGGAGGAGGAGAGGTGGGGGTGCACTTCCCCTTGAAGCTCACCCATAAGTTGCCCTGCTTGCCTGTGAGTTCATGCCGATTCAAAGCGTCGGTGTGTCAGTTATATACAGCACTGTGCAAAAGTCTTATTTATTTATTATTATTTTCTTAGACTATTTATAGTCGTTGGGGAGCGTGAAATATTCTTCCTGGGAAAAGCAAAAAGAGAAGCACTGGTTTAGATTCAAAGCATTTCATTTTATTTACTGAGCTCCAGAAATAGACTACCAACAAGCAACTTGTAGTCAAAAAAGGAGACTGCATAAAATCCCAGGCTGCCATAGTGAATGTTGTGAAAGAGAAAGAGAGAGGCCTTAGTCCCCCAAGTATGTTCAGAACCAGCACTGGTATTGTTATGGCACATTCTTCATGATAACTAATGGTGAGTAACACAAAAGCTAAAGGCAATAGGGGGAGGAAAAAAAAAAAAAGTCAAGTTGTGTTCTCTAGCTGCACTGCAGTTCTATTAGACATTCCCAGTATCTAAAAATATTCACATTGATCCCCATGTGACCCCATCTTGTAAATTTAATTACAGAAGTCAGGAGAATGTGTGTGTACCGCGCATAGGTTCTGTAAAAATATTAGCAATGTTAAGCGCAGCTTCTGCAGGGGCTTGAATGAACCATGAGAACTTGCTCTCTTGTAAGGCATCTTCGTGATTGGTTAATTATCATCACATTGGTTTAGGTCAAGCTGAATGTCCTCTCTTGTCTATGCTCCTTCTGTTACAGCTGAGCATTAAGCAAGAATTAAAATTGACTGAGCATCCACTACAGATGAAGAAGGACAAAAAAGTAGTCAAGGACCTGGTTGTGTGTCCCAAGAAGAAGAAAAGGAAACAGCGTTCACCAGCAAAGGTAGAAAAGTCAACAGCTCTCTCTTAGCCATGTATGTTTGATGGTAGACTGAAACGTCTACTGATATATTTTCTGCGTCATTTTGCCGTTACAGATTCTTAGCATTAATGAGGACGGTTCATTTGGCATCCAAAGCCCCAAGTGCCATGTTTGTAATCATTGTAATGCGGCGTTCAGAACCAACTACCATCTACAGAGGCATGTCTTCATTCACACAGGTATTTATATATTAACAAAAATAATCAACGTGCAATTAAAACAAATGCATATGAAATTCCATTTAAACTCTTGCTATGTATTATTATTATTTTTTTTAATTATAGGCGAGAAACCATTTCAGTGTAGCCAGTGTGACATGCGCTTCATTCAGAAATACCTTCTCCAGAGACATGAAAAAATCCACACCGGTGAGTGGTCCAACCCAAAGATCGTATTTGACCATAGCGACGTCCCCCTTTTTTTTTTTTAAGTATATAATTATTTTTAGGCGAGAAGCCTTTCCGCTGCGATGAGTGCGGTATGAAGTTCATCCAGAAGTATCACATGGAGAGACACAAACGGACACACAGCGGGGAGAAGCCTTACCAATGCGACTACTGTCACCAGGTTACTTTTTTTGGCTGCTTTCATGTGGTGTATGTTAAGAGTTTAATACAAAAGAGGTTGCGGATCAGATTTCTGTATGTCCTCGAATAGCGAGCTCCCCTCAAATAGAAATTGCTTGAAGTTTAATCATCCTTTAATTTTAGCTGCAGTTCAATGTTGTTGTTGTTTTTTTTTCTTCATCCACAGTACTTCTCCAGAACCGACCGTGTTTTAAAGCACAGAAGAATGTGCCACGAAAACCGAGAACGAAAGAGCAACAAGGCTGCCAATAAAAGTGGAGCGCTGCACGAAGCAGATGCCTTGAGCCCCTTTCTCACCAAAGAGTGCGCCTTACCCAAGAAGAAGCGACAAAAGTGCTCCGAAAACAAATCCGACAGTTCGTGCTCGTCCACCAGTGGCCAAGCAGAAGATCTCACGGCCACCGTTAAAGAAACTGAAGTGAAAGAGGAGGAGAGACTCACTAAAAGTGAAGCTCTGCCTCTTTTTGCCGTGTCCTCCAAAGTCAAACACGAGTATGTGATCGGGGAATACTCAGTGGAGCTTCCGGAAGAAACCACCAGCCAACATCGAGAGCAAGACTTATCCCCCGAGGAGGCGTCGACCCCTAAACTAGTCTTGAAGAAGGTCTCCAAGAGGAGATTCAAACAGTCTGGCGAACAAGCTCCTTGCTTGGCTACTCTGTCCTCATTTGAGGAAAACAACAAAGTCACACATTATACCTTTGAAATCGTGGACAAGCAAAGCCTTCTCGATGAAGTGACCACTACGGAAGCAGTGGAAACTCCGACAAAGCCTGCGGCCAGCAGCACAAACTACGACGACGCCATGCAGTTCCTCAAGAAGAAACGCTACCTTCACGCGGCCAACAACACTCGCGATTACGGCCTGAACGCGAGCGGCATCTCCTCTCAGCCCACCGTAACCCAAACGGTGGTGTCGGCGGTCATCGACGAAACGGTCCCCGCCACCATTCTGGAACCTCAGCCCATTAACGCCGAGATTAAGTCTATTCATGATAGGAACGTGTTGCCCGATGAGGTTCTTCAGACTCTGTTGGACCACTACTCCAACAAAGCCAACGGCCAGTCGGAAATTTCCTTCAGCGTGGCCGATACTGAGGTGACCTCAAGCATATCTATTAATTCCTCAGACGTTTCGGACGGCAGCCCTGCCGAGAGCCTCGGCGTCGCCAGCGCTCAGACTCAGCCATCGAGCGAGAAGGCCAGCCTCTTGCAAGAATATTCCAAATTTCTCCAGCAGGCGTTGGAGAGGACCAGTCAGAACGACAGCTACCTGACGAGCCAGAGCCTCAGCTTGGTGACGGAAAACCCAACCTTAGCCGGGCAGCCGCTGTTCTCCACCGAGAAACAGTTTCCGTCGCCTAGTAGGTTCAAATCGGGGACCAGTTCCCCGTTGAGATCCACCATGGAGAAACCTCACTTTGGACTTCTGGTGGGGGACTCTCAGCACTCATTTTCATTTTCGGGCGATGAAACCACTCCCCCTTCCACGGTGTCCCCCTCTGATGAGGACTTCCTGGAACAGGTGTCACCTCCCAAAAAGACGGACTCCTCCCCAGCAACACTGCAGACCTTTCAGATTAGCGCTTTCGATCCAAACTTCAAGTCTCATTTCCAGACCTCGAGATCTGGTACCTCGTCACAGTTCACAGGCGCCAACGGACAAGTAAGTCTGCGATCGCACGGCACAGACTTCACCGAGTTTCCTTTAGTGAGAGTCACTGAGAGCAGGTCCCAATTGAACTCCTCCCCAGACGTTTCATCAAGCGAAACTTTTGGTTGAAGAAAAGTGTGGTGCGATCATGACATTAATAATTTCTGCAGCACTTTATCCCATTTCACCTGCTTTGCCAAAGCACATCTCATTGCATTTCTATTCTTTCTTTAGGCCTTTTGATAAAAAAAAAAAAAAAATGGACAAAAAATATTTTAATGTGGTAATTGAGCTCTTGTCATACTGGTAATTGTGATAAAATTGGCAGTGCCCCTTTAAAAATGTTTTAATTTGCATTGAGAGATTACAGTGATAAATACAGAAATACGGACCGGCAGATGTGGAGTAAAAGTATTTTGACTGGAAAATACGTCCGAACGTACTTGTGATTTTATTCACACATATTTGTTGATAAAATTGGCAGCGCCCTTTTAAAAATGTTATAATTTGCATTGAGAGATTAGGTGATAAATACAGAAGCATGGATCTGCCGATGTGGAGTAAAAGTATTTTGACTGAATTCATTTGTGAAAACATTTGAACGTATTTAAGTACATTTAAACTTATTTGCAAATGTGTTTGAACGTACTGGTACTTGTAGGCTAAATGCTACATGTAGCATTTTTAACATTATACCACAAGGTGGTATTGTGGCATAAAAAAAGTAAAAATAAATTAAAAAAGTAAAAAAAACTTTTTTAGTAGTTAGTACATTTGGAAATTAAGTAAACATGATTGATTCGTAATGTTATGTTTTATTTTATCTGCATTTGTTTGTAGCATTCAGCCTAAGTATTTGTCAATCAAAATATTTTTACTCTACAATTGTTACTCCACGCTGCTGTAGATCAAACCTTAATAAGACAGTTAAAAAAAATGCCATATTGGTATACATATTTATGTTTTTGTCACTTTTGCTTACACACACACCAGTTTTGGTTTTTGCTGTTGGCTACCTCCCCTAGTTGATCATTGATCAAAAAAGTGAAGGTAAAAAAAAAAAAAAATTGAAATCTTTTTTTTTTTTTTTTTTCTAAATCCAGCTGTACAACTGCTCACTTGTTGCCTCCTGAGACGACGCCATCACTATAATACTGTCAACGATGTTGCCACTTGAATCTTGTTGCATTTTTTGGGGGGCAAGTGAAAACACAAGCCCGCCCACAAAAATTAGATGTGCCCACACTTCCCTAGAAGAAATTTGTAGTGAAATGACTTAATAAGATTGTGCTGGACGTCTGCACAATTTTGCACATTTTTCACTACAGAAAGAATGTAGTACTTTGTATCACAGTGTGGAAAAATCCTGTACTAATTGAAAAAATGTTTTTGCATTAAATCTTTGAAACAAAGACGATTCGTCTGTTTGGGGAAACAACCATGTGATGGAAGTGCCCCCCTATGACAAATTATACAAATAAAGAATAGTGATGTTATAACATAAAAAACTCTTTTTAGAGCAGACTTTTCCGAAACCATATGCTTTTAAATTTAATGTTTGAGTGACCCCCCCCCCCCTCCTCCTCTTTTCCCCCCTGTCAAATCACTGCTGAGGGGTTTCAAAGTGATGCTTAAGGTGCTATTGTGTTAAACACTGACCTTTTAGGCCATCACAATAAGTTCCATTGACAATCAGGGACAGGCGGCACCAATAATCATCAAATAATGTATTTTTTCCTTTTACATTCCCTTTTTATATATGTAGATCCTGTAAATACATTGTATATTTTTGAGTTCCGATGAGTACCCTTATAGCTGTGTGTTTTGTGCAAAACTATTGTTTCTCTCGAGAAGCATAAGATTTTTTTTAATTTTTTTTTGCCACATTGAGTAGATTTGACAATAAATCGGTTTCCTTATAAGATTTGTATATAAAGGATGTAATCAGTGATATCGAAGAAAGTCTTTTCTGTATAGTGTGTTGGTGACAGGTTAAGGTGAATTTAGATGGTTATGCTTGTAATTTAATGCAGTGGATCGGACATCTCGATGACTTTTCCTGAACTCTCCCCCCCCTCCCCCAAAAGACACGTCACTAAAATTTGCTTGAAATTTTCCGGTTGTAAATGGCCTTTGTAAATCACTTTTAAGCACAATGATGACCTGAATAATTCTTGTACTTGCTAAAAAAAAAAAAAAAAAAAAAAGAAGATGAATCATTTATGGACAATTTTGAGTTCAATTAAGCAAATAAAAATGTGGTTGAGTTTTATGAGTTAAAATGGCAGCACTATATTTTTGTTTTTTTCCCCCTCCCAATTTTTGGCCATAAGTGTCCTTGTATAAGCTAGTGAAAATTACCAGTTCTGTATGGAAAAACATCTGGGTTATGTCTTTCTAACTGAAAAAAAATATATAAATATATATATACAGTATACTATTTTTGAACCATGAAATTTAAGGCACTGATATGTATGGTACATCATAAGCACTCACTATACACTCAGTCGTCTCTGTAAAAGTGGTTTGTGTCATCTTATTTCAATGTGAATCTCAGCCTGACATCTTCTCATAACTTCACTGTGGGAAGGAGTCAATGAAAAAGGTTTATCTGCATGGTCACAAAGTTGTCGGAGCAAGCGAACCCGTTTGACAAATGGGGTGAGGCTTTAAATGTAGCGGATTAATTTCAATCGCGTAAGCCCATATTGTTAGAATTCTGCAATATATGATGATTTGTAAACAATCTGATTCAGTTTTCTTGATTGTTGTGTCATGTCCACATGAATAAAATGTTTCCCAAAAAATACATTGGAATTTTGGGCTTTGGCTTTGTTTTGTTTTTTTTGTATTTTTTTAGTGTCTGATGATTAGTTTTCCATTGCCTTTATTTTTATTTTTTTTATTTATCTAAAAAAAGATAAGGACACTGACATGCATGTGCCTCCTTTCAGCTGTGTTCACTGGCAAGCTAGCGACTAGATTTATTGCCAAAACCAATAGAGGATCATCGTGTAAAGCAGCAACACCCTGCAAACAAAGTAAGCAACGTTCAGTTCTGCTGCACACCTGCTGCAGTCTCTTTGCTTGCTGCCCACATTGATACACACGCTCGGATCATGGAAAAGTTAGTCTTATTTTTATAATCATTTTATCCCCATTATGGACTAATTATATTTTTGGAAAGGTAGGTTTAAATCGGTTTAACCATTACTGAACCACATTATGTCACGAAGGCACAGTTTTGATTTTTCCTAATATACTAGGGCCTTAATTATTTTATTAATTTAGTTTCTTATTGATAGTTATGTCATTCTGTTTGTTAACTGTAATTCTCGGCTGTGCTTTAATTTGAGTGTCTGCTATTGTAACGTAACTTGACACAATTTCTTATAGAGACTTAGATGTTATTCTTTAATACATAATTCAAATATGCAGTAAAAACAAAAAGGCAGACAACTCAGACATTCTGCTCCTCACTTACGTACTTGTGCATTATAGGTTACAATGGAGTCCTTACCCGTGCACACCTGTGATCAGACAGGAGCTGGAGCAGGCCTGCCAAAGGAGGCAAATCCAAGCAACACTGACCCTCATGAGCAAGATCTTTTCCACGAGGATGCACAAGTAAGCTTTCAAATATGATTTTCTTAAAAAGTATTACATGTTTAGTCATTCTAAGGTGTGGTTTTGTTACAACATGACATTCAGCATAATTAAACCTGCAAAGGACTCAATGCAAACATGCAGGCTTTTATCGCAGAGGATAGAAAGGGTTCACTTGTAAACCGGGGTTTACGTTTGTTTGTTTTAAAGACATCGCCCTCTGCTCAAATACATGTTTGGCTTTGACGTGGCGGTAGCCAATGTTGTATTTTCATTATTCTTATGTGAGCCACATGCTGGAAAGTAAAATATACTTTCAAAGCACATCTTCATATTGGCCTGCAGTTGCATGATGATTATGATGACGTCAATATGGATTTTAATAAAGTAAGCTTTTATCCTCAGCAGTCCAGTCAACCATGGTGGAGAATCAAACTCTTTGTTTGGGAGCCGGTTCTTTTTGGTACCTGGGATGGTGTCTTCACCACGTGCATGATTAACATCTTTGGTGTTGTTTTGTTCCTGCGTACTGGCTACTTAGTGGTGAGTACATGCTGTTCTACTTTTATTGTTTTTTTAGAAATTAATTTTGCAGTTTTGTTTAACTTATCTTCCAGGGCAACACAGGTGTGCTGCTCGGGATGCTCCTGGTCTCCATGGTGGTTCTGTTTGCTTTGGTGACAGTCATGTCTGGGATTGGCGTGTGTGAGTACTGCGGAGTGGGAAGTGGAGGTGTGTACTCCATGATCTCCACGGTCCTTGGGGGCAGGGTGGGGGGCACCATGGGCCTTCTCTATGTGTTTGGACAGGTGAGTCCCAAATTGGATTGACACCTTTTTTGAGGGGGGGGTCAGGTCTATGTGATCACATCTTCTGCCACAGTGCGTCGCCGGCGCCATGTACATCACTGGCTTTTCGGAGTCGGTAGCACAGCTGCTGGCTCTTCAGAGCCAGTGGGCGGTGCGAGGAATGTCAGCTGCTGTACTGCTCGCCCTGCTTGGAATCAACCTGGCAGGTGTCAAGTGGATTGTGCGACTCCAACTGCTGTTGCTGACGGTGCTGGCTGTCTCAACATTGGACTTTGTCGTTGGTACTTTCACGCACCTTGACCCAGGTAAGACGGATGAACTTTTTTTATTTTATTATTTTTTTTAAATAGTTACTGTTCAAAGAGCACTGTACAGTAAGTAGGTTTCAGTGTCACTGTTCAGCATGTGTAATTTGATTAGACCAGCAGGCGGCGCACTACTACCACCCGATATCACGATCAAAATTCTGAAGGACTTTTAACATAAACATATATTTCAAGTCTTAACAATTTTCAATATTTTTAACCAGTTTGATATATTGAGAATTTTTTTTGAAAAAAAGATTTTTGTCCGAGTTGGTTCTGTTTTTGAGTAGACTTACAGGAAGTAGAATTTCCTGTTCTGACTGATTATCTATGTCCTGTCCAGTAGGAAGAGAAAGGTATTATTTCAATCTAAAGTTGAAAAAATATTTAATGTGTGAAAGAAATTCTCTGACATCCAAATCTATGGCAAGCACATCTTGTAACTAATCATGCACACATCTGCAGATTATATATTCTAATATTGAATTACTACCTAAAATAATCACATGTCCAGGTTTTTCCAGTTAAGGGCTACGTGTTGTTGTGACCTCATATTTGGCAGGGGGCCAGCAGGTCCCTTAGCTGGTTGAATCAGCCGAGATTAGAATGCACTCAATGAACGCTCAGCTCCATCCCGAAGGAGGACAAACCTCAGCGCCCACCATAACCAATGCAGTAAATCAAATCCAAACTTTGTGACACAACGTTCATGACACGCTTATATAAATGTTGCTTCCGAGAGTTGAGGTGATGTAATTTGGCGCTCCATTTTTTGTTTCAATATTTAGGTTCCCTTGATTACTTTGAGTCATACTCATTTCCCATTTCTGCTGAAATCCAACCCGAAGTTAAAAGTTCATCCATTTGCTTATATCAACTGCGGTTAAATGCATCAAGGCTTTGTCAAGCCCGATGGGAGAAGAATTTCTCTCTTGTAATTCATTTTGACTCCGAACGCACCGACATTGCCAAGTTATTGTCTGCGCAACCACAACAATCTCATCGTCATGCGAGTAAAGCCCTTCTGTGTAGTTGAAGACTTTTCCCCGTAGAAAGCTCCAATGTGGTCCTCGGGCTACGGCTTGAGGGTGTTAACCAGACTCACCCACATATTTGCAAAATGACAAAGAAAGAAAAACTCAGTTGACTCGGAACCAGCACGGCTTTTTACGCTGGTCGCTAATGTGCAGCTAGCTGCCAGTCATCTCAGTGGGACCTGCCTCACCGCTGTGACCTCGCAGCCTGACAATGTGGGTGACAAAGAGGTCAGGCAGAGGGAGAGGCCTCAGACACATGGAATCTGCATTCCAGTGTGTTTCAAGACGAAAGCTGAACACAAGAGAGAGGAACTCCATTCTGTTCTTATCCACCCTTCCTCACACCTCCCATGGATGTAGTCACTTGATTGTCCTTAACTGCACTTCAAAGCGGGGAACGAAATTTTGGTTTCTTTATGTGCCTTTGGCATGTGGAGAAATTGACAATAAAGCTGACTTTGACTTTGACACTTGGCAAACTCCCAGAAAAAAAGCTTCTAACACCCCTTAAGTCACATTATAAAAAATATAACCTTTTGTCTAATTTTCATTGATCTAAACTGATCTTTATTTTAATGATAATTAACACTTTTTTTTTAACATGTCGTCTGTCTCCTCTTTTTTTTAATTCAAACTTGGAAGCTGCACAGCTTCTGAAAAGGGTGGTTACTTCCTTTTGGATAAACATGTCATTAATCTGGGAGAACACATTCTTTCCCATCGCAAGATAATCAAGGGGGAAATGTCCCGTGTTGGTGAAGCAAAGGCCTCCAGCAATGCAGAGCAATCTGTTCCTGTGCAATTTAGAATTTCGCTAAATAGTTTGAAAGTAAAGACACATGTTTGGTGTTTGTGTTTAGTTAGACATCCAATCAAGATGGGCACCGGTATTTAAAACGTGATTATCGTCCGTCAGCCATGTTGGAGTTTAAAAATGTTGTCGATGCACAGAAAAAGCTGGTCCTCGTGGTGCGAGGTTCCATAATGACGGGCTTTCTGTTTGTGCTACCTCCTCTTTTAGAGCATGGTTTCATTGGTTATTCTGTTGGTCTGCTCAGCCACAACTTGCTGCCGGATTATAGCCCGGGAGAACATTTCTTTACAATCTTCGGGGTCTTCTTCCCTGCTGCTACAGGTGGGCGTGCTTGCTCATTGACTAAAGCCAAGACAAAAGTCTTTCAATGTTGTTTACATTCTTGTGTGTGTGTGTGTTGCATCTGTGTGTGTGTGTGTAGGTGTTATGTCAGGCTTCAACATGAGCGCAGACCTGCAGCGGGCCGAACACAATATCCCTTTGGGAACGCTGGCGGCGGTTTTCACCTCGTATGATAAACACACACTTAGCTGCACACAAGATGGTAAAATACAAAAATGCTCAACAGAGACAGGACAGGTCAAAAAATATTTTTAGAATTTAAAGATGTTATATCACCTCCCCAAAAATCTGAGATTTTTAGTTGATGTTTTATGTTGCAAACTTTCAAATTTTCTCAATTTTTTAAAAACGTAAACAGTTAGCAGGCTGACAAATACGCATATTTCAAAAAATAATTTCCTCCTTTTTAGCAACACATGACTTTTCTCATAATGTTAAAAAGAGTGCTCACTCATGACTTTCTCAAACTTTTATGTGTGATACAAACAAAAATACTCTACTCCACAGGTGTCAAACTCAAGGCCCGGGGGCCAAATATGGCCTGCCACATCCTTTTATGTGGCCCGCGAAGACAAATTGTGCATCAAATTCGTGTGTCATTACTAGAATTGCAAATTGTCTTCACTTTTAATAAATTTTTTTTTTTTAAATATTTGACCAGTTTTTACTCATCTGATTTGAAAATGAGTTATTTGTCAGTTTGTTTTGTAGCTTTTACTGTATATAATATGAGGTTCTCATACATTTATTTGGGTTGACAGTCATAATGGCCCTCTGAAAGAAGCTATGACTACAATGCGGCCCGCGAAAAAAATGAGCTTGTCACCCCTCCTCTACTCACATGCTGAGTCATAAGGAAAGATCACAGACTAGTGACGTCTCAAAAAAAATAAAAAAAAAATAATGAAGAGAATAAACACAAATCCCTCTTTATTTTTTTCAAATACCCAAAATGTCACTGCACATTTTTTTTCAGTAATATATACAGTCGTAGAATAAATCCGGTGCACTGTCTGTGACCCACAGGTGGTTCCTGTATCTGGTCTTCGTCTTCCTCCTCGGTGCCATATGTACTAGAGAAGCTCTGCGCTTTGACTTCTTAATAGCAGAAAAGGTAATTTTACCACAGATGTATTTAGGCTTGTCTTTTGTAAACGAGCCTAGCAACCAACTTTTGTTTATTTCCACCTACATGTTGCAAACACATGCAATCAGAGTATTAATAACAAATCACTCTGTGACATAACGCATGCCTCGGTCATGACTAAAGCTAAATACATCACAAAGCGACTCATTAACCTTGACCTGTTCATCCGGGGGTTAGCGCTGGCTGTTTTTTTAAGATCTGACTACAGCGGAACTGAACAGGGTGTAGCTCGCACCCCACCCCATCCTCTTCCAGCCTCTGTTTGTTTTCTCCCTTCCTTCAGGTCTCCTTGGTGGGTTTCCTGTTTCTGCTGGGCCTCTACGTCTCCTCCCTGGCTTCCTGCATGGGCGGCTTGTATGGAGCGCCCAGGATCCTGCAGTGCATCGCCCAAGAAAAGGTCATCCCTGCGCTGGCCTTTCTGGGAACGGGGGTAGGTTGGATCAGTGGGGCGGACATTCCCTTTGATTTAGCTAAAGTGAAATGATTACATATATACTGGTCAGTGAAATTCCCTGCAAATGAAATAAGCGTGAATTTTTGGAGGAAAAAGTTAGGCGGACTCGTCAGGAAAAAAAAGTCACTAATTAGAGAGCGTGAACTCCACTTCATAAAAGTGGCACACATACACCGAGCGTTAACATCTCGACCCCATCCGCCCCCTCACTTTCCCTCAGACTGCCAGCAGTGTCTGACCTCTCTCAGTGTGTTGGAATGAGGCCCGAGACATCTTGGCCCAAATCAAAGGTTCAGAACAAACGCAGGAAGGGCGACAGGCTGGACTCTGCTTTGCTGTATGCTCTGGACCTCTGCCAAGCACACAGAACAGCACCGATGTAACCGGCAGATAGGAAGGCAATGCTAGCTAATGTACATTTAGAGAACCGTTTGCATATATAGACAATTAAAATTTTTCTATGTGGTCCCTGCTGTGACTAATTATTTCAAGTTGTCCAACAGAGAGGCCCAAACAAGACTCCCGTGGCAGCTATCTGCCTGACCAGCCTGCTGAGCATGGCCTTCGTTTTCATCGGCCAGGTCAACGTGCTGGCACCCATCGTCACCATCAACTTCATGCTCACCTACAGCTTCATTGACTACTCCTACTTCTGCGTCTTCATGACCTTCCAGTTGAAGAATCAAGACAAAAGCAGCCAACGGAGATTCACCAGACAGATGTCCGAGCCTTTGATTGACACCGCGGCGACTGGTTATGGTAGTGGAGAGGGAAGTCCACAAAGGAAGGACACTTTGATGGAGTTCACCAAGGACATGGATCGGATCTTTCCCTCGGCCTTCGATGAAGTTGCTGGAGCTGAGAAAACTTCAGACGGTGGGAGCAAGAGCAAGGAGGCCAAGCAGAAGCTGATGGACAGTTTTGGCTTGGACCCGCAGCGCAATGTCTTTGCGAATAAACAAGTTCAGCCACCTGAGATGGAGAAAGCAGAAACCTGTCTTGGTGAACATCCATCGTCCGGCCAAAATCATACAGGTGCTTCATAGATGGAGATCAAACAATCCATTTCTAGGTCTCGGTAGATTTATTTGGGTTATAGAGTGGATATCAAAATCACTTTACATTTTTTTTCAGCCACTGGAGAAAAAGCAGAGCAGCACAATTTAGAAATCAAACCCAAGCCTGACTCAATCTACGCCAAGTTTAGTAGCCACTGGATGGCTCTTCTTGGTGTAAGTTCTACACAAGCATCATCTTTTTGCTCCCATCTGCTGTGAATGAATAATATGTGTGTTCTCTTTCAGGCTTTGAGCTCCCTGTTGATCATGTTTATTATTCATTGGCTTTATGCACTAGCAAACATAGTCGTTGCATTGCTGCTTTACTTCTACATCGGCAAAACCAGCCCAGGACTACACAGAGGTGATGTTCACACTTGCATCATTCAGTCTGGCAGCTGCTAGGGCTCAATTCTCCCCCCCCAAATTTATTTTCAGGTGTTGCGGCTCGATTCAGTTTTCCTGCGTGGCTCAAATCAACATTCAACAGGATTTGCAGGTATTTGGTTTTGTTACCTTGCATTGATTTTTTTTTTTTTTTTTTTGCTTCAGTAATGTCCTTCTAAATTTGAACATGAGTGACACATTCTTGCCTTTCTGCCAGGAGGACGGCGTCTCCCAGAGATGAAATTGTAGTGACACCATCTCTGTCAGGGGTCGGTATTAGAACTAAGCAGCTGACGGAGGAAAATGCCGACTTTGCGTCTCGCAGCCGCTATCACCAGTCCTCGTTCATCAAGAGGGACGTGATGTTGCAACCGCCTCATGGGTAACTTAAGCACAACCTCAGTGGTTGGAACTTAACTGGTTATTATTGCAGTGCATGTGAGTTCATGCGTGTGTGTGAGCGAGAGGGCAAATCTTTGACTACTTTTCTATTCAATGAAGTTGAATCAAACAAAAAGACAATTTTGTCCTCATGTGCAGAAGAACATCAAATAAGATTGTACTATCACTGTTCAACTTGTTTACAGGACTATGTGTTCGAAACGAATTAAAAGGTTATACTCCAACAGTTATTGCTCATTTGGTGTTGAGATTAGAAACGGGAGGAAACCACATATCACATCAATCTTCAGATATCATAAAGTACGCACGCTATACTTGATGACGTCACTGCTGTCAGAGTGGATGCGCACTGCTAAGACATTTCCTATGCTTCAACTAAATAAAGTATTTTGTGTCAAAATGACATTTTAAGAATCTAAATGTGCTAAGGAGGAAGGACAACAAAAAAGTCATCAATTCCCTAAAATTGTAAAGCCAACTGTGAATTAATTCTAGTGACTCTGACAACACAAGCAAGTTTAGGGAACGGAAATAAAACATTTGCTCAAATCATCTTTAATTATTGACGTAGAGCATAAAATCATTTATGTTAAGTGGTGATCCACGCACTTAGTACTCTGTTGATGTTTACAATCGGATGCGCGTGAGTTAGAGCGCGCCTGTGTGTGCGCGGAGTAAAGGAGGAGGAGGAGCCCGCTGCTCCCGCTTACTCAGTGATAACAGGCTGCTGTCGCCTCGCCCCGGTTCGGTTCCCCCGCCGATCGGACCGGACATAAGGCCGATCTCTACCACGGGCGAGGCTTCCTCTGCCCCTCCATGCCCTCCTTCCCTGGGAGACCCGCGGGTCTGTCTTTCCTTGATTTCAGCGACCACCGCGCTGGCCTGGCTTCTTTGAAATTATGAAAACGTGGTCGCCGGAGCCCGTCCTCGCCTTGTTCCTGTGGGGGCTTGCGTTCAGTCTACCCCAGCCCCTCGGGGCAGAGACCCCCGTTAACAGCAGCCCGTATGCGGAGACGAGCGTCTTTTATTCATCAAGTAGCACCAATGAGGCGAGCAACGCGGACTACGAGTTCACTTCCACTTCTCCCACAAGTGAGAGTTCATCAGCCTCATCCCAAGAGGACCTGCTGCTGCTCAAAAGCTCTGCGGGTAAGATGCGTCGCTCACTCTGCGGCCTACGTGACATTCTTTGCAGCCTCAATCTGCACTGCAAACCTCGCGCGCACTAGTATTCTAGAAATAAAATCTCAACAGCTCGTTATATTATTACATTACTTCATTTGATATTGACAATTAGAGTGCACTTAGTACTTAGTGGTTCTTAAATTCTTAATGCCAAGCACCACCACAAAGACCACTACTAAAATACAGTAACATAGTCAGCCTAAGTGTTCATAAAAACATGATTTATAAATGCAAGCAGCTCCAGCAATATGCACAGTTTGATCATTAACACTGGTCTTAAATATAGCAAAATACATCATTACAATAAGGATTCAGTTTACCCTCCTGTCATGTTGCGGGTCAAATTGACCCGCTGTCAAAGAATATAAGGTAGCTGTAACATTGATTGTCATGAACTAAGTATGAGTTTTGATAACAGGGCTGGGGATAGATGGATGGACTTCAATAAAGCCGATAAAAACAAAATTATTTGATCGTTTGTTTCTCAGTTACATTCCTGACATACTAAATGCCTTTCTTGCTTTCTTTGTGACAATTTAAATCCTCAATGATTCAGTAGTTATTGGAAGGAATACAATAGAATAGATCTTGCCATCACCATGTGTCCAACATATGCTCTCTCAATAGTCTAACTCAATGCTACTTTAGTCTCTTCTATAGTATATATTATTTAAGTTTGCTAGCTTGCCATGATCACATGTGCTTGAGAATTTGTACACACCCAGACATCAACTTGAAGAGCATGTTTACTTTTTATGTATTTACAGTAAATTTCTTAAATTCCAGGACTCACAATGACAGTACCAACAATAACATGACATGCAAACACAATTTACAATTGCTTTCTGACAACAGCCTGTCCCGTTTGTTCCCCAAATCAACATCAGCATCGAAAATATTGTTTTGGTTTTGGCATTGTGTCAAAGAAAGGAACTCAGCTCCCAATTCCAGTGGTTAGTGGGTTTAAAAGTAATTCTTTGAACTGTGAAACCCAAATCCACGCGTGATAGTCTTCTGCCTTGTGCTCACTCAGCTTTAGGAAGGAAGCCACCGATCCCCAGCGGGGACATTGGCCGCCATATTTAGGCCTTCAAGCCTTTGTTCGAGTAGATAAGCCCGCCTACCAATTGTTCTCCACCCAGAATTGTTGCCTCTGCTCTGCAGCAGTGGAACTTCACACAGCATCATTGTGGATGGATGCGGTTTCCCTCACCTCCCTCTAGTGACGATTTGTAGAACTGCACCTATGTTGTTGCTGCGAAAATCTAGAGAATATACTTTTGCTTATAAAATCAGAACAAAATGTCTGTAGTGTGACATCATAATTCTTTTAGTGATAATAATATGAAATACCTTCTCCGAATAGCAATGCTGTTTTGTTTTTCCTCAGGCACTGAGCAAACACAAACTCTACGAGAACCAACTACCAGGTCACTGGAGACCGTCAGTGGCTCCACTGAGTTGTTCACGTCATCCCATGTCGGCACCTCCTCTGAGGCCAGCAGTAGCAGGAGAAACCGGAATGATGCCTTACAAACCCAAAACCTGCTTGATGTCTCCACCGTTGTGTCCGACAAAGCGATGTTGTCCTGGACATCCACAGAGGACTCCAGCTTGCCGCAGGACAGTCCGGTTTCGCATCTCCGTTTAGGAGATGCCGTGTCCTCCCAGTCTCAAGTCCTCACAGACAGCATTTTCATCTCGACCACCATCAGCCGGGCAGGGGAGCGGACTCTGTTGTCTGTCACCTCCTCTTCCTCTGACAACATCTCCTCCTCCTCAGCCTTTACAGAGAGCTCCAGCTCCCACCAACCCCCCTCCACTTGGAGTGTTCCATCACCAGGGGGAACAGAGACTGAAGACTACACTCACAGTTCCCCGTCCACCAGGAGCGAAGAAGCCAGAGACAGCACTCTCACTCAATCGTCATTTCCTGAGACGTCCACAGGAACGCAAACTCTCGTTAGCCCTCCGAATGCGACTGAACATCACCACCCTCTGACATCAGAGGTGACTTCAGATTCCACATCCAGGATGTCCAGCACTGACCAATTGGACGAATCCTTCTCATCCACACCTCCAGTCGTCCCACCTGTAAGGAGCCCCACTCTTGTGTCCTACCAGGAACCCACAGTGGAACCCTCTGCTGAATCTTCTACTAGGACCGTTAGCTTCAGCACTCAGAGCCTCAGCCAGAGCACAGAGGAGAGTTCATCCAAGAGCGAGGAGGAAAAACTGGGATTTAGTTTCACCACAGTGCCCCCACTGATTAGTAGCCCGACTAATCAGTATGACTCTCGCACGGAGACAACTGAGGTCTTCATCACCACCACAGCAGTCACTGAAAGGTAACAAAGTATTTCTTCTCCATGAATCCACAATGGCATCGTTTTTACTGTTTGCTCCCAACAGATCTGAACTAACGAACAAGGCCGCGAGTACCTCAATGGTGTCTACCAGCAGCTTTCCACTCCTCGCCACCTCATCTTTCAAGCTCAGCAGCACGTCCGTTATCTCCACTCCCGACTCTCCAACCCAGCCCACCATCCCTCCCACGACCTCCGCAACAAGTGCCCCCACGCTGACTCAGCAGAGCTCTGCAACCCCGACCGCTTCCCTCCCCAGCACCAACCAAGCCCCCTCATCGCCGACGGTGACTGCCGAGCCCGCCGACGTCACCACCCCAAAGCAGGAAACTAGCACGCGCACGCTGGCCGTCTCCACCCCGACCCGAAACCAACCAAGCACTGCTCCTCACACCCTCAACACCCCAACAAGAAGCACGGAGGCTCCGCACACCACCCGCAAACAAATAGACCGAGTGACCACAAAGAGGGTGACGCTAACAACACCCGTTCATGTCCAACCCACTAAGGCAGCTCCAACAAGTGAGTACTGAACAGTTTCTGACTGTCAGGCTTATTATAATATAATTTACCAAGCTGCCAAATACTAATTCCTTTATCCTCCATGACCAGCATGGGACCCCTGCATGTCCAACCCATGTTGGAACGGAGGAACATGCAGAAGCTATGAAGGGCATCAGTTCACTTGCACGTGTCAGCAAGCCTGGACGGGCCCCACTTGCAACCAGGGTGAGGTTCCACAAAATTCTCGTTATATAAATATATCTTTCCAATAAGAGCTTGTTATTAATTCATTTGCTCTTTTCCATTCGACTCTTCAAAATGTGTTGGTCTAGATTTGGATTACAAAATAACTACCAACCCCGATGCAGATTTGCTAAATAACCCAAATTTCTTGTGTGTGCAGATATGGACGAGTGCGAGAAGGACCCTTGCCCCGTTGGCTCCACATGTGTGAACACCAGGGGTTCCTTCAATTGTGAGTGTCCGCTGGGCTTCGACCTGGAGGATGGACGCACGTGCACAAAAGGTAACATTAAAAAAAATTTAATCGCAAAATTCTGTTTTGTTAAATGCCGTTGTGTCATCCCTTGACAGCAAAGACCTTTTTGGGAACATTCAGTGTAAACAAAATGTCACATGACTCGAGTATCTTCAGGAGCGCCGCCATGCATGAAATCCAGAGGGAGATCATACAGCTGGTGAGAAATATACTCTTGAGTCTTGCAATTGGGATGAAAATGCCTTTCAGTTTTACTCACTGATGTCCTCTCTCCGACTCAGCTAAACGCCTCCTTGTCCCACCTCAGTGGTTACAGCCGCTCCACTCTCAGCAAAAAGTGAGTTCATCAAGTTACTTTTAAACCCAAATGACAAATTTCATTTTTTTAAAATCTGCTAACAAAATGACACAGACTCATACAAATATCTCCTCCTTATAGGGACCTGGATGGCGTTCATATAACAGCCGTCAACATGTTCGCCAAGTCCTCCAATGTGTCCAGTGTGGAGGTCTACAACAGCATCCAGATGTTTCTAAAGAACTGCAGCTCTTTACAGTCTCACTGCCACGTGGTGCTGCACCACAGATTCACTTATCACGGTAGGTGGGGGAAAAAAAATCTCTATTCATCACAACCAACTTGTATCACATCCAAACTGAAAATATTGTATTCTACCGCTAGTGGGCGCTTTTTGTCTTTATCCTCATGTCTGCTCCCACTATTTTCTTTTAGAGGAGAGTCTCTGTATGGCTCAGAGATTTCAGTGCAACCCAGAGCGCTCCACCTGCACCGATATCAGTGGCACCGCCCAATGCCAATGTCTGCCAGGTTATTACAAGCACAACCTTGATGACCTATCCTGCTTAGGTAAGCTTTTTTTTTAATTTTGTTTTTTTATTCGTAGTCTGTGAGAAAGGACCAGTAAAAAACACAAATTGTATTTTGTCTTTTTCCAGAATGCGGGGATGGCTACAAGCTGGAAAATGGCACCTGTGTCCCGTAAGTTTGCATTTGTTGTACTTGTGTACTCTGGATTTAAGGTCACATTCTTACGGTGACCTCTTTCCAGGTGCATGTTTGGATTTGGAGGATTCAACTGTGGGAATTGTAAGTGGCGTTAAGTTTCACGGGATGATCGTTCCCATTGAAATAAATCAAGTAACGTGCGAAGAGAATCTTTGCACATGCTTATTGTGTTTCATTTTGTCTTTGCAGTTTACAAGCTGATAGCTGTGGTTGTATCGCCAGCAGGGGGCGCCTTACTCCTTATCCTCATCATTGTGCTTATTGTCACTTGCTGCAAGTAAGCTCTCTCTTGTCAAATAAAATACTATAAGAAGGAAAACTATGTCATGCTTGAACTTGTGTCTCAACCACCAGGAGAGACAAAAATGACCTCAACAAGATCATCTTCAAGAACGGAGACCTCCAAATGTCTCCATACACCGACTTCCCCAAGAGCAACCGCATCTCCATGGAGTGGGGACGGGAGACCATCGAGATGCAAGAAAACGGCAGCACCAAGAACCTGCTGCAGATGACTGACATTTACTATTCGGTAAGAATTTTTTCCACTATCGACTGTCTTAATCCAAAAGGCCAAACTAAAGCACAACTCTGCGTTTTCCTGCAGCCGGCGTTGCGCAACTCTGACCTGGAGAGAAACGGTTTGTACCCATTCACAGGTCTTCCGGGATCTCGCCACTCGTGTATCTACCCCGCCCAATGGAACCCGTCCTTCATAAGTGACGATTCACGCCGCAGAGACTACTTTTAAACAAACAATTCTCACTGAGACTCAGAATCAGACAAACAAAAAAAATCACCTGACCATGTGTGACTTCATAGGACGTAAGTGCACAATTTTTGCAAGTTAAATGTGGCTCGAAACATCTTCTCGGCCCATTTCAGTGCCTTTGCATGGGTTGAGCTCATTTCCTTCAATGCAAAAACATTTGTTTGGTGCTGTTGCCATTTCATCCAAGTCTACTGATGAAGCTTCCGTGGATTGACACTGATTAAAACCCACTAAAGTTCAGTTTGGAGAAACTGAAAACTAATACCAGCCTTTATTTATTCTGATTATCCAAGTGCAGGACATGTGTGGAAATTTCAATCAAATGCACTGAAAGATAAAACCTGTGGCTTTAAGTATGTATGCGTTGCGTGTGACAAGAGTTCATGTTTTTTATTCTGGTAGTATTTTAAGTGTTAAGTGTTGGAATGTAAAGCTATTATTATGATGCAATTTATATTCTCTATATTCTGGCGTTTTAGTCGGATGTGTTAATTTAAATAAAAACATCGCACAGATGTCCGTCTCTCGACTGGTGACTTGTGTGGACTACTCAAATTCAGACAAACATGATAAAATTGATTGGAGAGGGAGTTTTCGTGGTGTGGTTTGAAAATGTTTTTCTTTTGTTGTTGTTACCGGGTCAACTTTCTCTCTGTGCAGGCAACGCATCATTAATAGTTCTTCCGACGGGGCAGCCCATTATGCAAACGCGTATTAACACCAGTCCCCTACTTTCCCTGTCAAGCCATCTATGTATCAAAAGCTGTGTTGAAGAACTCCTCCATTTGTTTGAGTCATTTTTAAAGTTAACAATGGATGAATACATTGATATCAGTCGGCTGGTATTCTTTTTAATCAACAGCCCGTTGGTTCTTTTCATCTTTGCTGTGAATGTTTTCTTTTTATTTTTCTTGGTCAAACCACAAGGCGACAACAACAAACGACTCAAGCTGCCTTTGAAGATACTCTTGGAATATGTCATGTGCTGCGCCATTTTGTATACAGTCTTTTTAACGCTGGTCTTCACCTTGGATGATTATCTGACCTTCACAGCATCTTTTTTGCTGTGGCTGATAATGCAGTCCTTTGTACGGATCAGCATGACCTCCTACGTTTGGCTCAACTTCTATTTTTTCCTCCGGATAGTTCCCACACGATGCGCTTTGCTTATTTGGCTGAAGAGAAACATCATGGTCACAATTTGGATGGTTGCTTTTCTTGATTTTGTGATTTTAGTCTACAACTGGGCCCTCGAGACTGTCGTTGCTCTAACTATCGGGCCTCTGCTGCTCTCTTCCATCAACAGCACAGTGATTCCCATCAGTGATGACATTTTCCTCATCAGAGAAATTAGTTTCATCATTACTTGGAGCTACCTGTTTATCATTTTGTGGTTTATGATCGTTACCAGCTGTATCACCGTTCGATACCTGCGAGGTCACATGAGAAGTGTGGCGAAGAACGGCATCGCCCTACCTGGGGCAAGACTTCGGACTTACTTTTGGGTCACCGCGACGGGAATTTCTCAATGTGTCGTCTTCTTTTTTTGTGCACATTATTTTTTCTTGAACTGTTTCACACTGGTATTTCCACTAGATTTCTACATTGGTTTCCGCATCACTTACACTACCAGTACAGTGTACGTATTTTGTACAACACTCAACCTGTGTATCGGTCAATCAATGTTTAGGCAAAAGCTGATGAGTTTTTATAGGGCTCTCAAATGCATGTGTTGGCACGGAAACAAATGAGCTGGTCGCGGCCTCCAGTTGAACATAATAGTCAATTCACTGAAGTCACCGATATTTAGATTTCTGTTTCTGTCTCAGCACTTGTTGAAAGGATTTTTTTTTTTTAAATACAATTAGGAGGTTTAACACATGAATGATTGAACAATAAATATTAAATTGAATATGCTAGAAAATATAAAACGTAAATAAATTAAAATTTTAAGTAAATCTGTGAAATAAACAGACATGATTATTTGTGATTTTTCAAGACTGCATGAAAAAAATTACAAAATACCGTATTTTATCAGAGTTTTATCACATGCTTAAAATAATTGTATTACTGGAAATTATGTTTTATCATAATATGCGTGAAATAATTATATTACTGGAAAGTATGTTTAATCTGCCGTGATCTATGAATTTTAAAGACATGATACACTTAAAAAAGTGATAGATATTTTGCAACTATTATATGATAGATTCTTACTCTATTTGCAGCAATTTATATGCAGTAATGGTTTCTTGAAATGGAATATGAGTTATTAATGATAAAAATAAAATCTGTCACATACCGCACATCCACAAAATGCCTGCCTCTTGTTTTTATGTAATTATTATTTAGTTTGTCAAATCTTAGAATTATCCTCAGACACAAATCTGCCTCTTGTTTAGGTGCGGCGGTATTGCCGGTGTTACGGTAATGAGCCGTGAAAAAAACCTCGAGAAAAAAAATGCATCGGCCTGAGTCATATGGTCATTACGGTACAAGCAGTCTGCGGTGACTGTGTAGTCTGCAAAGCCGGTGTTGCATTGGGGACGCTGCGCCGAACAGGTAATAAAAAAAAAACACAATTCCGCCTTTTTTTCCCCATTACTTTTGATCAGACGAAACGGGCATTCATGCATGAGAAGCCACAGGAGATCTGTTTCTGATTCTTGCTTGCTGGGTCTGTCTGGGTCTCTCCTTCTTCCTCAATATTTTTGCCTGATTTAAATCCCAGTTGAGTAAACATGTCTCACGGAAAGCTGATTTGAGTGGGGAGCTCATTTTGCTTTCATCACGCGTGTTGATTTGTAATGAATGGTTTGAAAGAATCTCTGCATTGGACCTCATTAAACCCGCAAGGAGGCACGTACTGCGGGAACTTGGATCTGTCTTACACCCGTTTCTCAATGAAATAAACCTCCGTATATTTATATGGAAGCATTCAGTGCACCAGACGGGACACATCATGCGCGGAGTCATTTCGTGATTGCATGACCACACCAAAGACAACATCTCATACAGTGCACATGCTTAAATGTGATTTCAAATCAAACGTGGCAGGTCCATTAAAGATTGCTCTAAATGGCTCTTGCAGGATAATGGAACGCAGCGTACAGCTTTCCTGCAATTGATGCAGCCCATATTCACGTCTCATTTCCATAAAGGGACTGACTATTGATTTATCTGTGTGTGTCCACTGGGCTGCAGTGAATGGAGACACTGTTAATGTCTGATGCATGCACAATGATGTTGCAATCTATTGAGTCATTGGCAGGGAGGCAGGCGGGTGGGCTTGATGTTTGGGTTGACCACCTCTCTGCTTTTTTTTTTCTTCCAAGATCAAATGTAAAGCATGTTATCAGATTAAAGTGCTTACAGACGGCCATTAGGTGTGACATGACTGAGCAAGATTACATAAAAAATGACTTTCATGTTCTACTTTGCACTTACAGGCTACTTCCCCCCCAAAGTATGTTTAATTTTTTACCCCCCTGTTCACCACCAAGCTTTCAGATGCATGTTGAAAGTATAAATGTCAAGGTAATACCCGGGTGGCAAAGATCCGCGCCTATGAATCACCACCTGATTCGTGGGCGCTGGATGATGTAGGAGGTGGACTGTCAGTCAGCCAGCAGAAACAGGTGCACTTCTCTTATAATGCAGCGTTGTCTTTATTCATCTCACCGTGTAGCTAATGAGGTAGATAACTTCATGGTGAACAGCCAAGCAATGCTTATCACATAAGACTTAAAACCATTTGACAAGTATTCAAGGGCTGTGAGGACTTTATTGGGCTTTGTGGCATTTTTCTATCTACTTCCAGACGTCTGCTTTAGTTATTTTGAAAAGAAAGCACCAGAGCGTGATAGTTTTGGAGGAAAAAAAAGGTTGAACCTTAACCCCTTAATCGGATGACTCTTGCCTGTCCTAATTGACTTTGCTACACGTGTGACTACATCGCTGTGATTCCAAGCAGATTAGCGATTGAGACGTTTATTCTTTTGATGGGGAAACGTAACAAGCTCATTCTTTTTCAGGGATGGGAATCGCAGAGTGGCTCGTTAGACGATGAGATTACCGTATTTTCCGGAATATAAGGCGCACCGGACTATAAGGCGCACTTTCAATGAATGGCCCATTTTAAAACTTTGTCCTTATATAAGGCGCACCAGACTATCAGGCGCATCATTAATGCATCATGTCAGATTTTTAATCCAAATCAAATCATTCTCCATTTTATCTTTTTTATTTCAACTTCTGACGCAACAAATTACTTTATAATCACAAAATAATGATCCATAGTCTTTTTGATTCATGATTCATAGTCTTCAGCGGGCCACTTATGATTGATTTCATGACACAATGCTTTGGGCCAGTTTAAATTGAGGAATTTGGTCCATATATAAGGCGCACTAGACTATAAGGCGCACTGTCGGCTTTAGAGAAAATGTTAGGTTTTTAGGTGCGCCTTATAGTCCGGAAAATACCGTATGTCATGGAACGGCCTTTCGGATGAATTTTGTATGCTAGCATAGGCAAATATATATATATATTACATTGGCATTGGGGCTTGTATGTTGAAGTTGCAGAAAATCTATTTAGGGGTTTAGTTGCTTTCAATGACTCCTTTCTTTTACGGTAACACACTGTGTGAATAAAGCAACCTCTTAAAAGCTTTCTGATGATATAGAGAGGTACTTTGGATGCATTTAGATACACGTTACTCGGCCGAAGCTTTTTGTACGCCGTCATTGATAAGAGCTTGTATGTCAACACGAGATGAAGATATATTTGAGGCTTTAAAAACGGTCATGCTCTCTGTGGCTTACATTGTTTTGTTTATTTCAAAATGTTGCTGGAAAACAGATAAAAACTACAGTTTTATCTGTTTCTGTGGTTTTGTGTCAACTATCGGCTTATGTTTTCTTTTGGCGCGTGACAGCAGTAAAAGCAATTCTTATCATTGTCCAAATATTTGGGCCTAAAATATTCCTTCCTAAACAAGAAAACAGGCAACGTATTCAAGTGAAAGGCAAATTTCCTTGAAGATCTGCTGAAACTTCACTTTTTTTCCAGATGTAGTGAGGAAAGAATGATAGATTACTCCCAAAATTGAAGTTACAGTACCACCTCGCATATCGCTGACTGTGTCACATCAAAGCTTTGCGTTAAGACGACTGCTCTGAACCTGTTGATGATCTGCTGGGATTCGCAGTGATGATCTTTTTTGAGCGACTCAGAAGATGAATTATTCAAAAGTCTTTGAGCTTTTGAGGTGTCGCACTTTTTGTTACCTAATCAGTGTTGACAGCTAGCTAGCTACATGTGTGCGGAACCAAATAGAGAAAAGAGAAATCACGCACAAAAACCAAATACGTGACCTTAATGTTTCTTAACAGGTCAATCCTTTTACTGTTACATCTCATCGACGTATTTTTAACCCATTAAGATCCATTACAGCGTGCCGTTTTATGTGGTTCTTTCTTAAGCGGCTTTAAGCTCGGATCATCTGCTCTTGGCAAACTCGAACTTGCGACTCTCGCCGCACGTAACACATGATGCTTCACTTCGCGATATTCAGTCAAATTATGGCTTGAATAGTTTTGAACGTGCTGAGTCATTACTCGAGAGAGGTTGAATGTTTGATAAAAAAAAATGTCAGGCAAACATTCAGATAAAATGGGATTTCTATGTTTTGCGAATAGTTCGAAGTTGGTCATAATTTTGTCAAAAGAAGCTAACCACTGCTAATTAAAAAAAACAACCTTTAAATTCTTATATTAATGATGTTTCAGCTTTGCATGTGACCTTGTGGACTTCAGAGCGTCGCTGCGTTTGTGTGACTTGACTTGATGTGAAATTCTGCTTGAGTTGTCTGAAATGTCACAACTAACAAACCACGCTCTCTGGAGTCCCAAAAATATTTCTCAGCAAATTCCATTATGCAATGGATTCTTACAATGTCAGTGTATTGCAATGGGGAATATCAAATAATTTCTAAATTGCTGCTGAATTGGGTAGGTAAGAGCGACATGGTTGTCAAGTGTCGCCAACGAAAACCCTAACCTCGCTTAACCGTCTTATTTTAATCCGAAAGGTTTCATGAGGTCGTAGGTTTCGGATTACCTTAATTTCCGTGCCAAGTTCATTATTACTTGCTGACTCGCCGCTTTTGACGACTTCCATTAACCTAGCATCTGTTTAGCAACAACTTCAAACACGCATTTATTGTCGTCAGTGTCTGTAGACTTATTTACTTTACACTGGAAGCCATTTTGCCTCTTGTCTGCGGCCTCTCGTGCTCTTTGATTTGCCCATTGCGATGTACTGCTGCTCTGTTGCGCCACATTGTTTTATGTGCCTTCATCTTGTTTTCAGCAGTAGAGGGCTGAGACGAGTGAAGGAATCTAGTGGCTTGAGGCGTAGTTCCTGATAATAGTTTCTACCTGCGTGGCATTGTTTTAGAAATGCTGTCTTTTTGACTTTTTTTATGCCATTTTTATTCAATTGGAAATGAACTAAATGCACAACACTGGTTTGATGTCTGAACATTAACGGTAACTATCTTGATTGATGATTGGAAACACAACAATGGTTGACGAATCACAAGAATATTTACAAAAGATACGTTCAGCCATCTTGGAATGGGCATCCGTGAGAACGATCATTCTTTTTTATATGAACATTTTCTGAATCAGCTAATGCCGTTATTAGTTGCCATGGAGACTGACAGAGTTAGGGTGTTGCTATGGAAACAGAGCGGCTGCTCATCACCACGCACAGCAGGCTTCACCACTCCCTCGAGCAAACCGCTATTGTACAAATACACCAGACATCAGCACACAATAAACATTAACACATTTGTTGGTAAAAATGTCTTTTGAATAGCATTTTTTTTGTGTGTATTTTTATTTTTTTCAAATCAATAATAAAGTGGTGAAATAGCCTTTATCATGAGCCCTGCATTGTCATTGGATAATTTTTGTGTGCGTTAGGGATGATTCATCGGTCAACCTTAATGGATTTATGGTTCCTTACAGCCCGAGGAATCTGAATTTTTCCATTCTAATGAAAATAAGAACACACATTGGCGAGAAAGCAGCTGAGCATGTTCCTCTAAGTGAACGCGGAGGAGGATAATTACTTAAAAACCTAAAACGAGTTCAAATTTCTAAATCAGATGAGCCAACCAATTATGGCTCCTGCCTTCCCCCAAAGGAGATAATTACCAATCTGCTTCGTCTTTAAAGGTCAGATTTGTTGCATGTGTGGCAGGATTCTGGAATCATACAGATTGATTTGTCTTACGAGGCAGTGCATGACTGCGCAAAAGCTTTTTTAAATAGACTGCTCAGTGGATAATTTTGATTTATTAATTTTTTTACTTTAGAGAAACCTAACAACTTTAATTTCCCCAAGACTTAAACTCTGGAACCTGCCCGATTCAACTAAAAAGGAAACGGGGCCTCTTAAGTGGAAACATTGATTCATGGGAACGGCTTCTTCCTAAAACCTTCGTCTCTTGAACCACAATAGGTCTACGACTTAATTAATCACGCTGACATTCTAATGGACAATTTTAATCAGTACAACATGATTGATCATTTATGAAAATGACTTTTTGGTTGAAACTAAATTTTCCAGAAGCTGTGTTATAGTAATTGGAGCCATGGGGCAGGATTTAGTACTCATTCAGGGAAATAGCTAAGGTTTTCAACGTGGTGTAAAAAAAAAAAAAAAAAAAAAAGGTTGTTATTTGGTGTTCATTTTTGCTCAACCTGTCTCCTATCAAAAAAAAATCCAAAAATTTAAACAACCCAACTGTTTTTTTAAAATGTATTCATTTATTTATTTTTTAGAAATTTAGGAATGATGAATAATGTAAAACCTGTTGTTTTTGTCAGTGGGATTCCAATACACACAAACACCGAATCCAATTTGCAGTGAGTCCCATATGGCATCGTGTGTGTGTACGTGAATGTGTGCGTGTGTGTGTGTGTGTGTGTGTGTGTGTGTGTGCCACACAAGACATCCACTTTGGATTACATTCAAGTGTTTGTTGATGGGTGGTTTCAGCGCTGCAATATACAGTATAGAGCAGTGTAATGGAATAATAAAGGACGGACGCTCCCAGGCAGGACAGGACAAGAACAACAACGATTCACTTCTCATTTCCGTTTATATGAGCTGACATTTCGATTACCACAGCTCGTGAGGCCTATTGTAAGAATAGGTGCGTGCCTTGTAGTGTTTCATGTAAATATAATGTCACATCACAAAACCTGGGGAATCTAAAAAATATTAAAGGAAGATTAGATTTAAATTTTAGGATGTGTCTGTATGTGCAAAAAATACCTAGTAATGATATTATAAATCAAAACAAAGCTTGCTGCTTTTGGTGTGTTAGTAACAAATACTGACATTGTTATCATTTGGATCACTAGTATGACTTTTTAATTCCATTTCATTGTATTTGAAGTTTTTATAGATACATAAATAAAATGTCTTTCAGGACATATAGGTTCTTTAACTGATTAACTCATTCACTGCCAATGGTAACTTGGCTGGCAGTGAAAAAGTTAAGAAACTCGCCCCTCCCAATGACAACTAATCTTTCTTTTTTCAAGCAGATAAAAGTGCAGCACATCAGCATTCAACTGCAGCGCTGCAAAGTTCAGCTTGTCCTTCAAAGTAGAACAGTCAATTGCATGTCTTATACACTTTTTTTTTTCTTCACAAAACCAGATGCCCTTTACTTGAACTGTTAAAAGAAACGATACTTTCCAAGTTTGCATTTTATGCTACTCAATGGGGGAAAAAAGATTAACTTGTCCGGATGGATAGGGATGAGCTATGAATCCATTTTTTTTTCCCTTCACATTTCTCAATTTAATTCTGGTCTATCACTTGCCCATTCTAAAACCTACATTTTGTTTATTTCTCCTTTCAAACAGTTTGAACTGAGGTATGTTGTGTCTTGTCCTGCTGCACAACGCCAAGAACACTTCAATTTAAAGATGCAAACTGATTCAGCATGTGTGTACTTATTTGTCAGGTTACACACAGTTGTTCCTGGCAATTGCAGTGCTATCAATAACCTTTTTACGTCTTACCGTAGTGACAGAATCGTGCCTCACCAGACAGACCGCTTTTCTTATGCCCTTAATGAGGCATTTCATACGTCGTGTGTGTGCATGTGTGTGTGTGACAAGACAGCAGCAGGAAAGTGGATCTGTATTTCAGTTGTCACACTAACAACCGTGGACAGCACACACAGACAATCCCAACCCCCCAATTTTGCGACTTCAACTATCTCTCTCCCATTGACTGATTACTACTTTCTCCCCTCAGCTTCCACTTCATCCTCTCTCCATCTGTCGTGCAGATTTGAAGGTGCTAGGTTTGTGTGTGTTTGTGTGCGTGTGTATTAAGAGACACCACCTGCCACCGCACTCCCAAAGGACCAAGCGGCAAATCTGTCTCTCTACCTTCACAACTGTTCTTACCCGTTTTCCACTGTCACTTTTCTAGGACTCGGATGTAAGCTTTCCCCTGAGTCACGGACCGTATCGCAGTCTGCCAGGTGAGTCTCCGTTTATTCCTCATTGTTCCTCTCTGCATCAGTATGTGCTGCTGTAAAGTTGCTGCGTCACTGTGCTGCTAAAAGGCGCTGTTAGCTTCATGATAGCTGCAAAAAAGCAATTTTAATGGCGGGCTACAGTGGCAATGTGTACATTTGCTGCACCATTACCACATTGAGTGGGAATGTTTGTCCATATGTGTGCTGTGATTGGTTGGCAACCTGTCAAGGGTGCAGGTGTAAAGTGATCTGGATTATGCCAACTAGGGCTGTCACTGTCGAGTATTTCTAGAATCGAATTCTAGAATGTTATAGATTAATCAAATTAATTTAATATTCAGGTACAATTTTTTTGCGATAAAGTGTATTTAATACATTTTTAATCTTTATTAACCAGATATTTTTGTTTTGTTGGTATTATTTATTGATGGGAAAAAAAATGATTAAAAAAAATAGCACACAAGAAGGATTGATGATCACTGTTTTCAAAAATAAAATCTGTTTTTTATGTCTTTTTTTGATTAAACACAAAGGATAAATTAGTTTACTTTTATGAAAGACCAAAGAAAACTGAATTATTACTTTTGATAGCCTGAAATAACAAGATTTGGACAATCTTTAGTTACTCAGTTCCTAAAATAAGAGGCGATTCATTTGATTGTTCTTTTTGTCGATTAATCGATTCAGTTTGACAAATACTGACAACAAAACTGGAAAAAATCAAAAGAATTGTGTTTCAGTATTGACTCATGATAGCCATGTTGTGGTTGCTATTCCATCAGATAATGCTCATTTGAAAAGAATTCCAGAAAGAAATTTGAATTCAAATCATGTGGCTTTAGTTTAATCTAAAAAAAATAGTATTAGATAACAAGTTAATGTTTATTCATTAGGTTTGCTCTGTCCTCAAGATAATGGCTCTGACCCACCGCCAGCTATCCTCTTTTATTTGTTATCTGTCTGTCTTCTTGAGCTTTTCCACCAACACATCCTTTCTCATCTCCTTCCCTCGTCATATTCTCTTCTATCTCACTTCATATCTGTCAGTCAGGTTCATTCTTTATCTGCTGCACATTAAGAAAAATATTTTCAAGGCCATCACTGTATGTTATTGGTGTGTTTAATGTGTGTGTGTGTCTCCCCCCCCCCCTAATTCTAGCAAGCTACATCTTGTTTTATAAACATTAGTGAATCCGGTGTGATGTTTTTGTGATTCTGCTGAGTAAGACGCTTGGCATCTAAAACCAGCTTGGTTCAGCTGTTTTCTTCAAGTAATTCCCAGTTACTTTGTCATCAAACTCCATAAAAATAAACATTAAGATGTCTGCTTGGCTACAAAGTGTGAATTATGAAGAAACCGTGAAAGTGTTTTGGGCTTTCCTGAAATTCTATTGTGTTTGCACAGAAGTTCTGAAGCTCATTTACACAGCTCTTTGTGATCATGAACAATGTGTTTCTCTTATGGCATGTGGATGCAACCTAAGGGCACTGGGAGCTTTGTGAATGGGATATTTTTTTTAATGAGCAAAAGTAGTTGCTTACACACATGAAAGCATTTGTCGTAGCGTTCTTTCTGGGGGAGAGCAGGTTAATGACAAGGGAGATTAGACTAATAGAGGTAAATATTAGCCTTGCATGAAAGAAGTATTGCAACATTTCGTAAAAATCCAACATTTGTGTTTGCAGGCTTCCAATTGTTGCCAGTGGACAAAACAATACGTTTTTAAACATCTGTATTTCTTTAAAAAGGTTCCCACTCAAAAAGCCCCTTAAACTAATAACATGAAGTTTTTAAAATTTTTACGTAAAGTTAGATTTTGTTGTACACAATTTTAAATTATTTTACTTACTGAATCAGTTCCCACGTTTACACATCAAACTCACCCACATTCACTTTTTATAGTCATTTATCTCATTTCCCCAAAAGGTTTAGTTTTTTTTTTTAAATTGCAACTACAGTTTTATAAAAACATATTGCTTTATGAATCAGTCATGCACATGTCCTGTTAGTCCCCACTTGAAGCATCAACAAACACACATATGCACACACGCCAAAACGCATTAAGTACACACACACACACACACACACACACACACACACACACACACACACACACACACACACACACACACACACACACACACACACACACACACACTGTACACTCTGCTGATCGCATTAAAACTGACAGGTGGCTGCTGGATGCGTAGTCCCATGAGAAGAACAAAGTGCTTGTGTGTGTGTTCACACATAAAAATTATGACAGCGAAGCTGCTTGACAATTAAAAAAAAAAAACTACTCTGTTGCAGTATTTTACGAGTATTTTTATTTTGCAAGTAATGAAGCTCATGTGAGTACACTGGGAATATTTTCAATCACTATGTCTATATTCATGTAAACGTCAATATGAACCCGGCTCAACTCAGCTGTATTTTTAGAGCACTATAAAACAACCACGGAGCAAAAAATAAGTCATACAGCAACACACACAAATAAATTAAGAATGAAGAGTGTAAAAAACAAAAACAGCAAAACAGTCAAACCAAGTCTCATGCTGAGTCAAAGGCGGTTAAAGTATCCCGCAGTGCCCTTGAATTGAAATGAATTACTGTGTATTTCAAGCACTTCAAAAAGATTTTGAGATGAATGCAGTGAAATTACTTGGCGGTGTTCCTGGGAGATTACTGCGCCCTTTTCTTGACTCCCTCTCCTACAGAGCTCCTACGTCGTCTTTTGTTTTGTGTGGTAAAAGGACAAAAGTCATTCATTGTCATTCAGTAATAGGAAAACATTTGCGGTGCCGCTGGTGAGTCACCCTTTGGTTGGATTTGCACTTTTCTTAACGCATTTTAATTTAATTTGCTTGGTTATTAAGTCCGACCTACAGACTCTGTAAATTTCCTGTATTACGAATTGGGTTGGAATGATCCGTCACGATGAACAAGATTAATCGGTTAATCGACAACAAATCAATTATCAAATTAATAAATTAACCATTTTAATTGAGTAATAGGTTGTAGCCGTTTTTTTTATCTTAAAATTGTCAAAATCATCTGTTAGCCTCCCAACAAAATTATTCATTAATCTTTAATATCTTTCTTTCAAAAGCCCTCATTTTTTTTAATCACTAAACAATATCAAATAAAGCAAAATAATTGGTTGCTGAACAATATATGGAGAAAAGAAAGTTTTTTTAACACACTTTTATGCAAAGTAAAATATTCTTCAATAAATAATAGAAAAATCGATTAACAAAATATTGCAATGTGAATTATTCCAGGCCTGTCTGCCAACAGCAGTGGCTAAAAAGTGCACTGCTTGCTAGCAGAACAAGGATGTATCTAAAAAAAAAATCTTTCTGCTTTTTGAGCTTGTGCATTACCCCGAAGGAAGAAGCCCTAGACGCTGCTTCAAAAATAGCTGTTTGAAAGTCTTAAATACTATACCTGTACAGACTGACTGGCAGAAGCCTCAAGCACTTCACACCATCTCTGTGAGCTTGCGAGGCACTGTTAAGTGGATTTTGCGTTCCCGTCAAGAGAGTGTTTCAATCGAGTGAAGGCTTAATGCTAGGCCTGTTCTGACTTTGGGGATTTATTTATGGTACAAGCATGACAGTGGTATCGGAACGCTTCTTATCACCGTCTAATAGAAGGAAAGGCTGACTTCAATGTTGCAGTTTTGCATTTAAGGGCTGCTTTATGAATACCTGAACGAAAAATTGTAGCGTAGTCCCGGAACAAAAATGCACTTTTTTGTGTTATCATCAATGTAGACTACAGTGGACACCAATTCCAAACCTTTTTTTTTTTGTTTCTTTTTATCATTTCTAGGTTCATCGAGGAAGTCACACTTTTGGTTTTGACTATCGGCGCAACACTCTTCAAAGGAACGAGGGAATTCGTTTTTTTAGACTTGGCTTTGATTCCTTTACAAGTCCCGCACAGGCGAATCAGGTAAACACATTTTTCCTTATTTATTATAATGCTGGTGCTCCTTTGATGCAGTTTGGTATTTGTCTAAATCCCTAATGATAAAACATTTGGTTCTATAATTGGGCTATTGGCTGAACTTATCTTTCTACACTTCCCAGATGTGCTGTATACCTGTCAAATAGGTAAAAAGAAACACTTTGTTTGGAATGAAAGAGAGAGAGAGTGGCTGTCTGTTACCTCCATAAAAGTGGTGGCCATGTGGGTGGATGTACATGTGAGTGCAGGCTGCTCAGAGCTGAGTGGGAAGTGGGTATTGAGTGGGAAGAGAAGAGCTGCTTTAGTGAGACGATCAACACCAAGGTCCGCTGAAAGCCAGTCACGCTTTTATGGGCTCTCATTGTTTCCTGCACAAATTTCCTGCTAGCGAGATTGCTGACGGGGGTTGGATAAGAGCCTTTTTATTTTCTGCTTTCTGCATGGAGTCTGTTTAATTTGGATGAAGGCCTGTGGCTGGGTGTACGGTTTTCTTTTGAATCACAAGCTACAAGTCTACAAATGGGGTTGGAGTTTTTTACATGGAATAAGAGAAATAATACTTTGCACCATCCACCATCACCTGTTATGAAGGAAGATTTTTAAACGTCCGTCACAAGATAATCAAATTATTGATAATTCAGGAGTAATTGCATCTCCACTAAAAAGGTTTGAGGTTACTTCTAGAAGCCACAAAATGATGGCAAAGCACCTTTTTAGTTTCAACAAAGCGCTTTCATCGTAGTTCCTTGTCACCCAGATGCTATAAGTTATAACTACTTTTGTCTAAATAAAACTCCTCAACTTATTGCGCTGCAGTTTTCAGACAATTGCAGCAAAGCACTACTTTTGGCTAGATGGAGCACACTCCTGTATACACTGCTATACTGTGAATATAAATCTGGTGCCAGTAGCGTTCTGGCTCAGAAGCAAGGGAACCTTTCTAGGCCAGGACACCCGCTAGGCCGCTTAAACTCGCTTTAGCTTCCCTGACAGCATTGCTTTTTTGCATTCAAAATTCATGATAGGCTATCTCATGGCCTATTTGTCATTTTTGAGCAGATAACTCCAGGTAGAAATTTTATGACTATTATTAGAAAAAGAGGCCATGCCTGGTAAGCTCCTTTGCAGCTCTCCAACTCCTGCAGTGAGAGGAGAGCCCTGCAATGCAGCATCTGCGTGACGTACGCGCGCACACACACTGAGATGTTGGCATGTGAATGTTTTCAGAACGTAGGAGGGAGATGGAAAAAAAAACTAGAGAGGAGGGGAAAGATGAAGGCTGATGGAAGCCGGGGGAGGAGTGTGTAGGTGGAAGGACGATACTAGGAGGAAGGTAAAGAGGTGGGAAGAAATAACAGGTGGGAGAAAGACTCGTGGGTAAAAAAAAAAAAAAAACTAAGAAATTAGACTAATGACACATATAAGCACCACCAGGAAAAATATTATTTTCTTTCACTAGGTCGAGCCGAAACCCGGCTGGTACCGTCAGGACTGTCGGCACTCTATCGACCGGGCCGGTCATTCCTTATAGATTGTGTCATCCCGGGAAATGTGTCCCTTCCAACTCATGTCAATTATGGTTAAGGTGCCCTTGAACAAGGTGGTGAACCTTCTGTGCTGAATGTCTCCAGTAGGACATCTGTTATGCCGGATGGCCATTTGCTTAATGTTGCTTCTCTAAGAAAAGCCATCACAAAGCATCTGAACTTATATTTTAAGCTCAAAATAGTGTTATTTGGGATTGCTGATTCAGTCATGGAAAAAAAATTGCATCGTCAGTGTGCCATCAGGTGAAAAGAGCAGCTCAGTCAGCCGTCTGTCTGTGCAACACATCTCGTGTGACGCGCTCTGCAATATGTTCAATATTTTGCGGCAGGAAATGGTTCGCTTGGGAAAACAACCAAAGAAGTCATTAATTCATTTTGCTTTCCATTTTGTAGCTCGGTTTAACAGACGGATGAAAATCAAGTCAAAATTGAGATTATGGCTGGAAAAATGTACACAGCCAGTCCACCACTAAGGATGATCAAGTCGGAAGTGGAGGTCAGCCACCAAACACAAATACCGGCAGGACCAAGACAGAATGACAACCTCATTTTGATATTTTACGACTTTCAATAAATAGGAGTGCTGTTGAGTTGAAGCCCCGAGCAGGGTCACAGTGGTGAAAGACGAGCTGTGACAGTCAAGGAACCTTCAAACGAGACATTCTGAGCAGAGGAATCACTGCAGAGTCTCTATTGGGCTGTCACTCCCGTATCTGTCGAGCTGAGTCATGCAAATCTTGACAATTATTCATTTCGGCTTGGAGCTTAAACACTCTTCATTAAATATTCAACGTAAGCGTTTTCTGGCAGGTAGACAGATCCATTGGTATTCTATTTGACTACTGTGAGTTTCTGAGACATTCATTATGTTTTACTGGTTGATTTTTTTTTAACACTGCAATAAAAGTCTGGTCTTTAGCTGACGTTGCTAACTTTTAATAACCTGCTGACTTGTTACCATGTCTGCCTCTCCTCGCATCTCACAGAAGGAGAGACATCCCTCGACCGACCGCCCGCCCCTCCCACCCCTATCCTGAGCTCGTACTAGCATGGCAGATGACCGACAGCCAGAAGACGGTGCCGCTCAGTGGGACCCTTCCAGGAGCCAGGAGTCCACCGGTACCCACGGGGCCAATGGTTTCTCATCCTCCTCGTACAGGACGTGCCAGACGGCTGGGGCTCACCCGACCTCCGCCCCCTTCTCCGCGAGGGAGAATGGCTTTGATGGGGAGTTAACTGGTGCTCATGCTATAACTGCAGGTATGTGTGATCTCTCTTTTACAACTCAGCAGATGGCTTGTTTACAAAAACATCATCGTAGTGTGTCGACACAGTCCATACGTGGATGTGTCGGCTTTCCTTGCACACGTATGTAGTCGGCGTGTTATGCATCGTTGCGTGGGTTTGCAACACACCGAGTCCAACCCGAATCAGAGCTGTTATTAAACGTGCTATAATTACAATGTTACCCCTCAGCTCCCAGATCACCCTCACCGACACCCCGGAGACAGAAATGGCGGTGCAGCAGTTGTGTTACCATGACAACAAGTCTCCCACCAATTTGCTTTTTGTTCAGTTTTGCCTTCCGCTTGCATTATTGGCGCCGTTAACCACATGACTTCAACTTAACGATAAGCGATTCTTGCTATTTGAGACATTAGCTGAACGCTCGATTGTGAAAAATTCCACACCATCAACAAGATTCTCAAGAAACAATCGATTGACTAATCAATTTTTATCCCCATCCCTACTAAGAGGTGACTCCAACATGCTGTGGCAGAGAATTGCTGACGTTGGATAATCCCCCCCAGCCTTGAGCCTTCCGAGAGTCAGCTCTTCAGATGCAACAAGAACCTCTGAAGCACTAAATTGCCCCCTTGACATTCTGTTAAAGCTGGAGCTCGCTATGTCGGCTTTTTTTTTTTTTTTGGTCTCAAAGAGGTCAAGAGCAACATGCTACAAACATCTCTAGTGTGTAAAAATTCTATATAAAAATAGAATGTTGCTAACATTCAAAACATTTTGCGTGTTTCCGTTTGATATGCTCACTAGTCTGTTGTCAAGGAAACATTCAGTTTTTTTTTAAAAACACATTTGGAATGCTGACTGGTTTTGCATCCAATGCCGCTCTCTTTGCTCTCCCATTGTGTGTCTTTGTATAATTTCTGCCTAAACATTCTCATCTTTACCATTTATTATTATTATTATTATTGTTATTGAGAGCAATTTTCTGTTTGTTTCTGTGTTCAGAGCAAGTGTCTGCAAGAATCGTGCAGGAAGTGACTGCCGAGGCAGTGGCGGTACTAAAGGGGGAACAGGAGAGTCAAAGGCTGCCATCAGGTTTGCCATACACACTCACAAAAAATATCCACTGCTAACAACATTACGAACCTTTTACAATTTCAAACATACTGAACCTCCAATTATCGTGGGGAATATGTTCCCACAAAAAAAAAAAAACAGTCATCTTCAATCTTTGTATTTCATTGTAGTCGAAGACACCACCAATTTACCTCCGTCACCGCCTCCTTCACCTGCTGCGGAACAATTTGGCCCTCTTGAGCAAGGTAGGCCAAAAAATGCCAAATGTACTCTGTATAAGCATCCAACGGACCCCTCCTCCTGTTGCATCACGAATTGCCGAGATCTTAGGGAAGACTCTGTCCCGACAGACCATCCAGAGTTCATAACAAGCTAATTTTTCTTTATTTCAGTCACAGATTTTCGCATGCTCCATCCTCCTTAATTTGAAGCAATGACTGGCTGACGCAGGTTGTCTCTTCAACATTTACTTCTAGAGGAGCAGTTTTATTTGAATCATTGTTTCCTACCATTTCCCCTTCTAACAACCAGCATATCTCACAGTCTTCCCACATACTAATCTGACAACTTTCTCTTTCTTACATGTCTCTTCATGGTGTTTTTTTTTGTTTTTTTTGGCAGCTGTCAGTGTTTTTGTGTGTGATTCTGGGCCTTCATGGCTCAGCACTGTAGACCTGACTCGAACATTTGTGGAGTAAGTCACAAAATAGGATTAGGAATGAAGCTGGTGAGAAGTGTGCAAGTTCTAGTAACGCAGCTAATTATTTTAGCTTGACTGTGCTGATATAAATGATCCTTTAAATGTATGACAAAAACATCTCGAATTGTTTGTTTGGGTAAGACAGATGTGCATTTGTTTTTATAGAGTCTTATTATGCTTGACTGTCTACTAAAGGATAATTAAAAATCAGATTTTTTTAGGTCAAAGGCACCCTAAAAAGACAATAAATAAGTTAGAATGGGTTTACGGCAGCAGAATTACATTTGACGATAGATATTGCGCTTTGGTTAGGTTGTTGGATAAGTCCTGTTTTAGTATGATTGCTGTTTACTTACGCTACCTGATCGTATTGAGCATTGATACGGTTGTTTAACTAAGCAATAGAGGTTTAGTCATTTCCTTAAAAAAAGAAAAAGTCAATCTTGGTCGCTAATCAGTTGCTATTAACAGTCACCCCATCAATGTCTGTGTGTCATGTCATTTTTGTAACCCCCTTTCTGATTTGCTTGACTTTTTATTTACTGATGTTCAATGGGCTCTTTGCATCTACAGCAAGCGCCATGATGTCATATTTATTGGGGATATTGCGAATGAAACTTTAGTGGTTTGGTAAACTACCACATTCATGTATGCATAGGTTCGACTAAACAGACAAGTATAAGCCTTTGATTTTTTTTTTTTACATTTCAAAAGAAATAACTGTTGTGTGGCCTAATTAAAATTTTATAGCGGTTTTAGCACTCGTAGATTTTGCTGTGTTCTAGAATTTTTTTTTTTACTGCACACCGCTGTGTATAAATAATATTACATTAAAAGGAGAAAAAGTCTCATTAAAAAAAGAGGTCCCAGAACTGGAAAATTAATTATATATGTAGAACTGGAGATTATTTTGCAATGAGCCCATTTTGTTTTGCCCCTCAACTCTTATACAGAAAATGTCCATTTTAAAGTACCCCTTGATACCATAAAGCTCCTGACAAGCAAAACATTTGCAGATTTTATTCATTTTAAAACCAAGCAAGAAACATGACAGTAAAATTAGTAGAATTCAATGTACTGAAAAAAATAACATCTGTCAGCAAACATTTTTATCCAATTATTTTCATGATACTGTATTTTGTATTATTTCATTCTCTATGACAGACAAAAGTGCTGACTAATTTTTAAAATGGATATTTTCGTTTGAGGTGTTACATCACCCCCCACCCCCCTTTTTACGTCCTATTTTATTTCTTCCTCATTGTGCGTGTCCAGATTTCCCTTGCAGTTCTTCTCCTTGTGTCTGTCTTGTTTGTAGATGTAGGGGATGAGGAGGAGGCAGGCCCTCTCCGCCGCTTCCAAAATTCTCGGGAGAGGTGCAAGTTCCTCGCCCCCTCTATCTCAGTTTCTGTGCCTGAGGACGACCCCTACCACTCCGACGAGGAGTACTATGAACACCCCTTGTTCAGCCCCGAGTGGACGCACTCGGGCGCCCGCCCCATGGGGCAGGCTGTGGCCTTTAGACAAATTGAAGGTGAACCACGCACGGTTCCTCTTTGCCGTCGATCAACCCCTCCACCACCCCTTAACTTTCCGTTGAACATCTCCCTCATCTGTATTGTGCTTTCGTCAGGGGGGGGGGCGTCTATCCGCCCTTTCCGTCCCTCCATTCGTCACTCCGTCCTTCATCTTTGTGTGTTTGCGTGTCCTTGTGATGTCCATTTACTGGGAATCTGAGAGATTTCAGATTTGTAAAACATCATGTTCTTGTTTACTTTGCCCGTCATTGCCACTTGTGTTTGCAATCATGCTTAATAGCAGGAGAGTTTTATTGAGGTTCCGTCAATTAAAATAGGATGAAGTGATAAGGTGTACGGTTTTGGTGGCTGTAAGGTTATATAATATCAATTAATTACCTACACAAGACCTCACTTATGAATTATAAACACATAATTTGACTGGGCAAACACATCCTCACAAACTGAAAAAATGTCTGCTGCTGTTTGCTCTTGTTTACTCTTTCGTAGTGAAGAATGTGACCTGGAGTGTAGTTTGATTATCTATAACCAATCATTTTTGTTTTTGTAAAGTAAATTTGATAAGGGACTGGTGGTGAGAATGAAAAGAAAAATATTCCAAATTTTTCTTCATAAGGACATCTTCAGAAGTGCCATCCATCCCAAAAGCCAAAATATATCAAATATACTTACATGCAATACCTGTGCCTATGTGTGATGTATCTGTGAACACTTTGGATCATCTCAAAGTGTCCCTTCATTAGTTCTGTTTTCACACTGCCCGAGTCTGTGTTGCCTGTAGTCTTAATGTGTCCCCCCTCCCCTCTCACCTTGTTTTGGAGAAGAAGAGACCATGGAGGCTCTTACAGCTGAATACGAGGAGGAGGAGGAGGTTGAAGAGGAGGATGATGAGGATGAGGAAGAGGATGAGGAGGAGAGTGCAGAGGCAGCTCTTGATGAGCAGCAATGGAGCGGGGAAGAGCCTGACCTGGACATCCCCGAAGCGGAAGTTTTAGAACAGGCAGAGGACATAGACAAGGCCCCGGATTTAGATCTGGGGTCGGCTGAGGCAGTTAGTGCTCCTGCAGCAAGTTCTTTGGAAGCAGAGGGTGAGGAGGAAAGCCCTGAGACAGGTGTGTCCTCCTCTCTGTGCACCCTGCCTGCATGTTAAAGCTTGTCCACTGTATACGAATGCCGGATGTTTGGAGAAGCAGGAGAATTCCAGCGTCAGTCACCTGGAATGGCAAATCATTGGCCCCCTGCATTGCTGTGTCTGCAAGGCAACAGAGGCTTGTTAGTAGATAAAAAAAAAAAAAAATCACGTTGTTATGCCTGTGTTTTATTCTCGTTGCTCTTGTTCGGGGCTGGCTCTTTTTTGTCCTGGTATGATTACGTGTCGCACTTGCAATCATGCTTTTGATCACCAGCTAGAAGCTTCCAGGACTGTCATTATGTTTACACCGATGGCTTGGTGCTGGTATACCAGAGCATTGCATTAATGTAATTTTAATTATTTTAGTGGTCACTCGTTGGCAGGGCGATGGCAGTTTTTTTTTTTTTTTGATGTTGGCTCTTGTTTTTTAATAAAATGTATATCTATTATTGTATATTTTAAGTATTCAGTATTTATCAAATGACCAAGTCATCTGTTTTAGTTTTTTTATTATTATAGTCACCTGGTATTCACAACCAGGATTCTTTAGCATTCCTCCAAATTTTGAGATCATTAACTAGCATGGTCATTTGATCAAAAACTAAGTCAACATTTGTATCTCTCAATTTTAAGAAAGAATAACTGACATTTGATGTTATATCGACTTTTGCATGGATATCCATTCCATGAATTATTGTTTGTTTTTCATCAGTCCGCCTGACAGTTGCCTCATGCCGGCATTATGACATACCATGCCATATTTCCATCCATCTCTGACTTGGCGGACCTCATTGTTTCGCCGCTCATCTTCGGTGATGGCTGTTTCATTGTGCTGTAAGTTTCAGAGGAGAGCTTTGCCTGTTTTATTCGCCCATTACCTGGCCAAATCAATACCAGCGCATGCCAAAACAAAAACTTTTCATATTGTCTTCATAACGACCAACTTACAGATGTTCTTTCAGCTGTGAAGATGGACTCGGAAAAAGCCGTAAGTGAGAAAAGTGGTTCCATGAGCCCAGACAGCATCGGATCAGAGAGACGTCCAGAGGAGTTATTGGAGCAACAGACCCAAGGCTTCTTTGCTGGAGAACGAATGGTACCGGAGAGTCCCACCATAGATACGCCATCTTTTGTACCTCCAGATGTGCAAACCCAAGCCAAAGAACCCGCAAAGTCAATCACGCTTCAGCCCATCTATGGTGAGCCCATCACTGTGTCAGAGAAGCAACCATCCGTGGAGGTCGTAGAGTTCAGCAGCCTCGGTTCTCCCTCGGATTTCTCCTCAATGGGAGTCAAAGTTGAAGGAGGAAACGTGACCAGTGATGCAATGTCAGCATATTTTGAAACATCAGCCACTGATGCTCTTGTGTCCCCTCAAGGTAAGGGTGAAGGCTATTATGAACTGAGCAGAGTCAGTGAGGAGACCAATACTGTTGATTCCAAGTCTCCGAAGATTAGTTTGTCAGTACAGGAGAGTCCTAAAACCCAAGACGCTGACACTCAAGATTTCCCAGTTCCAGACAGGGGGAATGAATGCAAGCTCTCCCCGGGTAAATTGGCCTTGGACCAAAGGAGCTACTCCCTCAACATCACAATCGGAGCAATGGATCGCAACAGCCAAGGTAGAACGAGCACGTTCTCGCCATTGGCCGCGGATATCATGACGCACACCAGCGGAAGTCTCGACGAGTCTGCAGATTACCTCCCGATCACTACTCCTTCTGGAGAAAAGCCACCTCCCTTCCCTCCACTCATCCTGGAGACAGCAGCTTCCATCACCTCTGATTCCTCATCTCCACCGAGGATGGCTGAAGCCGTTTCAAACCCCAGCCCTGAACCCGAGTCACCCGAGTCTCCCGAGTCACCAAAACCATGCGAGGGCAGTCCTAAGAATAACAACGTCATGGCTCAAGACTTGCCTGAGATGCTAGACCTTGCCGGACCCCGTTCACGGCTCTCATCTGAAGCCGCTGAACCAGAACTCGGACGGCGAAAGTCATTTCAAGCCTTCTCTGATGACCTGCTTTCTAGCTTGGGTTCAGGTGAACAAAGTCCTGGAATAAGAAAGAGTGACAGTCAGATGGAAGAGATGGGCTATTGTGTTTTCAGTGAATACTCTGGACCTATGCCATCCCCTGCAGATGTGGTCAGCCCAACAAACACTTCTGCACAGGTCTTCACTCCAGCTGTTCTTCAGGAGAAAGTTGCTGCCCAAGCCAGGAAACTAGCTGTTAGGGACACATCTGTGGAAGACAAGACCCCGACTTTAGACCTGACTGTCAGTGACGATAATGAGACGAGAGAAAAGGAGAGAGAAGATTCCTCAGAAGAAAGTCAAAGCAACGTAAAGGACCAGCTGAATACAAGTCAGCAGGTGAAATCCTCAGCCCCGCCAATGGAGTCGTTTGTGACACCCACCGTCACGGTGACTCTAGAAGAAAGTGGGCGTTCAGGAAGCGAGACCGAGCGACAAGCTAGCGGCGAAGGATCTGCTTCTGAAACCGAGATTGCTGATTATGAGCGGCAGATCCGCAAACTGGAGATGGAGGGAAGGCCTCTCAGTTTGGAGGAAGAACGAGAGTTGCAGGAGCTTCGGGAGAAGGTCAAGCTGGTGCACCAAGAAGCCTATGAAGAGGTGGATGCTGAAGATGTTTACCAGTTAACGGGGGTGGCCAAGGACCGCATTGCTAGGCCCGTCAAGACTTCACCCACTTCTTCAGTTGAAAGCAATATCGACGATGATAAACTACTTTCTCCGGTTCTCTCACCGTCCAAGCTCAAACAAAAAGAACTTTATGGTTCCCCGAAAAGAGCACTGTCACCAGTGCTAACCGTAACCAAAGAATCCAAAGAAGAAACTGATACAAATGCCAGAGAACAGCCTGATAAAGTTGAGGAGAAAATAAAGATTGAAACAGAAAAGAAAATTCCAGAAGACACTGAAAAGAAAGTGGATGGGACGAAAGAAAGTGAAGAGAAGGAAGGAAAGAAAAAAGATGTGGCAGAGAGGATTCAAAAGGAAGACAATGAGAAAGAGCAATTGAGACAGAAAGAAGAGCAGGAGATACGTGAAAAGGAGATGAAAGAAAAGGAAGAGAAAGAAAGGATTGAGAAAGAAAGGAAAGACAAGGAGAGGGAAAGGGAAGAGGAAGAGAGGATTGAGAAAGAAAGGAAAGACAAGGAAGAGGCTGAAAGATTAGAGAAAGAGAGGAAAGAAAAAGCAGAGAGGGAATTGAGAGAAAAGGAAGAGGCTGAGAGGATGGAGAAAGAGAGGAAAGAAAAAGCAGAGAAGGAATTGAGAGAAAAGGAAGAGGCTGAGAGGATGGAGAAAGAGAGAAAAGAAAAAGCAGAGAGGGAGTTGAGAGAAAAGGAAGAAGCTGAGAGAATAGAGAAAGAAAGGAAAGAAAAAGCGGAGAGGGAAATCAAAGAAAGGGAAGAGGCTGAGAAAATGGAGAAAGAAAAACAGGAGAAGGCATTGAAAGAAAAAGAAGAGGCAGAGAGAATAGAGAAAGAAAGAAAAGAAAAAGAGGAGAGGGAAATCAGAGAAAGAGAGGAGGCAGAGAAAATTGAGAAAGAAAGGAAAGAAAAACAAGAGAGGGAAACGAGAGAAAGGCAAGAGGCGGAAAGAGTTGAGCAAGAAAGAAAAGAACAAGAGAAGCAGTTGAGAGAAAAGGAAGAGAAGACGAGGCTTGAAAATGAGAAGAGAGCCAAAGAACAGAAAGAGAAAGAGGAAAGGGAAGAGCAAGTAAAGTTAGAGGAAGCAAGGAAAGAGGAAAAGGAAAGACACGAGTCAAGGGAGAAGGAAAATCAGCCTGAACAAGAGACGCAACATATTGAAGAGACAAAAATATTGACCGAAATAGACAAAGTCCAACGAACCGAAAAAGCGGAACAGAAAGAAGAGCAAAATGCCGAAGCGGTCAAGGAGATCACGGAAACTCGCGCCGCCATCGAATCCGTCGTGACGGTCGAAGATGACTTCATCACTGTGGTCCAAACCATCGATGAAGCGGATGAACCGGGACACAGTGTTCGATTCTCCGCTCCACCTGAAGCCTTGTGTATACCCAGCGGGGGAGAGCAAGAGGAGGAAGACGATGACGAGGAGGAGGAGGATGACGAGGAGGAGTCCGTGGAGTTGGCCCAGGAGGCCGACATCGAGGCTGCCAGTTTCGAAGAGGTTCCTGAGACCCCCGTGTCTCAACCTGAGGAAACAGAAGCTCCAACAGAAAGTTATGACAGAGATGAAACCACCATGGACGACTCCATCTTGGACAGTTCTTGGGTGGACACACAAGGTGAGGCCTTGGAAAACCACGTCGATCGGAATTTTTTATTTCCTGAAAATAATTTTGACATAATGCCAACCCTCTTTTTTTTCTTCGCAGATGATGACAAGAGCATGGCTACAGAGCAGATCCAACCCTTGCCCAAGGTGCCCAGCTCTGTCAAAGACTCCACTGAGCTCCAAACTAAGCAGCAGACGAGAGTAGAGAAGCACGAAAAGTCCGGCAAGCCCAAAACTAAAGGGGGGCGGTTTAAAGGCCGACTCTCCACTCCTGAACGCAAGCCACTGCGCAAGGAACCGGTTTGCATCCCTCGGGAGAAGAAAAAAGGTTCTTTCCTTTTTCAGTCTCGATTAATTCGATTAACTCAACGCGATTCGTGACTCCTGTTTTGCGTCAGGGCTGATTTTAGATTCTTTCAAAACAATTCATAACTTGGATTTTCTTCAATCGGATATTGTCTTGCATGACGTGTTTTGTTTTTTAATGATAATGTCCAGATCAATTTTACTCAACTGGAGGAATTGTTAAAAAAACGATTGTTGTTTTTATTCTTCGGCATTCACTTATTGATGTCTCCCTGCGGCCGATTGATATAGCTGTGATAAAGCAAACGGAGTTTACCAAAAAAATGGAGGCTCAGACTCTGTCCCCGTCCAAGAGGATTGGACCCAAACAAGTTGTCCGCCAGGGCCGTCCCACCCAGCATCATTCCTGTCCTAGAAGGAGACCCACAGGTGATACTTTGCTTTTTCTGTTTCTGCGTGTGGTCTTTTCTGCACCAGCATGTCCACCAATGTCTTCTATGTCCACCAATGTCTTCCATGTCCACCAATGTCTTCCATCTTCTCTTCATTTGTACATGTCGATGTTTGGAATTCATTTAATTAGGTCACTCTTGAAAAACTGACACTTGTGCTGACTTGCATTTTTCTCTGTATTATTTTCTTTATGTCTGTTTTTTACTTTTTTGACATAATAAAAAAAAAATCATGTTACCTTTCTAGTTGGCTTCATTTCTATCTTCATCTTTGCTGTTGTCTTTCTCTCCACTCTTTAAAATATTTGTCATGGTCTCATGCTCTGCATGCTTCTCACCCATACTTTGTATTTCATGTACAGAAAATACCAATCAGATTGCTTTTTAGACATGAGTTATGTTTAATGTTGCCCACTTGTTGCATGATTTATTTATTTTTTATTCAAGTCTTGAAACATACAGTCTGTACTTTTGTCTTTTAGAGCCACTTTCTGACAGTCGTCAGCCTCTCACCGTTGCTAGGCGGTCTTGCGACAGAGCGTTGGTGAGTAAATTCCATTAACGTCAACAGTATCAGTGGCCTCTGGCACCATTTAGAAACATCCAGGTTGTGTTTTCTGTGGATTATTAGATTCAAAATCTCAACTGTCCTCAATGCGCTTGGCATCTTATTACCATAGCAACTCAGTACCTTGATCATTTTTGTCTCTTGACTCATGTGTCAAATAGAAAACCAATTATGCTGGAGAATATTTTATATTTCTTTGAAGCGAAAGCTGAAAGGTTTTCTCCTTGCATAATTATCACATAATTGCATGTTTGCTCCAATGCTTCTTTATTTTTTTACCATGACTTTGTTGACTTTTGAGTTAATGGGTTTTTTCGCAGGAGTGTTTAAAGTCACAGTGTAGGTGCTAAATCATCTGGTGACATTTATCTTGCGATTGTCTCTCTCCTCCGACATTCTAATGACAGTTATTGACTCAGAATAATGGCATTTATGCATATCATAACTGTCACTGAAGAATGATAATGAAGTATTAATTTGAACACAAATTTGTGTTTTCTTTTTTTTGTTTATAGTCTTCATGTCCTTATCTGCTATTAGTCACAAAGCAGCTGGTTGTTCAGATTTATATGTTTGAGCTATTTTTGATTATTCATCCCTCCTCAAAGAGCTCCATGAATCAAATCGAGAAACACTAGATGATTCATGCATCTTCAGCATTTTGCAAAAAAACACACCTTCATGCCCACAATGATTACATCATTAGATGGACCTCTTCCATCCCCACAGTCAATATTTACAACTTTTATAGATATGTAAGGCAATGTGGCAGACGCTGCAAGGATACAGAAGGAAAAATATGTGTTCATATTTTGAAAACCAGTTACCTAAAGTATTACTGGCCATGAAAATATTTTTTGTTTTATTTGATAGGATGGTAGATCGCAAAGTCCTTCTATGCCGCGGCAAGCTTCGTCTCTGAATCGCCGTGTATACCATGACCATGAGGACAGCTCAACTTCCATTACTAGTTCTGGTTCAACAGCTCCCCGCAGACCCACAAGTAAGCTGCCGCCGGACCACAAAAGCCGCCTTGAACAAACTCTGACATTTGTCCCGTGACCCCTATCAGCCTGCCGTGCTGCGATGAGGGCAGAACAAAGGACGGGTCGAGCTCCTAGTATGACAGGTGGAGTAAATTCAATTTCATTTCATGGCTTTCATAACCCAGAAAAATTCTATGGTGGTACCCCACCCTTTACTGCACATTTAGGGTTTATCCTTGTTTTTTTCCCCACAGTCTCGGAGCCGTTACGCTCCCGTTCAGCCCGTAGTGGCCACTCAACGCCGCGTACCCCCGGCTCCAGTGCCATGACCCCTGGGACCCCTCCCAGCTGCTCATCATCCTCAAGAACGCCGGGAACTCCACGCTCCCTTAGCTTGATGTCCCATGAGAGGAAGGTGGCTGTGGCGCGCACCCCGCCCAAATCCCCCGCCACCACTCCCAAGCAGCTGAGAGTCCTTAACCAACCGCTACCTGACTTCAAGAAAGTTCGCTCCAAGGTCGGCTCCATAGATAATATCAAGTACCAGCCCAAAGGCGGACAGGTAAGCCCCAATTTTAGCTAACTACTGTGTGTTTCTTTTGGGTCGTAGGATCTATTTTAGTTCACTCATCTTTGACATGGTCACCTTTCATCAATAGTGAATGTCAGCATTTTCATTCCCCATTCACAAGCACAATTTTGACATTTTTTATAATCCCAGTGGTTGTTTGAAGAACGGCGGGCTCAATGAACACTCTTTCCGCAGTCATGAACAAAATCTTCCTTGCTGACCTGATTAAGAGCAATGGCTTGTGTTGATGACTTTTCTTCATTATGTGCTACTTTTTGCGCAGCCAGCCTCGAAAAATGTCAGCTCAGCTTTAAGTGTAAGTCAAATGCCGAATGCAAATCTGTCAGTTTGACACAATTATAAATAGAGGATACTGTTGTACAAAGCTTGTTTCACCTCGAGACGGCAGTAGTCTCAATAGCGTGGCTTGTGTGTGTGGTGAGGCAGTCCCTTGCGTAATTTAAGAGTCTTGCCACCGTCATCATCCCAACCTTGACCTTGTAGTTCCTAAAGAGAGCGCCCTGCAGTCCCCAGAGTCCCTCACCTGGCCACTGACCTGCGACCTAATTTGTCACCATAGAAGCACAAGGAGCAAATAATGGCAGTCGAAGCCAAACACAAGGCTTCGTCTTGGATCTGGAACTCGGTGCTACGTGTCATCTCCTTGACGTTATGTCTGTCAGCGGCTCACAGTATGACCTGGACCCAAGGCCTGCTGGTACACCGCAGCACCGTACATTAGAAATGAATAGCACGCAAACCCTATTGGATCGCTCAATGTTATTTCAGCTCAATGAATGTAGAGCTAACTAATCAATTTTAAGTGATAAAATTTGCATTTTGATGAGGCTATTTTAATGAGGGCTGAATGCAAAGTCCTTGGTATTAAAGTGATTGTAGTCTGCGGTGGTGTAGAACTGCAGAGAGATGTTTTTGATATTATCATTATTTATATCTAGTAATTTAACTATAATTTAAACTTAATAATTTATCTATAATTTTTCCAAACCTTTTCCTGACTAAAAGAACTGTTTAAAATAGATTTTTGTTTATCTTTTATAATTTATTTATGTAATGTGATTTGGACAAAAAATTTCCAAGCCACTGCAAATTCTAACCACAATTATAACCACTTTTAAATGACGCCATTTTGTATTAAATTCTTTATACTGCCTAGAATTTTCCATTCAACCCTCATTCTGGATCTCATTACATCGCGGTGTGACAATTAATGACTTTTTCAGCGCCTAAACATTGTAATTATACTTGCTAAAACCCGATACTATCCATAAAACCAGGTCACTGCCTAAACATGAAATGCACAGTGATAGACCACAGTAATTAAAGCAAGCTCTTTGAGACAACAACAAGGCAGCTTTTAATTAGCGGTTATATTTTTCTTGGCAGTCTCAAAATGCGTAGTTAAAAATATGCACATCAACTCAAAGGCTGCTCATGTCCTGAGGTGATATAAAAGAATGAGGCGTCAGTATGATGTAGGAGGAAAACGCAAACAGCAATAAATGAGCAAAATCATGAAGTGGCATAAAAATTTTCAGTCTGGATTGTTTGACTCTGAACAAGCCTTGGATATTCAAATTTCGTTCTCGGGACAATGGTAGTGGCCGGCTAGAAAGAAGCATTTTCATCCCCATGTCATCCTTTTTGTTTTTCTTTAGAATCATATTCTAAACAAGAAGCTGGACTTCAGGTACATACAATCAAAATGCAGCTCCAAGGATAATCTGAAGCAACCTCTCAGTGGAGGCAATGTATGTAGTCCTTAATGTTTAAACACCCTCACCTTGTCGTCCTTCCCTGGAGCCGACAAGTTTCCCCTTGTAGGTTCCAGCTGGATATTTTCCACTGTGTAAAATTCCCGACTAGCTTAAAGGTGACATGTATGACCCTAATGTTTTATCACTATTGTCATCATTTGTATGCTGTCGTGGATAACGTCATCAATGTTGAAGTCTGTGTATGACCTCCAACTGGAAGACACTGAATCTTGTGACCTCGGTTTTGGGGTGTTAGACATATTAGATTATTTTGTGAGATGTTCGGCTGGTTCAATTCTACGCTGTCCATGCCAAATGACTAAATTGCAATATGTATTCTAATTTGTACTGTGTTATTTTCTGTCAGTGTGGCTGCACTGCTTTTCCCCGCGCTGGCTGAAATGTATTTGTTGCTACACCAACACTTCTGTCTGCATTTCATTCCCGCTTTTTCTCTTTTGCAGCTTCAATAGTCTTTAGACAATGCTGAGATATTAGCATCCTTGCTAGTTAAATGAATAGTTTCAGCTTTTGTCCGTGTGTGTGTGCTTGTGTCATTTTACATGTGCAAGCTAAGACTTTAACTTTAATTAACACAGATTGTTTTTCAATATAGTAAGAAAAAAACTGTCCTTAAAACATATTCATTTAAAATTAATTCTACTACTATTATTATTATTATTTGTACTGGGAAAATTACAGTTTGGACACCTCTGTACTAAATCCAGAGCTTCCAACATGGTTCATCGTGACACCATGATTTCTCGAGTGGGCTCAAACCTATTTATGAGTGCATAATTGACTGACTGACTCCTGTGCATATATTCATGAGGCTTTTGAAGAATGCAGATTTCAGAAAGCTTGCTGAAGCCCATTCCCAGCTCATTACGCACCTCCATTCTGCAGGTCCACATCCCCAGCGTTAAGCTGGACTATAGCCATGTTCAGTCTAGGTGTGGGTCCTTGGACAGGAGGGGCTACTCAGCAGGAGGTGGCAATGTGAGTCTTGTGCAGCAAAAAGTCATCGTCTGAGTGTTTGTGTCACTTTTGTGTCCTTGTGTTGTGTTTGGCTGTGCCAACCCGGGTGATGCTGGCTTGTCCGCAAATCAAAGCTCGATTTTCATCTTTGCTGAATTGCTTCAAAACTGCCATTTTGCCAAGCTTTCCTTCAGTTGCTCATGGCAGCAGTGGGTTACCATGGTAACAGCTGCCAAAGCTTTTGAGTATTCGAAGCAAAATTAAGTACGGAGTGGGTTAAGAACACTTGGGACATGTGTCATGTCTTGGTATTGTCTTTTTTGCCTCCTTCTTTTGCATAATAATACATTTAAAAAAAATAAAAATATTAAATGATATAAAATGATAATAAAAAAACTTTATTTAAAAAATAGTAATTGCCGATAGATCCGACAGAATGTTTTTTTAAAATGTATTATTTTTTTAATTTCCACATCAGCAAGCCCTCTAACCTGACAACCTGTTTCAATTGCTCTCCTTTGCAGATACAGATACAGAACAAGAAGATTGACCTGAGTCACGTGACCTCAAAGTGTGGCTCATTAGACAACATTCACCATCGCCCCGGTAACACACATTCGACAGACACGACATAAAAATTCCAAGAATCATTTGGCTATGTCTGAGTCTGTAAACTTAATATTTGTGTCATGGTGGAAATCTCATAACGGAAAATAATGAGTCTGGTTCCTCACCTGATGTTTCATTCATGGGCCTTTTACTCATTAGTTTTTGCAGTCACTCAGAGGAAACTGCAGTGATTATTTGCAGGATATTACGCAGACCAATTTTCCCAGACAGCCTAAAATGAAGCTAAAAGCATTTTTTTTCTCTTTCTACGAGGATAGCTTTGGGTGCTGCAGCTCCATCTGCTGGTGTTATCCATTGTTCTGAATGTGCCCATTTGTAAAATGTGTTATTGCTGCTCAGGTGGCGGTAACGTTCGTATTGAGAGTGTAAAGTTGGACTTTAAAGACAAAGCCCAAGCCAAGGTGGGATCCTTAGATAATGCTCACCATACTCCAGGAGGAGGTCGTGTCACAGTAAGTAAATATATATATTAAAAAAAAATGCATTTGACCCTGGGTCAGCCTGAAAAACATTTTATCAGCTTGTGTAGATTCATTTGATGACCTTTAAGAATGATTGAAGGGGAAAAAAAAAATATATATATACGTATATATATATATCATATTTAATATATAAAATATATCATATCAAAATACCCAGTCTCTTCTTTCTTGCTAGATTGAGAGCCACAAGTTGACATTCCGTGACCACGCGAAGGCTCGAGTGGACCACGGGGCCGACATCATCGTCCGGTCGCCGGGCCGGTCCCGTTCCATGTCGCCCCAGCGCCACCGGGACAGCCACCTTTCATCGTCCGGCAGCCTCAACATGTTGGATTCGCCGCAGTTAGCCACCTTAGCCGAGGACGTCACCGCCGCTCTGGCCAAGCAGGGTTTGTGAACATGCATCGCGGATGCTCTTACCCTGAATCTGTCAGCTCTTCACCTACCACTCACCCACTTGCCGCCGCCTTGGGGCCCACTCAGGGTGATCACAACTTTGCTTCACATCTCAAAGACCCACCAGGAGGGACTCCTAAACTTTTGCTTCTCTTTATCTGTCTGTTTTCCCCCCTCTCCTTTTGAATGATGTTGCATAGAATAGTTCACCTGTAGTGCTAAATGGGATTACCTGTACATACAAATGGGGGATCAGGAAGCGCCTCATATCGGCCTTATTGATCTCGGGTCTACATTTTAAAAAAAGCGATTAGCTTTTATTTACTTGTGGCCATATTCTGTACGTGGAAGTAATGTGGCCCGCACATCACGCTGCACGTGTTGTTCTTGCTAACGTGCATGGACGGCAGACTCCTTAATAAGCCCAGTACCCTTACTGCTCGTTATTCTTTTCCTCCTAATAAATATATATATATATATATGTCCAAACAAATACCAATATATATATATAGAAACGAGTATAAGAATACAGGTTCTTACCCATCTACATGTCCTTTAAAGCATTTCCAAGGATGACCATCAATAAAATTTCCTGTGTGATTGCAAAAGTTCAGTCATGTATGAACAACATGAATTGATTCTCCCGCCCAAAAAAAAATCAACAAAGAGGCTATTTTGTAATTTGAAAAGGCATTTTAGTAAGTCATTTTCTCAATCATTGGCTAAGAAATGAATAAGATCACGTTTTGTAGTTCTTAGTTCTTTACGGTGTTTTTCTTGGTGTCGGGCAGCGCTGTTGTTGTGTTGCTGAGCAACGCAAAGACATGGGCAAATACAGATTTTGAAGCGTCTCCGCTTTAAAGGAGTGCGGATGAAAGTCGGATTGTGACATGGCGTTTATGGATTCCGTTTGTGTGTGCATTTGGTGCAGATCTCGAGATGTTTTACAACCAACGTGTTTGGCTGTTTTGTTGCAGTATGTGCAAATCTTTTGAAAAAGTTTTAAAGATGAATCATCAAAAAAGCAAAAGTAGATTCATCCATTGAGAAAAAAGTTGTTGGAGTGATCTTGTTTGTTTTTTGGAGGAAGTGTGTTTTATCCTGACCTGTTTGTTTGCTTCTGTGTTTTTTCAGCATTGCCCATCTCTGTAATCCCCCTCTCGCCCCCACCCCGCAGCAAATGTAATGTATTTAAACGGTCAAGTAGATGTATGCGATTTATTTTTTTTTCCCGCTGCCGCTGATATGACTCCAATTAAGGTAATTCATTAAAATAAATGAGATAAGAAAAAAAATGTACTTGAGATCGTACTCCTTCTTTTGAGTGTGGGAGATGCAGCAATAAAATGGGGAACTTGTGAAAAGTTTATTGTGAAATGGCAGAGGAGAGTACAATAAGTTAAGACTCAGGGTCGGGGGAAGATGAGGAGGGAATCGACCTCGGTAGCCAGTCCTGTGCCGAAACAGTCACTCAAGACTGCTGGCCAATGAGTTACAAAGAGGGGAGGAGGGGTCTTCAATTTCCCACCACCCCCTCCTGGACTGAGAAAACTAGGGGCATCCCCAATCAGGCGGAGGAATTTTGGGAGATGAAAATTTAGGAGCACGTCTGGAACCGAAGAGGCCTAAAAAGCACCAGTTGGAGACGAGAGGGGAAAAAATGTGTGGAACAAAACAATAGAAGGATTTAGAAATGGCATCTCATAGTCCTTTGTTTGCCCTGCTTCATCAGGTGGTGCAGAAAGCAGCGAGTCAATGTCTCGACACCATGGGGTCTGCACATACTCGATGCTCACCACCACCGTGGTGGAATTGGGTGGGGAGGGGAGGGGTCGGATGGTGACGTCCTTACACTGACATGATGTGCTTGACAAAGGCTGCATGTGACGATCAGGGCAGGACATAGGGAGGACACAAGAGAAGAATTCAAATAAGTCAGTGTTCAATGCAGGCTTGGATTTGAAGACATTATTTTACTAAGCAATGGCCACAATATTATGTAAAATTATGGGGGGTTAATATTAAAATGCAGTATTCTCAACAGACCTTGGGGAAAACCTTTTTGCCAAATTATTTAATTAGAGATGCAAAAGTTTTCATAATATTAATATTATTATAAAAAATGGATATTGACGATATAAATATTGATATTGATAATATAATAGAAAACATTTTTTTTAATTTTTTAATTATTTATTAATATTAATAATAACAACAATAATATGAAGATTCACGGATGAAATATAACTGACTTGTATTGGGAGTAATTCATTTGCCCACCAGTAGAGGTGCCTGTGTACCACATTTTGAGAATAACTGCTCTGCATCGCCAGCATGTGTCTCACCCTCGTAGTTGATGCAGCCGTTCTCGTCCTCCTGACCCGCCATGAGGGCGTCGATCTCAGTCTCATTCATCTTCTCTCCTAAAAGGAGATTAAAAGGCAACAAACATCAACAAGGCCCAATAAACAGTTTTGTTTGCAGCCACGGGGGGTCAGCGTCTGGCTTACCCAGTGTTGACAGAACGATACGCAGCTCAGCACCCATCACCGTGCCGTTACCCTCCTTGTCGAACACGCGCAGACCCTCAACGTAGTCCTCGAAGCCGGCCTTGTTCGGGCTGTTGATGATGGTCTGAAGCATGGGCAGGAAACCTTCAAACGTAACTCTCTTGTTGGCCAAGTCTGTGTACAAAAACGGCAAGTCATATAAGGTAATTCCATTTTTTTTTCTGATATTACCATAGTCCTACAGAATCTCATCAAATGGTAGTTTTAATGGGAATGATTGCACACAAAGCATTTTATTTTACAAGTCTGATCTGAATATAACCAAAAGTCAATATTTGGTTCAGATTGATGTTTTGTTTTCTTGCGGAATAGCAAGCAAATAAGAATCTTACCCTCAGCGGAGGGGTTTCCCAGCAGTTTGTTCACATCCTTGTTGGTGGGGTTCTGTCCCAGAGCGCGCATGATGTCTGCGATCTGGCCATAGGCCACCTTGTTGTCACCCACCCTGTCGAACAGACCGAAGGCCTCCTTGTAGTCTGGGGGGGGGGTTCAACCAACATGCGTTAGTACTGTACATTTCAATTAATTCCAATGGATTGATTAACCTTTGCACGCTAACATTATACAAACATTAATATGAGTTTGTGCGTCGCCTTACGAGGAATGCTGATTTAATATGGATGCAACTTTCCAATTTTGAACACAATAGAGAGTAGCTGTGACTGCATGATGGCTAGTGAAGGCAGTGCCTCAAGGGGGGGGGGGGACTCTATAGGTTGTGATATTATTGGATGAATGGATACAGTCCTGTAGAGCTCAGTCACCCTTCAAACTATTTCTATTTCAGATGTCTCACTCGCTCTAAGCAAGGCTATGGGCTCTTTTAAAAGACCACCTTGGAATTGATAGCTGAGAATATGAGCCCCCCCCTCCTCCTTTAAAGGCAAGGCCTGCGTGTGATACGTGTGTGCTGACTCCAGTGAGATGTCCAGCCATCAAACAGTCCACTGAAGAATTGACTAAATTTGCATGTTTGTTTATTTAATTCTTTTCAGTTTCTTCAGTGTGGAAATGGAAAAACAAGGTTCATACCTTCGAGTTGGTCTGCGTTGAATTCAATCTGGAGGTGAGTAAAAAGTAACAATGTGAGTTGGCATTTGCTACCAAAATAGACATCTCAAGAAGATTTACATCAAAAACCCAAGACCGCCCTAACAAGGACTTTCTCTTAATCTGGACTAATAAATCATGTCTGAACTGGGATTAAATTTGCCTCTTGGACAAATTTAGCGTCACATGGTGGTACCCGATATGCGGGGGTCCATCTTTAGCAACATTAAGATGCCCTCATTTGGTGTCTTCCAGCAGTGCCATCACACCACTTGAGGGACAGGGGGCGGGGTCAAGGACATCGGCCATGAGCTAGCCGTGGTTCTGAGAAATCTAATGCAATGCTCCGCAAGCATCCATTACAAACTTGCATCAGTTTACAGGAAACACTATAAACCTGTCCATCCGTTCATCTAGTCATTTTCCAAAGCGACACCCCCCATTTTTGTACTGCTCATCCTGTTCAGATTGCTGCGCGCAAAAGGATTGATTGCCAGTCAAACCCAGGCCACATATAGACACACACAACTATTTACACACACATTCACACCTACATTTAATAAATGGGGTTCCAAATGGGCCACGTCGATGTAAGCTGCTACACAACTCCTTAGTAAACACTACATTGAATTTTGGAGTATGGTAGAAAATGTTTTGATTTCTAGAAAAATACGTGTCTGTCTGTATGTATGTATGTATGTGTACATATGTATGTATGCATGCTTGTATGTATGCATATGTATATATGTATATGTATATATGCATGTACGAGAGCGAATAATATATCTAAAAAAATATGTGTATATATATATATATATATATATATATATATAGATAGATAGATAGATAGATAGATAGATAGATAGATAGATAGATAGATAGATAGATAGATAGATAGATAGATAGATAGATAGATAGATAGATAGATAGATAGATAGATAGATAGATAGATAGATATAGTTTCCGTTATCTACTCTAGCAATTTATGTTTAAATGTCCATTATAACTTGTTCCTTTCCCATAGGATAATACAAATATAAAAATGCTATTAAGTCCGTACCTTGACGGCGGACAGGTCCACAGCAGGGGTTTTGGCAGCAGCTGCAGGTGCGGGTGCAGCTGCAGCTGCAGGTAAAGGTGCCGCTACTGCAGGTTCAGCCTTCTTGACGGGAGCCTTTGGGTCCTTCTTGGGTGCCATTTTAGTCAAAGTCAAACGACCGTGCTCCTTCAAAGACAAACACTCCCGGGTAAGGGTGACAGCACAAGGTGTGCAAAACAAAGTGGAGGAGTCTCAAAGCGCATACAAAGCCCTTTGGGTGTATATATATGAGTCTATTTTTCCTCCTGGACCCCCGCAAGGCTAAACTTGTGTGTGGATTGGATAGTGCTTCGGAGGGGTGTGTGTATGTGTGTGGCCTCTCTCTAAACATGGCATATTGGGCTGAGGGCTAAAACTCATTTAAAATACGTCACGAAGCTTAAAAAAAATGAAAAATTATATCATAGGTGTTAATATATACTTAAAATGATAAAAAAAACTATTATAATTTACAAAGACATGCAGAATGTACAAACAAGATGATCGATGGATGTTTTTTTAGTTATTACAACCTACTGTGAGTGACTAAAATTTGCAAATAAATAATTTTAATTCAATCACAAAATGTGCAGCTAATCCACAATGCATACTGTACATACTGCATATAGTGTATTATGCAAGACTGTGGTAAAACTAGCAAATTTGATGACAAAATACTGATGCTTGATTCTATCTGCTCCAAAATGAACCAAATGTATATTTCTGGTCATTGAGAATGTGTGTAAGGGCACAACTGCGTTCAATTCCTGGCCACCTCCAGCGAGGAAGTGACGTACAATCCACGAGGGTGCTTTCAGCTGCCAATGCCAGTTACCCCGACAAGGCTAACGGTGTAAATTCTGCCTTCCTTAATTCTTCTCTATATCTGTCTCAGTGCCAACGGTGCAAACCTGTCCCCCCTTGACAACCCCCCCCCCCCCCCCACCACCACCACCACCACCACCACACACACACACACACGCTTGCTTTTTCTGACCCCATCTCAACTGGGGCAAGCCAGAGAAAGCCTCAGTCCCTCAGCTGTCAACTAGGCTCACCCGTTGGCACCAAGCTGCACCTTCTCAGATTCAATGTCCCTTCACCCCCTCCCCCAATAGAAACCGTGGGCCCCCCAGTCCTTGCACCTGTGCTTCAGCCCAGTCTAAGCTCCACTATGGAATCCCAATGGAATCACTGGTCCACTTAAGTGGGCTTATTCAACATGGGCCTATCAAAAACATGACTTGAATTTTCCATTTAATGTATCCTATTCTTCTCACTTCCAATTTCCTGAGTGGAATAATCTCCTGCTATAACCAAGTTTCTAAATTTTTTTGGTTTAATGTTACCGAGTCATTCCGAAGAACCATTAGCCAAGAGTGTGTAATTTTCACCTCCGACTGAACATGTAACGCTTTACTTATTTGTAAACAGGGTGCAGCTCCTTGGGGGAGGCCATATGAGACGTCAGATAGTCGAGTGTGGGGGTTCTGTAAATGTTGTGACACATACCATCTTAACATTTATTTCAAGGATTCAAGCCGCCGGTATACCTCTATCAAAAAAATGGAAATGAGTCAGATTATTTTTTTTACAGCATAACTATGTTGGCTGCTATTATCGCTATAAAATTATGACATTTCTAATCTGTTTATTGACACATTCATAGCCATTTTAAGCAGTCAGCTGCCAAATGTGATCATAATTGTTTATCTACTTTGAACTGGATGCTGGAAAAAATTATATCCATCCATCTTCCCTTTTTGTGACCACTTGGTACCTGTTTTTTTTTTTTTTATATCCTGGATGACTTTGAGCAAGACACATAGATTTATAATTTCTTTGTAAACTAAGTTGAATCCAAGTTTACAACCTCACTCTTTTATCCTGAATGGACAACAAGATATTTGATGGACTATGTAGTCAGTGATCCCTAACCCTAAGCCCCCCCCCCCCGAATATCTCTCAGACGCATCCTGATGTGAACTCTGTCTGTAGTAACACTAAAACTCAGCAAGCATGAAATCATGGGCTGGGTCTATACTGTGAAGGGCAAACAGAAAAGGACAGAGATTAGGAGACACGCTTCTTTGCCAACCGTGACGTCCTGGTGCTTAATGAAATGTGAAGAACTTGAGCCGCTGGAAAATCCGAGCATGAGTGCGATGTGGCGTAAGACTTCAAAGATGGCAGATGCTTTGCCGTCTGAAGGGAGGTTAGGTGTTGACAAGTTGCAGTACAGGAAGGAAATCACATTGCCTTTGCAACTAAATATGCTTCAAAAAGTGGATAGAAAAAGTCTACACACCCGTGTTTGAATGCTAAACTTTGGTGCTCCCAAAAAATGAGACAAGGTTATATAATTTCAAAATATTTTTTTCACCATTACTGCATTATAAATTGAGCAGTAAAAAGAAACAACAGAAATAATGTGTTTGCATTAGTGCACACACCCTCTTCGTCAACACTTCAATTAAGTTGTTTAGGTAAAAGTTCACATTCATTCTTGGCAAAATTGTGAAATTATTTATCTTTGTCTCATTTTTTCCAAATCACACAAACCTGGCAAGGCTGTGTAGACTTTTTTTTAAATCGACTATATGTCGACATGTATGCAGACTGGAATAAAAAAAGTTTTGGATCAAAGTTATTCCCCTACTTCATCACTCATAGTTGCTTTTCCAAACACTGCGTGCTTCCTTTACCACCCTCCAACCATTCCACACAGGAACGAGGCTGTAACTGAGCCTGGGGGACAGATGGGCCCTATTTATAGGCCTTAGCGAGAGGTGTGAAGTTTCTTGGGATTTCTAAGAGCGGGGGGGCATGACTCCTTAAGGGGCCTGATGCACTCGCTGTTGCCACATGCTCTCTTTAGCCACCTCGCTCTCTCAATATCCCTCTACAGGCCAGACAGGAATTAGCCAGGGGTCGGGCTAAACAAAGCTTCTCATTGGCCTTTTTATTGGGGACAGCATGATAGAGGAAGGGAAGGTCGTTCTCATGATATGATGCCGTGTCTAAAAGAGGGCTGGTGACGTTTTTTGTGACATCTCATTCTATAAACGACTGCCAATTCAGATCTCAGAACGTTACAACTGGGGGTGCCAAGAAAAGTGATGAAGATTTTAAGGGCCACGATGATATTTTTAATTAGCCGGGCTGAAGTCCTAACTATTTTTTTTTTTTTTTTTTTTACAGGGCTCCAAATCCTTCGCAGTGCTCCTGTATGTGCAACTGTTACTACTTTTGAGTAATTGATCATAAATCAGAAGTGACACTAAGAATTTAAAAAAATCTGATTTTGTATTGAAAAGATCCTTAAAACAAAATGTTTTTTTCTCTCATTTTTTGGCCACGACTGGGCCTGGAAATCCATCAGAGAGAGGCGAGGGACCCTGTTGGTCTATTTTGGGCCTCTCTTAAGCTCGATCCCCCATCTGAAAGTCACTCTTGAAACAGCGGACAATGTGGGGACCATTCACAGAGGAGAGACACTTGAGCTCATTAGAGCACGAGGCAGCCAATCAGTGAAGGAATTCAGAACATATAATCACAGTTTGCGCCATCCTATATTACGCTGGCTTCTCATCTTCCCCTCGACTGAATTGTTGAGCAATTTCATGTGACATATTCATTTGCAGAAATTGAAGCTCTTACTTTTGAGTGTAAATATAGTTTCAAATAGATAATTATGATAAAAGCATAAAAATGATAACATGATGATTCTATTAAAGGTAATGTTGCCTGGTTGTTGGTAATTTGAGGGACCACTTCACATGTGGTTATTATACCTTCAAAACTGCTCAGAGTAAACAATAAATATTACCACTGGATGTCAGCAAAGGACCAGTGTCCAAAACACAACCTGCGGCTAAACTGGAAAAAAACGAGTGAATTAATATAATGTCAGAACTGGGGATAATTAGAGATTCCAGAGACCAAAAATCAAATATTCCCAAATATGTCCCCCTTAAAGACATTGTCTTTTCTCCTCAGTTCGCCATTCTTGGATAGCTCGAATTTGATGGGCATCTAATCACAACCCCAAAAATCTGATAGCTCCTCACAGATCTTAAAATTGAATGCGATGACAGTTCGGGCCTTCATTACTGCACAGAATCATGGCTACGGCATAGATAGAGCCGCTTTTCATCAATGTCAACGCCGGTACAAATGAGGTTAGTTTCACTCATTGTAAATGACTTTCAAGAAAACATTCCGTATGAATTTTTTTTCCATTCCATGAATAAGCATAGCTCTCGTCTCGGCTCATGAAATATGGAGTGAAGTGGCGATATCTCCACGGGGTGGTGAGTATAATACTGTTGACTTGATTTTGTGCACTCACATCAAATTTGGATGTTTTGCAGCGCACCAGGCACAACTCTAAACCGGTTTTCACAGCTCACTTCCACCCAGAGGCTCATTGCAGCCCCACTGAGGTATTTAAAGATTTACCGTGTTCCCAATACACATCACTACGTTTGACGCTTCTCACATTTGTTATACAACATGTAATAATGAGGCCCACAATCAGAATTTTGATGCGACAACAATGTTGTGAAACGTGGCAGTATAAGACCCGGTGCAAGCACAACGAAGCCATGTCTGACATCTAGTGGTGAATGGTGATATTACAACTTCAACTATGCTATATGCAGACTGTTTAATTCATATTCAACAAACATAACATTATTCAAAACACTGTTTTGACTAGTTAGGCCATACAAAACATATTGCAAAAAAAAAATTGTGGATTTGATTTCCCCTTTAAGGATTAAACCCCTCTGGTCCTAAACAAATGTATTATTGACCTCATTGATTATTTTGCTCTTGCATGATGTCTAATGTGTCACAGATACCCCTTTGGCATTTCTGGCTGCCAAGTTAGCGCTTGGGATCCCTTTACCTGAGGTGAAGAATTATATTTCCAAAAAGACCACAGCCTGCTCTGAGCCCGGTTTAGGCAACACCGTCACCAAGATCCCCCCCTACTGGGACCTGGACCGCTTTCAAGGCATGTCAAGTGAACCGGGCAGTGCGATGAAGAGTGTTGAAGAGGTGATGGATATCAGTCATTCACTCACTTGCTGTATTTGGCTTTATGACACATCATAAACTTTCGGTTGTGATTTATAAATACTATACGGATATCAATCAAATGGATTCAGGTGGTGGCGATGTTGGCATGCAGAACACCCTGAGGATGTGCCATCCATCAGTGGATGGATTTGTGCCCCGACTGCCTCTGGAAAAAAAAAGCTTGGACAAACACCTCACAATTTGCAACATGAGCTTTGATTAAGCCTCAATAATTCAACCATGGCGTCAAATTGGATAAAACATGATTAAGTCACATTACGATGCACATCATGACTTTTTTCAATTCTCCAGTCCACCATGTATTATTTGGAGCATTACTTGAACAAGCAATGAATTTTAAGATTCTATTGAAGGAAATGTGTTGGATTTCTGCCCTTGCAAGAAGGAGAATGAATGATGAAGTTGATTATGATGAATTATAAATGTCCCGCTGCTTCTGTTTCATGTTTCTCCCCTTAAAGCCCTTCGTAGCGGTTTGAGTGTAGATCTGATCCATCAGTTGACAGCCATTGACATTGACATGTGCTTCCTGCACCAACTCCAAAAGATGGAGCAGCACCCTGCGAATTACAAAAAGGTAACACAAATTACCTGTAAAGTGTTTTAAGGGTTGAAAATTGACCAAATATTTAGAATCATACTACACGTTTGGGTTTTCTATTTTTGTTGGGGTTATAATAGATCTTCTTTTGTTCTGCCTTCCAGCGTCAACATGAAGAATTCTTCTCAGAGTCCACTGTGAACTTATTCCAACATGGATTTCCTTCTCTCAGTCTTACTGTTTAATAATGGATGTCTGGTTGTCGTACAGGCAGCCTTCCATGTGTCAGCTTCTTGTAGTCTGCATCGCCTTTGGGGTAGAAGCGATTGAGATGGACACATTATAGTGGGCTGCTGGCAGATGGACGCCCCACAGAGGCCCCCTTGGTCCACAGTATCATTATCATTGAAGAGAATTATTTTTACAATATAGGCAAATTATAGGACGATGAAGCCTGAAGCATATGTGTGATTCATATAAATTCAAATTTACTTTCATGAAACATCATCATGCCAAGTTTATGTCTTCATCCTCTTATGTAATTTGTTGTGTTGAAGCCAGTTTACAGGGAATAAGGCAAATGATGCTTAAGACTATTACCGGTACTTATGTTTTCCTTTACTGGTGTCATTTTTTTTTTTTTGGCATCCATTGAATGCTGTGATTGAACTGGAGTGTGATTAAAGATTTGTGTGTTCAGGGAGCTCGCATTAGCATAAATCCCACTCTCACAGCTACATAACCCTGTGGCTTTGTTTTTAAATGTGTGTGTGGGTAGGCGTGTGCATATGTGTGTGTTGGGGGGGGGGGGGGGGGGGCTCGGTGGTGTCGGCATTGGAGCTTGAAGATAAACCCTGGTCAGGGGAGCAAGCCCATGAATAATGAAGAGAATTTCCAGGGTTCCACCTGGTATTGCCATGGAAACGGCATCATGCTGCATACAGACTAAAAAGGGAGCCGCAAACTGTGAACAAAAGGTGCAGGAACATTTTTTTTTTTCTTGTGACACACACACACACTTCCTCGGTTGATAAACTAAACCCATGGCACAGCTGAGATGAACCGTTTTTAGCCGTCTCATCTTTTCACCGTGTCATCAGTCTCCAAAATAATTAAAATTGGCCACAGTCTATAAATCTTGGTTGATAGCGGTTTGGCAGTCGGATAAAGTGTATTGACAAAGTGCATTCTGTCTCTGGCTTTTTTCCTGTGCCTTGTTTTTCTGCTTCTCTGTTCTTTTTCTGAACTTATTCATTAGGTTTTTGTTGCCTCTTTTTTTCCCCCATATCCTCTCCAGGGTTGACATATCAGTGGAAAGTCCGATCCCCCAACCACCTGAATGGGGTGAACATTTTGGGGAACATTAAATGTTCTGATGATATCGATGACTACTCAAGAATTGAGTACTAAAAAAAGGGGTATTGAACATCCTTATTGGAAATATAATTCTAACATAAATATAACTAATGTGATGAATCCATTCAAAAGTCAGATCTGTTTTTTTGTTGGCAATATCAGTGCAGCTTTTTCCTTCACCCTGTCAATCAAGCATGAATAATTTCTAGTGTTTTAAATATTTGCTTCTTTTCAACGAAGCATAAAGGACAAATTATGGCCCGCTTTAAAAATCAGTTTCTTTACTTACTTTCTTTCCTCTTATGCTACTTTAAAACTATTACGTATATTGTACCCAGACATAATGTTCTATTTCCGCAATGATTTCAAAGACTTTGTTATTGTTTGGGGAGAATAATACCATCTGAGCTGCGGGGTGCTTGTTTCTGTCAAGGCTGCCTTGTTGCATGCTTATGAGTGAATGTTGCAAAATGGCAAAGGTGAGTGTGTGTGTGTGTGTGTGTGTGTGTGTGTGTGTGTGCTTCACATTAGCTTCAGTGTAGTTGCATGTTTACCTTGCTAATGTTAGATTCCTGTTACAAGCAAAACTCATTTCTGTGTGACATGTCTCATGCGGGGTTTTGTTGTTGAGGTTTGCATTATGTCTCATCTTCTTTCCATGATTCCATTTAGAGATCCATTAAAAAAAAAAAACAGCCAATTACTTTAATTGTGACATGTATTGGCATTGACAGTCGTGACTGATTAAGCACCATAAGGAAACAATAGTAATGCACGAGGAATGAAATAAAACCTATCTGGGAAATTGCTTCCTTCTGGTCTTCCCATTCTTTATGCAAAGGGAAAGGAAAAGGAGGGAGAGATACAAGTTTATTTTTGTTTTGCCATTGCCACTAGATGGCGACAAAGTATTGTTTTGTTTTGTGCTTGTTTTGTGTTTTATGACTCACCACAATTAGAAACTGGCTCTCAGAATTTCTTGCAAGGACACGCTGGCCTTTTTTTGAATCATATAAAAATCACTTCTTGCATATATTTGATATTTTTTTCTGCCTATAGCTAAGTATTTGTTCCAGGAATTTAGAAATTTCTTCATGACCTTCTTGCATGGCAGAAATTGGAGTAATAAGACATCAAAACGAAAGTCTGAAGTGTGCAGGTGCTCTTTGTAATTCAAATGTTTTATTTTATTTCTCATTTTCTAATTATTGTGCTACAAATCTGTTGCTTTTATTTTTGTTCATTACATAATTGATACCATAGTCAATATACTGATTCCCAGTTGCAGGTCCACAGAAGAACAATCAGTTATCATCTGGGTTTGTACCTGCTCCTCACAGCTGTCATCCAAGCCCGTGGCCTTCATCTTTCCTACCGCCTCCAGCCCATTCTTTCTAATCGCCAGAAATTCGAACAAAGAGCATTCAAACGTCACGAGCCGTATTCCCATACAAACTTGAGAACTTGGTTTGAAGAGCCCGCGGTGCTTTTCATCTCAATTGCTACATCGCTTGTTTGCCATTTTTACTGTTTCCAGACCTTGTTCCCGATGGTGATGCAAGAGAACGATAATGAGTGTCTGAAGCTTTTATGTGCTCTTTTTTTTTTGCTTCTCTTCTTCTCATGTGGCCTTCCGCCTCAATCCTTTTCTTTGTGTCTCTTTTGCTTAACCAGTGGCTCAGCAATGGATGTTGGACTTGGAGAGGACGAGATGAAGTGGTTGTTGAAGAAGGCCGCCCAGGTGTCTCAGGTGAGAGTAGCGTCCAAGAATTGAGTGTGTGTTAGTAAGTGAGAGAGAAACAGTGTGTGTTTGTGTGTGTGTGTGTGTGTCCTTGTGTGTCCATGGGCCTAATGGCCACCATAACACACAGTGCATGTACACTTCATGCTGAGTTCTCCCTCTGCTTTCAATTATCTGCTGCTAGCAGCTGATGTAGCTGTTGGCTAGCCGAGTGTGCCCATTTTTTTTTTCACCCCCCTACCCCAAGTGGTTCAGGGGCAGCTGTCGCTTAAAAAAAAATAATACAATACTCAGGGCTAGAACAATACACACATTTTTACTTGCAGTGCACCAAAGCAAGCTTGTTAGTTGTTTTGTCAGCTCTTTGTTTTTATATATAAAAAAAAATACTGACTTTTTAGCCTCCAACCTTTTTTTTTTCCCCCTCAAGAGTCTTACCAAACATAAATGTAGCCTAAACACAAGGCGTTTCAGTTATCTTCATTTTTCCGACATGGAGAACCCCTTGGATATTTTTTACTTAAACTTGTCATTTATTTTGCAGAGTATTTGCAGTCGGGAGACAAAATGTTGTCACCTGTGTTTACTTGAAAGTATCTCTTGCCCTCATGATGGGGAATGGGGAGTAGCCGTAGGTGTTTTCTTCAACCGGCCTGGAGACTTACTTCTTTGATTGGATTAGAGAGCGTTTATGTTTCGCCAGCTGTTCCAAAGCCTTTTTTTTCAAAGTAATTTCTCTCTCTAATTATGGTTGAGCTGCTGTAACAATGGTTGTCATTTGAAGCTACTCAGGCAGGTATAATCCTCCACTTTCCCAGCCACCAAAAGTTTTCAATTTGTTGTCTGTGTGCTGGTGCAGAATATTAATCAGAGCTCTAAATAAACAATTCAACAGACTTTAAATACTTCCAGAGTTTACCAATGTAACCTCTGCCCCAATACTAAAGAAGCTAAAAAAAAACATTTAAATTGAAAAGCAATAAAAAAAACTGTGCTGTAAGGAATTGTGACACAGAATATTGTATTATATATTTTCTCTCAATAACTGACCAATGCCAGAGTTTTTTTATAAGCCTCGCCTGAATATAATTACTCTTCTGTGTTCACACCGGTCAAAGCAATTCGTTCTAACAGTGAAAACAAACTAGAGTTTGATTATGACAAAGGGGTGGTTGTGTGAAAGCACCCTAAAATAAGTATTCATATATTCATGTAAAGAATCCTTTCTCAGATTCTTTAAAGAGTTTATACTGTCGGGAATATAAAATATTCATCTTGCCCAGCTCCGGTTTTCTTTTGCAAACAATGTTACTTGCACCTCCGACAAGGTTCACTGTCAGAAACAATATGAAGTGGAAACGTTGGACTTTATTTTTCTCTGGCACCCGGAGATACAATTGTTGAGGAGCTTTGACAATTTCTCCGTCTCTGCGGTGTGGGTGGTTAGCGGGGATATGGAAATAGACAAGCTCCATTTTTGTGTGTTGGGATTTGTGCTTACAAATATGGCATGACAAAATGGCAACTCTACCCATTGTAATCCAGTCACGAGATTGAGGGCCACATTTGGGCTTGATTTGTTCTGGAATTTAAATAACTGGTTAATTTTATTCAAATCTAGGGATGTTCAATACCATATCAATGACAGTATGTGAAATTGAATCTTGAATAGTCACTGTACTGATACCAAGTGCCGATACCACTAATATTTATAAAACATAAAATCACCCCTCCCCAAAAACTATTACAGATCATTTAAAAAAAAAGACCTTTAAAATCTGATATAGCAGTTTAATTGCATGAAATTAATGGTGTTTTTATATTTCTATTTTCTAATTTCTAGTTCCTAGTCCCGTCGCGATTTCCAATAACCTGATATAAGGCTAGTATCGGTATCAATACCTATATCTGGTACCGATACCCACCCAGTATCATATTCAAATCTACGACTAATCTTATTTACTGGACGTATTTACTGGACTAGCCTCAAAATGACAGGCTGAATGACAAATCGTCTTTCATTGTTTTTTTTGTGTATTTGTCAAACATTTAAAATGATTGACATCATATGACTCATGGGCAGACGTGAAATGTTCTTTCTGCTTCAGAGTGTTATTTTATCTCATTTGTGTGGCTATGCGGATAGTTCGGTTTCTTTCTGGGACTCTTTGAACAGTGCAATGATAAGCTTTGCCACATTCCCCACATTGTTCCGTCGGACATTAGTATGCTCACATTACATTCAACTGATTAGATAACTCGCCTCAAGGATAAATCCCTCTTGTGGCTGCTGTGTGTGTGTGTGTGTGTGTGTGTGTGCGTGTGTGTGTGTGTTCAACCACAAACTTTTGCACACTTTCTGCTGCACTGCCTTTTTTTTCCTCTTATTCTTCATTTGATTCGTTTTCTCAAGTCTTCGTATTCTGAAGATGTAATGATAGCGTTATTTTCACTCACAACGCCGTGTTTACAATTTATAGTTTATATTACACACGCATACGCAATTGTTATCCCTTATGGGGCTCAACAGGTTTTCTCTCTAGGTGGCAGCAGTGTCATGGAAATTATTATTTTTTCTTTTGTCAACTCATGTATACTGTATAGAATTTTGAAAGTCAAGAGACTTGCGCTAGCTAAATTTTAAACTTCACAATTGGCTTTTTTTCCCCCCAAGACTCCTTTCATCCACTTTACGTTTCAGCCTGATCACATGACACAAATTAATCCCTGAAACTACTTGGGTCATACGATTCAATAATAATTTCCCTGTCTTAGTTGATTAATTCGAAAATACCTCTTGACTGCTTGAACCACTTTAAACAGCTCTAAAATCAACAGTTAATACACGGTTTTAAATACTAGCCACCAAAAACTGTTTCATGTCACCACATACATGAGTTTGAGTAATTAAGTCCTGCTGTCACTATGGGGTGTCAAACTGTGAGTTTGACTAATCCAACTTTAACAAAGCATTCATTACAAAGACTGTGTAATTGGTACCCTGGAGGGAAGTGGACCACTTCAAGGCAAATGCCTGGGGTCACAAATACACCCCAACATGGCTGACAGATCCAGAACACAGCTGAAATGATCTCTGGGGTATAATTTTGGTTTGAAGGTTATCTGGGTAACAAAACAATATTTACATGTTCGCATAAAACAGGAATATTTCTTTGTTTTAGTTTAAGATTACCGTAATTTCCAGACTATAAGCCGCAGCTTTTTTCCAAAATTTTGAACCCTGCGGCTTATAGTCAGGTGCGGCTTATATAAGATTTTTTTCATGATTTTTGTGATGACTTGATCACTTTTATACACTCGTAAAAAGGCTGTGGACCACTCTTGTGCGGTATCTTGAAGAAAAAAACAACAAAAATACTATTTTAAAAATACACACTACTATGGCTGCTGCTTTTTCTGGCTGTGTTGCTTGTGACTATTATGAGCTTTAGTAGGAATGCATGCTAGGTGACCTGCGTCAAAGGGCTCTAAACCCTTTCTCTTACTCTGCCATGTGACTCAGAGATTACACAAAGCAGTGGCGCTGTTTGGACCATCTGCATTGTATTAAAACCCAATCAATCAGCATTTAAATTCAATTCTTCTGACATTTTGCTCACCAAAAACAAGTTGTAATGAATATGAACTTTTAATGCATTTTATTCAGAAGGTTACTTTGAACCCTGAGGCTTAAATGGTGGCACGGTGTATTTATGGATTTTTACAGCTTTCTGTGTACTGTCTTTCCTTGTAAAAAACTCATGTGCACGTGCGGCTTATAGTCCGGTGCGGCTTATGTAAGAAAAAAACTAAAATATCCCTGAATTTTAGCTGGTGCGGCTTATAGTCCGGTGCGGATTATAGTCCGGAAATTACGGTAGTAGAATTAAAAAAATATCCTAACAGTTTAAAATATAAGACACCCCACTCATGATAACAAAACAATTTGTGCTCAAGAAATGCTCACTACTCTCATCATGCGTGGTCTACTCAAGATGACCAACAGTGCACACCACCCACTTAGCAATCTGTCCAAAAACAATCAAGAGTCTTTTTCGACCAATCGAAAAGTTTTGGGTGATCGGTGGCGTGCAGAGCACTGTAGCTGCCCGGTGCGAACACGTACCGATGACGACGCTTTGAGAAACGATTCTCGATGGGTGGGAGAGATTGATAAACACACATTTTCCCCAAAACTTGAGAGTTTCCACTGTAGGATAATTTTTTTGTTTGCTGTCCTGCAGCTCAAAAGTACGGAATCCACCTTGGCTTGGCTTTGTGCTAATGTTGTAATGTTGGCCCACCAAAGTACAGAGCAGTGTTCCCCACTATAAAAGGGTGAGGATAATTTAGTTTGACCCTGACATATATTGTCTTTCCCGTTTATACACTAAAGTGTGCATCTTAAAAGTAGAGCCATCCATCCCTGCAGGGGATAATAAGTAAACCTTCTTTAAATTCCAAATTAGGATATCTGATCAGCATATGATGCTGAGATCTGAGGGCAAACCTCCTTCATTATCTCCGTTATATGCTGCCAAGATCAAAGAAAGACTCAGAAGTCCACTTCATTGCATTTGGGGATGAATATGGAGAGTGAGGAAAGTCTGCTACCACGCTATCATGACACAATATAGAAAGGGGAGCATTATTATTATTATTATTATTAGGGTTATTATTATTAAATTATTATTAGTAGTTAATTTATTAATTTATATTATTTATTTATTATTTATAATATTATTATATAATATTATATAAATCTATATTATTTAATAATTATTATTAATAATAATTATTATTATTATTCATATTATTTTTATTATTTCTGATCAAAATGAACGTTGCGTAAACAGCCGTGCACAACAACTAATGCACCTTGAAGGTTACCTTAGTTGTAGGGCAATGCCTCCACAAAGATATTATGACTATGCTACGGTGTTACCATCTGTTTGAAATGAGGTGTTGCAGGGATTACACTCACACATATCGACACACACGTCTGGCAGGCATCAGCTGCTCGAGGTGGCATATAGGCCGACACTTTTTAGAGGAACTCGACCTGTGTTCCCTCTGTCTTTCCTATCGTCTTTTGGAATCTATTGGATGATTCCACACTCTGTCAAACACGGCGGCATGAAAAGGCAGTGTACAATATCTGTGACTGTGAGAGAGGGAGTGTAGTTGGCAGAAAAAAAAGTTGCACATTCTATGCAAATGACATTCAAATGAAATAACAGCAAACAAATCAACAACAATACTTCAACAAGGTTATATTTCATATTTTCACCTAGTTTGTTGTATAGCGCAATTTGCTCGGCAGATTAGCTTGACTCCAACAGAGAAAATGCATATCAAGGCTAGTGCTTCCATTTCTGCCCTTGACTACATTTTCTAATAGTCTGGGCAAATTTCTCTTTTTGAGAAGGCTGTTTTCCACTAGCTTCATCAAGGTCAAGAAGGCAGCTGCTGCCTGTCTGGAAATATTTAGAGCAAAAAATGATGTGTTCTCGCTGCACCAAGAATCATTTCGAAAAGTCTTACTAAGCGCAAAGGTTGTCAGACTAAACTCAAATATGTGTTTGTCTTCTTCCCAGGAGGGCCGTTCGAATATCGTATGTGATGGTAAAAGGAATCGAATAGAGTAGATACCTTGACTTTCTCATCATATGTTGAGTTGTGAGTAAGATGTGGGCAACTGAGGGGATGTTGTGTTTGCTGATGCCATAGCTTCAAATTCAGGCCCGCAACATGAGACATTTTTTTTTTTGATAACAGTAACCAATATTAATCTCCAACACAAGCATGTCTCACCTTGCAATGGAATTGATTTATTTTCTGCCTCTGCCTGTTGACTGCGCCTCATTTAGCACCTTTAAGTCTATTAACTGCATGATAAAAAGCCAGTGCATGTATATTGAATGATTTTGGTGGCTTCAAACAGCCTTAGGTCATGCCTGAAGGTCAAAGTTCAGAAGTCCATGTCTGATTGATTAAAGCGATGCTGAGGGTGAATGATTTGAAATTATGAAGTCCCTAAATCAATGCTTCTCCTCTTTGCTTGAGGCGAAGATGCTGAAGGTTGAAAAATCTCCACGAGCACTAAAAACCTTGCGACGTGTATTCCCGCTGGATCGGTTTTGCTTTGTGGTCTCACACAAACTTCCTGTTTCCCTCTCAAAAATGATTTTAAAAGATTTGATGTTGCTAAGACAAAAGTATTGAAATATATCTTGGAAATATGAGTATGACAAAGATGAAGTTTCAATATATTCAGTTCAAATATAATTGGCATGCTGTTTTTATGCAGTTAAAAATTACTGATATTTAAATTTATGGTGGTTGTGAGCATGCGCAGCTCAGAAGAATCCCATTGTGATTAGTCACATGCACATGAAGGCCAATCACTATACCTTGCTCTAAGGCACTGAGCATCCATTACTGAATGTAATCGATGGAATAATTATTAAGCTAATTCAGTCAAAAAAAGATCCAATATTGACTGTCCATATGCCAGACAGATTCCATAGGGCCATCACTGTTGTTGTATGATTAGGGATTAGTAGGTATTGAAAAACTTCACTTAATTAATTTGACCCATTTGTTGATAAAGTAAATTTAAAGTTAATGCATTCTCATTTCTCCCACAAATGACTTTAGATTAGAACATCGTTTACGGCAGCTTTGGTGCTTAAAGTACTTGAGAGTGGGAGGTTTGTGCTCAACCCATTGCGGTGCGTGTTAAATACCATTGTGACAGCAAGACGTCATTCCATTAGCAGCGATGGCTTCTCATTGCAGCCGTCATTGTGCAGCTTAATTGTTTCTCACACCATCAAACAGTTAGAGTTGCCATCTGTGGGAAGAGATTGTGGCAATAATGTGTTACCATGCTGCTAAAATTGAGTTAACCATTGTTTGACAGGTTCTCTTCGCCACATGGCTTACGAAATAGTTGTTTTAGGTGTAGTATTGGTTCATCTTATTCTGGAAATATTTTTTGGTTTAAATTATACATATATTATTATATGTACATTTTGGTTTTCTTTGGTCGATATTTTATTTATAAACATATTACGTATGTTCAGAACCAAAAATTTGGAAATTTATTGAAGTAGAACCATGCACTCTTTTTGAGACACATATTTTAAGCACAACAAATAAAGAATAAATAAATAAATAAATAACCATCCATCCATCTTGATTCTCACAACCTGTGCTGAAAATTGCAGACATTTATGGTTCAAATGGTTGAACAAAAGCTATTTTATCTGTGCTTCCTCACCAGCCCTAAGCTAAAATAACAATACAGGAAAAGTGCTTCAGTTTTTTTTGTGAATAGAGGCGATAATTAGAGACATTAATCTAAAGGCCCCTCCTGTGTTTATTATTAGAGGACACATCTCAATCGGATTTGCTTGCATACCTGTTGTCTTTGAGGCCATTTGATATGAATCTAGGCCAAGTAAATATTTCACCATGGGCCAATGTGTTGTCTGATCTCAATCCCCCGTTCTGTCTTTGAACCACACTGAAAATATCCCACCGACCTCTGTTGTTGTCTCCCCCCTCGAAATAATCCTCAACCCCTTTATCACAATGTGCATCTTTGTTTAAATGACTGCTAAAAATAGTTTCTCCACAGCAGCAACAGGACAAAATAACACCCTCGATGCTGCCCTCGACTTTAACTGTGTCTTCTGTGACTATAAGAGATAAATAATCAGTGAAGGTATTTTTAAATGAACACTGCCGGGCAAAAGGGAACAATAACATTTTTAATGAGTGGCATTGGTGTATGCGTGCTCATGTGTGGGTGGGGGGAGCACACCAGGTTTGACTGCAGCACAGTTGCCCACTGGGCTAATGGCTGCTTGAGTAAAGAGACATAGACTATAATGAGATAAGAGTTTTCACTGATTAGCCCACATTACAACACAGTTAATCCATGCCTTTAATATTCATTGGAGGTGACATGCCTCCCCTACTACTATTTTTTTTCTTTTCGGACGACAGATGTGCCATTTGTGCACATGCATCGATTTCCCACGGCAGGAGATTAAGGAAGACACACTGGAGGCCAGAGCCAAATGATAAATAAATTGTCTGTGTGAAAAATAAACTTATCTTTGATGTGCGGATCTTTGTAAGTGGTATACACTCAGATTTGAGATCGCAAGTCATAAACTTTCAGACAATAATTAAGTCCATTTTTTTTAGCTATTTAGATGAGCAAATGAGGTTACATTGACGGCTGTTTGATACGCACTTGTCATTGTGAGTTTAGATTCCCATTTGGTGGGTGCAATAACATGCGGGAGATAGACGGATACTAATAGGAAGAAATAACTTGCATCAGTGTGCTGATTGACGCGTCATAATTACAACCCAGCCAAAATGCCCGCACGACTTGGCTATTTAAGACTTGAGGAAAATCCAATGTGACACTGCACACCAAGTTTGGAACCACTAAAAATTAACAGTCGGTTGCGTGATGCTCGTGCTTTAATGTTGTTTTGTCATGTCAAGGTGAGTCATATTTCAGACTCACATTACTAAAGGTACAAATAAAAGTTAACCAATGGAACAAGGGAAAAAAAAACTTTGCTGGGAAAGTTTTTTTTCTTTTAATTTAAGAGGTTCACTGAACCAAAATTTAGTGTAACTTAATGGTGAAATATTCCTGATACGTTAAAATAATAATTTCAATAACTGTACAACCTTCAGTGTATTTAGAGGTTCCATCGAAAATCTGATGACTTCTTTGAAACAGACTTGCACATCCCCAAAGAGGTCACAGATGAGGGTCAGGCACAAAATTCATTTGACCTTTTTTTTTTTTTTTTTTTTTTCATCAACACCCACAAGTGTGAGTGAAGCTTAACCCCAGATTGTCTACTTGAGTTCCGCCCCCACCGCATTGCATAATCTCTAACCCTCACCCTATGCTCCCTCTTTGCACAAGGTCTTCACTTCAAACAAGGACGCTTAAACTGTCTCCAACTCAAGACCCCATCTTCACTTCCTAGACTAATTATAAAGAATATAAAGAACCTATTAGATAAAATTTTAGTGTGTCACACTGACATATTAAGTGTAATGTTGTAGCATTTTTGTGTAGTACAAGCTTAGTCCTCTCATTTTATACAAAAAAATTCAGTGGCCCTTTGTGTGACAAGAACTATATCAGTGTCAGTGACGTGCGGTGAGGTTCATGACTGGGGAGGCACTGACCCAACCCTAACCCTTAGGGGGGTATATGGTTTTAACACACACGAGCAACTATATTGCAAATTTGTCTAGGATAAAATGTTTCAGGTCCCTCCGAGATTCGAACTCGGGTTGCTGGGTTCAGAGTGCAGAGTGTTTCTTATTGAATAAGAAATAAAAAGATTTTGCACACGTAAATAAGGCCTCAAATGCATCTGATTGGCAAAAATTTGATGGTCCGTGTCTCTTTTGGGCATTACGTGAACTTTATTTATTTGAGTGACGTCACAGGAAAACAACCAATCAGGAGGTGGGGGTGAGGGCAGTTAAGATTTGACCAAGAATTTTCCCTAATGAAGTGGCCTGTTATTAGGTACACCTCATGACGTCACAAAGAAAACAGCCAATCAGGAGGTGGGGGTGAGGGCAGTTAAGATTTGACCAAGTTTTTTTCCCTAATGAAGTGGCCTGTTATTAGGTACCCCCTCGTGACGTCACAAAGACAACAGGAGGTGGGGGTGAGGGCAGTTTTACACTTTAAGTTTAATACTTTAATAGGTACACTACACGAGGTAAAAATAAACAAAACATCCATGGTGTACCTCATGTAGTGTACCTATTAAACTTTAATAGTGTAGTGACTACACCATGGAACCTTGGCTTGTATGGCATGGAAGACGCGCTGCTGTTCTGACAGCGGCTGAGTGGCTATCACAGTCGAGGTGTCTCGACTTGACTGTGTATTTTACATTGGTGAAATATCCAAGCCATTTGGGCTCCTAAAGTGAATTGCTCTTTTTTCAGTTCATATGACTTCAACCAGTAGGTGTCGGTGATGCGTATTGAAGCTGGTGCCACCACGCTGTAAATCAAAACGAAGAAGAAAATGACGTAACTTCCCGTTCACGAACGAGTCGTGAATTGTTCACCAACTGAACGGAGTGAACGAGTCTGTGATTTGCATTTCCAGTTCATCGCGTGAACGGATCAGTGAGGGAACGAATCCTGACTTTCCCGTTCGCGAACGAGTTAATGGGTGAACTGCCTTCCCGTGCATCAACGGATCAGTCAGTGAATGTATTGCGTCTCCTGGCGTGAACTATATGTAAGCCAGAATGTCGATTTACGATTTGCCAAGGAAAGAAAGAACCACTGACTGAAACGCCACTTCTTTTATGCGCGTTTTCTCCAAGCTAACGGCTAACTTTATTGCATGAAGGGATGCGCCGTTATGCAACAACGGGGAGATTATGCTTCTCTTTGGGTAATCTTGATTTTATAACACTTGTGGTAGTTTTTAAATAACGTGTATGCATATATACGCCTAAATATTGTTATCCAATATAGATATATTGCAATTTCACATTGGATTGCTGGTTTGAAATTTACTTTTATTATTATTATTTTAATAAACATTTATGTCAAAACTTGTCTGGTGTTTTATTCTTTGTTTTTATATTCGCCAATTAAAACATAAAAATCAGACATTTGGTTAACTGCTTTATATGACAACATGTGGAGGTACACCTCATGGACACTTCAATAGTCACACTACACGAGGTAAAAAAAAACAAAAAAGGATAAATAAAGGGTTAATTGCACAATAAAACCACAATCAAGCATTTTCTTACACCTAGGATCAAACCAAGATCGTACTGAGCTGGAGCCCATGTCACTAACCAGTCAGCTGTTTCGACATGGCAGGTTGTAGTAGAATGCACTGTTTTGTACTAGTGATGTGCATCACAGGCCAATAGAGAAAAAGCTTAAGTGAAAGTGAAAAGTGCCACACCCGCCCTCACCCCCACCTCCTGATTGGCTGTTTGAGCTGTGACGTCACTTGGACACTCCATTAGGTACACCGCCATTTGCAAGTGTACCTAATAACAGGCCACTTTATTAGGGAAAAATCATGGTCAAAGGTCACAGGTGTCAAGCTCTAGTCCTCGGGGCCGCGTTCCAACATGTTTTCCAAGTGACCCTCGTTAAGCGCACCTGCGTGAAAAGTTTTTGGTCACTTTCACGTTCCGCAGGAGCTAAAACTTTTCACGCAGGTGCACTTAACGAGGGAATCACACGGACACTCCATTAGGTACACCACCATTTTCAAGTGTACCTAATAACAGGCCACTTTATTAGGGAAATACACGAGGTGAATCTTGGAAAACATGTTGGAATGCGGCCCCGAGGACGAGAGCTTGACACCTGTGACCTTTGACCATGATATTTCCCTAGTAAAGTGGCCTGTTATTAGGTACACTTGAAAATGGTGGTGTACCTAATGGAGTGTCCGTGTGATTCCCTCGTTAAGTGCACCTGCGTGAAAAGTTTTAGCTCCTGCGGAAAGTAAAAGTGACCAAAAACTTTTCACGCAGGTGCGCTTAACGAGGGTCACTTGTAAAACATGTTGGAACGCGGCCCCGAGGACTAGAGCTTGACACCTGTGACCTTTGACCATGATATTTCCCTAATAAAGTGGCCTGTTATTAGGTACACTTGAAAATGGTGGTGTACCTAATGGAGTGTCCGTGTGATTCCCTCGTTAAGTGCACCTGCGTGAAAAGTTTTCGTTCCTGCGGAACGTGAAAGTGACCAAAAACTTTTCACGCAGGTGCGCTTAACGAGGGTCACTTGGAAAACATGTTGGAACGCGGCCCCGAGGACTAGAGCTTGACACCTGTGACCTTTGACCATGATATTTCCCTAATAAAGTGGGCTGTTATTAGGTACACATGAAAATGGTGGTGTACCTAATGGAGTGTCCAATTGACATCACAGCTCAAACAGCCAATCAGGAGGTGGGGGTGAGGGCGGGTGTGGCACTTTTCACTTTCACTTAAGCTTTTTCTCTATTGGCCTGTGATGCACATCACTAGTACAAAACAGTGCAGTCGACCATTGCCTGCCATGTCGAAACAGCTAACTGGTTAGTGACATGGGCTCTGGCTCAGTGCGATCTTGGTTCGATCCCAGGTGTAAGAAAATGCTTGGTTGTGCTTTTATTGTGCAATTAACCCTTTATTTATTCTTTTTTGTTTTTTTTTTACCTCGTGTAGTGTGACTATTGAAGTGTCCATGAGGTGTACCTACACATGTTGTCATATAAAGCAATTAACCAAATGTCTGATTTTTATGTTTTAATTGGCAAATATAAAAACAAGGAATAAAACACCTGACAAGTTTTAACATAAATGTTTATTAAAATAAAAATAATAATAAAAGTAAATTTCAAACCAGCAATCCAATGTGAAATTGCAATATATCTATATTGGATAACAATATTTAGGTGTATATATGCATACACGTTATTTAAAAACTACTACAAGTGTTATAAAATCAAGATTACCCAAAGAGAAGCATAATCTCCCCGTTGTTGCATAACGGCGCATCCCTTCATGCAATAAAGTTAGCCGTTAGCTTGGAGAAAACGCGCATAAACGAAGTGGTGTTTCAGTGAGTGGTTCTTTCTTTCCTTGGCAAATCGTAAATCGACATTCTGGCTTACATAGTTCACGCCAGGAGGGAGACGCAATACGTTCACTGACTGATCCGTTGATGCACGGGAAGGAAGGCAGTTGACCCATTGACTCGTTTGCGAACGGGAAAGTCAGGATTCGTCCCCTCACTGATCCGTTCTCGCGATGAACTGGAAATGCAAATCATTCACTCACTGATTCGTTCACTCACAGATTCGTTCGTTGTGAACGGGAAATGCAATTCACGACTCGTTCGTGAACGGGAAGTTACGTCATTTTCTTCTTCGTTTTGTTTTACGGCGAGGTGGCACCAGCTTCAATGCACATTACCGGCACCTACTGGTTAAAGTCATATGAACTGAAAAAGGAACGAATCACTTTAGGAAGTGATTCGTTCACTCTCGTTCACTGAAAACAAAAGCGTTCTTTTGAACGAATCGTTCACTCACGAGCCAACACTAACAGCAACACACATAAACTGAGTATGTGCCGATGCCACAACATGAAATCTCAAGATTCTCCGATTTGCCACGCATGCACGATTAGCAAGTGGCTGACTAGGCCTTGCGCTAACTGACCTGTGGTTTGGCGATCCTGCTGCGGCACACTGGTTGGGAAACACTGCACTAGACTACGGAATCCTGATGACATGGAAGGTGTATGCTGTAGCAGTGATGTGCGGTGAGGTTAATCACGGAAGGCACTGACGTCACTGTCCAGTATAAAACCCTACTTTGAAACCCTAACCCTAGCTTTAAACCCTACTTTGAAACCCTAACTCTAGTATGAAACCCTACTTTGAAACCCTAACCCTAGCTTTAAACCCTACTTTGAAAACCTAACTCTAGTATGAAACCCTACTTTGAAACCCTAACCCTAGCTTTAAACCCTACTTTGAAAACCTAACTCTAGTATGAAACCCTACTTTGAAACCCTAACCCTAGCTTTAAACCCTGCTTTGAAACCCTAACTCTAGTATGAAACCCTGCTTTGAAACCCTAACCCTAGCTTTAAACCCTACTTTGAAAACTAACTCTAGTATGAAACCCTAACCCCTAACAACAACTCTAACCGCTAACTCTAACCCTAAGACTACCCCCAACCCCAGCCCTAAATCCAACCCTAACGGGGGTATATGGTTTTAAGGGGCAGCACACGATCAACTATGTTGTAAATTCTTACAGAATAAAATGCTACAGGTACCTCCAAGATTCGAACTTAGGTTGCTGGGTTCAGAGTCCAGAGCACTAACCACTACACTATGGATCCTTGGCTTGTATCTAAGGAAGATATATGGTTTCATCGAGCAGCTAACAAGCGACTGGAGAACCGATGAATGCTAAAATGATTTTATGGGGGAGCACCAAGCCACTATGTTGCAAATTTTTCCAGGATAATATGTTGGAGTTCTCACTGAGATTTGAACTAACGTCACTGCGTTCAGATTCCAGAGCACTAACCACTACACTATGGAACCCTCGCTTGTGTAGCATGGAGGATATATCGTTTGATCGAGCATCTAACAAGCGAATATCATAGATCAATGCCAAAATGGTTTTATGGGGTAGCACCAACAACCTATGTTGCAAATATTTCCAGGAAAACTAATCTGATTTCCACTGAGATTTCGAACTCACATCACAGGGTCCAGAGGCCAGAGCACTAACTACCACAGTTAGCAGTTCAGTCTAACTGCATAACCTGTCAGCATAGGCTGCCATATGATTTTACAATCCTCAGAGGAGGCAAGGCAGGAAGTTGCCTCCTCCGAGCGACTTGTCTTCAGTTTTAACAAAACTATAAAAATTCAGCGATTTTAGTTCAAAATATTACAAAACGACTGAAATTAAAAGGAAAATGACTTTATAATAAAAAAATTGGATGACTATGACAACTGAATTTGTTTTTCCCCTTTTCATGATGGCAGGGGAGGCAGGGCCTCCCTTGCCTCCCCTGACTGCACGTCCCTGAACAGTGTGTACGTCCATCCGTAGCCATTATGGATCAGGACCGTAGAGCCCACACACTGTCAAACTATCCGTCTCAATGCCCTCAGGCACACGTGTGTTGTTTATCGTTTTGTATATCCCTCTAAAACGTAGTCAGGCATATCTTAAAGGTGGGACCGTGCTCCATATTTATGAAATTGGCTCTGTGTGAAATTGATTTTTACCTAATGGATCCTTTGCATGGGTGCTCCACCTGATACCGCTGCTTCAGCTTATTGGCACGGGAGTCACACACAGGACGCAACTGGAAGAGATAAATAAACACTAAAATAATGGCTGGCAAATGAAAGGGAAATAGCACTCAAACGAGAGGAGAAAAGAGTCACGGGCGCCATTTATATAAATAGTAATGATGTACTTGGTGTTTTTGCGGCATAAAAAAGACAATCTAGCAATGTATCACAAGCTATTACAATACATCAAATAAACACCATTAATTGCTGCGGCATAATAGATAATACAGAATTAACAATTGTCGCCTAGCTCTGATTTTATTCAAAGGCAAACAAATGTGCTCTAAGGATTCTTTCACACATTTTAATAAAAATGATGATTGAAAAAATGGTTTTAAGCATCAGTGTAACCTTAAAAAGACTCAGATGGTAATTCTCTGATATTGCAAACATGGATAAGGTATGTTATCGACTTCAACATTAATGTAGTAACGACAGAATTTAGAATATGAACCTTTTAATCAAAATAGTAATGGTCTCTCTCTTATAATCCTAATAAAATACAAACCTGGATTGCAGTTTTATGCATTACGGAAACTCCCAAGGGAAAATTAGATCGTGGATTTAAAGCAAATGAGTGTTTATATGTGTGTTAAAAACATTTATTGACAAATTAATGCTCCCATTTTCCCTTCATTCTAATTTATATATTTTATTTATAGCGTCAGAAAAATTAGGACAACTGCACAGTGGGAAAGGAGGAAGAGGAGAGCGGAAGAAAAGAACGTGAGATGGATGGATGGATGGATGGATGGATGGATGGATGGATGGATGGATGGATGGATGGATGGATGGATGGATGGATGGATGGATGGATGGATGGATGGATGGATGGATGGATGGATGGATGGATGGATGGATGGATGGATGGATGGATGGATGGATGGATGGATGGGAGGATAAGCCCTATCCCTCTCACCCTCATCCATCCTTAGTGTGTTGGCAGCAGCGCCTGCATACCAGCTAATTCATATTCTCTACCTTCACAGCCCCCCAACACAAACACACAAAGGGACCAAAGCAAGATGGAGAATTAAATGATTGATGATTAATATTCTTCCGCATTCTGTTGAAAAAATAATCATCATTCTAAGCAGCACAATATATTCTCTGCAGGTTTAGTGTTATACGTTCAGGGACATTTCTTCTTTCCTTTTCGAAATGCTTGCTGACCTCCACAGAACTTTTCAGTGTCATTTTAATGTAAATAAAAAAATAGAAATACGGAGACTGCTGCAGCACACAATGTTAGTCCTGGCCAGGAACTGTCAGATGCTCAGGGCGGTGTGAGTTGCCTCGTTATGATGAAGTAGTCATAAATTTTCTCGCCACACCTTTCACCTCTTTGCACTCAATGAAGCAGACATTCGGGACCTGAGTAAGGTTCTTTCACGGAACATAGTCATTAAGAAACTAGCATCTGACAAGATACCAAAAGTTTCCTCACAACATTTTAATTAGCCTTGTTTGAAGAAACTCTCTCCTCATTTCCTCCTCCCCTTGCTGTCTCTCCATTGGTTCGTTGCAATGCAGCAGACGTCGCAAGCAATCTTAACCACTGGATGAGGACAGATTGTAGGCTTCGGCAGCATAGCGGAACCAATAGGTGATTGGATTGAGAATAATTCCCTCTAATGACGAGGCCAGCTCAAGGCTGTTAGTGGTAATTAGAACACAGTACGTGTGAGGAACCAAACACAGTCTCGTCTCCCAATGCACCACCGGAGGCAAGGAAGCTGTGCACGTACGTGCACGCCAAAACACAAAAAGAGAACCACAGACAAGGACGGGCACACGGTGCAATAGTACAGTTGAGTCATTGTGAAGCTTCAAGTAGATGACACAAGACCCTGGGGGTTTAAATATTTTGGTGCAGGGACAGAAGCACGATTTTTCCAAGGACCACGTCCATCTGTGTATTTTCACCCAGAGCAGGGCTGGACTAGCACACACACAAAAAAAATCTGTCATTTTGACCAGTCTGACTACGGGTTGTATCTTGTAAATGGATTGATAGGCTAAAAGGGTTTCTTATGTTAAAATGGAGGAAAATAATAATTAGTGCCCCCGAAAATTGCCGGCCCACTATGCATTTAACCAGTCTGCCAGATGGCCAATCTAGCCATGAAAAGATTTTCATAATTTTTGCCAAATTGAACATTTCAGCATACAGTTCATTCCATCACATTAGCATAACACAGCTATTAAAAATTCCCTCCATGTTTACACATGAGTACAAATGTTTATTTTTGTTGGCCATTCATGCTTACCTGCTCGTGGCTGTTTATTCTTCCCTGAAAGAGGCCTGAGGCATTGGCAGGAGATGTTATGGCCGGGCGCCGCTGTCTGGTGCTTCTAACTGGCACGTGGGCTCACCATTGGTGTGTCGCAAACCGCCGACCAGGCGCACATGTTACATGTATGTTGCCAGAAAAGACGTTTCCGCACCCCTGCCGCACATGCTGTCGTGTGAACGCAACGAAGCATCCCTATGTCATCTTCGCCTTTCCTCACACGTACAATTATATGTGCATTTTGCTCACCTACAAGGCAGGTGACTTATTTAAACATAAGCACAAACACATGCAGCCACACAAGGCCACTGAGTAAGAAATTAACAGATGCCGCTACACGCATATATACACACTCAAGGTGGCATGAAAAATGCAAATAAACACACAGTCGCCCCCACACACACAGACCTATTTGTCGATAGTGTTCATAATAGCAGGCAGATTGTGTTTCCGAGTGTTGGGAGCGTAACCAAATGATGCCTGCTTGTGGTTGATTAATCATAAAGCTCAATCGCCGTCCCCCGTGTGGGAGTCAGAGCAGACGATGCAAAATAGTAGCACTTCACATGCACTTTTTAATGACGGATCGCCAGATGCTCAATGGAATGCTCACTGGAGCCCGTCGCTGCCGAGGGTGATGGTGAAGGTCCTTGTGTACCCGCGATTCCCTCGTCCGTCGGCGAGGACTTGACCGCTCGCAGCAGTCAAGCAGGTCATTCCAGACTCTGGAGACAAGGGAAAGTTTTAGAAGACTAACAAAATGCTATGTTGTAATTCCCTTGCACCTCTAAGGACCTAGGTCATAGGGGTGTCAAACTCATTTTTGTCATGGGCCAAATCTTAGTCATAGTTTCCTTTGGAGGGCTATTAAAACTGTAACCCGAGTTTTAAACCCTAGTTTGAAACCCTAACCCTAGTTTGAAACCCTAACACTAGTTTTAAACCCTAGTTTGAAACCTAACCCTAGTTTAAAACCCTAATTTGAAACCTCAACCCAAATTTGAAACCCTAACCTTAGTTTTAAACCCTAGTTTGAAACGCTAATCCTAGTTTTAAACCCTAGCTTGAAACCATAACCCCCTCTTTCTAATGTGAAAACATTTTGTAATTTTAATATCCATCCATCCATCCATCCATCCATCCATCCATCCATCCATCCATCCATCCATCCATCCATCCATCCATCCATCCATCCATCCATCCATCCATCCATCCATCCATCCATCCATCCATCCATCCATCCATCCATTTCCTATACCACTTGTTGACATATTAATTCGAGGGACAATTTGTCTTCGCGGGCCACATAAAATGATGTGGAGGGCCGTATCTAGGCCTTGAGTTTGATATCCGTGAGTTCTAGGAGATAGTTGTTTGTTCTAATCTACTGTGAATTATTTAGGAATTTCATAATACATCCAGTTTGTTTACGTCATCCCGAGCGTTCGAGTCTCCTTAAGCCACCCGGGGGGGGAGCTACTGCAGTTCAATTTACATTTAAACACTGCAGCTTATCGGCAGGGATTTTTTTGTGTAATCCTGACCATATAGTAGGATGATTTAGGTGGAAAAATAAGTGATTCCAAGAACAATGAGCCTTTGTTCCCTGATTCTGCTATGGGTGTCCGCTGCTGCTGATTAAATGAATTCCCAAAGATGAACAATCCTTGTGATGCGTCATCCTGCTGTGACAGTGATGAGCTACTACCTGCAGTCATGTTTACTAAACACAATGAATGCTTAATGGGGAGGGGGGAGGGGGGGGCTCATTGCTGCAAGCAATCCCCGCTCCTGTTTGTTGCATTAAAATCTATATTATTGCGTGGAAGTATCATTAATAGTTATTAGCGATGGGCATCATTAATTTTCAGTTTTAGTCTGAAAATGACTTACAATTACCCTGCAGTACAGTTTGTGCCCTTGTATTTTTTTTTTATAACAATAAATGAGTGATTAAGTCATTTGATTTCCTCCAAACAAGTCTAAGGACCATTTACTTTTTTTTTTCTACTTCAAAAGGAACTCGGCCATTCCTTTTCTCCCCAAACAGGCAGCTTAAATACAACAAATCCTGCCATCCGTAATGCAACTTAATTGCGCCATTGGTTTTGAACCTCCGCAGCCCGGTAAGACTCTTTACAAAGAGAAAGAATTGAATTGAACATCTTCTTCGAAACAATTCCATAACCGGTTTGAGGCATTTGACGTTTGCAAACAATAGCGTGCATTGAAAGCAAAACAAAGGAGGCGAGTCGCACTTCAGAGAAAACAATTAATCAGAAAATACCCAATTTTACTGGATAACAAGAGCCAGAATAAAAATTGTCAATCAGGCTCCAGTCTCTGTCTTTTATTCTCCGCAGAGCTGTCAACACTTCCAAGTGACAGCCGACTAAACTCGTGCAGTGTGTGTATGATGTGCCGTATCAGTGTGTACTCATCCAGCAAGACATTCCATCCTGTTAACTGGGTTGGCCATAAAAAAGAGCTGAGATGGCACTAGATAAAGGCTCCGAAAAGTAGCCAGTACAGTTGTCATCAAAACTCTTTTACATCTTAATATATAAGTCACAAAAGCAAGATCTGGAATTTTGCTCATCTCACAATTCGTGGGATTTTTGTCCGGATTGATTTCTAGTCACATACAGTACATTGCTGCTTAAACGAGAGCAGAGGTCCCAAAGGTAGAGGGCAGCAACATTAACTGTTGTGGTTTTAATAAAAACATCAGGCATCACTCTGGGAGGAACCTTGATCTGATTTTATGGTGCATTTAGTGCAGGTTGATTAGTCGGCTGGGCCGCAATAAAGCGCTTGTAACCTGGCTCTTAAATTTTAACCTGTCGCCAGCAGCCTTCCACCTAACAGCCCACCAGGGTTTGTCGCTCTCGTATAATTGCTCCCTTTGAACTGATCCACTATTAGGAAACATAACTAGTGTCTTGTTCTCTTGACATTTTTGTGAAGGGTGTTACCAGCATGGTACTTGAAAAGCAATTTAATGGCTTTTGTAGCAGTAGGAATTTTTGCATTAACTGTAAAAAAAATGTTTTCTTTTCCAAACCAGTAATATCTGATTGACTGCTAATAGAGGGAATGATTGACATTGTAAATCATCAAACCATTTTTATGACAGAAAGGTCAGAGTAGCAGTAAAAAATATAAAGACAATTTTATGTTGGATTCTCAAATATTTGCTGCCATCCAGACTGAGACACTTCAACATTCAGGTTTTAATGTGAGACCTGAATTCCTTGTGAGTTTTAGAAAAGAAAAAAAAAAGAAAGAATATGTTTTCGGTCTAAGGTCAATTTTATTGACCCTGGAAGTTCCACTATTAGAATAAATTCAATCACTCATCATTCATCTACTTCAATTATAATTATAAAAAGCTTTCAGAGAATTTCTAAAATTGGCTTTGGCATTTGGGAAGGTGTGATGAGACCAGTTTCCGAAGCTTAGATAAGCTAAATTAACTTTGGCCAAGGTAATTCTTTGGTAAATTGACGGACAGTACGCATTTTTAATTAGAAAATGACCTCTTTCTGGGGTGCCAGTTATCTTCTGATTGCTTTGTAAGAATTGCTTGTTTGTCCCTCACCACTTGTCCCACGCAAGAAAAAGAATATAAGAATAATAATAAGAAGAATATATATCTTTTAAAAATAATCACGGGGTGCATCCCGTGTCGCCATTTTGGCATAATCTCCAGTACATCTTCACACAGCCATGCAGAAAAGATGTTAACTTAATTGACAATCGAGAAAGCACAAACCACCTCATCCTCTCTCTCTCCAATGTGCCCTTATTAAAATTTCAAGATGTGAAATATGTGTGCGGCTTCAGAGAGGTAAAAACGTCTTTTGGGTCATTTCTGAGTGAAAAAGATGGCCGTGATAGGGAGCATAATGAGAATTAAAGACGAGAGTTACAAAATGATCCTGAACGGGGACTCTCTTTCATTCACACGTCTAATTTTGGCTGCATAGAGGAGTCGATATGAAATAGTAAAAAAAAAAAATCCGTCCAGGCTGGTCTTTCACCGTTTACACCTTCTCCGTGTCTCCTTGTACTCTGTTAAACCCATTACTTCATTTCACTTACTGCCTGCTTCAATTGGCAAGAAGCACACACATTTTTCAACATATCCAATGTGATGGAAGAGCAAAATGCTATCAGTATTGAAATATGGTCAAGGATACCTCTTCTTGGATGTAATCATCATATAGTATAATCCTGCCCATTATTTTCATAATCATACATCATGAAGATAGTCACATTTTCTATCTCTACTCCTGTGCATTCAACACAATTTCACAAACGGGTACATTAGTGGATGTAAAGTACTTTTGTGATATCTGGCTGATGCAGATTTGTGAGCTCATTTGTAGGGGTCATTGTGACGCTTGAAGTAGATGACGCAAGACTAGAACTAAACTAGAGGTAAAATAATATCTTGGCATTATAACAAAAGAGCAAAACTCATTTGAGCTCTTGACACTTATAGATCTTTCTTGTACTCATAAAGTATATTATAGATCTTAAGATTTTTTTTGGATCTGAAAACATCCATCCATCCATCCATTTTCTGAACCGCTTAGTCCCCACGGGGGTCGCGGGCGTGCTGGAGCCTAACCCAGCCGTCATCGGGCAGTAGACACCCTGAACTGGTTGCCAGCCAATCGCAGGGCACACAGAGACAGACAACCAATCGCACTCACACTCACACTCACACCTAGGGACAATTTGGAGTCTTCAATCGGCCTACCAAGCATGTTTTTGGAATGTGGGAGGAAACCGGAGTGCCCGGAGAAAACCCACGCGGGCCCGGGGAGAACATGCAAACTCCACACAGGGAGGGCCGGAGGTGGAATCGTACCCGCACCCTCCTAACTGTGAGGCCGACGTGCTAACCAGTGCGCCACCGAGCCGCAGGATCTGAAAACAAAGGGTAAAAACAAATTACCTTCATAAAACGTGTCTCCATGTACTAATGCATCTGTATTTGGTCTAAACATCAATTTCTACCGCCAGTGCAATATTCATTCTCATATACTCGAAAGTAGTCACCTGTGCAAAGCAGCCAGCAAATGATTAGCAAGGACAATTACCCAGAAATGACCTGGCAAACAAATAGAGTAAACAAAAAAGCATCCATTATCGTAACGTACACCTTGTTTCCAATTGGGGATCTTCGTCCAGGGCTGCTGGCAGATGTAAACAGACGTAATGGAATGTTTTTAATGTAGTCCCACATGTAAACTAGGTTCTTGGACATGCTAACAGTCCAAATAAAACCCACATGGTTTCTAATTAGCTGGACTCAACGATGAGCTAGACCGGGCGGCTGTTCAAAGAAAAACATCGACAGTTATAATCCAGAACCAATCAGAAATATCAGATGAACAGAAGTTTCAATTTGGACCGTCAATTTTCCACTCAGCAGTTGATAATGTGTTCTGAACTTGAAATGGAAAGGAAGCTCCAGAGGTTCTTGGTTACAGCTCAGCGTTTAAATCATAGCCTTCCTGAACACCGGCTTACTCCATTCACATCATTCATGGCTTCATTTGCCACTCAAAGCACGGTGACTTCTGAAGTCAAGACATGTACATGCCATATCTTATTCATGTCAATTGAGTGGTCGGGTGGCTCTTCTTGAAAGTCGGACGCAATCACTTTTACTGGTAAACACAAACTTAATGGGTGCATCTGACAAAGAAGAGTTGCTGCCGGAGAGGTTGGCATGTATAAAAAATGAACATCAAGGATGTGTAAGACACGGGCAAAAAGCAGACAGACAGAAAATCCTGCCATGTAGAAAATGTCTCTTACTAAAAAAAGGATGAGACAATATGCTCGGTTGAGCTCTCCGCAAGAAAATTATGCTCTCAAATTTTAGATAGCACTGGCCGTCTTTGTGTATCCTGACAAGTTGGAAACACATTTTATTTTATTTTATTTTATTTCACAGCCCCATGCCAAAGATGACTTTGTCACAGCAATACATTTCGATTATTTATACATTCCGATTCTGGTGTCATATCAAGTTGACTAAGGCGCTTTCGAGTTGATTTGTTAGAGAAACAGCTTTCCACTTCTCCCTGGCAAAAAGATTCAAATCCTTCAAGAAGTTGTTTAGGGGATTTTTGGACCAGGCTTTCTCCCACATCCCACCCACAAGCTTGTAGAATATGCACAAAACTCATTTGCATGCACAAGCTGGTGTTCAAGTGGGAAGTGAATCCAAAAAGTCGAAATAAGACAGAAAAAAAAAAGTCTCCTTTAGTAGTTTTCTTCTCTGTTCATTAGTGCAAACCTATAATGGATGCAGTATGAAAATACGAATATGGCTAATTGGGCAAGGCAGAGAGCAGTGCACACCACGTGAGGTCGACGCACAGGAACATTCATCCATGCTGAACATTTTTGTACATGCTGATGAACTCACAATCGCAAAGTATGTAAAACATTTTTTTTCTTTTAAAAGCATGGATTCTGGTCAAATGTATGCATGACATTAATTGAGAGCATCCATCCATGTAAGAGTCCCGAGAAGCTTAAGACAAAGGCCGATGACATTTTTGACGAGTCACCGGGTAACTAGCACATGCACTGCCCCCTCCCACCCCTTGAAATGTGTTTGGACCCCCCCAGGTACCAAACCAGACTTTGGTGTATTTCTGGACTTTTCCAGTATTTTCTTTTCATATTCCACCCATCCCTTGTAAGGAACAGGTGATAAATTTTCATGACTATTTATTAATACTTTTGCGGGTTTGTAAAAATTGTTTTGCAAAACGAGGCAAATTGTCTTGGCTTTTAAAGTTAATTTATGGAGATTTCACTTGATTACACAAATGTTGCTTTTGGCTAAATGCACCATACTGTGCTTGTTAATACATAATGTTTCTACTTTTACATGCTGGTTAGTGCTTTCCTAGGTGCTGATTGTGCCCACATTTAGACTTGGGACCACACAATGTGTAATCTATTTCTACCAACCATTTGAAGCAATTGTGTTAGTGGGTGTGTGAAAGAGTGGAGAACCTGCCAATTTTTTTTCCTGTGAGATGTACAAAAACTTTCATATGTGATTATTTTCGTTCCAGCAAGCGTTGACTATTGGTGATTTTTTTTATATATATATTTTTTTATATATTTGTTTTTATTAATGAACCAATGAAGCAGTTTGTCACCTGCCATTTTTTGTTTTGTATTTTTTAAAAAGTTCCATAGTGCAAAGTAGGTGGCAGATATATTAAAATCCTTTATAGCCAATTTTTTTCCACACACTCAGCAGACAGCGCTATGTGTCAAATCGTATACGTAGCGTCCCTTCTGCGCTCATTCATAAAACGTTTCATACTGGTGTGCTGATAATGTCACAACTAGATTTATGCAGTACGGGCAGTAGTCTATTCTCCAAATGGAACTGACGCAAGTTTATCTGTTTTATATGCTAATGAATTCAAACGGGCAAAAAGTCAGATTTGCGGTTCGACTTTTATCATGCCAGACAGTTCTACAAACAGCTCGGAGAAGTGAGAAGACTAAGAGGTCAATCGCATTCAATTGCGGTTGCCCTCACCCTGCATTTAACAGGTCCGACTGACAAACTGGATAACATGTATAGAAATAAACAAATAGAGGGGGGAAGGGAAATCAATGGCATTCATTTCTCTCCCTCATTCACATTCACACAGTAGGGCCCATCGCTCTCGGGCGGGTGATCTTCAACTGATTTCTTGGCGCTCGTACCCATCAGCGTATTTTCACCGTCATGTATCAAAGCTGTCGCGTGTATGAATAAACCCCCAAACCAAGACGTCACAACCTGGCAGAGCCCCAGCGATATTGAGGAGCACATCAGGAGTAAGCGGGGGCCACGGTGCTGGAGGGACTTGCATGGGATCATCGCGGGAGACGACGCTATACATCAGCAAGGACATTGGCTGTCAGAGCGTGAATAGGTTTTGTCATGAATGAACAACTACCAGAAATGTACAACGCGAAGAAGAAGAGAGCTTTGCTTGCATAGGCCTTTTCATCTTCTGTGAGACTAACTTGGGAGAATGTGTGGATGTGCAGAAATAAATGTTTTTTCTTAATTGGAAAAAATGCGTAAAGACAGATGCATGTTCACTGTGATATTTGGGAGACAATGGAAATCGCTCTACTGTCTGTCTATGTAAGTGTCGGTTTCTGATGTGAGCTTGGCTTTTAGAATAAAGAGACTGTGTCATTAACACGATCGTAAAATTAAATATTTTTATGTAAAACGTGTAATGTTAATATTCTATGCATTTATTTTGTTATTTTTGTTTATTTTAATAAATAACAGAAGAAGGTGTGGGTTGTACATTGGGGTTTTATGTGGCCGGTGAATGCAAGTATTTGAATCCACTTCACGGGTCTTTAAAATACCAAAATTACAGAAACAAGTTCTTTTTTGAGCGATTATAATCATTTTTGTTACTAATACTGAGTAGATTTATTAGTACACTTTACTAGTACAATTTAAATTTCTTAATAGGTCAAGTATTAAATGACAACAGTATTTTGCTGCAAGTGAACGTGAAAATAAACAGTTTGCCGGATAAAAGTGGTTCATAAAGATTGAGTCCTCCATCCCATAGGAAGAAACAGTCCATGCTGTGAAGAGGTGGGTGAGAATTAGAAGGTGAGGAAGCTGGGCTGAAGTGGGAGTGGACATCAAATCTTGCTTGTATACTTGCGCCACACTCCAAGCATACCACCTGCTGATTTCCCGTCTGCCTTGGCACTGCCTCTCCTGTCAGTTGGCATCCCATCCAGGGAATGAACGCAACAATGGTTTGGAAGGCTAAGCTGACGGTGGTGTCAAAGATGAGCTCCACCTCTCACTCCTAAGCTTCTGCTCTCCTGAAACCTTTTGACCTTTGAGTCTCACTCATTGATGCCATTCGTTCACGCGTGAACACAGGCGACACAAACAATCCGAAAATGTTCTGCCCAACCATTCCAAAACTCACTGAGCCATATAAAGAATGTTATTTTTTTATGTATATATGCACTCAAAAGCCACAGCATAAGGTGATGTAATTTTTACCCTGTCATGAGCATCACCTCAGCTTCTCTATTCTTGACAAAAAAAAAAAAGAAAACACAATTCTTAAAATTTCGTGGTACGTTCCATGGAAACATATGAAACAAAGTGAATAAAAACGAATTAAACGACAGACACCATCAATAATATGTTCTCAGAAACTCTGAAAAACACTTCAAGGAACTCTTGAAGATAAAAATTAATTGTCAACCACACAAGCTGGGCACGCAAGATTTCACTACAAAGCTAAGTACGGTTGATGGAGCTATTCTTTCATCTCACTGACGAGCCTGTCATAAGTGAAAACAACCTCCATCTTCAATAGAGGTCAGGAAAACTGTTTCTTTGGAGGCCCTTCTTCAAGGAGCTCCAACTTTCTTTCTAAATCTGTGCTTGAGAACGAACACCAGCTGTCATAGTCCAGAAACGACATGTCAAAGGTGCTAGACATACAAAGCCAGAGTATATTAATGAAATTCCATTGGGAATTGAGTTAATAGGGAGATTGTGGACTTGATAGCTACGCCTTTCCATTCATCACCATGTCCTCTGCTAAGTGCAAAGTTACGTCGTCCACTGGGGAACGATTGGTTGAGCGGGACTTCTCATCTGCATCCCTGATCATCATCCACCTCTCTTGGGGTGCCATTGTGTTCTCTCCTTCTTCATTAAGATAGACCTTAATGGACTTTTTACACTCCTCAGAGTGCCTGCGTAGAGCGATAGAACCACGAAGATGTGAAAGGGCGCAGGAGCTATTGGATAAATGCGTACTTGCGCTTCTAAGAGGTGGTCAGAAAGGAAGTAACGACTCTCATTCAACTTGTTGATCCATTCGGAGATGGACAAATTAGAAGAACGGAAGTATTATGGGCAAGCAATGGCAATGTCATCTTGCGTTAGGTTTTTAATGCTCTGCAGGCAAAATTAAGGTCTCAACCAGAATAATAATAATGAGTTTACTGAAGTATTGAAAATTGACAGATGAACGCAAAAAAAGTCATGGTTGCATTTGGTACTGCACCTCAGCATTAACTGGACAAGCAATTACAAATACATCACAGCAAGAAGTCATTGTACAGCTCATTACTTCAAGTCTGAATGGCTGAAAAGAGAACAAAACATGATGAATAAGCAGAGCATACTGAGCTTTTCTTTTTTTTCAGACCAGCTTTGCATTAAACATACAGTGACTCATAAGCCAACCTCTTGTATGACAGATAATGAATTAAATTAGGTAGCTCATTAGCTAGCGAGTACGTGACAGACAAGCAATTTGAGGTGTTTTTTCTGGCTTTAACGCTAACAAGCAACATTGTTGCTAATCTTTCAAAGTGTGCTGGAAAGCAGAAAGAAATCAATTATATATTGATAAAGAGCTCTTCCAAAAGAAGTTGGTAAATCACAGTGACCTTTTAAAATGATAATTATGAAAAGAAAGACTTCAAATAAGTAAATAAAAATAAAATAAGAAATAAAAACTTCAACATGAATTGTAATATAAAGAAGGTGCAGCCATTAAAACATTGTACAATGGCATTAAAAAGGTCTATTTTTACGATGACCTGGATTGCATTGTGATCTCGAGACCAAAAGATTACTATACTCATGTTGCCTAGCAACTTGTGCTGTGGACTCCTTGAGCCAAACCTTGGAAGAAAGTGGCCATATGACTAAGTGTGAGCTGTTTGTTTTTATTTTGTGGCAATACTTCCAAAGGAAAAGGATCAAGACTATCTTTTTTTTGTTTTTTTTCTAACCACGATCAAAATGTGAAATTTCTTGTGTTCAGTCTCAATTGCTTGTTTTTCTTTTCACTTAAGTGGAACAACACTTAAGTTGCACACTTTTTCAACTTTGGGTGTTGCTCCTCTTTAAATCCGCTGAGATAAAGCTCGCCACACTGTTGGGCCCACAACTGAGCTGAAAACCAATAAAGAAGAAGCTTCCCTGACTTTTTGCAGCTTTACCTGTGTCAATTCCAGTGTTTCTGAAGTACATAATCCGTGACATGGGACTCTGATCAGGCACTTGTTTATGGTGCTGCATTCCAAGTTTAATCTGCACGGGAGATATCAGACAGAATCTTCTCGGGGTGATGTTGAGTGGCTCGCCGAGTGTCTGATCGTGCCTTTGTATGAATAGTAAGGGATTAGTGAAGAGCAATTCAGTGTGGAGCAAGAGAAGCGGGGAAGGGACAAAGCGAGATGTGAAACCTGCAATATAGGGACTGAACGACATCTATGGTCATTAGTACATCTTGTACTGAGAAGAAGAACTGCTCCAGACAGAAAACAGGTCGGTGGACGGCGCAGTCAACATACCTCGACCACGCAAGGCTCCATTTTTGGATTTGAGCTTTGTGTTCAACACCATCATCCCTGAAGTCCTCTCCTTCTCCTGCTCAGCGTGTCTCCAGCCATCTGCCAGTGGAACTATAGCTTCCTGACAGGCAGGATACAGAAGGTTGATGCATCATCAACACTCATCATCATCTTCAAACAAGGGTTTGAGTTTCAAAGTAGGGTTAGCAGGTTTGTTTTATGTCTGAGCAACCATGACATATTTGACTGATAGACAATTCAGTAAAATGTCAATGAAATTGAGTAATACCAACAGTGCAGGCATGCGACTTCCATGTAGTCATAACAATTAGACAAAAAAAACCAAACCTGTGATATAGAAGCCAAGTGACTGCATGGTTTTTCAAATGGAGGCTTTCCCCGAGACCCGACTGGGAAGGAGAGCCGAAACACAACAAAATGAGGGGAAAGACACAATGAAATGCTAATATACACTGAAATTAATTAAGGGATGTCAAGTCTGATTTAATCTGACAGGGAGGTAATTTGTCTGTCTCTGTATGCCTGAAGATGGCTTTGTGTGTGTGAGATGTGTTTGGTGTGTGTGTGCATTGGATTTGTAATTGCTTTGCGCCAATGAGGGCAACTTCCCTGAGTGGAATGTGAGTGCAAAGTGAGCGTTTTTTTTTTTTTTTTTTTAAACGTGCTTACTTACAACTTTAAAAATGATGCATCAGCTGAAACAGACAGGTAAAGGACACATAGCGAAGTCACAACCCACAGAGAATACACGCATGAGGAAAACCAGCTGTTCAACCTCCAAACCCAATCCGGGGTTGATTCTTGGCAAATGCAAATTTCTTTCAGACGTTATGAACTTTTTACATCCTTAAATAAGTAGCTTGCCATATTTGTTCAAACAGCCAGTATGTCCTAATAGTAATGCATGAGGAAATAAAAACTGCCTCTGTCTCTTTTTTGATATGGGGGAAATCACTACGCCCGAGGAAAAACTATCAATGAGAACCAGAAGGCATGACTAATGAGGTGTCAATCATTTTCCGAGCTTGTCGAAGCAAAGGTAATTCAACCAACAATATCTAGCCTCTTCCTCCACTGCAAATGTTTTATTCTGCTTCTGCAGTGGTGTTGATGTGGCGTTGGATATTTTTACAGCTTTTCAAAGAGCTTTTTATGTAGCCACAGCCATAAGGTCAAAATATCTGCAACCTGTAAACGTTTCAACTTAAATCCAACCATGACCTAGAATGTGTGAGAAGATCATTAATAAATACGATCCACACGGAATCAAGATCTAAAACTGCGTATCTTCTGCTGGCTGCTGGCTAACCCAAATACAGGTTCTTTTTTTTTTTTTTTGGAGTGAACATTTGAGAGTCATAATGTCTATCAACTGTGAAAAAAAACAAAGCCTTTGAATACTCTAAAGTCTTTATTAGCACTTTTCTTACTGCTGCGTGTCAAACTGTCGTCTCTGAAAAGGCGTTGGCGGGATAAAAACGGAACTTCTAACTTACTACAACAGAGTCCAAATAGAACATTATGATGTGCCTTTTTTTTCCCCCCCTGACTATGTGAAAGGACACAATTATGCTCCTGCTGTAAACCAACAAAGAAGTGTCTTCAAGTCATTATGTTGCACATGAATAGTGCCGCGTAATTGCAATGGAGAGTTGATGTGAACAATGACGCCTCCTCACTTAAGACTGCTGCTTAATTAAAATTCAACATTGCCCACAATTGGTATCATTTATCACTGTGCCCGCAGTGGTATTTTCTAGAAGAGGAAGTCACTTCATTCCTTGCCATTAACTCAATAGACATGAGGAATTTATATTTTTTTAATGTCGTGGCTTTGACTAATTGTAATGCTCATATCGCTCTTAAATGGAAATTATTAAATTTTTGTTATGGTCATTGAATGCAGTCTATAAGTTTGGAGGCATTACGTGCTTTTTGGTGTGTGTCGCACTGATGTAGTAAATATGTTGCACGCGTACACAAGGAAGATGTTTTAGATAAATGCCGGACTGCCCAGTGAAAACTGAACCAAAGGTTGAACAATGTTGAATTCAAACCGACTATTCAGAGAAAACTTTATTTGTTGGATGGTGTTGGATCTAAGAAGTGTCACATTTAATTTAAATTGATTGTGCTGCCTTAATTATCCAGATGTTGGTTGCAGTAAATCAAAATGTGAGACGTGAATTTGAATTATGAGAAAGGAATATGATAGTATTTGGAGTTGAATTTCCAAATATAGTTTCAGGTTCACTTCAGGTTCACTTTTCCAAAGCAAAATTCAAAATCACCCATATTTCAATCTATAAACAGAAAGCAGAGATAGTAATTCATCAAATTTTGCAATACCTTGTGTATTCCTAAAGCGGCTGTTGGCTTCACAGACAGACAGCCATGAAAAAAAAAATCCAATATAGTGTTTCATAATAAAAAGTCTCAAGGGGGATCGTGGCACTGCTTAGCAGGCTTTGTACCGTCCGTTCAATCACAGGCTGCCAACATGCTGGGATTTCGACGCAGGCTGCACCCGCGCCGCAAGCAGGCTGAGAAAAAGTGATAAAGGCAAAAAAGTAAATTCTATTGGTATATATGCAAACTGTTGAATATGATCATCTGAAATGCTGTTGGACACATACATGGTGCACCCACTGAACATTGGCCAGGTTTGTTGCTGTGACAACGAAGGACACGCTCTTTCCAATAACACTTATTATTGAAATCAAAATGAGTTTACAGAGCTGAAAAGGCGTTTCGGCAAAGATTGATGAACTGTCAAAGTGCTGTGAAAGGCTTTTTGCGTAGACGCGCGTCAGTCAATCAATTTGCCCAAAGACCCTTGGAATCATTTGCATTCAACAATACCGATCATTCTTCACATTTGATGAAAATCTATCCGCTTTGTGTTGATGTGTAAAAGTTAAGAGAAATGGCAGGAGCTGCTTGTTTTGATCTCACTCTATTACCTTCTTTAGGGGAGTTATTTGACAGGGGCTAAAGCTTCTTATTGGATTTGTGATGATAATTCCGTGAATACCCGTCATGCGGCTGATAATGTCTTCATGCTTGAGCAGGAATCAGACCGTAAAAACAAAATATTGCCTTTATGCAGGGTTTAGTCTTACAATATGTCTTTCTTGGTGGCCAATTTGGCAATTCCTGTAAAATTGTATTACAAATCCATGCTGGCCCCAGTAGACAATCCGAAGGGTCACTTTCAAAAATGCCAGCAATAAATGACATCGGCATAGTCCGTCTTTAAATGTTGACTGATCTTTATTTATATTGAATTAAAAATATAGTTTTGACAGATTCATGTAACAAAACAGGAAAACACGGAAACATTTTTAAATGTTGTTTCGACAGAAATTTACCAATGAACCAGTAAAAAGAAACTATTTCTGCCTATAAAGTAGTTCCTGGTCATCGTAATACAGTGTGTGTATTATATATATATGTATATACACATATATATTTATATACGTATATATATATATAGATATATATATCTATATATATATTCCGTGAAAAGTGTACATGAAAATGACTGTGAACTTTAATGAACTGCAAATAGACATATTATCTTACATTAGGCTGGGTTTGCTGCCAAAATAACTTGTGCAAATATTTATATATTTCAAAAAAAGTAATAAAAAAAACTGTAGTAAACCTACCTTATCAGGCGGAGACATTTAATTGAACCAAAATGTATAACCCCCAATGGACTCTAACATTTAAACATAATCTCAGTAGTCATTAGTTTACAGTGTATTGTAAAAGCACTTCATACACAGTTTCTATTTACAACACAAGTTGTGCTTCATTCTGATTGGAAAATTGTGCATCCACAAAGCGGTTGAGAAATAACCCTAACCCTCCTGATAGTTGAAACTGTAAATTTATAACTAATTATGCAACTCTGAAATGAAAGACGTGCCCAGTAAACCTTGGTGCCCCAATCTATACCGCACCATTCATTCGGCGTCTTCTCACTTGTGACTAATGTACAAAATACCATGCAAGATCATATGAAGATGTCAGAAAAATCCTCATGTCAAGAAATTATTTGAAATATTTTTCACACCACATATAGAGTGAATACAGTATATAACTGCAATTATTGGTGAAGCACAAACAGTAGTTTTCAAGAGATTATTCTAAAAGACCAAATTTCAACAAAATGACGCTTCCCTTTTTGAGAGGATCATTCAATGTCCCTCTGGGTCGTGATATTATATTGCTACAGAAATCCGCATTGCACTCATGTGTGTACTCACCCCTGAAAACAAACATTGCAAAGTGATATTAAACTACCCAAGGAAATCCAACCTCAAATAATCAGAGCGTGGATTGCAATTGTTGAGAAAAACGTATATTGAATATCTGTTAGTATTGCGAGGGCATCTTAAAACAATACAAAATGTCGATAAATACCATTGAGTGAATTATGGAGAATATGTGAGTATACCACACACATGATAATAATGATAATAATATAGAAACTGCAACAAAAGTGAGCAATAGCGGAGGTCACAGTTCACCAATTTGTGCTGAAAGTACAATCCCACAATCACAGGGAGATGACGGGCTAACAAAGAGACCCTGCAAGCATTTTTGAAATTTCTCAAATTACGCTTACGTAATATATATATACTGTATATATATGTAGATTCTAAAGCTATTTACAGAAATTTAGCCCTGCAAAAAAAAAAAAAACAATCACACAAATGCAACAATACAAAGAGAAATATCGACAAAATCTTCAACTCGGAAAAGAAATTTCAGAGCTGTAACCTACTCAAGTTCTGTCAATGTATTTTGAATTTAACAGTAAGCAATGATCGGCAAATGACCTTAAAATATTTGTGATTAGGTTGTAACAAAAATATCCATGAATTTACAGTCGCACTATAATATAATTACATTGTAAAACTGTGCTTGGTCAAATGTGACTTTTGTGACGGCAGTGTATGAATGCCGACGTTAGAAATCATGTGCGGCTGGCACACACTTTGGATACATTTTATTTACAGACACAGATTGTTCTTGTAAAAAAAAAAAAAAAAAAAAAAAAAAAAGGACAGATTCAGTATTATGGTGCACTGGCAGCAACGATTCTTAAGTGATTTCGAGTGACCTTCTCATAGAAGAATTATGCACATTTCTAGTTTTTCCATGTAGACCATTTCTGTCATTGCAGACATGATGAATATAGAATCAACTCAACATCTTATCAATTTTTAAATAAGAATCACAGCCTCTCCAGAACCTAAAAAAAGATCCCATTATGTTAGTGAGTAGATACAGACAAAGAGTTGAGACCAATCAATTTGAAGTTAAGTACTATTTACTCGAAGTACTCTTTCAAGTGAAATCACCGAGACGCTGAATCGGGAACCAGTCGAGGTAAGCAAATTGTTTGTATACAATCAAATAATAATAATAATAATAATAATAATAATAATAATAATAATAATAAAACCTCTGTTTGCAAAAGATCTTCCTTCCAGTTTCTTTTAGGATGCTTATAAGGAATGGAGGCCTCAAGCCTTTACACGTCTGAAAGCTAATTAAATTTGAATTACAAAAAAAAAAAAAATGGCTTCTTCAACAGTTGACTTGTTTAATACAAATATAACCACGATGATCATTTTTATTGCCTGCTATATCCTTGGAATTGGAAACAAAAACATTTTATTCCCTCCTCCGGATATCTATACATATTCTCCTTCCTCTCTAATAAATATGACCGTAAATCTGAATTAGTAGATGAGCAGAACTAAAAGGGTGTTCGGCTATAAAAACACGGATGTAACAGCCAAATTTCACATTAAACAATGTCATCATCATCATAAAACCGAGTATATCTTTCTCCTGAAAGGTAAGCAAGAGAAGAATGACATTTGCATTGCACTGCTTTCACAACACCGATGCATCGTTTCTCGGATGCTAATACACAAGTCTCATACTGACTGTGAGATTTCAACCTATTGCCTGTCGTTGAGGGTTTCTGAATGGGCGCAATGGATGACATGTTGGGAAGTACAATTTCTTCCAGGGAACCACAAGGAAAGTGGATAAAGTAGGATTCGAAAAAAGCTAAAAGCCACTTGGTTGCAGGAGAGCCCCAATTGTTTTTTTTTTTTTTTTTTTTAAATCCATAAGACTAACCTTTTTTCCCCCTCATTGAGATCCATTATGGAGCCTTATGCTGACTCTCAACAACTGATACTTACATACGCGAGTGCCAATAACACCTGATGCCTAAAATTGACTTATATAACCACATGAACAACTTAGCATACAAATTATGGACTTGCTCTTTCTTTGGAACTAGGAAAATAGAAGAAAACATTTGGGGGTTTGTCTGTGAGAATTTATGTCCATCCAGAAGAATATTTACCTTTATAGACCGTGATTGGTCCACATTGGTTTAGTCATGCTGCGTACAGAAAGGATCTTTCCCAAAACCAAAGCACTTAGCTTGTGAATTTAATATGGAACAACAGAATTGAACCGAGACTGTGATTGATGGAACGCTAGCTGGATAAAACTATTTTGACAGATATATAATTTATTTATACTAGGTGCTCTTTTATTTTCTATTACCAATCTTCATGGCTGAGTGGCAAGAGAACAATAAGGAAAAGTAGATAAGGTTACTTGAGTCAAACCCGTAATCCTTTCAATGCTTTCCGCCAGACGTTAAGCTAAAGATACATAAAATTGCACTGACATTTATTCAGTGTCGACCCTTTCTGCGCACAGCACCTGCGTCATGGTATAAGAACACGTATGTACATCCGTCTGACAGTTAATGGAGGTTCTCTCCAAGAATACATTTAAGGTGGCAATGGGTTTATCTGAAACGTGAAGACATTTAGTTATGAATTCATGTTTGGCGTGTCGAGGCTGGCGGCATGTGACCAGAACAATACTGCATGTGATAAATATTTGAATTCCATTACTGGTGCAAACAAATGCAAAAGAAGTGTGTGGGTTTGCAGCATCTGGGCTTTAGCATGACTGCAGCTTTTTGCTGGGAGGTCACGACAACTCTGCGGCCTTGCATCATTTTCACAGGCTACTCGCAAGCAATGCCAATGTGCGCTTGCTGCCATCAGCAAGTTCAACTCCGTGGGAAGTATTCGCAAAAGGCGACTGGGATTATTAGCGTATGATTAGGAAAGTAACAGTTTAATGAATGAGTCATGGCAATTATCCTCTCTTTGGATTTTTGGATCGTTTCCACCTTCATCAGTAATTTTAGTGATGGATTACTTTTGTCTCTCTGGACATACTAAACTCAGTACTGTTGCGTTAAAAAATAAAACGAAATCAGAACATTAGGGCTGTGTAAAAGAAAAGAACGTTTCGTAATACTGCTAATGTAGCACTGTCGGTACATGCTGAGTCTTTGAGTCGGGATGAAATCACAGAGGCGTTTGCACCGGGTACAAGAAGAACCCAGTTGGAGAATGTTTGCTACTGTGAGGGTCGCTCAAGGCTCGTACTCCCGCTTTCGGCGTGCTACAGGTGGGCGACTACACCACAGTGTTCCTCTGTCTGTAGGGCGGGGGCGGTAACACATTGCCGGCTTTCATAGCCGCCTCGGACAAGTATTCCTGGTTTTCAGCAAGGGCGGGGCGGATGCGTCCATTCTGCCTGTAGAAGAAGCGTGTGCTGCAGTCCTGCAGGTACTCGGGGTTGTGCAGAGAGCCTTTGGGAGGGAGACTGTGCTGCCAGTATTCAGGATTGTCAAAAGAAGCTTTCTTGCTTTTCTTATCCAACATGATGGTGCCGCCGGTAATGCCTGAGTGCACGGCATGTCCCGTATGCCCTGGATGGAGCGTGTGTGACGGATACGCAGGGTGGGGGAGGTGGCCAGGGGCTAGGACGTATCCAGAGGAGGGGACTGCGTGGCTTGATGTTGATTTGTTGACTGTCTGTGATACTGTCTGGGCAGCGGAGGTCCCTGGGATAGCAAAAGATACGGTGGTAGCTAATCCGTTCTTGTCCCCGGGGTTAAGAAAGGTATTCAGGTAAAGTGGCTCGTTGATGTATTCATCGTTCCTGTGGCTGCCGGATGTGCCGGCGGCAGAAGCGGCCATGGCCATGTGCAGAGTGTGGCAGCCTCCGCCATCAACGACCGCGTTGGCATCTCCATTTCTGCGACGTGTTATGAAAGGGTTCTCCTCGACAGGGTTGATGTACTCTGCAAACAGGAAGAGGATTTATATTAGTTTTTTTTTTTTTATAAACCCGCAGAAGTCAAAATTATGTGAGGTCCTGATGTTTTGGTAGTTTACAAACAGCCTAGAGTTCCTACTGAAAATTCTAAACCAATAAAAACATCGACCTTCTCTGTTTCCTTTAATCATGTATAAGATGTACTCACCCTGTATTTCTTTATATAAAAAAGAAGCTAGCTAATAGCTAATTAAGGTAACCAAAAAGAAACCTCATTCAATATGTAGACACTCACATTTGAGTAACTAGATGATGTGATGCTGCAAAAAGGTTTGTATTAAAAACGACATGAACGTAAATTATTTAGTAGCTTTCTGCTGTCCGGATTGTTTTGTTCTCTCCCTCTAGGAAAAAAATGTAGATAAAGTGTGGCTAGCTGTCAAAAAATGGAAATGGTTTCATCTTTTTTTCAAACGTGTTTATCCACCTCAACCTGCTGATCCTTTGCTAAAGTCTCCTGGCACACCACATCATTTAAAACCAATGTAATAAAGCGTTTGATGATGACTCCTCACTGCATATATTTAGTTCCGCAGAAATGTGTCTGCTCATTACTGTCAAAGTAACCTGAATGCTTTTTCTCTCTCATGGTACTCGCAAAGGGATCCTGTTCCTTCTCCCCCTTGGCACCTCGTTCTGCAAGCAGACCAGTTGGGTCGGCACTGTAACGCTGTCCGCCGCAGTCCTCCCGCCCAGCTATTGAATAAAAGAAAAAAAAAAAAAAAGACATAATGACCGACTTATACCGTCATCTTAATCTAGATGATGGAAGCGCAGTGTTAAAATGGAGGTTTGAATTATACCGACCCGTCTCGTCATAAAATAACATTCTCAGCAGGTTTTTACCTTGTCCTGTAGAAAGTGCTGATCCAGCACCAAGGACGCTTGATCTCGGGGAGGCTTGCTTCCTTAAAGTGCCGTTACATCGTGGATCGTCCTGTTTAGCACGGACAAATCCACCAGCGGTCTGCCCTCCCGAGGCCAGGTCCGGGGAAATCAGACAGGCGCCGCTGACAGGCGGAAGAGAGACCACTCTTTGGAGGGTGGCCATTGTATCCTGCCTGCTAAATTTAGAATCCTGGCAGCAAAACTGGTTTTGGAAAGAAATAAGGATAGAGCAAAATGGCAGGAATTTTAGATGAAAATATATGATGAAAAAAAAAAGCCGGAACATATAAAGAATACGACAACATCACAAAATATACACACACACACACAAAAACGGAAATCAGCGTTTTCTTATTAGTGTTATTTCTATTTTGAGCTGGGAAGATCAGCATTCATATCTGTCCTTTCGGAACAATTATTACAATAATCGGTTAATCTGTCGATTATTTTGTCAATTAATCGATTAATCAAATGATTATTTTTTTTAATTTCTATCCAATGATTAAAAAACAGGCCATCATTTCACCAGTGCAGAAAATGCATGTAATAGCAATATAAAAACAATCCACTCATTCATTATCTGATTCGCTTATCCTCACCTCCTAATTAAAAAGCATAAAAAGTAGCCCAGAGCCCGTAATCCTAACATCTGTGTTCCCTTATACAGCAAGGATCTTTGAATTTCATCCCATTGCTTTACAGTCCACATTTCCTTCACTATTCCTACTCAGCTTCAGCCATAATTTATTTTTCATCCTCCTCAGACACCCGTAACTTTTCTGTATAACACGAGAACATCTTCATGGACAGAGGCAAATCGACAGTACCCTTTCAAATGAGACATAAGGCAGTCAGCTTTGCGAGTGTGCGATACGAAGCGATGAGTGAAACACAAGGAAGATTATTTCCTCCGCTCACATCGCTACTCGTGGAACGCCCGCAGCTATTAGATAGAACTAGCGAGCTCATGCCGTGCTCTAATCTGTCTGTTGCTATGCTGGCGAGATCACTTCCGCTTCACATTTTCATCATTTCAAAATACCTTGCTGGGGTCCATGTGTGTTTGGGAAGTATATGTCAGAGGTGGGATATTCAGGGAGTGTGGCACCACATACTCCTCAGCATCCATCAGGTCTTCCAGCTCTTCTTCATCCAGGAGGCTTTGAAAGAACTTGCTATCGTTTGGACTTGGCAACTTCATACGGTCATCGCCCTAAAAACAAAACCATATGTCTGTCAAAATGTCTCAGATAAAGAGCCAGAGCTGAATTAACTTTGTCAAACAGTGATCGCCTCTGATGGAATTTCCTTTTCATTGATCCGAAGGGAACCAAACACAATTAAGTGTGACAGTTGTTAAATTGACAAAAGGGAGTGAGCGCATGCAATTTGGCATACAGATTAATAATTTCATCCTTAAAAAAAACGACAGCAGTTTGACTACAATCCAAGGTGCTGGAAATATAAATGTGTTAAGGGCAGTTCATGTTTTCAGCAGATATAAATGGTATTTAAGTCTAAAACAGCTTTCCTTAGCAAATAATCATATTAACCTCCTTGACATAGTAAATATTTGAAATCCGTGTAAATGTTTGACTTGCATAATAAAGTCGTTGGCAGATGGACACGGTCAATATCAAGTTTACTTTCGATTATATTCATACATATTCATGCAGGTACGCGCATGGGGATTACTCCAACCTCTCTAAATTGAGTTAACATGGAGAGAATATCATGACTTCATTTGTAGTGATGAAGATTTTAATTCTTTTCATTAAGGTTCAGCGAATCCCTTGGGACCAAAGTGGCACATTCCAAGAGTCTTACATACTTGAATAACGAGGTATCTCTGCGGATCACGGGCCATCCTGGTGAACTCTGCCGCCAGCTCTCTGAACTTGGGTCGGCTGTCTGCATCAATCATCCAGCCTGGAGACGTGATGATAATGTCAAGTTTCAATACAACAAAGATGTCGATTGTTTGTGTGATTTATTTAATGGTTGAGAAAGAATATGCGGTGAAAAAGGAGATAAGCGTAGTTAGTTGTGAGCTAGGACCTCTTCTAGCTTTTGAGTGTGTGCCTGCTTGCTTGCCAGGTGGCTGCTGGTTCAAGGTGTCACCAAAAAGCAAGGTGACTGGCAGCCTGCAAGCTGAGGTGACACTGGCATGAAATCAAAGGTTTACGCCAGGGCAGGGTGAACAATCAATGAAGCCAACGAGCTAGTGCTGAGGTTACGGACAGCTCGGGCGACAGAAGTTGCACGCCTTACAAACTTTATCTGGTGCATTTTCCAGATAGAAAACATTACATATATAATATTTAGGAACGAAAGGCCACACCACTGATCAAAATCTTGATGACATACATTTGACTAAGACCATATAGACATCAATGGTGCAGATAGGCGGCTGTGGCAGACGTTCCCCTTTCTCCAGTAGGTCTGGAATATCTCTGGTTGAAATTCCATCATACGGCTTCCCTCCGAAGGTCATCAGCTCCCAAATTGTTACCCCTGAAATCAATTAGGGATAAGAAAAACACATTTCAAAGAAAAAACGGGATTAAGAAACGGACAACAATCAAGGCTACTTGACTAGAGGATACAAGAGATCTTAATATAGACTTGGTTGTCCCAAAACTAATGAATCAATCTTACCATAACTCCAAACATCACTCTGATGAGTAAACTTCCTGTAATGAATACACTCCAGAGCCATCCATTTAATGGGCATCTGTCAAGGAGAACAGTGATACATTACTTCAGTCACACACCAGGGATTGGCACGTTTCAATGAACTTGATTGGCAACCGATGACAATATTTGATTATGTCACAGTTACTGAAGAAGTGAGAACTCCATGACTGATATGAGGCTTATATATTCCGCCGGTCCCAAGCCTATAGACTACATTAAACTTTTTTTATTGGGTAAGTTTGCATAGAAAATTACTCATTAATTTTAAATCATTGTTATCACTGTCATGTTATCAGTCTGGTTGAAAACAATTATATATGTCAATGTATAATATACATTGACCGAGATGCCTATGGCTTTTGAATATTTATGAAAATAATGCATTAACATAGTACGGATTGTACTTTAATAAGATTCTTGGTACTTATAAGCGCAAGCGGCTATACATGCATTTCCCGCTGCCAGTTAGACTCCAAATCGAATGACATGCTGTTGCTGATTAGCGACGAGGCCCTACATGGCCGTGCTTCTGGCTGCATTAATGACCTCGTTGTTCCTCATTCCGCCTAGCGACTGTGAGCGTCTTCAAATCGCGGCTTGCAATCTAAACAGAGGGCCTGCCGCGAAACAAAAAGTGACATCTCACTTACTCTAAAGCACTTAGACTATATCTTTTCTCTGGTGTGTTTTTTAAGTTTGTTCAATTGTACAAACAGAGCTTGCATCATCCATCTTAAATTCTATGAGTGCTCTAATTGAAATGATTAAATTAGCATTCCATGAAAATTTCCATAATTGTCTTGTTCCATTTAACAGCCAACACCGGGCGTAAAAAAATGTAATATATATTAATTATTTGGTGTCTCAATTAGCGGCTCACTCATTCATGGCCGAGAGCAAATATTGCTTTCCACATTCTTAGCCTAACCGAGACTGCGCACAGAATATTGATGATATTTTATATTGACCTGCTTCTGATATGCAACATTGTGAAATTAAATCAGCTACATTTCTCATCCTGAACCTTGGCTTTACTTCTGTCGTATGTGTAAATGCAAGCGTTTATGATTTACCTTTCCTCCATCTGCATTATATTCCTTCTCATTAACATCAAGCAAGCGGGCTAATCCAAAATCGGTGATCTTGATGTGGTTGGGGGATTTCACCAGGACGTTGCGGGCTGCCAGATCCCTGTGGACCAACCTACGCTCCTCCAGATACATCATCCCCTGCAAACACGTACATTGTACAGTACATTTACTTTATATTCTTCTCATTCATATGCAACACGCAGTCATGCGGGCATCGATACGTACTGGCAGTGACCTGCACAAATGAACACATGCAAGATTGAATCCAGTTCAACATCGCCGTCTGTCTTGCCATCCTCATCGATGTAATGTGATACGACCGTCGAGACCTCATTAGCTTTTTCGTAATTATTGTTGTAATTATCATTACTACCACACTGTTATTTTCCCACAAATTCTCATCAATCAACAACCCGACTGTGGAAAATTGCAATAATGTGAACCTCCATAAGTGTCAAAAAAAAGAGTAGGCTTTTCAATTAAAACAGAAGCTATAGGAGGAAAAACACCCGTTTTACCAAGTACATTTCATAATAAATCAAGAAACCATCCAGTCTGACATTGTCTATGTTACAAGTTTGAAGTAATTATCTCCTTAATTAAGGCTATATATGATTTTGTTTGGCAAGTCAGGAAGCAAACATTGTCACTCCAACACAGTCATAAAAATGGTATAAAACTTTGTAGATTGTTTTACTTTGAATTCAATAAAACACATCTCATTTCTTATACAAACAAAATATGGCGGCCCCATCATATATACCGTATATACAGTAACTGTCAACGATTTGTAAAGACGTCTCTCTTCTCTCAAAATCCAATTGTATGCCTAGAGTTGCCAGTTGATGAAAAAGGCACCAGATCAGCAATGTCAGGGGACAAATCCTTTGGGGAGTACAGAAAATGTCACCACAACGCTATCTGTGTCACCAGCCAATCATCACTCGTGGAAACGGACCAACTGATCAATAAGACGACATTCTACTCCTGAGCTTTGTTGCTGCCCACAAACTCTTCATAACATAATTTTTTTTTTTAGTGTTTATTTATTTTGTCTGTTCATTTGGAAAATGTAGTTTTACTTCTGACTCTGCTTCAACTGTACAATAAGACGTAGCTGATCACATTTTTGACACAAATTAATTCATTGATCATTAGAAAGAGAGAGAGAGAGAGAGAGAGAGAGAGAGAGAGAAAGAGAGAGAGAGAGAGAGAGAAAGAGAGAGAGAGAGAGAGAGAGAGAGAGAGAAGATAATCCACAGGCTATCGCCATGCTAGATATTACACCTCAAGATGCACAATGCCTTTAAATCTTTAAATCTTTGGGGATAGAAGAGCAGCAGGAAGGAAAAATGTCACGACTTTGATTACAAGAGAATTTCCATCACTTATGTATTTACCAACATGTTATGAAAGAGTGGGTACAAGGATTGTTACTTCCCATTCATAGTCATGTACCAGGTCCATAAAAATGTTTGTACCCCACAAGATTAAAAAAAACAATTGAAAAGAAAGAATGAATGAAAGAAATAAGAAGAGGAAAAAAAAAGGAACAAACAAGAGGAGAAAACAAGTGCACATGTACGAATACTTTGTGCTCAGCCGCACAGTAGAAACGTTATTTATGCTTATTGCACAGAGTCAGAAGGAAAAAAAAAACGGCTCAACAATATTTCCCTCCAATGTGTTTTGGGAAGACAAATGTGGCGGTGAATAAAGTGAAGGGCTCGAGATCAAATCAATAGCAGAAGAGAGTGGCCAGGTAGCGCCCATTCTTCACAACTTGGCACTTCCCATTGCAGTTAATTCTGACAAGAAAATAAATACACAGAGGAAGCTGTCAGACATTCCAACGCCACGTGGGACACTCCTAACGTGATTCATGAGGAAACACTCCTAATAAGATTCAACACTCACTTTGAGACGTGTGTGTGACTTACTGTTTTTTGTGGTCACACTATCTAAACTGTTTTTCATCCTCAACGGGCAAAGAAACTGATTTGTTGAATAATCCAAATCACGACAACAATAAACGGAAACCTCTTTCACCACATCGTTATCAGGTTGTTGTGTTTTTTTAACAGCTCCTGCACTGATTTTAATCTTTGTATATAATGACACGTAATGTTTGGAAATGAAAGTTATTTGACGAATTGGAAGGATGAAAGAAAGTCTGGTTTGATTCACCTTTGGGAAATTCGCATCAACAAAAGACGTCGTTTAAGGAGCTTTTGTTAAATCTGATGAAAGTGACAATGTAAAATATACTTTCCGATAAAGATAACCACATTTTGGTCAAGTTACCCAAAAAAACTGAAGAACTATAGAAAATGGACGCATGAGTGTTTTCCTGTGGCCTCAGTTCTCTACTGTACAAACAAATCAATTAGTTTACTTGAAACATCTTCATTAAAGGCATTATTTCAGATGCAGCTTTTGGAGTGGATCTAATTTAATTGTGCAGATACAATATAGCTAATTTCATGGCTGGTGATTTTAAATCAAATTAATAAATCACCCTCCCTAGGTTTAATCCTTTAAAAGCAAAAGAGATTTTCTCGAAATACCAGAGTTGATTGAAAATAGTGCATTAACCAAGGTAGATTCTCTTTGAAAAAAATGTCTAACTCAATTTGTTCATAAACTAGGCCATCCGTGAACCGAGTTTATACTGTATTTGAACTGCTTCATTTACTCATTTTCATAAAGGATGACGGTATTTCTCAAACATACCGGATGTTTGGTTACTATTTCTGTGTGATCATATGACGAGTGAACATAATCGGAGATTTGTGGCATCGGTGCATCATTTGGCTGATGTAGCACACGCGTAATGAACGCCATGGATAAAAAAAGATCCCAGTGGGCATGGGAGAGGGTGAATCATTGTTTAAGGAATGAGGTGTGACAAATCAGACCAACGTGGGAGAGAAACAGAAATGATTACACAATACTGATGAAAGAAGCTTTTCTTTCAATTTGAACTAGCATGTCAGAATGGATTTAAATGATGCCGTTGGGGGAAAGCTTCAATATGAAGCAGCAGACTAGGTAAGCAGGAAGTGCGAAGGGCAGACTTTGTGTTGATGAATTTATTCCGTCTGATGAATGCCAAATGCAACAGATATAATTAGCAAGCCTACAGCACATATATTGGAGTTCCTACCCGTATGTGAGCGTCATCAATTTATATCTAAAACGACAGCATATAAAGACCACAACAAAGGTGGAAACAGCCCGGTAAATATTAATTCAGTCAGCTGACAACACTCAGCTCCCAAGGTATAGCCCAACTCATATTGTTCAATTTCACTTGCAGCCTGTTTAGACAGCAAACAGGTCGTGTCGAAATGTATTGCTCACACAGCCAGTTGCACCTAATTGTGGAAGTGATATAACACAGCCATGAAATAAATCTAGATTAAATGAAATAATTCTGAGAAAATGAAAAAGTCACAAGTCATGCCCATCTCTGTAGTAGTTTCTTCTGAATAAACACTAAATAAAGAAGTATTTCTTTATTAAAAAACAATTTAAAGAAATAATATTTAATTTCTTTTAAATAAAAAAAATGCAAATAACTTTCTTAAAATTCTTAAAATAATATCTAATTCATTTTAAAATATTTAAAAACAAAAAAAATGCAAATAACTGTCTTGACTACAAAATTGCCAAATTGAATCAAGCATCATTTTAATCCACGCATCTCTGCAGCGATGTTGCTTGCAATGTAACATCATGGGTGAAAAACCTAAAGGCCTTTTGATGAAGGTTTCTTGAAAGTTCAATGAGGTGAGGAAGATCCCCTTGCTTCCTGGTGGGAATTACCATCTCATTTCTTAATAGATTGACCCACTGCTGTGAATTTTCCCACGCTGTCAGAACCCATACCTTCACAATTGTAATGTTCTAATCACATTGCATTCTTGGAGCCTATCACTCTCTGGCAGTTCCATGCAGATCAAAGTACAAATTTTTAACATGGTAACTTCTTGACCATCTTCCTTGTTTATTTACAAATAATCTTCTATTAAGTTTACCAGAGCAATAGAAATGAACACCCACCCCAGAGGAAGAGAAAGGACAAATTCCAAAGTGCACAGAGGAATTTTTTCAGACCTACAAACTGTGTTCCAGACATTTTTGGCGTCTTGTTACTACGAGTGCGTGGCTGTTGCCAGAAAGCTGGTGTGCCAGGACCCTGCAGGCACATTTGGGATCAGGTGGCACATACAAACCATGAGCCAACAACATGACCTTGTCCTGCAAAGGCCAGTCCAGCCCGGTAATGGGGGGCGGGAGGGACTTTTAGAGTGTTAGAGGAAGCAAAAGCATCAGACACCAGATGGATATGTTAATACACTTGGCAAACGTTTTACGTACTACCATGATTTTCAAATTATTTTTTTTTCAATATTTGTTCCGCATTTGGAGATCTTTCCTGTGATAAGCTTCTGTAATCCAGATAGTTCCTTGAACACAGCGATAGGATTTATGCAATTAAACGACACCAAGAGACCCAAAGATGCCATCTGCTTGACATATTTAGCATTTTTATTTTACTGTTGTATCTGAAAAATAAAAGTTGGCCCATTCCCATAAAAATTAACGGCAAGTTAACTGATGTTGACGGTGCTCCTCGTTAATATTTTCGACATTTCACGTCAACGGTTAACATCAAACTTACAATGAAACACTCATCAGTAAATTATTTGTTTGAAGACATTACCATCTTAATAAATGCAAATTTACAATAAACCAGTCTAAGCCTTTACGCTAACTGCAGTCCAACTTTTAGTTTTTTTAATGAGAGGAAATTTTCAAAACAAGCCATATTCTAATGACATATTCTATTATTTAATGTAATAGTTCAGCATGTACTTTTAAATGAGCTATTTATATTTTTCCTGATGAAACGCCTTCATAAAATGACATTCTTAATCGCATCAGTTGCACATTGACTGTCACAAGCTCGGGTTATGACGAAGGTTGGCGACTGTTTGAGACAGAATCTATTTATACAGCTGTTCTAATTTCTTCCGGGCATTGGTACTGTTCTCTTTCTGCTGAGCTAATCGCCTTCTTGTGTTCAAGAGTAGGCAGCCCATTTTGGTTGTGCTTTCCAGCGAGGCAGCGTGGGGATAGCCTCAGGTTGTTTGCAACAGGGCAGACGAGTTGAAACACACTTTGCTTACAAACATTCACTGCGCCTGGTCGAAACAATATAATCTTTTTCTCCCACAAGAATGGGTTTAAAGTGTGAGGTTTATTTTGAAATAGATATCACAATGCAGTTTGTCCAATGCACTATGAATACTAAACGACTACCAGTTGTTATTCTGACCCTCTCAAAAAACAAAACAAAATTAGATGCACAAGTCAACTGCCACTATTGGAAAAAAAATATGTGGCATTATGGGAAAAAAAATTCTATTTGTAGCATTTAGCCTAGAATTCACCAATATATTTGAATGACCAATTATCTCTACTATGAATACGTTTGAATGACTTTGGATAATGTTCCAACGACATTCAAAATGATTATTTCCACAGTGGCGGTACCTCGCCTTCCATAAAATACAACACATTAAATATACGCTTTGCTAAAAACACCAGGCATGGGAGAAGAACTGCCCTGGGCAAACAGAATATACAACACACTGTCTATGCAAATTGGGAATAGTGGCAAAACAAATGCAGGCCATCTTTCCAAGTAAAGCAACCAATCGGAACAGTCTAAGACGCATTTGTTTATACAGCTGCACAAAGCAGACGCTGCAACCTAGACTAAAGTTTTCATCATTATCTGTGTTGTAAAACCCAATTTATATTTCAGCAAAAGTGCTCATTTGACCACCGCTATGTATTCCAGATCATTTGTCACAGACGATCAAGGACATTTTGTGGCCAAAATAGAGGAAGTCCATGAATGTGAACATCTGAATGGACAGTTGTCACATTGCAGGTGTGTTTGGTAAGCTTGAGAGAAGCTGAGGTCAAGAAGAGAGAATAAAATATTCTACAGCTTCTTCCTCTGAGCCTTGAGATGTGTCGCTGTGTACGTGCCTGGATGGACGAGTGGGAGAGTGTGACACCTTTGTAGCCAACTTCAGTCATGCGAGTTTGAAATGTTTCTTTGGTAAAAAAAAAAAAAATAACAATGTTGAACTGAAGAGCCAATTAAGGAAACCAATAGTTTGGTGTCATTTGCTCCAAAACAACCTTGATCTCTAACAATTCAACAAAGCATCACCTGGGATTTTGAAAAAGAGCCGCAAGCAATGAAAAGATAACATTAAGCTTTTCAGATATGCTTGAAAATGTCCACAGACACCGGCGTTAAGATTCTGGTTAATGGCAGATTAAAATATATTGTCATGGAGACAATTCATGTATAACACCTTTTGATAAATATTGTGCACTGTGATATAAAGTAAAACACCTAATGAAATTCTGCTAGAGAAAATGTAAACATGGAGCAAGACACTTTGACTTGCTACTACAAAAAATAAAGAATACAAAGAAGAAAAAGCACAATGACTTTCAAATAAAAATTCAGAGCAAAAGCTCACAACTTCAATCCTGTTGAAGTAATTTGGATACTTAAAGGCTTACATGCCCATTGGATATGTAAGCTGCTTGTACTCTCGTACATTTCCCACAATGCCCTACCTCATCTGTGTGTGTGTTTGGAAAAGACAGTGACAGACTGAAGGTCTGAGATACAGTTGCTGCCACGACAGCAAACAGCAATAACAAACTGTCACCACAGCGAGTTAGTGCTGGACTAATCTGTTTCTTTCTGTAATTTTTTTTTTTCTCACTGTTGAGGGAAATCTTAAAAGCTGCACATCTAGCAGGACTCAATTAAAAGAATTTATTGTAGTGGAGAGCTGGGTTGTATTTTACAGATTGATGCAATGGGACTTGCAAAGATAGTAAGTCACCAGTGCATGTAACGCTGTGATTTAAATTCTGCTAAATGTCGTAAAAACTGGGTGCTAAAAGCTTAAGAAAACAAAAGTCCTTGGATTCATGTGCAAACCAGTTCACACCATGCAAACAGAACATGCAAAGGCTGACTTTAAAGCACACCGTCCCACGGAAACGTAGCAAGATAAAACAGAATAACATCAAGTGTGCCTACATCACAGCGCTGATAAATCTGCTCATTAGTAGATCTCTTGAGGTGGTGATCATTACGAAGATATGGCGCTGGTGACAGAGGGGGAGCGCAGAGATTTACCTCTGGCGGTGAAGTTCTGTCACTTGGAAGAGACCAGCGTACATAACATAGTGCGAGCCAAACAGAATTGATGCAAACAAAGACGATGTCTTATTCGAGAAATTTGGGAATGTGAGTTCTGTTGGAGGTTAAACTGTGCATGAACTTGCAAGCAGCAAAGAGACATGATTCACCAATGAGCTTAAGGTTGGCTTTAAATCACTGCCATGTTTTTTTTCCAGAGACTCGCAAATGTAATTGAAATCCATCACCGATGATCAAAAGCGATGACGATACAATTGCAAATGTGCCTCATCACCGAAGATGCTGTAACAAATTTCTAAACACCTAAAAAGGTTTTGACGTTTACCTTAGCAATCTGGACACACCAGTTGAGCAACAGCTGTGATCCAATGTTGTCCTTATGCTCGTAGACGTAGTCGAGAAGGCAGCCGTGAGGCATCAGTTGTGTAACCAGCTGGATTGTTGGACTCAGGCAAACGCCCAGCAGACGTACCAAGTGAGGGTGCTCCATGCTGGCCATAATTAGGGCCTCCTGAAAGACATACATCAGATGTGTTTTATGATCATTGCATTCAAAAGCGCAGTTGAACTTGAACAGTTGAATAATGGAGCAAAAGAAAAATGTAGTAAAAATTATACGCAGGCATTTTTTTTATTTTTTTTTTATTTTGGTCAGTTTTTTTGCTGTGTGTCAAAAAAAGCAGTTCAAAGACTCAGCATATCCTGTTTACGAGTTAACCAGCAAAGATCACAAGGCTCCTTATTCTGTTTAAAGCTCAAGATTCTCCTGAAGCAGTCAGGTTCCACCCAAGTCAAAGAGTGTAGAATTTTATCTGATCGTAGAATTGTATTTTACCATAATGGATGGTTGCACAACAGAATTCTTGCCTTTTTGTTATGTAATAAATACACAATTGAGTTAGTCCCATTATATTCTATCTAAGGACGTTAACTTATGGGTTAATTCCTCACTAGCCAGCTCGTAATGTAACACGTGCAACACATTACGTTAATGCGCTTTTGTGCATATCAGGCAGAGCGACATGTTGTACGTGCGACACGTCTTGTAAAGCTCCGGTGAACACCGACAGGAGTGATATCACAAAAGAGGATTAATACGTTGCAAGTATCACAAGGCTTGGATAATAAGATGGCGCAGAGATAGGAGCAGTAGGATAAGAGGAATTTATGATATGTTTAGATGATAAACACAATACCAGCAAAGCATATTTGCTTATACTGTACTGGATACTTTACTGGATCAAGTGGGTGTACTGTATAACTATTCTTCTATGCTCTCATAAAATAAAATTTAGTTTCTCCTCTGGTTGCCAAAACAAGCTCTCAAAGCACACTGCATTAATTATAACAAACACTGAAGGACGGCCAAAGTAAGTGTAAAAAAAAATTGCGCAATTGGGTCACTTTCCGTATGTGTGTGTCAGAAGTGTGTGTGTGTGCTAATGAGAATCATTTCATCTGCATTGCATCATCACTAAGAAATAAGCTTGATCTTTTTCGGGTTTTCTTTTTAAAACAAGATGAACTGTGAATAACGAGAAAATGGATTTTAGTGAATGCGCAGTGGATGTGAAAATCTAACGAGTCATGACAATTAGAAATGAGGAAATTGTAACTGTATTTACTCACGTCCATGAACTCCACATTTGCCTTGGGCCCCGTGGCTTCGTTGAGGATTTTAATGGCTACAGGTATCTTAACTGTCTCACCTTCAGGAATCCAAATTCCCTAGAGAGAAATACAAACAAACAAACATGGAGCAAATGAGAGCTAACCCTTCATTTTTTTTTTTTATATGACTTAAGCGTAAACCAGAATATACAACTCTGAGAACAACCATTTCCACTTGGTCAGTTTTAAAAAGTTAACATATTGATTAACGTTAGTGACAATATTTCAGTCACACCCCTCCCATCCCCAAAAGCTTTATTCCTGAACACCCTTTTCCACTTTCATGTAAAATAACGGCTATGCTCTCTCTGTCTCAATTAGTAAATTGATCACTCCTCCACCCCTGTCACCTATTTTATCTCCTTCCTTTCAACCCGTCATACAAAATCCCACCGGGGTAGTCGGTACTCTGATGAAATAGTGCATGCTGAACGATTAAAAGTTATTTTGTCCTTCAAAAAGGGGCAAAACTATTTTATCATGTTGAAGGATCCAATTTCAACTGTGATTAAAGTGATTTAGCAGCTGCCAAAATGGTCAAATCATTTAAAAGAGGAGGGAGAATTCAAGTGGCTCTCAACTTTTCAACAAGCTTCAAATGAGTTGCGCTGCCGCCAGAACCCGCCCCCCCCCTTTCTCCCCACCCCCTCATGACAGCAGGCTTGACACCTCCACTAAAGTCGGGCTAATTATGGCGCACTGAGGTTTAATTTAATAAAATTGAACTGCGTTTCTGAGTAAAAACCGTCAATATTTCAGCAAGCTCATAACAGTTCATAATCCTAATTGTCCTGTGCTACTCTTTATTTTTACCACCCACTCCCACATTAATAAAGGGCTTTTTATTGGCTTAAAGACATTTTTAATTTTACCTCATTATTAAACCGTACCACATCCTGCCAATGGGAATATTACAGTGCTGTTAAATTCTGATTAGGGGCAAAAGAAGCAATGCCCACCTAAGACAAACATGCTACAAGTAGACAATTTGTTCTACCTTGTATACTGTCCCAAAGGCCCCAGAACCGAGGATCTTGACTCTTTTGAGTTCTGTCTCTTTCAAGATTCGTAGCTGAGCTTGGTTAGGTGCCGTCCCACTCGGTGTCAAAGGCTCCACCAGCTGACGAAACAGAACACAACACTCATTATTATTAATTACACTGCAGTGGCTGGTCAGTACTTTAGAAATGGTTAAAAATGACCATTACATAATTTCCAACCTTTGACTTCACACTGTTGTATCATCACTTCTCTTGTACAACAGAGCAATAAATACAAATGGGAGGAAATTAGAAAAGGGAAAAAAAAAGATCTTTACAGAAATAAAACAATGGGAAGGCAGCAGTGAAGAATCAGGCAGCTGACTTGCTTAGAGAGGCAAAATCACACATAACGGAAGCAATATAAGGAGGATTAGGGAAAATGGTAGCCGATATCCGAGGAGAGCGGGCGGGGAGGCAAAGATAATCACAAAGTGTAAATCAGCCAGACATGAGTCGGCAGCCCCGTTTGCCTCTGGCTGCTGGTTGTTACAGTTTGATTAAAAACAATAGCAATCTTTCAGTGAAACTGAATAATAAATCAACATCTGGAGGGAACCACACACAGACGCACACAAACAATCCCGAGTGAGCAAACAGGCTGCAAGGAGCTGTCCAGCACGGTGGTGGTGCTGCCGCACAGGAGGAGCTGTCCACATCCTCACTCTAACTAGTGGTGCTGAAATAGCACACAGGAGGAGCTGTCCACATCAGCACTCTAACTAGTGGTGCTGAAGTGTTGCATGCCATTTTGTCAACTGGGTTAAACAGCACATAAAAAAAGGTCCAATCAGCAGGCCGAATTTTTTGCTACTCTTTGCGGCTTACATTAGCTCGGCATCGTAAAGGTTCCTCCCACATGGCAGCGGATCATAACACACTTGGCTACTTTTCTCCCTAACTTTCCGCAAGTTCAGCAGTGCTCAACTTCCCGCCTGCTCTACCCACTCCTCCTTCAACCACCTGCTTCCCTTTGACTATGTCTGCCATTATCCACTGCCCTATCACTCTCCACCTCTTGAGGATCATCCATGGATGAAGCACCTTTTTTTCTGTAGGTAGACAACCACAATAGGAGGTCGGAATAGAAAATGTAAAGGTAATGTTCGACAGAGCTGCCACTTTTGTGAAGCACTGGACCAACCACAGCAAACGCCGACTTTATTTTTGAGTCTGTTCTCCTATAAGCACCTTACTCACCTCTGTTTCCAGGAAGCGACGAAGGGCTCGCTTCTTCTTAATATTGGTTCGGCGCACGGACACCGCCACACTCAGCACAAAGATAACCACCATGAAGAGGCTGCCAATCACCCCTGCTGCGATCAAAGGGGTTCTGAGGACAACAATTTGGCATAGCAAGAGAAGGAGGAAGCATGGTATAAATTAGTGGAATGGCTGAAGAAGGAGATTTTGTCATCACCGTTGTGAGCGTAATTACAGGTAGTGACACCACCTACTGTTTGTTTTGCATATGAAGAAAAACAAAAGAGACATGTATATAAGTGGGTGGATTGTCTCGATGTGTCCTGTCAGTGAGCGCTGACAATTCCAAGCTGTTCCCATGTGTTATGTAAAGTCATATGTTCTAATGATACGTGGTAGACAATGGATGGATCCAATGCCCTTTACGTGACTCAATAACGTTCCTGTAAATCTACATCACGTTATCTCTTTTTTTTCCCGCCACAGACAAACATCAACATCAGAAATATGTAACAAAGTCCATCAAAGAAGGCAGCCTTGATTAAATAAAATGATAAAGAACCACGGATGAGAATAGTCAATTTTACCGAGTGAATACAGAGTGACATCTTAATCAAATGTCCTTTCACTGAAATATTGGCCTATTGTGATAATGAATGTGTGATAAGCCGCTTCAAATCATGCTCAAAAGGCAACGCTGCCATTGGGCGGCAGATTTACAAGACATGTGACACCCAAGCTACTGGATGAGCTCGACGTTGAATGTAGCACAGCAACTGCTATCAGAGATCTGATAAGAGCTGATCCGCTCAACAGGTCAGCTGAGTTACATTCGGCTGCTGCTCCTTCTTTATCCTGTTAGCCGTGTGTCTCAGTGGTGAGCAGAAAAGTCGAGATTTTCATCAGTTCTCTAAAGCTTCCCCAGGATTTGTAGTTATCTACTTCACCATCATTTGCCCTCAGTAAAAGGATGCCTATTCATCAGTGAAGAAGCTGCTAAAAGTAGATGGGCAACAGGAAGTGAAAAAAGAAATAAGGTGAAATCACCCTCCCACTTGGTAGCTATAACAACTCCCACTCTTCTATAAAGATTTTCCACAAGATTTTTGTATATGCGTGATTTTTTTGTCCTTTCATACACACAAAGGTCAGAGGTCACCGATGTTTTTGTTGTATTTCACTCAAAAGGCATTTAATAGTACGAGTTTGGGTGAGAGAATAATATCAGGACTGGTCAGTCACGGTGATCCAATATCAATGTCAGATACCAGCCCGTATCAGCCAAAAAAGCAGTATCGGATGTTATCAGTCTATGTCCAAAATATCTGATTGGAATAAATAAATGAAAATAAATTAATACATGTATTGTTCCTGCTGATATCGTGTAGAATCGGTAGCTGATCTTGTGCTGGATCGGTAGTGGTATCGGACAGTATGCTAGGCTGCAAGAGCAGTATCGGATCAGAATAGAAAAAAATTGTATCTGACACATCTAATTCATGGGCATAACTGTTGGAGATGGATGTGATTGTCTCTATGTATTCTCTGCACAGCACTACAAGCATGCTGCGGTTTTGTGTTTGGACGGTAACAAAATACTAATATTGTACCTGTCCATCCAGCCAATACAGTCTTGGGGTCTTGGCCCAGTGCACCTAGAAAAACATAATGAAGGGAAGTTAAAAGATGTCTATAAAGTGTATGAGTGTGTTATGAGCATGGTTAAGGAACAAATTAAAATTAAATCTCAATGTGCCATTATATATTTCATTGGATGTAAACAATTATAAAGTTTTACAATATACACAGCCACATTTTAACAAATATTTAGCTAATAAAAGAGGTACTAAAGCAAACATTTTTTTCCACGTAGCAGATGAGTTTGTGTGAGTGATCGAGATTGAAAATAAATTTAAAAAATGGATAAGGGTTAACAATACAGGACATTGGTTGAAGTCCTGCTTTGTCACTTCATTTTTGTCTGATCCCTCTAATTCCCCCGGCTTGTCTTCTTGAGAGGTAGAGCTGCTTATGAAGCTGTACCTGTGACAAAGTGTCAGCCCGGTGTTTTCCATTTACGACTACATTGTTATGCTCCAGTGAGCCGGGGGGCTGTCACTCAGGAAAGGAGAAATAACACACTCGAATGACACACGCTCCCCATGGAGTAAAATATGAAATCCAGCCTCACCAACCAGTGTTGAATATTACATGGAGAGATGAGTGGCTATAGTGAGTGATGGAGAGAAACGTGAAGGACTCGGCTCATTTTGTTCATTCGCTCTTCTATCTCATTTTCTCTATCACGCCTCTATTGCTCTGGTCTTGAAAGATATCATGATATAAATATATGTTAGAAGAATGCAGTATGAGATTGAGAAGAAAGGAGTAATTGTAACAATAGAATCTAAATATACGGTATGTTGCTTTAGTACTCTTTGATTTTTTTTGTACGCCAAAAAATCCTGCAAATTTAGTCCTTTGATGATACTCGAGTTTCAGCATTTGAAAATACACATGAGCGTCTTCATCAAGTCTTTCATTACTTACCCTTGTGTGCAGTTAGAATGGCAGGGATGACACTCATTGTTGCTTTCTGCATACTTAAAGATGAAACTGTTTGCGCCTTGCACCCCGTCTGGGCACTTTTCCACACAGTTAGGACCATCCTTAAAATGGATGCATTTCTCACAGTTCTCTGGGCCCTGCAGAAATAATCACAAAAATATTTTTACGCGGTTGTAGTGAAATTATAAAAGCAATCAATTATAAAATCAATTACAAAAATCAAGTCCAAACATGTCATTTTTACTTGGAATTGTCCATCCATCCATCCATCCATCCATCCATCCATCCATCCATCCATCCATCCATCCATCCATCCATCCATCCATCCATCCATCCATCCATCCATCCATCCATCCATCCATCCATCCATCCATCCATCCATCCATCCATCCATCCATCCATCCATCCATCCATCCATCCATCCATCCATCCATCCATCCATCCATCCATCCATCCATCCATCCATCCATCAAAAATTTAGTCTTCAATTAACCAATTTAGTTTGGAATAACAAGTAAAAGTAAAATGGACACCATTAAAAAAAAAAAACACACAACATAATCAGCAAAACCCAGGATTTCTAACAGATAAATGAGTGGACAAGTGTGTGTGGAGGGCCAAAAGCAAATGAGAAGCATAAAGCAGTGTGAGAGGAGCAAGCTCATAATAACCATTGCTCAAAGCACTCACTATGACCATAACAATCTGCCTCGAAGAGGATTTATGGTACTAATATATCCGAGGAAGGAGTTAAGGAAGGAGAGAAGTGTTCTTTCACACAATCAACAGGCTAGAAGAATATCTAATTGCCAAATGGCACACATGCACCCACACTCATATATGACCACATTGTATTTCATCCTCAAACCATCCAATCAGAGGACCTCAGCCTAGCTGCAACCCAACCACTGTCAAGATCGCCTTGTGCTTTTTCTGTGATTAGAAAAGTACTGTGCATGTATAATTCCATTTAAGAGCAGTATGAAGGTGAATGAGTTTGAAGCAGAGGGGATTGTCATTCAGAAAAACAACCTTATTGATCTTTCTCGTGACAGTCATCTCATATGGCGTCTACAACACGGCCTGCCGTGCTCACAAATGTGGTCATATCCCCTGGACACACTACACGGGGCATTAGGCCAATCAAATCACTTTCTGTAAACTCTAATGTAATTGCTATGGGCTCTGCAAGCATAACACGATTGGCGTAATCCATTTGGTCGCCGCTGCTGCACACGCGGTTGCTACAAGGGTGCAACAGGTTAATGTGAGACATTCCCATCATACACTGCATGACAGAAGACAAGGGAGGGAGGAAAGGGTTTGTGTGCACAGGTGCAGACATGTCTGTAGCACTAACTGCTTTTTTTTTTTAAACATATGGGCCCAGAATGTCACATAAAATCATAATTTGAATTAAAAATAAAAATGACAGCTCGCTGGATGAAAAGAAAATTTGGACATTGAGGTAGGTGAGTAATTAATTTTATTGATTAATTCATTTTTTACTCATAGTGACAATTTATCTAAATAAAATATATAAGTTTATTCTACTTAATGCTTAGAAAATCATTTTCAGGGCTTATTTGCCATGAGAAAAAAACATTTAAGAAGGGAAAGCAAACAAAAAAAAGAACAAAATTTTCAATAGTTTATTGGTATTTGTATTGCGAATGGGCAAAAATTGATAAAGATCACATCATATATATATATATATATATTATTTTTTTACATAGTCAGGCCAATCTATTGAAAAACACTGAAACACCAACCCCATTTTTTATTTTAATATTTCACCGAGAGACATAAAGGTTGAGCACTGATTTGTCCCAGGCAGTAATGGCACGTAGCAGCAAATTTGAGGGAACTGGAAAAAAAATTATTTACTTATGAAAGCTTCACAATAAAAACTCTGACATTTGCAACCTTAATGATTACAAGAATGACTTGACCAATCTTCTGAAAAGTGTAGTTTGTCAACCTTGTGCCCTGACCGCTCCACACCTGTCAATCAAACAGCAAGATAAGCTTTTAAAGGTCTTCACTTGAGCGTGGGTGCTGTGCAGCACAGCCAGATGGAAACTTTTTTTTCCCCCCACTCTCTGACAAAGTCAGGCAGATAATACAAAAAAAAAAAAAGCCTGCCTTTGCAAGAATCCCCAAAAAGAAAAATGCAGTGTAAAAAGTAAGACTTGTAAAATTTTACGGTATTTTATTGGAAATTAACTATGCATATATTTTTTTTCATTTTAACAAAAGCAATATTCTATCACCCATTTTCTCACCTAATATGAGATGATTGATCATCTCCACATCAACATTCAGGTTGCTGACTCGAGTAGCGTACTTACCGAACCGTGGCAGGTCAAAGAGTTGTCGTCAGCGCGCTCACATTGGGGATCACACTCCACACACATTGACTCGTTGGCAAACTCACGAATCTCCCTGAGTGATAAGTCGGGCGGGAAAGACAATGCAAACAGCAGCTAGTTACACAATATATATTATTAATATGTATTCATAATATTTCCACATTTTTCGCCACTGCTGCTTAGTTAGCCCTTTTCCACCTCTGATGCATCCGGTCGGTGCACGGAGGGTCTCAGATAAAGAGCAACACACCGATATAGTAGATCAGTGCAATATGCAACAGCATTGGGACATCTGCAAGACGTGAGAAGAAATATTCATTTGGGCCTCCCCCCTAAGCAGTGGGAGTTCAAACAAATGTTGCTAAAAATTGAATTGGTTCAAGAATAAAGATTCAGACATCTTGCCCAGATGTGTCCCAAGACTGCGTTGCCGTAATTTATAATATAAGCAACGGCACGGTGAGGGATTGCTTATGGTGCTGTGAGGGTGCAGGCGGTGCTGACGATTTTTTGGACAGGTAGGCACGGCGTGGCCCCGTGCGCAAGCAGTGACTGTGACACGCAGTGACACGCCTAGCCCCCCCGCCCTGTCCACACCTCCGGTCCGCCTCTTCCTCTTCCACCACTAGATTGTTCTTTCTAACAGTCAGTTATTATGTTGAATCATTTTGGGGGTTATTGGTCGAACTCACCAGAGGGACAAGCTGTGTTGGGTGTGAGGTGGAGAACATCAAGCTAAATGTTCAAAGTCAAAAGATCCCCCTAATGACACTCCTCAGGGCTGCTCTTCAAAGTGACTTACCTTCACACTTTAAATTGTTCTTTTGAACCGTCGGAGTTATCAACTATTAATTACTATCCTGAGTGGCTTTACAATATTGCTGGACTTAAAAGCTACTGATGAAACTTTACTGATGACTGACAGCTTATGCCACAATTCTGTTTCATGGAAAGTATCATCAGTTCTGGTAATTGCCTACAGTCAATTTCATACATTTTATATAGGCAGAATTCTAAATGCAGCTCTTGTATTGAATCTCATGTGATTATTAATACAAAAAATAAAAATAAAAATTATTATTATTATAATTATTATAATAATAATAATGTAGCATTTAGCATCGGCTAAAAATCGTTTACATAAAAGTAATTAATTGTTCATCGCTAATCTAAAAAATCTTGCAGTTTTGTCAAGAATAAATAAGGAAAGGTAGAAGATATGTAAATTGTCAGGCATGACTTACCCTTCATACAGGTTGCATTGTTCCACACAACTTTGTCCCCTGCTAAAGTCCCTGCACGAGAGACATTGGTCTTGACCGGGACCCCAACATCCAGAGTCGGAACATAACGGATCGCACACCAAATGCTCCTTGGCTGCTCAAGACACAAAATCAATTTGTACACATTGTCATGAAAAATGCAAATGTGAAATTGTTTCATAATTGTAGATTGGATACAAAATATTTAAACCACCAATTTTTAATAAGACATATTGGCGGGGAAAATTTTGTGTTTGTGTTTAATATAATTCTTCATCCTTTTGAATGTATATGTAAAAAATGTGAGTGTGAAAATGTGTGGAGCTACGCTGCTCCTTTTTAAAACTACAGAGTCAACAATGACAGACAGGATGTTCTTTCAGTTAGGTTGTTTGAATAGAAAATCAGGAGAGAACATTCTAACTTCAGGGTCTGGCAGCTTGAAATAAGTCGTTCAACAGTAGAACACAGCATCCCCCAAAAGATGGCATTTTAAATTGGTTACCAGTAAAATATATTGGCATCTGCTTCCAAAAATACACATCTGCCAAAGAGATTAAAGTGGCACCTGCCTACTAAAAAAACACATTGTTGAATGCTTGGAAAAGCATGAAAAGCTGCAATTAAAGCACAAATGAATGCGCCTGGGATGAGATGAACCAAAATGCGTCGGCAACCATCTCAGTACTACTGTAAATATTTTACCTTTTGTCTTTGTTGTGTCTCTTTGTCACCTTTATAAACATAAATGACTTTTTTTTTTTGCTAACTTGCACACAAAAAAAGTGAACTAAATGAGGATGAAAGCTCCATCTTTGTCTGTCAGGTCCGCTTACAATGAAATACTCAAAGAAAAGGTTGCATTTATTTTTTAACACATACTAGAGGATCAAAACATTTCTTTTTTTTTCCTTTGATGCGTCTGGTAAAGAGACGCTGATGGGTCTCGAGCTGACACGGTATTTTCAGGTTAGCGTCAAAACACTCAAGCGGGGGCTTTCGTCTCAGAAGGATTTATGATACAAAATCCGGTAATGAACTCTTTCAAATGGTGACCTTTTGAAAAATATCATTGACCCCCTCGCAGTGTGACGTTCTCTTTAACTATTTAACTTGTGTAGCATGCTTGCTATTGATTGCTATTTGATTTTTTCTTCATGATTATGTTCTCTTTGACCTTAGAGCTGAACTTACAGCACGCCCGCGGGTCTCTGTTGTTGTGGGTCAAAGCTTTCTGGTTGGCCGCACGGAACAGTCGGGTCCAGTTGACTGTGTTGTAGTAGCACAGCTGGCTATTCTCTACAATGTGCACATTGCCTGCGCTGATCTCACGGAGAGACTGAAGTTGAAGTGATATGATGCCATGCTGCTTTAACACCAGCAGGGAGATTCCGCTGAGAGGGGAAGAGTAGGCGGATGGAAGAAAGGAAACCAAAAAGAAGAGGTTGAAGAAGAATCACATATAAAGGGAATGGAAATGAATATGACTTTGATGTTTGTCTTTACTCAAGATCACACTTCTTTTTTTTGTTTGAATTTGATTAAATCATTTCTCCCCTGACTACATTAACAACAATGTTGAAGGAAAGTGAAGTGAACATTTAGAGCCAAGTTTTGGTCAGAATATGAATTTTACTTTTTTAAAAGTGATTTCCTTTCTATGTCTAGCTATTTGTGTTACACCAACTTATGAGCAGAAACCTTATTGCTAATGTATTCTTTGTGCGTTTGGCTATTCTTGGTGGACACGCGTGAGAACATCCATTAAGTTTTCTTTTAAATGTCAGAGAAAATCTTTAGAGCACATTCAAAGAAGAAAAATGAGTGGAAAATTAATGATCTTTAGTGATTCACTTGTCCGACATTTCAGGAACACCAAGAACAGTACAACACATAAGCAGACTTTATCGTTTTATCTTTTTGTAACACGCTGTTATGACAAAGGCTGTTGTGAAAGTGTGATACAAATCATGTAAAATGTGTTTACAAAGTATTTATGTTTAAGTGCGTTTATACAACAAATTTAACTGTGTTTAAACTGTTTTTTAAAATGAAAGTTTGTTTTTGCACATAACACAGTTTTCATGGAATTTACCAAAATTTGCAGAGCGATGTTGCAAAAAAAAAAATAAACCTGTATACCTGTAAAGCGATCTTCCTCCTATCGTTACCAAGTTGCTGAAAACACTCAAGTCTGTTATGTTGTCGGGCCAAGACTGGATGCTCAAAAATCCTAAATGGGGACACAAACACAGGTTATAATGAGTCACTGCCAATGACAGAACACAAAATATGGTGTGTGTTTGTGTGTTGGCATCCCTCGAGAAATAGCAGCATTCCAGGATACGTATAGTAACCACGCTGCTCAAGGCTAGAGTTGGGTGCCAGCTGTGTGTCTGTCTCATCAATTCCCATACATCAACATTTTTTTGCATTTCCTTTAAGCGATTCGCATCTCAGTCGTTGAATCATTTAAAAAGACGAGGGAGCTGAGAGGGTGTATGTGGCTCATTTAAGATTTTCAATAATGGATTGAAAACTATGAAATATTCAGTAGAGACCAGTAGGAGGTACAATCCTCTAGCCAATATCAGAAGACAAACAAAATAAGTGGATGGGGGAGTAAGAAAGTAATATCAGGTGGAATAATGGATGGGAGGTGGAATGAACTGAAATGCAATGAAGAAAAAAAAAAGCCTTTCTTGAAGATTAAAACAACACTTTGGTTATGTTTCCTTAATGACAAACACTTGCATCATAGCAAAGATGTGGTGGAGATAGCAAGAAAATCATTGTGGATGAGATGGGCAGTGTTCTGCTTTCTCTAATCAATGAGCAATCAGACTCCATTAAATTAAACTGCATGTTTTTTTTCTCCTCCTGAAGGATGCATAATGTTTACTCAGGAAAGGGGAGGGAGGTTGCTGAGAGGTAAAAAAAAGAGATGAGGCAAATAAGGAGCCTTTTTTTTCTGTCAACAAGAGGCCAATAACCTTCAACGGCATCTTTATCAGTTTGTGGACATTCTTTTGTTTATAGTGATCTCCCTGGAGAGCCGCAGCATCAGAGTGGTGTCGGAGGCATATTAAGAGTGTTTGATGAAAAAAATGAGAAAAGACAAAAGTTAGGTAAATGTGAGGAGACACAATATAAAATGAGATTACCAACAAGATGGCTACAAGGAAAGAATTTTTATTAAAATTTTAAGAGACTGCTGCCATTAAGGAAGAAGTAATTTTGATTAAAAAACATTTTAGAACATAAGTGTCATGTAATAAGATTGCGTAACATTTTCAGAAGTTGTTATAGACTCAGGTGAGGACTGTGCTTCAAAAGAAGAAGACATGTCAAAATATCTGAATGGATATTAAATGACTGTAAACGATTCCTCCTCTTTTTTAACCATGAGTTTGAAAAAGCAAATGGTGGAGGATCTTACTACCCCCACCCCCTCACCAGGCAAAGGGAAAAGATCATGTACTTCAACACATTCTGCTGAGAGCACATTCATGTCCAAAGCAAATTACAACATGTACGTCGCCACTTAGGAAGAAAGGGTCAACGCTCACAAGGAACGCTTCGGTAGGTTCGAGTTGTGGTAATTATAGCACCAGTCCCAATCATAAGAACGCCGGCATAAGACGGGTTGTTTTGATTCGATTGCCTACTCAACAATAAATATGTCGAAGAGACAATAAAAAAATAAAAAAGGGGCGGGGTGTGTGTGTGTAAGGGGGGGAGAAGAAAGCAAGACGAGTGTGTTATGTGTCGGATTGGCTCATTTAAAAGCAGAAGGAAAAGCACTTGTGACCTTGAGGTCACAGAGGCAGGTTGGCTGCCTCCGTCAAATGTCTTGTAGTCGTGACAGCTCAGGGAGATGACAAGCTGAGCGGACACAGACTCTCTTACAAAGTCCTGTTTGGTTTCAACACCCACTAATCAAAACAAAATTGTAATTCATGATAAGAAACACCTTTGTAAAATGGATTCATTTATTATGATTAAATTTGTATTTTGTCCTTGACTATCAGCAAGTAAATTAATGACAAGATGAAGGAAAGGTATGAGTTGCTGAAGGATTCATGATGCAAGCCACATGTTTTCTTCATGGTGTATGAAGGCAAAACTGGAGACGTGTAACTGAAGGCTGGGCACCTCCTCAAGGGAAAAGCAGCAGATTGAAAGACTCATCAGATATTCAACTTATGCTGCTATGTCTGTCCTCAGTGTGGAGCGTCTCTAGCGGGAGAATGGTAACAAGACTTAGCCAAACACTTAAAGCAAAACACACTCTATATGCACCGGGAAAAAAAAAAAAACAGGATTTGCACATTTGTGAAGACCAAATGGTGCCTCTGCCAGGGAAGCCATCATTGCTTGTATGTTAGCAGGATTAGCATAAAATCCAAATTGTGGAGGAAAGGGAAAATGGGGCAAGTAAGAATCTGATGATCAAATTACTGCAAGGGTATTTTTGCTTTATCTCAGGCAAATATAGAAACGAGGTACATATCTAAAAAAAAATGGAGGTTATTCTGTTCAAATTCCAACTTGATGTTTGTAATTTTGCTGGAAGCCAGAATATGCGTGAATAAAAACAAAGACAATCTTCTGTCATTGCCCTTCTTCCAAAGCAAACAGTGAGTATATAAAATGTGTTAATATTCAGTAAAATATTCAGTATTAATAATTTAGCAGTACTATTTATAAAAGTACGTTATCTTTTTTATTTCTATTTATTTAAACAGTATAGTTAAAATCCACACATATTAAAAATTCAACTTTAGCAAGAAAATAACATGTCAGTCAAAGAGCTTCTAAAATCTGGCATATGAACCATCCAAAAAATAAAATGAAATTATTTCATGAATTACAAATGTTTACATATTTAGAGCAGTGCTTGAACAAAACTTACCGGTAATTTCTCTAACAGTGCGGAACACATTCAGTTTTTCTGGATCCAAAGCTTCAATGTCATTATAGACATCCCTGCGAATGATAACGAGACAACAAAAGAATAGGAACAAAGTTGTTATTCTTCAACTTAATTTTTTTTTCATTTTTGATACAATCAATTATGAGTATGTTCTCACCCTTTAATTCCAGTGATGAGAAAAATCAAATTGCCATTTATTTTTGTGCAATTTACAAACTTGTCAATGTTGCTGGAGTCCACTGTCTGAGCCATCTGTAAACTTGCAGTTCCGATGCCATCGCAAGCTGCAAAACACAGTAAGACAGCAAAATGCATTAAGTTAGTCAAGCCGGGAAATTTTATCTTTTTCAAATTAAGCCAAGGATGTGTTATTGCACATTTTTAGGGGGAAAAAATGCCACACAAACCTTTTAAAAAGTATCTTGATTTTTACAACCACACCCACCTAAAATAAATTTAAAAAAATCACCTTTTGGGCAGATGTCGGAACAAGGAATGCACATCTTGATGCGGTTCTCCTCCACCTCCATGGTGTTACTAGGACACGCTCGCACACAGGAGCTCTGGTCCACCACAAAGTTATCTGAAAAAACATTTAACTGTAAATGTCAACTGCAGATTGTTATACAGGCAGGGTACTTTTGTGAAGGCAATCAAAATAAAAAAAAAAGGGTGAAAAGTCACTTTCTTCTGTCTGACTCACAATGGTGGAAAAGACAAGATTTTTTTTTTTAAGCTACACATAAACTGCTGTCTTTTATTTTGAAAAGGAACAGAGCCATATACACATCTTAGAAGCAATTCTCATGATTGATTATTTGAACAAACATATAAACACAAAGGCTATAAATATAGAAAATAATCCTGTAGGTGGCCATTGTTCAGACATACGTGGACATTTCTTGACACAGAAGGCTCCGTAAGTATATTTTGCCCGAGGGTTGTGTTCAACCTGGAAGGTGGTGGGGTTGTACAAAAACGGCTGTGGACACTGCGTCACGCACGCCCCACTGTCGTTGAAGTTAGTGCATGCCTATTGACAAAACAAAATATTGCACAGTTAGTAAGAAAAGACTGAAGATTAGAAAAATACAATAACTACTATTTACAGTAAATGGTCTTGTGGTAGATTTCAAAATCCAGAGCTGTGTGCATGTATGTGTGTGTGTTTGTGCGCGTGTGTGTGTGTGTACTCACAAAGCAGTCAGTGTCTTTTGGACCAAAGCAGCCACCTGCACACTCACGATGGCAGCAGTCACTCACATAGGGGCCAAAACAGCGGCCATCGCACTGCACAGCACACACCGTCTTAGTTACTGTGGATATAGAAATTACATAAAGGACACAGGAAAATCTTTAAACAGCACTCTGAGGGTTGTTTAACATGTACTCAGTCACTTTTGAATGAATATGTCGAAAGAACTATCATTTCAGGTGTGTGGTTCAAAATAAAATGGCTGACTTTATTTTAGAATGCTTTTCAACCAAATGACCAGGATGAGACACCACGCTGATTTTAGTATTTTCTTTTATAATGAAAAACAATGCATCGCTAAAAACATGCCCGGAAGCTTCAATTTCAATAAATTGTGGCTAACAGCATTCGTCACATCCTCCATTTTCAAAAGGTGATAAACAAATGAACTGAACACAAAAGAGCAAGAGAGGTCTGATAATATCTGTGCACCCTTGGAATGTTGACTTGATGATGATTTGATCATAATATAAAAGTCTATAAGTGAGTGTGCTTCTAAACTTTTCTCCCCCGATGACTCAATAGTGCAAATTCCCTAAACTGCCCGATTATTCTTTAATCTTGTCTGTATTGAGAGTCATTTTTCGTTCCGGGCTTGCTCGGAAAGGGTGTGGGGCTAACAATTAATTAATTGACAAACTGTTTCACACATTGTTAATTGTATGGTCAACACCAAGCAAAGCCGACCTACAGACGCTGCAACTGTGAAGTGAAATGGGGCGAAAAATGAGGAAGCGACCTGCTGTTGCCAGACAAAGACGAAGACGCAAGCACTTGTGGTGACGTTTGGCATAACGTGGCGCACAAGCCAGTCAAAAAACTAAAAAGCACAAGGAGAACCCCATATTGGCTAAAGGTTAGCCTAAATCTTCCATTTTACTGAGTACTCTTTTTTTCCAAGATTCGTTTATAATTACATCTGAAAATGTCACATAGCTCATTTTCCTTATCATTTGGCGCAGTTAAGCAAAACAGAACGAAAAGGTTGTGAGCGCAAGTAAGGCAATCAAGGTTGAATCATCACATGCCTGTGTCTGGTGTGAGATAGAAAGCATGATAATGGGAAACAAGACGGACGGGCCCCCAGTGCTTATCCGCGGCTCATCTGTAACATGTTGCTAGCAGTGATCTCCAAGTTCATTCCTCATTATCTTAATGGGATCATGACCACGAGACAACTACATCGAGATCTACCCACGTTGAAAGCCCGAGATTAGGTGGTGTGACCAGAGAGAAGGACGACAGATGAGAAAATGGATGTCAAGGAAAAAAGCAATCAAACAGGAGTAGCTGGGACATAAAACAAACAAAACAATGTATGGGGGTCAATTGCCACGTCTGTGCTTATTTAATTTAACCTGTGGAGAGAATTGCCAAGAAAAAATGTGAAGTGAAAAGACGATAGCTGGCATTGGGATTGTCCACTGTAGAGTGCTAATCATTCCCAAACAAACATAGATCTTTATATGAGGAAAGTCATGATCAGAGTTGTGTCACACCCCATAATCGTTGGGGTTATCGGAAGTCCTCTTCTTACCAAGGCATTTTGAAAATTCTTTTGTGAACAGTTTGGGAAGTCATTTTCTCTTCCTCTGTGACAATACCCAGAAGATGAACAAAAAAATTGTGTAACAATCAGCATTCTAGTCCACACTCCTTTTCGGCTGAGTCCGAGTTCCAAAGTGGTAATCGCACATCCCAGATAATAACATGCAGTTTTGTCCCCATAAAGATGCATTCACACGGAAAGTGACTGATAGGATGGGATGTTAATTGAATACAGTGATGAGAAGACATGACAGCAGGCACACACTCTATGATAATCTCAACTTTTTGGGGTGCGACTGCACAGACTAGTAATGGTATCTGAATAAACTACTCATTTAAGAATCAGTCAGTGTTATAGCAGCAAAACACAGCCCGGGATGTCTGAACAAGAAATGCAAACAAACCATTCTTTTCAAAAGTTACTTGGAGCAATTCTAATTAATTAATTTATTATGATTAAACAACTCACAGGTTTGACACTGATCTTGTTTAGGTCCCCAGCAACGACCATTACAGGATCGATGGCACTTCTGACCTGCAAAAAATACGGAAACTATCATTCATGCTTCAACTCATGATTAGTTTTCTTGACAAAACACACCAAAAAAACCTCTGCACATCCGGCCGGCTGAGAAGAAAAAAAAAAAAAAAACGTCATACTTTTCAAACTTTAGTCAGTGCAAATTTGGCTGGTTTTGGAGAGCTTAATTGACTGTCTGGTAATTGAGTGAGAGGGAAGTGAGCCTGTATAAGTGCAAGAGTGCTGTCCTCTGTCCATCAGCCTCTCCAGATGAGAGCTATTAGCGCCGAGATTTACTCTCATACCCAACATGAGTCTCCATTTTCCGCCTTTCCACTGCATACTTTCATTCTCCATCTACCATCCCTAATGCATCGCCTCACCATGGTTCTCTTTCACTTTATGCCCAACATTGTCGTATTCATTTCTCTAGCCTGTTGCCATTTTTTCTCCCTCCTCCTTCGGCCTGACTCCCTCTAGCGTGTTGACAGATCTCAAGAAGAGGTGGATTGCATTTAAAGCGGGGCAGAAAAACAAATCTAAATGACAGCGTGCTCTGAGTTGGTGCCTCAGAATCTGTCGGCCTGTGAAATCAAATCGGACCAGATTTCATTTAAAGCTCAAGATTTGATCTCTCTCATCTAATAAATTCTTAGTGACTCACAATAAACATGTCCCCGTACTACCCTCATATTTTGCAGTGATCTTTAAACAGTCCCTGAAGATTGCGTTGCTGAGTTCGCTTCCAAACTAGGAAGGGCAAGTAAGACATGCCGTGCAGATGTCAAGCTTAATAGAAATAAAAAAAGTGAAATAAAATAATACAATTCCGGTTCAGTTCGATTTGCGTATTTTGATACTCACATGTGGTACTACTGTTTGTGGGCACAACCACGGGATAGACACCTGAGTTCTTCACAATGTCCTGCCAATGAATGGTGTCCGCGTGACACAGGAAGTTGTTTTGGTGAACATAGACGCCTCCACTTAGGATCTCTGTAAAGAGCAAAGAGGAAAAAAAATCAATTAGTTGCAGCCAACAATGAATGGCTCATATGCTCCTTCAATGTCATACTTGAAGTATTAAAAGAAAATTTAAATAAAAAATAAAATATCCATAACGTCTCCTGTGCCATCTGAGATGAATAATGGACACAATCCTATTACATAACACGCTATGAAAAACATGTAGAACTCAGTCAGGGTTTATTTTTATTAACCATAAGTGAAATTTGTGGCCAGGGGAAATCAATTGTTCAATTCTATAGCATTAATGATTGTTTTGCGCAAAAAATATTTTGGTTTGTTGATGTACTGTAGCTAAAATCAAGCGCTTGTAGTGGAAAATAAAATCTGTACTCATTTGTGAATACGACGAAAAGGAAAATTAATGGACAACATCGCACGGCATGACTACTGGAGGAAAACAATATGAAATTCAGGGAGGCAGAACGAATGCATGCGGGCACTTATATTGGTGGTAAGCGTCTGCTGTGAGTGTTTCTCTGTGTTTTATTATTGGAGTGGGGGGATGAATATGATTAAGAATGCGAGGCAAATAATGAACCAATGATCAAGGAAAAAAAAAGAACATGTTAATGAGTCTGTGAGAATGAATAAATTAAGTCTTGAGAAGATTGTTGAAGATTTGCGTAGGAGAAACATGGGATTGTTTATTCTTGTGTTGGATAACTGCAATAATTAATGTCACGGATTGGAAGTACCTCGTGTGACTACCATTAATTCTGCTCTCAAATTTATTTTTCTTATTAAGGATGCCAATGACTTTCAAAAGGAAACCCAGCAAAAAAAAAGTAAATACTCAAAAGTACATACTAGACATAAATCATTTACTCTGTGTAATCCGAAACTTTGAATATGCTTTGATACCACTAAGATTGATTCTTAAACCTTTTGATATTTTGTGTTTACAATATCTTGCCAGAATGGAAAGCAGTGATATCGATTAACAGAAGCACACAAGTGATCACAAAATGTGCATATGCTGCAAAATATCAAATTAGTGTCAAGTTTTAGATGCAAGTAATTGTAATACATACACTGCTATAATACATTGAATCATTTAAACCTTTATATTACATTAAAGGATTTTTTTTTTCCAGATCAATTGTCAAGGGAGGGTGGATGGTAGGCGGGCAATTTAGGGATTATAGTATTAAACCGAAGCAAGGCTGCACATCCGCTTAAAGATGAGGAGACCACCCCCCACCCTCAAGAAAAAAGAAAAAAAAAATGTAAATTATGAAAGTATGGTTGTGAGATATATTATAGGATTGCATCCTTGCTTGCTTTCTTTAATCTTAAATTGGTATAAAACCTTGGTGAGCTGTGTTTTATGGAAAAGCAGAAGGCCTATACACTGATAAGATAAATCTCTGCGAAAGAATGGAAAACAAAAGAAAATAGATGGAGACAAAAAGACAGGAAAGAGAATATTATCAAGGCAGTCAATGATTAAAATATGAGCAAAAAAGACCTTCAGGTGGAACGGCAGAGGGCCATTTACCTTATCAGGGTTGATGTGTGATCAGCCTAATGCTTGAATAAAAATGAGCCTGTCTCCAAAATAAGTGAAATTAAACAGCAGAAGTCAAAGACTTCAAGGCTGGAGAAAGGAGAAAGCACGTAGGTAAAATAAAGAACACCAAATTTGTTGTTTGCAAAGGCTGTTAGCATGTGCTTGACTAAGGCAACAACAAGTCAGATGGTTGGACAAGAGGGCAAGAATCAATAACAACCAAGTAGAGTCTTATAAAAAGAAAAGGAGGCACTGATCATCTTGATAGAGCAGGTCAAATGATAAATTGAACAGGATTGAAGACAAGGTCTGAAAATGAAGACAACAATTTATTGACCTTAGATACAGCTGAACAAGGAAACGGACAACTGCATTTCTGTGGGTATTGTGGAACATTTTGACCTGAACTATCAAGTTTCTCATGACTGACATCCCAACTAAACATAGATATTTGACTTGTACCTGCAGCAAATTATCAATATCATGTCCTTTAAAAAAAAAAAAAAAAAAGCATTGGAAAAAAAATCTATAATGTACAATCATAGGTGTCAAACTCAAGGCCCGGGGGCCAGATACGGCCCGTCACATGATTTTATCTGGCCCGCAAAGAGAAATTGTGCAGTGACTTCATGTGTCAATGTTAAAATTGGAAATTGTCTTCATTTTTAAAAACTACAGATATTGCTAGCAATTTTTATTACCATGCATCTTTTTATAATATTTGAACAATTGTTACTAGTGTCTGATTCTGATTCTGAAAATGGCCAAATTCTGAGTTAAGTGTATTTTTTAAGGGACAGTGGCATAGATCAGTAAAATTACTAACAATGAACTAAAAAAAAACAAAATATGGATTTCAAGCAGATAATGGTGTCTGAAAATGAATTATGATCATGCTTGGTGTTGCATGCAGTAACACCCTTTCTATCCCTGTGGAAAGCTGAGATGCACACGAGAGTTCTTTTCATGTTCCATTACCCACCACTGCTCCCATCAATATGTGCTCCACTAACCAAAGTCTTCAGGCTCAGAGGGAATAAAAATATGTACATTATATCAATTATTAAGGTGCCAGAGGCTAGTCTAGGGTCGGCGGGTGAGAAGTCTAAGTGCATTCATTGCGGCTATTTAACTTGTGTGATGATTATAGTTTGGAAATTAATGGTTAATATTGAAAACGTGAAGGGGTTTCGTGAGCAATCATTCCCTCATTTATGTCTGATATTTTTATGGCGCCCATTAGATTAGAACTAAATTGATCCCGAAGGAAAGTCTGTTAATTAAATTACTCCTGATTTGGATTTACACAAATATTTAGTGTTTATAAACCAATTTATGCCAATTTCTACTTAGAAGTGGCAGGAAAAAAAAAAAAAAAAAACGTTTCAAGGAATGTATCACTTGTTTCCCATTTATCAGCAAACCACCTTCTATCTCTAGCCTCACTATCTCCATCACAGAGCGGCATTACTGAGGAATCAATTGATAGAAAGTACAAGTGATGGCAAGTTTTGGACTTCAATTTAACACTCGCTTCTTCAAGATCCACATTAAGGGACTTGCAAATGTGACAATATGAATGTCGTCCTTCAAAAAGAATGTCCCGCTTTCACCCTTCCTGAAGAAGTGAAATATTGAGTGTGACATGGGAGTAATTGCATGGGAAGTAATCAATTAGTCAGACAATTGAAGGAGACCTGAGGTCTGTGTGCTGCCAGGCAAACGGCTCAACTGAATTCTGCTAATGCACACTGAGCTCAACTTGATTCCGTTGGCATAATTGCTCTTTTTTCTTCTTCTCTTGGTAGATAGTGAATGGTTGGAGATCAGAAGGTGGTAGCAATTAAATGCCCTTTCCTCAGAGGCACATGGCCACAGGACTCAAATTGTCCTTTTTCACCTTGACCATCCATCCGTTGTCTTGTCCATCATTTAGCTTTACGTTCCTCACTGACCCTGTGACTCCGACTTCAATTTACGGGCTGTTTTCAAATATTACTTTAAACTTTGTTTGTGCTTCATGACACAGCTCATCTACTTCTGAAATGATTGGTAATAGTGTAACATATTTGTAGCTTAAGCCAATGCTCTTATGTGAGCCGAATACCAGCAGTTCTTAATTTATAAATTCAGAGAATTCATCAGGCGCACTTTACATGTCGGAAACAAATATAAGCATAACATTGCTTGTTCTTCACGCAAGGTATCGATATGGAAAATCAGGAGCATGAAGCGAAACAAATGAGGGACTGAGAGCCAAGAGGAGAGTGAGAAGAAATGAAAGTGAGACAGTAAATGAGACAAATAAAGAAAGAGCAGATGGGCCATGAAGAAGTGGATAATGCCTTTGGCGTATACTGCGGGCTTCTGTACATGCGTGCAATGAGAGAAGATCATTCAGCAGATGGGGCCTCAGTTTGGAAGTTTCATTTTGGACAGACGCAGTGCAGGCGTAGGGGCGTTTAGAAAGATGAATCAACAACATTGAACAAACAAGAAAGAAGATATTGTAGCTAAAATGAGTACAGGGGGGTGCAAATTGTGTTCAATCAGAAAACTGATTTGAGGTTATTTTTTTTAGTCGGGCTCTGAAAGTATTCTTCGACCCAGTTCATGTTTATTTGAAAACACACAGTTTCACATTGTTTACATTTAAGGTAAGATTGTTTATTCTTTAAGATCCTAAATATTGAATAAACACCCTCAACTTTGATTTCTAATTCACTTTGTGTTCACAGAGCATCCCCAAACTGTTTTCCTAACATTTTTTGCGCTTAAGTTGGCTAAGCTTGATTGAAAGGTGCATCGGAGGGAGTCCTATCCTTGCTCAGCCAGGGGACCTCCTCTACCCCATCCTTTAGTCCCCCCCCCCCCTCAAGTCCGCAGAGTCTATTCACAGCACTCAGCGAGGAAGCCGGGAAAATCAATAAGTGCACTGCTACAATACACTAGCGACAAATTGATTTCATCCAAGGCAATTTCAAACCAAGCAAAATGCACGTGGATTTCATCACCGGGGGGTTATTTTACACCACCTTCCCCCTGATTAGCACTTATGTGGTTAATATATTTAATCCTCTTATATATGTTATATTGTACATCGATTCTATCGACCACTTTCACCATCTCCTGGGAGCAACTGGCAGTTGAACAATGAACTAATTTGACAGCAAAGTCAAAGCCTCTGTGATAAATGAGACAGCTGACCCAAAGCCGCCAAAGCACTTGAGGGTAAAAAAAAAAAAAAGTTTTGAACTTTGCTGTAAGATGTCAAATCGTCGATCGACCCTCATGATTCAAACACGGAGAGTGGCTTTGGCATAACAAGTGAGCTGGTGGCTGAGCGAGAAGAAAGGTTGTCAAGAGAATGACAATTAGACCTCAAGTTTGGAAGTAAGTCACAACATTTTATCTGGATTTTATTTTAGTTAATTCAATGCTAACAATATTTTTGCTGAGACTCATTTTATTTATATTTTATTTATTATTATTATTATTATTATTATTATTATTATTATTATTATTATCATCATATTTATTTTTTATTTTATTATTAGGAGCTGACAGTTAAGCATTTGAATATTATTTTTGTTTAATTTGAGAAAATCCACAATTGCTGATTTAATTAAAATTACTGTTTAAGCTAAACAAAAGTGTTTTTTATTATACTGTATTGACAAAAAAAACAAAATTGATCCGAATAAAAAAACCTCAACTGTGAAGATGAACAGTGATTGAGACTCAGCAGACTCAGACTGCGGCTGTTATGCACAACTTCCCTTGCACATAATGGCTGGAGGCCACGGATGGCGCATCAAACAACGGCCTTTCACAAAGTCCAGCCTGAACTCCCCAAGCACTATAGCATCAGCCTGGCACTATAATAAAACGGACCATCTTGGAAAAATAAAGCTGCCAGTGGTGGTATAAAAAAAAGAAATTCCCAAAGTATAGTGCAAACAACATGTAAGAAGAAATCCAAGTTAGAATATAATACACAAGCTCATACGAAAGTTCCACAAACAACTGCTGCATGCTCCGCTGTTTCCTCGGGCTAAAAGAAAGGCGTGAAATACTCACTAATGATTACTGATCAATTTTCCAGTCGTGGTCGCCACCCCCCAAGAAAAAAAAGAACAAAATAGATCTTTCACGACCACCAACAGTGTAAATAATTTTTGGGGATTCACAGTTTGGCAACTGCTTTATCAACTTTGCCCTGAGGTTCGAGATACTTTCCATTGGTCAAGAGCTTCATTTCTTTCTGGCTTTTGGGCTCGGAATGCCCAAAGGAAATCCATCAACAAAAATGTCCATTGTTCAAAAGGACACCGAGTCACCTACAGGTCTCCAAATCAGCGTTCATAGTCTACTAAATGAATGAAAAATAAATTACAGACACTTTAACATTCTTACACCTGAACCAGCCAAATGTCACTCACCTGTGAGGTTCCTCAGACCCAACTGACGCAGTCCAAAGTTTCCATCATGTCTGTAGTTGAGGAAGATGGCAAGCGAGTAGTGGTCCTCATACAACTTTGTCCCTCGGATGATACGCAAGTTCTCCAACGGCAAGTAGTCAAACTGGTTCAGAGCCACCAGGACATAGCCAGTCACTTCTCGGATCGACTGAAAAATGATGCCATCTGTTAGTAAATCTTAAAAATGAAAAGAAATAAGATCGGAAGTAATCAAACAAGGGTCGTCAATGTCCTCTCAGTGAAGACCCTTTCGCTTCTCATTTGCTGGATACATTTATTTACATTTCTTTTAATCAAAAGGAACAGGTCGATATTTTTCTTTGATTATATTTCTGTATGTTAAAGGCTTCCCTTTGGGCTGACTTGAAGTCTTTCCTAGATTGAGCTTTTGCCAACTCGCTGTCTGGGCTGTTTTCTTTCACTGTGTTAAGACCTCTTGCAGGTTAATAGACTCAGAGTGGCATTCTCCCAGTTGCCTTTGCAATTAGATGTGCTCCTTTGGCCCAATCTGTGTCATCCCTGGACCTGATTCAAATTCCTCTTTTGTTATTGTTGTTTTTTTTATTTTTTTTATAAATATTCAATTATTTAACAGGAAGAATAATTTAATTTAAATAGTGTTGCAATTTGCCCACCCACATTGATTTTAGTCTCAGATGCTTCATCTTATATTGACTTGTTTCATTCCATTTTTAATTTTTGTCCAACTTTTATGAAAACAGGTAAATAAAGACTGGATCTTTTTGATGCCTCAAGCCATCCATTTGAAAACCAAACAATATTTAAATAACCATATGGCTTGAGAAAATGGTTACGAGTGCAGAATGGAGACAATGAAGTAGTGGCAAAATGGAGAACGGGAGGTGTATGCATCATATCAATGACAGCATGTGCCTCCGAGGTCACTCTCAACATATTCAATCATGCCAGTGAGTTGAATCAGAGCATTTGAAGATTTGCTCCAGGGTTGGAGAACGCACAGCAACACTAGCAGCAGCACAGGGTTCACTGCTCATGTCTCATACGAGGGCCAGCAGGGCAGGCATTACTTCACACTTTAAATGTCATTTAGGACCGAGTCTAATGTCTGCGGTGACTTTGGCAAAAAAGCCACCGAGAAGAACCCGATGTTGAATAAATCAAAGCGACAGGCTGTGCACTCTTTTCTCCCATCCGCCATCACTGTTGCTGTCACTAATAGACAGGCGGTCGGATACATCTTTCCACGCTGGTCTGCTGATTATCAACAAGTGTGTGTGTGTGTGTGTGTCTGTGTGAAATGCTATTGCAGCTGATGCACAAAGCTGATATGAGGAGGCCCCGAACCTTGCGGCATAATCATAGTGGCTGACAGCTGTCAGAGAGCATGGCCATCCGCCAACAATAACTAAGCAGCGGCTGCAGCTCTGGTATCATTGCCGTTAATCGGAACAGACGGTCCCGAGTCTGGTGACTGGATGTGGATTCTGTTGAAACAATGACCGCAAATATGTTTAACTGCAGCGGCAGGGTCTGATAGCTTTATGGGGGACTAAAAGGTTTGGCAAGTTGACACAAACTGAGTTGAGGTCTTTCACTTTGTTTAGTGATATAAAAAGAGAATTTGTAGGAAAGTAGTACACATTAGAATATTATGGTTATATGCAGGAAGAAGTTGCTTTGTCTATGAGGACTTGGTTATAAAGACCTAAGAGCCAGAAGATAGATTATTAAAGAGATGGATAGTTTCTAGTTTGCTTCTTAAGCACGGAGGAAAAAAATAAATAAAAGAAAATTAAAGAGTGCTCATTAAATTTACCCTCAAGGCATAAAAAGGGGGCAGCGATGCGGCCCAGTACACAGCTTTATGGGAATAAAAACACTGCACTTGGCAAAGGGTACACAACTTGCTTTTCATCTTGCAGATGTTTTCATAAGAATTTAGCAAGAAATCCAACAAAAAGTCAACTAACAAATTACTGACGTCAGATTGTGATAATATTGATATTTAACTGCCATCCTGAAACAAAAAGCAATACACTATATTCAGTAAATGGATATTCTATCACACTTCTAGAAGCTACTGGAATAAAATAAACGGAAAATTGGAAGGATTACTAATGACCCAGAGGGGATTTTCTAAGCTATAGTTCAGACATCATATTGATAGCTCATTCAGGGATACTGCCCACTTATCCAAATTGGAACATTTTTACTAAAATGTAGTCATGTAACCGCTGGGGCCTGTTCAACAATTCACATTCACCCTATTGGGAGGGAAGGCTGCTCAACACGGAGAGACAACCTAAAATTCTAAGTTGACAGACTAAGAAAAGCTCCAAGTTCAGTGACACAGCCTGGGGAACTGTTCTATATTCTTTCCATTTAAATCTACTAAAAAAAAAGAAAAGAGTGTCGCACAGCAGTACTGTCATGAAATTTAGCTACCTCAATATGGGCGGTAAGTAAAGTAAGACGACTATTATTTCAGGCCATGATTTTTTTTAGCATTTGTCTATTATCGGACTTAACACAGAGGCCAGCTGTTTATGTTCAAGAGTAGACTTGCACGGAATGATAAAAAATGTGTTAGTGCTAAATTTGCATGCAGTAAAGTACGTGCTAAATATAACACCACATGCCTTGAATGTCCTGAATTTATATATTAGCCTTGTTGTATAATCTTGTAGAAGCACATGTTTGCACTTAAGCCGGTATACAGTAAGTGGCACTATTGCATATTTTAAAACATACTGTAACAGTAAACGGGGAAGTATGCAACAGCAGAATGTTGACACGGTGTCGAAAGTCAGCCATGCATTCACCTCACACACACACGCGCACCAAAAATCCCAGTAACAGTGAACAAAAGAGACAGCGGGAGCCAGATTCGCTAGATTAAAAGGGATTTCTCCCCCTTCCTTCTCCCAAGGCCGGAGCATTTGTGAACGGAAGTGTGGCGGCGGAACAAAACCCTCACTTGAGTCACTGAGACGTGCCCAGTTTTGAAATGCAATCCTCCAATCCCCAACTTGGAAATGGGATGGAGAAGGAGGGAGGTTTGCTGGAGTCAGCAAAGTGAAGAAGGTGAAAGGATGATGGAATAGAGAGCGCAGGGTGATCAGTCAAATGAATCCGAGTCCACGTGGATTTGAAGATGGAATTAAAAAAGCAAATGTCGGTTTGCATATTAAAGAGGAATTGCTGAATGAGGTGAACGATGGCTGGAAGTCTAAAGACACAATCAGCATCGCCACAAGGTTCTGTTTAGGGATGCAACTAAAGATTAATAGAAAAAAATCTGTTGTTTTGTTGATTAATCGATTAATTAGATCGTTCACTAAAAAACATCAATCTATCCATTATCCAAATTGTTTTATCCTCACAAGGTGTTGTACTTATTTTTTTCCTTTTTTTTTTTTTAACATTTACATAAAAATATACTTCTTAGAACCTCTGCAAAGGAAAACCGCGATTCCAAGAATTTTGTTGACAGCAACAGAAACACCAGCAAATTTTGATAGAGCTCTTGCAAAGGATGCATTTATATTATATAAAAGTACTATACAATTACATCAATCATCATTTGCGGACAGAACTCTCAAGTGCTTAAGGCAGCAATATGCAGTGTTGCAGATTCAGAAGGAAGAAAGACGGAAAGCTGCAAGATCTCACTCTAAGTTTAATGGATCTCAGGTCCGCATTTATTTAGACAATACCGAGCGTCTGATATTTTTTCTGGAGCTGCAGTTGTCACTTTATGGATTGCGATGCCAGATAGCAAGCACCATTAATTTTAGCCTCAATTTGTCTCGCGCATCCCACCTTGAGGAAAGAGATGAAGACTGATATCGAGATTGAACAGAGTAGAGACACCACTTCCCACGAGGAAGACTTACAGCTCCATCAGAGCACTTGTAATGAGTGGACCCCTGTTGGGAATTCTACAAATAGACTAATTTGTAATTGATTCAGTGCATTAATTACCGTCCCGGTTATGCCTGTGTCATGGTTAATATTGCGGCAATCTGACGAGGCTAGGAGGCCCCTCTGCAGTGGGACCATTCGGGTGAAGCAGCCATTATTCAATTATGCCCCACATATCGGCAACCAGGCAAGTCTTAATCCGTGAGTAATCACTTTCCTGCACTGCCTAACTACAAGCTGATGTGAGGGAGGGGGCAGTGGGGTGGACCATGTAGCCCCTGGTTAGGTCTTTAATCAGGCTTGAGAATCAAATCCCATCGGAGTTTTGATTGTACTACCTTTAGAGAAGAGAGATGGCAGAATGCAGATTTTGCATTTTTAAATAATTTACTGATCAATATTTTGGGGCTATGCATGCAAGCATTCCAATTTGCTGCCAGAATTTTCTTTGAAAAATGCAAACCTGAGACACACCTCCGCCCCTCAAGATGCAAAAACACAATAGACACAACACTTTCATCTTGGTGAACAGCATCTGCTTTTATTCTGAATGTTTTGTTCGTCGCTGCTGATTTTGTGAGATATAGAATGTTGAGCTATTTGTCTTATAATGGTTTTATTTTGAGGAGATAAGAGCTGTACGGCATATACATTCTTTGCTTCTTTCATAGAAAATGTGTTGACATAAGCAAGGACCTAATATTAAAAAAAAAAAACAGAATTGACAATATTGCCTTTTTTTGGTCACAGTGTCCTACTAACAAGCAATTGGACCCAACACAACAACAAAAACGGCAGCAATTTTTCTCAGAACAATGCCACTATTTCCTGCCCCTTTCTTCAGATTTCACCATGGGACTAGTAAAACGTCCCGAGGCTATGTTAAATAATCTATAGCCCCCCTTTATTGAGAACATTTACCTTCTATGTGGACAGGGTAATTTTCCACAGATACAGGGAACACACTCATTTACAAATAGAGGTACACCTGTCGGCAGGAGAGTATGAAACATTTGAATCGTTCTTCAACACAAGACAGATGTTGGTGAAATGCTGCAATTCCAACACTGGATTGAAAAAAGGTTGTTGTTTGTTTTTCAAAGGACTCTTTGATTTGCAGCACAACATCTTGGAAATCAGTCATGGGTAGCTCTGAGGAAAGAATACACCGCCTTGGTTGGAATTAATTTTTAGTCATTGTATCTTCTTGGAAGGATGCCAACAAGATCCTTAAACATGCTTTGCTACAATTCTGTGAGAACATGACAGAAGGAAATGAACTAAAGTCAAGGAATTTGAATTCCTGTCACACTTGGAGCGTATTTGACTGTGTCTGAAAAAATCCTATCAAATTGTTAGTCTAGTCAGACACCTTTGTGCAGGTCTGATAGCCACATTAAACTCTGAGCCCTTCAGTCCTCGCCTGAGAACCTCTGTGAAACTCTTAACTGTTGCATCGGGAGGGCTACCATAGCAACACAATAGCCTTAACTGCATTATTAGCTTATAAAGTTTGATAGGCCTCTCTGCATTATAAATTTAAGAGACAGAGGAAGAAGCAGTGGGTCTTTTAAGATGAAACATTTAGTTTAGGAATGTAAGGTGGAAAAAAAAGCACATTCATAAATTATTGCATAATGTTGACATTATAGATGATACAGATTAATGATTCATAATGTTTGTTAATTATATGAATATTTCCACTATTCTCGGGTTGACCGTATAGGCTGGTGGACTGAATGTTGTCTATGGCCTCTTCCTGTAATCACAGAGGAACTCTCTAAAATTGGACAAGAAGGTCTTGCTCTCTCCCCAGGGAACCAAAGATTCTGTTCTCTGACCCAATTGGCTGCCCTCACGCCTCGGAGTCATGTGCCCCATTGTGCCTCATTTGGCTGCCAATGCCATCAGCATTTGTTAAGAAGGAAAACAAACTAAATACAGCCAATCATGTTTCAATAATAAATCTTTCGCATTTTTTGTCTGTTGGACGTCAGTGACTCGCCCGGATGTGGTTTCGGTACTAAAAGTGGTCATAACGAAAACATGCTTAGCCATTCCTCAGCTAGATTTTACAATTCCACAACATAAGCTGTGGGTGTTGTCATCTTTTTTATGCTCATTGTTGAGTAGATGGAAAATGGGTGTAAAAAAATATATGAATATTTTAATTGTTCAAATGGACATTTCCTGTACAAGGATTTTACAGCCAGAAGCGGGAGCAGTAGACCATTCCTTGTGGTATTGTGTCCTTTGGATATGATTTATTTATGTGATTCGGGCTAAATCGTTATATTGTGCATCTTCTCATTTGGTTTGAGTTTTTCCCACACACATAGTCAAGGGTTATGTCACATTTTCAGTCCCCTCATCTGAATAAAATGTTTGTGAATTCAGTAAAAAAAAAAAAAAATATATATATATATATATATAAATAAATAAATAAATAAATAAAACATGAATGGAGTTCTAGGATAACAGTTGCAATTATGGCTGAAAGTAAGCTCTTCATCTCCATGTTTTATTCCAGTCTTCCTTCTTAATCACATTCTTTATCTTTTCTTTAACAAAATTGTCACCAACAGACAAAAAGATATCATGAGCATAATTTCGTATAATCAGCTCCAACCGATGTTTTTCATCCAATTGAAAGAGGACTCACCGGCAGGAACGACAACATAAAAGCTTCTCGTGTCTTCTGTTCTAATACAAAGCTTTTTGTCTTCTTTTGTGGTTACTTTGGAGATGACACAATTCTTTAGTCAGAAGACAGAGCGTGCCAACAATGGTTTCTTTTTCCCGCAGAGGTCTCGTACGACTTTTCTTATCTTTGAAACTACCGGGAAATGAGTTTCACAGTCTCCAAGTTAATTTGGCTTTCACGGGTCAGCAATTTTGACCACAGTTGCCTCTGACACAACCCTTAACCTCACTCGCTATTAATTCCCAAAAGCCACGGGTGAGACTGCTTGAAGGCTAATCAACATTTGGCTCTTTGAGTGTGTTATTATGCACAAATTGATGGATGGCACAATTACACTCTGTGTCACTTAGGTAAATGGCTATGTAATGCTAATGAGTTTTTATCCAAACACTGAGTATTTAGTAATAGTAAAGATAGAGGAGAAAGCTCCATGTGGGGTGTAGGAAGAAAAGAAAAATGAATTCATCACAGGGCGCTTGGGGAATTGCTAATATGGATCATTTGGTGGAATTTAGCTAAAGTCACAGGTGTGAAATATTTTTATTTAGATTGTATTCGTAAATCACTTTCACTCATTTTATAGATTTATGTGTGGATTTTTTTCACAACTAAAACATTTAAGAATGTATGAAAAAAAATATGTCTAGTGTATTTGCAGCATGAATCACTTTCACATTCACGCTTTGTTGGGAAAACATTTGCCCCCTGTCAAGTACCCAAAGTAGCTCCTGGTTAAACGTCCCCTTCAGCCTTCAGCTTCACCTCACTGGTGATTTCTCAATGGTCTCGCCTCCCACACCACACTGTCCTCCTTCGTGTCAAATTAAAGTGATGGAAATGAACTTGAGGGGACGCTAATTGCAGTTGTCAATCCAATGTGGGTCAGGGCTGAAAGACAGAGGCTCTCTAGCACTTCATCAGTCTTCATTAATATTGAACGAGTTTGGTGAGTAGCAGGGGGCCAACGTAATCTGCACTCATCTAACAGTGCATCAAAAATTAGGAAGATGGGGAGGGCACTACTGGTTCCTGGGGGACAAATATGCCAGTCAAGAAGTATGAAGAAAGATGTCAGAGGATGTGAATCGAGTGCAAGAACAAATGCTCCTTCCTGGAACCTGAATTTTGAAAGTACTCGAGGATGACATTTCCCTTATGAAAGCCTCCAGATGGCCAAAACGTGATTGAAATATCTAAACTAATGAATAATTATTTTGGAATTGACATTTTTGAATAAATAAGAAGTAAATCTAAAACAATTTTTTTGGGACTATTTATATCATTGAGATCATCAAAATACAAATCCTGCCCGATCAATCCAGGTTTTGGAAGACTTTATAGTAGTCTCAAAATCAGTGGCCTTTAACCTCGGTAAAACATAATCTAAAACAACTTCAAAATAAAAGAAACACAATCTCACCTACCAAGCATGAGACAGAAAAATCCAACAGAGCAGAGTTAAGTTGCTCAACAAGTTATAATAGTTCACTTATTCCTTGCTTTGGACCCCAGGAGGTTAACATCTAATCGTAATATTACACTTTTCACTCTGCAGAGTGCCGTATCATTCCGTACGCGCCGTCGTGTGGTGACGAGGCAACGCCGTGCCGTGTCGACAGGGAAATATTCGATTTGGGCCCTGCGCTGATGTGACGACAGGCGGTGCATGCAAAAGGAAATGAGGTGGAAGAGTGATTTCAAAGTGACAAAACCACGTCCACGCGAGTGAGAAAGGTAGATACAAGCACGAGGCACCTGTGTTGTAGCTTAGCAACATTTTTTTTTTTTTTTTTTTTACCTCAAGCTACGCTGTGTGCTTCTGTTTACTGGTGCACTGGAGTGCTTCTATTGGCAACACTATGATAGCTGGATCAAGGGAAGGGCCAAGTTCACGTACGTATTTGCCACTGAGTGCCATATAAAAAGAGTGCAGCATAAGTGGGGGCCATTCTCGAGCTTTATCACGGATTCAACCCGATGAGGGAAGAAGCACATTTCCAGTATCTAATAGTATTACAATTTGTACTTGTTATATTTACTGTATGACTCTAAAATAATACAGGTGTTAAATAATATATTGAATCTGCTATAACTTATAATAGATGATACAATACAATATGAATTATAAAATACATACATTTACATATTATCTGTCCTTAGTAAATGCATGAGAACACAGTCCGGTCCAAGCTTTTTTTTTTTTTTGCTGAGCGATCCAGCTGAAATTCGGAACTAAAAAGGTGAGTACAGTTGTAATTTCCTTATTCTCATTTAAAGTGTGATAAAATGTCAAGAGCTCACTAAAATTGAAAGCGTCTGCAATAAAGCAGTTCATGATGCTGGATGGTCTCTTTCTCCTTGTTTCTAATAAGGTTGCCTAATCAGTTGCTTCAGTGCTGTAAATCCAAATCGTAAGACCACTGCAGCTGTTCATTGTTGGCATTATCGCATTATTTCACAGACTTGAAATAATAACCAGGATTATTAAACTTTAACAGGACAAAAGGAAGGAGAAAAGAATGGGGGTCACAGTAAATGCTAGACCTGGACCAAATGATAATACAGTAGATTAATATTTAATATTTTTGTGAAAATGTCACACTGATAAAAAAAAAATTGTTTGGTGCAGATATGAAATACACCCATGTGTCAAAATATGAATTTATTTACAACTACACAACAGTAGTGAGAAACTGTCTCATCATTGCATTAATACACAGAGAAAAATTACATGTTTACTAATGTTTGCAAGGGATGACGAATAATCTAATCTAACTGTGGCTCCCTCCTGAGACCAGCAAGGGCAAAGAGAAGGAAACATGAATATTTCATATTCCCAAGATCTGCTTTGGAGCACATGCAGAAAGTGACAAGTGGGTAAAGAGACACCCAAGTGTGAGTTTACCACTTTTGGTGTTCTGTTCATCAAACAGCGATAAATAGTGATGAAAAATTCAAATGTCACATTGGAAAATGCCGAACTGTTTCATCTCTACAACCGAATACAGATGCGCATGTAAAATCATGTGATCATGACACACTGCACTATATCTAATTAACAATATGGGAAATGATTCATTCAAAAAATATCTGCAGTTAAAACTCACTATCATGGATCTTTAACTGCATCTATTGAAAGCAGGCTGAAAACCTCAGTGCTGCAATGTAGTTATTAATCAAAGCGCGAGCATTGAATCATATGTTGTGGGGGTAGTTTGGAAGATGGACTCTGTTTACTGGTAAAGGCTGTTTGGAGGGGGGGGGCAAGCCATCCATCTTTGGTATATCTTTAAAAAAGGAGCCCAAGCATCAGTTTCAATCACCTTCAAGAGACAACCAGTATGCGTGCCGCTTCACATTAGCTACTTCTCCTCTACCTCAAGGTAAGGTCTCATCCTCCCTGGGGAGCCATGTTATTACTTTTTGTGGAATAATAATAATAACACTCCTAAAGATACACTGAACCTATGCCCTCCTGATCCCCTGCTGCCTGGCACCCTATCTTCTTAATTAGCATGTTCAATTAACCCAAGTTAATTGCTCACGATGATAAGGTGTAGAAACCTTGTGAGTTGGTGCCAGAGGGAGTCATTTTGTAAATGAAAGCTAAGTTGTGTGAAACGTAAGCAGGTGTGAAGAGGATTGAGGACTTATAACATCAGGAAATAAGGAACGACATCTGAGTTGGGACACAGTCTTTGTTCATGACTCCCAAAGGAAGTGGTAGAAAGATTACTTTGTACAATAAATGGCCGTTCAATGTGTGGGATACAATCCAGATGCACCTACTCAATCCACATATGGAGGAATTAGTAATGCATTGATACCATATGCACGATAGCAGCCTGATGTATAACTTGACATAACGTGTGAGTGGTCGAGCGTGAGCTGCGGCCCACAGCAGCTCTTATCTCAGTTCAAAAGGCCTCAACTACCGGACATTTCCCTTCTTTTTCCCATTTCTTAGTCCGACTCACATCATCACCATCCATGTAGTGTGTTTATAACCTCATTCTACCTTTCCCCGATGGCTGTGCTCTCTGCTTCTGGAGGTGCGCCTTCAAATTTATCTCCTTGTTAACAGCGGGAATAAGGCCAAGGATGGTGATCATCATGAAGTGAAACAAGATTCAAATCATACTAGCAGCTTGGAGATCAATCACTGTACCTTTAAACATACGTTTCTTGTTTTTGAAAGTCGTATGCTCTCCTAAATATTTTACCTTCCCCTTTTTTTTGAAGATCTCAAAACACCTTTGCTGTATAATGACTAATTTTTGCTAGTTTGTCGGCATTTTTTTCTTTAAAAAAAAAAATGACAGAGGTATGGGTGGCTGCACCGGGTTAAATAAATAAATAAATAAATAAATAAATAAATAAATAAATAAACAAACAAACAAACAGTGATGATCAATAAAATTGTGTTTGTTCAGTCACTGTTGCAGGCCAGTAGTGAATGGCTTGAGGGCTTGAGATCCTCGATCTAAATCACTGCCGCTGATTACAACCGTAGGGGTCTAATAGTTGCACTCAACCATCCATTATGCACAAAATTTTCTCAGTTGTGTTTTACCTCACAGGGTATATTCAGTCAGTATTGTCCTTGATACCATAAATGGCTGTCCTATTGACCAATCAATGTTTTGTTTCATTGTTAATGTTCAATCACAGCTGAACTGTTATTGCACAAAATATGACAACACAGCTTACCATGCTTGGGGTCTAACTTCATTGCAAAGCCCAGGTGATTCATAAAGTAAAACTACTGGCCTGTTAATGCAGGAAGCACATAAAGTTTACCACCAAGGGAGTGCTCCAGTCCCCCAGATACACTGGAATCAACTGAAGCGGGACAATGCTAGTGCAGCACAGAGCACTTAACACGCTCTGTAATAATGTTGGAAGGTTCAGGGTCAAGAAGTTAACATGAACGGCTGATTTCGCCCAAAGCCATTTTTTCTTCTTGCAAATATCACCAAAATGACATCTGCTGCCTCCTCCACACCTCTCATTGCCACACTATTATCACTCCTGTCCTGAAGGGCTCAGGGCTGACATCACCCGTCGCCACAGTTGCATGTGGGTCCATCAAAACAAAGTGGTGCATTGAAGTGGTGGATGACTCAGCATCAAAGTGTAGCTGTGAGGCAGGGTTGACGTTACTGTGACCAAAACACTGCCACTTAGGTCCTGATTGTTCAAAAAATAACAATAGGAAAAGTGACACATTCTTTCTCAATCAAATGCATAGTTCATAAATGATGTGTGAATCATTTGAGACTGAAATACTATATGTAGGCTGACCTGATACTTGTTTTTATCTTGATAACATTGGGAGAACGTTGATTCTTGGATTTGAACTTTAAGGCTGTTTTAGCAATAACGAATCCGCAAATACTAATAATTGAGATTTGTATGACGTTTCATCATTAGTTGAAGCTAATTAGATTGCTTTGGTGTATCTTGTGGGCTTGTGGCATGGGTGTTGGGTCAAAATGTTTCAACTCAAGAGAACCAAGAGCTTTTTTTAATTTTAGCCATGAATTTATACAATAGATACAATTTGAATGATTTAGTCTTGATTTGAAGCTAAGAAACAATCACTGTAACCAACACAGCCAATTAAATGCATATGAAGACAATAATGCCCAAAGTATGACCACTCGAGGCATATTGTCATAAACACATGTCACAATGATGTCATCGTGTTTGCTTTCTTGTCCTTACTCTGAGGAAAGTGAGGTCGCGACTCCGGTCAATGCTGGTGATTTCGAGATTGCCCATTACGACTTCACAACTCTCGTAGTACTTCCTCAGGGTGCGATATTGCTGCTCCAGGTCGGACAGCGTACTCAGCTTGTTCTCTGTTCCGGCACATACTAGGGAAACAAAAGAGTGACATAACAGTGTTACTTCATGAAAGTCGCTTTAGAGTTTTCAACAATCACATCCGAACAATACCGCTTCCTGCTTTTTAAATTTTTCCTCTCTCAGCATTTGGACAACAATATGTTATGACAATCTGTAAAGACAAATGAGATTGCTTCAGAGGAGTTTCAAATCTATTCAGAATTCTTCCATTGTGACCTGGATAATACCCGATCGAGGCACGAGTGATTAGCTTGGTTGCACATAGCATAATGTGCTGCTCAGGAATGATATATGGCAGATCTGGGTGTTTTCAATAACAGCTGAAGGAAGGTAGGGGGTAGGAGGCCATAAAGTGAGGATAGGTATAATAAACTGTTATTGCACCCTTGGGGAAGGCTACTGAGATCAGAGAAAAAGGATATCACAGTGTGACGTCTGGTTGATTCAACTTTTTTATGAATTATTTTAGGGTAGTACTTCCTTTAAGTCCGCTTATCTTGGAAACCTGGACTTGGAGTAAACTGAATTTGAAATGGATTAAAAAGACGAAAAGCAGTCGGATTTCTAATGAGATGACTGAGTCTGAGAAGATGTGGTCCCTGACCATCAAATGAACCACGGCAAAACCATCTTGGGTTATGTGAAGCATATTTTCAGAAAGCATGATCTGTTGCAGGTTTATCACATCTTTGAGATGTCATTTCATTCTGTATGTGAGTATGTGTGGACCTTCTGTAAATAATAGATCTCAGCATGTACTATTTCCCTCCTCTCACTGCATGATTGAATCCATTTGTCTCCATCTTGACATCACTGGAGGTTTGCATAAAACAGCCAGTGCTCTTTTTATCGGTGTGACCTGGCCATCAGTGCGGTGTCTAAAAGCCTTGTGCTAAGGAAATAGAAAAAAACAAATGGGTGATGATATTTTTAAAACCTTTCAATCAATGAGAAAAATCTAGCTAGGCTCATTCAAAGCTAGACTCAAAAATCATCTTAAATGGATATGCGATGATCCCCGACTCAAATCATTGGATTGTGTTCCAACACACCAACCTTACCAACAACGCACTGAACTGTTCATTAACATTAAATCAAATTACAAATATCATTTTGGCGTATAAACAAGCTTAATATTTTAACTAAGGGGGATGAATAAGAGGAGTCGGAATGCAATTTCTAAGGTCAGAGCAGTCCTTAGTCCAAATGAGCTTGTGTGACTAAGTGTGAGTTACAAGGCACTAATACTGATGCTAATCATGGCCTACATTACAGTCCATCTGCTGTGCACTTTAAAATTCATCTGAAACAATAACTAGCTGAGAGGCTGTCATAACTATTACACTCTAGCTTCCGGTCACCAACCGGCAATGGTGTCACTGCCTCCATATGGTTCGCCATTAATTCACATTTCTGCTTGATAGGTCATATAACCTCCCCAGGGGAAATGTGCCACTGAAGAGAAATCTGCAGAGGCACCCTTTGTTTTACGTATACATCATTGTATTGCATATTTTGGTGGAAGAGAAGTCATAGTCGTGAAATTTGTAGTCTGTGCCAAAGACCATAAATTCACCAAACAAAACCTGAAATACATTAAAAACCGTCTGCCACAGTACAAGCACTACATTTGTGTGATATTTACTATTTCAACGTGTACTTCTTTTTGGCTCATACTGCAATCCATTTTGTTTTCATTCCTCATATCGCCCTACCTCCAATACAGTATAAATCACAATCATCTCTCTGGTTATAATATCTACAATGGGTGAACCTATAAATTATTACTATTAAAATGTCTAATAAGAGAGTGTAAGGTACTCTGTGACTTGCTAATATGTGGGCTATCTATCTCCATAACCACTGCCTGATGGGCGGGGCTAAAGGGGCTTTAATCACATTAAAAAGCACATAGAAGTATGGATATGTGCTTTTGCATGCAGTCAAAGCCTCATTAACATTCATACACACAGTCTAATTCACTGCACGGACTCTCTCTTGTACAATTGGCCATGGAGCAGTTCTGCTGGGTCGGTTGTGGTTAATGCACAATGCCGAAAGGCTCCTCAAGGGTACTTGTCAAGGGTCTGTGCGTGTTACTCATACACACAGCGAACCTTTTTCCAGCCAGTCTGGGGACTGGTAGGACTGACCCACCGAGCTCCATCTAAACGTGTTTCTCTTGCCTCTGGGCTTAAGTCACTATTTCCCCTTGTTTCTGTTTTCCGTTGCATTGAGAAGGCTTTCTATCAATTAAGCTAGAAGGCAAGATATACTTTATGCCTCCAGACTACACCGCTTTCCATCCCCCACGTGCAGTCCTCGCCATGAATCTTAATCTGGTCCCCAAACTGTTTCCATCAATTATGTTGGCTGCTACTGCTAACTTTTACCCCGGCTCCCATTTTTCCCCATTAAACAAATCCTTTTTCCCCTCTTTGCTGCAACACAATCGCCTCGCTCACTTACACAAGAACTTATTTCTCAGCAGGCTTCAGGCCCTGCTACAGATCACACTTTGAATGGATGCATGAGGGCTTTTCCTGCTTTTACTGAGTTCAAAGCTTGTGCAAAAGTAGCGGTTTATAGTCCGGAAAATACGGTATGTCTGTCAGTCATTCTGCAGCCTGTCAGATTGTGACATAATTTTCCATCCAAGAGAATACTTGTTACACTTTGATGCCGTGCATGAAGGTGTTTGCATGATAAGATTTATTCTATTAACCTACCGTAACACTCTGACAAGCAGTCAGGTTAAATGTTTGCGTGGAAGACATCAAGATGACAGGAGAACACGGCTGGAGGCATTTGATTGTCCCACCGTTTATTTCTTATCATTTTTTGTCTTAACATTGTATAATGAGTTTTACAAAAACATTTACATTATCTTTTTGGTACTAGAAATCGGATTTACCCAGACGTAGCCATTTCAATTTCTTAAGAAATTTCTTGTTTCAATTGAAATACAAAAAAAATATTTTTAAAGCAAATCCCCATGTATTTGAATAGTGACTGTTTGCATGTGCAAATGAGCCAGAAAATGTTACAAAACAATAAAATGCAACATGAAAACATCACAAGAAAGTGCTAGTTTTAAAGTTAATCAAATTAACACCAGAATATTAAAAGATTAAACTCATCACAGGCAAGGCTAAGCAATCCAGCATGGGTGGCAGAGAGGAAATTTAATGTTGCTGGAAATCCATGTTCTTATTAGGAGGAGACAAATACAAATACAGGTTGTAATGCAATATCGCACTCGGCAATAAATAACAAATGTCAGAAGCCGGCTGTAGTGAGGCAAAGTAGAGTGCGATTTCTCTCGGTGAATCAGTGTAGGCTGCCGTGATATAGTACGCACACTGCATCATACTGATACTTCTAATATTTATTGTCTGTGTAGCTATATACAGTAAAATGGTCAGAATATTAAAAAACTTTTGAAGCAAACACTTCTTGTAATGAATGTACTCGTAGCCAGTTTCTGTGCAATATATCGTAAAGTTGTAATGCTCATCACATTGTTTATGTTAGTGGTTGAATGGTGCACGGGCGGCTTGGTTCAAAATATATTGCTTTCCTAATTACACCAACTTCTATATTGTATGCCCCTGTGCCGTTTTAATTAGCTAGGAGACGTGCGGCACTGTGTGCGTTTCCAAAGGACGGACAGAATAGCTTAAGTGTGCAAATGATTAATTCTTGCGAGTCTGGATTCTTAACAGCATAGTGACTTGCACATACGGACAATCCTCCAGTGGATTTGAATTTGTAGCATGTTTAAATGCCTTTCAAGTAATTTCAATTGTTTGTGCATAAATAGATCTTCGAAGGTCCACAGTATTCGTTGTGTTCTGGTGGGGTGTTGTTTAATTGTTTCTACTACCACACTAGAAGTAGTCGGCCAGCTTAGAGCTTAGTATTAATTTTCCTGAGCTACAACCAAGGGATAAGAGATATGCTCTCCTGTGGAAATGCTGTTTGGCAGCCACATTGATCAGAGACGACTTAGAAGGCTTACTGAACATTACGTGCAATTATCTTTGATGGTCTACATTTCCTTCTGGCTGTCAACACTCAATGATTCTCCATTTGAAGCTTTTATTTTGTTCTTCCAAAACACAACATGAATATCCCAGTCCAAAGAGTGCAGAGAGAATGAAAATGCCATCAAGTTGAAATGGATTCTCAATAAAACTGATGGCATAGTACAACGCATTTAAAATCTTGATTGATTTTGAAATTCTTTGGCATCATTCATCATATAAAGCTATAGATTGCAAAGATTGTTTTGCCACGGTTGTTGACAGGCTCAAACTAAATGATATGTTTAAGTGTCGGAACTGAAAATAATTTGCAGTAGCCAGAAAACCACATAAAAGCTTCTTCAGCATATTAAAACAATAAAACCGATAACACTCACAGGAATGCAATTTGAAAAACACTTGCATAGAATATAAAATGAAGGAAAAAAATATTTATAACATATTATAACATACCCAAAATCGCATTGACGATAAACCAAATTCAACATTGTACTCATACAAACCTAAATGTTTGTGTGACCGTTTCCAATTATTATTTTTTTTATGATGACATCAAATTCCAACAATATTTCCAGTACTTACACAGTCAATTTACTATGGGTGTTTTTCTTGGAGAGGACAATGTCCCAAAGTGTGTGGAAAGAGAAAAAATGGCCTGGCAGACTGCATAAAACAAACACGCACAGGCACTGATGCAAGACAAAGAGCTTGTTGAGCAATAACTGCTCCACAGCACGTACAAGTTATGCTTCCTGACACATAATTTGATTTTAATGAACAACAAGTCACAATGAATAAAGCTCAAAAAGCCTGTTTCCATCAGTGTCCATCTGCGTAGCATAGCTAATAATAAAGTGCTTTGCGAATTGCACCTGGCCATGGCGAGAAGGATGAGTACGGTTAGTCACTTACTAGTACACAGGCTTCCCAGTCCAACGTGTTTATGTAAATAATTCACAAATGGAGTCATGATCTACTTTCATGTTCCAAATTCATTTGAACCATTTCTGATATATTATCAAAATTCTATGGGCACATTTTGGCTTGGTAGGTTGTCACAACGCATTACAATGTTGCAAATTCCGAAGCCACAAAAGCAAATACGCTTTAAGATTAGAAACCCTTTGCTCTTTGGCATAATTATTGGATGTTGTTTAATTAGCAAACGACACAGACTGACTTGCAAAATTATGATAAACTCATTACTCTAATGCTCGAGGGTAGCAACTGAATTTGAAAAGCACCTCTAGCTTCATGCGGTCCTTATCAATCACACTGTAGCAACCATTTGTTACAAAGCTACAAACAAAACTTTTGTTTTATCCTTATTACAAGTACAAATAATATTCAATAAAAAAAGGCGGGAAGCCAACATAAAGCCTCATCTTGAATGCGACTATCAACTTGTCATAGTTTGCAGAGATGGGATCATTGATCGGACAAACAAATAGTAGACTTTTTTTCAGGGTCGTCACATCTTAAGATGGACTGTGCTCTTTACAAGGAGCATGCAGAAAATAAAGGCCACTCAAAGAGAAGTGGTGCCGTTTTACGGTGGGTATGGTGTTTAATTATGTGGCCATTCAGTGCAAGCTGTCATGTTGCTCTTCCATTTAGATCGCATCTCCTCAGGGGGAAACACTTGTTCGTCTGTCTGCCGCATACCGTCACGGCATGGCAACCTCAATCACATCAAACAGACGGTCAAAGAGGAGAGAGAGAGAGAAACCGGCGTTTGGAGTAGTGTCGAACTGGAGCTCGAGTATATTCGTTTTTTCCTCCCCTTCCTCGTCCTTACTCTAATGTGCATGTGAGTGTGTGAACAATGAAAAATTAATTTAAGCAACTGGCTTTATAGAACTGCAATACATTATGTTTCTATCTTGACAGCAAGGCTTTGATTAAGCAAGTTTCTTCACTTAGTGGTGCAGTGTTGTGACGTTTGGGCACACGCAAACAAAACATATTGACCTTTCTTTCCGCATGCCATCAGAACCAATCATCAATGAATTAGGTAAATTAGAGGCTGGCAAGGGCATTGAGATGGATATTCGAAAGGGAGTGTAATGAAGTCAATGGTGCGAGAGTAATGCCCCATCACCGGCACACATTTCCCAAGACTTGCCACCCTGCCGCATCACCTCGGGGCATCGCGGCAGAAGATATTAAAAAACTGTGGCACATCCTTTTCAAGGACGATTAGACATTTCCCCCCTTTGGTCTCGTTATTTACAGACTTTCTCACAGTCTACCGAGACAGCTCAGGAGCAACATTTTTCCGAGCTAGCATTCACACGCGTCCTTGTTTTTGTGTTTGACCATAAACAGGCTGGCTGTTCTGCCTTCACTTGTTTTGATGCTGCATGAAAGTCTGCAAGTTGAAAGCCCTCTTTGACAACCACATGCTAACTGATGACGATTCCCAAAAGGCATGAAATGTGAAAAAGCTCATCTTGAACACGATACGCTTTGTGTACTGTGTACACAGAGTTGCCGGATGGAAGTAGTTAGCAGTTTGTCATATTTCTGCACTCTCTTTTTTATATTTTGGCATATACAGTATACATCTTTTAAAATTAACTGTAATACATTGTCCATAAAAAAGAGGCCTTGAGTTATAACAAAGGTATTTTTTCATCCTAGAAGTATTTTTCCACTTTCTCTTGCACAGTCCGAACTTTTTTCCTGTTAAGGTTGAACGTTGCATTAAATACGGTGAACCTGTCGCTAACAAATGGGGAGAAGAGAGCAATCTCATGTGGCTTGTTGTGTAGTATTATGGTTCACTTGGAATTTTTATAGTCCCAATGGGAGAAATTACTTCGGGAAAAATACAAAGAGGAACAGATTTACAAACTCATTACTGATTGGAAGGAGATAAGACGAACTACCTGCGTGAAAGCATCTTGAGGAAGTCTTGTTTCAGTGATTCAAATTAGGTGCATCACTTTTTGACTATGTCTTAATCACTATCAAAGGACAATTTGCTATTGATTAATGGGTCTGACTATTTCCTGAGGAATGAGGAAAAAATGCAGAGCATCGAGGATGGCCTATTACTATGCCAATGGAGACACGATTGCAATTACAAATGTCAGGATGGATATTTGAAATTCATGCCCTGCCATTTAATTTAGTTTCTTACAGACCTTAATGTTGCTGGCACATCATTAAAGAACAGTTGACATCATTACAGGAAACTTTTGTTTCTTTAGACGGCTGAGGAACTGGATGACGAGGTGGGGGTGGGGGGGTTGCTTTATATCATCATGACATTTTGATATCTGTATGTGTTGCAATCTCAGGATAATTTTGTGCAATCTGACATGAGGCAGCAAAAGGTCATTTGCGGGATATATTCAGGTCAACATTTTTTTAAACAACTTGCTGGGATCTGAGTGAATGCCCCAATAAATTGTTTTCTGGGAGATGACATCATGACACTGGCTGTCTGTTAAGCCTACTATCACCCAAAGAAAGTCATTTTGTCCTCTGGCGTCTGAACAAAATCCAAACTTTGTTGTTTCATCTTTTGCACAGTTTTGATTCTAATCACTAAAGAGACTCCTTTGAGCTTTTTAACTATCAAAATCAGCCTTGTGGAAACAGAAGACGCCACACTGCATGGAGAAGGACGATTGGATTATAGGGCCACCTCCTGTAAAGCCACCTTCTGTCAACATTGGACCATTTCAACAGATTCACTTCATTGTGGTGGCAAACACACATTTCCACCAAACTCGACATGTTAAAAACATATTTAGAAAATTCCAAGAAAAAGTAATGTACCAATGAATGAGTAGGACCCTCCCAGACTTCACTGTCTCTATTTAAATCAAGTTTTTGATAACCCATGTTCGTGCCTGGTTTTGCATTATATTTGTCAAGCGCCTCTGCCTCACCTGTACTTTTATACACTTGGCAAATGGGATTTGAATCTACCAGTGCTAACCTCCCTATTCCACCATTGACAAGAGGAATGAAATGCTTAGTCAAAGTCAAAGTCAAAGTCAGCTTTATTGTCAATTTCTCCACATGCCAAAGACACACAAAGAAACCGAAATTTCGTTCCCCCCTATCCCACGGTGACAAGACATGGCCCACAACAGACAAACAAGTAAATTTTAGCATGGGTAAAATGCAAAATGCAAAAATATGAATGTAAAATGATGATACTGTTCTTTTATCGCGGGTTTGCATGACTTGTATAACAGCTGGGAGTAAAGGGCAAGCCAGTCAATGAATCCCTATTTGGCTCTTCCTTTCTAGTGCCTCTAAAGGATTTCTTTTTCATCTCTCTGACTGATGTATTTTTAAGCAGAAACCACAAGCCAACATAAATATGAGCAACAGTCCACAACACAAACACTAAAACACTCGATACTTTATTAATCCTGTTGGGTAAATTTAGGCATCTCGCAGCTCACAGTCAATGGACTGAAATAAATCCATATGTATATATTGTAAATATCAATTCACCGTATGGGTGAGCCGCCCACTGCGACTGTTGCTCTGCCCTATGAGGGTGAGGTCACCCCAGCAGAGAACAGGCGCAGACAGCACTGTCCACTCTGAGACCATGGTCCCCGAACTGTAGGGAGTCCATGCCATAAATGGCCGGAAGTCTCACAGAGTGGAGGAACAGTTGGGGTCTTCATAATAAGGACCCAGCCCACCACCACCCCTGACCCAAAACAGGATAAGCAGTGTTGAAGATGGATGGTTGGTTGGATGGATGGATGCTTTTAGCCACTGATTTGAAGGTCAACTGGGGTAACACAGCAGCACTTAAGAATTTCAAGCAAAGTCTGGACATCTCACATTGGCCCCCCCCAAAAAAACAATGCTTGTCTTCTGAGTCCATCTCTTATCCATTTACTGTAAGCAGGAGTGATGAGACTGAGGGTGAAAGGTTCTGCCAGTGGCCACTGATCCCATTACAAACCTGTTTTTCCAGTGTGAAGGTCAAGCGTTCTGAAACAAGTGATGCAGGACAAGCAGAATGACAGAATGTGTAGGTTTTTGTGTAGTCATGCGTCCATATATATGTATACGTATAAATATATTTATACGTATACATATATGCATACATATACATATACGAATGTATACATGTGTGTATTAATATACACATATACATTGCACATATAAGATATACATATATATAAGCTATATATATGTATATATAATTAAACTCCATTTTCTATAAACTCCTACAGTTTTTGTTTGCCCTTTGTAACACTTACGCTGCCTTGTAAATGTCTTAGTTGCTATTTTCACATCCATGCGAGAGTGCAAGTTATTCCACGTCAAGGCTCTAGCCTTAGGTTTGTTTGTCTGGCATCCAAAATAGTGACTTGGCTGCAGTGAGGGTGAGGGGGGAAAAAAAGGCAGGTTTTGACATTATTATGAATTAATGCAGAAAACCATTCTGCAGGATGGATAATAGTACTTAAGTTTCCATCCTAACAAATGCCAGAAGAGGTAAGCAGACAGACAGAAAGATTGGCAATTGCTTTTTGAGCCATCTGAGTGCAGGTGGTGTGTCAGGTTGAGATGAGGTCATACATGGTCTATGGCCCGGAGACGACCCGCTGTTTCTGCCTCATGACGATATGCAAGCATGCTAAAAGTTTTTTTTTTTCCTGCTGCTGAGCTGCGCATTGTGTTTTATCACTATCAGGTTTTTTGTTACTCCCATAAAAGGACACAATCACACAATTCCATTCACCAACAAAACGCCCTTCATTGCAGACATACTGAAAATGGATGCACATATAACATCGGTTTCGTAGTAATTTGCACATTTACTCTCTACTGCCCTCACAAATACTTATTGGGACGAGTACCAGAAAGCCTAATTGAGATGCAGTGACTGACAAAATCCCATCTTGGGTTTGAGCAGTTATGTGTGCATAGCGATTATATTTACAGCTGTTAACAAACTGCTTTGGAGGCGACAGGGAGCAACAAAGAGGCAGCGGACGACGACGTAGTACCGATATAAACTTCATGGAAATAGATGACTGGTCCCCTTCCGAATGTCGAGCTGCATAATGCAACAAAGGAGGGGGATGATGTTTGCGTCAAAGTACTTTCTAATATTCATACGTTACACTCTCCCATTTAATTGCAAGCTGTCAGGATGCATCGGCCATGAGTGGCATCTTGGCGGGAACTGGGCCGTTTCCCCACAGCTGATGAGATTCAATGAAAAAAAAAAGAGCAAAAGAGGGAAGTGTGCTGCAGAGCGCCCGATGAAGTGCAATTTCAAGGCAATGGGAGTCAAAAACACATTACTGCAAGCGTAGCCCGAGTAAACCTGTAAACGCTGCAAATACTTTGTGCGATTCAGACCCATCTGTTCCCTCTGAAGTCTCTGCCATCATTGTCTGTCTATTTTCTCAATGTCTGTACTATCTTCCAGATAATGCAAGTGATGTCCATTGGTGGAATTATATAGAGCAGCTGTCACCAAACACTTCTGGATAATTCAAGATATACAGTTTTTAGACATACAAAATCATAGCTAGTATGTCTGCAGTAGGTACATCATATTTTTACAAACTACACAATCGACTTTGAAAAGGTCGGTGGACAAATAATAGTGAAGATCTAATGCCATAAGTCAACTATTATATCATGCAAGTATGTGATCATTACCAATTTATTTACTCTTGGACAAGCATTACAATCAAAAGAGGGAAATACAGATTAAAAAATAAACTTCAAATAATTTTCAATTGAATACACTTTAAAGGTAAATATATGGAGTGTATTAATCATTATGTATTAATATATGTATTGTCCTGAGGAGTAAAAGGTTTGTTAAGTAGCAGGAAGCTGTTATTCAGTAGCATTCAGCTGTGGATTTTATTACATCTGCAATATAAGATGCAATGATAATAAAATGGCTGGGGATTTTATCTTGTTTCAAAAAAAAAAAAAAAAAAAAAAACAGCGGTGTGTCTTTCCATCGAGTTTAATTAGGTTCCTTACAGATGGTATCGCCGTCTACTACAAAATTCCCTTAAATGGGCTGAAATGAATTTCTGCAATTTCCTTAACAAATACTTTCAGTGTAGAGGACGCTCAGAAAAGATTGTCAGGTGAAAATGAGAAAAAAGTAGAAACCAAGCAGTCATACAAGTTATAATACTCGACATGACAACTATGGCCAAATTATGTGGCATGCGACCCACACACAGCATATTTGTTGTGAACATCTGGAGCTGAAGTCAACTGGAAGTCAAAGCACACAGCTGGCAGTGAACCAAAACTGAAGGTGACAAGGTTGGGCACTCACAGCGAGTGCCATCATTGACCTGCTCTGTCCCTTTAAAAACTTGCACTCCCAAATTTAACACAATGACTTTGACAGTGAGTCTCTGGTGGAACAGGTTGAAAAATAAGAACCAAAGACAAACATAATTCATTTTATCAATGTGAAAAGGGAAAATTAGCACGGAAAGGATTGGATGACAATATGTAACGGAATAAATTACACAGAATATAATACAATAGTTTTTACTCACTCTAAGTCAAGATTCTATAAATTGTCATTGAGTAAAAGTAAAGAAAAAAAAGGCATGTAATTGCGCCGGCAACATGATACGTATTAGCTTATCCGCCTCGCCATTCCCCGCAGTCGTTGCAAAGAAACTATAATATTACAAAAGGCAATACGTAAGATAATAGGTTTGATTTTGAGTGCCACACATAAATGATGAAAAAACAATATTTGCATTGGGAGGATGAAATGTTATGTATATATGAAATGATATATGAAAGCATATATTTGTATTATACTGAGACCTGACACCATGTACGGTTAGTCAACACCAAGCCATTGGTGGCTGTTGTTTTTGCAACTTCAATTTACCCAGGATAAAAAAAGAATAATAAAAAAACAAAAGTGTTCTTTAGTGGTACTTTTCCACACTATTCATGCAAAGTTGGAAGGATCACACTGTCCAAAATGTTTTGATGGGCCTGAAGAATCATCGGAAACTCAGGAGTCATTGGTGTTAACCAAATTCTGCAGACTAGAAGTCAAGTCTAATATTTCCTCGTAATGTATAGATGCTATGTCTGACATAACCGCATAACTACTAGGCATCTCTAGCCTGGATCCTGACAGCAGTGAGAGCTGGCCTACAGATCATACTGGACAGCAGTGGAAGAATTTTATTTGGGATGTCAAAGTGGTGGCCTCAACAAGTCTGTTTCAGTTACAAACTTATGCGGTTAGATGCTCCAGACGTGATCACAGTTACTTTAAAATTTCAAGCTCCAGAAAATATGGAAGCCAACGATAATACCAAGTGCAGTTAGAAAACCATTACAAAATGTTTTTAGGACACAAAGCACAGAATAAAAAGACAAGTGCCCCACAGGTGCAGCATGCCTACACAAGATGATGAGCCAGTTTGGGCTTGGCAGAGCAAAGATGTTTACATCTCCCACGACACTTGTTTCATGCAGCTATTTTTTCCCCATGTCGAGGGTCAAGCCTCTAAAGGTGTGTTACCATTTAGCGCAATGAAGACGCGTTCTGCTGCCGAATTGATTCCGTGGGTGGAAGACTAGCTATCTCCTCAGCACGTAGCGCATAACTCCATCAGACTTGCCTACATCGTCTCTTGTTCTTGTCCAAAAACCAAAGAGGGTGAACACAAATAAAATCTTTCGAGGGAGGAATGTAAAACCTTCCTTGAAGGGGAACTCGGGCTCTCCATCTATCTTTTTTCTCTCCCGTGGCTCACAAAGATAGCAGCAGACAGGCGGGTAGAAATCAATTCCGTGGAGCCATAAGATGAAAGTAAAGAAGAAAAAGGAGAAGAAAAGGAAGTGCAGCTGTATGAAGATTCTGACCAACGAAAAGCAAAAATAAACATTTTTTGGCAGGATTTCAACACCAAACATATGAAAATGTTGCCAACTTAGAAGGCAAGTATTTTTGTTGTATCCTAAATAAAAATTTAACTTTTGGTTCTTTCTGTCAAATCGAGATTCATCTCACAATTGTATGTCAGAAAAAGTATTGACTTCACATAATACCGATATAAATATGTATATATAAAAAGGAAGAAAAAGGAAGAAAAAAAAATTGACCATAGAAAATTTCTGGAAAATGCCAAGGTGATATAGTAATTTTAATAATAATTTAATAATTAATTTTAATTTGATAAAACTGAAGGCATATAAGCATTATTAAGCATAAGTCAATTATGCCCAAAATGTATTCCATACTATGTTTACTTTTATCATGTGAATCACAGCAGTAATTCAATTCAGAGTATCTTTTCTGTTTTCTTGGTTTCATCCCCAAATATAAAAAAAAATCTTCTCATCCGAGCAGATTTGAGGTGGCAAGATATCATTAGATTACAAAGCTCATTTCACTGCAAGATTGCCGCTTGACACACTAGCGCCCAGGTTGGTCGGGCATGCAGATGGAGCCATGGTCTGCCGTCGGTGGCATTTGCAAAAAGGCCACTTCCGCATACTAGACATGACAAGCTCGAGCACCATCTGCATCCCATCATTGTTCTGTGGACTGAACATAACAAATGCTTTCCAAGCCACTGAGGCGACTGGACGTTTTAGAAGCCAGGCGGCAAAAAGTTACACACACACAGGTAAAAACCATTAGTACGCCAGCACTAATACGGTTTTCTCCGCTGTCTGCGTCTTTCTCCGCTCAAGGAGGAGACCACTTGCTGGCCCAAGCGCTGGCCCTTTCTGGGAAGAATACACACTCATTCAAGCGAGATAAAACAAAGACATGCTTGAGGGTAATTGAATGTGCGAGCATTGCCAAGGCTGTAGATGGGGTGAAAAAAACATGAAAGTGCGCAGCGCTACAAGGCTAGCGAAGGCGTCAAAGCATTATTAGCTGGGCGCTTGAAAGCAGGCCTACTTTCGCTCAAAGTACTCAGCCCTCACCCCTTGAGCCGAGAAGGTTGCAACCTCGAGTCTCACCGTGCTAAGGGAACGAGAACTTGTGTCGGCTGTCACGGTACAGAAATGGCAACGGGCCCTGCTGAGGTCCTTCTGAACACATCATGGACACTCACCAATTGAAAACCTAATTCAGACAAGAGTTTGTATTTTCCAAAATGCAAATTCAATGCAGTCTTTCTGCTTATCATATTTGTATGGCCCTTAGCCACCTACGAGGTTGCCAAGGTATCTACTTTGTTTTGAAAAAATAAACATTTTCCAACTTATGTTTTTAACATATTGCAAATATCTCCCACTCCTGCTCTTTTCAGATAAATTCGTGCAAATGTAATCTTGTGCACCATTATAAATGATCCTGGTAACTTTAGCAGATCAAATCTTTTTAAGGAACACTGTGGAGATTCTTTTCGAAATATAAAGATAATGAAAATATTTTTCTTTTTTTTTAGTCATAGTCTTTCACTTTGTTCTTGTTTCATTTCTAGCTTTGTTTCATTTACCATGTGTTATTTATACCTATGACGTTTCAGAAAAATCCACCTGTTGTTGAAACAAACTCTCAATAAATGTCAATAAATATATTCATATACTAAATTATTATAATTATTAATACTATGACACATTCAGAAATAGTGCAAAAAAATACATCTAGAAAAGTTTAGTCGCATCAACCATTCCAAATGTGTTAACTAGCCTGACTGCCATTGCAACTTCCACTCTGTGAACTTTGTTGTCGTATTTATTAACAACCTCTTGGCTCGTTTTGATCCATCATGTTCTTTCTAAACAGCAAGGCAGGCCAACCTTGGAAAAACATGAAATACATGACTGCTAAGTGGAAATCGATGGCATGAAAAGGGACAAGAGGAGGCACGGAGGAGGTCAAGACAGCCTTGGAGTTTGAAGGGAAGGGGGTCATTGAGCTTATGTAGTGGGTAAGATGGTGGGAGGGGGGTGAGGGGTGCGGGGGCATCTGTTTCATGCTTAATTTGCCATCTGTGAGGAATTCTATTGCCAGGCTGCTTAATCAGGCAATCCATCACATCCCAACAGAAATACTGTCAATTACGCAGTGTCAGAGGGCTGACAGTGGAGTGGCCTTGATGCATTTCCGGGAGGGGGAACAAAGTTGTGCTCACAAGAATCACTGTGTAAGTCTGGGAATTCTGGTTATTGAACTGGCACCGGCGCTCAACGACCAATCAGAGAGAGACGTTACATGTACATCACAACATAACCGAGCAATCTACAAAGATGCAGTACGGTGTGTACTGAGGGATATTTCAGCATGCTCATAAAAGCTCTAATTGACCAAACCTCTCATATCTTTTACTGTATAAACCATCAAGAACAACAAAAACAAACCAATTATTTTTATGAACGCTTGTCTCACAGTCTTCAGACACCTACGGATAATGCACCACTGGTGTCTAATATGATCGGTATTTCAGTATCAATATTTACATTTAGTATGAGTACATGTTTATGAGTGCATTAAAAAATAATGAGATGTAGATTTACTCTCCCACTTGGAACTGCTATTAACAACTCCAACTTAATAAACATGTGTTCGTTATAAATTATAAAACAGAAATGTTACTTTCAGTTCTTCCCATACAAGCGTCCCTACGGAGAATTGGGTGTCAATGATAGTCTGCATTTCACAGTCAGAGAGAAGTATCGGTTTCAAAAAGTATCTACACTGCCAGGTGGAGCCCATTACTTTCGCTCAACCGCTAACATGCCCCCATCGGACTAATTATTGAAGAGTTGAACCTTCTGGGAGGATTAAACGTACAAATGTGCTCCTAAACTGAAAATGGTAAATGTCAAGGGAGCAAACGCAGTGCTTTTTCTTTTGTGTTTCTCACACTGTGTAAAATGTATATCGTACACCCGAGATAATTCCACTCATTCCAATAGCAGAGATAAGGCAAAAGCATATCGCATACAAATAAGCACACAACATACCATAATGTTGTTTTCATGTCAGTGAGTTGCGTACATACATTAAAGATTACCATCTGCCAGAAAATAACAGAACATTGACAACAGGCATTCAAAATACCTGCCTTGGTGCGATGCTGTGTGCATAAATATGTATGGTAATCCAAAATAACATATTATTATAAGCACCTATGTGCCTCTGTGTAAGATTTATTAAGTCAATTAAAGACATCTGCAAAGGAACAAGGAGACAATACAACTTGGAGTGATGCGCCACACGAGACTCTACGCTCAAAAAAAATCTAAGCTCCCTTTTCAGTCAAGGCAAATATATCGACACACATCATTAATGAAAAATCAAATTAAACATTTACCAAATTTCCAAGGAGCCGCAGCGGCTTGTGCATCCTCTGAGTAGAAACTACCACAAAAGTATGATGTCTGACTATCTTTAATAGATGTACTTCCACTTCATCAGCTTGCAAAATGCACTCTAACCATCTTTGGCACTCAGGTCATAAACAAATTAATTGGCCTGCCAAGTATTTCTCCTTCGCAAAACTGTGTCCTTTGCTATTACAGATACATACAAACAAACTCGTATACGCACAAACCTGTGTGCGATTAATGCTGAAATGAACTGTGTTATATTACATAGACATATAGATCTATGTTTTGTTTCATTATATCCAGCCTTTGTATTTCGATACAATTACTATGTAGATCTGAACTATTATACAGGAAATAAACTTTTTTATCAAAAAGAAGTTGGCAAAAAATGAAGTGTCAGAAAGCGACACTAAGTGAGTCTTTTCAAGCCAAGTAGCGGAGGGAAATAAAAGACCTCAGCGATGCGTGAAGTTTCTATCTCCGATTCTAAATGAATTCGCTCGAATTTGCATAGGTAGATAGATTAATGGCACTTGTTGGATTGAATAAAAATGGGACTCGTTCTCTGATAGATTCAGGAAGACAGATTAACCTTAAAAAAGCAAAATAAAGAATGATCCATTGAGGAAAATATCATATGAATTGTAATTTTTTGCACAAGGGCATCTCAATAGCCAACAACGGCTTCCACTTTCATTTGTCGTCATGGATGAGCTACATACAAGACCGCGTGCTTGGGTTGAATTCCTGTTATGTGTTCCAGGGGAAAACAGAATAATAGGTCTAGCCTTCATTTTTTTTCCCAAGGTTGCCTAAGTCGTGTTTGCTCCATGTGATAGGAAAAAGAGATAATGATGACAGAGAGATTATAAACGAGGTTTTGAATGTATTTCATAGCGATGGAGCAGAATATCAATGACTTGCGTTTAATTCCACTTTCAACAGATTAAGCACGAAACTTCGCTCTCTGGCTAACCTTACACCGCCTTTTAACCTTCCCTTGCATTCTTGTCATAACACCATCATCAACGCAGACATCTGCTCTCCGGTTTAATTATGTAAATAGCTTTTGAGATATTTTGTTTTGTTCTAAACGCTGCTCGTAGCTGTGTTTAAAAAGGTTAATCAAGTATTTTTGTAAGGTCAAATGTAGTCATGAAATGAACACATGCACCTTGCTCAAAGGATCACACGGGACATCGGGTTCTAGTAAGAAAAAAATAATATATTTGGTCTTAAGAGTAGGATCAGAGCAAAAAAAAAAAAAAAAAAAGAGGAGCTACTGGCGTCCCATCTTTTTCAGCACTCAGGAACATCCTGAGGTGACGGAATTTAAGTGGTAAATCGTTTTAATCTGCTACTTCAAAAAGCATCTCACTTATGACACTGTCTGAAGCAGTTAAACCAAACGTAGACTGGGTTGATCTTGAAATAATAATTCAACGACACGACTGTCACAGATAACATCAATGTGGTGTTCACAAGAACTTGAAAAATGTAACGAGAAATAAATATATTTTGTTATACGAGCGACAGTATAAGGTTCTTTGTGATTATAATGGATATTGTATCTCATGTAAAAAACAGTCTCTTCTGAATGTTAATCTATTTGTTGCCCTTTGTTTAAAATCCAAATTAATCCTAATGTAAACTGAAATAAATTAAATTTATGGTTCCTAGGTCTGTCTGTTTTTCAAGAAGCAATATATTTATATACACTATCCTCCTCCAGACAAAGCAGCTTATGGTAATATCATGTCAGACAGTATAACATTGCACCCACAAGCCTTTCTCCTACAGGGAAGTTAGTCAAACAGACATATGAATGTCAGTGTTCTTGTCCAGCCTCCCCGTCGCGAGGTTATCATCTCTCGACATCGCAGCAACATGCATCATGTTTGATGACTGCAGGGGACGATTCATGTCTACTCCCATCCCTTGCATTATAACCACTACACCATCAATCAAGACATCCTTGGACATACCAAATATATTGTACATACTGTGCATGCAAAGGCTTATGAACATGTGTCAGGTCACATTAAACAGTAGATATCTCACTGGCACGCAAACATGAAAAATGGAAGCCCTGCTTGTAATCATTTACAGAAAAGAAGTCTGGAATTTATTTCCAATCTTTTTCAGCAAATAATCATCCATTACATTTACATGACATTGCGTGTGTGTGCGTGTCTTCCCATCAAAATACAAGATGGCAGCAAAAAGTAAAAGTCAAGCTATTATCAAAATAAAACGATTGGATAAAAGCAGGAAAAGGAATATAATTACAGAAATGGTACTTGGAAAGTCATTTTACAAATGAAGCATCGTGAACAGACCTGGAACAGACCTTTATCCTGACCTGGAAAAATGAAATTATGTTAAGAATCATATTTTACTTTATCATCAATACAATATCAAGACGAAGTAGGACAGATACATAGTGTAACAATGAAATTCTTGACCTTAACTGATTTTGCTCTTCCTGATACAAGGTACAATACAATAAAAGAACACAAAAAAATATGCATGTTCCACCCTACCATGTATTGACCCCTTTTTTCATAATGATTGCACAAAAAGGTATTGAACGTCATAGTTGAACACAGATGACCTGACCTGCAGTACTTAATGGCACTAAAACAATCGAACAGAACATGCTCTTAAATGTCACCATATTTAAATGTCACCAAGTGGAGGCATTTGACGGCAGACACTATGGAATCTGAATTAAAAAAAAAAAAAAAAAAAAGTAGGGGGGAGCTGGAGATTACATGTGATTTAAAGAACATTCAGTGACTTATGGAAACATAACAGGTTTCTTTACCTTTGTCTCCACTCTGCAATGTGTCACACTCTTGGCAGTTTTCCAAATCACAAAGAAAATAGTTAGCAACATTTAGGACCATTAATGGTAAAATGGGGCCCACACAAAAAAAAATAACACACAGGAAACTACAGCACCTCCAACACAAACATTGATTACATTTTAAGTCATGGAAATATATCCAGTAAACAAACCCTCGGTGAGGTAATCTTAAATCACAAAACAGCGTTTTATTGCTCTTTCTTTTTTTAAATAGCACAGAATGTTTTAATGCCTGGCAGATCCGTTCTCGGGCAAAGATCGTAAAAAAGAATGGGTCAGAGTGTTCAGATGGTCTGCCAGCTAATTAATTTCAAGTCGAAGGGCCGTTATTTTGAAGTGGAAACCACTCGCAACTGAAACTAACAGGACCAAAGCTACAGCTCACTCTAAAGCCATTTAACTCACACTAATCGGTGCAAGAGCAAAAAAAAAAAAGTAGTAGCGATACGCGAGAGAAACCAAAACTTTATCATTTATTTGTAAAATTAAATTGAGTGACAAAATTAGAATGAGACAAAATTATTATATATTAAGATATTTTCTTGAGAAAAAAAGGCATTTAATTTCTTAAAAAACAAAAATCAAGGTGTGTGTTCGTATAGCATACACGTGTGCTCTTCTTGAGAAATTTAGCTGCCAAAAATACAATGTGAAGATTCAATGAATACTTAACAATTATAATTTGGCGTACATATTTGTTCATACTAAATAAATCCAACATTTACGAGAAAAAAAAAATACAGCTCCAAAGTGGCTCAAAAGTTCAGAAATTCAACTGCAGTCATGTCATGCATGATGTAACACAAAACCTCAGCACAAGAGCTCAGCCCAGCAAGCCTCAAAGGATTTATTCTTCTTTGGCTTTTACTGCCCGGGTGTTAGACGAAGAATGTCAAAGGAGAAGAATAAGAATATACATGGCAGAGATATTTATTTTTTTGTTAGTTTTATGCTAGTATGACAGTTAAGATTAACAAACTAATGCGTTTGCCTGTAAAGTGAATCTTTATTTGACGGGCATCAGTTACTTGTGCATTACTTGAAACTGTGCATTAATAATTTATGGAAATATGTCTATCACTCACCATGCTTGCACAAGCATTTGGCACGGGAAATACACAGCATGCTTACGTGTGAATCACGCTGCGTGTTTTTTCACCCAATTTATAGATGTGTGACTGCTTCGCCTTTGATTTGCTCTTGTGCTCGTACACATGAAGTCCAGGCAGCGTCACACATTTGGCAAAGATAAAAGCCATGGAACAAGACAGCAGCATTTTAAGCACTGCGAGCTACAACCACAGTGTGCTTGTAAGCATATGTTTATTTGTTTGCAGCTACTCGGTGTTGCCACTTTAAGTTAAAGTCAGCTCCTGCTTAATGTCAACATTAAGTCACTCCCTATAAAATTCTCCCTGAGCAGATGAAGAGGTGAATTTAGTCGACACACGTCCATGTGCACACCACTATATTCTTGTGATGGCCACGAATGAGTTTAAACATCCAAGTTCAAAGTTCAGATGAGGATGAAGAGCAAATTAAGGCAAATTGACTTGCTGTGATTGAGTTTGCTTTATCACATTCTTCATTTATCCTTTACTTTTTTTTAAAAGAAAATCTCTTTTAGCTTCAGGATTTAGATTATATTATTTTATACTTAACTGATTTGGTTGGAGCTAGTCTATTTAACAGAAGAGACAAGTCCATATATGAATGTGCAAACACAACCAGACAAACAAGACTGCAAGGTCTGCCAGCCAAGTGCCAGAAAACCATGCCAACGGTAAACAACATCATGAGAGCTGTGTGTGTGTGTGTGTGTGTGTGTGTGTGTGTGTGTGTGTGTGTGTGTGTGTGTGTGTGTGTGTGTGTGTGTGTGTGTGTGTGTGTGTGTGTGTGAGCAGTTTCCACCTTCCCACTCCTGCACTTCATAAAGATGTCAATAACACACGTGCACGTGTGCTCACACACAAACACACAACATGGGGAAATACACATTGCTGTTGACAGAGACAAAAACTCATACAGACTTCATCATGTTGTAGTGTCTCTCAACCTGTCATTGTTGCTCTGTTCTAAGTTGATGGACTATTTTCTTAAAGGTTGGGATTGTATAGTACTAACCCCAGTAATAAGTAAAGGTTAAAAAAAAAAAGGTGCTTACTGTCTCGCTAAATAAAGTTCAAGTCAACCATGGAACATATTTGGCAACTTTGTACATTTCTCAATACAGCCCAAAATGAATGTTTTACTTATCACTGTTGACAGATGGAATGATCATCACATTACCTGTAAGACAAGAAAGATACATACAGTTAGACATATAGACAATAATTCTATTATTTAAAAATCAATCCTGCTTCATGACAGTAAACAAAGCATTTTCCATTTTGACTGAGGCAATGTTTTATTTCAAAGCTAACATGAAGGCAGAGGGTTAATGTTTTGTTTTGTTTTTTAGGGGGGGGTTCTCACTACTTGCTTACCTTTCCCGCAATTTGGCTTTACTTTTTATCTTTTTTTTTTTTTTTTTTTTTTTTTTTTTCCCCCCCAGACAGACCGGTTGCTCATTTAGTTTGGCAGCAGCAGCTAAATCCAATCTCACTGGTACAGAGGTCCCACTGATATTTAACCCATTCACACCCATGAGACAGGAGAATCAATCACCGGGTTTGAAATAAATTTAAAAAAAGTGCTGCTTTAACACTTATTTCTATCGTTGGCAGACAAGGAAAGAAAACCACAGGCGAGAACTAATATTCCCCCCCCCCCCACTATTCATGGTCACAGCCTTGCCCCCCACATTTCCTCTTCTCCTTCCTTCTCTCTTTCCTAAAGGAAGACAGCCAATATGTGCCACAGCGACATATCCTTTCCCCAGATAATGGAATTGCCCGGCTGTAATAATAATTTGAATTTCACGCCCTGGTGCCTCAGTTGCGTGGGCTTTCGAAGGAGCACTGGCATAAATTAGCCCCTATGCACTGCGGTGATCGATAACTGCCCTGTCCATCACCTATTGATCGGAGGGCGTCAAGGGAACTCAACTATAACCTGACGCGCGCGCACACATCGACACCTTTTGGACTTGAGGTGCAAAGTTCAAGTGGGAGATGTGTTTAGGTGCAACCATTGGGTAGGTTAAATAGAAAAAGGGACTGGGATGACTTTTAATTACTTGGCTAAGAGGTGGTATTGACTTTTTGACATAATTAGATTTTAAATGTTGACCTGCATGTCTGAAAAATCAATGAAATGCCAAAGACTGCATTTAAAACCAATAATGTATTGTCTGACAGTGCCAGAACTGTCTTTCAAAATATTTCCTGATTTTAACATGGACGGATGTAAAAATTAAGACTGTCAGGAACGTACATGAAAAGCACAACAGCGTTATATAAAAGTACACCAAGTTTAATTTACCAGGTATCTCAAATAATAATAATTCTGAACTATAACATGAAAACAACAGAAAACCAAACCAATAGAGACCCAAACAATGATTGAGAGAGAAAGAAGCAGGAGGTAAATTTGATGACCTTTCCAGAGCTACAGTACGAGTGCAGCATGAGGATTGTGACCGATAATGATGAGGATCAAAATGTCACTTTTAGGTCTTTTCCCATCGTGTCACGTAAGCAGAGCTATGCCGAGGAATCAATGAATGTCCAAAACAATACAAAACACAACAACTGCAAATTGGAGGATGCCGACTAATGATTTATGGGAGTTTTGTCTGCATTTGTGGAACTTTAGAAAGTCTGAGTCATTATGAATTATTATTGCAGAAGGAGTCACATTAGTTTTACTTGGTCATTTATCATTGAAAGTGATGGTCCCATACACACATTTTTTCTCAAGTCAAACGATTCTCAATATTTAAAATTAATTTGCTTTAAAAAAAAAAAACATTCCCTGATTTATAAAGTAAAATGTTAAGAAATTATGTTGTCTTAGCAACAAAAAAGTTATGGTGGACTTATGTACCAGAGTGGACAGCTACTCTCCGTAAAAGAAGAGATTTTGAGACCTCATGCTAATTTGCAAAAAACAGCTGAAGGCCACGAACTGTGTTGAGAATTCCCTTTGAAGCATTCACTCGTACTGGGTCACACTCCCACAGAGAGTTGGTCAGAATTGCAAGGTGGTAAAGTGGTACCTTGACTTGTGGGTTCAATTTGTTCCATTTCTAGGTTAATAACTCAATTTATTTGTGTCTCAAATCAATATCCCTTATTGAAATGAATTGATGTGCCATTAATTCGTGAAATCAACCCATTAAAAAAAACACCATACAATTGATCGTGTTTTAAATTGTGAAAAATCTATTTTAGCATAATAATGAAATCTTTCAAGTGTAGCATTGGACAGGTCTCACTATTTTTATATGCTCTTGATGCTTACTAAATGAAGCCGTCAGAGGCTTAGCTGCAGTGCCAAAAATGAATACTTAGCTGGACACTTTGCCAATACAATCATTTGCCCTTGAAATAGTCACCTCTGTAATTATTTTGGTAATTTGCCATGAAAACATAACATTGCAGCTGGGACAAGCTCTCGTTAACCTCCCATCTGGCTGTCTGATTTAATCAAGGATAGCATCAATTCAGTTTTACTTAAATACTTTGAATCATTTTTTATTTCAAACTCAACTTCAGTTTGTATGCACTCCATTAAAAACCAAAGACAACTTCAGTGAATATTGCTTGTTCTGTTAAATATATCACTTCATTATCTATATCATCTGTAATGTCCAGAAGATTCCTTCTGCTCCTCCATAAAGGAATTCACTGCGCATTGCATTGGCACTTTATAAAAGAATGTCTCCTTGAATCATTGAAGTTGTGAATTTCTGTTTAAGCCAATCCTTCATGAACCGTGTAAAGCTTATTGAGGCTTTACAAATGGATTTTGAGACGGCAGCGATAGTTCAATTCTCGACCGACACCTTACTTTTTCTTTTTTTTTTCGGTAGTTCATGAACAGGTGAAGAGAGAATCCAAACCGTTCTATGTATTTCTTGGAACACTTGAGGCCTATTTTAGAAATGCTCTGACAAGACAACTCATTAAAAAAAAAATGCATTCCTTGAACTTCAAACAGTTTGGAGCACTTATTGAAAAGGGCAAATGGAAAAGATTATTTCCAACATTGCCACCCTTCCCCCTCATAAATAACTCAAGTGAATAAATGAGTCTGTTCACTTGACGTTCAACCAGATAATTACATGGTGCATTGCAGAGCTAGGAGCACCGCAGCGAGGTAGCTCTGTTCCTGGTTTGCCGATAGGATGCTAACCCAGCCATGACATTGGGGCGCTCCTCATCAATCTTAATGAGACCCACATCACCACTGGACTTTCCAATGAGACTCCCTCTTGTACATCCACAGAGACCTTAGTGACACATTAATATACACATGCATTAGCACAAAAAGGGTAGCCTATAGGAATGTAATAAAATGAATAAAACAGTAACTAAAATTGAGTGTCAGACTTAGAGGTAGGTTCTTGCATTTATTTCTAACAAATAAATAAAATGTAATAAAATAAATAAAACAGTAACTAAAATTGAGTGTCAGACTCAGAGGTAGGTTCGTGCAGATTAATTTCAAACAAATAAATAAAATAAATAATGAATAATCAAATAAATAAATAAAAAGATAAAAAGAAAAATAAATAAAATAAATTGTCTGATTATCTAGTTCGTTTGCAACAATCGTGGATCATAGACATTCGACGATGAGTTTGGGTAGGCCTCCTCTCACTCTCTCAACAGGTGCACTCAACTTCACATACTGCAGTCTTACCACTCTGGCACTGCTTGCTGTGTGAACTAAAATTGATCAGAAAAGAGAGGTTAAGACAAAGGTGTCAATCGGGTCTTGGCAAGTTTTGTTTGTCTGAAGAATTTCAGATGAGACCTGCAGTGACCATTTTATACAGAGAATATTTACAAATAAAATGCGTGTCATATCTTGCATAGAATAAATTGGCAATTCAGCATATTATTACATCCCAAATAGAAACACATGCAAAGCTTGTGTTTCTGTATGTCATATGCCCTTGAAGCAAATTGCTTCAACGGGCTGACATCATTCAGTACCAAATTTGAACTAATTACATGAGGCAATTAAAGAATGACTAAGCCAGCAGTGATAATTACAACCTGATATGCAAGCGGCAGCCATAATGAATCTTCCATTCTGCTCCGGTTGGCTTAGCCGGGGCTCTGCAGTCACAAGATGGGCACACTTGTTTTTTAGCACATACGTACATTTGCTTTCATGTACCACTTTGCTTGCACTCGTAAGGCACACTTGACAAATAACTATACACCCCTTAAAGGTAGAGTTTGAAAATACACAGTAGCCAAGCAATGGAAGTGAAAGAGAGAGCTAGCCTTGTCCCAGACAGAACATCTGAATTACAGGGGAGGTCAAGATAATCAGTGAGGAAGAAGCTGGTCTACATAAGAGAGGAAGACGTGCACCTATAACGACGAGAAAAAAAAATGGGGGAAGGTGAGAAGCAGTCTGGCAGAAAATTGAGACTGCTGGCCATTTTCAACTGGCCCTCATCCCTCTGGGTTTATAGCCCGTGAAGCCTCTTGTCATTGGGACTCGTCAAAGGGCCAAGTTAACGGGCCTTGTCTTTGCCTCGGCAGCACACAACATATTCCTCTTCATCATTAACGCAACGTCGTCATACACATCTGCTGTGCGGTTATTCCAGAAGAAACCAGTTACAAAACCAAACTAACACCATATTTGGCAAGTCCAATAATAATATTACTAATTGCAAAATGTGTACTGTTAGCCTAAATGACATGAAAAAAAAATTGGGAAAAATAAAAATCTTAAATGGTATACAAAGTAATTTTGATTTACCGCACTTTCCGGACTATAAGGCGCACCGGACTATAAGGCGCACATTCAATGAATGGCCCATTTTAAAACTTTGTCCTTATATAAGGCGCACTGGACTATAAGGCGCACTGAACTATAAGGCGCACCATTAACGCATCATCTCAGATTTTTAATCCAAATCAAATCATTCTCCATTTTATCTTTTTTATTTCAACTTCAGACGCAACAAATTACTTTATAATCACAAAATAATGGTTCATAGTCTTCAGCGGGCCACTTATTTCACAGATTTCATGACACAATGCTTCGGGCCAGTTTAAATTTAGGAATTTGGTCCATATATAAGGCGCACCGGACTATAAGGCGCAGTGTCGGCTTTTGAGAAAATTTTAGGTTTTTAGGTGTGCCTTATAGTCCGGAAAATACGGTAAATATGTTTTCATGGTGCTAGCGACGGGAGCTTTTGTCAGCATTCTGTTACTGGATGACCAAACAAAATGTATGCTTCAAAACAAATTCAAAATCTAATTTTTGGTGATGTAATATAAAATGTCTGTCAAACTTTAAATAATTTAAGTTGAAACATTCTTTAAAACTCTGATCCTGTTCCACAAGCGAGCGAGCAAGTTTTCCCAAGCCAGTTCTGAGGCGCGGCGACCATAATTGAAAAGAAACAACAACTCATAAGTCAAAGCCACACACAGAGTGACAACGTAGCCTTGAAATGTTTTCAAAGGTACCAGTTTCTAACACCTTTAATCTCCTCTGCTGTTATAAAAGATCCAGGCAGTGTTGTTCTGGCAAAACACTCTGTTTATCTGTTGGTAATCACTGCCTTTACCTCTACGGGGACAAATGGAATCCAATCAGTCCAGCAAGGGACTGACAGGGTCACGGGCCTGACTCGGTGGCCAGCTAACCATTCATCAGTGTGTCAAACAACAAGAGTGGCCTAAACTCATTGTGCCAACCAATTGGTCTTGTGTGCCATTGGCAGTAGACGGGACAGCAAGTGATACAAGAAAGAAACAGAAAGCAAAGCACAGGTTTAAGTCTGCAGGGTTTAACGGTGACATAGTTGCAGAGGTTTAGGAGTTTATCTATGCAATGCAAGTCGTTCTTTAAGCATTGGCAGCATTATGGGCAGTTAGCATCAATAATTAAGTCACTATAGGCAGTCAATGTGCTCGCCGGAGATTTAGGAGGCCATAAACAAATGCCCTGTGATGACTGTCCTGCTGACAGGTCGCACATGAATTATCGAGCCGTCTGCATGGGAATGCATTGAAAGCGTGCGTTTGAACTCATTCTCGTAGCTTATTGAGAGGGAGTTTGAAACTATAAACGGATGAAAATGTCATTTCCTGTTGAGGAATTTGCAATGAGTATAGAAATGTTTTTTTTTTTTTAAAGAGTGGTGCACATACTGTATAACAGTAGACACATCTGAAGTACATTGGCATGTTTTGACAAGGAAAAACTACACCTCAAACATAGCAGGTGGAAGAGAATTCCCCAGCTGTGCATCCCCCAACACAGATGTTGAGAAGCTCTCAAGCAAGCTGTACTCTTGAGGGAAAAGATGGGTTCAAGAAGTGACTTGGAGTTGAAACTGTCAGCACTTCAACAGCTGCCGGTTCTTAATTCTCAGAGGACTGAGGTAATAATAATTCATATTAGCTTGATTACCTTAATGGGCTAGAAATGTGATCATAGATACAAGCATCCTCTGTTTATTAGCCTGTATATAAGCTATAGCATTATAAAATAATATTAATAATAATAAAATAATAAAAATAATATTAAAATCAAAATAAAAAGGATAATAATACTTTAATAATGATAAAATAAAAACTTTAGAGCGCCTCATTGTCGCAGCATGACCCCATAGAATATATTCCAGTAATTGGAAGCTTTAAATGGAAATATAATTAGCTCAAATATGTATGCATTAGAAAAATGCTCGACAAAGTAGCATCCAATTCTCCAGGTTGTGAGACAGGTTTTTGATTGACAGTTGAGCAGGTTTGCACACTTTTCTCTGTGGTGTGTCAAATCTAGAACACATCTGTGGAAATTACTTTACGGAGACTTGAAAAGTTTATTTTAAATACATTTAGCTTCAACACAACTTTTTGGGGTCATTTGTTGTTTTCATGGTGCCTTTTAAACTTTGCACATATATTTTCCTTTTTATGTAGAGTATATTCATTTTTCAAAATAAGCTTGCTTATAAAGTAGCATGGGGCATTGGTTACTTGAACAATTCTACCAGTGAGACATTTATAACGATACAGCCTTTTTATTCACTCAGTTTGTCATTCATCTTGGAGCTGGCGGGAATGCACATGGGTGTGGATTCAGCTTTAAACATCCCACCCTACTCCCTCACAAGAAAACAACACAGTGTACGCATTAGCACATCCCCAAATGAGTGTCAATAATCTAAAATCATTATAAAGAGCGACTGCGGCTGAAAGGTTAGCTATCTAACGGTGTCTGTAGGGAAAGCTGTGGCCTTTCGAGGTGAAACCCTTAAGCTACATCAATAAAGCAGCAGTGTTTAGGTCACGAGCCCGGGGAGAACAGCAAAGGTTAAGAAAAATTGTAAACACAAAAACAAGGATTCTGCAGTGCTATTTTAAATTAGCATATTTTTCTAACTGGGAATCGCTGCTTAAATCCCGAGAGATGAATAGAAAAGGAAATCAGTTTCCACTTGTCTAACGCTCTTGTTATTGCTATTGTAGATCATGTCAGCTAGCATCTGCTTTGGAAATGCAAGTGAAAATTAAAATGAGCAGCCGAGGCTCTCTGGAGTTTCAGAGGCAGACTAGATCTTCTTTATGGTTCAAAAGTTGTTAAAAATCTTTTGTATGGTGGGTTGGCCGCTTGAAAAAGAAAAGGGTCTCAAAGTCAAACTGATAAAGATAATGCAATAGAAGGAAGGTAAAATGGGATGAATATTTCAAATATTTTAGGGCACAAATGGGTATTTTAATGGAAAAGTAAATTTCATTAGGAAAAAAAAAATAGAAGAAATGAGAAGAACTGAGCTGTCTGGCAGCAGATATACATTCTGTGAAAAGTATAGAGTGCGTAAAATATCTCCAAGGTTTCATCAACCGACAGAGTGGCTACAATATGAGAAGCCTCTGCTGTGACCGCACAGTCTCGACATCACAGCTCGAGAGAAATTGCCTCCCAAATCATGACAAATCACTTTGCCATAGCAACAGGTACAGAACGGAAGCAATAATTTTTTGATAACTGTGGAAGTTTGAAGAGCAAACGTGGAAAAAAAAGATCAGTGAGCGGGACCAATGTATGACTGTGCTGTAAAGTATGACCCTCCCTTTATAGTAGAAGAAGAAGCAAGTCCCCACAATCATAGACGGAAAGAAATACATGACCAGGACATAAAATGCCCCATTATTCAGTAGGTATATAGAAAAATAATCTAATTTGGAGCATCAAGTCACTGGAATCCCAGATGGACATTGGAATACGTTACATGTTGGCGCGCCTCAACGATGACATCAGCTGTCGCTTGGCGACAGTACAAAGCAGCTTGTAGGAGTGTAAATAACTGGATACAGACACTTGGATACATGTTAGCTTTATCTTCTCCAAACATTTCTGTCCAAAATGGACCTCTGTTTATCCCAAAAGAAAAGAACAAGATTGTGGACAGATGGACACACATTACAGCTTTCGATCTGACTGACGCTCTCTGATTATCTGACAGGGATATTTTCTCAAATGATCAAATCTCGTTGTTTCATTCCGTCACTGTGCACATGATGATTCTTACCGCCAAGCCATCATGTGCCGCTGTTTTACTAGACTACCTCCCATGCAAGTCTACATCTGCCCTGAGGGCATGCTGCAGGGACCCCCCCTGTCATCTCACAGCATATGTTACTAAGGTGCAATGTACTAAACACTTACGAGGACACAAGAGATGCTGACAAATGCGGGAACATCCAAGTCAAATTCAATAACCCTGTAGGGCAGAGGAGTTGAAATTATTCAGATGAAAGTAAACACAAGTCAAGATAATAGAACTGCAGATAGAAGGTTTCCGCATACTGCAACAGGTGCAAATCTCAGTGGCTGCTGTGGGGTGCTGCAGCTGTAGCGCCGCGTGTTATCTGTCATGATGTGCTAGACGCCTACATTTGTCCCATTTCCACCAGGTGGGAAGTCATGCAAAGGCTATGAAATATTTTCACGCTGTTACATTTTCCAGGTAGTCCTTGACAAGTTCATACAAACACACAGACAGAGAAATGTGAATTCACCCCAAGCAGCTTTTTGGAGATTACAATGAGAACTAGTTGAACCTGCCACTGCTGCAGATTAAAAAAAAAATAATATTTTTTGTCGTAGAGTTCATTTAACATAACTCAGTCGGTTGATTAATTTTATGTATACCAGTATTTCATTAAAGGATGGCGTCAGGAGGAAAAACTCAGAGAGGTGCTCAGATGGTCTCAGTCGGCCATCAGCTAATCCTTGAAATCACATCCGTTTGACACGCGCTAGCAAACATTGCAGATAACAGCAGACACACAGCCGAGTATCCTATCCAAGAGAGACAAAAGAGGGGTTGCAATAGAGTTTAAAGAATTGTCAATCAAAAATCGGCTTCACTTTGAAATAATTCCCATCTGAGTCATCCCAAAGCTTAATTACTTCCACTTCTTCTGTTCAGAAGCACAGATGGGTTGAGCAAAAGCTCATACCTGCTGACTAGAGGCGAGAGGCAGGGTACTTCCTGAACTGGTCACCAGTCAATCACGGGGAAATAATTTAATTTCAAGCATGCACGCACGCGCACACACACACACACATAGTTAAGAAAGCACTGGTTGCTGTGGTAACAGTTCATCCCTCCCGTACCATCATCCAAACCCTGGCTGAACTTCAAACCGTGTAAAAGCTTTCCACTTTACACTGATTTATTCTATCAATGTTTGAGAGGATCGTGATGAAAGACATGTAAAGAAAAAAAATAAAATAAAGTCAGTAGGTACAGTGGATGTTTTTTACGTCTGTACACACATGGCTTGAACGTTAAAAACAACTTGGCAACTGTCAACAAATTTGATCATGACCATGTCAGGCATTATGTTGACATCAAAAGCCTGATTATATTTTTACAAAGAAATTCATTGTAAGGTTTACTGACCTTAAATTCCATTGGAATGAAATCACATGCATTCACTGTTTTGGGAATATGTATGATGTTTTTAAAAAAATTCCATTGTGTTGCACAGCAGTCATGAATGACTTCTGTCCCGAAAACGATTTATTAAAATCCATGTCTACTTTTCTGTTCCAGCTTTTGTCACATGCGCCTTCCACCATACAACTTAAGTATCACATTACCCTCCGTCTGACCCTCCACTGCCACTATAGGCCTCATAAACCTCAATGTGCCCCCCACCCAACCATCGCAACCATTCAAGTGTCCCCATCCAGCAGCACCTCAAGGGGGTACAGTGGTGGCCCCAGACACTTCAACACAACTGACCAAACTCAATTACATGTGCCATTTATCTCCACTGGGGATGTTTGGCCCCGTGGCTTGAGTGTAAATCTCTGGTCCCAGTCAATAATCTATTCTCCAACTCATCCAAGGGCCCCCTATTGTTATTTGACATCCGTTTGGCAGTTGAACGATGAATAGTGGGGCGGGGAAGAATGGCTGGGAAAATAGAATCGAGAGAAAGTGAAGTGGTAGGAGGTTATGGGAGACTGTGAGGCCAACAGTCATCTATCTAGCAAATGACTTCACGGTTCATTGTAGGTTGTAATGTATCTCGGCATCGCACACAGCGGTGGGCTGCTAAAGGTCAAATCGAGGCCTCGGACAAGTCTAAACATAAACAGACATAAAACGTGAAGATTGCAGACGTTTTCCACTTCTGGAAGACATTTTGAAAAATTTATCAAAAAGGTTACAGGGCACCATAAGTTAAGCCTGGACATCTCTGAGGAACAAACTTTCCAATAACAACTGTTTTTCCACCAGACAGTCTGGCAATGTTTCTGTCATCGGGGGATCCCAAACATGGACAGTAAACACTAACAAAGTGCAGGATCAGATGTCAAAGCAAAGCTGTCATATTGGCTAGATAATTACGGGAGCAAAAGTGGCATGAGCCGTTGTTGTGTTTTCCCATATATTGTAGCAAAAGCGATCTAATTAAACCACGAAAGGGCATATTCATCCTGTTGTCTGAGAGTCCACCGGTGATGGATGGGATAATGAGTTTCCTGAAGAGCAACAAACCGGGATAATGAGTTTTATCCAGGAGAGGCTCAGGGCGTACTCTCGGGGAGCTACCGCACCCGAGCTTGGTGACAAACAACTCAAGGCATTCAGTCAAGTATGACTCTAGAAGAAGAAAGTATTTTATTTTGGTGAGAATGAAAAGTGTCAGTCTGTTCAGCATAACAAGTAGTATTTGAGCCAAATACATTTCGGAAGGACTCTTAGCTCGGTGTGATCCAAAACGTTTTTAAGTGAGCAGCCGGTCCTCTAGTCCAAAACACCGCCGGTCGTCATGGCCACGGAATAGATTGTAGCGTTGCCGTGATCTCATCCACATCAAACACTTTAGGGATGAATTACAACTTAAACTATGAGCGAGGACCTCTCTCATGTTCAACCTCTAACCTGACAAATGTTCTTCTGTCTGAATGGATATCAACTCGTCATTACAGCAGTGAAGTGACTTGATCACAATGCAGGATCATTAGCAATCACAAATATTGTTTCATGTTTGACACTGTGGGACAATGCCATGAATAATAACAGAGATGATTCTAGGCGTAGGAATAAATGCACCCCCCCCAAAAAAATAAAAAAAATTGGGAGAAAGATGCAGTGGACGAGCTAATGACACGGTCTGTTCTACATGGCGACAAGCAATTCAGTGTGACAGAATAAAGCAAAGCCAGCAACTTTACGGTGGTCATAAAGGAACAATGAAGAGACTTCTTACTGCCGCTTTATGTCAGCTGGCAGCTGCTGCGGCTGGTTCCAGCGAGTGCCAGTTACAGACAGGCACAGGAAACAACAGTCAGAGAAATTCTCTCAACGTGTTTACTGAGATGCACAATGTAACACAGTATGGATGGAAATGAATCCAGTTTGAAGATAGACAAGGGATACACATTTAATTTGCTTTTGTAAGAAAAAAAATAACTTCCAAAGAACTCCTTTCAATGTATTCCAATATTTAAAAAATATATATATATATATAAAGTATAATATTTAAAATACTATTCCTGATAAGGACTTATTTTTTGCATTAAAAAAAAAAGTACATACATTCTTAGCCTCTGGAGAGCTTTATGCTCATAAGCTGTTTGATGATTCACCCTGTCCTATTTGAAGAGCTCCAACCGCTTTACTTTGATTATTCATCCGCCATCATCTCTCAAAATACTCTGTGTAAAGACAAAACAGCATGAGGGATTAAAGGTGTCTGCAAGCCCAAAAAAGAACCAAACCTTTTGAAAATAAAAAAATCATATATAAATATAAAAATACAGCCTCTGATGTTTAGCTCGGTATTCGCAAGACATCAGAAAGACAAAATGCTGAAGCATCGTCAATCTGCCCTCGGGCCTTCATGATGTGAGTGAGGCCAGAGACAATCTTGACACGTCAAACCACTTGAAGGAGTCAGACTGAGATATAAAACAATCATCTCACACCGTTTAAAGAATGATGCATTTGCATGGTTTGTATTTTTTACGTTTTTTAAGTTTTCTATTCTCACCTGAGTGAGTTATTTTAACAAACCAGTCAAGCACAATTGTGGCTTCACCTTTTCATCCTCTTATACCTTAAAAGGCAAAACGTATTCCCGACATCTACCGGGTGTCCTGTTCTCCACCTCTAACTCTGTCTTTCCGTATATATATACTGCCCTCTTTCTCACGACAGCGACGGTAATGGGATCTTTGCAGAAGTCTGATTAAAAGGACACTTCCTCCTTGGAGACCACCCAACAGTTTCCCTTTTTTCTTCCCCTTGCTTTTCCTCAGAGCGTCAGAAACCTTGAGCATGGGAACACAAGAGTCTGATTATGAGACGAGCGCAGTAAAAGCTAATTAAATTAAGCTTCCCTCAATAAAAGAGGAAGTGAACTTAGCACTTTTATCCTAACTCTGCCATCAAAGGAAAAGAACAAAAATACTGCAGCACAAGAGAAAACACACATCCTGGAGATATGAATTGCTTCCTGTTACATTATTTCCACTTAGCAATCTTCAACCTCATGCAAGGGAGAGGAACTTTTTTTTTTTTTTTTTTTTTTAAGAATCAAAGCAACCAACTTTAAAGGCATTCAACTTTTCAGCTCCAGATCCGAGATGAAATAATTTCTGGGTTAATCTGTTCATCACATACTTGACAAGAAACTACAGTTCCCTTAGAAATTGCTAACAATAAATCACTGCGTTATGGCAATCTTAAAACATCAAGTACACTTCTCCCATAATATTCCTACTATATTTTAAATGAATTGGCAAACTTATCCAATTAAGGATTTTTTCCATCCAGAACTAGGCAAAAACTTGTTTATGTAAGGATTATTACTAAGAGACTAATTCATCACAAAGAATTGTATGGCATTGATCGCTTTTTTTTAAAATTTATTTCTTTGAAGAGATGATGCAAAATAGAACGCAGTACTTGGCTACAAACAAAAAGTGACATGGCTGATTTATTTCAAACAAAACAGATAAAAAAAGAGAAAAGAAAAAAAATCACTGGGTTATGCGACTGGTGACAGTGTTTGCACTTGCATCAGCACGTCACAATAAAGGTTTGCAGACTCAACATGATGAAGTTGGAGACCTAGTTAAAAATCCTTTTATCTTTATGGCCAGAGGGGTCCACTATTTTGGTTGCCAGTTGCCTGAAGGGTGGATAACACAATTTAGTTAAAATAATTCTGCACGTTCAGTTTGATCAAGGAGGATGTGGTCCTCGCACACATTTCATATTTCATATTCTAAATCTTTCCAGTGAGGCAAAAGTCTTTAGTCAGGGTCCATCATTTTCTCCTTCCACAGGGGCATAGAAGGAAGGTCAAAGGGATTATCATAAATTTACATGATCAAATGTATTTTTTTTTCCATATAGGTATGCTTGGAATTCAGTAGAATAAGAACGGTGGAGAACCAATCCATGTCAGGAATAATTGTCGATTTGGTTTCCATTTACTAAAGAATTAGTTTTGAAAAAAAAAAAATATTCTCGAACAAGTTCCCAGTGAATACGAGCGAACCATTTTGGGTCAGTGTATGACTTTGGTCATACTCGCCAATGGAATGTGCTGCTTTGATTTGGTTCAACAGGCCAACAATGGAGATTGATAGAGAAGCTGGGAGGAACGGGAAAAAAAATAGTAAAGCACTCCTCTCATCCTCATTATGTAAACGAGGTGCATGACTGTTCAGTGTGTCCCTCGAGAGTTAATTACCAGTGGCTTCTCAGCCTAATTGGCTGAAACTAAAGAATTTGCCATTTCTTATTCCTATGCTCACTCTACCCAGTCCATTCTCCCCCTTCTCTTTTTTCCGCCAACCTGTTTTCTTGTTTTCTCCATCCTCAGCATCGTCCCTTCGGCTTAGCATCACGCCAATCCAAAATCTGGCACTGATGCTTAATTTGAGCATCTGTTCCAGAACTGGCAAAGAGCGAACACACTTTTACATTGCTAATTCCAGTTATTTGGTCAGATTACGCCATACTGGAGAAAAAGAAACAGACAGTTGCTGACATCGCCCCCCCCCCCCAAAAAAGGCTAAAAAAAATTCCCAGTATGATATTAAGAAAGGTCAAAGCTGGATAGCGTCTTATTTATTTGCTTTTCTGCTTTTAGGTTCAAACTTTTGCTCTTTTCATAGACTTTTCTGTCTTGTCAAAATCATTAGCTTGTGTCAAAGATACATGTAGTAGGGGGCCGCTAATGTCCGTCTTCAAAGCTTTGATATTTTGTTCGGTTTCTGCCATTAGCGTGGTGAGACGCAAATAGAGGCCCTTCGCCCACAAGGTTATTAGATGTAAATAACACGGACAACCCAGGTAATCCTAATAGATTATTTCCTCTGTGCCTGCATCTACTTCAAACAGAGGAAAAATGACTCGAAAACAACCTGGGTCTGATTTGGAGGGTTGAAGAATACTTATTGGTCCGGGCTTTCGTACATGCTGGGCTACAAACTCCAACACTGAGGAAGATCAAAGTTAATTCTTCTCTTAATTAGGCTGAAAATGGGACCTGAGTAGCCAGGGACTGGTTTGTTTTGTTTCATGCCAGTGAACCTTGCGTGTATGTTGGTGTGTATGTTTTTCAGTGGACAAGGGCATTTCCGTGCTTCTGTGTCGCTTTTGGCTTGCCTCAATAGCAGAAGGATGGAAAGAGATGGGAGAAGCACAGCGGTGCGACATAATGAGACTACTGCTGCTCTCAGTTTCATGGTCATGCATGTCCATGTGTTGTGATACTAATGAGCCCTCACTACCACAGACACTCCCTTTAATTGTCCTTTTTGATCTAGCGCTAATTCTGCTAATTAGCAGTCCAACTTTCAAAGTTAAACGTTTTGTGTCCACCTCTGACTGTGCTTAGTGTGTGCTTCGTGTGTGCTTTGTGTGTGTTTTTGAGGTTCTGTCGTCTGTCTGTGACAAACAAATATGTCACAAAGAATACAAGCTGCATTGCTTTTAAGCCCATATGTCATTTTACTTAATGACACAGTCCCTTAAAAACAACCTGATGAATCATAAAATATAGAGCAGAACAATTTTAGGAAATGCAATTTTTGATTCATTTCCTCCCCCCAAGCTCCTCCTCCCAAATTTAAAAACATAACCATGATGATAATTATAAATAATATCAAAGAACATCCAAAAGGCATTAAACTTTAATTTAAAACTAAAACCTAAACACTTTTAGCATAGTCAGTGACTTGCTAATAGGGGTACATTAAGAAGTGATTCAGATTTAACAGACCTGGAAGGGGCACAACCACAAATAGCTGTTTGTCTGGTCCACTTGTTTTCTCAGTTGTTCACACAGTCCCTTTAAAAGGAATAGCCTTTGGATATTTTTTTTAAACTCTACTGAATAGTGACTGTGAAAAAAAATGTAAACAAATATAGCAACCAAAACTAACACAAAGAAAACCACAATGTCTAGTTTTAAGACTTTCCAACTGATACATTTTGGAATCAAATTAAGTGGATAATGATAAAAACAAGTGCCCCGGATTCATGTCATGCATTTTAAGTAGTGAATCATTCTCAAAGGCACTTGTATAATCAATATTAATCCCTGGAAAATAAAACATGGTTTAATTTATTTATTCACCAGGTTAAAGGAAAAAATGCAATACAGTGCATATTCCACTGAGGCTCAAGGTTGAGTCTACTTCTAAATGTGTTCTCAATACTGCAGGCCTCAGTAATGTACAGGACGAACGTTTTTCAAACTTGTCGCGCACAGTTCCATTATTTTTAAATAATATAATATAAATAAATAATCATATAATATTTTATAATAATTATAATAATGAAATGTAAAAAATAATAATAATACTAATAAATCAATTCCATCACCCACCCGTAAATGCAATAAGCCTTTGCAAAGTTACTAAATAATTTGGTTTCTGTGTCTCAACATCATGCAACTAAGGAAAATCAATCTGATTTGTGACATGTACTAGAAAAAACATTTTTATTTTAAACTGACATTTTTACACAAAATAATGTACGTATATGTTCCTAGTATTTTCCAACCAAAAGGAAAATAAAGAAAAAGGAGAGGGAGAGTGGTTGACAGCACAGCCGGGGGATCCCATGCCAATCGGAGCATGGCCCTTTAGCCGAGCGTTCATTCTGAGATGCCAGTTTGACGGACGATGCTGCTCTTAGTGACATTTCTCCCGGGTAGGAAAAAGTGTTCAAGAGAAAGAAAGTGGAGGTGGCACATAACAGCATCCATAAGCAATGACTGGCATGACCATGATTGTATTTATTTGTCATAAAGTAAAATAAACACTGAAGCCTGATTCCTGGCAATACTTTTTTTTTTATTCAAATTTGGCTGTCTTGTTACCTACACCAAAAAGGTGTTTGAATTACATTGAGCATTCTGCACCAGGACAATACGGAAATGCAAATCTGACAAGGCGCCTTCACTCACCTTACCTGCAAGTATGGCAGACAAACAAGAAAAGATCAGAAGGGAAAAAAGGAGGGGGGAGGCACTTAATGCCAGCGAGCTCATTAGCATCACACCTATTAGCAGCCTGCCAGCTACACTGGCCCCTGTTTGTCACTCAACCCTGAGAGACATCCTGCTGTCAATGTGGAGAGGCAGTCGACAAACAGACCGACTGCTCATTTTTGTCCAGCCTTGCGTGTTTGTCCACATCAGAAAAAAACAGACAGTTAAACAGACAGGCGAGAGTATTGCAGCAAGCCCGTGACTGTTTGAAGCTGAATTAAATAGTTATTGATAACAATTAACTATTCAATCCTCCAATTGTATAGTAAATATAATAAGGCATTAAAGAATTTGGAAAACAACATAATTCACTTGCGCTACTTTAAATGGGGAAAAAAAATGGATGAGTTGTAAATGTCTTGATTGGGTTAAGGAAGAAAGTGGCATTGGCCCACGAGGCCACTGAAGCCCTTTAGGCTGATGAGTTTTGGCAGCGCAAGTATAGCTGGACTTACTGTTGAACTTGAGCCCTCCTCATGGCAAGGTCTAATTAAACCTCAACCTCATCCCTGATTTCAAGATAATTAGCTGGAGGGGTTAACTGGGACTCGCAGCCACAGGCTGCCAAAAGGGCTGTGTAAAATATGCAAAATAAATATGTTGTGCTTTTCAGTGACAACACAATTTTGAAATAAAGAACTGATTAGTGCTTTACACTGACAGCACAGACACATTTTCATAATTATCATTCACAAATCTATTTTTACATCACGTCATCTGCTTTCTCCTTATTTTTGATTGCCTTCAAATTATGACAACTAACATTTTGACAATTACAAATGCACAAAGTGCTATGAAGCGCAATGTGTACAAATCCATTTGTGTTTACAGTAAACATTTTTTTTTTCTGTAAGTGTAAAAACCAGTGTAGAAACCAAATAGCCTGACTGCATTTTAACCGTCTGGCCTTTGGGAATGGTCCTATAATTTCCCATTAAACTACACTGACAGCATGACTTTTCCCAAGGTGGGAGGGCTATGATTCGGAGGATGTTTTATTCATCCTATTGACTTGGCAATGTTGCCCTAGAATGAGAGTAAATATCTGAAGTGTGCAAGGTGGCAATGAAGGTACTCGCCAGTGTTGTGTTTACTACCGAGATCGCCAGTAAGGCTCAAAGACAGCCGGTTGACAACTAAATAATATACCCGTCACTACTCAGACAGGGTGATTGCAAAACATTACCTGCCATGAATGTGTGTTTCTATTCGCACATACAGAATAGAGGAGCGATGGCACTTCTTTCAATGTTACTTTTACTTTGCCGTTATTCCTCAAGAGATAATCCTTGGATTTCGCCAGTTATGAGTACAATTGACTAGCCGGCGCTATGAGTACAATTGACTAGCTGGCGCTAATTTGCCGACATTTTTCTCCCGGTGATGTTCATGACAGTACACATTCATCATCTGATTGATACGAGTCCAAGTTTCACCACGAACATATGGAATTCAAATGTCCGCCCAGTGAGTATATTTAGCTTGACGGATATGTGGCTAGATGATGACTTTAATGTGTGCATGAAGAAGAGTTCTCAGGGATTCCAACAATGGCAGCAATATGAAAATAATTTGAAATATGAAAGTAATTTTTCAGTCCACACTAGTACTGTTTACACAGGTGTGCTTTTATTTTGAAGGCCTAACCTTACAGGCTGCAAGATGTGTGGTGTTTTTTAGGTGTATTTTGCTTCCAAATTGTTACTATTTTCATTCAAAGAAATCATATTTCAGACCAATTTGTCTGCTTCTTATTAGTTGAACAGAGATGATCCATCCCATCTACAATGACCATGAGACAAGTGCCTGCCCTCATCTCCAGGCAGATCACGTGGGAACCACGGCAGGAGCCTCCTCCAGGACGCAACGCTGGAAACAGGGAAACACTGCGGGCCTTGTTCCCCTTCGCATGGCTCTTTGTTACATGGCTTTTTGCTTACCAGCACGATTGGACCCCAGGCCACTTGGCTTGCATTCCATCAAATAATATCATCTCAACGTTGGCATTCAAACATTATTTCCAACATTTCAAAACATGCTTTCATGAGCGTAAAAGTTCCCCAAGGCCTCTAATTTTTCATCTTCCTCTAAGACGTAGTATTTAAAGTCTGTTTTGATCAATCATATTGCGCATGCTAAATGAATCGGTCATATAACGCTTCCAGAATTTACTGAATGAACTCTGTGGCAATATTGCCTCTTTGGCAGGACCATCTATGCCAGGGTAGTAGATTTGCATCCACATCTGTTTGCATGCGCAATCAAATTCACACCTGTTTGCAAACCTCCAGTAAATCATCATCGGAACGCTCAATATCAGCCCACTGCTTAATAGTCTTCCCTTTTTTTATTCATCTTTTACTTCCCTTGCCTTCTTTACTGAAGCCGATTTTTCCCATTGTCCTTGCTGCTAATGCCCCCGGGGTGAAACAGGCCATGTCAAACTTGAATCCATCAATCACTCAGCAGCAGCTGTGGGGATAGCGAGAGGGAAATGAAGGGATGAGCACGGAGAAGAAGGGAGGTGCAATTCGGGTGAAGTATCGCCACCAGTCTACCGTGGCTTTCCTTACTTTTCTTTCTTTCTACAAACAAACCCCTCCTGTCTCTCTTGTCTAGAGCCTCAAGAAACTTCAACTCCGACAGAGTTTGGACCCGACTGTCAAGTCTCACGAGGTTACTCTCAACTGATTCAAATCAAGAAGAGAGGCGAAGACAAAATGAGGAGACGGGTAGCAGAGTGGGAAAGTAGGAATCGGGAAGAGGAATGGCGGGGAGGGATGGGGGGGGTGACACGTCATGAGAAGAAAAACGTTAAAAAATGAAGTGTGGAGTAGAAGCAGTGGGTGAGCCAGCCAGCCAGCCAGCAGGCAGGCAGGTGAGTGTGTAAGTATGTGTGTCCGGTACAAAATGAAGTGTCCCTGTCACAGCCCCATTTCCCCCTCCGGGCCGCTGCTGATTAATTGTCCATACAGCTCCTGTGATAGCGAACACTTTAACCAAGACTCCCAGGACATGGGGCCCATATTCCATTCCGACCAAAAGACACCTTTCCTCCCTTGTACCGGGTTGCCCTTCCCTGACTGAAATCAAGGGAATTTCTCTTTTTCGTACACCCCCATCCCCACCCCACCCCACAACAAATAATCCTACATCAGCAACCCATTCACCTTGCCATCGGGGGATAATGTCTCTCTGTGGGAGGGTAGTTTTGGAACAAAGGCAAGGCAGCTGAAAGCAGCATGATATAAAGTATGCCCCCCCCCTCCCCCCACCTCCTGTGTGTTTACTCATGCACTAGTGACTGGCTGAGATAAAGCACCCCTGTCTCAGGTAAATAGTCTAGCACAAGAGGGTTGAAATGGCACGTTTGACTTTGGTACCGGACTGCACCAAGTGGGCAACGCTCATAACTATATTCTTAACCTCCATTAGAAGTCCACACACACACACAATAATGAACAAAATATTCAACTCCAGTACTACACTTGCATTTAAACAAAACTGTGGAAAGATTAAAGAGAATGATTTAAGACATTTTTATACCCTCACAGAACCCAGACAAAAGGTAATTAATCACATCATTGTATTGTTTTTATGGATTGGAGCACTTCCTTGCTCGGCTCTTGTTTACAAAATCTCTTGGCCATGTTTTTACATAATCCTCTCGTATTTGCACTTGGGGGAAATAATACTCATGTTTGATTGACAAACCCAGAGAGCTGTATCCATTTAAAATTAGATTTTCTATTGTGATTGCAATAAGTAGTATGTTTCCACAGTCTTAATAATAGTTGTCAGTCTCTGCATTGTCCCTTTCACCACACTGCAGGACCATGGGGTGGCCGTATAGGGACTAAGCCCCCCACCACCACCCCCAAAAAGCTACCAAGGTCAATTGCCTTTTCTGCTCCTCTCATCCTGTGCTTTATGAACCTTCACATCCAGAAGAGAGCAGCGCTATTTCTACTCTGTCCAAGGTGACTGCACCAGTGACAGCCACACTATTACTGCCAAGCAAGAAAATCACTTCCCTCTTAATAAGTGGTAATTCAAGACTAGTAAATTGAAGATATATTCTTAGTTCATTAAAAGACAGAAATGGCCACCAATATTTATATAAATATATATTTACGATGGTTGTTAGCAATGCATTTTAGTAATATTGGGGCAATTTTTGAGTTCAAACTAAACAAACGGAAGGATTGAAATAGGATGTTATGGTTTATAGCATGAAAATAGCTGTAAACTTGTGATTTAAGTAATTTATTCCGAAATGTGACACAGCCGGGAACACATTTCCGTAAATTACTTTGAATTTTCTTACCAATCTTATTTCTCAACCACATAAAATGTAAAGAGTGCCTCATATGTATTCAAACACACAAATCACCGAATCAAGACTTTGAAAGAAATGTGTGTTGAGCCTACTTTATCTGATATCACTCAAAGGCCGTCTGTAATTACATTGTAAATGTAGATTAGCTATGAATATTTTAGAAGGGGATTACTAAAAGAGGAAAGAGACAGAGAGAGGAAGAGATTTGAGAGGAATCAGCCTTCTAAAGCACCCACATGCGGGACTGTATGAAAGGCTCACATGAAGGTGGTACTTGTCTTTCATGCCAAGTTGTCAGGCTATTATCATCCTTTCATATGTTGGCTACCGTTATTAACCGAGAATAGAAAAATAACAAAGAAAATGACAATAAAAAAGCATCGCTGCAACATGGCGTGCTGTCATTTCCGAGAGGAAAAATAACACAGCGGAGCAACTCTTCATGGAACGCTCATCTTAAAAGACCACTTAACCATTTTATGGTCATTTCAGTTGTAGTTCAATTAAGAAGCGGCAAAACAAAAACAAAACAAAAAACGGAATTGAGGACCAACAGAAGTTAAACCGTCAGTCACATAACCTTCATTCTAAGACAGACAAACATTGACAGCCATCAAAGATACAAATCCACAGAAGATGTTTCCTGGAGCTTTTGTCACCATATTTTGAAACCTTCAAAAATATGTCTGTCAAAGATTTGAGTAGCTGACAGCATGCCGCCGCCCTCCAGGAAGACGATGAGGTCGTATTGTGCGGGGAAGGATGCAACAATATCATCGGGGATCAAAAGTCGAGCATATTGAGAGACATACATCACGCTCGAACAGTTTTTAAAGGGTCTGAGTGACACTTGTGGCCCTTCCATTTTAGGGTGATAGCTCAAAGTGTGTGTCTCGATGTGAAGGAGGAGGGAGTGGAAAAACAAACAAAAAAAATCAACTTGTCTGTTTGCTGAGCTGCATATTCTTGTTTGCATTCTACAGACGCATCATTTTAAAATGGCCTTACAACGAAGCGGGATGCACCAATCCTGTTATGAAATCCTTCACAGTAGGGGCGTCTCGCAGCTGACAATAATGATGATGCATGGTCCAACGTATGGACTTGTGTTTTGCCTGTATAACTGCGTCTGATAAATGAGCTTATAGATCTTGTAAAGGTCACATAAAATATGATCCAATCACTTCTGCTGCCAGCAGACAGTCTAAATGTTGATGAACCCATCAACAAGTCAAAACTGGGGAAAAAAATTGCCCTCCTGGGCATCAGCAAAAAAAAAAAAAAAAAAAAAAAAAAAAATGAAGTAGATGACAGCTATTTTGTTCAAAAGCTAGGACATTATTAAATATAATCACAATCGTGATATAAAAACAGACAACGGAGATTGCGATAACATGCTGTTAGGCTTGACTTTAATTTCAGAGCTCACAATTCTTGGCATCTATTCTTGTCATTACCCTATTTATTCATTTATTACTTTTTTTTTTTGTTTGCTAAAAAGTCTAGGTCCAAACACTGAAAGACTGTTGTACATCGTATGCCAGACCTGAAGTGGCGCTGACGCGCAACAGAAAGTCTCCAAGCCTGTGCAGCGTATAAACACTCACAACTAACTTCAGGTATGGCCAAAAGAGCAAGAAAGGAGGCATTTAAGAGGTACAACTTGTTCTTATCAGAAGAAAACCTCAGATAACATGCAAGTTGTTATTGTTGGCGGGAACTGGGACCACCAAGCCATGAGAAATACAAGCAAGGGCAGTGTTTGTTTTCAAATATGATCATTCTGGGACAGTTAAAAAGAAAAATGGCTTCCCAGAACAGCAGGATAAAACATATAAACAGTATAAAGCTCTTTTTTATGCAGACGAGGTCTAATTATAATATTCTGAACTCTTGGGCTCAGACTACTCCACATTATACAATTGCAGCCATACAGTGACATGTCTGCACATAAAGTGTGGATGAGCACAGTGCAGTGTGAGTGCAGGCTAGCAAGAAACAGAGTAGAGGAGTAATCGCCCAGAAGCACTGTCAAGTGCAAGTGCGCCCTCAGGTTTCATGGTATAGCACAACATCATATACATCCAAGTGAAAAACACATCAGTGTTCCCCTATTAAAAATGTTCACAGTGGTGAAAAAGAACGGCATCATTTGATCATTAATGAAAGAATAAAAAAGCATAACAAATCTTCATGTCAACTTTCCCTCAGCCTCACTCCATCACAGCAAACGCCACCAGTTCAACAATGAATGCTCCAGCCACAGTCAGCAGAAATATATTTCCAAATCTCATTTTCCACGGAAATCCCAAACACTAAAGAAACAACAGAAAGCTGCAGGATAATTAGCGGATAGAGTTTACCCACATTGCGCCGACTTTACTAATTGAAAGAGCCCACACAAAAACATAGACGGATGTAATTCCTCCACTGTTCCCGCATATGGAATACATGAATATTCATACGATAGAGAGCTTTCTTGAATGAGGCCATATGGCTGGAAGTTATTTGCCATCCCCAGCTTCAGTGTTTTGTAGCACACTAATGAAGAGCATGGTGCAGTGCAGTGCAGGAACTCTGCGGCCACTCAGCAGCCTGCACACATGCATCCGATTCCCAGCGACAAGTTTGGCTGCGTAGGTGACAAACTGTTTTAATTTCTAGCAAAGGACTACACTGCCAAAGGAAATGTTCCATTTATTTTTCAGAGGATAACAACTCAAGAGGAGATAAATCAGCATACATGGGCACATTAGAATGCACTGCACATACTGAACAGCTCAAATAAAATGAGTTTGGATTAAATTAAGCCAAACAAAAATAAGAAATTAAACAGGAGCAAGTGTTGGGATGCAGATGTGCTTCTTTACACAAACCAGTCATGCCCCCCCCACACGCACACACACACAAACAAACACACACATTACACTTTCATCACATTACTCTTTCCATGCCAAATATTAACCAATGTATACACTATTTTATTTGCACAATCCATTCTTTTTGCCCTATCAGCTGTTCTGACTTGATGTGGAAGATGTTGTGATGCTATGTCTGTGCAAAAATAAAAAGACCAACTGTTATTGTCTTCATGGATTGACCTTTCACAGGCATGCATCAAAAAATTTACATTGTTGGAAATGAACGCATAGTGCCACATTGCGAGTGGAAGCCTTTTTCTGATTGGCTACCACTTTGGTGGTTGTTGACACACACTCTTATCCTATTTGCACCTGTTCAATCCACCCAAACATCCACAATTCGATATGCCTGCCCTAGCTGATTGTGCCTCATTTCTTTCTCATACGAAAAGACAAATAATCCAACTAATCTATTTATACGACAAAATCTTATATTTTGTGCCATGCATGCTGTAGAATAAAGCACGATCGTCAGTGTTCACACTTCTCGGGACGTCAAAATTCCACATTGCATTTTCATTTCATTGTTCGCCTCGTGAAAGGAACCGAATGATTAAATACAGCGCGTTTTTCCAAATGTTTAAGTGTCGTGACAAATACAAAGTGTAGAAGAAGTGCATTTGCTGGTGCGTAAAAGAGCGTCGCTGCAGCGCTCGTCAAAGTGAGGTGCACAGGGTCCCCGGGGGAGTTGCAATAAAATGGAATAGTGTAATTTCACGGTAACCCGCTTTAATATCAAGCAGTTTGCAGATTGCATATGGACAACAGTTCATCACTGCATGCTCGTCCCTGCAGGATTTACGGTTCGTGCGTATTTGGATGAATGGGTTTAAGATGATCTGTTGAACGTGGATTATCTATCCCGTAATCACATATTTTATATTAAAAGAAAAAAAATAAGATGGGAACTTATGAAACGACTAGTAAAGCAGCTTTCAGACATTTCAATCTCAGTCTGACAAAAAGACAAACACACATTCATAATCATCACGAAATGTAAAAATAACATGTCTACAAAAAGTCTCCGCGCGGAGCCCCTCATGCGCTCCGCGCGTCACTTGGAACCCACCAAGCAGCGCGCTCAGGTCGGCTTTGCTTACCTGATTGTGACGAGCTCGACCCAAACAGGAGGCACGTCAGGAAAAAGTCGAGGCAATACAGGACAGTCGCTTGTTTCATTGTTGCGCTTATTTCCTTTAAATTCACATGTCCAACAGCGTATCCTTGTTTGAACCACTCAACGGGTTTGCTCGTTTTGAGCCAAAAGCGTCACTTTAGGGACTTGGATGGGCTTTTTTTTTCCTCCCCCCTCTCCTTTAAGTTTTTCAGACTGTGCTTCGGGTAAACCTCTCAATGTCCACAAGCTGAAATTGAAACTGGCTGGCTAAACAAGTTTCCAACGCGCGCACAGTGACGCTTGTCTAAACAGTAAAAGGCTGTATTCATGCCATTTCTCCCCCACTTGTACTCTGTATGCAACGCCACACTTGATTTTTTTTCTTTTTTTCTTTCCAGACACACCTCCGAGCCCTGGAACTCCTCCTACGCACACTGTCATTGGCACAAGTGGCCGACCATCACCTCGCAGACGACCACGCACTCATCCACTGGTTCTGCCATTGGTTGACATAATTTGACACTTATTTTAAATTCTTGCACTGCACCTGTCAAACTGACACGGTCAAAATGAATTCTGGGGAAGGGGCGTGGACTATGGGTGCACTATAATGTTTACCAGAAGGTTATCAAGTGGATCAATAAAAATAACAATAGATGCAGGGATTTTGATCTTTTTGAATGACATACATATTCCTACTCTAAGTAGTATTTTGGCAACAAGTGATCTGTGAGTCAAACTCACATGTGGTCAACTACATCATATCCTACAGATCAGATATGACTGCCAGTTTATTAAGCTCCATCTGAGACAAAAAGTTGAGGGCTCCCCTCAAAAAACTAATTTCCTGGCATTGCAGAACTGCGTGGAAGTGAATTAAGGCGCTTTGTTTAAACAAAATTAGTGCTTTGCCACCATCTTGTGGCATCTTGGTAATGTTAAAAGAAATTCACCTTGGGGGCCAAATTTGGAAGGGTTGGTTCTGCCCCCAGCTATTCGCAATTTACGATTCTCAATTTCATCTACTTGCCTTTTTGTTTGTTGTTTTTTTTTTGTAACCTCGTCTTCTTTAATTAATTGCTGAAAAACTCACCTAGCGGCAGAGGTCGCAAATCCAGGTCCAGAAAATAAAACTCCTGCCACAATTTGGCTTTAGCCACAGGCGCTTTGAACACCTGTGGCACGTTTTCATGACCTGGATTTGCAAACTCTGTCGGTCTATAATTTTTTTTTCATAGTGTTGTGAACTGCCACAAGATGGCATCAAAACACTTGGGATGTTGTAAAAGCAGTTAAAAATGGCATCATAGTTCTTACTTGTGTTGAAAAGCATGTGCCGCACATTCAGGGTGGATGAAGGATGAAAGGAGAGGTCATGGACCCATGCTGCAGTTACAAAGTTTGAACTTTGAAGGTGCATCACCTCCAAACATCCTATTAAAAAATAAATAAAAACATCACAGCGTTCGTTGCGTGTAATATTCCTCTCAATAATATCCTTGAATTGAAAGCAGTAGATATATCAGCAAAAACACACACACACCAGGACACTGTCGGTCATACAAGGCTGGACATTTCTGACTTGGAGGTTTTATGGAATGCGGCAAGAAATGCAATTATGCCCTATTAACATTTTTGCACGGTATCTGCTCATTGCCCCGATATGCTGATATATTAGCAAAGGTTACGGACATTAATTTCATACTTGAGACCCAGCAACGGTGTCTCAAGGATTTCACGGGCATTATAATTTCTATTAATCTTGTTATTTATTATTCCATTGCTCATTGTAGCTGCTGAAACAGATTCTGACTCACTGGAAGGAAAAAAAAAAGACATGATGCTAATTTGGGAAGTTGTTTGCTCTTACTTTTCTCAGTTCAAACACAGTCATCATTAATTCTGAAGTATTGGATTTGTTTCTGCAAGTTCATCAAAGGTGAGACAGAAAAGCAATGATGAATTGCAAGATCCACACTTTTTTTTTCCCCGAGCAATCTAATCCAACTGTTCTGATATAATTTTTATACACAGCCAAAGGGGGCCATATTGCAAAATATGCTGTAATGAATCGCTCAATTTCTTACCAAGTTTGAAAATGTCCAATATGTTCTCACAACCCCTCCCAAAAAGTCATATTTAAGGTCAAGAGATCTTTACCACCCCTTGGTATCGTTTTGCTATTGAGTATAATCCTTAGACTTTGATTTCTCTTGTAAGCTATTTTGTTTTGATGTGTAAATAACAGAGAAGTCAAAAAAGAGCTTTACAAAGTGATACTGTACTTGATGGGTTGTTTCGATTACTTGGAAATCAACGACGCAGGTCTTTTCACCAGGAAACAATGTGACAAAGGGTTATTACCTTCCGGACCATATGCTGCTTACTTTTGCACTTTGAGAGAAAGACGAATGCCACCTTGAGTCACAATATGTCCACACATCTGGACATTAATCAGGGCACTCTGACTGCAACCTCACATCCACCCACATATACGCACACACACACCTAAGTCATTCAGTGTTAAATGTGCTTGGCTTTGAAAATGAATGTCAAGTCTGTCATGTTTCAACATGTAAGTAAAAAAAAAATGTAAAAGAAATCCTAGCAGCTGACAACATCCATCCATTTTCTTCACTGCCTATAACAATAATAAACCTATTATCTTCAAAAAAATAAATCGGTGTTATTTTGAAGGGCATCATTTTTATATTTATGCACTTCCAAAAAGACATGATTAGGTGCAGTACCCCTGAAGGAGTCAGGCGGCTTACCTTCATTTTAGTTTTCCAATGCATCAAAGTATAGACCCGAGCGATAATCGAGTCAACTTCGTAAACATCCTTTCTTCGCTATGAGCAGGTGGTTCCTCTCCTGAGAATTTTCAAGGCTTTTGTTTGGCTCTAAATGAGAAGTGATTTGCTTGAATATGCACACGCACACACAATGGTTTTCCACAAGTTTCTAGCTAGTGCAGAAAAAAAGTTAAGTGGCTTTTGTAGTCAAAAAAAGTGCACTGAACTGTGAGGGGCACTTTTTTTTAACCTCCGCTGCAGTTTGACCCCTCACCAGTGGGTGGCAGTCTGTGTCTCACCTCCAGGGTCAACCCATCAACAGACTGACTCCACGGGGGGGCGAGCGAGGCAAGCTGCCCCCAACCAGCTTCCCGTGACATTGTCTTCCTGGCGCATATAAACTCGAATAAATATTCCTCGGCTTTTAATATCACTGACGCTGCAAATGTATTTGTAAAAATGAGACCCGGCAACTTGCTATGATGACTGGAAGCTTCCCTCTAAATACAGCTCAAATGACTGCCATTTATCACTCTTAATAACATCAAAGTATAATTTGGTGAGGTGGTGTTTTCATTTAACATCTTGCTTGAAGAGACACCTTCTGACAGTATCACCCTCGTGCTGTCAATAAGGTAATTCATTCCTGGCGCTATGAGAGGCAATGAGACAAGGTTTCAAGTATTCTTGCAGACAATCCCCGGTGTCTTCTGTACAGCTAATCTAATACATAACCTCCTGATTTGTTTAATGGATGAGCCTTTGCTGCAGCAAGAGGCACGCCAATAAAAGCCGGGGCCCTCCAGAGGCTATTGTGCCTCATAATGATGCCAGACACACAATGTGAGGCTTATGAAGCAATTTTTTTTATTGCCCTTGTACATTGTTTTGCACCGTCGGTGGCGAGCGAGTAAAAAGCAATCTTTTCCCCACACATGGAAGAAAAACATTTACCGTGATGAACTATGCACATGTTGCAGGCTTTAGAGCACAGGTGTCAAACCCAAGGCCCGGGGGCCAGACATGGCCCACCACATCATTTTCTGTGGCCCGCGAAGACAAATTGTGTATTACATTTATGTCTTACTAAAATTGCAAATTGTCTTAACTTTTAAAAAATCATCTTTTAAAAATATTTGAAAGGTTTCCACTAGTCTGATTTGAAAAGAAAATATTTGTCAGTTTGTTTTGTAGCTTATACTGTATATTATATGAGGCGTTCATTTATTTGGGTTGACAGTCATAATGGCCCTTCGAGGGAAACTATGACTACAATGCAGCCAGTGACAAATATGAGTTTGACACCTCTGCCTTAGTGGAAGGTTGGATTCGCAGAGATACATTTCCAGTAATATTTTCTGAATGAGAGTATTGCTGGAGAAAAATAATAATTGCCTTGCTTGCTGAGATTAGGTGAGCAACACAGCCAGGTGAGTCCACATTTTCTGAATAATTCTACATTTTTGGACAAACTCATATGGAGTGGACTGAAACTGCAATGGCGCCGTCTGCAGACTGGCTCAGTGAGCAATGAGCAGCGTTAGCCCATTACACACACATGATTACGTGGCCATTTCCTCAGCGAATGAGTCTCATCAGAAGTCAGTGGAGAAGCCACCAAGTGTGTAATTGTTTCCCATTAGAGGAAACATCCACTGCCAGAGAGTTGCATCTCACTACTGCGTTAGCTGATGAATGCTTACAGAGTGAAGAATCCACTGTGGGCTGGGATGAATTTCTTGAAAACCCTTTTGTCATTCTGAAGGTCAAAATAATTCATCTTGTTAATTTCCCCCCATTAAGATGACATATTTATTTATATTGTTGTAGATTGTTTTTGTTACTTTATTAATGGTATTTGTACGTCGTTTCACTGCAGAGTTACCAAAGTTATGTCAAGTTCAGATTCTACATATTGACATAACATAACATAACATAACATAACATAACATAACATAACATAACATAACATAGCACAACAGTCTTGTAATTCAATTAAAAGAGGAAGTTACTCCAAAACTTCAACTACTAATAATGGAACCATAATTGTGTTTATAAATTATAGAATTTGAAGAATCATGGAAAGTCACACATTTGATTGGTGGGAATATTTCAGGCACCTCCCTTGTGAGACTTTTGCCTATTCGAGGATTTACACAAGAGATGACACCAAAGGACAAAATAAAGCATAGCACTTTGGAGTTATTAGCTGTCCACCAATCACTTAGATTAGGTTTTCACCATCAAGTTTTTTGGAATGAAGTCATAAAAACTGCAGTATGCATTTTTTTTCTTTTACAATACTGACATCTGCAGGACTGTGACAACAATACATCCGTGTAAAATAATGGAAGAAAAAAATAAACCGCGTTCTTCTGCATGATCTTGTTTTTAATTGATTGTAATAAATAAATTAATAAATATTTGATGGCACTAGATTAAATTATCTCTCAGGTAGTGATGAACAAATAAAGCTCTGTGAAGCACTTGTGATACTTTTTATTTTTACTCCTCTAGATGGTAGTCTTGTCTTCAATATGCAGTGGAAATGTAATAAACTTGTTTCATTTTTTTAAAACACCATCACCATCCAGAGGGGAAAAAATATATATCACAAGCGCATACAAAGCACTTTTCACACGCATAGATCGGAAAAACAAGTAGAGGGGGGTTTGACAGCCCACATTTGTATAATATAAAGTGAAAGCAACAACATAAAGGGCTGACATTTACTTGTTTCCTTTGGTTTACAGCATGTACGCCTTACCCTTTTCATCACTCAAAGAAATTCCTCCTGTCAGCCTCATTTAAGTTCCACCACTCAAAGCAAGTGTTGGCCTTCTTGAGAGACCAAAGTAAAAATGTTGACAACAAATTAAAACGTCATTAGGCACACCTCCGCAAACGCAACACTGCTTCTGTGGCATGGTTGCCCAAATCATATGTAAAGATTCTCAGAAACCAAAAGAAACATAATGGTCACACTAGTATTTATCTTGGTGTGTGAAAGTTCTTCTCAATTATCAATTTCACTAGTGTTGCTTTTCTTTCCTTTGTGTCATTTTCCGATTCTAATTTCTCAGGATGCATTTGAAAGATGTGCAGCACTGGGCTTTTTTATGGCTGCCGCCCAAATGTCAGTTGGCTTTCTCCCCTGTGCTCATTTGACATAATCACACTTAATGGATAAGCGCATCAGACATGCTTTCAGTGTACCTCTCAAATGCTGCTCACTGCACATGTTGTTCAGCGCTCATAACGCAGCCAAGCAGAGGAATTAAAATGGAAGTTCCCCGACAGTCCTCCATCCTCCCCACATTGAAACATTTGAGAAGTCTGACCACAAACCTATACATTACCCAGAAGCCTATGCAAATGTGCTCAAAGAAGAACATACAGCTGCGAAATGTTGGTTTGAGATGTTTTCATTCCCCTAAGTGATTCGATGTGTATCTTGAGTCACGTGGCTGGCTTTGTCGTCTTCTCTCAGATTTGTGAGCATTTAAGGCCATGCTTAGAAATGTGATTGTGCTTTCCTATATGTATTTTCAATTGGGATTCAGTCAGACAAAATATTTTTTTTCTAAAGTCACGTACACATACATTCTCAATCTGTGTACATGACATCAGAAAAAATATATATTAAAAAAATGTATAAATACATAATATGATATATTTAAAAATATATATAAAATATATTTACAATATAAATATATTTCTATGTAATATATATTATATATTATATATATATATATATATATATATATATATATATATATATATATATATATATATATATATATATATATATATATATATATATATATATATATATAATATATAATATATATATTTTTTTTGCAGTTCAAGCTTTTACACCAATACCCTAACCCATAACACCAAAGTGTTGCGCAATACCACATTTCTAAAGTACAATAAATTCCAAACCAAATGGACTTTGCATGTGTACGTGTCTTCACTGCATGTGAAGCTTTCAGGGCAGGGCCAGCATCCACCACAACCTGGCAGGAAAAACAGGAATAGGCCTTGTCAACTCATGATTACACAACCTTGCTAAGGATTCTCACTTGGCTGGAAAAAAAAAAGACAGCAGGAACTGTTCCTTGTTCTGTAATTTAAAACCATGAAAACAAGTCGCACCACTTGTAAATCAACATGTTCTGTATTCTTTAGTGTTTGGTTTAGAAGTTTAGTTAACTGTGCTCTTGCTACTTGTTCCTAAAAAAAAATCACTTGGTTGGTTCAGCTGGTTACTGTGAATGCAGATAGCTAGGGCAACATATTTGGCTAGCTCAAAGAAAAATGATGTTATCTTAAGTTTATCACGAAAGGCAAAAATGTCATCTGTCCCGGCATACACAGATTTATTTGAAGTGTCTCGGAGCTTTTCTAGTCATTTTTTTCAATATATTCCAAAAGTCGAATTCATTGTGTTTTTTTTTTTTTTTGTCCACTCCAAATTTAAGTTCATGAAAGACAATTAGCAATATTTTTTTAATGAAATTATTTTTTCAAGCACTCATCACAAGAGCTATGACAGAAGACCTTGGCTTCTTTGTTTTCATTTCCAAAAGCTCGCTCTGTGCCATAAGTGCATCAAGTGAGGCTAGATAAAATATTGCGCATGACAAGTAAAGATGAGCGCTTGCTTTACGATAAAACAAGCAAGCCATTAACGCAATGAAGAGGAAAATAAAAGATGTAGAACTTGGGTCTTAGAGTTCACACCTCTCACTTCTGTTACCAAATATATTCTGGAAACTTTGTGATGATTGTGCGGTAAGGGTGTGAAGTACTGTGACATTTACTAAAAGGTTACATACAATTTGATGAATAAATACTTTCACATGGAATCATTCATTCATTCAAATTGTGAATCATTAAAGTCATAACATTTTGAGCCGTGTATGTCACAAATGTTTATTTTTTTCTTGTTATCTCATGGTGTGTTCTAATAAACTAGTAGGAAACAGTTTAGTAGTTGAAAGAAATTTTATTGTAACAATGTTTGACTTTCTGCTCTAGAGCAGGCGAGCCAGTATTTTTTTTTTAAATGAGAGAAACCCATTCCTTACATACATAATATTCACAGCAATGTGCCTTCATTTTATTTGTTTTTTGTTCAAATCCTCCATTCAGTATTTCAGAGACGATACTACAAGAGAAGCTCAATTTATATGCTTTGTTTGATAGATGAACGCAATTTTTTTGGGGACATAAAAATATACAAGCTATGCAAATACCTGAGCTTCTGTTTGATGATCGAGCGCATTTTTTTTGTCTAAAATGTAAAATACATAATAAATCACCCCCTAGATATATCAACACACATTGATTGACATTATATATATATATATATATATATATATATATATATATATATATATATATATATATATATATATATATATATATATATATATATATATATATATATATATATATATATATATATATATATATATATGTATGTATAATTTTTTTTTGTTCTTCTAAGCATTCTTTGATTGTGCCGGTTAGATAACAAAGTACATTTCACAGGTTCAAGATGTAAACAAAGTTCTGTGCCATGGTGTGCATACATACATAGTTGTTTGGTTGCTTAGCACCAGAGAATAAGAGAGAGGGAGGGGGGGATAAAAAGAAAATGCTGCCTTTTGATCAACATATTAAAGGAAAAGTTGAGGCTAATGAAATTGCAGAGCTGCCCTCTGACGGTTATGGTGTGCTTCCAAATGAAAGAAAAGTTGCTTCGGCAAAGAAATTATTCATCAGGTATAGGAAACTGCCATTAAACCATTTTCACATCAGCCTTAAACACGTACTTTTGGTTTGAACAGGTTTTAGCGTGGGACTTGAATAAAAGGTTACTTTGTTGCAAATGCATGACTAAAGTGCAAGGTTAGCTATACATAACACATCTTTATTTCTTTTCACAGGCTCCAATGAAGCCTCTCTGAGGTAAAATTCCTTTTTCCTTCACAGTACGATGCATTTTCGCTGTGATTTGAAATTGCATTTTGTACTCACGACCGATGGTTCTTGGAGCAAATAGAATTGAGTATAAAGAAAAAGTTTTTGCAGTGGAACTCAAAAGGTCAAAAGATTAGCAGGCAAAAACCACAAATAGAAGTTCACACCTAAAAAAAACAAAAATAAATGCCTTAATGTGCATATTAATTATGTTCATAATCTCATTATAATTTAAAATGTCTGAGGCACAATTTAAGGCTTTATGTATAGAAAGTACTCCACACACAGTTGGGAGAGAACATTATGTTTGCAAGAATACTGTGCGATATACAAACAATTATTTACAGTGCTTAAGACCCACCCAACAACTAAAAATGAAGTAAACGTCATATTAAAAGCTCCAACCGATAAACATTGATTCATTTGATGAGATATTTTCTTCCACAAGAGTAACCAGGCTTTCAAACATGTGTGAATAGATTTCCATTAGCCGTGAAGTAAATGAAAAGGACGTGAATGAATTCAAAGTAATCGTTAAGCAATCCATTCTACTTTGGAGTAGTACAACAATTAAGTGCAATTTCAATGAAGTTAATTGTTCTGCTGCAATACAATGAGATGGAATGTATTATTTTTGTGTGAGTATAAAGTTAACCCCCTACATGCACATTATTTTAAATTTCTTGTATGTCACGAAACCTTGACAGTGGGCTGTGCAGTAAACATTCCAACCTTACAGTCATGTTTGCAGTATTGTTAAGAGCCATCTGAGACATTAATGTGAACTCTCTTGTCGATTACTCAACAGAGTCGTTTTGTTCTGTAAGTTTTAAGAGTCTCTGTTTATCTTGACTCATCAGTGCTAGATTATGTTTTTTTTTCAGTGGCATGTAGCAACCTGCCATAGTGATGTGCGTTCTCATGTTGGTCTGCCTTGACAGTTCCGTTAAAATAAAAAAATAAAATAAAAAACAGTTCATAAGAATTATTTAGAGTCTTTGGTGCAAACACACACACAGTCTGTATATTTTTCTCCCAAAAATGGTTGAGTAGTATTGGTATAAGTATTGGTCCAAGTTAAGTCTCCAAGTTAGTTAAGCGTCCATGTAAACACTAAAACCGGTGGAATGCCTCATGTCTCATATTTTGCTGTAATTAAAATGCAACCTTCTCAAACACAAAGGAAAATTGACCCTTCAAAATAATGCTAATATTACAATAAATACTGTACCAAAACAGCTTAATTATGATAATGGCACAATTGTTAATATTTCTACAAATGCAGGACACAACGAGGAACAATATTACCACTGGCAAAAAAAAAAAAAAAGTCCAAATGCATCAGGCAACCAAACTATAATTTGCAGCACTTTTTTTTCTTTATGTTACGCACGTCGAAAGGGCGAGAAAAAAGCAATAATTTTAATCTCAAGAAAAAAAGCAGTAATGTTACAATATTAAAGTCATAATATTACTAGAAAAAATGTTTGATTCAAGTTGCTTGTGCATGTTAAACTAATTGTTTCCGTCTGCCAACATATTGCCCGATTACTTTATTTTCATAATTACAACTTCATTCTTACAATGCAAATATTTTATTTAGTCGTAATTTGTTACTTTTCAGTGTACTTCCCAAACTCCTTCATATAGTAAACAAAACAATCAACCACAAACCCAACGCCTGCCACTTTGTGCACTGGTGCAGAAAGTAGTTTTGGTCAAGTAGTTTGAGGTCTGTTTTAGGAATTTAAAAAAAATAAAAAATCAAAGCAATGAATCTGATCTCATTTATAGCAGCCCACACTGCTATGAAGCCTTCATAGTTATTCAGCCGTCCAAAATCACACTGCTGTGCTACATAACTCTGCAGCAACATTAAAGCTTAAAAAAATGAGAATAAAAATGTTCCCCTTACATGTCTCCATCTTTTCACTGAAACGTATGTTCACCGCGGACGATATGTGAGGAGAACTCATAACGGTCTTTGCTGTGGTGACCACAAATGTTACATTCTAGTGGATCCCTGTATCCATGGCAACCCATGTGGATAGTGTACATGACATGGTCCAGAAAGAGCACTTGGCAATGGTCGCACTGGAAGGCCCGCAACTCATGACCCTCTCGCCCAAACACTCGCACCCCTTCCTGGACTGCAGGCCTCTCTGTAGCTTCTTGCACTACCCCGCTGGAAGTTCCTGAGCCATTTCTGGGTGACGCATCTACTGCATGATGGCCTGAATAAACCGTAGGACTTGAGCGTGACATGAGCCTGGACGGGTGATTGCTCGCGGGGTTAGCATGCTGTTCCCGAGGGCTGCTGCGAGCCGACTCGGGTGAGTCTCCTCCGCTGTTGCTCGGCGACTCTTGGTGTCTTGACTGGGTCGGCCGACCGTGACGAGTCAAGGAAACGGGCCCGTTGGAGTTGCTGTGACTGGGGAAATCAGAGGGTAATGTGGCCTGAGGTGGCAGTGAGTCGATATTCCCTGAACGCTCCATTCTCTGGTCAAGAGGCAGAACGTGATGGTAGAGTGGGTTGACCATGGGCATAACCTCCGTCATGGAGAGCGGGTGGCCGGTGTGCTGGAGAATGGGGCGAAGTGTTTCTGATCCTAAGTAGGTCATGGCATTGCCCATTGCTTGGTCCATCATGTGGGCTGACAACAGTTCAGCCTGTTTCTCAAACTTGAGGCCCATCTCATATCCCATTTCAGGGTAGTTGTAGCGCATCATCTTTTCACCTGTTTAAAACAGTAGAGAAAGTTGAAAAACCGGGCTTTCGTTGAGGTATGAGTTTTTGAAGAAAGTGGCTATAGAGGGGGAATGACTTTTGCAGCCACAAAATGGTAGAAGTAAGAACACGCTTCCTTTCGAGCTTTAGTCAAACTTATCAGTTAGATCTTGCACTTGATGTTCAAAGTGTGAAAGTATGAGGAGTGGAAAGCCCCATCCATTTACCAATATACACCAAACCTTCCAGAACAGGGATGCGGTGAGCTGTTGTCACTTAAGATTGCAAGTAGCAAAGTTACAGGTGTACCTAACCGCAAAATGAAAACCACTTCCTTGACACTCTGGCCTGAGGCTCCTCTAACTTCCTCAATCTATCTATTTTATATACATGTAGGCATATGCCAAAATAAAGCACCGTTTGGGTGTTTTTTCCAGTACGTGATATGATTTTGTACTTTAAATATATTGTGCCAAACAACTTTCATTATTTTTATATATTTCTTGTTCTTTCATTTCATCATCTCAAATGTGACACATTTATTCATCATTTCGTCCTAATATTTGACCAGGCTTTTCCTGATATATGAGACACCACATTTAATTCAGTGGATGAGCTAACTGTGTTGATAGATACTTACCCACAAATTTCTGTGGTATGGTGCTCTTCCTTTTTCCAACATTACTCTGCAATCTTTCAATGACAAGCGGCCGCTCAAATGTCGTCAAAGGCCTTGGCTCTTTAGGAACCTCACCTGGGGGGGAAATGATCAGGATTAATAATAACCTTCATCAAATTTAACTGTAGATGTTGCTGCATTACGGAATATGTATTGTTTTTCCAAATTACTTGATTTTAAATCTACAAATATCAAAATAAATCTAACTATATATTTTTTGTTATTATTCTTATTTTATATCATTTTGCAAACACAAGACATGAGCTGTGGTTCAGTAGGTTTTGCGTTGTGTTTTTTTGAAAAAATTTTGAAAAAAAACGCCAATTTGGTAGCAGTGGACGTCACAGTGCTAGTTTTGTTCTTTCCGCTAGAACAAACGTCATCTCCATTCATTGCAATGGAGGGAAGAATTTTTGAGAAGCTCTTTTGACAGAGTCTTCTGATATACAAGCAGATTCATGGAAAGAATTCATTTCTTAATTAATTCATATTTTACACTGTAAAACTAGAAATTACCTGGATAAGGGCATGTGTTGGCAGATGGGTCCAGACCCAGGGTCTGCAGGTAACTATGGCAGCGTTCTTTGTGCTCCTCAAGGGAACTGCGTTGTTTGTAGCTCCGCCCACAGTAGTTACACTTGTGTGGTTTGCCAACTAAAAGTGAAGACACCCACCAGACAACATATTATCCTTTGGTTCATTCACTGTGACACTGACTAAGAATGTGGGCAGAATATATTCTTCCTGTACTGTACAGTCATTTTCCAGCACAAGAGGAATTGACAGCTGTCCAGGCCTACATCAATAAATAGTTCAACAACCTAGTGGGTGTTGCTGGCATATTAGATTTTTTTTTCCATTCACAGCTATTCATCCAAAGTCTGCCTAGCGACACATAAGGAACGTATATGACGAGATAAAGTATCCAAGCAATTATGTTGATGTACTTTGCTGTATTGAAAAGATAATGAAGATTCACGTTCAGTTCTAAAATTCTTGTGGTCATTTAAATTTAAAACACTGGAATAGAACTGGGCATTTAAATCAAGAATCATGTCATTACAAACATGAATGGTTTATCATGTATGGAGTATTTTGTTTTTATATATATGTACATCTAGAAAACCCACGGGCTAAATACAGCAGGTTTCAATATTGTTCAAGTGTGGGTGCAAGAGCGCCCTGCAGTTTTATATTTAGCAAACCGCCACCATTTGACATTGTGCAGATGTTGGGTAGACCTTTAGAATGAACCTTTCAAATGCTATTCATATTCATTGGAATAGTTCACATTGCTACTTGAGACTTCAATGCAATCCACATACATGACATTTTTATCGAACTTCATAGTCCATATTCAAGATATGAAAGCACAGAAAACTGCAGGAAACGTTGAAACTATTCCCACTAAGTTAGAAACACAGGTTTGTGTAAAAGTGTGCTTCCATGAGAACGGTTAGAAAGATTGGTAGTCTTCAAAGGCGAATGTTTTTTTTTCTTCTCCCAAGTCAACTGCGATTAAAATAAAAAGACATTTCAAAGTGGACCCATGGTTCCAGGCAAAGTCTATGGCATACATGGGATTTTATTTGTTTTTATCTGACCTCAAAGTCCTTCTATTTAATGACCACCGTACGAGACATAGCAGCACGAAAACTACAAAAGAAGCAACGCAAAACATAAAAAAACACACACATACCCCCCGAAAAAGTGAACTGTGTGACTAAGTCCTGAATTCAGAAATGAGTGTCTTCCGACCTTGATTTTAAAAATGCAAATGAGGATACAGCAAATCGTATCTGATAGGAAAGTGGGTTACAGTTGACAGACTCCACCTATGCTGCTTTTTTAACCAACACTTTCCACTTTCAAGTTAGATGAAGAACGGCATGTCCTTGGTTCCTAGCAACAAAGCTTTTACAGCAAGATAAATGCATTTATAACTGACAACACCAAGAGTATATTTGGCCTTGGTCACTCACCTCTGTCGCCACGTGACACTTGTGATGTGATACATAGATGGTTTTACTTATTTATATAAAAAATACATACACTCACACACACATATACATGCACACACACACACATATATATGTATATATATATATATTATTATTATTATTATTATTATTATTATTATTATTATTATTATAATCTTACCAGCATGAGTACGTAGATGACCCGTGAGAGCGTCACGACGGCGACAGGCGTAGCTGCAGAAGGGGCACTTGAAAGGTTTTTCGCCTGTGTGTAATTTAATGTGCCGCAGCAGATTCCCCTTCTGAGTGAATGAGACACCACACTGGTTGCACTGGAATGGCCGGTCACCTTAAGAAGGCATACACGGTAATTCATCTCACCGCACTTACTGTCAACATATCAAGGAAATATTTTTTGGTCTATGAGGTGCTCTTAAAATGTTTTCATTTTCTCAAAAGAAAAGCAAAAGTCATATAATGAGTGTGCCTTAAATATGAATGCCGAATGCAAGTTGGAAAAAAGTTCGACTTGGTTTGATTCCCTTAATATTACGTATTATTATCCAGCATGACCGTACACCTTATACCCCAGTGTGCCTCATATATGGATATTTCCAAAAATAGAGCTGTTGGGCCTTACAAATCGGTGAGCCTTATGGTCCAAAAAATACGGTATATAAGGAAACCCAAACATTACAAACACCTCTATGTAAGCCAAAGGCAGTTCTACACCTACGTACCGTTGTTGCCGACATGTGTTGTGTGGGAAGGTTAAACAATATAGGTCACTTGAAAATGTAATGCATACAAATTTTTGCTATATTTTGACAATGCCCTCAGCAGCAGGGAGTATTTGTTGCTGTACAGACTCGAGCTGCACTGTTCTCATGTAAAATCATTTGATCAGCAGCCAGTTGGAAAGGAGAAATGTGATCCTATGCTGTGACAACCACGGCTGTCATGGTGTCACCTGGAACAGGTTGCGGGGGATTCCTAGGATATTTTTCCCTGATAATAATTTCAAGTCTGAGTTGTTGTTTTGGAAAAAAAAAACACAAGAAAAGAAAAGGTTCCACACCCTGTCTTAAAGATAAACAAATGATATGTGACTCATCTTAACGACTGTAAAAAAAACAAACAAACAAAAACTGTCTTATTTGTTTCAAATACAATACCGTTTGGTTGTCGACTGGGTGCATCCGCAGCCATATTTTGTCCAGATATCCCATCCTGTGCATTACTCGGGCTGCCAGCCATAGGTTCCCCCGCAGAAGTCGCTTCGTCTGTGTTTTGGGCTTCACACCCTGGACTTGTATTGTCGGCCTCTTCACTTGTGTCTTCTTGTTTGATCTGTTTATCGCTCAGCTCTTCGAGACAAAAACACAAGGGGTAGTTGACACAATTTACCTTAGAAAAACCATGATGTTGAACAGAACTGGGCTAAGCTTAGATTTTGTTGCAGTACAATAAAAGATGAAATAATTAGTCGAGTGGACTGGAGGAGACACTGTAACCTGGCAACTGAATGTGTAGGGAAGCTTTAGGATGGGCTGACACAATGCCAAAAAAGAGAGGAGCGAATGATAAACAGGCTGGTCTGGTTCCTGGCTGTCTCCAGGGAAAGAGGGAGTGTCGAAGGCTCTGTCGTTTATAGCACCTTCCTAGCAATGGACACTAAACCGATGATAAGGGTAAGACGTTGCGAAATTGTGCGTCTGTGAGTGTGGAGATAATACTTCTATGCCTTGCCGCACTCACGTCTGGTTTGGAGCAAATTGACGATTCAAGAGCAGCTTGCTGGCCTTTAAACTATATAACACTACATGGACAAAGCTATTGAGACACAAATGTCAATCTGTTAATCAATCCGGGATTAGATTTGAACTTTTAATTCTACCTGAAACATTGACTGATAATTTTTAATAAATAAATAAAGAATTAAAAAACTGATTTTAATCATGCATAGTTACACTTGCTTTTTATTGTTTCTTTAAGGTGGTAAACGTGCTGCCTCCGGTGTAAAATGCCATCAGTGATCTAAAGGGGCTTTGTAGGTTGGAGTGTGTGAGAAAATGCCAGGACAAAACTTACTGGTCCAGCTGATCCGGTTTTTGGGATTTAGACAAGCATAAATAAAGCTGTGACCACATATGGCTGTTTAACTGAAGAGTCCAATCTGACTAAATCCTTCAGGTGTCCCTTTAGGCGACTGGACCCTTGGACAATTTGACTCTTTAAAGTGCAGTCAGAGCAGTTGAATGATGAAAAAAAACAAATTAGCAGCATACACTTCCACAAAGCTTCTAAAGCTTGCAATTTATATTTCCACCTTCGGAGGAGCATCATGAACAAGCCTCGTCTACAAGGCTGTATCCTGGCAACAAGGAGCGGACCTTGCATCTTTACATCGTCTCCTCTCAATATGTTGAAAGTTTCAAGCGGTCAACTGAGGATACAAATACTTTCTACAATAATTCGCATTTGAAGCAAATTATCAACCCTGTCCTTCCAAGTAGGAGCATTGTGTATATATAGCACCACGTCTGAGAATGATTGGAAATTATTTGACAAAGTGCTCGTGTAGAAAGTCAAGCTGTGCACTCACCACTGGGGGAATTACGACCATTCGACTCATTTTGTCCATTAGACATTGACATTCTTGACTCCTCCTTACCTGGAGAGCATTGGCCGTTACCTATAAGACAAAACGACAGTCGGCAATCTTTATTTTGCTGTTACAGGGGCAGGGAGAGCAGTGCCCGCACAGCTCCAGTAGATGGCAATGTTTCGATTTAATTTAGAGTTGTAATTGAATTGCAAAATATGAAACAAAACATTGAATCTGATGTTGTTTTGGAGGAAACTGTTACATTTTATTCCCAGTGTGGAGTTTAACACTGAATCTTAACCGGTTGATGCTGTCTGTACAATTTAATATACGTATGATTTTGCGACCGGTCGACATGTTGGACAAAACAAACCTGACGGAAAGAACACCTAGTCAATAATGTCACTGAAAGGGACAATGAGAATAACAACTTGGAGTCGAGCAAGGCAGATTGTGAAAGAGAATGCATTGACTTTTATGTCTACAGGTGAGGAAAACAATTAACGGAGATAGAAATTCTTTCAGTTAAGGGCAACAAAGGTCAGTGGAAATGCATTGAATTTCTACGAAAGCAGCACATACTTCACATACAGTACAGGATTTTCTTCGATCGAATTTAATAAAGCACAGACAGTGTTCTTCTCTTCCTGAATGGCAACAGTGAAGGTAACACCGCTGAATGCTGAAGGAAACTAACTGAAGCGACCTTACGTAACGACGCTATCCTAATGTCCGGCAAACACGGATCGGGTTGCAACCTCCCAGCAGCTCAGGCTATGGATAGCCTTCGTCCACGCAGAGGGAGAGCAAAGCAATCCCTTATCCTCTTACAGCCTCCATCATCGAATCGAACAATACAGCGGCTACAGGCAAACGCCACAATTGAGCTCGCTGTCAGATCCCGACCATACCAGAATATGAGTCATCATTCGGCTACTACACTGAAAATCTTTACAAGCAAACAGTCATCGCAGCTCATTGTGATAGCTCAATTTTGTCTGGGCTTAGGTCTGGGCTCGGGTAGCGTGCCTTAAAGGGAAGCTCAGGTGACCGGGCTGAGTTAACCTCCCCTGGCAATTTCGTCCTGGAGACACTCAAGAATGCTAATGCGTTAATTAAACGAGTAGTTTGTGCTTGTACCTTGAGGTAGTTCACATTCCTCTCCTTCGCTAAATGTTACATTGAGTCACAATTCTTCCTAACATGGCCAGAACCAAGTTGATTGTTTCAAAACACACAATTTTGAATCTAACTGTCGCGACTAATGCTCATTGTTAAGTGAACAAGACTACAGTCACACTTGCACGCAATCAGAATGACGGGCAGGACACAATTATTCTCCTGTGTGGTAGGGATGTGGTTTTTCCTGTCAAACGCTCCTTCCACCCCCACCCCCACCCCTCCCGTCTTCCATACACTAAAAAAAAAACATATACATGCAACAGACTGTACTGGTCCTACAACGAACTCTGCTGATTTTTGGTATAGATTGAAAGCACTATCCCACATTGTATACCACAAGTTATATTTTGAAAATGATATTCAACTGACTAAATGTGAAATTGTTGGCATTTGTTATATTTCAACTCGAGGCTACATTTTACATGCAGTTAATTCAATCATCAGTTAGAATGTACAGATACTAATTAGTGTGTTTTGACTTCACATTGCTGTCAGTCAAATTAAACACAATCAGATGATTCCCTCACATGACTTGCATACACATCAACAATGCCAAGACAGATGAGCTAGTATTTGTATCTATTTATTGATTATGACCCATAATCTCACCGCCGACATGAATTCGAATAACTACAAATCCCCATCAGTGTTATGAAAAAACAAGTATTTGTTTTTAGTGTCTTGTAGAAAGCTATTTACCTGCAAAACCTTTTTTCTCAGTCGTTTTTAGGGGGTGGCACCATATTATAATGTCACTGACGGCAACGAGGAAAAAGTGAGGCGGATGACAATTGAACTTATTGTGACATTGGAAATTGTTCGATTATTCCTTATGTGACAGTGAGTAGGCGTCATTATGAAAAGGACAACTGATGGAATCCTGCCTCGGCATGTTTTCCTGCATGCCATGAGTGTCATCAAAGGAAATGGAAAGTTGATCCTTTCTTCATACTTAAGTTTTCAGTCATACCATGAAGAGAATTTCTTGTTTTTTGAAGGTTAAAACATTGGCTTGTACGGTTCAAGAATTCAGTTTTATGATGGCAACAGCAAAAGTTAACCGTGTGTTCAACATTGGGGGTTTTACATTACTGTCTGGATCTCAAGAGCTTCAAAAGTGAGTGAGGTCTGATAAATAAAATACTTTTCAATTCAATTTTTTATTAAGTTCACTTCTATGGAAGTTGCTTCACATTGACTGTCGTGTAGATGCAATAGAAGAACTTACTCGCAGAGTAGCCGTTGGGCACCTCCATTTCCAGCACTGCGTTGGTGCGGCTGTGGAGACAATAATATTTAAAACTGAATGTTTTTTTAAAAAAAAATATATATATATATATATATATATATATATATATATATATATATTTATTGTAAATACTGTCCTTACATTTTAGCTACATTCAATTCATACGCATGAAGAATAGACCAATCATTTACAAAGTAACAATATAATATATTTGAAATATTATTTGAATGGCCCGGCATAGCAAGTTTATATGAGTATGGATTAATTATTTGCCTTAATTTGTTTCATCAGTGTACAGTTGATTTCACTCATTGTAAAAACAATCACTGCAATTTCGTTACACATGAATCAAACTCATTCCATTCCATGAAAACGCCGTCCAATAGCGCACTGGTGAAATCATTTAGATACAATAATTATTCGCGTAAAGCATTTAAACACAGTTGCCATCATCTTAGTCAGTGCTCACATACTGTACAGGCATCTCACTGATCCGTCACTTGGGCCTCTTTACACCCCCCCCAAAAAAAAAGCTTTTGTGTATCATATGTAAAATTACGTGTGAGCAATCATGGAGGTATAAAAACGTAGAATAACTTATAATAAATAGGTGAGTTGATATAATTACCTGCAAGTGTCTCTCCTGAGTAAAATTACTTAGTAATTTCAGTCGAGGACTGAGGGAGAGGGGGTGGTAGGTCGCCTCCACCTCCCTTTAAAGACCCAGAAAGTCCAAATCACTTATTTCCTCTCGTGATATTTAAATAATGCAGAGCAGCTCTGCATTATTCATTAAAGCTATTAGAGAAACCCGGCCAGAAAGGTGATGCAAGCAAGTTTGAGAAGCGCATGGAAAAGTTAAGGAGCGCATCTTCCCTCAATGGTAACCAAGTCGGTGTTTCTTTTTTGCGCGCCTCCTGATGAGTTAAAAATATTAGATCACTCCGGGAGAGTTCGACACGAACCCGACTCAACCTGATGTACAACAGGGACGTCGGAAAGGGAAGACTCGACGGGCTGCTAAGAAGGAAAGAAGCAGAGGGATGGATCAAACTGGATCCACCGGTTCCTAAGGAATTAGCCATAGCGACAGGGAGCACCCAGTCGCTTTTCAAGGGACTGGAAAATTCGTTGGTTAGTTGGTGTTGAAAGAACGCAAGTGTTGGAGATATGTGACTCACTAATGCTGGAAGGACCTGCAGCGCCACATGTGTTTTATTGCAACTGATAACGAATGGATACGTGACATGGCCACATTAGGTACAAGTTCGGATTCAAAACGTTTTGGCTTGATATACAGTTTTGACGGACACCGTAATCATATTAAATCACATTTTAAAAGATCTAGTACTTGAACTGTGTCAGGGTATCTATTTTCAATTTTTATTGGTTTAAAATAATCCGCTGTGTCTTTTTACTACCACACCACCTGAATTTCCATTTTGAAATAAAGAAACATAATCTTGAAGATGTGCATTGTGTTGAAGCTCTGGGCTGCTTGTCACTTTTGCCAATTTAACTAAAACGCTGCGATTTTTTTTTTTTTTTTTTTTTTTGCATTTACACCGTATGTATAATTTTAGATTAATGATAAACATATTTTTGTTGTTATTGAAGCTTAGATCTCATTAGATGAATGGTTATGACGATGTTAATGGGTGACGTAGTTTATGAATTAAATGCTTAATTTGCTCATTATTTTGTACAAGCCACGACAGTCATGCAAAACTATAAGAATAAAACATGCGAGGAAAGTTGGGTGTGATTTTTAATGTGTTGCTCATATATTGTTGAAATTCTGCACCGACTGCCATGCAACAGGTGATCACACCGATCAGCTCCGTTCCTCACCAGCATTGCTGCACAAAAGATATCCAATTTTGTACTTTTGTCCTTTTTTATTTCGTTTTTTCTTTCTTTTTTTTTTTTTTTTTTTTTGTAATTTACCTGAAGCATACGGTAATCTCCCATTGAGGTGCACGGCGATCCAGGGAGAATATCTAGGAGCGGATCAGACTTCATTGCGGTACCATGCTGGAGGCGTTATTAAGCCGGTTCCGAAGCTCCCGCAGCAACAATCTCCTGTTAAGATCCACAACCGCCTTTCGTCTCCATCTCCCGCAGAGAGCAGCTGCAGAGTGACAAGTGCCACTTGTGGTGCAGGGGATGTTCTGTTAGTACATATAGGTTTTGTCTCACACTGAGAAATGGACCACCGGGTACTGCGGAACCGTTTTGCATGGTTGGCACAGTCAATGATTGGTTTACTGCGTACCTTTTATTTGTGACCATTAAGTCAAGTTGTGTTCATACAATGAAAAAAACAGTCATATTTTGACTTAAGAATGTGGACTTTAATTTGTAAATTGTAGGATGGTAGTTATTTCATGTACTTAATAAACATTCCATGAAGTGGTAGAGGCACAAGGATTATTATTTTTTTTATGCATTTATACAAGTTAAGTTGTTGGTCAAAATTTTAGACCTTGGGGAAATGCCCTGAGGAATGTACAGTATAGCAAAAAAAAAAAAAAAGCTTTACTTGGGCTCTCTCCTGTGGTGAGGAAGGGATATTACAAGTGTGTAATACGTATCACTACATTTCCTTACACTTCCCCTGCAAGAAAGCATGGATTTCCCCTGAAACTTGTCAGCCTCACCAACCTTTTTTACATAGATTTATTATTTTATTTTATCACAGCAGTTATTTTTTGTGTTGTGAAATATTTCTGTGCAGCTACAGTTGAGAAAGCATCTTCGAATCATTTGTTTTTCAGGCCAAAATGTGTCATTTGTTCCACAAGTTTAAGACTTCAGTCAATGGTAGAATTCAATGAGACTTAATTTGGAACTAAGAATAAAGCATAAAAGCAAAGATTGTCTTATGTGAGTGTATCTACTTTTATTGATCAGAATAAATGATGGCGGCTATTTCTGGACACCTGGACTGAGTTACAAGTCCCCAAATCCCTACACTAGTGAGCAATAGCACATAACGTTTGCTCAGAATCGTATTTAGACTGAGTTAGTCAGTCTCCCTCAAGAAAGGTGCATGCCAGCAGACTGTAAATGAGCCTCAACAAAACAGACGCAAATAAATACTTCATGCTGTTATTACAGGGAGAGCAAATATGCAAATCATGGGGGCCAGTACACATACACATATTTGTTTCTGTTATTTTTCAATTACAGTATCTGATTACACTTCAGTGTAAAGTATTACAGGATAGTGATTCCAGAGATAATAAAAAAATGAAAATGCCATCAAAATTCCTTTGTACTCATTTCTTGACAGATAGCTTTTAAAAGTCCAATGCCTTGATTGTGATTGGTCATTTGGGGCGTTCTGTACACAGTCATTGAAAGAGGGTGTCCACATTTATGCAACATATTTTCATTTTAGTATCCACCCCGAATATTTGCATGTTTGTAATATTGTTTTGTAAGGTCAGCTCCTCTACTAATGAGACAACGCTTATACAGTGCGCAAAGACCCAAATATTGTACAGTCTTTTTACACCACTAGATGTCACTAATCACATAGAAATGAGTTGTAGTTTGGAAGGAGGCTTCAGGCGATAAATATTGAGGCAAAGTAAGGCATTTTGTTAATTTTATGTTTTCATGCGTGATTATTTGCAGTGCTCAGCCACATTTGTTGGAAAACAGTGCATTTCCTTCCAGATCAGTACTTTTCCATGCACACATTAAAATGTGTCCAAAAAGTGTGTACTCAATGTTGCAAAAAATGAGTGCACACTAGCACAGGTGAGTCTCATGTAATGTTCCTTTTGATGAGAATCTTACTTTGCACATATAAAGTGCAGTACCAACACATTAAGAGAATATAAAAACACTAGTTTTATGTATGTATGTATGTATGTATTTTCAAAACAGCTCCGAGCTAGATCTACTCTCTTGAGTGTTGAGACCATAGCTTCAACTTCACATTTCAGCGTGGTGAATTATTGATGTTTCTTTTCCAGCCATTCCATACCATGGTATAATACACTCGCAATATAGAGCATTCCAAATTCCTTCATTCCCCAAGACTGAACCTCCATCGGGAATTAAGTGTTTTCATGTCGATGTACAATAGCAATTTTATTTTCAACCCATGCAAACATACTTTATGCCTTAATACACTTTTTTATAACAATCATATTTGCACCCTGGGGGAAATTGGTATTTGGAGGAAGTTATTTATTTATTTTTCTAAATAACTGGTCACTTGAGTACACGACCACAACCTACATTCACATCAACAAATATTGTTATAATCATCCTATCATAAACAACTACATATGCATTACAGAAGTGATCTACAAAACCTTTTTCCAAAAATGCGTTATTAGTGAGGGAAATAACAGGCCTTTAAAAAGAAAAAAAAAAACTCGGAGATGATTGGGTCTGGATTACATTTTGCCATGCTGATCATGTAAATCGCATAATCATAATAATACGTAATACGTGGAATAATTTGAGAACTCAGTCCAATTTAAGTTAATCCTATTAATTTTTCATGAATTAATCTAGAGTACTAATGATCTTCTCTGGAGAACACATTGTTAGTAATAAAGCAATTTTTTTTTTTCTACAAACCCAAAATAGATCTTCAGAAAATGCTGAGAAACATGCATTATATGCTCTTTGCAGAGAATGGGGGTAAATGTGGAAAATAATTCCCAGAAAAATACCCCAAAGTCTGACTTGGCACCTTAGAAGTGCACGCATAATTTTCGTTTGGCAAAAACTGTTGCATTTGAGCCATGCAGCTGGCCCCAGTGGCAATCTTGTTAAATTGATTATTTTTTGATGGCAAAATATAAATAATGCGAAGCTGTGGAAATCTTTCATTAAATAATTGAACCTTGTTCCTCCAAGTTGATGAGCAAGCTTGCCTCATGATCATAACGGAATATTTATCCGATGCGACGTCCACTAGCATCTGGTGTTTGTGTAGCCTCCTGGCGTGCTCCAGTTTCTTCTTCCGCTCATTCTCATATTTGGCTTTTTGTTCCTCTACCAATGCACTCTGTGCAATCAGTTCTTTGCTGTTATTTTTGTCCATAATATCTTGCATCAGCTTTTTCTTGAATTTGCCTTTTGTCTCCTTATCTTTTTTAACCTCCTGCTCATCCAAATCACGTCGTGCGGCTCTTTCCCGCTCTTCTTTGGCTCGCTGCCGCTCTAGTGCTTGGCATGTACTGTTTCTCCTTTATTTTGTTGAAGTTGTAGTCATAAAAAGACTTTTCATTCACATTGCAACGACACCTCTCGTCTCTGTCCTTCCAAAATCCATCAGGTTATTGTTTTTTATTCTCTTCGAACACTTGATCTCTTCTGCTCTCCAGTGCCTGCAAATCTTTTTTGAATTCTACCAGTTAATGTCTCCTCGCCAAGTACAGAATATTGGATCAGGGTGTCAACCACAAATCTGACAAAAGTAAAAATCTTCCAAAATTTTTCCAGCCACTTTTGTCTTTCCAGCTTTCTCAGTCGACTGTTTTGTATCAAAGCCAATATGAGAGCGGCAGCTTTTGTTTTAGGGGCAGTCAATGACATCATGGTCATGAAACAGATTACATCGTGCCTTTAATTCAGGGTAGCTGAATGATATCATGGGGTTAAAACAAGAAGCATGACCTGTCTCGGCTTCTTGAGCGGTGGGTGACATCATTGTGTGTGAAAGCATCTGAGGTAACAAAGGAGATTGTTAATTGCTATTAGCACTGAACTTGAACGGACTCCACCAAGGAATAACTTTGTTACTGTGGAAATAAACACTCCCAAATCAATAAATATTAATTTGACAGTTTAACAAAAGAAAAACCTTGACACCTTTTTTCATCACAACTGCAAAGTTAGCAGCTAGCCAACAGGTTTACTAAAATAATTTCAGACTTTTATAACAGAACATTTACCATTGTTGAGGTGTGAGGATTTTATTTTGTACAACTTGTCAAAGAGCAATGACTTTTAAGAAAGAATCAAATACATTGTCGGCCCTCGTCAAATACGTACAGTGTGCTCAGGTGTATTTGAACACTCACAACAGATAAGTTTAAAAATACTCTAAGATGGACTCGGTGAACCCGATGGAAACCTATTTGAGTTTTTAGGGCTCCAGGGAGCTATCCTGGGATCTGTTTTATTACCACTGAATAAAAACCGTAAAAGTTTCATCTGCAGCAACATCGACTCGTAACTGGTGTTTGTGTTTTCCTAATGTCTGGTTTGGTCTTTGCAGAGCTTCTTCATCCGATTGGAGTTGTATGTTTCTTTTTGCATCCTCTATTTTTACAGTCTTTGCTAGCATTTCACTTTGCATGTCTTTGTCCAAAATATCATCCTGCATTTGTTTCAACAACCGTCTCTTTGACTTTTCACGCATCTCCTCTTCCCGTTTAAGCTCACCCATGTAGAACTGAAGATAGTGCTTAAGTTTGTCGTGGTCTTGCTTCTTCTCTTGTCTCTGTGCTTCTTGCCGTTGTTTTCTCATCTGCGTGAGATAGTAATCATTAAACGTTTGGGGATGAAGTCGTTTCCGAGCAGCGGTGCCAGATGCATCATTCCAAAAATCGGATATTTTATTTCTGTTCTCTTCAAAAGCTCGATTTTTTTCATCCGCAACCACAAGCTGATTTCTGTTGTATTCTGTTGGTTTCTGGTTGGCAGTGGGCCGCCTGGCCAGCACATTGCAGAAGAACGAACTAGGATTTGATCGAACAAATGAAACAGGTTTGTTGCCTTTCTCACTTTCCTTCACTTTTTCTGCTTCCTTTCCATTTTCCAATGATGCATGTTCCTGTGCTTTTTCTGTCAGTCTGCAGTCCTCTGCTTTTGACTCTGAAGCAGTTTGAGTGGATCTATGCATTTTTACAACTTGCTTTTATGTCTTTAAATCAAAATATGCTTCTGAGTGTCAATTTCTACAAATCTTTCTACAAATCAGTCATTGTCCCTGGCGTTGGGGTGTCACAGCTACTCTGTGATGTCACTTTCTTCTGTGTCAGTGCAGCTGATGATCTCATATTATCTCACCTCATTTTCTTTCGACAACAGCAAGTCACAACTTTGATCCAAATGATCAGAGACCAATCAATACACATCTGTACCACTTGGAACACATCTGAAAGAGCAACTGGAGCGTGTTCCCACACTGGCTTTTGTAAATTGAATGTCAGTTATGATCATTTCGCATTGCGGACACATATACAAGCAAATTAAGTCTTGTTGGCGACGCAGAATATCACAGCAGCGGTTTTATCGGTCTCTTTAAAGACTTACAAGTACAGATGGTGATTATTGTGGTAGAGTACAAAAATATACTTTGGCAAATGACAATCTAGTGACTTCCGGAATATGATCCAATTATAATATATTGAAGAGTCTCAACATATAATATCAACTTCACTCTCTTAAACAAAAGTTTTTTTCACAGACAGTATATTTTAAATCCAAGGTACAAACGGTATGTTTTCCCTTTCAAAGTGTCCCCCTGGAGATAAACAACGCTGCCATGTCACAACGCACTCCTTGAAGGAGTCTTCCAGGATTCTCCGCAGCCCCGTTATTGTCATCTTAAAAAAATCTTGATTATTTCAGCAGGGAGTTGGATTTTTAAGACACCGTGTTGTCATAGTGAAACTGCCTTGAGCAGTCCTGCCACAATTCGGCTCTTCTGGTGTACTGTAGGATCAGTTTATAGACGTGCGGGGTGACTGACTGGCCCTGTGGCAAGAGCTCACAGTGGACGATCATAATAATGGCAGTAAACAGCAAAACATTCATAACGGCTTATAATAAAAATGTGTTAATTTTGACCAAGTTATAAAACCCATGGAAGGAGAGCCATTTATTCTTTCGAACTGTTTCTTCATCAAGGGAGAAACAAATATTTTGGAGAAAATAGATCAAATTTCCCTCTGGTGTTTTCCAACAAATGTTTCATTTCAGACAGATTTCCCCCTCTATTTTTTTTTAGTGCCAAATACTCTACAGGGAATTGAAGAACATTTGCTCATTGCACGCGGAAAGCGAATTCCTAAGACAGTCCAGATGGATGCCATTCTGGACCGTCATTGAAATCATCCCAATGGCTCTACCCTTCTGTCCAAATAATAAGCCTCTGCATGTCATTTGGCTTTAGCGTAAGTTCATTACAGCCACTTTTTTCAAATTTAGGTTTGGATAGATGATTTCAATTCAATGCTCCGTTAAATCGCAGCCGTGGAAGATTAACGTTTTCAGTCATAATTAGATTTTTTTAGGTCTTTCTAGCTGAGTGTCATCTGAATTAGTTTAACTATTTAGTATACAGCAGCTCAAATAAAATTTCAGCCAAGCATTATTGACTCCTGATGAGATCTCAAAGAGCAGCCACACTGTTGCAGTGAGAAGGCACTTTTTGGGCTGTTATTTGAAGATGTGTCAACAACCCCAACCTGGTTTTATTACTTTGCATACATCATAAAAACAAAAAAGCTTCCAGTATCCCTTAAGGGAAAGGGATATGACACAAGATATTGAAATGCTGCATAAAAATATTTCCTTAGCCCCACGGCCAGCAGGAGGTTCTCACAAAGGATTGCTGAAGTTTGGAAGGAGAACTTGGTAGAAATCCAAATATGAGTACGGAAAAATACCAAATCCAATAACTCCACCACTTTGCACAATGCACGCTAACTAGACGCTTGACTAATAGTTGTCATAGTGCGAATATTTTATTCCAGAAAACACTGCACTAATAATAAAACAAGCTTAAAGAAAAGGCACTAATTCATGAGGAAAAATGTTTCCATAGGACGTATACGCCTACGGGAAGGCATTAAGAGAAAAGACTGACGCAAACAAAACAAGCACACATTTCTTTCCCACTGCCCCACAGGGTTCATTCACCACATCACTGACTTATGAAAAGGGCCGGTTGTTGTTTGACTGTATTTAAAACTAATCCGAGGCAAAGGATGGTTATTTATAGAACGCTACTCAGAGAAAGAAAGATAATGCTTCAAAGTGCCAGACAAACATGAAAATTAGTAAGCCGTTAAATTAAATGTGAAACGCTATGAAAACAAAAGTCAAAATTGAGAAAATAATTGTATGCATGAATGTGTTGCTAAGGCCATGATGTAGATTTAATGCACTAGTTATTTTACACAGTATAATAACTTTTGGCTATATTTGTATTGCAGTGAAATGTGTACATCTGATTCAGTATAAGCTAAAATGTTCCCGATTAGGTGTCGATTACAAATAACTTTCAACCAGTCTGCAACTATACTGTGCAGTATTTTATACAATCATTTATGTGAAAGCGCCTTTGGACAAATATAAGTGGTGGCCTCACAATGGCGATGCCATGGCAACCTTCACAAACTGCGACACATTCTTTGCAATTTCTCATTAGAATGTAAGGTCATAGAGCATTTAAATGATGAATTCAAATTGTAAATTCCAGCTCCACAAGCTTCTGAATAGGATATATGGAAAATAAATAGCTGCATGACTGGTTCGGTTAAGGAAGGGAATGATGTACAAAATAATAACGGGGGCAAAAATAAGCACATTTTACAAAAATTGGCAGGGAAAAGGGAAGAAACGCTGTTCCAAATCCCAACAAATATCCAACCCACATATGAAAGCACAGAATTTATCAGGCAAAGAACAAACACAGAAGGGGAAAAATCCAGGGAAGCAAAACAAAAGAAAACAAAGGCAATGAAAGGAACAGACAAACAAAATTTGGCAAATATGTGACTGATTCATCACACAAACTTGTTACAGATGGATAACCAAATAAATAAAGCTCACATTTGATTGGCCAGGTGGGGGGTAGGAGTCGAGTATGTGGGTAAGCAGGTGGAGTCGTGACAACAAGTCAGGACAGATCACATGCTTGTCGGATGAAACCGCAATTTGGTTTGTTTGAATGCGTATCGCGGGACATGAAGTGGGTGCAGCTGAGAAGCAGCTGGCCAGATCACAAGTCCAGAAATATCAAAACATCCATCGTAGTTAAAGCCCAACTAAAGACACAGCAGATTATTCAGGAGAGTTACCGTATTTTCCGAACTATAAACCGATACATATTGCACAAGTTTTGAATCCTGTGTTTTATAATCCAGTGTGGTTTATATCAATGGATTGTTCATGATTTTGATATTGTATAATTTGTGCATATTCTCTCACATATGGAAATTCAACATTAAAACACCTGCGGTTTATATTCCAGTGGGGCTTGTATACAAACAAAACAGGAGTTTCCTCAAATTTTAACTGGTGCGTGTTATACTCAGATGCGCCTTATAGTCCAGAAATTACAGTGTATTATTTGTAATTTGCTCTTCGCTGTCTTAGTCTTGCCTGGTTTCTACGATAGTAAACGTAGGCAGGCCGAAAATGTTGTCATTGCTCATTCTACTGTTCTACTGTTTGTAAGAGGATGTTGCAAAAGTACGTCCAGAAGGACTTGATAACTAAATAACTCAAGAATGACATGAATCGGGGCACATGCCATCATTTATTCATTCATGCTGCTATTCTTGGCCCACACATCACAAGATCATGTCGAAAATATACACAGAGTGAGAAGATAGTGACAAGCGGGATGATGGCACTTGAAATGTGGTGCAAGTGGTGGATTCCCACCGGACTGAAGCTCACGGCAAGGCCGTCAGACTGGAGAAGATTCACTTGACAAAAACGTTATCTAATTATGTCATGTAAACTTTCTGTAAACTTTCAGGACGGAAATATTTGCTTTTGTCGCGTTATATTAGCTTCCATTAACGATTATAATTCTTGTTCCCTTCCTGCCTTTATAATGTGACACATTTTCACCTTAGACATTTGCACTCTCTGAGCGCTCTTGTTAATTTAATGGCTTTTGCTGTTAAAATTAATGTGTTGACTTGTTGTAAAACTGCTTTCATTTTGATTATCCTCATTACTTCACGGGTTAAAGAAGACTATCAAAAAAATAAAAGGACAACATCTCTGGAAAAGATTTCCACTTTGTTTTTATGGATGTAGTAAGCTTTTAAGCAGAAAAAGCTGATCCCTGACAGGACGGGGTTAATTTGGTGAGGTCGATAGACTGTAAAGAATTTACCAGGCAGGCAACAAACTAGCTGAGAAGTGTTTAGACACATATAGGGACTTCTACCTCAAACATTTCCTGAACTTAGTATGCAAGGAAGCTATAGAATGTGTTTCCTTTCACCTTCGACGTGCACGTAGTCACTGAGTGAACATTGACCTCAGGGGAAGTCTTGTATTGAAAGGATTTATACATAATACAGCATTGATGTTTTCAACTTAAATACAATGTGGCTTATACAGGACTCATGCAAGCGAGACATTATTGTCGCTCTGCTCTTGTCCTAGATGGTTGTCGAGCCTTTCACAGCTGAGAAGACAACAATAGCTCCAAGCCGCCTCGGTCACACCATGTGGAACAGATGAGCACTTTAAGTCCATCAGCCTCAAAAGCTAAAGCTTCACACATATTTTGTTTGACTTTCTTTACTCGACCTCTTGATCCCAAATCCAAAATGGGCTGATAAACGGACTGTCTTGCTGGCAGCATTATAAAGTGCACAAATAGGCATTGTGTGGGATTTCACTGATCCAGATTCTTTACCAGTGTTTGTGCTTTGATCTATGATTTAATTTTTTTTTTTTTTCACCAGCACAAGCTCTCCCCTGTCATCATACCAGATGAAAACTGTACCGCACTGTGTCTGCCTTATACTGTGATTCATGTCATTGTCGGGGACGACGCTATGATTTCCCAGTGGTGTTTGTAGCAGGGGATGATGCTTTATTCTATCAGCTTCTCAGATTGACCATTTATCCGCCCGCATCCTGAAATGGTTCCACTGGGCCAAGAAACAAATTTGTTGGCTCAGAGGGTTGACACCTGCCTGATATCATAACCAGGTCCAATTGCAATTGAACTCTCTCTAAAGTCAAGCCTGTATATATTTCCAAAGGTCAACCAAATTACTGGCAATAATCTCTGGTTCCACTGGACAAGAAATTGATAAGCAGGCAAAACAACTTTGTCTTGTTACTTTTCTTACGGTTCTTTCCAAATTGTACAACAGTCAAATCACAATCAATGCCTCATTGAACCAAAATGTATTGACCTGAAGTTTGCTGTTCCAGGAACAGCAGTTTTGAAAATCTGTCGAAATTATTTCGATTTGAAAAGTGAAATTGCAACAATTACAAGGCTGGCCAATGGGACTAGGATTTATTAGAGCTAAACCAGATAAGAAAAACACGTTTGAATTGTGTCCTCTCATCATCTTGCTCCTCCAATCTCCTCTAAACGGTGTTATTAACTGCTTGATGGTGCAGCAGCGGAAGCTCTGCAGAATGTGGCGATTGTGTCCCTCCTGCCAAGAGCATACAAATACCTCTTACTGTATCTTACTTTCCTCCCTCCCCCCACAACAAACCCTCAGAAATGTAATCTTTATCTGCACCATCCTTCTTCCCTGTCTGATATTACGTCATCCAGTAATAGAAAGGAAGCACACTTTACGACGAGTGCAACAAAATAAATGGCCCTGTGTACAAAAACAGAGAGCTACACGGTCTCGGGAGAACCGTTGTCTCTTGCAGGAGGACTGCCTCAAGGTAATATCCGTCCAACTTATTGGTACATGATATGCAATGAACCCCAGCCTACCATTTTTCTAATCAAGCTATTTTCTATTCAGTTTTTGAGGCAGCATTACAAGCCATAGGATTTTTTTTGTCATACTTTCTCGTAAATTATTTTACATGTGTTTTAATTGACAATCTATCATAATTATTGTCATGTTTTGCACAGTATGGGCCTTAATTCAAGAGAGAGAGACTTAAGCCAAGAGTACTAAACAAAACCATTTCACCAGGAAACAAAACACAAGTAGAAGCAACAAAAACTGCCAGCAAAATCTAATCCTAACCCAACAACAACCAAAACCAGACTGAAAGGAAACTAGAGAACTAAATACAAGCAAACTGACGAGACAACAATAAACACTGAAGTGGGAGAAACAGCAATATGTACATATTTTGTTAAGTTAGACAAACTTACTTTTGCTTATGGGTTGTCCATCGATTCAATGATGCCCATCTCCTTTCATTTGTTCTCCTTCCGCCATTAAACAACCCAAGATCTTGTCAATAAAGAACCAACTGTTACTCCACATCTTTGTTTTCCTTGCTCAACAATGGACATCAACAACACACAACAACACCTGGACAGGACACAAGGTCGGAGGGAACTAATTGGTTAACACAAACCTGGTTGACAAGCACTGGTAGAAACCAATGAGCTAATGAGCAAGACAAAAAAAGGGCACCTGAAACATGATTTGAAACAAAACCAAATGTAGTCTCAACACAAACTGAATCACAACATTTGTGTTATTTTCTAACATTGCGTCCACCTGCAATGAAGTTGGAATTCCCTGTTGGGAATCTCAGTTGGGCTCCTCCAGCATGTTTTAATCAAAGTTCTAACACAAATCAGTGTCTACGTTTGCATGGAAAAATGAACATAAACCATCTTCTCGTTCGTAATAAAATCTTGATCGGAATGGGCTTGAGCCAATCTAAATAGTCTGAATGAGGTTTGAACGTGAAGCATTTTTATTTCGATCAGGCTTTTAATCCGAATAAATGCGTGGCCATGTAGCCAATGATGCAGAATTTTGATTTGGACCACTTGCTATACACTAAATTATTTAACTCTGAGGACTATGAGTTGTAACATGTTCAACGACATCCCAAACGGCCTCGCCCCCGTATACAAAATTCCACAGACCGTACGATGAAAGCAATGCTACATCCACAATGATGGCCTGTTTGTAGACATATTTCTCTCATCATCATAAATTAGTTTTGCCCGGGGCAGGCATTTTAATGACGGGCATATGAACATCTTGCATCCCGGTCTGTAATACCTGACATTAATCTTAGTCAGCATATGATTTAGTGCCGCGATCAAGGGGCCACTTTTAAAACTGCATTAACATTAATGTCTCTTTCCTGCCTTTGAGTATGATTTGTGGTCGCTGGAGGTGTACAGCAAAAATGAAAAATTGGGAAAAAAAATCTTTCGAGAATAAAGTTGTAATATTGCGATAACGGGGGTCACAATGAGAAGTACAGTACAAGTTCTACAACAACGTTTGGGCACATTAAATTCTTGCTCATTCAAAGCAAAGCTAAAGACAATGTCATTACTATCAATCAATTGATCGTATTTTAACTTAATTCATCTGAATTTTTAAATAGTAAGGAAGCATGCTAATTATTTTGTCTTAACTTACCAAGAAAAAAATGTACCTTCCTCAGCCTTTCACAGTTCATTTCATAATCATTCACAACCATCCAAAGGCCAAATGAAAGTCAAATTGGAGGCACAACCATTGCTCTGGATCTGCAGACTTTCACCTTCTCGTAAGTTATTTATCATCTCTCTAGATCGTCTTTTCAATATTTCAAAGACATAAAAGAACTACCCTCAGAAAGTAAGAATCCCTCCGTGGTTGCCTCTGCACAAAAACAAATATCTATCTATCTATCTATCTATCTATCTATCTATCTATCTATCTATCTATCTATCTATCTATCTATCTATCTATCTATCTATCTATCTATCTATCTATCTATCTATCTATCTATCTATCTATCTATCTATCTATCTATCTATCTATCTATATATGTATATCTATATATATATCTATAGATATATATATATATATATAGATAGATATAGATATATATATATAGCTGACCTTGTAGTGGAATGGTAATGTTCTTGTTGGTGTGTTAAAATAAAAAAGTTGTAAAGATCATCTGGATATGATTGTCAAAACAAAACCCTTAAGATCTGCTTATGAACAACTGCTTTTCCGAATCAATTAATGTGGACATTATATTAATGGCGCTAAAAAAAAAAAAAATGCGATGTACATTACCTGCTCCAAGGTCATCCTTTCTGTCCTTTCAATGCCTTGACTGAATGTGCATAACAAAATGTTAGTTGAAGAAACGTTACGACTCTATCTGTGGCTTTATTCCTCAAATCTTTACTGTTACTCCAAGTATCGTAAAGCTTATGTGCACTGACTCCAATATGTCTTCCAATAAGTTCCACGGACAAGCCATTAGACCCGCGGTGCTTCGAAGCCTAATGGCCTTCGGGGTCAGGACAGGTGCTCCACAAATTGCTTCACTTAAATGATTAATGGGGATGGATTAAAAAAAGGGGCGGAGACTTTGACAATAGGTGCTTTTGAATTGAGGCTGAACCGTCTACATACCGGCCAGCCAAGCCATCTTTTTTTTAACCGTTTTTTAATGTATTTTATCTGATAGCGGCAAAGTGGGGTTTTTTTGGTTGTTTTTTTTTTACTCTTCCAGCAGTTTCCAATTTCCAAAGACGTAATCTAAAATAATAATTTCGCCCTTGCTCACCAGCCACATGTTCAGAGTGTGAATGTCAGGTATTTTAACGCAGATAGATATCAGATTTCAAATTACGTACAATATGGCAGCAATTACCCTGGCCAAGTGTTCTAATGGTCTTTCAGTTTTACTGGCGCAGCAACATGGGGTTGTCGTAATGGTTCCCAAATCATTTTCACCTTCCCCGCTGCTACATTGAGAATTCAAATGACAAAGAAGATAGAGGCAGAGATCTGGACCCCCCGATTAGCTGTTTATCTTAAAAATCTTCCATCCAGCCTCCAAGGGCGTAAATCAGAAAGGAAATATATGATTTCTTCATCCTTTCCCCACACTGCTGAAATTTTCTGTCAAGTAATCTCACAGGAATATTTTTCCCCCATAATATACAAATGGGTATATTTAAAAATTATCTCAGTTATTCCACATTTATCATATTTCAGATTTGTTTTTCTTCTTTCGCCGTATATCTTAAACGTATTTGATACTGAATGAGAACAAAAGGCAAAATCATCTGTGCTCTTGATCAAGAGATCATTAATCTGCCCTCCAATCACTGCAATGTCCCCTGCTGTACATTCATTGCTTTCAAAAATCCATTCATGTCAATACTTTCGTGTCTGCTTCATCACTTAAAGATTTGAGCACCCCGCTGTGTCACATATTTAATCTCGCCAGCACGGGCAGAAAGAAAGGGAAGATTTGCCATTAGTGAAGCTTTAACCCTTTGTTGGGGACACATTGAGCTACTAATCAATACTAAAAATAGAAAAATAAATCTTCACGTGTGCTGACTAACCCAACTTAAAAGTTGTATGTACTGATAAGTGATAAAATTATGCCACTGATCCATAAATTTTGTGATTTAAATTTCAAATCTGACTTTCCAAAGAATAGTCCTGAAACACAAATAAACCAACACCTCAAGAAATGTCATTAAATATTACAACCACTTTTTCATTTAGTTAGTTCCTCTCGGATTCACACTCTCAATATCTCACTGCCGCTTCAACCCATGAATATTTCAGAGAACTGACAAAAGTGTCTCATTCTCGTGAAAAATCAGACTACCAGAGGGTATGGCTAGATTGATGAGAAATAAGCCTCACCGTCTGAAAGATTGGAGATTCAAGAAAAGCCTTAATGAGCATTTGGAGGATTTCTTTGTAAATAATCTTTGATTTTCCTGCTCATTTGTAATCATGCCCGACAATCCCATTATGCCTAAGAATAGACAAATTATCGATGCATTGTGCTATAAAATGAAAATGTAACATTCTGTGATTTATTGTGTTTTCATCACATTTATATCTAATTCGTGTGCAGTGCAACCAGTCTGAAGAACGAAACCAAGATTGAAACCAAAATTGGCAGCCTCGGGTTTTAAAGACACGTTTCCATGCCTACATCTCCACTGAGGTTGGCAAAACGGGAGTCTTTTTTGTTTTGTTGCTTTCCATGTGTGACCCTTGACTTCAAATGTTACGCTGTTATTTAACTGCACAGCAGGGCATGAAAAGACCCTTTGTTCTACATCTGCCCGGCACTAAACAACAGACAGACTCCCCCGCTGTGAATACAAAGCCAGTAAACATTCCCGTCGGAGTTAATGAGCAAACATAAGGCTGAAGGAAAATGAATGGATTTGATTGCGCGTTTTAACATAGAATCGTTTTTTCTTACAAGTTAAAATGAAGCTGAGCTCTTGTAACAGCAAATAGTTCTAAAAAAATCTTAATAATCATCTTAGAGGCAAAAACGTTTTTTAATAATGTCAACTACATGATTTTTTTCCCGTATCACATTGACCGCAGAATCATCTTACAGATTCTTTAGTTAGAAATAAGAGCGATCATATTGGCAGAGTTGTATTATGCATTTCGAACAGCCCCGAGAGTCCATCGTTTCTCAAGTGCGGAGTCGAGTTAAACCAAAAGCTGCTGAACTGAGCTGAACTCTGACCTGTTGTACACCACGGATAGCTGTTTGAGCATATGGGAGTCAGAATACATTTATCAAAAGTCGGATTGGATGTCTTTTTGAATTACAATTTTGGTTAACAAATGGTTGATTAAATGAGACCTAACTTGAGGTAGACCGTAAAAAAAAGTATGTCTGCAGTGGACTGAACCGGCAAGCAAGCACTGAAAAATAATGATAAAATAATATTCATAATTTACATGGCCTGGCAGAAATTATTCTCCATGTCGATGATTATTCGTGAATTTGATTTGTCATTTACTGAGGCTTTCATCGACTTTCTGTCTGAGTGAGGCTTCTCTTTTAAATATATCTGCCGTCGTATATCATTGTAGCAACAAAGTCATCCTCGCCTCACTCGATCTGTGCGGCGGATTTATTGTTCAAAGGCACTTCTCGATAATCACGCTTCCTTCATGTGCCCTCACATCTCCAACTGAGTAGCACATTGGGGTGAACTAGACCGCCGATGTCTTGGTGGATCTTAAAATAAAATTCTGGGAAAATGTCTGTGTCAGTGCATTTTAAAATAGACATCAGCTTACGATAAATCAGCCACTTTGACACTTTGTAGAAAAGGTTAAAGAGTTCGAGGAGGGTGAGTGTAGAATCGATTTAAATTTATCACCATTGCACCAAAATAACACGTTCCCTTCAGTGTTATTGCTGCAATGATTGACATCAAGTCTCCAACACAATTTTTTTGTCACTTGATTAAAAAATAATCCATGAAAGAAAGATATTGTCCAAAAGAGGGGACAATGCAACGCTGTCATGTGTCGCTGAACATGTTTTTCCATTTGACCTAAATAGAGAAGAACGTGTTCCCATCAATCTCTGGTGGAATTGACATAAATACACACTCTCCATTAAAAGAAAATTATTTTTTTACTTTTTTATGTGGTTGACCAGGCCTATCAACCATCGCTCACCATGACGAGAGATCAAAACAAAGCAACTTCAAATTCTGTCAAGTATGAGATGGGGGCAGGTTTTGTTTACTGCCTATTTCAAATGAGCTGGCTCATTATCTGCTCTCCTTCTTCTCTGATCATGAAGAGTCATTTCTTCAATAGATGTGCATGAATATTAAAATTATCATTGACACAGCCCGATATATTATTCAGAGGGAATATTTTTCTGATCACGGGCTCTCAAGTACTAACTGATAGGAGACGTAATAAATGATGAGCGCTGGCTATGCATTAGCCGTTAAAGGAGACGTGTCAGTGTCTTATTCCTCATTGGATATATCTAAATGTCACAAAAAATGTTGTACTTTTGTACTCTTGTACTTGGAAAGCATTTTATTAGATACTAATGCTAAAAGAAAAATATTTTGTGCGACGGTACAAATTATTTCTCCATGAATGCAAGTGCACAACTTGCATTCCAAGAGTGAAGCATCACCAAGTTAAATCATTAATTTCCTACAGCTATTTTATTTTTTTGTATTTTTTTATCATTACCTTGGGTGCTCACTCTACATTCAGTCTATTTTATTGCTTTCTTTCAGGATTGAGGAAAATAAAGTTATTCACCTCTGACTCAACTTTGGTTTGTTTCAAAAATTGATTACAGAGACAATTTTGTTAGAAAAACACAATAGTCTGGAAATATCATTAAAGGGAACGTTGCATCAAATATTCATATTTAACTCTGTTTTCTTCTCAAACATCTTATTGGACAATCGAGGTAAAAGAGAAGATGAAGAAGAAAGGTAAAAAAAAATCACTTGCAGGGATGTTGCAAAATTATATACGATTGTCATTTTAAAATTAATTTCTAAACTTGAAGTTCTGTAATCATCATTATTATTTAAAGTCACTTAAACATGGAACAAACGGTGCCGCATGCAGCAAAACCCACCGGAGAACATACAGTGCATTCAAAAACAATGTTGGTGTTGTTTTATTTTCGCATGTGTTAACAAATACAAACTTAAATACCCACAGCACATAGTGTGATGTTAAACAAAAGAAAGAGCAGCCAAGAGCAAATTAAATAACCGGCAAAACCTTTGTTTACACTGACCTAGAATTGTCACGGATATGCAAGGGAATCCAATCAGCACACAAGGGGGTTGTTTTTGAACATAATGAAATATATCTAAGCATGGCTGATTGTGATGACTGAACTCATTGCAAGCAGACTGAATAAAGAACTGCACAGAAAAGTGTTCCACAAAATGATTGGCTCAAACATAAAAGGTTAGCAAAAGTCAGACAAAGAAAAGAAGACAAGACACCGTTTTATAATCAGAATCTCACTAGTTTCCGTGAAAGAGGCGGAGTCGAGCAAGTGACAGGGAGATAAACACGACTATAAAACTGTCAGGGTGATATAGGGGCGTACGGGATATATATGTTGCCATTAGCCATAATTTCTTTTAAGTCTTAAGAAATGTCTGATCTCTAATAATTGTATAATTTCTGCAATTTATACTATCAATAATTCAAAATATGCGAGGGATTCAGATTACATTTAAATAGCATTATTACCGAGGGACCTGAACATAAAGAAAAACACACCAAACTTTGCACACACACGTGATGAAAAAGATGTGAAATTTTAAAGTTATCATACACAAGTTAAAAAAAATAATGAGAAGAATGCACATATTAAAGAGACAGACAGCAACTCACATTGACTGGAAGGTGAACTATGAATACGTTGAATGACCTGCACCACGGTCAAGTTTTGAAAGCCGAGTCAGAATTGCAAACACCACTCTGAATATATTATCTAATGGGTTGTCTATTTATGTAAATGTGACATATTATTCACAAAATTAAAATAGAAGATTGACAGTATCTCCAAGCAGAATCTCTAAGCACCCGATCAGTCAAGGACGCATTCATTCATGTTACTACAAATAAATTGATTATCAGACACCAAGGTATCAATTTATCCTATGGTATAAATTCAAAGGAAATATTTTTCTAAATGAAAAGCCATATTGTATGGAAACACACGATACATAGCTTTCACATTATTAAGAATGTCTCAGTCAGATAGTAAGTTTAGAAAAACCTGAGGCCCTCCTCAGTGTGTGTCACTTGCCTCAACTCGTTCGGCTTTTTAAATATCCGATTTAGAAGTTCGCCTGAATAGGCGTTAACTGAATAGAATACCCAAATCCTGCTTGGAGGCTGTGAATGCTTTAGCCCTAATGGCTAAACCATGACAACTGCTTTCTTGAATGTGCTGCTGCAGGAAAAAGGGAAGGGGTAGGGGGTGGTCTTGGAAGATGCCGAGGGGGATGATGAGCTTCCTTTCCATTAGCTGATTGAATTGGAAGTTCTGCAGGCGGAGAATTGTTTGCTTGCAAGCATTCGATACAAGCATTAAAAAATAAAGTCCCATCCAGCCATGCCACCGTTTAAGATGCAGGTGGCCTGTTTTAAAAATGCTTTGGCGCATTCCCCCCCCCCAGCCAGCCTTGCCATGTTTTGGGTGAGCCAGAGTGAAAGCTTAATGGAGCATCGTGTGCTTAAGTAGCTGGCCAGCTGTGCTAGACATACCTCGTATTAGGATCCAGCTTTTACGCGTGTGCGATGACAGATTGAGTAAATAATACATTTTTACCTTCCAGCACCATTGCTGGCTTCATTGAGAGAAGAGAAATGGAGAGGTTTAAAGTGTTGCTTAACTTCAGAACCAGGTCAACAACTGTGATATTTCTGGGTGGGTGGGGGGGAGCTGGCACATAGTTAAGTCCAGGCAATAAAAATGCAAAATTTAAGTCAGGGTTCCAAACTTTTCATACGTTTGAGTAATCATTTGCATGATATGAATATTAAAAGATTTGGGATCATGGTCGGTGGTAGACATTTATAGTTGAAATTATACGGTAAACAATATTAAAAAAAATAGGTCAAATATCACTGCATGATTAACTGTCTTCCCCTCACTAGGTCAATCACGTACACGTTTCAAGCCTTTGTGTTAAATGCTCATGAGTGAAAGCCACAACCTGCACACACGTGCATGCCTGAAAACAAAACAGATGCATGGCTGCATGTGCTTATTTGCAAGACAGGAGAGCCTCACTCACATTTTCACAGATGGAGCGATAACCTTGTGAATTCACCAGCTGCTCCTGCAGGAATAAGTATCTGTGATTACTGACCGTGTAGATCGCCTTCCTGAGCTTGATTTTAACCCTTACATGAATTAGATGATGCTGATGATGACGCAAACGGGTGGGGGCGCTCTGCACTCAGTACACACTGCTGCTCCATAGCGCAGCAGTCAGTCAGTCAGTAGCTTTCCAGGGTGCTGAAAGTCAGAGCGCGTCCTCCTCTGTGTCGACTCCGAACCTCCACTACCCTTTTTCTTGCAGTGTTTCTTTCACTTGGACCCTCTGTGGGGATTTTTATGGACTCTTCTGTTGGATGGATGGGTATGCACCCGTGTATGCGCAACAAGATTGTGCATTAATATTCATTTGCACCACCGGGGAATACTGAATGAATGTTCAAGGGATTAAAAATCAGCTCTCGTTCACCGTTTGGACTTGATTTGATCTCTGAGGTGAGTTGGCTGAGGGTGAATTTGACGCAGAGCTACTTTAACGAGGACGTCATGTCAACACGGAATCACACAGGTTAAAAGGTTTGTGTTTACTTGTTAAAAAAAAAAAAAAAAAAAAACAACAGCATCCAATTATATTATTTTTCTTGAAGTTTTCAAAAAGACAAACCGATTATCTACAGGTTTGGATTTGGACGAAGTGAAGAAAAGAGACTGTTAATTCAAAACACGGTGAGTTAAATAGTAATACTATTAAATGACATTAACAGAGTGCATATTGTGCAAAAATTAAGCATTAGAATCATTTGAAGCTAAGGAGACTACATGGGGAGTAAAGTAAGAATATTTAAGTATTATACAAACGGTGTTGCGCACGATATTGGTTCAATTATTAAGCGTGCATAAATGATGCCACGTGCCTGTTGAGCGGAATGGGGGATGGAATGAGTACTATAGGATAACCTTCAGTGGATACAAGAATAAAATGCAAGTGGCATACATGGGGGCTGCAGGTGCATGACATTTAAATTTATGGTTGTCCTTGTTCCCCCGCAGCAGGCGGATGTGACAATGATGGTCATGCTACTACAGGGTCGGGCGGATCCAGAATGGACACCGCTGGTTTAGGGATGTCATCCCTGTAAATCCCGTTGAATGTGGATCTTTACGCCGCGGTGAAGGATGGCTCCCGCCCTCTCGACCGCCTTCGTCCTCCTGTTGTTGGCCCTCCTCGGCCTCGCCGCCACTATGGTCACTGACCCCGAGGATTACGCCGGAGACGAAGCGGAGCGGGCGGCTGGTGAAAGCCTCGTGTTTGATGACTACCGGGGGAAAGGATGCGTGGACGACAGCGGTTTTGTCTACAAGCTCGGAGAGCGCTTCTACCCGGGCCACTCCAATTGTCCATGCATGTGCACGGAGGACGGGCCCGTGTGCGATCAGCCCGAGTGCCCCAAACTTCATCCTAAGTGCACCAAAGTGGAGCACAACGGTTGCTGCCCCGAATGCAAGGAAGTCAAAAACTTTTGCGAGTACCGGGGCAAAACGTACAAAATTCTGGAAGAGTATAAGGTGAGCTGTGGCTTATTTTTCCAGTCATGTCTTGCATTGGAGGTGGTGGAATTGTGTCAAGTAGAACAAAATGAAATGTTTATCAATTATTGTTTATTTATTCATATAAATGAATAAAATTAAATTTTAAAAATATATTATTTATTATTAATTATTATTATTATTACTATTATTATTACTATTATTATTATTGAGCCAGGCAATGCTCTTGACCACATGCGCTAAGAGGTTTTAGGAATTACGACGTGATGGAAATTATATTTTATTTGTGTAGAGGGAAAAATGTGGGTTTTATTTTGGCATGAAGGAGGTCCAGCCAGCCAGCCAGGGGTGTAAATATGGCTTACTGTTGGAGTCATTTCATTGCCCCTGCAGCATCAGACATGCCCTAAACCTAAACCACCGCCAGAAGACAGATGGGAGTAATATTTGTATTTATGGACACTGATTCATAGCTAGCAAAAGGCATTTTCTTTTCCTGTGGCCCGTTAAAGATCGTGACATCACTGTCTGGGCTCAGATATGACTTGTCATCCCACCTTAAAACTCTGCATAAAAATCTCATCACTATAATTAAAAGATTTTGGAGACAGTTTTGTAACTAACAGTTAATCAGAGGCGGTCAATTTGTGCTGTCTTCAAAGATATTGCTAAAACAGTCAAACCAAATTGTAATGGACAAAATTGAGGATACCATAAGGAAAATGGTCAATGAGCTAACTTGAAAGTGACGTGACTAAAATTTGTCAAAATGCATATTGGCAAACCAGAATGTCCTTAATTTAGACAGATGAGACAAAACTGAGCATTTTTTGGCAGGCCACATTGTTTACAGCTACTAAAATAAAACAAATGTGGTAGCACTCATCAGCATGAAATTTTAATTTGACTCCGTGTTACAAGAAGACGCTTTTGGGAAAGTTTCACAGCATAGCGTCTAACAAGTGTCAAACATCTAAGCAAGATGTAGCTCAAGGACAGACATCAATCCCAAGTCTGCTCAGGATTGACTTCTGTTGTGAAAATCTTGCAGCGAGCCCTGCCCTGCAGGTACAGTGTTAGATTACAAAGAGCACCGTATGTTTCTGTCCAATTTTAAACAATACGATGCCTGACCCTGAAACGCGATTGCTCTCCCACAACACAAGAGAGAATTGAATTATTGTGTTAGTGAAACAAACAAAGCATTTATTTGGCCTAGACTGACATAGACCACATTCAAAAATCTATATTTTGGCCGGAATTATGATTCACCACAGGTGTGTTACATCCGCGGGTGCATGGATGCCATTGATCGGAGTATTGACGTTCAATCTTTCTGTTAACATTGCAGTTGCATTGGCAGACATTTTGATATGACCTAGAAGTCAAAAATACTATCATTAAATAAAGATAGAAAACAACAGAAGAGGGAAATCAAAGTCACTCACGCAATAGCATGTAACTGAAAAAAATGGAACAAAAGATAAATAAATCCTTCAAACTCCAAGATGTGGAGAAATTTGTAAACCAGTCAAAAAAAATAAATACACTAATTTACATCTTACAGTTCCAGCTCATTTGTCCATCTTCCAATTTTACTGCATCAAAAAGATTGAAAAGTTTGGTCAGACGTTCTAAAATAAACCGAAAGAACCGATTACACCCAAGGGCTTTCGTTTTCAGGCAACCTCATTACATAAAGGGCAATTGCCTCTTACTGAACTCCCATTTATGAATACAAATAAGAGAAGAAGTTCACGTTCGGTTAGGGAAACCTCTCTAGTGCCATTTCAAAGCTGTTCAGAGCCTCAAGACGTCACACACAAACACACATCAGTAATTACTCGTACTGCAGCGTCTCGACGCTGACATAAACGAGATCATACATCTCATAAAAAGTGATAAAAAGGATTACTTCGATTGATTTTACCGTCCTGTTTACTGCTGTCGACAAAGGTTCTAATTAAGGAACTTTATGAAGTGCACGCAATTATGACTTTTATACCTGCTTAAAATGACTTGTGACTTAAGTAGACATGTCAAGACGGTCTTGCTCTTGTCTATGACCTTAATTTCAATAGCAGCAAATTGCACATTGGGCCCATTCCAGTCATTCTTATTAACTCAATATAAACTCAATGATTCATCCTAGAGTGCTTTAAATTGTGAAATGAAATGTTAATGAGGAAAGACTTTTCTCCCCAACTAAACTATTTAAGCACAAGTGCCGCCATGTTTCCGCTACTATTTTGTATCGTAATGGGAAATGCAGTCCGGCAGAAAAGCTGTGCCAAATATAGATGCACTGTAAAATGTGTATTGTTGTCACCATTGTTATTCATAGTGTAATTTCCCGGTTTGGCAGCCGATCAACTAAGAATCCAAATGGGTGTAAACTGGATCTTTAAGCCTCATTTAAATAATTGTCCTGCTCCAGTATTGCATATCTGTTTGCGCTGCACTTTCTTCCCTGTTTAGCAACTTCAAAGTGACACATAATTGATAATCTGCTGCTGAGCTAGGACTCTGTAAACAAGATGGGTGCAGAGTAATAATATTAAATTCACATAAGTGCATTTTTGTCAATAGGGCTCTTATCTGGTTTTAGATCTGTTGAGGAGGTTGTAGACAGTTGGTAAAATAAACCACGTGCTAAAATCCTTATAAAGCAAAGTTGAGCAGGATTGTACCAAGTTTGGGGAAGCCACTTTGCTGAGCTTGCGCTATTTTTTTGTTTACAGGAACTCATGTTACGATGATATAATACTAGATTGACACACAGTACTAGTAAAATTGTGTTTCAACCAAACCGACAGATTTGACGTAACCTTTATTGATTACACTACTTCAGGGGTGTCAAACTCCTTTTTTTACAGGCCGCATTGTAGTCATAGTTTCTTTCGGAGGACCATTATGACTGTCAACCCAAATGTATGAGCACCTCATATTATATACAGTATAAGCTACAAAACAAACCGACAAATAACTCGTTTTCAAATCAGACTAGTAAAAACTGGTCAAATATTTAAAAAAAAAAAAAAGATATTTTTAAAAGTGAAGACAATTTGGAATTCTAGTAATGACATACAAATTTGATGCACAATTTGTCTTCGCGGGCCACATAAAATGATGTGGCGGGCCGTGTCTGGCCCTCGGGCCTTGAGTTTGACACCTGTGCATGACTTGGTATATTCACATACAAAATCAAAGTTTGGTATTCTCATAATGGCTATTAGCTTTTATGTTAGTTCAACGATTATATAAACAAACTAGTATGCAACATCTTTCAGAGGATTTGATTATACAGTAGAGGGGATGTCATGTAACAAATTTATGAGCAGGACAGCAAAATGTTTGTTCATTTTTAATAAATAATACACAACGCCGGCTCCTGGACTTGTTACAGTCTGGTTGATCATTTTAAGACTGAAGCCCATAGGGGTCCTCTTCTAAGGGGGGGGGGGAAATCCACGTTTTATGTCGCACTCTATTTGATAGGCTACACCAGCTGCTCTGAGCCAAGTTCTATACACGTCTGGGCATAATGTTTCTCCTTTTTTGGACAATAAATTTTTAACTGGCATTTGAGAATTTAATTAAGCATTGTAGTGGTTGACAAAAGTAGGTTTCCACCAATGTGAAGCACATGAGATACAGTATGGACTGTAAATTGTACTCTTTCAATTGGAAGGCCTGTTTGAAGGTTATTTATTCATTGATTCTCCTTTGTCCCAATGTCCTTGGATTATTTTGCAGGGCTGGATGTCACAGATTATCATGGTGATTACAAAAGTCTGGAAATAATGAAAGCCACAGAAACACAAACGTAATAAGAGCTCAGAGGGTTCAATTGATTTCCTTCTTTTGTTAGAACTAGTAAAACTCCAGCAAGTCACCTTCAAGATTCTTTTCCCAACATTGACTCACAATATAAAGTAGACGTGGATTGAATACTGAGATGAACTCAAATGTTGAGCGTTGCAATTTTGTGATGTGAATGCTAAAGAGCTCACATTTCATTAAGGATAAAAGAAAAAAAAAGATTTTACTGTGTGAGGAATTTTGATATTACACAACTGGGAAACCTTTGAGAAGACTTTCAAGGCAACAGAAGATATTTTCAGCGATTTCATTCAAGGTCACCCCTGGCCGTGACTGATGTTGGTTTCAAAATACTATTTCACTCCTTAATAACATGGTCTCTGTTAATCAACTGATATAATTTAAAAATAAGCTTGAGAGCATGGACAATTTGATTTAGACAAAGCCAATTTTCCAAAATGGAGAAAACGAGCACATTCAAGCACACACATTCCCAGCTCAGTGACTCATCTAACCCGTATTCCTATTTTTCCTTCCCTTTTTTCCAGCCGTCACCTTGTGAATGGTGCCGTTGCGAACCGAATAATGAGGTACACTGTGTGGTTTCTGACTGCGCCGTCCCGGAGTGCGTCAACCCTGTGTATGAACCGGAGCAATGCTGCCCCATCTGTAAAAACGGTAAACTCATCCACTCACACGCTCTCTTGACAAGTTATTAAAAATAGATGAAATTATGGGAAGTTTATTTGGGAAGCGGATGTAATTTATGTAGGCCTATTATGAATTTGAAATGTTACCACAGGTCCACTGGACACTAATGAGTGGTAGTTACTTTTAATTCTAAATGACACACTAGGCAGCGTATACATGATCACATTGATTAAAAGGCATGGTTGGAGGGGAGTAATAGCTCTTTGGAAAGGCTTTTATCTCCCAGTTGCACAATGTACGCAGCCGATACACCAAATTAACACAAAGGGGCTCGGTGGTTATGGACGAGGTGAAGTCGGCCAGATGGATAAGACAAAGACAAATTGCAAGAATCATCAACAAAGTGAAAAGGACAAAATAACCGAATATATGAATAACATATGAAATGAGGTTGGGATAGTACTTGTACTATTTTTGATACAGCATACTTTGGACTTTCACTTGAATAATTTTGTAAAGAAACATTATTATTTACTGTATCACTGATCTATTTATTTCTAAGGTTGGTACAAAGGGCAGGGAGGCTAGGTGAGATGAACTCAAAATAAAATGAATACATTTCCATAAAAATAAAACAAGGCATGTGAAATAAGAAAAGGCTGCACATTGACAGAAGTTAAAAATAACAGACATGGAAGGATAACATTCAACAGGAGCTACAAACAAATGGAAATGATTAAACATTAACCTTTTTGGAAGTACCCAACCCCACCAGTTTCATATGCGCATTCACCGAACCCTTCTTTAGTGAAAAATAAAACATTAGTTTTCAAACTCAAGACATCAATGTTTTTTCACTGGTGCACAAAATGAGCCAGGCATGAACATTACATTCTTCAAAATACAAAACCAACGCAATGCATAAATTCAAAACAAACTACATACCTGCAAATCAGTGTGACTTCTGCTGTTGCCTTTGCGAGACCAGTTCAGATATGTGTCATCATGAATTTACACGATAAATCAGGTGGGTTCGGACCTCCGCAGTGGAGCCTTTGCCGAAACCCAGGTTAAGAACCACTGGATTAAACAAAGAGTACAAGGAGGCTGCAGGAAACTAAATTCGAGCCAGCTCATGAAATAACAAGGACCACCTGGACAGGAGAACTGGTTTGGAGAGAGCTGATTGGTTAACAAACAGGAACAGGATGATGACAACAGGTGGAAATCCTAACAAGGCAAAAAAACAACAACAACATGAAACTAAACCAGATTTACCTCAAACAAAACCAAATACAATTTCTGATTCATGGTCACCTCCATGTCTCAGCGACTCAAAGAAAAATAATAAATTAATGGACTGTAGAACAAAATATATTTTTCTGAACCTGAATATGAATTAGCTTCATAAATCAAGGAAATCCCATCTCTTCACTTAGTTCCGCGATATTAAGCCTGACGAAATGACCCTTGTCTGCAGTATGGTCATACAGTCCATCATTACCTCAGAAAGAGAATAACCCTGAGGCCGAAACGGCGCTACTTGACTGCTTCTCTTTGACCCGAAGCAGAGATAATCACTCCCGTGCGCTACCAAAGGTATTTTGTGCTCACCATTGGATTCCTCAAAACGCCATTTAAAACTTCTAGCCAGATTACTTTCATTGTCAAGTGGTGAATGCCCTCTAGGCCCTGGCAATGTCGCTCATTAAAATTCATGCTGAAGTTTGTACCTTTTTTTTGCCCCCCCCCCCCCCTCCCCCTCCCCCTTTTGCTTTGTAGAACTGTAGCGCTCATCTGCATTTGTGTGGAATCGTCTCTCGCTTCCCTTCAGGGGCCATAGAAAATGATGTGAAAATGAACTCATTAGCTAATGATTGATTACTCTACTAATCTCTTTGATTCTAAATTATGAGGAAAATTCTGGTTTGTTTTCAATTCATTGCATGAAATGCACTCAGTGGTGTGCGCCTCGTAACGTTACCAAAATGAACTCAATTTCACTTTTAGACTTAGAGGAGCACATACAGAGGAAATAAATTGAAGGCTAATGATACAGGACCTCACTTCACATTTTCCTTCCCACTTTCTTTTCTGTCATCCGCCTCCACCCACCCTTTTTTTTGTCTTCATGTTGACTACACAGTGTGACTTAATAAGACACACCTCAGCAGACCAAGAGATGCTTCTTGGAGAGAGATATAATCCATCCTGAAAGGACACGGTGACAACCCATGGCATTTAAGGCTAGGTTTGTCATTTCGACGCTCCCTCGAGGGCTCCAGGTCGAGCTACGGCAGCAAAATAAATCTCAATGAGAAAGCCGTCCCGCGTGAACGTGGAAGGAAGACTATAATAAGGGTCGTACTGCTTCTACAAACATTCGGGACAGATGGCAAGCGAGTAGGGAGGGCAACAACGAAAAGTTGCCTTGGGGAAATTTCGAAATTGAAATACGCCGCACTCGATCTCGGTATATCAGAGTCATCTTGCTATTAAGACATTTGTCAATACTTTTTTTGTGAAGCCTAAGGTGGAAAATTTTATGGGCTGATTTAAAGACTAATTCAAAGTCACCGCTATGCCTTTTTAACGGCTGAATGATGGACTGAAACAATTAAATCCGGGAAGGATTCATGGCATCTGCTTGTTCGTTTGTACCCAATCATCTGAAGAAAAGGAGACAAGTATTTTTGTCAATGAGCCGCACAGCTGTACTACAATTGTTCTGAATGTTGCTGGAGAACCATGAGGCCTTTTTTTCGTGACACATCCGATGTGATGAACATCCTTCCCGAGCGGATTTTCAAACTCTCCCTTCTGTTCCTTTCTCTACTTGAGCCAGTCCCGAGCCAACGCCTGGCACTCGCCCATGCTTGAGGCGCATTAGGATGCAAAGCGCTTCGTGTCCAGGGAGAAGGGGAGACTAACAAAAGAGCTTATGTGTTGCAAAAACAAGCCCGTCTGTGCACGGCCGTGAAAATAGTCTGCCCTGACTCTCTCTCCCAACTGCATCTCCTCATCTTGTCGAGTTAATTCCTCCCTTTGATGTTTTCCTCCTTCTTCCCATGCGGCAGGTCCCAATTGCTTCGCCGGATCGACGATCATCCCGGCCGGAATCGAAGTCAAAGTGGATGACTGCACCATCTGTCGTTGCCACACTGGCGATTGGTGGAAACCGGCGCAGTGCTTGCGGCGGGAATGCCTCAACGGGCAGTCGTCGTAGAGAGACTACGGCGGGGATGCGAGATCAGCCCAGGCGCAGCCCTGCCGACCATTTTATAGAATTGACTGGGCAGGCAGAGCACAACTCTGAAACAATATAGGACAAGCGTCACATGATTGTTGATGGTGACGACGACGATGGTCTAACCCCCCCCAACTTTTCTCTCATATTTGCTGATTTTGACTCGCTTAACTTGCTGCTGTCAATCACAGTGGGCAACGTGAATTCATCATAGTGATTGTTTTTGTTGTAGCTGTCTGACACAACCAAACAGCTGGGAAAAGAACTGGAAGCACACTTGTCTGTGCTGGGTTGGGGTTTTTTTTCTCTCTCAGGAGAATCAACACCAGAAAGCACAGAGTGTCAAATATTCACTCTGAAAGCTTGTTTACGAGATGCACACCACATTTAAACGTGTATTTTACAAGCGTGGTATTAATTCACATTCAGCACTGTTTAATAAGTAGATTGTGTTAATTAGTGCTGCGTCAGCATACAATAAAAAAAAAAAGACTATTAAAGTTTAAATCTTTGCTGTTGCCAAATTTACAATGGTAAACCTATAAATATGTTAAATTAAGAACTGTATAAATTTCACAAACAATGAAATCGTTAATGTTTTGACACACTGAGACCATCAGTATGAGAAATTTGATTGCAACTGTGATTGTCTTTATGTCTTTTCATGCGGGAACAAAAAACTAGCAATGAAAATTGTCGCTTTTGTTGAGTTTGCCCTATCATCAACCAATTATATTTTTAGAACAGTGCGGTTCATAATAATTGGGGAGGTTAAACATTAGTCAAATTGCATTGAAAAACAAATTTTGTTTTTAACTGACCTTCACTGATGTGTGTTTTTTTGGTAAGAGAATCTTATCCTCCAAATATGACAACAAACCAAACGTTTTCACTCGCAAACAAAGTCATTAGCGTGCCATGAGAGATCCGCTTCCATTTTCTTTAATCAAGTCGCTTTCAATGTTTTAAATCCTCCAGCTGGGTGCTTGGTGCTGCTGCAGCAGCCTGCAGACGTAGCAGACAAAAGAGGCAATCTACAAATGCTTTTAAGCAGCATTAACATGCATATTGTCATCTTGAGGAAGCACTAGAACTCAATTCCTTCAACTGCAGTAAAAATCTATGCCTGTTTTTGCTAAATTCTATTTCTATTTCAATAGCACTGATGTGTTCTGCTATATAAATTGAAGTTTCACAGTACTGTCAAAATGCACCATGTTATTTTGCTGCACTGAAAGCAAAAATGTCACTTAGCAAACCACAAACACACTTCATTGTTTGTCCTGTTAATTAGTAGACTATTTTTGAATTCATGGAGGGTGAAGAAGATCTACATATATTTAATTGCTTGCCTGGCATATGATCAACCGCTCTATTTTTTTTTGCCTCTATCAATCATTCTATTTGCTGTTTCAAAATGACTGCTGTGAATTTCAATGCTAGTGGTTGCTAGGATATTACGCAAAATTGTATTTCATGAAATCAGAGGAGTGCACATAAGGCCAACAAGCTAACATTTATCACATGAAAAATAATCGACTACATTACTGTCTAGTTGTGTCATACATCACCTAAGCCCCGCCCCTGACCTACATCCAGATGATCTCTTCCTGTTAACCTTTGACAGCCATTCTTGGGTACTGATGGATGCATTGCCTAATGGCAGCGGCTTGCAACCTATAATTAAATAGAAGTGAACATCAGATAAAGACCAATGACTTATGAGCGGTTGGTTGATGCTGGGGGGAAAAAAAAATTGGTTCAATCTCAGGCACAAAAACTGAGCTATGGTCAAATCCATTATTAAGAGGTGGTGATTTAGTGTCTTTCTATGTGAAAAGACAGAGCCATCTATTCGGCTTGAGCTATGTCGACACTTTTGCTTTATCAATCACAACCATAGTACTCCCAGACATCTTAGGGCTAATAAACTGTTATTTATCTTCATTAAACATCTCACAACCTTATTAGAATTCAGTCTACGTGTATATGCTGATACAATTTGGAATTACTCTACCGGGCGGCAAGAAAAAGACACAAATGTCTGTGGGTGCTTGATGAAAAGAAAAGGCTGTAAGGAATCACGCTCACCGCTGAAGACTTTGAGCTCGAAGAAGGATAAACAAAGGTAGCTCTTTGACTTCATGCAAGAGCACAAAAGGTTTCGACATTAATAAACAACTGTTGTCTAGACTGGTTGAAGGCTGTCCAATGGCTAGGAGCAAACGACGGACTGGACCCTGGAGCGCTCCACCGGTTAATTACAAGGCCATCCCAAATGATGCATTGAGTGGATATTGATCCCACGGAAGATCTACGGAAATCATCTACGTCAGCCACGACATAGCTAACAGCCTTTCCATGTCAATACAGCTTGAACCACGTTGGACTGTTGACTTATCGATTGTTATTTTTAAAACAGTTAATCAATCGGAATGTTTTTAAAACGCTTCACGCCGGGTCACCAACTAGTTGCAAGTGAATCGACAGCTCCTCTGCTGGTTGCAGCCATGTACTGCATCCAATTCAAGCAGTGGATTCCTCATCATTGACTACTCAGCAGTAAATGTATTCATCACAAGTTGGAAAGACAATATAATCAAAGATTGTTTTATTTGTATTACTTTTGTCGGGATATATGTCGATAAAATGTGCCTGGACCAGAAAGACAAACACTGTTTGCATACAATCAGTTGTTTTCATTTATGCTGAGCATTACAGGTTGTTTTGTAGACAGTACAAATTGAATTTAGACTGAAAACATAAATTACAAAACAACCCTCAGTGCTCCACATGTTGTTTCGATGTAAATAACTTCCAATATACTGTATCTGTGTGAAAAGTGTATTATCATGATGCAAAACTATTTTGTTAAATAGACATGAAATGAAGTGTTATTCTGCAAAAAGGGATATTTGGTCTTTTTTTTTTTTATTGCTCTGTGCAACATTTTCAGAAAAACTTTGTAAATGTGAAATCAAACCAAATGATTTAAAGCAAAACTGGGGCTCAACATGCTTAATAGATCATCACAATCACCAGGTTTCTTTCCATAGATTGCTTGAAAAGAGTAAGTGAGGAAAAAAAAGTGGCTTTTTTTTAGTTCAAGGACATAAAATGTGGTTTCATTAGAAGCGCTTCCTTGCCTCTTACCATTTAATGGCCTACTGCAGCTTAGAACAGACAAGGGATGAAATTTTAGCACCACAAAAGTAATCAATAGCAGTTAGGTGCATACTAACAGCGGGCCGGTCGCTCTTGAATACAATTTACACATATTATATTCACAATACACACCACCCTAACAAAATGCTTATTTATTCTCCTCATGCCAGTGCGGCAGCAGTTTATCTGCATTTTTATAACATCCAATTTAGGGTAACAAACCACTTTCAATCAATTCTGTCAGGGACTTTGCACTTGCATTTTCAAAAAGATTTTTCATTATCTTTTCCTTGGAAATTAGAAGGATTTGTTCTGAGCCGCTTGCTTCTTATGTTTAATTTGCAGAACAGCAAGAGGAGCATTTTGTGTAGAGTGTGGTCAACAAAATAAACCAGAGGTTTTAGGAAGCCAAGTGATAAGTGAATTTTTAGCAGCCACAAGCTTCAACCTTTTGCAACAGAATATAATATCCATCGAGCAAAAATAGATTGAGATGATTATCTACAATTTCCATGAACTAAATCCCCCAATAATTCTTCAAACCTAATCTACAAAACTATTTTTCCAGGTTATTACGGTTTTCAACACCACTTTGCTGCTAAGAAGTTTTTTTTTTTTACTCTGCCAAATGTTAAGCAGAGTGGCATCTGGAGGAGTTACAAAAAATACAACTGGTTCATGAAGCAAATTTGAAGCTTCATTTTCCCACGGTACAAAGTTTGATGGACATTTCTGAAATTTCAGGACGAGAAAATTTGTTCAAATTATCTTTGTCATTGTAAATCTTCAAGCGGGAATAGAGTGGGGAAAAGATCAGATTGAGACTGTTGAATGATTAACATGATAAGGAGCAATTACAAAAGCTGACGTTAAGAATACTCACGCTAATTTAAAGTTTGGTACAGGGAGAAGTCGGAAAGATGTGATACAGTCAATGACCCAGGTGGAAGGAGCAGACCACACTTTGCCCTTCCGAATCAGTGAGGGTCTGTGAGGACCCTGCCGGTCAAAGATGATGTACTGGGTGCAGAGGGCTTGGTCCGATCCCGGCAAAGCGTGGTAGGCAGCAGCACTGAGGGTTTGAGTCACATCACTGTCGGGCTTGGGCCGCCGACTCAGGAGTTGACCTCCTCCGTCACGGAGTAGCTTGGCTAGCTCGTCTTTTTTGTGCGATTTAAAGGAACCCAAGAGAAAGAAGAAACAGCCGTCGAACAGCGGTGGGAGCTACAAGGGGCACATCATGAGAGAAAATAAATTCCTGTAGTTGTTTCAGATTTTGCCTTTCTTATGTGTATGATAATCTAGGAACGAATTGATTACAGTCTTGTTTGGTCTCAAACCAATTAAGGTCATCAATAGTTATGCAAAGCGTGTCTGTGTCTTCTTTACCAAGCTGCATCGGTTGATGCGACTGCGTTGGGGGCCTTCGCCCGCTTCGTGCTCGTTTTCTGGCATCCGCTTGCCTGCCTGCAGACATGCCTCCACCCCTGGCATCGAGAAATCAAAGCCACCACTAATTATATTGACTTGAAAGAGCGGGACGACAAAGCTAATGTTGTTTAATGAGTTGGAAGTCTTCAAGTACTGGCAAACAGTGCTTGCTTGATAAAAAATAATGCCAGCAGCGTGATTAAGTTGATGACGCGGCTCTTGTTTTGTCTGTCTTCAGAGAGTTAAATTACAGCATTGTGAAAGCTAGCTTTGTGTTTTTTCAAGTAACCATTTATATAAAAGTATCAGACACACATTTGTTTTGATCATGGAACCTAACGGTTATTTTGTGTCATCCCGGCAGTATTTACACAAACCTCAAAAGCCTGTTACATATCTAAAACCACGTTCCCAGGAGTCGCATCTTAAGGCTAGTGAGTAGAACTACTTTTGGATGAGAAAACGCGAGAACATTTCATAACCATGGTGAGCCTCTCTGAGTTAATTTCCAATGCACATGACATCAGATAGTCTTCCTACTTATTTGCATATTGTGCATATTTAGAATCAGCCAATGCTTCACACTTTAATTAAGCACAAGTTTAACAGACTCCAGCAGACACACACTGTGGTTAATTGCCACAGATAGAAAATGGCGCTAAGTGCACCGGGGTAATTAGCATTTTAGATAATTACTCTTATCAAGACTGAATGCAGAATTGGGTCACATTTAACAATTGATTATTTCTTTGTAATTGTGGTTGTTCTAGGATGGTATATTTTAAAATGTAACAGTTTGGTATGATTAAATCAAAGCTAATTTTCAGATTGGAATTGTTTTTTGTGACACACCTAATACAAGCAAGATAAAAATTGTAAAAAAAAAAAAATTATGCAAAGCATATTCCATATATATACCGATACGATTGGATATCGGATATGTGGCCATTAAGTTTAGATCATAAACCTTACCTAGGATTTGAGCTGATGAGAAGAAATATTTTGTTTTTTGTACTTGGACGCATAGTTTTATACTGGCAAAGATCTGTCTGCCAAAACTATTACTACTTGAGAGCATTCATTTACTGAACATTGGGACTGAAATACATTTTGAGGTGTTCCAATGGACTCAAAGTGGCACGGCAGACCTTGGCCTGGTTGACAGCGGTAGCATACAAAGACAGGTGGCGCTGACAGCTCCGCTGCCATATGTGAGCAAGGACGCACGTATACGGACAAAAACAGATAGCATGTCACTGAGACTGTCATGTGGGAGACAAGCTGTGTCGGGGACTCGGCCGGTGGGAATGAAATAGAGGCTTTTTTTTTTTTTTTTTCTGACACATCCCACCCTATAAAGTGACACATTAAGATAGGAATTGCAGCACCAAATGACTCACTTGTGAAGAATAATAAGAAGTGGGTTGGCTACGCGACAGACACAGTCAAGAAATGTCTTTTAAGAGCAAGAGTCAGCCTGTTGCTTTTTTGTTTCTTACTTGGAATATAATGATGTCAGAGTTGTTGGCCAAATTTGTAAATGTAACCTCCAAAAAGGTAGCAGAAAGAACATTTTGCCGGTAACACTGAAACACTGTGTTTTAAGAGAATGTGTCACAGTCAGACTCGTGCCTAATGTAACAGTCAGACAAGTTGATATTTCAAGATGAGAACAAACACAGATAATGCCCCTGCTTGTAGCTTTGTAAGCGTTTTTGGAATCTGCTCACTTTCATTGTCTGTGTGATTGATGACATTAAGGCTGTGCAATCTTTTTTAAACCTTGAATTCATGGAAACTCTTCACTTTTTCTTGTTAGCAGAAAAAATATCACATCTTTGAAAATGCATTGGATTCAAATTCACAAAATGAATGCGACATGACTATCAAAATAGCAACAGGGTGCTTATCACCATGATGATACTTAACTTACAGCTGTATTTGACAATCCAGCAGCCTGCAAGAAGTCCGAGGAGAGTGGAGTAAGTGCTCGGCATGGGTCCTTCTGGCACCACAAGATGACTCACTGGGAGACGGCAACACGCATAAAACACTGTGTTAGCAGCCCCAATGTTGTCATTAGGCTGGATCTGTTTCTCCATTGAGACACTGTCGCAAACTTGCATCTTTCATAATTGTTTTGGCTTCCAAATACACCTCTCGCTGATAATTAACAAGACTGCCTGAAGGCAATCAGAAATTGTGATTAGAGGGCAGTCCAAATTTTAACTCAAACTCATTGCTCGAACTAGTCACATCAGTGAAGATGATAGTGAAGCCCAAGCAATTACACCTGGATGGTAAAACTCATTGCACACTGCAGTTGCCATTGATTTGTTGCCTTCTAATTTGAGTCAAAATCCTTGGCTGCAATCGCCGACTTGTTTTGAGCGACATACTAAAAAACCTGCAAAAGTTGAATAGGGGCAAATTTCATTATCAATTGCTTTCTGCATTTTGCACAGACAATACGAAGAGATGATGGAAGGAGCGGTAACAAGATTTATTTACTCCTGACGGCGATAGCGTTTGACTTTGCAATACACCAAACCTTTAAGTAACCGGTGTTTGAAAACATATTACACGGAATAAAACTATAGAACTAAAACGATCAACAGAGAGCAGATTTATAGGCAATCGTTTTATGTACATTAGCTGCTCATAAACAATATTTAAAGCCAAAGGGGGGTAGTTTGGTTCAAACATCAGATTCTGAATGTTAACGTAATGTGTTTGGCCTGCTTCTCCAAATTAAAAGTCTTATAAGCCATATTGAATCCCTCATTTTCTTTCTCCTTCAGTTGGAAGAGCCAAGCATCTGCTTGTATAATTTGTAATCACTTTTAAAAAATGTAGCAATGAGTTTCCACAGACCTTACATGCAAAATAGACCTGGAGTGTTTGTGAAATCTTTTTTTTGTCTTCAAGACAAAGACCGTACCTGAAGAAGTAACGGAGTTCGTTATCCTCCCATCCAAAAGCCGGCTCAGCTTTGCAATCTGATGCTGGTCTGTTTGCGACAGCTTGCTCGACACAAACAAAACCATTTCTTCTTGCTTAGCGCAATTACCCACCTATGAGAAAATGAGGAGTTTAGAATTTAATCTCCGCACAAGATACAGATTTCAACGGCAGGATTTTTTTTTTTTTTTTGACATACTACAGAGAGAGCAGCCAGGCTGTTAGTAGATGAGCTGGCATTTTGGGCTTCCTCAGACACTTCCTGGAAGACTTCCAGCATTTCTCGATTTGCAGCGTAGTCTGCTGGCCGCTTGCCATGAAGATTACTATGAAGAAGATGATTTAAAATGTAATAAGCATTCACAATTAGACGATTTGCTATGAGTGAGACAATCTATAGGTCCCACCCAGTCATACTCTAAATTAGGCAAGGTTCAGGGTTGCTCAAAAAACTCCTGCAGAATAAACCTGTATTTTGACAAAAAATATGACATATTTTATATCAGCAGATGTGATTTGTATTTAGGATGATGGAGCAGTGGTAAAATGTGTGCACTTGACTGAAGACACAAATATAGTTTGACTACAGTTGCAGTTTTTCATCGAGTGCTTCAGAATTCAATCAAGTTGTCTTATCAATACTTGTCAGGTTTTATCTGAAGACAACAGAGCAGGGATTTTTTTTTTTTTTTAAATCCATTGAGACGAGCCGAGTTGGTTGTCTGAAAATTTAGGCATCAGCAAAGATAACACCTGGGGGATAATTAATAGGTCCACTGGTCCATAAAATGTTTCATTTGGGTTCTGACTTCCTGCAAAAAACTTTGGGCACACACACACAAACTGATTTATGCAGCTGCACATGAGAGCTGAAGAGGAAAAAAAAAAAAAAAAAAAAGGATGAGGAAGGCAGTCAAGAACAATCTCTCACAAGCCATTGCTCCAAAACACAAGAGAGAGGAAGCCATAAGTGCGGCACTTGTCAAAGTCAGGGAAAAGAGATTGTAGCTGTTGCACCGAATACATCACAAAAGCACGAGAGGGAGAAAGGCCATCTCTTGGATTTAGAAATTACAAGTGCCGTTTGTATTGTAAGACTTTAAGACGAAGCAAATGCAGAACACCGATTGGGTCCTGTCACATGACTGCGCAGTGCACGTCTGCAGTAACATATTTACAAAAACCAAAGCTGCTGCATGCCAAAGCTTCCATTAGAGATTGCACTGGCACATGTCTTGAATTGCTTCTTCTGACTGCATGCTGCATGAAACTGCTACCTGACAGAAAGAAACTTACAGCACATTCTGCGAGGCTCCAAACTGCAGCAGCAATTTGACAACGGCTATGTGCCCGTTTCGCACGGCATCGTGAAGCGGAGAGTCGTTTTTGTAGCCGGGAGTGTTGAGCAGGGACCCCCTTGACAATAGCGTCTCCACAACTGCCAGATGGCCCAGGTTACATGCCTCGTGCTGAAATAAAGAAACATGTGCTAGATTTACTCTTTGGCATCTTCAATCCAAGCCAACAGCTTGTGTGGCATATATTCAGAAGGTGGAGTACATAAATGTGGTGAATTGCTTTTTTATTATGTAAGTGGGCTGGTGGAGTACGACTGGGAATGAAGTCACATCTAAGCCATGGTTGAATTCTGTATTTAAGTCCGTGCAGGTTCTTGGTCTTACCAGAGGTGTCCATCCTGCATTATCCTTCAGGTTGGGGTCAGCTCCCTGGTCCAGTAGTTCCTTGACACCCTCAACATCCCCCTGCAGGACAACCAGCGAGAATTTAACAATCCCGACATTGTAAAGCTGCTGGCGAAACAGGAAAAAGTGGAACTCTGAAGTGTATTCCAGCGCTTGCCGGGCAATCAATGTGGCGTACATAATGAGCGCCGTAGTGCTAGTCAACTCAACATGAGGAATTAAATTTTATGACTATTCGAACAAACAGGAGGGAAGAGTCGGTCGGACATTCTGCCGGCCTTGAGGTGATTACATAAAAGCTTCCAACCAACTGTGAAAGAGCAAAGTGAATAGTACTTTCATCAGTAAAATTGCATTTCAATCATCACAGAAAAAAACAACAACGATTGGTTCTGAGAATGTCAAAGGAGAGTCATGCTAGGAAACTAATTGCGTTTGACTTCTGCTGAAAAGTGATGACAAGCAAGGGAAATGGTTTAAGTCAATTCAGCAACCGTCTTTTCACTGACGTTTAAAATGAAATGAGCAATTGGCTATATCAAATGAATAATTGAAACAGCTCATACGAAAATCTATGTAGGTTACCTTTATCGCGGCTAAATGCAGCAGGGTCTCTCCTTTGTGGTTCTTCTTCACGACTGTTGGGCTCCCTGGGTAAGCACGAGAAGAAGGAGATTTTCTACTTTCCGTAAGTGGAAGAATGGGACTCTCCCCGCCATCTTCTCGGGGGAGCTTTTTACACCTCCGCTTGGGCAAAGACGGAGAATTAGCGACAGCGGGAGACGAGTGACCCAATGATTTTCGACAGCTGGTCGTTGAGGCTGTTGGCCTTTTCGGTGTGGTCTCCAGGGCAACGACCTCGCCCTCCGGTCTTTGGCGTTTTGAGGAATGCTGTGGAGACGAAAGGTCGGTTTGTTTTTTAGGGATCCTTTTGAGGATGGAGGCGGAGGCGAGCAGTGTGTCATGAACGGTGTCGGATTCGTTCAGCGTTGAGCTCTTGGGTGGATCGACACGACCTTCTGTGAGTCCGTCTCTCGAGGTACGTGTGCTAGACACAGGTCGGAGATCATTGATGCAAGTTGCGCCATCAGGGCTGATGAAGGAAACTTTTTTATGAGACGTACTTTCACCTTCCACGTCAAAATGCTCTGATTGCTCCTTCATAATCCTCCATTGCTCGTTTATACTATCAAGATTCTTCCTCACCATCTGTCTACTTTGTTTCTTTGAGGCTCTTTGTGTCGTTTTCTTTCTGCCGCCAATCTTTTTCGCATTTGTCCTTGTCTTCCTGTTCTGTTTTTTATCGCTGGACTTTGCTGGCGAAGAGGAGCCAGAATCTTGAGAGGACGAGGTGAAGTTGAAAATTGTCATGTCACCGACATCTGCCACGGAAGCTCCAGGCTGAGCTCCAGACTTGCTTTCGGGTGTGATGACTTCTGGATTTTTTTTCACCACGCAACGCATTTTGCGGCTGCGAGGGCTGAGCCAGATCTTGAAATTCTTCTTGCATTTTAAGACGGCGCCCTCATTTTGTGGACGCATTCTCTCCGAGGAGTCTGTGCAATGAGAATCGACAATACGCTTAGGTGAATGTGGAACTGGCATAAAAACAGCTTTGTTATTTCTGAGTGAAAAGGAAGCAAATATTGACTTGTTTGTATGCTAGCCACATGGTCTGTGCACAGACCAGTGCACATGATTAATTGCAGTACATAATAACAGTCATTAGCGAGACGCTGCAGGAAAGTAAAGAAACTGTCCGCCTACAATGTCATCATGTAAATGTTCGACTCTACCACCATGACAAAAGAGCGGAAGGCAATAAATAAAGCGGAAACGTGTTTCACAGCTGAGCACAATTTTACCTGCTTGTCCATCGGGGTACAACATGGACTCCAAGTCACAGAAGAGCGGTATGATACTATTGAGCTGCCTGTTGATTTTGATGTCTTTCACCCAGGAAGGGCTGTGACAAACCACACAGCCATCACCTGCCTTTGGGCCTGCACACGACCTAGGAAATGAAAATACCCCAAACGTCATTGAGATCCCACTTTATAACAAATTTTAAAAACAAACTCAATGAATACAAACACTTGGTTGGAATATAAAAAAAAAAGCTGTGTATTTACGCAACTCCAAGCATTTTTGAAGGTATCTACAGTGTTTGAGTGAATGTCACAACACTAATACTTTATGCGCGTGTTATGGCGTCTTGCACCCTCTCCATTGTGTTTTGCACAACGCCCATCCCATCTCATCTTGCAGCCAATTTAAATTGATGTGCTTCCACTTTGGCGTATGTGCCTTCAATTTCGTGCAGTTAGAATGTGACACTGACAGTAAATCAACATGCAGACATGATTGCAAAGTACAGTCGAGTCTTATTTACATACGTGTGCATTTCTGCAGGGTATAAAGTAATGGACATGTTATTTTACCTGCACAGCATATGCTCACATGTCCCAAGACAAACAGGATCCTTCAGCAACTGGGAACTTGCATTAAAAGGAAAACAAAAATTGTATTCAATGCACAAGACTCCTAAATAAATGGAAGCGTCACAAATTCTAGTGATATAACGTCGTTACGTGAAGGACTTGCAAGATCAGTTTGTCAAAATGAACTTACCATTTTGAACAAAGTAGCAGATGTCGAAAGTTGGCGATCGCTTCTTTGGTGTTCTTCCATTCGTTTGTTTGTGCCACAGCAATTGCATCCATTGCTGTAAAAATCGAATTCTCACTCTGTTCAGATTTTGGAAAAGAACTCCTGATGTTGACAAAGAAAAAGCGACTTACTTCCTGGTTTCTCGCATCTCCCGCCTGTTTGAGGGACATCACTGTTACCTACAGCGACGACGTCCTTCCGGTGCCCTCCCAAAAGTGATCCCCCGCGTATTCGCGGTTCACTAATCATGCACATACGTTCTGTCGAAATTACCTAATCGTTTTTGTTGTCTTTTGAAAACACCCGCTGATGATAATTTAAGGAGCGAATATGTTGTATTTGCAATTCAAATTATCATAAGGGCCATTTTAAAGTCACAGTTTGGTATACTACAGATTGTTGTCCTTTTTTGTGATGTATTCATGCATGCCACTGAAAGTGAATCAACACGTCTGGTTTGTAAAGTCCCTACAGCAGTACATTTCTGAACCAAATTACAAGCACATAAATTTACAGATTGGGAAAATTGTGCCACCCGTGGTACAAGAGCAGAAATCAAATAAACCAACACCTATGGCTTCATTGTTGTTTATTAAACTTGATCAGCCTTATAGTGAGGCAAAGTACCTCATCTGTGCAAAAGTCATCTAGAAAAATACATCCGACAGCCAAAGATATACAGGTTTGACCATAAACAAATCTAAATGAAAGGATTGTCTACACTGGGAGCATCAAAGTAACAGCATTTGAAAGTGCTTTTATTTAATCACGGAAAAATTATATAGCTGAATACGTTCAAGACCATCATTAAATGGCCCATAAGCACAGAAGAAATTCAAATCATTCTTGCAGTAAGAAATTCATCAAGATGAAGATGTGCACATTAACAATATATTTATTTTGTGCTGATAATCTCTATTTAGAAACATATGTAAAGATTTTGAGTTTGGGTGACTTTTCAAGTATGGTTAAAAAAAATGTAACAATAAATATTCATTTGTGCAGGTATGTAAATGTGCTCAAGAAGGACATTGTCAATAGAATTTGTTCGACCTCGATATAATAGTCCCTCTTCACGCTGAATCTTAGGAGAGTTAAACATGATTGACAGTCTAATAGTGCAGTCTCAAAGTAACTAGACGGACGGATGCAGTACAAGAAGATAATGTCCTCATTTCACTGCGGAAATAGTAGTCAGCACTATGTCAGCACTATGTCTCGACTTCTTTTTCTCCATTGCTGTGAGTCGAGATGGATTTCATGTGAACATTTCCCATGGCAAAGTTGATGAAGACCTGTGGAGGGTGAACAATAATATTATTGTCGTTTTAATATTCCTTGCCCTTCTTGAAATCCTCAATAACAGTGAATTTGGTTTCTCTCCTCAGCTCCCCCCTCATTTCTTCTCCATGTGGTATCTTCCAATCCCAAAGCTCCAGAAGAGCACCGATTGTAGAAAATCAACACCGGGTTGCATGATTTCTCTCCCCAACTCATATTCCATTTATTTTCCCTCAGGCAAGCCCTCCAACCTGCCAGCTTCCCTCTTGCCTTAATTTTACATTCCCTACTTGTCTTTCACTCCTACTCAAGCTTTCTTGACTGTCCCAGTTTACCCTCCTACCGCTTTTTAGTCACTTTATCCACATCAAGAAAAAAAAACAAAAAACAAGATGGTTTGGTTCGCTCTCCCAGTCGATGCTTCATTCTTACCTCATCCAAGGTGGTCTGGCTCACAGAGAAGTGCTTGATTTTCAGCGAAGTCTTGTTGCGCTCCAAATGTTGGAAGATGTCAGCCACCCCTCCTGGCGCGACAGGAATGTGGTACTCCGCCATGGAGGAGTGCTGGTCCTGATAATAAACGAAAACATGGGATGTCTCACTTCATAAATGATACTGTTATTATAGATATGCATTTGCTCTTTATTCAGAAAAACGAGTCCAAGTTTGTATTCCTGAACTAGGAATTTAAGCTAATATTCCTCCTGATTTGAGAAGAGCTTAAAAGGTATGTGTCAAATATTGCAACAGCTTCCTAAGATTACCTTCAGATAAGTGCTCGGAAATCGCGTCTGCATGAAAACAGTGATTGCCTCTACATCACCGGTGGACTCGGTCAAGTACATTTTTACAGTGAACCCACGGCCAAACCTGCACATAAAGGACATGAGTGTCAGCAGATGGGGGGCGGGGTAAAAAAATAGCTGCAGCAATTTCACAACAGGGTAGAAAATTTATTTGAGGACGTGAAGCTGATTAGATGTCACAAACCTGTTCTTAATGTGCTGCAAGGAGCCCAGGCAGCGGAACTGACCTTTCACCATAATAGCCAGGCGGCTACACAGTGCCTCACATTCCTCCATGCTGAGACACGGACAAAAAAAATTGAAAGGTCAAGCTTGGACTCAAAAAGGGTAATGGACAGGATTGAAGTACTTCTTCTAAAAATCTATTGAATCTTTAATACTTTTCACAACAAGCAGCGCATGAAGGAAGATGGCTAACCTGTGGGAAGTGAGGACCACAGCAGATTTTCCTTTCACCTCTTCAGAGATAATTTTCCACAGGTGTCGTTTGGTGTGAGGGTCCATGCCGGAGCTTGGCTCATCCTGACGTGTGAGAGTAGGACAGTGTTTTTTAGGTTATGCTTTAAACAAAAAAATGAAATAGTAAGAAAAAGAACTTTCCGTTTTTTATGAACACTTAGGCCCACTATACTATTTCAATGTTGGTCAAGTTTTTTTTTTTGAGGAGGGCAAAATGTTTGCGTGCCACTGATCCGATCCGAGTAATTCTACTTGACTTCGGAGAGATGCTATCACTGAGCCCAACGGCACAAAAATGTTGATTCGCATCAAATCATAGCAATCAGATGTCAAACAAATATGCTCTTGAGGACATGTGAGTATGATAGGTGAGAGCAGTCTGACTGGTTGCCTCATTCTGGTATGATAAATATATAAGTAAATGCAGTTGATATCATACTTGGCTTGCTTTGAAATGGATGCAGTACCTTTCTTTGCCTATTTTTTTATCTATGTGTACTCACCAGGAGCAGGATCTGCGGATGTCCTATGAGGGCGATAGCGGTCGAAAGCTTCCTTCGCGTGCCACAACTATAGCCATCGGTGATTATGTTTCGATGGTAGTTCAGCTCCAACCGTTTTAATAGGTAGTTCACCACCTGCGAGACCACATGTGGGTATTGTAAAGGTTATAGACACAGCAGGTAAACAACACTTTTAAAACCACAAACGAATCATCGAGTTAAGAGGAGCGTCATCACAATCAATGTAACATTTGAATATTATTGGTAAAGTTGCATCAAATCCACATCAATATGTGATATTAAATGATATTTGAGGATTTGTCTTAATATTATATTTTGGGGGGACATAGATGCACTTTTAAAATTATTTCAAGGCTCTCTGACATGAGATTGCACAGCACATTAAGCCTGACAAAAACATGCCAATGTGAAATGACTCCATTAAGGCGTCCCCCATTATCCACAACAAAGGATGGGAGACTGTCAGCGGGAGACAACATGAGAAGAACTCGTAGGTAGAGCCTCATCGTCATCTTTGGTCATTATGCCATCATCATTTGGCCAAAGGACCATAATAACATCATTGCAGACAAACAGGGACAGACGGAGCCACTGGTCATATTGTTGAGCTGTGTGAGCGTGAGTGTCTCTCATAAATACACGCACATACACGTACACTGTGGATATATTAAAAAAAAAGTCTACACAGCCCTGTTTCAAAGGTTTTTGTAATTGAAAAAATAATAATAATCAAGAACAAATAAATAATGTGGTGGTACAAGTGACCGGTCTATTTTAAAGTTATTGTTGTAGATGTAATTTTTTATTGTGGTTTTAATTTCTTTTATAGAATTAATTTCACAAGCCTGAATTATGTTTTTTTAACCTCACTGCAACATAAAGCACGTCAGTCTGCTGAGTAGTTCTTAAAGTGCTCTTTAAATGTTAAATAGATGTTTGCATAATTTACATGATTTTTCTGCCCATTTTCACGCATGACGAATATCAATTAGGGCCTGCAAATGTTGGTCAGTTGCGTATTTGTGTCAATCGACACCGAAAGAGCTGATTGCGTTAGAGAACGAGAAAATAAAAAAAAAAAACGGGAAAATTACACCTTGTTATTTTCATATCTCAAGACTTTTTGTGCAAGCGTGTCGAGCTGTCCGAGAAATGGCGGACATCACTCAAAATATCGCCACACCTGGTGATTATTTTGGCTAAGAATGCATCAACTTGCATCCAACCTCATTTCAGACATCAATGGAACAATTCTAAGGCAATGAAAAATACCCCCGCCTTTAAACTCTTACCCTGTCTATCTGTCTCTTTGAGATGCCTTGAATTCGAGCGTAAAAATACAAATGCTCTTCTCCAGTGAGCAGATTATCCAGCGCATCCACCTGGGGACAGTAGCCGATGTTAATTCCCTTGCGCCGACACTCCATAATGTCTACCAGCCGCCTGAGGAAACACACAAAATAGACACAAGCACTTGAAAGGCATTCAGGAATTCAATCGTGGAAATGGACGTGAAGGTTGTTTCAACTACTTTGTACTAGAAAGCCCAATATTCTCGATAAATCAGAATGTGCTTTTATATATGAATAATAACGTGCTATATATATTTATTTATTCTTCTTTCGACTGCTCCTGTTTGTGTATGATGGACCAAACACAACATGTGTAGTGGAGCATGAACGCCCCCATTAACTAAAGAGTCTTGTCAGTTTTTAGGATCATGCATGTGTTCCAAATCTTTATAGAAACACTTTCACAAGGTGGCAGCTGTGACATACAGTTATTGATCCAAACAAGATGTATTAATAGCATGAATTGATATCAACGTGACATTACTGCACATATATTATGCAAGTAACATACTGTAGCCCTGACACTGAAGCCATTTTTCAACTAACAGCTTCATCATCAGAGATGATGTGAGTCAGCACATTCGCAAAGTGCCATATGCTTTCATCTCACTCGCTTTGCGGTGCTTTTAAAATCTAAAAAATAATGAATGAGGATCTTACCCATCCCAGTCCCTGATCTGCGCCGTGCCGTCAGTTGGGCTCACATCTCCTGTGAGCATCTTGAAAGTGGTTGTTTTTCCTGCTCCGTTCACTCCGAGCAGACCGAAGCACTTTGGGGGAAAAAAGATGAATCATTTATTAAGTCTGCTTGACACAATGTTCAAAATGCAAACACTTTATCAACAGCATCGTTTAAATAAGGTGTTACAAGTAAATCATAGGATAGAACTATTCTCCATTGGTTTAGTAAAAAATGGTTTATATGTGATGTCAGTTGATTATGACGCCTCTTGCTGGCAGGATTACCTCTCCTGCGGGAATTCCCACAGACAGCCTCTTGACTGCATAGCTCTTCTTGTTGAGATGCTGATATATTTTGGTGAGCTGGTTGACTTGTAGGATGTCTGCACCTGCTGCTCCACTGGAAACCCGCAAGCGCTCAGCTGCAACATCTTCATCTTCATCTTCAACCATCTGCGACACCTTTTTACGGCCAAAAATCAAATGCCTGCAGAGAGGAAATGTTGATAAGAAGATGAATTGCACTTAAATGATTCCAGACATTTTTAAAAGCCAGTTTTTTTATTTCTCTCACCTGACATTGCGCATGAGGAATGTGTTAAGTAAGAGGCGCAAAGCAAAGAAGACCAAGCCTTGGATGATGGAGGAGATGTACATCCAGCCAAGAGCTTCTGTGGAGAATGGGTTCTTGTAAGCATCGATGCCATAGCCGCTAAGGAGCTGGACCTCCACGTTCATCCTGGCCAGCTTCATCAGCCCGTTTCCAAAGTTGAATTGAGGGAAGATGAGGAAGGCGTTGCACAATGTTGTGAAGATATTCTGGATGTTTTCTTTCTGAGACGACATGAAGTCACCAAATAAGGAATTGCAGTGCAGCGCATTCAATTTCCTGACTCAACTTCCCAGAGTTATTGTGTAATAAGAATAAATCAATACATAACACCAGAAATGATTCTGACCTCTACAGTGTTTGTTGAGCTTTGACCCAGAAAGAAAACAATGGATGTGGACATGATGGTATTGATGCTGATGAAAAGGTTAATGCAGACGTAGATGATGAAGGCCGTCTCGGCATCCTTGAAGACGCCTGACAAGAGATACATCCAGGGGAAGGTGGCAAACCTAAAGAGTTGACAGTGGAAGCTTGATTTAATTCAGGAAGAATACAACATCCAGCGTATATCGTCTATAGGTTGCAATGAAATCTCAAAGTGCCTCGTAAATTATGCTTCTTTTAGAAAATTGAGGTAGAGAAGCTGCTGGCCTGAGAGTCACAGTGACAAGATGGAGGAAAACCACACCATGAGGAGTGTAAACAGTCGTGAAGAAAGGTAAATGGATTACTTCCTCTTGTATTCCCCCAAATCTTTCTTTTCTGGCCCAGACTTTCCTCTCACATAATCTGCTTGTTTATTTGATTAGGTCAAAACAACACAAAGAGAGCGAGAGAGAGAGAGTTGAAGGAAGGGAAAATAGATTCAAAGAAGTAAAGTAGCACAGGAAAACAAATAGAGCTCAACAGAGACGTCGCATCTGGGAAGCAAGCCCAAAAAAAAGGTGCTTGGTAGACACAGGACGGGTGCCAAAGCATAGCGGGGAACAGCAGCATGACGGCTGCAAAGCCGACCAGGTGGGTGCTGGCTGCCAGATGGAGGAATGTGATTATTCATTGCTTGGGAGGGAGACATCTGTTTGATAAATGAGCTGCACAGTGCTGACTCGGCCTCCTCAGATCTCAGGCCCGTTGGCAGCAGAGCAAAACACAGGAGGGTGAACAGTAAATAGTAAAATTAAAATGATGTAAATATCGCCAAGGACAGATCTGTACAATACATCACAAAGTAGCACTTGATTTGTTCTGTAACTGACTGGGTTGCACAATATCTGGAAATGGGATTTTGAATTTAGCGACTTCAAACAGCTAGTATGAGATGTGCTTTAAATCAGTTCTCGCATCACAAATCAAGACGGGGAAAGCTTCCAGTGCGCTGAATAGATCACGACCCTAATATACGTGTATGCACAAAGATGGAGAAGCACAACTCACCCAAAGAGCACTAGAAGTAGCGCGACGGCATCTAAATTTTGTCGGTCCGTGAATGCTGGAACTTGGAAGGCCGCAATCACCACGATGGTCAAAGTGACGGGAATCAGATAGATGATCTGCGGGAAAAGATTCAGGTCATAATCTATCGCTGACAAATTATTTGATGCTATCGGTTATTAAATAGATGAGGTGGTATTTTTCGTGATTTATAGACTGAGCAATTAGGTGTTACCATGTCATAAAGGAAATTAATGGTCCAGTAGAAAGGCTCATTGATGCCTGCGATGTGTTGCAGCCTTTTGGAACCGCTGTGGTGCTCTTTGACGACGTAGATGGCGAAACTGGCTGTGGTGATGGAATAACCCGTGATCACACATAAGGCCACAAGGATCTGGAGCATTCCCAGAGTGCTGTGGAGACAGAAGTGGATTATTCATAAGTGGTCTTGCAGAAAGAATATAACAGCAGTATTTTTATGAATGGCTGGGCCGAGTTTGTTGACATCTGATAATGAACGCTATGTTGGTGCGGCTGCACTAGCAATAATATATTGAATTGTGCCTTATATGAAAAAGGTTACGGCACCGTGCACTATTTTGATGAGATTTTTTACAAGATTTTAGAATGTCTGGAATATATATGCATTTAAAATGAAGAACATTTGTGAGTTAATCGGCTGATTGACTGAATTAATCAGACGAATCGCTTATCAGAATTTTAATTTTGATAAATATCAGAATTGGACCAAATGGACAGAATTGGAATATCGATAAGTATTATATAGTATAATAGAAATAGATAGATATTATATAGTCAGAATAGACAGAAATTGAATATCAACAAATTGGACCAAACATACCAAACACCACTTTGCACTGGGGCACAGTCGTGCTTGGAATATGAAACTGATCAATTATAGGAAGTGGAGTGAAGCCATAAGACCACTTCCTGTTCCTGGTCAACCGCTCTAAATCGGCCAGACCACAACAACCGCTCTAATCAGCTGCCTGCAGCTCCAAAAGGACAAAGCCAAGGCTGGCTGAGTGACTAAATGGGAAGGAGGAATAAAAATGAAGGAAGATGTGGTGGGAGCTTTACGGAAGCTCCCATTACTTTACTCCACATAGTCGGCTGCAACTGATCGGGCTCATTATCGGCACAGCCAAGCTTTAGCTTGAGTTTTGCTCTGTACCCCAGGGGCTCCCACACTTTGAGAATCAAGATGTCTCACTGTAATAAGTCGACCAGATCCTTAAAATGGCTGAGACTAAATCAATACATCAAAAAGCTCTCCATGGATGCAAAAACCACTTGAAGGTTTGAGGTTGACGCCATAACGGCAATTCAATCCACTTTCTGAATCATTTATTTGCTGTGGTCCACTGCAAAGCGTACATTTTAAACATTTATGTACTGAACATAGTTATTCATTTCAGGAAAGAGGTTTCGGTTAATTGGCTGCTTGGCCATCGAACATCATTATATTGGAACTGTGAAAATGGATTATTTACATTGAGTCGTCTTCATCTGCTCGACCAAAGTATGGATGACTGGACACTGAAATGGCTGCAAGAGAAAAAAGGCAGAAAATGAGCAAAATGTTGTCAACAACTGAATTAAAAACATTCTGACAGTGTCAGACTGAACAGATCATTATGTTTGTATAGAAATATACTTTTTAATCTTGGAATGCACCTAATTACACAGTTAAAATTTTGTAAAGAAGCGTCCGATGAAAGTAGTACATAGTCTATATAAAATAAAATAAAAACCGTGGCAATAGATTATCCACCCTCTCTGCTCTATGTAACTCCATCCATTTATTTGACACCAATTGCTCATAAATAGTTGAGTAACCATATATTTTCTGCTGAATGGACTGGATAGGCTCTCAAATGCAGTGTTGGAGGTGAACACAAGTGCGATGACACATCCGTGGGCAGGTTCTAACCTCGAGTGGGAAGTCTATTACATAAGGGTAAGAACTGACATGTCCAAAGCTAAAAGATCATAACTGTTATAAATAATCTCTTGGGACCTTCTTTATTGAGATTTGCTAATATGGAAAGCGTACATAGAAGCACTGTATAATGTTATTTAAATGTCGAGTCTAATCTTTATGGTGATGCAATGTCACAATCAATAATCAATGTATCAACTGCATACAGTACCATATTTCTTTGGATCCTTATCTTCTGGAAGTTTGGAGCGTAGGATGACATTGTTGAGGCTGTTTAAATATGCTGGAATTGTGTGGTAGCCCTCAGGGTTGAACCAAACCTACACTCATAAACACACACACACACACACACACACACACTCTATCATGTAAGGCCATCTATGTATGTCGTGTTTTCCTTTCCATCAGTATAGTAATTACGATTAATTAGAGGTTTGCAGCAGCGAACAATACCTTCGACAAAGTGGCGTTATCAGACATGACTAGAATATCGTTTTGCAGGTCACGTGGGAACGGCATACCAAATTCAAATCCACCGTACCTGAGATGAAACACTGTTTAGGGAATGGACTCATTCACACATGTTCAGGTATAGCCGCAAAAGATGCGTACAGGGAGAGACGTGCGGCTATAAAAGTGGCAAATTATATTGGCAGTTTGTTTCTTGAACCGTTTACCTGTTCCTAATAAAACCATTGGCCGTGCTCAACAGGTAATTCTCTACATTGATTCCACTTAGGTTGTAAACGATCTGCGAAGATGGGATCTGCCGACTGGCTGAATTGAATCTTTGACCATCACAAACCTGCATTATATTTGGGGATGAAACCAAAAGCACAGAATAACGTTGTAAATGTGAATGAAGGCATGGGATGAAACAAATGTGACCTCACTGGACCTCACCTGACCCTCATTGGTACATTTGCAGTGACTAAATGAGTTAGAGGCGTTCCCTCCGTAATTCCAGCTGTGAGTTTGGCTTTTGCAATCCCTTGCAAAAAAAAAAGAAGGAAAAACATTCAATGAGTGAAATGGTAGCTCAGTAATATGACAGGAATGAGGTCACATGCTAGAACATAACTTCCCAAATATAATGCAAAAATTCTGTACACAGCCAAGGAGATGGAAAGCAAGCTGAGAGTGAATTACTCGTACAGTAAGGCAGCTGCAGGCACTCAAGACAATATTTTGAAATGTAAATTTGGCAGCTTAGGCATCACGTTTTTTTTAACGATGTTGGTGGGGCACCAACTCGGGTAAGAACTGCAAGGCAAGGCTTCTTTATGGCAATTCATATATGAAAGTTTACATTTTAAAGTAAAGATAGAAGATTCTGCTGCCTCAGGCTTTTGCATTATGTATTGCATATCATCACATCACTCGGAAACCTTCAATATCCAAATGCGGTCAGTTTCATATTTCATAAATATATAAATATAAATATATAAATATATACAAACCCATATATTTACTATGTATACATATACATTTATATATACACATTTATATTTATATATACAGTATATATAAGCAAAAGGACAATAACAGATGTAGATTTGTGAAGCTGGGCAGCACATTCTCTCTCTTGTCATTTGAAGGCAAAACATTCAATCTCCATTGCACCGTTAGATTTGTATGCTTCTTCTGCGGGTCCAGGGAGCTTTAAAATGGCTCCGAGGTGTACTTCATGAGTCTCAACAGTGATTCAGTGACAGTAAGGGGGAAAATCTCTGCAATAAACGGGAGGTGTTTATGGAATACAAATTATGCTATTGAGCTGCAAGGCTCTCTGCCGTGGACTTTTCACTCACGTACACATGGAGCCAAGCAATAGGAAAAATAAGTGAGTTTTTGAAATTTGGAAGGAGGCAGACTAGTAATGAAACAAGGCACCAGGCATGGGAAGAATAAGAATGAGATGAACTGAATGTTAAATATGGGATCTTGTGTTGTTGTGTTTGCATACCGGTTGTTGGCATTGTCAAGGCAGCTGTTATCCATTCCTGGGTATGACATCATTGTGTCCACCAGCCGGCTGGATTTACTGTTCTGGTTACTGTGAAAGTTCAGAACACAAGTAAGGGAATTGATCATATCTGGAAAGTTGTCACTTTTTCAAGTGTTATCAAAATAACTTGATATTTAGGAAAAAAAATGTCAAAATTGGTCTTAACTGTATAACAATTTTGAAACAAAACAAATCATCTGGTAGGTAAATCTTGTTACTGGATAAAAAAAGATAAAGAAACCATTGATGGATGTGTACTTGAACAACTCAACACTTTTTTTCCCGTACATATCCTTTATCCTTGATCAAATAGTACTTCTCGAGGCATAGACAACCTCCCTCGACATTTATAATGGTATTCACTGTGATCGTGCATTGCATCGACACACATCGGATTCCGTCTTTATTTCCCCTTTGGTTATGTCTGCCCTTCAAAGCCCCTCAACTTTGTGATACCCAAAAAGTGATGCGGGATCACGCTGGGCTAATTCAAGCAATAAGATGCATCAGTCCTTCATTAATATTTCATCAAAACCCAATTGCCTTGCTGCGGGATGTACTTGAATGATTTTTGTGCCTCCTACAGGTCTAATATCACAAGCGCAAGGTCTTTGCACGAATCATGTCAGTCAGTGAGCACTTGTCCAAAGTCTTTGACATTGGATGGTTTTACAAGGTCTTTTAATTTGTGACGAGAACTGACCTGAAAAAAGAGTAACTTGGTTTAAGGTTGTAGAGTGCGGGGCTAAGCTCCAACTCAGGATAGTGCCCCAGATCATTCTTGATGGATCCCAAGCCCATGGCCAATGTCACAAACAAAACAGGAAGCAGGATCTTGGACAACAGGCCTTTGTAGTCTCGGCGGCTGTGATGGAACCTCTTGATCAGAATGGCTTTAATTTGCTGCCAGGCCAGAACTATGCCTCGTGCTCTCCTTGAACTGTGAGTCAAGTCTGGAGGATATGATGGAAACACACAAGACTGAACTGAAACATTTGCTTTGTTTACTCGAGGAATACATTACAAAATAGTTCAAGTACTGCATGAGATGTTTTGAGCAAAGACTGAGGGGAGATATAACTTCAAAGAAGTTGGATAACTATTATTATTATTATTATTATTATTAACTCAAAACAAATCCAAACATAATCTAAAACAGAAACATATACTTACTAGTTTTGTCAGAAGTGGAGAATATGTCAGTTGGATCTGCAGGGAAACTATCAATGGAGCTCGTGTCTGAAACTGTGTCTGAGATAGAAAAGGGTCTGTCTTTCTTAGACGCACTTTCTATGTTTTCCTCTGTCAACTGGAGGAATACCTACAAAGACAAAAAAAACAATGTAAAGTATGAAGAATCCTTACCGTATATTTTGAAGATCATCCGGTTGACATATATACGTTAAGCTTGACATGCATGTGCGCTTACCTCTTCTAGGGTGGTATCAGAGATACCGTAGCCTCCCAGCTTGAGGTCATCCAGGTTGATGTCCAGGGCCGACAAAAGAGAGCTATATGAGGAGGCAGTGGTCGAAGTGAATGGGGGCAAGGAATAGATCAAGTCATTCCCCTGGGCCTCTTTTAGCCTTGCTTCCGGTACATGTGCTTGAATAAAGGCCTTCATTTCGGCGTCGTCAAAGCTCTCGGACTCGTCAATCTGCACCTGAAGTGGTTATGGAATTAAGTTAGTACGTTCTGAGTATGAAGAGGAAAAAAAATAATGTGGCAAAAAGGCAAAGAATTTGTGCTTTCATCAAATGTTTTCGTGTCCTATGCGAAATAGCATTGGGTGCTGTTTCTTAGCTTTCACACAAAGCATCTATTTTTTTTCTTCCATAGAAAAGAATGGGTTAGGGTTAGAATATAGAATTCAATGTCATGGTGGAGTTTGTTTTAAGGGTTACCTCTAAGCATCCACACAATAACCTGTCATTAGGTAATACTATATTACACTTAATCCAGACACTGGATACTTGAGTCCACACATCAAATCACTTGAATGACCTTTTTGGTGAGAGTGAGTTTGTAGCCCTGGCCCAGCTTGTCTTTCAAATAGAAAGGGGAGCCACAGCATTTTAACCCGCCTCGTTCCAGGAAAGCAATGCGGTCACTCAGCATTTCAGCCTCATCCAGGTGGTGGGTGGACATAATGATAGTGTGTCCTGAGAAAATACACACAAAAAAATATGATTATTTGTGTGTATATTTGTGATTCTCACACAGTCATAAAAATCTACAAAAAACAAGTATACTCACGCTTTTTATTTTGGATAACAATGTCCCAGATGCTTCGCCTGGAACACGGATCAACGCCCGTTGTGGGTTCATCCAGCACCACCAAACGAGAGCCGCCGATGAACGCAATGGAGATCGACAACTTGCGTTTCATGCCGCCTGACAGTGTGCCCACACGCTTGTGTCTGTGTGCGTACATGTCTGTCTCCTCCAAGATCCTAGAAGATAAATCAGAAGAACTCAAGACAATCCCCCTTATTTAATGTTTATACCTGTATATATTTATTATACAGTTTCTTTGGGGGTGATAATTCAAAGCGCAACAAAAATAGAGCAAAACCCTTTACAGCCCTCAGCCCACATTAGTATTCTCGACTTGCACCTAACGGCCTTATAAGTGCCTCGTAATATCGCCTCTGCTCCTCAGATGGGAAATCGAAAACCATATTTCAGGAGTAACAGGTGGAACAATTACGTTATCTTTACCACCGGAGATGCATATAAATTAAGAGTGGCTGTAAAATGTGCTTGACTACAACCATGTTTAACTTTTTCTCCAGCGTATCATAGGCATTCAATTCCAGCCACTGTAACAACTTCCCACATTTCACTTTTATTAGGAGGGGAGATATTGTCAACTGAGCAAAGACCACTGTGTCGCCATGGCTGATGAAAACTAAAGGCTGTAAAATTCACACCATATTACATTATTGCATCAATGACGCATCAAGTTGTGATCCTTAGGACCTAGTCCAACCTCAATCAGAGCAACGCTGTGTAATTGTAAGCATTCATTAAATCCTGCTTGTGTAAACACTTACGTTCGAACTTGCTCGTGCAATTCCCTCTCGGACCAATGCGGGGATTTTATTTGGCCGTAGAGCAGGAGGTGTTCCTTGGCGGTCATGTGATCAAAGAGAACGTCATATTGCATGCACACACCCAGATCTTTGCGGATGTCATTCAAGTTGGTTTGCATGTCTCGGCCATACACTTCTATACTCCCAGATGACGGAGGGAAGAGTCCCGTGAGGAGAGACCTAATCACACAGAAAATGGAATACTTAGAAGATTATATTATAATGTGATTATCTTATATTGGAATGATCATTTAAGTGAACAGTGCAGATGGCCACTGGTCATTTTTATCTCCAGGATATAATTGGGGGGAATACAAGCACCAGTGTAATGGCGAGTACTTTCATGTAGCAGCCTCAAAATAATGAGACCCGATACACAAGGTTCATCGGGTGCGTAAAATATCATTCATTTATAACGAGGAAGCATGTTTGTAACTAACGTGTGTTGGTATTCTCGAAAAAGAAAACATGACATTCACATACATGGTAGTCGTCTTGCCAGCTCCATTGTGACCGAGCAGCGACGTAACGTGGCCCTCGTAGAAGGAAACGTTCAGGTTTTGAATGGCCACCCGGTCGCCGTAGATCTTCGTGAGACCGTGAAGGTTAACACCCACAGGGAGATGAGAGAAGTCCTCGCCTGTCTGGGAGAAAAGCTGGCTCTGGCCTGAGAAAATGGACAAATGCAAACAGTAAATCAAAGAAGTACTGTACTGGACATAAATAGAGAGCGGAGGAGATATATAGTTCGGTGCTTCAAAATGGGTGACCATGAAAACAAGTGCGACAAGACAAGAAAGGTAGAAAAAGAATCCCAGAAAAAAAGAAGCAGTCTATGTTCTCTCGTAGTTGCTACAGTGGAATTGTTTTTTTTTTTTTTCTGTACCTTTCCCCTTGTCATCTGAGAACACAGGCAGGTTTATCTTCATGGTGTTGGCGAACAGATGTCCTCTGCCCCCCTTCTGTGACTTTACACAGCAAAAAAGGTCAGCCCAAAAGGAGGCTGTAAAGGGGAAGTACCATGGAGCTGGAATGCCATATTTGCCTGAGTGAACACCAAAAAGAAAAACACATGGTCAGAGTTAAAGCGTGAGTCTTAGCTTGGGGTAATAACAATGTCGGAGGAAATATTGTTAAGTTATCAAAGGAAATATATCACACTTGGCCATTGATCGAGAAAAACATTTGACTCTCAGTTGACCAAATTATGATTTACCAGGAAAGACCATGCGGATGTACGCCCCGGCAGTGAAGTAGATGAGTGAGTCGAAGAGCATCATCCAGCACAGCCAACCGAAGGAGGCTGTGTCTCCAGATAGGGGCGAGGAATATGAGTTGCTCCACTGAATTCCTAAAAAAAAAAAAAAAAAAAAAAAAAAACATCAAACACCTTTTATGTACTCTCTTGTTTGCGATGTCTCATATATCATTTTGTGAGGGAAAGTAGTAAATTCATACCTTCTTCTCGCGCTTCGTAGAGAGCGATATACTGACTAGCATAACTGAAGCAGGTTGGGGAAAATAAACTCTATGGGGAAGAGACATTAGTTAGCAAACCAGAGCTAACATAAAATGAAACAAATATGCGTAATACTGCGATTGAATCTGGAAATTAATCTAATCAACTGTGACAATCTGGATAATTTAAATGAATGAAATTGTATGAATGTAAACAAAATCATGACATAATAATCAAAATGTAAAATTCAGTCTCTCACCAGTGCACTTTTCTGGAAGAGGTTGAGACTGGACTCCAGCGCCATGACCACAATAAACGGGAAGAAGCAGATGATGTAAATGAGGCTCCCGCTAAGACCAGCAATGTAGGTCTTGTCGAAAAAGGAGCTTATCAGGAAACTGAAGGCCAGGATTGTCAAGCCGTAGTCGCAGAAGTACAAGAAGAGGAGGAAGCCGTCACTATGCGAGAGGACGCCGCCATGCTTGAGAATTATTGTGAGGATGATGATGGTCACCATCAGGTGAGCAGCACACTCCAAGAACCAGGCCAGGAAGTGGCTGACCGGGTTTACGCCCATCATCTTCATATACTGCAGATTTAAGGGAAAGGAAAATTCAATGTCATTTGGATTCCAATCCAACAATGATTACTTTGATGTAATTATGTAAATAGGGGGAAAAAAGAATCCTTACCTCATGCAGCCCCAGTTCTCTTTCATGAACCAATTTCTTGACAAAGTCAGCCACAAACAGAACCCAGGCTAACATCAGCATAATTGGAAAAACTAAAGAGATGGCCTCAAGATACCTGATGAATGCAAAAAATATACCAACAAATCAAAATGAAACCTTTGGAATTGAAGAGAGCTTGTCAAAGATGCCCTATATTATGATGATTATTATTTATAACAGCATAGAGTAATAAATCAGATCAACACAACAGCACAGATGAACCCATCTCATAATCAGGCTTGAAGGCAGCATGTCAGATAGGGTGGCGTGATGCTACATTTGATACGGGTTCTCCGCATTGTCTTAATAAAGCCCTTGAGGGCGAGCACATACTGTGTACTAAGCTGCATGTTGGCAAAATGTTCACGGCAAACGTTTGACTGTCAGCTTGCTTACAATGTGCATCTCAAACATTAGCAAGGGGGGGTGGTTAGAGTGGCACGTGTCTGCATGAAAAAGCATACACACTATCCTGAATATTCATGCACCCAATTATCACGTGAGACTTGCCACTGACTGACGACTTACTGACAGTCCCAAGTGGGAGATGAATAATGAGAGAGTTTGCATTATTCCACATCAATGCCTGAACTTCACCCCTGAGACACTGTGCATCTTTTTATGTTGACAAAAACTGTATGCGTTCACACCAGAGTGCATAAATAGTCTATGCATGTGTGTGTGTGTGTGTGTGTGTGTGTGTATAACTCACTGATCACGAAGGTAGCAAGGATATGGGAAAGGTTGGAGTTGCACAGCGGTGTCTGTGACTCTTCCAGTTTGCATCTCAATGATTGCCCGATCAATGTTCTCCTGCAGGTACACAAAGGCCCGGTTGTAGCGCATGGTTCTCCTCGACGATATGTGGTGGTCCTTCACAAAGTAAGGACTGCGGACTCGGTCTGTCCGCATGACGTTATCCAGATGCATTCGGATGGTATAGCTGACTTTGGGTGGCAGCGGAGAGGAGTCGTTCTCTTTGGGGAGCTTGAAAATGACACCTTGAAGACAAACATTTTTATGTTGCAAATTCAACTCAAATTAATGCACGTTGTTGAAGTATTTTATGGAAATATTGTTTACTGTAGCTATACAGAATTTATTTTCTGGACAGTCTTTTCTCTGACTGTTGAATTAGACTCAGGGTTGACTCACTTCCATAGAGACTGCGGTCCTTGGCGAGTTCCTGAGCTTCAGCGTCAAGCTGTTCAGCGGACTGGTAACCTTGGTAACGATCAAATTTGATGCAAGACGAGATGTTGACCATCAGGGTGGACAAGGTGGTGATCTGATCCATTATGTGTTTGTTCCTCTCCAGCAAATATGTCATGTTTGCTTTATCACACAAAAAACAAAATAAACATTCAATTATGAATCATGAACTGCTTCTCATCACTACATCATGGGCACGCTGGAGAAGACCCCACCCCCGCACTCACAAAAGTTGTCGAGCGTCTCCTTCATTCTCATGACATCGATGTCTGTCTGCACTTCAATGAAATTTCTCACAAAGGCATTAGCCAAGGAATTCTACACACACGCGCACACACACACACACATGCACACACACACGCACACACACAATTAAGATTTTGAAACAGCTCCTCGAACTAGTCAGAAGATATTTCGCTCGAGGGAAGCCCTGAGATGTTTTACCTTCAGCAATGGTAAAGTCTGCCCCAACATTTCGCTCGATTTCACGATGTACTTTGAGGCTTTGATCCAGTCGTCAGAGTGCCTCTGTAGGTTACTAAACTCTTGCAGGGTAGTGTTGGCCTGAATTAGAAGAAGAATAGAAATATATTTTCATTTGGCATGTAGAGACAAAATAATTGTTTGGACCTTTCAGAGTTTCAAAGTAGTATGTTGATATCTATTGCAATACCTTCTCCATGATTGTCCTGGTGATTGGTGTGTCTGGTGTGAAGAGGATTTTTCCCATCAACATTGGTTTGAGGAAGGCCCACGCAATGGCGCCCCCTGTGGTGTTGACCATGTCTAGGTACATGTTCATACAGTACGGAGCTACAAATGGAGAAGAATGTGAGACATTGTAGACTGCATAATAAATGCATTGGCAATAAAAGACTTATGTCTTCCCAACATACTGGCATTTCGTGGAATCTTGAACCTGTCAATCAACTTTTCCCTCTCGCTGCTGTCAAGGGATGATGGGTTGAAATTGGTAGAAAGTTTGGCGAGTCCAAAGATAGGCATGACACCGTATTTGCACATGGCACGAGTCATTGTGACAAATGTGGCTTTGTTGGAAAGTCTGGATCTCAAGGACCTTGTAACCTAGGGGGTGGGGAGGGACATGCATCAACCATGAATAATTGACAAGTACGTCGATTGATTTTAAAAATGATCTACACACTTCGCCAAACTCAGTGTAGGCGATCCGATTGAGTTCTCCCATAGAAAGTATGAAACTTTGCAGCTGATCAATGGTGGGAATGATTTGGTCCATCATGCCGATGATATTGCTGGCCATCTGGATCATAAGTCCCAACAAGCTCTGAAGTTCATCTGACAACACCATCTGAAAGCATGGACACGGAATTAGTGCGGTTCCACCGTATATTTTGTTTTAATGTTTCATCACTTTATACAGCAACTCCCTGCATCAAATTTGAACGTTTTTGAAAAATACATTTCTTAGTATGTTCTGCTGTATTCTAAAATGACATTTACATTCAGCAATTGTAGTGGAAAAATGATTCAATCTTTGGTTGAATTTAAATTCAAGTGAATTTCCAGATTGAGTCCAAGGAATGTGATTACATCAAGGTCCCAGTTTTATATTTTTCTTTCGAAAATCTTGACACTTTTTTTTTGTGCCACGAAAGACAGGACAGGTAAAAGAATTGCGACTGAACAGACTAAATCATGAAATGCCACATCTGAAGGATCGTCATGAACTAGTCTATACATTAAATCTGCATACATTGGCACAAATGTGTGATTTAAATGGAGATTTTCCATCTTCTTTTGACAGGTCGCAATATACTGTACTGGCAGGAGGGTGTTACGGTATGAATGCTGAGCATTTCAAGCATTCATATTAATAATATTCTAAAGTGAACTACAATTTAAGTTTAAATGGCACATACTAATTATCATCTCATTACAAAAACTGTGCCTTGTTGCTGGTGTGGATGCTAATTTAAAATGATGAATTAGGTCAAATGCATGGATAGAAATGGAAAAATGGTTACCGGGTGACTCTCAGCACTCATAAGGGCTTACAAATGTATCCGAGATTATTAGATCTCAGTGAATTGAAGATTTATGCGTTTTAATTCGTGCCAGATGTGTTCCTCATTATCCACGGGATTATAACGAATTGGACAAATCCAAGGCAACCCGCAATCATTAACGTGTCATTTCAGACATGATAAATGGTGATGTTCTAAAATGGGAGACGCTAGAATTCATGTTTTGTCGACTGTCATTCCTGTCATCGGACTTACTCGGAAGAGGAATTTTTCCATGCGTATATGGCGACTCATGAGCACAGCGAAGGTGTACCAGTCTTCACCGGACATGGAGCAGAAGGTTTGGAACAGAACTGCTTCTGGCTCTGTGATGGTCAGATGCCTTGGGGAATTGCAGTGACGCAGCTTCATCAACCACGAAAGGATCTGTGAATACACAGTAAAGATATATATCATCTCCAGACGACAAGATATATATTTTTGGGGTCAAGATGCATCTTTTCATGGACTTGACCTGATCTGATGATGGGGTACTGTGGCTTCTGCCCCACTAATAGAGTCCCTACTACTAACCTGTAAATTGTTGGTGGGAAACACTGTTTCCGTGAGCATCTGGAGAGCATGGGGATTGAAATTCAAGTGCTTCTGAACATCATGGACAAAAGCACTTTTATTCCGTAGCATCTCGCCAAACGTCATGTCCTCTGGGCAAATAAAGCAAAATAGCGTAAATGCCAACATTTCCATGTTGTTTCCCTTTGATACTAATTGTCGTAAGATCTTAGGGCATTCAGATAAGTCGGTCATTAAATAAAAAACGTAAACAAAATAAAGTCTATTTAGCTGACAAATTTATTTTGACAGCTTGTAGCTGTTACGTCATTACCACATTATGATTGAGTGCAATGTATTGATTCACATTGGGTAATCAAATTAAAACTTTCGAGATGTACAGCAGTTAAGTGCTTCACCTTGAGATGTGAAGTTGATATTGAGAGACCTCAGTCTGCTGATATCAAAGCCAAAACCTTGACTGAGGACAGATGGCCTAGAGCACACAAAAAACATAAACCCACATATGCATATTTAGACTTGATACTTTTTTAAAGTCAATGCAATGTTTTGACACGAAGAGATGTAAAATACACAAAGAAACCAAACGCTTTACCAATCGATGTCATCATTGTAGGTGCTGGGGTCTCCAATTAATGTCTGGAAGATGGCATCATGCAGATCTGTGGTGTTGACCAGCACACCCTCCAACAAGACCTGCAAGCCTGGTAGGAGGGTGTAACAGAAGTGACCAGGTTCCACGGAGAGAGCATCCAAGAAGCTACGGGCAAACTTCGTATTCTCCACTCTGCACACCTGAAAGGCACCAGCAAACAAGTCCCACAAAAAATCATCAGGGACTGTGTCTCTCACAAGTGCAAAAATCCCAACTCTACTTTGGAACCCCACTTTGAAACTTTAACGCTACTTTAAAATCTGTTCAAAACTAATCAACTATATAAACAAGGTTTGGACATTACTAGCTTTGTAAAAGCAAATGTGTTTTATTTTTTTTTTTGTAATTCTACATTCTGAGCTACTATTTTAACCTGAGATCTCAGTTGATCAAGTTGTTCTGCGAAAAGCGGATCACTCAGGTTGGTTTGGGAAAGATGAGAAGCTGTCTGGAAGACTTGCTGTAAATCCATCAAGTTCCCTATAATGAGGAAAAAAAGCAAATACATATATGATGAGAAAGATTAGAAAGCAGAAGAAAGAGAAAGGGGATCATTAAGTATTCAGGTCTTGTATGTGTGAAAAAGTGACACATAACGTTCCACTGGGGCTTCATTACAAGTCAGACTGTTGCTGGCAAGCGTTGTTAGGCAACATGCTGCAAATGATCTGCGTACATAAAGGCCGGGAAGGATGGGAACAGATGGGGTCAGTGGGACGTCAATGATGTCATGAATTCAAACAAATCTGATAACACCCTGGGCCAAACGATGCGACGACAGAATGTGTAATTAAAATGAAATGAGAAAATCTTGAATTTCATGGTGGTCAACACCTTGAGGCTTTTGTAATTAAAATGTGTGTGTGCAACAATGTGACAGTCTAATGCTGAATCTGGTGAGTGTAAACAAAAATGAGAAAAAAGGTACGTATGGGAGGATGTGAAGTAGGTTGACAATTGAAATGCTACTTTATTTGCAGAGCTTTTTTTTTTTTTTTACAAGTTCGGTGGATCATTTTGACAGAGGATGTGAGACTCAATGTTACCTTGAGATTCACTGGCAAGCGCTCTGGTCATATTTTTAAGCAGAGCAGAAAATGGAAAGCTCTCTGGCAGCATTTCAGCAGCATCCCTCAAGAGAGCCAATGATGACCTAGCAAGATAAGACACTGAATTGTAGTACAGTACTTGCAATTTAACATACTGGGGCAACTTTTTCCATTTTTAACTATCTAGAAGGCACAATTGTACTCACGTCAGAGTGTGACTGGGGAGAGTTGCAAACGAGAGGACCTCAAGTGCGGCATTAATAGTCTTGTCGTGTGAGCCATTTGAAGCCCACGCCATGTTCCTTGTGGACTGCTTCACGATAGTTTTCAAATCAGGATTGGAAAAGAACATGTGAGCTGTCTCCATAATTTCCTCTAGAGAAGGGACCGCCATGGATCTGAACATCGCTAAGTAGTCAATGGACAGGAAGTCTCGGAAGTCATTCACAATGTCCATCAGCGGCATCATCGGTGGCATCATCGGGGCGTCTCGTTTGTGTCGGCTACCCCTAAGCGGATGGTGTACCAAAAGGCCGCTGCTTAACAACTGCCTCAGCATAGCAAAAATGTTTTCAGCAAACTCCTCAAAAACATCCACGATCTCCGGCATGTCCACGCCCATCTGCGTCAGGGTGGACAATAAAGGCCTGAGGAGTTGGGATATCTTGGGCAGAGCCTGGGTCAGAAGATCTAGTCCAGATTCGTTTGAAGTCGCTAACAATGAAGACAGTTCAACCACCTTCTGCATGAGTGCTTTAGCGCCATTGGAGGCCAGAAATTGTCCCAGGCCTTGGTAAACCATGGCCTCATCCCCGAATACCTTCATGTTGGTCATGGCTTCAATGGCATCACTTATCATGTCAAGGAAGGATCCGTCGCTGAACCCAGACAAGTCACCCTCCACCATTGAGAAGATATTACTCAAGGTGATGTTTGCACAGGAGAGGACTATCGCCGCTGCCTCAGTGAAGACAACCTCAGATGAGTTGGTGTCGTAATTGAGGTGGTAGTTGTTCAGAATGTGTCTCAGTGCTTCCTCCAAAGCATCTACGCATGGCTCCAGCATGGGTGCCACTTTAAGCAACTCATCCGACAACACTTCAACAGCGAATAAACTGTGGAGCACAAAAGTTCCGTATCAAGAAATCTCATTGTAGGCTTCACTTATAGCCTCATATATAAAACTCATAAGAAAGCCTGGGAAAAAAGGATTGTAATGTCTGTGAGGAAGCAGCTCAAGGGGCAACTGGGGATTCTTTTGAAGACCGAGATATTTCTTTTCTTTAATTTCAAAGATTATTAGTGTCCTTTCAGCCAAAGTAATACTTTCTTTATCATTAATATTCACACAGTTGCTGGTTTTCCATTCCTGTCCCTGTTAGTAGTATTAAAAAAGAATATTTCCACTGTGATCCCTAATCTTCTGATCTTTACCTCTTTTAATCTGACCCTGCTGTTTTTTTCCTGCACAGTATTTTATTTTTTATTTTATTTTATCATATTCAATATTTTTCCATGCTTCATATGTAAGAACACATATAATATCAGACTTGCATTAGTACTTGTACTTTTACCCAAGTCATTTTTCAAGCATCCACCCTACTTAAGTACTACTGAGAGAGAAGGTAACCTGCCATATGGTGAGTGCAGTCACCTGTTTTGCAGCTGTATGTTTTGAAGCTGCATGTACCAGTGAAGCTGAGCACTATGGCTTAACGGCTGGCCAAGCAACTCCGAGAACTGGCTGGAGACATTCATGATGATCTGTTCCATCACGTGTGATTGGTTTCTGCTGGCTTGATACAGAGATTTTGTAGCATTGACAATCCGGGCAGCAGCATCACCAGCAGTGATTGTTTCCGAATCCATGTGCTGAAGGGAAAATGTTCAACAGTAAAATGTTCTGTGTGTCAACATTGCCACCAAATGGTAAAAATGTGACCAGCACTGGAATTTGTGATGTCACGGGGACACGTTCAATGTATGACTCTTATGATCTAACTTTCTGATATAGGCAAATCAATTTTTGTTGTCTGTACTCACACTTGTGTTGAGGTGGGGGCAGATATAATGACTATCAGCATAAATCTCTAGAACAGGCTGCAGACTGATGTTGCACCACATTTCAATGACGCCGTGGCTTAAATTGGCTGCGACCCTGATGGGCTCCCACAGTTTCACAGCTTCATCGCATTCCAAAGTTCCATTTGCCTGAAAGAGACGTCATCAAAATACGACAATAACAATCACCTTCCTTGTTTTCTTGGACGGTATTGTCTTTTATCACATTCCTTTGAGGAAACCAGTTCAGTTAGCGAGACTGTGACAAACACAATGATGGACACATGATAATGTCTTTCCGTGCATCTACACAATGTAAATTCCACAAGGCTCACACAGGTATCAGCAATTCTTATCACTGGACACCCACACAGAGAATGAATACAAAAGGTTCTCATGACAGGCGTGTCCTGAATAGTGACACGCTAAAACACCCTGAAATGGGAAATAAGAGATTTGTTTTTCAATGCATTATATATCTTCATTTAGATTAGTGGTTATTTGGCATAATTGTGATATGCTAGCGAGCTATGCAGGAGAACCCGACAATCTATCTTCCTTTGAATTTTCATGATATTGAAGCCTTATTTGGCATAATTGTGATATGCTAGCGAGCTATGCAGGAGAACCCGACAATCTATCTTCCTTTGAATTTTCATGATATTGAAGCCTTATTTTATACATTTTTTTCGGGGTTTAAATTTGGCAGGGTTGTTAACCTGTACTGTCAAACTTAGAAGAAACATCAACTTTCAAGCATACCTTTTGTAAAAAACAGAATTTAAAAAAAGAAGCCCTTATAAATTAGACCCAGTCACTAAAAAGACAGTATGCAGTTGATCATGAAGTCTCTGACAGCCTAAGCGAGTGACTCAGCATAGGTTACCTGCTCAGCAGCCAGCAGTGTTTGTTGTATGGCAGGCTGGATTCTTTCCGAGATCTCCGACAAGTTCAAATAACTTCCATTTGCAGACTGTACAATTTCTCTCATCAGGGTCAACACAGGCTTTGCGAGGCTTAGGAGCATCACTGTAGAAAAGGACAACATTAAAAGCTTGACCAGTCAGACTCTTTGGAAACTATGAGACAAATTGTGAAACCTGCAAAATGCAACCTGCAAACAAATTATTACATGATTGCGAATGTATTAATTTTATTGTGTTTTTAACCTATCAAATGCTTAATACTGAGCGGTATACTCACTTTTCTGTGCTTGCTGCGTGTTTACCATACATGCTATGATTTTTTCAAAATAGGGGATAACGGCCGTGACATTGTCCCATTGCTGCGTTTCACTGATTGTTGTCAGTACAATCCCCAACATCTTTTTAAGCCTGTTCCAAAACAGAAAGTTCAGATTCACAATCCTCTAATCATGAACGTTCTTTGCGTGATGAATCTTACATGTGCCACGTCTCTTGATCAGCCTGGCCTGTCAAAATCTGTTGAAGCACCGAACCGAGATGGGATAAGGTCTCCACAGATGGAGACATATTCAATCCTGGTCCATTTGTAAAAATCTGCCATATCTGCTCAGAAAATTAGGACAAGTGGTACAAAACATGGTTTGTATGAATTTGTTCGAATTCGGTTCTAAAGTGCTATCGCCTGTGACAATCTGTTAGAACAAACTTGATTGAAAAAATTCAGATGGTATCAACACATTTCACCTTGTGATCACCTTCTTTGTATTCATGTCCATCATGATCTAACACCAAATCTGTCTGACATGCATGCATGACGTGCCATTTGAAATCGTACCTGGTTAAAAATCCCCATCAGAATTTGTGTCGTTTGATTTTCTAGGCTGACGTTGCCTGAAGTCACACATATGAAAATGTGGTTAACACAAATAGCAGAGCTGATCAAACACAGTCTCAAAAGAGAAAGTTTGTGAGAGTTGAACTACATTTTTTTAAGAACATAACATCCACAATTCCAGAGTTAAGACTGAGACTGATTTACCTTGGCTTGAGTCCAAGATGAGATGAGTGACATTTATGGCGACAGAAACATAGTATCGAGCTGTGCTGTTTGGTGGCAGGAAGCTCCGAATCGTCTTCAACTGGTTCAAAATGCTTTTAAAAAAATCAAATAATATTCCCATTATACACAGTTATAGCACTGTAAAGAAATTTGTTGCATGGCTTGCATTTTCATTGGTCAGAGAGACAGTGAATTAAATTTACCTTTTGCTAACTAAAACATGCTAATATTCCAGAAAAGTATTTATTGCTTACCGTATTTTCCGCACTATAAGGCGCACCGGATTATATGGCGCACCTTCAATGAATGGCCCATTTTAAAACTTTGTCCATATATAAGGCGCACCGGATTATAAGGAGCACCTTCAATGAATGGCCCATTTTAAAACTTTGTTCATTTATAAGATATATACATTTGGCCCGCGGGCCGGACTTTGGACACGCCTGCTGTAGTGGCTCACTATTGGTCCATATATAAGGCGCACCTGATTATAAGGCGCACTATCGGCTTTTGAGAAAATTGGAGGACTTTAGGTGCTTCTTAATGTGCGGAAAATACGGTAGCATCTTCCAGAAACTGGCATTCATACTGAAATACTTCAAAAGCGTCAAAACTGCCACTCACATGATGTTCCAGTTGTCTGGTCCATAAGCGACGGTGATCGTCTCAAAATAATTGGTGAGTATTTTGAGGACAGGTAGCATGTAAACAGCAAACTCTTCTGGCACCAGCTGTTGAACAGCCATTTGTGTTCTATTGAGGATGTCCAGGGTGAGGTTGAGTGATGTGGGAAAACTCAAGTTCTGCTCGACAAAGAGCACCACAGTATTGTGAATAATTTCCTGAATGTTTTCCTGCGCAGACTGTGGCAGCGGGGTCTCGTCTTGGGTCAGAATTTGCAAGAAACTTTGGACGGCTTCCATGATGGGTTCCAGAATTTGTGTTATTTGATTTTCTAAGCTGACGTTGCCTGAAGTCACACATACGAAAATGAGGTTAACACAAATAGCAGAGCTGATCAAACACACTCTTAAAAGAGAAAATTTGTGAGAGTTGAACTAGATTTTTTTGAGAACAGAGCACATCCATTTCAAAGTTAAGATTTAGACTGATTTACCTTGGCTTGAGTCCAAGATGACATAAGTGATATTGATGGCCACAGAAACATAGTACTGAGCTGTGCTGTTTGGTGGCAGGAAGCTCCGAATCAGCTTCAATTGGTTCAAAATGCTTTAAAGAAATAAAATAAAATAAATATTCCCATTATAAACAGTTAGAGCATTGTAAAGAAATTTGTTGCATTTCTTGTATTTTCATTTGTCAGAGAGACAGTGAATTAAATTTAGCTTTTGTTAACTAAAACATGCTAGTATGCCAGAAAAATATTTATTGGTTAGTATCTTCCAGAAACTTGCATTCATACTGAAATATTTCAAAAGCGTCAAAACAGCCACTCACAGGATGTTCCAGTTGTCTGGTCCATAAGCGACGGTGATCGTCTCAAAATAATTGGTGAATACTTTGAGGACAGGTAGCAAGTAGACAGCAAACTCTTCTGGCACCAGCTGCTGAACAGCCATTTCTGTTCGATTGAGGATGTCCAGGGTGAGGTTGAGAGATGTGGAAAAAGTCAAGTTCTGTTCGACAAAGAGCACCACGGTATTGCGAATAATTTCCTGGATGTTTTCCTGCGCAGACTGTGGCAGTGGGGCCGTATCTTGGTTCAGAATTTGAAAGAGACTTTGGACTGCCTCCATGATGGCAGCAAACAGGTGGTCAAACTGTTGCTCTCCTGGATGCTCCAGCACCATAATAGCTTTGCTCAAGGACTGGGTGATATTGCTGATGATGGTGAGGTACGCCTGCTGTTCTACAGAGAGATAGCTAACCATCGACTGTAAGAGGAGGTGAAGGTCTTTTACAGGTGTGGAAGCATTTATGGAAGAGTTTCCCCAATGGAGCATACTGTTGAAGACTGCTGTGACATTGGGTTCCTCCATCCAGTCATGGATAAGATCAAGGTAGAGTTGAATTTGTTGCTCAATTTCATGTAGCATGGTTGAGTTGATGAATGGAACCGAGGTAAAAATTTGAAAATTCTCATCCTGGACTTGAATGTCAACGATTATGTAGTTCAGAATTTGCTGCAGAATCGCCACAGTTGCTTGGCCGATTTTTCTCACGTCCGCACCGTCTGTCGGGTCCTGAAAGTGGTCAATCTGGTTGTTGATAAACAAAGTTAAATTTGTCTGGGCTATTTGCAAGGTCACTTGTAATTGTGTGAGACGATAGAACGGGTGAAGAAGTTCTGAGACAAAGCTGGTGCTTGTCACATTTTCCAACCGTTGCAAATACCACTGCATGATTTGCAAGTATGCAATGGTGACTTCCTCGGAGTATGGCACCGACATGGCCTCGAGAATGAGGTTCAAGGGTTCTGGGTTAGCGGCTACTTTCAATAAACCTTCCATCACTTGAATTTCCTTCAGGATCTCTGGAGTACTCAGATTGTTCATCTGGAGGTTCATCTTAATATTGTTCAGCGTGTCATTAAGAACATGTATGATGGGCATTTGTGCGTTGGAGGTAAAATTGACTTGAATGAGCTCACTTGTGGTTTTATTGACAATTAATGGGACAAGGGAGATGATGGTTGTGTGATTCTGCAGAGTAGGTATGTTTGCCAGGAAATTGCTGGCCTTGTCTATTAATCCCATAACACACTGGGCTGTCACGGATGCGTTGTGCTGTAATTCAAAGCATTTTGGAACATTGGCTATCTCCATTATATTTACTAACAGCTCATTAACATTGGCGGCTCCAGCAAGGTGAGAGATGTAGTTTAGTTCTTCTAGGGTAAGGTTGGACTGTCTCAGAGCATCCTGGATATGAGGGATTGTAATAATTGGCATGGCTATAACCAGTTGGATGAAATGAAGTGTCTGATTGAAGGCGTTGACGTAGACAGTATCATTCGGAGACAACATGAGTGAAAAGAAAGCGGATGTGACGTCTTCATATAAGTATTCCCCACTCTCCAGAAACTTGTTGGTTATGTTGATGGTGACGTTAGCATCGGCTGAGAGCGTCAAGTTGACGATTTCGTCCAGAAATGTAAAGAATTCAGAAATTCCAGATGAACAGTTCTGTTCTGAAGCGCATAAAGACAAGTGGTACTGCAATGCTTTGAAATCTTGATAGTATAAATCAGCTGGCTCTTGGAATTCTGGTGGTAAGAAAGGAAGAATTTTTTCTATCACCAGATCCAGGGCAGCTTCTGGGCCAATCTGAGTGAGGTTGTCAAGGCTCTCGGGGGTGAGGAGGTTGATAAGGTCAGTGGAGACTTGGTGGAGGTCAGTAACTTCAGCTGTGCTCAGTTGTCCGTTTGGCAACAAGGTTTGTTGGATTCGTTGCAGTTTGAGTAGGGATGCAACACATTCTTGAAGTTGGTGGATGTATGAAAGAATTAAATTGCTTGGGTCACCATTTGGTGAATCAACCACTTCCTTGAGGAGCTCCATAGCACGAAGAATGGCCTCTACAATTCCAGATGAGGTTTGGTTGGTGAACGGCTTTAAGGCGTCTTGGACATGAGCAGCTTTCTCTCGATCGAAGTAGTTGGAGTAGGTAAGCAGGGTGTTGCCCATCACATAGGAGAGGGACATTGTGAGGTTCCCCTCCGAGGAAAGGAACTGCATTATCAACCGCTCCAGTTCAGGCATCGTTGGATCCGTCTCATTGAAGGTAAAAATGTGCTGGTTGCCTCGACCGAGCTTCACAGCTGCATCAATAATGCTGGAGGCATTGACTGAGCCGTTGCCAAAGAGCAGAGGCAGAAGTGGTGACAGACCTGTGCACTCAAACAGTTCGCTAACGATGGGAACCATGACTTCGGGGTCGACGATGTTTTCATCTGAGAGTGTGGTGACGGTCCGGGTAAAATTGTCCAGTTTGTTCATTAAGTTGATCAGGTAAGCTGAGAGGGCATCTCCACCTTTAATTTCTTGTGTTAAATATGAAGCAGTCATATTTTCAATGAGGTCTCCATACAAGTTTTGTAATAGAGTGACAGTCGCTTTGAGGTAACTACAAAGGGTCGAGAAAAAACAAAAGGGACAGAACTATAGTTAGACTTGTTGAACTGGTGCGTTCAGATATTCATTCAGAAATGTTGCCACTTACTTAACCAGGATGTCTTGGCTTGGCGACATTATAGCCCGAAAGAGACCTTCAACAAATGTATCCCAACTCAAATGGGCATCACAATAAATATTGAGGGTGTCCATATCAAGAGAACCTAAAGGTCATATTTCAAAACAAAAAGCAAATGTTGAAATGATAAAAAAAGTTTCCGTCCTATTTCTTGTTTCTTAATAACAGAATGCATTGAGTAATAGCAAAGTGACTCACAGTTTGCTGGTTGAATCATGGCACCGTAGTCTACATAGTTAAAGACCCAGTAAACCATAATGAAGTAGCTTTTCATCTCAGGCCACTGTGGACTCTTCTCAATCTTTTCTCCCAAATTGACCAAGAAAACAAAAACACTGAAAAAGCAAAGAAAGAAATGATCTGCTGCTTTTCATTCAATGCATACAAGCAATGTTACTCAAATTCTGGATGCACTTTCTCCAGACCTTTGTTGAAGAGTCTCCGTAAGATCCGAGCTGTTTCCCGGTAACCAATTTAACGCATAATCCGGCCCCAGCTCTGAGGACAACCTGTGCAGGAACGCTCCGAATTCCAGGGAGCTGTTATACAATTGATGCCACTCGGAGAGAATCATAGAAAGAGTAACATTGAAGTCTTTTTCTTCATCCCTCAGAGCGTTGTATAGCTCTTTTCCCTATGAACGACAGCATACCAATATATTTTTTGCAACTTTTGCTTTAGTTGAAAGAACCAAAAATTTCCAAACTTACTTTTTCAATCAGTGGCATCCACTTCATCAGAAGAAGATTCTCAAGTGTTATGGAGTTCTCGCAGATAATTGATTTCCACACTTCAAATTTAATGGTCTCAGTAGACAACAGCCACTGGAAGGGTCCCAGTGCATCCTCACATGTCACATTTGGTGATGCCAGACTCTGTAGAAGCAAAATCATGATGATTTTGATGATTTCTGTTTAATTGAGCTACACCCGTGTAGATTTTGTGCTCTGGACAGCAAAGTGTTGATAAAACCAAACACCACAAATTTCTGAAACCATACCTTCATTATGACTTGAGTGACGCTATTAAGGATCTGGCTGATCCAAACACTTGCTTGACTTTGATTTGTAAGCAAGGTTTGATAAATGTTTTGGAGTCGAGCAGAATCTTTCAAGGTATTGTCCATCATTTCTGCAAAGTTAAAAAATAATACAGGCAGGAAAAGTTTAAATTCAAAGTATACTGTGATGTCAGGTTACAGAATAATACTTTAAACAATGACCCTTGGATCACACCCACGTACTGTATGTGCTATTTACTTTTGTGTAAAAGCTCAATGGGGGATGTGATGTGTTCTTTTTGAGCGAGTATTGAGTATCTCGCAAGTACGTAAACCCTTTGAGTTACTCTTATCTAAGAAATCCATCAGCAGTCTCTTGAGAAAGGGTGTGAGCATGCTCTATTTACCTTTCAGTTAAATACTACCGGTACTTCAATAGAGAGAACAATAGAGGCCTTGCGTGACACGAATATATGACTTTCTTCCGACTCTAAACTCTTGTGAAATATTTATTTCTAGCGTTTACTTGTATAGGTTGAAAATTTTAAAAGGAAAGGTGGACATTTTTGTGATTTTTTTTAATGTTGTATGCCGTAAAATTGCTACTCTAGTGCAATTCTTCTATTTTTTTTTCCTCTATTTTTTTGCCAGGCACTAAAATGAGATTATAACACGAAACCTAATTAATGCTTCTTGCATATATGACAGGATCACTGTTTGCCTGTTGTTTTTTTACCTTCAACGGTAGCTATTGAGAGACTTGTTAATTCCATGGACTTGAAGCCAACGCCGAGGGTCTGCTGAACAATCATGTCCACGTCAGGATGAATCTCACTCAACTTCAGCACCACTTCACCGACTGTCAAAAATCTGCCAAGCGTAAAGCATCCTTAAAATCTTGTCTGGGAAACACAGTAGCTCTCTAAAAATGAGCTAGTCTAACAAATTGTGTGTTAAAGTTTGTATGAACAGAAAATATGGTACGTACAGCTCCTCCTCAATTTTTCGTGGTTGTGTATCTATTTTATGCCAGGGTCTTGAGATGTTGGACCCTCCGTTGTTGCCTGTGAGATTGTGGAGCAGCCCTTTGAAAAATGAAACATCATGGGAAGCGACGTGCTTACTCCAAGCCAGTAAAGCCTGTTTGAAAAGGTTCAGGGGACAAGAACATTTAAAATTTGCTTAAGACATTGTTTTTTATTTCAATATTTCTGAAGAAAATGCATATTATGATGTCATTTGTTTAAATTTGTGAGCACACGTCTTTGCACTCACTGGGGAGTACGACTCTATAATAATAAATCCTATCTATTTTCTCAAATTTATTTTGCATTGGTCTCAATCAAAAATAGAATCCAGAAGAGTGTTTTCTAAGGTAGTTGACACTATGAACGTAGCCTACCTGCTGAGCGACCTTGCCGGGACTTATGTAGTCTAGAATCGTGTCCACTGCACCAGACATGCAGATGGCTGTGAGCCACATGGGGTTACTACTGTTGTCACAAATGTAGTCTTCCAGAATGTCTCCATCTAATGTCAAAAACAAAACCTGAGGAAGAGAAAACAGTCAGACTGAATGCATGCATATTTGTTTTTATACTGACATTCATTAATGTGCATTGGCCCTATTCAAATAAATGAACGAATAAATAAATAAATAAATAAATAAATAAATAAATAAATAAATAAATAAATAAATAAATAAATGAATAAATACATTGGGGAGAGAATATTACACAGACAACACCTGATTGCGTAATCTGATAACAGAAAAGCTAATACAAGCAAAAGACTACGCGTACATAAAATGTTCCTTCTGCTTCTAGTAAAGTGAAAAGCACTTTAAACATGAGGCCACCTGGATTAGTTTTGAATAAAAACAGAAAAATAGTTTTTCCACACTCCATAACAAACCTGGGTAAGTGGTATCCGGATAGCTCGTAAAACCGGTTCAGCCATTACACTGACTGAGTCATTGTTCAGGATTACAATGTCTCCGAGGGAGATGGATACGTCTAAAGAGAGGCAAACAATAGATTTACATTACACATGAATGCTATCGTACGGTAATTTCAACACGGGTATGTCAAAGTGCAACGCTATTATATTCTAGAAGGCATTCTATTCTATTCTATTGCTTCATACGTCTTAAATACACATGCTTAGTTACCATTGCCAGGCCACTTTTGAGCATAGCGGATAATGTCGATGCCTCCAGCAATTAACGGGTGCAGTCCAAAGATTGACTCTGCAGTTTCAGGGAAATTGCTCTGGATAACATGCTGAATGCTATGAAAAGAAGAAAAATAGAGCAGTAAGGCAACTGTGACAAACAGCCAAACAACTCAAAGCACCTCACCCCTGTATGTTGGTGAGAAGAACGGCTGAGGTGTCCAACATTTGTTCAAGTGATCCAGCAGAGTAGAGCTCGGGAATAGCTAGAAGGCTCTCCCATAAGGAACTCTCATTCTGCATCTCTTCAAACACCAACATCACAGCCCCGAAGAGCTTTGCCAGCTCGTCGGGTTGAGTTAGCATTTCCTCTTTGAGGAGCTTTGAATCACAGAATAAGAATAAGAATCAGAAACCAATTTGCGTGCTGATAACCAACTTATTGGCACACACACATGCACACACACCTGGTTGAGTATCTGCAGAAAAACCTCGAAGACAGTACTGTTTGAGTGGCAAAAGTTGATTGTTGCATTGCTGATGGGACCGGGTGAGCTTGCGTTGATGGCCGTCAGACTTATGGCACAGATGGGCCGCTTCAACAGGTTTATTGCTTCCATCATTTTGTGCACGCCGTCCTAGAAGGGATTTCACAGTCCTCGTCAGACAATCAACTTCATACTACTGTATTTTCCGCACTATAAGGCGCACCGGATTATAAGGCGCACCTTCAATGAATGGGCCCTTTTGAAACTTTGTCCATATATAAAGTGCACCGGATTATAAGGCGCACCTTCAATGAATGGCCCATTTTAAAATTTCGCCCATATATAAGATATATACATTTGGCCCGCGGGCCGGGCTTTGGACACACCTGCTGTAGTGGCTTAATATTGGTCCATATATAAGGCGCACCTGATTATAAGGCGCACTTTTGAGAAAATTTGAGGTTTTTAGGTTCGCCTTATAGTGCGGAAAATACGGTACTCCATATTTAGCACAACTATTGCGACATTGCTTTCGTTTTTTTATACCCAACCAACATAATGGATGAGTTTAGTTGGACTTCCCCTTGTTCACGCCCTACGTTACGTTCCTGCAGTACCTGGTTGCTAATAAACGTTGAATTGTTGGTGTGGGTGGCGGTGGCATTGTGGTTTTTTAGATCGGCTGTCACTGTAACAAAAGAGAACAAACAATTAGAGTAAGGACTGTGCTGATTATTATGGTTACGATGATGCTAAATTGTTAATCCCTCATTGGTTATGGAACAATGAACATATAAAAACAAAGGATGATTGTGTCTACAAACGTGACAAGTGAAAGCGTAAAATTCCAGAAGAAACTTACTCAATATTTCTTTCAAGTTGAAAAGCGGTAAGTCCAGACTGGAGTCGTTTGGGAACGTGTAAAAGTCACCACCTTGAATCATCTTTGCCAAGAGAGAAGCCGTCGCCGACGACCTATTAAAAGCACAACATTAGGCAACTGTGGCTTTCTCTTTGAAACATTTGCCTTGTATTTTTGAAAATGATAAAAACAGACATAATAGTAAGATTTTGATGATAGTGCCTACAAGAGGTAGACATACAAACTTTAATATTTTCACAAAACGAAACTAATACAAAACAAGATGGTAGCTTATCTCCCAGTTACAAACCGTGTGACAGAAAAATAAATTAGCGTGAGTAAAAAGTTAAAATTTTTATGTAATGTAATGGGAATACCTTGTATTATGAGTGGATCTTTTTGTCAACTTTGATGGGGTCACCAGACGTGACATGTTGCGACATCTGCTATCTGAGTTGCACATGACGGTCTGCAAAAATGGGAAAAAGCCGGTGCTGGGCAGATTCCGGGGTGACACATAGCCTAGAAAACCAGACAGACCAGACATATCTCACACCCCTTAAATAACTGTAATGTTCCATTGTATGAAAAAAAATGCGGGCAAACTGGCTCAATGAACTTTGAACATTAAAAACATTCGTCATTGTTTGTTTTTTCAAAGCTTGGGCAGTGCCAAAAACGTCTGTCAATCAAGTTTGTTTCCGCAACAAAATTCTTCCTGTTGAGATTGGCGGGATTCGTGGACCACATCGGGACGAATGTTTAAATGCTTAAATAACGGATGCGTAACTTTTGTTTGACGTATGTCAGTTTTACAATTCAGAATAAACATTTGAAACTATTTTTGGCAAACGGTTGCACCTTTAGCAATTATCCATTCATTTGGGTTTGTACCAGTTGTCAAAATTGGGAGTGGACCTGCCATGAAAAGTTTGGCATCCTGACATAGACCAAAAAAACACAAGCAGTATAAAGACTGTTGATCCACTGCATTTTGAACTTCGGAAACCATCCTCATACAACAGCTACAAGACTGTTTTTGGTTATAACAATACCGTGTTTACACTCCTTTTCAAATGTCCTCAGTGCCTGTCAAAAATAAAGGTATAATGTCCGACTCACTCAGTTGGGGGTAAACTATAAATATGAATACAGGTATAGTTAAACCATCCCACTGAAAGTTAATATGATTTAATCCCTTTTTTATAAAGTACCCAAACAATTTCTCGACGCTCGTCTAAGGAATTGTCATGTGTTTGAGAATGAATAGAATAATTTAATTACATTACATTTTCTTGCAGCCTAACAAAAAATGGTTGTGGCGTGATTGTTCCAAGCCGATTAATCTGCATAGCAATACAAGTCAATATGTTATTAAACGGAAAATTAGGAGAATTCATACAGCTAAATTTGTCACAAGTTATGTCTTGCGCAGTTCGGTCAAATTGCATCATAAAAGTCACAAGGTGGAAAATTAAGTGTGTGAGAAACACCTACATGGACTCTTCCAGAACACCTTTAACCTTGGTTGACTTAAGTTTGTTGACTTGATAAATAGGAGGAAAATATGTGGTTCAAAGGTTGGTTGCTGAGGACTTGTGATGTTTGAGGAATTATCCTTTTATTTACTCTCATTGTGAAAAGGTAATGCTCCAAATTGTAAAGCTGTAAACAACATTGAGATAACAAAACATGGGTCATTTTAATTGCTATTAAAATAATAATTTAATAATACTAATATCATTATTATTATTATTATTAATAATCTTTATTGTTAGATAAATCTAATGGTTAAAATAAAATAAGAAAAATGTGTGGGAAATTACACTTACTTAAATACACACAGTGTTATTTTTTCACTATTTGGAGTTCACTAAAAAATTGACATTTTGAGTTCATGCTTGTTATAGACTTTATATATTTATGCTCAAGGAGATATTTGACAAAACAATTTATTTCAAATGATTTTTATTATTTTGTGTTTATTTCCAGTCAGTGTGACTTTAATGTATTTCTGTATTTTTAAATTAGTATTTATTTCCAATTGGGACTGCAATCAGAAACAACCTCACAGGTTAGACTGGTATATCAGGTAAAAGTTTTGATTTCCTAGTAAAGTACTTTTTCTGTTGTGTTCCTTGTTATCTTATTCCGCCTACATAGTTTATTGCCGTTGAATGATTGTCTTTTATGATGACTCATTTGTAAATATAAAAATTAAGAAGACTTAACCCGGATCTTTTCACTTACATGGCTCACGAAGCTGTGGTGGGTAATAATCTCGGGTCACAGCAACAATGATAAAGATGATCAGAGGCCAGATGATCAGAGTCAGCGACCAGACCTATAAAACACCAGATCAATTCCATAAATCCCCTTCAATTGCTCCCCTGACTTTCTTAGAATAAACGTTACACTCACTGGATTTCGGATTATATTCAGCCCATTTTTCCAAAGAAGAAGCTTGACTTGCTGGAAGAAGCCCATCTTTGGGCCAGGCTGTAATGGAGACAAAATTTCTTAAAATATGTTATGTTTGTATATGTTTTTGAAAATTATGTTTTTGAAGCATATTTTGTATGTTGACTTTCTACATGGACAAATGTATATTGATTGTATTTGTAAAGACATGTAAATTACTTATCCAATACTATATAATTTCTTATTACAAATAATGTATCTTTGTTGATCTATCTATCACAGTGTTTCCACCAATTGCCATTCAATCAAGTGAAAAATAATAATAATCACAGCTCTGTGTTAAAATAAGCAATTATTTCACATTGAATAAGAACATTTGCAAGTTGATAGAGACAAGTTCATCATTATTTGATGATACGTTTTGTAACATTTGTATTTGTTGGTGTGCTCGGCTCAATAAAATTTGGGAAACTGTAATTCACGAAATGTGCCTGTATCAAGTAACTAAACGGCGTTATATATATATGTGTATATATATATATATATATATATATATATATATATATATATATATATATATATATATATATATATATATATATATATATATATATATATATATATATATTAGTCGTAGCAGCAATTATACACAAAGGTAGAAATAATCATTAACAAGTCTAAAATTTGCATTGATGCAAAGATAATCATCCCCTTCCTAAAAATAACGGACCGAAGTCATTTTTCCTTTAAAAAGAACACAAAAAACTGAAACAATTATTGATTATATTGTATTTTAACCTAATAAACTAATTGAATCAAGATGTCATGATACGGTAACACTCACCTGTTTGTTCTGCAAATGATCTTTTTTTTTCCTTTTCTATTCGTGGCGTAAGAAAAAAATAATACTCGAAGACCTCGCGCACAACGACCTCTTTAATTAAGTCAAAACACGACGCGCTTATTCTTCTTAGAAAGAAAAAAAAACAACCATTTTAGACTTTGGCTTTGATTCGGCGAGCTCACTCATCCCGTGGACGTAACTGTTGAATCTCCACCTGCTCACCTAACACTCCCGTCTCCAACACTGGAGTGGACCAATCACGAGCGCGCATTCTTGCCTCTAACAGTAGATAGTTGCGCAACGCCTCAGTCTGCATCTCTTTCACCTTTCACCTATTGTTTGCAAATACACAAATACTGTGCTTCATAGCACGAGCGCTTGTCCATGTTTATTTTGTGTTAGTGAACTTTTACGGAAGAGGAGTGGATTAGGGCCAGTGGAAAAAAAAAAAGGGGGGTGTGACATGATTTTTTTGGTGGGAATTCTCACTTTAAAGTCAGAATTCTGAGGAAAAAAAGTCAGAATCCTGTCACTTCCCCTTTTTTCTTCTTCACTGGCCCTAATCCTCTTCTGTAATGTAAGATCTTTTCTATGTACATTTGAAATTTAAATAAAGATACTCGTACATTGACTCTGTACATTGACTCAATAAAAAAAATAAAAAAAATGAAACGGTTTGTCCTGATTTTTTTAATCCCAGATGTCATTTAAAGAGGGGTAGACTTTGTAAACTGAAACTACTTTTTTTCTCATGCTCAACAAGACAGGGGAAACAATTCAAATTAGTTAGGGTTAGGGTTAGTTATTCTGTGAAATCTTCACACATAAAGAGGAAACAGTGAACATTACACAATAGCTGCATAATGGGTTTATTTTTGCATGGTGGAAGTGGGTGAACCAAAGGGAGAGGTGTAAAAACTATTCTTGTTTCTCTAGATCACGTGTACCAATGCATACAGGTTGGTGAAAAGGAAATCATAAAGTCATTTTGCATGCTCATTGTCACGTCCACACCTTTGACATACCAACCAGACGTAACCTGGAATGCCATACACAACCAGCAAGATTCTAATTCCCAGACTGTGAAATTCAATTTGGAAAATGTTATGACCAGTGGCGTGTGCTGATCAGCTTGCAAATGACACATGTCCCCTCCACCCGCACACACACACACACACACACACACACACACACACACAAATAAATAAAATAAAAACGGTGAGCCGTGATTTGTCATCTCATGTCATTTTCAGTCGACAGCAAGTGGCAAAACGACTTGTAGTGCTTTACACTCACAGTATTGCCCTCTCTGTGTAGAACATATTCCAAGCATTACCTGCTTCAGTAAAATTGTAAAAACCCACGAGTTATTGTGCAAGGATGAGTAACAAGTGAGAGTGGATCTTTTCAATTGGAAAACGCAATCGAATGTGCAAGATTAAGGCAGAAATACTGGTGTCCGCCACAAAAAAACATATCCAAAATGTCAAATTCCACTTATTTAAAAACACTGATTCAAATCCTCTACAAAAAAAAACCCGAAGATGTTTTCCACCAGTACCAATGATATGAGTAATTAATGATAGAAAAATATCACACCAATTGAAATCTGTCTTCAACTATTATGCAAATGAGACTGTTTGGCAGAACAATTGGCTCTTGGGGTTAATCCAGGTCAGTCACTCCTTGGCATAAAAAAGTACAAGACAAAAAAAAACAAGAGTTCAAATACTGTACTATGTCCTTGATTGACATTGGCTTTGGCACTTGTGTAAAGTAGCAAAATTCAAAGGTGCCATCAGTAAACAATTTTCCAGTGTGTAGGTTGTTCACACTCTTTCTCGGCGTCCCCACAGAAGCGGTTGTATGTGGTCTTTGGATCAAAACCAAGTATTTCACGCTCTTCGTGAATACGGAAGGAAAAAGTCGAAACCGATGTTCCAATGAAGAATCTAGATTGAGCGATAAAAACAAAACAAATAATCAGTTAACAGCATGGCTGGTTCCACTAGTTTCCCGAAGCAGGTTTTTGATTTTCAAAGATTCACATTATAAAACAAACTGAGTTAACCACGCAGGAGATGGTGGCGTAACCTCTTGCTTCAATAAGTTATGCTTGTTTTGTTGCACAATAAGGAAGTGGATTGCTCCTTCTTGACGGGAAAAACTCAAAGCAGGAACACAAAACTACACAATGCATCCATCCCACGGTCCCAATGATCCCCAGGTTACCTTGCATGAGCGCAAATCCACTGATCAATGATTGCCACTCCTCCATCTTTAAAAAGCTCCAGGTCCTCTGCGGACGCTTCAAATCGCACCATCTCAGGCAACAGCCTCTTTAGCTCCTTCAGTTCTGTGGGATGGCGTAAATAAGGAGATACACTGATGGCGCTTTCAATACAATGCGGACAGAATTCTCAATTCACTTTGATTATGAAAACAAAGATAATGGAAAAATAATTCCAGTTAGTAAGACATCACCTTCCTGGTCTGCATCGGTTGCAACAAAGACTTGCTCCAGTTTGTGCTTCTTCATCAGGATCCGTATTTTTTTCACAGCTCCCTTCAGGCTGGGCACGTCCTCTCTGTGACCCCAGATGAAATCCTTTCGCCGCAAGTGGACCCCGAGATACGGGCCCCCTTTGGCAGAGCCCAGCTTGGCCTGAGAAGGAAATGGTAGTGTCGTAATAATCGATATTTTGATACTTATGCGACAGTCATTGTGACAAAAAAAAAGCTGTTTCAGCAGTCACGGCAAAGATGCTGACTCACCTTCATGCGAGTCCAGTCTTCATTGTAAACCGTGTGGTCGCCATCATCTGTCGAGTTAAGGTACTTTGCTCTGAACTCATCTCCAATGAGACGCAGGTGCTTGGCAAACACCATACTGCGACGGCTCTATGTTAAAATATGGTAGATATTATTTTCATCCCACATATATATATCAAGAACAAGAGCAGTAAATTAAAACAGCAGCTTGCTGCATTTGTCACGCTTGTGTTTTGTGTCACTTACATCCCAGTAATCCTTTCCAGCATAATGATCATGGAGAAGTGTTTCTGCTCGGTCGAGCATTACAGAGCTGCGGATGACGGAAAAAAAAAAAAAACGGGTTGGAAAATTTACGACTGCCACCTGTAGGGTCATCTATGCAAATTACAAAGCAAGATTAGTAGTCTAGAATTACCCTGGACTACAAGTGCTCTAAAAATGAATCTAGAATAACATTCAATAACAATTTAACTGGCTTCGTTTTTTAAAGATATTTACTCCTGTCACTTCTTGTTTGTATTATCATATACATTTGCCACAAATAAAACTTACAAATGTTGATATAAGCATGAGTTATATAATATTTCTCAAAGGACTCACGTCACTGTAATGTTCTGTCGAAGAACCGGGACCATGATGGAGGCATGACCTTGTGCTGACAGACAAGTTACGTTTCGAGCTCTCGTCTCTTCGAAGCCCCAAAACCAGCCCCTTGGAAAGACAGCACAGAGGAGATGGATAAAGTTGCTGATAAAGTCACCCAACCAATGAACAAAGCAGAAAATAATTTGTTTCGTGGAAGGCCTATATCACCTGTAGTAGCCCTGTTTATCTTTGTTGTACATCAATTTGTCAATGCACGGCCGCTCATCAACCTTTTCCTCCCATTTCCCATCAGTCCATCCCTCCGCGTAATTTTGCAGGACCACAACTTGATCAATAAATGGACCTCCATTTTCTGGAATTTAAAGAAGAAAAAAGTGAAATTCACACAACAGACTATAGGTTGGTGTGAGTCAAAATTACTCACCGGCAATGAATTCCTCATACTCGATCACCGGAACGTTGGCCTGTAGGCTGGTGAGGCTGAAGAACTCTCCCCAAGGGATGCGGATCTGATGGAGGTTGGGGCTCTGCCAGTGATACAAGCGACCCCAGGGGGGGAGCACGAGGACCCAGTCATCACCGTTCTTCCTCAGAGATTTCACCAGGGATGCGATGCGAATATATACATCTCGCCGCAGGTTGAAACCCTCTGGAGGGTTCACATCGTACAGAAGGTATCTTAGATACAGCAAAACAAAAAGTGAGTGAGTCTTCTTACTTATGGACCTTGAAAATTTGGAATCTATGCAATATTGAACTCACTCAGTTAGGTAGTAAGAATGTTAAACTGTCTTTGGAGCGCTTCTACTCTATATTTTGAAATTCAGATATAAAAGGGCAGCACATATAACTCAGAACAGTGCAGTCTGTAATAGCTCTGCGTTATAATGGAAGCAAACATGGAGTAGCTTCAGACTGATGACACGTCAGTAGAAAGGACGATATCGCATTAGATTAGACTTTAATTCAGACGAGTAAAAACTGGTCAAATGTTTAAATAATATACAATAAAGTGAATACAATTTGCAATTCTAGTAATGACACACGAATTTGATGCGCAATTTGTCTTCGCGGGCCACATAAAATGATGTGGCGTGCCCTATCTGGCCCCCGGGCCTTGAGTTTGATACAGGCATTAGAATGTTCCAGCATTCACAACAATATCGCCAAATTTCATAATTTATAATGATCATTGCTTTGCTGGGGATGCTACGTGGCTCAGTTGTTAAATAAAGCATTAAACTTTCGATTTTTCGAACGCTGTGTCGTGACAGCAGAATGTGGTTGAATTATAGTTCAGATACGACACTGGGGTGTCAAACATGCAACCTCAACCACGCAAACCTTTAATTACTTTCGAAATGAATCACTGCAACGAATTTCACAGGAGCCAAGGGCTGCTAGCATAACTGAAAGTGTCACCATGTTTACCGTAGATCCCTAGCGGCGGCGATGGGTACAGTAGGCGTGTTGCTTGCACTAAACACGTCTCCGCTATCCGCCTTTGCAAAGCCTGCGAAAGCAATCAAAATGGAAAAACACAAAATACTAGGAAAGGACGTTGAAGCTATAGCAGCAAATGATAAACACGTTTCCCTGAACGCCATATTTCTCAATGCCACGCACTTCCGGAATTCGACAAACGTTGCCTTGGCAACCACCCGCATCCGGGAAACGAACAAATTGAGCATCATTAACTTTTGTTTCGAGATCACACTTTAAGATCTCACTCAATTGTGGAAGTATGATCTTTTATTTTTCCTCCGTTATTTTGAAAAATGTTTACTTCGGTCCTTCTGGTTAGACTCCACTAGGGGACGCTTCAATACTTAAAATGTGTCCATGAAATGGATGAGTGAAGTGGTAAAAGTGGTCTGCAAATCGTATTTTGAGGTTCTGGGTTCGAATCGCTGCTCCAGCCTTCCTGATTACTTGTTCCCAAAAAATTACGGCACATATACTCCATCAAACAAAAAAGACAACAGACAAGATAGTATGTTGAAATATTTAATGGGTAGAAAAAAAATTATCATTGTTGACACTTACTTTGCTAACTATTTAATAAATAGCTAAATGTGTCTAGAATTCTTCTCCTTCCTCGTCCTCTTCATAGGAGTCAATTCCGACCTCTTCATAATCTTTCTCCAGGGCTGCCATATCCTCTCTGGCCTCTGAGAACTCTCCTTCCTCCATTCCCTCTCCCACATACCAGTGCACAAAGGCCCTCTTGGCATACATCAGATCAAACTTGTGATCCAGACGGGCCCAGGCCTCAGCGATGGCTGTGGTGTTGCTAAGCATACACACTGCCCTCTGCACCTTAGCCAGATCTCCTCCAGGAACCACTGTTGGAGGTTGATAGTTGATACCCACTTTGAAACCAGTGGGACACCAGTCCACGAACTGGATGCTGCGCTTGGTCTTAATTGCAGCGATGGCAACGTTAACATCTTTAGGCACTACTTCACCACGATACAGCAGACAGCAGGCCATGTATTTGCCATGACGTGGATCGCACTTGACCATTTGATTGGCTGGCTCAAAGCAGGCGTTGGTGATTTCAGCCACAGAAAGCTGCTCATGGTAGGCCTTCTCGGCAGAAATGACAGGAGCATATGTGGCCAGAGGGAAGTGGATACGAGGGTAGGGCACCAAGTTGGTCTGGAACTCGGTCAGATCAACATTCAGGGCTCCATCAAAGCGAAGAGAGGCTGTGATAGATGACACTATCTGACTGATAAGGCGGTTGAGGTTGGTGTAAGAGGGTCGCTCGATGTCAAGGTTCCTGCGACAAATGTCATAGATGGCTTCATTGTCCACCATGAAGGCACAATCGGAGTGCTCCAGGGTGGTGTGAGTGGTCAGAATGGAGTTGTATGGCTCTACCACTGCAGTAGAAACTTGAGGGGCTGGGTAGATTGCAAACTCAAGTTTGGATTTCTTCCCATAATCAACAGAAAGTCGCTCCATGAGGAGGGAGGTGAAACCAGAGCCGGTGCCTCCACCAAAGGAGTGGAAGACCAAAAAACCTTGGAGACCTGTGCACTGGTCAGACTGCAAATGCAGACACAACATTCAGACTACAAGCCTAAAATAACCACTTCTCTAAACGTTATTACTTTTCAATACTGCTGGGATAAGACGGATTCGATGAAATGACCCTCACCAGTTTTCGGATCCTGTCAAGGACAGAGTCGATTATCTCTCTGCCGATGGTGTAGTGTCCCCGGGCATAGTTGTTGGCCGCATCTTCTTTTCCTGAGATCAGCTGCTCGGGGTGAAAGAGTTGGCGATATGTGCCCGTACGCACTTCGTCTAGAAATGTGAAAGATTTATTATAGACAAGAATAACATCCAATGTTTTGCATCATTATATTACTGAAATGCAAAATGCTTCATTTTGCACTGACCAACAACCGTGGGTTCCAGGTCTACAAAGACTGCCCTTGGGACATATTTTCCAGCCCCGGTCTCGCTGAAAAAGGTGGTGAAGGAGTCATCATGGCCTCCAATTGACTTTGGAGTGGGCATCTGGCCGTCTGGCTGAATGCCATGTTCCAGACAGTAGAGCTCCCAGCAGGTGTTGCCCATCTGGACGCCAGCCTGACCTACGTGGACGGAGATGCATTCACGCTGGAAGAGAGAACGAAGCAAAAAGAAGACATGAGGATAAGGTTGGTTGTATAGTAAGCAAATAGCCGAGCAAAGCAGTGAATTGCTTTCTTATTACATCAAGTTTGATATTCCCGCAAGCTAATCAGCCATTGGGGTTGAAAAAAAAAGCTTCTTTCATTTCTGAGTAGACTTCTTTGATATTTGAGTAGACTGATCTTTATAGTGCATGAAACAAAAGAATTGTTTATTGTTACGATATATACAGTCAACAAAACAGAGAGGAGCTCATTTGCATTTCTTCTGAAGTTGACGGACCTGTTTGGTGGCATCATCCACAGCACACCCTCAGATAAAACTCAGATAAAACTTCCTCGTGCTATAGTCATCAGCTTGTTGGACTAGATTAGCAGGAGAAATGTGGTTGATAGTAATGTAACTGTTAAAACGTCTTTAATGATTTAACGATTTGTGTTTTAACACCAATGATTAGAAAAAAAATATTTTTTTAGTCTAGTACTTTTTATTGAGGCACTATGGTAAAATCACTGATTTATGATTGAATGAAACATTACACAAGATATGTTGTTAATTTTTTTATATTCCTTATCCTGTGTGACAAATTCCAGAGGAAGTCAAGTAAAATATATTCTTAACAATACTGGTATGCTCTCAGAGTCTCCTGTTTGCCTCCTAAATTTGGCTGTGTGACATTCACAAGCTGAGCCGTGATTGGTTGTAACATGTGATGTCAATCTCAGTCAACAGCAAGTGGCAAATGGCCGTCCCTGAAAGGAATAAAAACACCTTTTTTTGATTATTTATTTTATTTTTCGGCTTAATTGATTCTCCACAAACATAATATTGATGTTTATACTATTATAGCTGCATTGAACATATTTTGAGGATTTTTTTGGACTTGGCGTCCTTAAAGGATGCAAATTTTGTAGAATGTATGCAAATTGTTCCATCCATCCATCTTCTTCCGCTTATCCGGGGTCGGGTCGCTGGAGCAGCAGCTTTAGGAGGGACTCCCAGACTTCCCTCTCCCCAGCCACTTCATCCAGCTTATCCCGGGGGATCCCAAGGCGTTCCCAGCCCAGCTGAGAGACATAGTAACTCCAGCACATCCTGGGTCGTCCCCGGGGTCTCCTACCGGTGGGACATGCCCGGAACACCTCCCCAGGGAGGCGTCCAGGAGGCATCCTAATGAGATGCCCGAGCCACCTCATCTGGCTCCTCTCAACGTGGAGGAGTAGCGACTCTACTCCGAGTCTCTCCCGGATGACCGAGCTTCTCACCCTATGCAAATTGTATTTTATTTATCTCTCTCTCACTGTCTGATTTCCCCTTCTTTCTGAGGACAATGACATTGTCCTAGCATGGAAAGGTCACTGCCCATTGGAGAGATTTAGGAAATCAACTTCTATTATTTCAAAGTGTGTTAAAGCTCATTAAACCCAAGTTGAGATCAGTTCAGCTCTCCAGTGTCCTCTTTATTGAGCCCAGCTAATGTGACATCATCTCAATTTCCAGGTATGCAGGTCACAGCACAGCACAGCCGCTATTTTAGGGTGCTCATTTTGAGAGATGACACCCAGTAGCAATGTTTGAGTAAACAGGCAGCCACAAAAATAGTCCCTGCCACTTTAAAGAAAAACTCACAGACCATTAAAAGACTTTTAGATTCAATTGGCAATTTCTGACCCTATTGTGTCCCTCAGCTTTGTTTTATTCGTGTTTCATATAATTTATTTTTTCATCGTTGCCTTTTTAAAATGACTAAGAGCCTATTTGAGCAGGGTGGGTGTCCTGTTGTTCGATGGTTTTATCAGCTTGACTAACAAGCTGTGTTTGTACTACGCTGTGCAAACAAGCCTGCATGCAGCGTTTAAGAAGAACTGTTATAACCTTGGCATGAATTACAAAACTTTGTTCCAAAACGTTTTGCTGAGAGTGACAGCAAAGTCGAAACCAAATTTTGTCCACTGAACTGGTCTAGGTTTGTCTCAATCTGATCTGACTTGTTGCTACCTGCATATTTTTCTGACACACCTACATTTTTGACTGTCACGTACTCTGTCACACACCGAGTCACCGAAGGCAACCTTAGTGTGTTATGAGGGCGAGCAATAACAGCTCTAAAATGCAATCAAAACGATACAAATGAAAACAAAACAGCTCCGCAGTATTTCCAAATGCTATTTGTCACTCTTTTAATTTCATTTTGACACTCCGTGACTTTATAAATAGGCCGCCCTAAATGTAACTTTGACATCTTGTGTCATAAATAGCTCATTGTCCCAGAGATTGGCGGAAAGGTTGAGCTGAATTTGGCAGCTGACCTGGATGAGCAGGTGATGACAAGCCAAACCTCTAACTTGTGAGAAATAATCAGCAGCATTGACAAAAGCATTGTGCAATAAGAAAAAAAAAACTTACCATTATGCCTGCTAAATTGAGGGTCCTCACCACAATCTGGATTTGACTGGATTTGAATTTCCACAGTGCCTCTCACAGCAGTCCTTCAATGCGGTCCGAGTGAGTTCAACTGCCAAATGCACAGAGGCTACAAGCTATATTCAACTTCAAACCACTCCCACCTGTCTCCTTGACAGGAACTGTGAGCGCTCAGTCTGTTTGCATGACCACGAGGTACTGCCAATATAATTCTTCACACTGTAAACCGATCTTGCAGCCTGAGTGGAAACTTTCACTACGGACAAGCACAGGCTTCCAACGTTCATGAAATGTATCAATTGCTTTGAGTAATTTAGGATTGACTGGTGCGAATGATAGGTGGGACACTAGTTTAATGAAATATTATGTTCTCTTCATATGTCATCCAAAAACACCGAGATAAATGTAGATATTGTCAGTCAAAACTCACAGATTGACGTCACTCCTGTCAAATAGTTGCAGTGGTTTATCCTTTCAAATGTTTGCAAAAAGGGAAGCGTAACAAGTTCGACCGGTTAACTGACCCATTTCTGTGTGCATACAAATCAGCAATGACATTTGGGGAAATATTTTAAATCCCCCCCAAAATATGGCAGTACATTCCCTTTTGCAAAACATATTATCTTGTATTATGTATTAAAAGGATGAACCAGATATAACAGGGTTTTTTTTTTCCATAAGAACTACTTTTCGCCCATATTTATTCATAAGACTGCCTTTTTATGTTGACTGGTTGGGGGAAATTCCATTCTTCTATTTTGTTGTACATTTTAAATTCCATTCTTCTATTTTGTTGTACATTTTAAATAAATGCATCCTTGTCCCTGCACTGTAAAATGACTGCAATTTTACAATTTTGGATGTCTTTACAGTTTTTAGCAGCCAGAGGTCATAGTTGCTGCACAATGAATACTCCTGCACATGTGACAAGCTAACGGAAAAGGCTTTTTTTTTTCATTTATTTTATTTTTCGGAGCGTGACAGGGAAAAAAAGCCACTCTGTTTCCTTTTTCAAACTGCCTCTTTTTGATTAAAAAAAAATACTGTCTTCACATTAGTTTCATGCGCTCATTTTTTGAACCTTCAAATACAGCTGGTCTTGATGTTGAGAGTTTGGGCGTTGGCAGTAGAGTACTCAAATAACACAAGTGGGCCATGGCTTTGTGGAAACAGCCAACCGTCTACTTTCCTGTATTATTTGGCATTATACGCAAAGTAAATAAGAAACTACTGAAGATTGATCATATTCATTAGCAGACGTGGAATCTGTGAGAATAAGAAGGCAAAAAAAAAAAGATCCTCCTCATTGACTGAAAAAGCTGTTTGTCTCGTTTGAAATGTTCCTGAGGTTAGTTGGGTCGTCTGCCTCGCAGTTATGCGCCGTATCAACAGATCCATTTATCTCAGTCAGCTGAACAGGCAGCGACTGCGGAGGTAGGCAAATAAAACTCAGACTGGCCGGATGTTTTCTTTTGTTTAGTTTTTACTCCTGCAAAACCTTTTTGGATGATAACCACTTCATAAAAATCTAAGAATGAACACAATAGCGCATTCATTGACAATCAGTTTAGATCACGTGTACATTCTTAGTAGGCTGCATTTTTGCTGACCTTTTTGTTTACACATCTAAGCAGTTGCTCTGTGTGCAATTCGGCATCCATATTAAGTGAATCACGTCAAGGCTATTGAATTTCATTTCTTTCCCAAAGGAGCGAACTGACTATTCGGAGTAATAACAGTGTACTCTGCCTTTTCTATCATTCCAGCTTTGTGTTTTACTTGATAAACAATGTGTAATAATTACAAAGCAAATGTTATTTATGGGTGATTTTTGTTTCTGCTAGCTAATTATTTCCATCACTTTGTATTAGCTTTTTTTTATACTATATAATTTTTATATATACTATGAGTTTGAAATTCACTATGTTGGACCCAATGTATGTTGCATTCTGTCATTTATTGATGCACCGTGTGACTATCTTATCTCATATAATATAAGTGCAGAACAGGCTTGAAGGTCAAAACTTCTGAAACGAGCTGTGCGAAACTGTGAAATTATCTCCCCCCTCACTCCAAAAATAATAGATACACACTCCAATTCCCGTGCACACATACACAAAACCCAAACAAAGCTTTGGGTGGTGACATCCTTCCTGTATTGTGTTGTCTATTGAGCGGATGAACGTATCATTGTCCCATCAGCAGGTTCTCCAATTACAGCTCCTATCAAATCACTGCTCACCTCAAAGTGCAGGTATATAAAGTCGAGCAACACCAGCGGCTCAAGACCTACATCTTCTTACTGACACCTGAACGTCAGCAAAAGAGGGATCAACAATGGTAAGATGAATACAGACAGCATCAATGTGAATTATGTAAACAAACTATTTTCTCTTTTCACAGCGTGAATGTATCTCCATACATGTGGGCCAAGCTGGGGCTCAGATTGGCAATGCATGTTGGGAGCTTTACTGTCTGGAACACGGCATTCAGCCAGATGGCCAAATGCCCTCCGATAAAATAATCGGAGGTGGGGATGACTCCTTCAACACTTTTTTCAGTGAGACGGGAGCAGGGAAACATGTCCCAAGAGCCATCTTTGTCGACCTGGAGCCCACAGTTATTGGTCAGTGATTGACTGGATATTTTTTTTCGGAAATCATTGTAAAATTGTTCTGTTTTGGTGTTTATGTCCAGATGAGGTACGTACGGGTACCTACCGTCAGCTATTCCATCCAGAACAGTTAATCACAGGGAAGGAAGATGCGGCCAACAACTATGCCCGTGGTCACTACACCATTGGCAAGGAGATCATTGATCTGGTTTTGGACAGGACTCGCAAACTGGTGAGACCCTTTAACATATTTTTTATCCTGAAAAAGTTTAAAATTACTTTATGGGTGAATATAGGATCAGTAAATTCTGTTTGACTTTTTGCATGGGCCTTTGTCTGTGGAGCTAGCATGTTGTTCCCATTCTTGCTTAGGCATTCTTTGGTTTAACGAAATGTATGCAAGCATGGTTAATTGATAACTCTAAATTAGCTGACTAGTGCACCCTGCCCCTTATCTACTACAAGTCAGCTGCAATAAGCTTCTAATGCATGCATGGATTATTCATCTTCCTGTATAATGTTACATTTTCAGGCTGATCAATGCACAGGCTTGCAGGGATTCCTCATCTTCCACTCCTTTGGTGGAGGCACCGGCTCTGGTTTCACCTCCCTCCTCATGGAGCGTCTGTCTGTTGATTACGGAAAAAAATCCAAGCTTGAATTTGCAATCTACCCAGCCCCTCAGGTGTCCACAGCAGTTGTAGAGCCCTACAATTCCATTTTGACCACTCACACCACCCTTGAGCATTCCGACTGCGCCTTCATGGTGGACAATGAAGCCATCTATGACATCTGCCGCAGGAACCTTGACATTGAAAGGCCAACCTACACTAACCTTAACAGGCTGATTGGCCAGATAGTGTCTTCGATCACAGCCTCTCTTCGCTTTGACGGAGCCCTGAATGTTGATCTGACAGAGTTCCAGACCAACTTGGTGCCGTACCCTCGTATCCACTTCCCTCTGGCTACATATGCCCCAGTCATCTCTGCAGAGAAAGCCTACCACGAGCAGCTTTCTGTAGCCGACATCACCAACACCTGCTTTGAACCCGCCAACCAGATGGTCAAGTGCGACCCTCGTCATGGTAAATACATGGCCTGTTGTCTGCTGTATCGTGGTGATGTCGTCCCAAAAGATGTCAACTCTGCTATTGCCGCCATCAAAACCAAACGCAGCATCCAGTTTGTGGATTGGTGTCCCACTGGTTTCAAAGTGGGCATAAACTACCAGCCTCCAACAGTGGTTCCTGGAGGAGATTTGGCCAAAGTGCAGAGGGCAGTGTGCATGCTAAGCAACACCACAGCCATCGCTGAGGCCTGGGCCCGCCTGGATCACAAGTTTGATCTGATGTATGCCAAGAGGGCTTTTGTGCACTGGTATGTGGGAGAGGGAATGGAGGAAGGAGAGTTCTCAGAGGCCAGAGAGGATATGGCAGCCCTGGAGAAGGATTATGAAGAAGTGGGTGCAGACAATATAGGAGAGGAGGATGAAGGAGAGGAATATTGATTCAAAGACACAAGAAGAATCATTTTAAGAGGTTTAGTTTTTGATCAGTTAGGCCTAGTCGTGCTTGTCCTATGACAGCATATTCTGCAGAGATTCTTTCTTTTTTGTGTCAGACTCTTTTGTGCACCACCCCCACACTTATTCCCTCACATGTGGAATGTCAGTTATGAAAGGGCTCCAATGTCAGCTTCTATGTACCATTCAGCTGTGACGCTGAATGTTAGAGTGAGAAAATAACCTTAGTGTCTGCTGTTTATCTGTGTAGTTCCTACTGTAGTAACAAGTAAATTCTGCAAAACTTATGCTACAGTACATACACAGTGATAAGAAAATGGCTGAACCAATTTGAGTGAGTAAAAATATGAACTACATGTTTCTCTCTTGTTTTTCTGGGATCATTCTTATTTAATTTATAAGTGTGTGAGTATATTATTAACAATCACATACATACTACATCTAATATAGCTAATAATATACTACATTTTAATACATCTTTGTGTATTAAAAAGTATGTGATTACAATTGGTCTCTGCAGTTTGCTATATCGTTCGGTTCATTTTTTTTAGCTTGCAAGATAGACATTGGTGCTATATTATCATTGAAAGCGGTTTTGTTTTACCAAAATGATTATTATTCAGAAAAACGGGAAAATAGTATTCCAAAACTTGGTGGTGAGGAGGTCCAAACAACAACGGGAAAAAAAAGAAAAAAGGTTTGGAAGAACTGAAAACAATTTTAATCATTACTCAAAACACACAAAAACTGGATTTCAGAAAAATAAAATCGTTACAACGATCCACATATCGAACTTCGGCGACATCCGTTTTTTGTTCAACCAATCAGCATCGGAGCTGCTGACAAAAGTTTCCGTCCTTCCGCTTCCCCTCTCTATATAAACCCTCGCTCCCCGTTTCCGCACCACTTTGCCTTGTCTCTGAATCCCCTACGTCGTTCAAAGGACAAGCAGCCAAAATGGTGAGTAACCACGCGGCCTAGTGACGATGACTCAGTTCTCCTTGTTCTCCATATTAAGATTACCAACCTGAGCTAAATCCTGCGTCATGCGAGCGCAATTAATTTCAGTCCTTACGGTTAGCGGGACAAAAACTAGCGCGTGTCCGTTAGGTGACCGTAGTTTTATGCTAACGTGCCACGAATGGGAACTGAAAATGGCAAAAAAACATGTTCAAACGGCCAAAGGTTGAAATATCAAGATGATGTGATAAATGTGCGTCTTAAATTTTAATTGGATTATAAACTAGGTCAAACAAACAAGTTAATAAGTCACATTCTTACTCGAATAGTTTCTAAACCAGTTTGAAACTTTGTGGTACTACTAAATGTTCAGTGTGAGGTTGGTTTGGTCGAAGAAATGAGAGGGGGGGGGGGGCGATAAAGGAGTGGTCAGTAGTCATACGTTTCGTGTCCGCCATTTTTTGCTTCGCCGTTTAAGCCGCCATTTTTCAGCCTTTGGGCGGGTTTTTTCTTGGTTGAGGGAGGGGCGCATCCCCTGCATTACACAGCACTATGCAGCTGGAAAGAATGGAGGAAGGGAGAGGCCGCAAATGGGGAGTTGGGAGGCAGTGACGTGGGCAAACTTCCCGCATTGACGAGGGGAACTTAACTTTTTTCCCCAGAACTGTTTTTGTTTTAGTATGCCTTAATTTTACAATTCTGCTTGTTTTACATAGACAAAAAAAATCTTTTTGCACATGCGGTTCTCATGTCAGTGCATGTAAAGTTGTGTATGATAATAAATTATATTGATTACTTATGCATAGATCTTTAAGTAGAAAAGCTAAATTGTTTGTGCCTTCTCTTTCACGCAGCGTGAATGTATTTCAATGCATGTCGGCCAAGCCGGAGCCCAAATGGGCAATGCCTGTTGGGAGCTTTACTGCCTGGAACATGGCATCCAGCCAGATGGACAGATGCCCTCTGACAAGACAATTGGAGGGGGTGATGACTCATTCAACACCTTCTTCAGTGAGACCGGGGCTGGGAAACATGTGCCTCGAGCGATCTTTGTTGATCTGGAGCCCACTGTCATTGGTGAGTTTACATTGACACACCTAGTGATAAACTTTCAGGTTTTTGGATGAATAACGTGAACATCTCAATTGTACGATTTTCTACAGATGAGGTGCGTACAGGTACCTACCGTCAGCTCTTCCACCCAGAACAATTAATCACAGGGAAAGAAGATGCAGCCAACAACTATGCCCGTGGGCACTACACTATTGGCAAGGAGATAATTGATTTGGTTCTGGACAGGACTCGCAAGCTGGTAAATGCTTTGGACAGCCTAAGTTATTTATTTTTTTAAATAATGGTTATACTGATGATTTTAAGTGATGTGATTACAATTTATCTTTCAGGCTGATCAATGCACAGGCTTGCAGGGATTCCTCATCTTCCACTCCTTTGGTGGCGGCACTGGCTCTGGTTTCACGTCACTCCTCATGGAGCGTCTGTCTGTTGATTATGGGAAGAAGTCCAAACTTGAGTTTGCTGTTTACCCCGCACCTCAAGTGTCAACAGCAGTTGTAGAGCCCTACAATTCCATTCTGACCACTCACACCACCCTTGAGCATTCCGACTGCGCTTTCATGGTAGACAATGAAGCCATCTATGACATTTGTCGCCGAAACCTCGACATTGAAAGGCCAACCTACACTAACCTTAACAGGCTGATTGGCCAGATTGTATCATCTATCACAGCCTCTCTTCGCTTTGATGGCGCTCTGAATGTTGATCTGACAGAGTTCCAGACCAATTTGGTGCCGTACCCTCGTATCCACTTCCCTCTAGCCACATATGCCCCAGTCATTTCTGCAGAGAAAGCCTACCATGAGCAGCTTTCTGTAGCAGACATCACCAACGCATGCTTTGAGCCCGCCAACCAGATGGTCAAGTGCGACCCTCGTCATGGCAAATACATGGCCTGCTGTCTGCTGTATCGTGGTGATGTGGTTCCCAAAGATGTCAACTCCGCCATTGCTGCCATTAAGACCAAACGCACCATCCAGTTTGTGGATTGGTGTCCCACTGGCTTCAAAGTAGGCATCAACTACCAGCCTCCAACAGTTGTTCCTGGAGGAGATCTGGCCAAGGTGCAGAGGGCAGTGTGCATGCTAAGCAACACCACAGCCATTGCTGAGGCCTGGGCCCGCCTGGATCACAAGTTTGATCTGATGTATGCCAAGAGGGCCTTTGTGCACTGGTATGTGGGAGAGGGAATGGAGGAAGGAGAGTTCTCAGAGGCCAGAGAGGATATGGCTGCCCTGGAGAAGGATTATGAAGAAGTTGGTACTGACAGCATTGGCGAAGAGGATGAAGAGGGAGAAGAGTACTGAGGTGTCATTGCTCAGTCTTTGAAGTTACAAGGTCCAAATATTCAGTAATGGCATTGACCTGGTCTTTTGCTTGTTGGCTGTGATTGCGCAGTTAATAAAGAATACCAAGCAGCATCAATGATTGTCATTTTTGTTATTAAATCCCAGGGAGAACTTTCCAGACTGCCAACACTCAAGTCTGAGCTAAATCACAGGCATAAGCAATGTATTCACCAAGTGTTTCAAGTGACTGTAGACTTGCATTAATAAAACATGCTAACACTTAAAAAAAACGCTTTCAGAAAATACATGTAAATTCCAGTTAATGTGTAAAAGGATGCCACCTTCTGTAGACAAGTGGTACTGCTTCTGAAAGGCACATAATTCCTGACTCGACTTTGGAAAATGGTAAATCCAAACTGTTGCTGCAGTGGATATTTATTGACGTCAATGTTTGGATAAGGTAAAAGGGCCCAAGATATTCAACAGCTCCTCAAACTTGAACATCAGGGTGTTTTTTTTCCCCCACATGCGCATTTCTCTATGCTAAGAATGAGCATTGCTGATGCTGCCTGAAATAACCTGCGGACGGACCCGACTCTCCATCCAATGTATTCTTCCCTTGTTTGAGACCCGCACATCCCTGCATAGCGTTCCAAAGGACAAGCAGACGCAATGGTAAGCGACCGCATTCATCGATGACGTCACCTGTAAACTTGCGTTGTGTGCACTCTCCATTTGTCTGCCCGGTTGAGATTTGCAAGCTAAGCTAAGGAATGTTGTCATGCTAACAGGGCCTTTGCTCATGTTTTGGTTGTCCGTTAGGTGACAGTATTTGTCGCATAACGTTCTAAGACAGCAGGGGCGTAACTGTTTTATCGTGGCCAGGGTGGGCGTAGCTCCAAGTAGATAAAGGATGTATTGCAATACAGTGTATGCAAAAACTATATAATATGATCTCTGTGTATCCAACATATGTCAGCTCTTAACTGTATATTGTTGTATGTAAAATAACTAAGCTACAATCAAAACTTGCTGCACAATGTCAAAGCTGTTCAGTTGGTTGGAGGCAATATGATAAATATATTCCCTCTCTTTCATCCAGCGTGAATGTATCTCTCTGCACATTGGGCAAGCTGGAGTCCATATTGGCAATGCATGCTGGGAGCTTTACTGTCTGGAACACGGCATCCAGCCAGATGGGCGGATACCGTCTGACAAGGCTACTGGAGACGATGACTCATTCAAGACTTTCTTCAGTGAGTTTGGAACTGGGAAGCATTATCCCAGGGCCATCTTTGTTGATCTGGAGCCCACTGTCATCGGTTAGTAACCTCTGACACCCCAGGTAATATATGTAATAGTTATTTCAATATCGCTTAAACTTTCAACTTTGTTTTCCACAGATGAGGTTCGTACAGGTCGCTATCGGCAACTGTTCTATCCAGAACAGATGATCACAGGGAACGAAGATGCTGCCAATAACTATGCCCGTGGGCACTACAGTATTGGCAAAAAAATCATTGATCAGGTGCTGGATAGGACTCGCAAGCTGGTTAGTTTTGAAATTAATAAGTGTTTAAAAAAACAATACAACTTTTAGACATGTTGTGTGTTTAACTGACTTGTTGCTTCAAACTATTGGTGTACATTATGCTGATTAAAAATATGACTCAATTCCTTTATCAGGCTGATCAATGCTCAGGCTTGCAAGGATTCCTCATCTTTCACTCCTTTGGTGGCGGTACCGGTTCTGGTTTCACCTCTTTGCTCATGGAGAGACTGTCTGTTGATTATGGAAAGAAACTAAAACTTGAATTTGCAATCTACCCAGCTCCTCAGGTGTCCACAGCAGTCGTAGAGCCCTATAATTCCATTTTGACTACTCACAGCACCCTTGAGCACTTTGATTGTGCCTTCATGGTGGACAATGAAGCCATCTTTGACATTTGCCGCAGAAACCTCGATATAGAAAGGCCGTCCTACACTAACTTGAACAGACTGATTGGCCAGATTGTGTCTTCAATTACAGCATCTCTTCGCTTTGATGGCGCCCTGAATGTTAACCTGACGCAATTCCAGACCAACTTGGTGCCCTACCCCCGTATGCACTTCCCGCTGGCTACATATGCCCCGTTCATCTCTGCTGAGAAAGCCTACCATGAGCGTCTTTCTGTGGCCGACATCACCAACGCCTGCTTTGAGCCAGACAACCAGTTGGTCAAGTGCGACCCCCGTTATGGTAAATACATGGCCTGCTGTTTGCTGTTGTTTGTTGGTGATGTGGCACCTAAAGATGTCAACTCTGCTATTGCCGCCATCAAGACCAAACGCACCGTCCAATTTGTGGACTGGTGTCCTACAGGCTTCAAAGTGGGCATCAACTACCGGCCTCCGATGGTGTTTCCCGGAGGAGATCTAGCCAAGGTGCAAAGGGCTGTGTGCATGCTGAGCAACACAACGGCATTTTCTGAGGCTTGGGCCCGTCTTGATCACAAGTTTGATCTGATGTACGCCAAAAGAGCCTTTGTGCACTGGTATGTGGGAGAGGGAATGGAGGAAGCAGAGTTCTCAGAGGCCAGAGAGGATATGGCAGCCCTGGAGAAGGATTATGAAGAAGTTTGTTCTGACAGCATTGGGGATGAGGATGAAGATGGAGAGTACTGAAGTGACATGCTTTCATGGAGTTATTGCATATTCTGCCTGTGGTAGTGATTGCTCATTCTTAATAAACACATCCAAACATGCTTTGATGCATTTGTGATTTTGAATAGCAGTAGAGAAAAATGGAGCAAATCATATTTTTTCTGGTTATATCCAGGGTTAAGTTACTACATTGGTTACCTTTTTTTTTTTTTTTTTTTAGTCTATTTTAACAAAACGGACTTGACAAATGTATTTTCCACCCGAGTTTCACCCAAGCCCGTGCATTAACGCTTGGTGAGTTTTCTTCAGTGGAGAAATAGCGTCATCTGCTGAAAATACACGGTACAACACTTAGGTGACGAGGCACACAGTTGAATTTCCTCATTGGTGTTGTTGGTTTTTGTTGGTTTTTTTAAATTTTGATGTCATTTTATTTTCCTGTTTAACCATTAAAATATGTTCTAACCCCAGCCAAGGTTTTCTGTTTACCGAGAGGTCAATTTAATTCTACAGGCAGTCGTTAAGAAGACTTATGTTGCATTGAGGAAAGGTTAAAAGTGGGATATTTTGAGAACTCTGTTGACAGGACCGATTTTTGTTACCAGTTTGTTCGTACTAATACGCAATCACCATTCAGTAATTCTTTTATTCTGTTCTTTTGTTTTTAATTCACCCGTATTAATATACAGCAATCCCTCGTTTATCGCAGATAATTGGTACCAAAAACCACCCGCGATAAGTGAAATCCGCGAAGTACGGTCACCAACAAAAAGTATTGGGCAGGCTAACGAGAACATTTGGAGCAAGACTACATTGTCGTAAAGGTTAGAGATGTGTTTCCTCAATTTAAAAGTTTTATTTTGACTTTTAAATGTTTTTTTTTAATTTGGATAAAAAATGTAGTGAAGCCGCGATAAACGAAACGCGAAGTAGCGAGGGCTCATCGGATGAGACTGCCTACTTTACGAGTTACAGTGAATGCAGCATTTAGGGGCGTGTCAGATGACGTCTTTAAACTCCAGCATGTTCTCGGCGCTCTATTTCTTCTCTCAGCTGATTATGACGTAATATGCAACAACAACGAGTCTAACTGGGCTGGAGAACCGCAAGTTGTCTTACCCGTAGAGTGGAGCCCAGAGCCGACAGCTCTGCTGCGGCGAGACACACCGGCAAGAAGAGACTGTTGTAGAAACACGGCGATCGCTGTCAACAACCGCCTCATCTTCTGTCAAACTCACAAGGTAGGTCAGGTTACACGCTTAATTTATTATTTGTCCCTCACTCTTGTCCATGTGTGTCCCCAAACACTCACGGGACATCGAAAAGAAGATCTAAGTCTCAACTAGGCAAAATGTACAGGTTGGTTTAACACTGCTGCCTGTGAGTGCGATGCCATTGCTCCCAAAATACACTTCTTGCAGGTCCCATGGGCCTCACGGCTGCATGCGGGGCTTTTGCATCAATTTGGAAACCCCCCAGACCCCCCCGGACACTTGTGGCAATCCACCAGTAAGATGGCATGACAGCCTGAGGGGGCTAAAATAGTCAAACGATAGCTCAACTTGCAATGTATTCAATGTATGGCATTGATAATTATTTATATTCATATGACTGTAATACAGTGTGTATAGCCAGTACGGTGACTAAAAAGCTGAATTGTGGTTACATTGCTTGCATGAAAAGATCTATGTAAAGTAGATTCCCCACAAAATATATTTTTTTTGTGGAAAAAAATAAACCTACAAAAATTCTTCCACCTTCACTGGAATCTGCTTTTCTGCCTTCCTTTGTTCAATCCCTCACTCCACCCCTCTGTCACCTGTTTTTATGTCTGCCTTCTTCTTTCCTTCAGTACAAGTGATAAAAATAAACAAGTCAGTTTACAAATGATTCACCTACTTTTGCCTTCTGCATCTCTATTTTATGGATGAAATTTATGTTTGGCCTATCAAATTTTTTTCTTCCTAGGAGAGTGTTGGAGAGTGGTGACAGGAGGCGTCATGGTGGATTACTACAACATTTTGGGAGTATCCAAAACAGCCTCTCAGGATGATATCAAGAAGGCGTGAGTATTGCTGTCTCATTATATTTTTTTGTAATTTTCTGATGCTCGTAATGTTAAGACGTGTGGTATGGTTAAAACATTTAGTGCATGTTTCCTTTGGTGTCAGAATGCCCTCATCTGTTTTTTTATATTTTTCTATGAACTCAGCTACAGGAAACTGGCACTTAAATGGCATCCTGACAAAAATCCAGACAATAAAGAGGAAGCAGAAAAGAAGTTTAAAGAACTCGCCGAGGCATATGAAGTTCTCTCTGACCGTAAGTCTTGTTGACTTGTAATGTCATGTCATCTGTGAGGCTTGATGTACTTGTGCACGTGATCAAAAATTTTGCCGATGTTGTTTTGTACAGAGAATAAACGCGGTGCTTACGACAGATATGGAAGTGAAGGATTGAGACACTCAGGTACAGAAAAAAAATCTTGTTGCTTACCTTAGATCTGCTCTCCTTTTTGATTTCCATTTTTTCCCCTATCTCACGGTGCACCTTCCACTTATTTCCCCTACTGCTCATATTTTCTATTAAAATGTTAATTATCTCTCTCCCCTCCAGGCTCTTCCTCAAACTTCTCTTCAGATTTCCCAGGATTCGCCTTCACATTCCGCAGTCCAGAGGAGGTTTTCAGGGAGTTTTTTGGTGGCCAGGATCCTTTCGCCAGCTTCTTTGGTAAATAAGATTGCTAATTAAAATAAATGGTTGCTTCCATGTTGCCCATAAATGTTTTATTCCAAAAACTACATTAGAACTTTGTACGTGAAATATAAATGAAGAAAAAAAAAAATTAGGAATAATCAGTACAGCATGTATATAAAATATACACACAAATAAGATAATAAATAAAAATAAGATAAACATTCTGGATCATTTGTTGATGATTCAAATAACAACAAAATCACCAAACACAATAAACAAACAAAAAATACCACCCTGACAATTTGTCTCTCCACTTTCCATTAGATGACTTATCATTCGGGGGTTCGACCTCTCGCCTGGGGCCTAACCGTTTTTTCTCGTTCCCTTCAGCTGGAGGTAAATTCATAGTGACTATGCATAAGAATGATCATTTTCTAAAATTCTAATTGAATTCATTAGTGTTTTTCTTCTGCAGGTGAATTTGCATCTTTTCCATCCATGGGTGGTTTTCATGACCTGGGAGGTATGGGAGGTGGCAATTTCAAATCTGTGTCTACTTCCACCCGCATCATAAATGGCAAGCGCACAACCACCAAGAAGTAAGCGCCTTCCTTTGTGACCATTTCAGAATGACACATTTTGTAATCACAGTTTTTTTAAAAAGATGTTCACAGCACAAAAACTTCAAATCCAATTTGTACTTAGAATAGTGTGGCCTTTTTTTCCATACACTGAAATCATTTTTTACATGCGTTCTCTGTTTTAGGATTAAAGAGAATGGCCAAGAAAGAACAGAGATCGAAGAAGATGGCGTGTTAAAGACTGTGCTGATTAATGGTAAGCTCAATCGTGCACGTTTTGTGCTGAAAATATTCATTGAGTGTACGTAACATAATTATTTTCTCTCCCTTAGGCGTGCAGGATGAAATGGCTCTGGCACTGGAGCTGAGTCGACGAGAGGGACAGCCTCACCAACCGAATCCCTCAATCGAAAACCGGTTACGTCACGAAACTGGCAGAACTCGGCTCAGCCCGTTTTCGGCAGGCACGCACCGTTCGTTCAGTGCCGCCCCTTTCTACCGTTATGGAGGAGTCGATGCGAGCGAGCAAGATGAGGACGATGAAGAACTCCAGATGGCGTTGGCGTGCAGCTTGTCAGAAATGGAAGCCCAGCAGAAAGCAGCTGCTCCCGACGTCATATCAGGTGCCGGGGGCGGGGTCAGAGACGTGATTGACACAAGTGCTGAGCACAGAGGGAGCACGGTTGTTGAGACACAATATCCAAACACAGACGCTAGCGACAATGTTGTTCCGGTCCAAAGCGGGGCTGCGCTTAGAAAGGATTCAGGGTCCGGTGATGTCGCGTCGCAAGAAATTAGGAACAGCGGTATGAAGCAGAAAAAGACGGTGTGTCTGTGCGTCGTGTGTTAATGCGCCTTGGCTTTTCATTGAATTGAATCGCATTTATGCCCGAAGACACTGAGCCTTATAAACATCATCATCCAAAAGTGGACCACAGAACATTCTCTATTAATACACGTCTGGTTTAAAAAGAGTCCAACAATGTGTTGCCATGCACATGTGCTTAGTTTAAGCAGCACGCATCCAATAATTTAAATCATGGATGCACAAAGAAACCCTATCCTTGCAAATGTGCCAAATATTCTGGGACAAAAAAAACTAAAACAGCCAAAGAGTATACTTGAAAGAGTTCGAAGCCTTATTCCCAAGTTGAGAATTTTGCTCTCAAGTGCTATCAACAAGAAAGAAGTATTTTTTCATTGCTTACTTTATTTATTTAACGCTGCCACATGATAACTACTAAAGAATTTCTGCAACGCACCTCAAGGCATAAAAAGTATTTTTTTTTAATATATGTCTGCTTTATTGTCATTTATACTTCACATTGTTTAAAAGGCAATAACAAATAAAAAGGAGATGGCGCCAGTTGATTTGTTTTGTGTACTAATATTTGTTGCGCTCTGACCCGCAGCAGTAATCCTATTCCATATTGAGTATTTGAAACAACATGAAAGGCATAAACAGAAAACTGCTACAAAAAATGTCAAGTCAGGTTTTATTGCCTCTTAACACTTATACTATTGGGAAGTTGTTCTTAAAAGTTCTTACTTGCTGTTGCAGACTCAGACTTTAAGGCCTTCACCAGCTAACCCGATTGCCTCAAGCTACGCTGTGACCACGCCCCTCATCTTCTGGTAAAATGTCCCAACGTGTTCTGTGTCAAAGCTCCATCTTATGTCTCATTCATTTTAATTTATAAACCACACATTTTATTTCTGCTTTTACAGATCAAAGTTCAATGTCTCATGATGCATTTGTCTCCCGTTGCCCAACGAGACTTCTACATGATGAATGGCTCTTACATTGAGGTTTGCTTTGTGTGTATGACTGTGAATGAGCATAGCTACTCCACACTGGCCGGAAAAAACTGGAAAATTAATAATCTCTGGATTAATCAATTTTGTTCATGCTACGTTGTCAATACTGGACAATAATGTACAGGATAAAAGATAGAAGAACAATTAATGTAACCATTTGAAATCTTTTAACATATAAGGTAAAGCAAGGAAATAAAGTGTTTCCTTCTGATGTTGAGTGTCTTGGACATATCTCCATGATTGCGCAATGCGTAGGTTTGAGGAAAAAGACCAGAATTGAGTCCAGCCCCCCCCCCCCTGTGAAAATAGAGCCCGCTGTGTACAAAAACACAATTGTAAACTGTATTTATTTTTGCTGCATCACATCACAAATTTATTTATTCATTAAGTCAAAAATACATTTTTTATAGATATTTTATCTGCCTGCTACATGAAATAAATACAATCATCGGAGAGAGTTTTACATTAATCACATAGCTTCACGGAAATTAAACAATTTACACCGAAGATGATTGAGAGAAACATGATGGTGTGCACTTTTTTTTTAAGTACATACGTAAGTAACACATGAATGTAGACAATCGTGAAGGCAAAGCCAAACCTCACGATAAAAAACATCTAAAATTGACACAAGACAGTCGCATACAGTATTCTGGTCCACAGAAATTCAGAATTCAAACAGGCACTGTATTCTTGTCTTTAGACTGCCCATACTTACCATATTCACATATGGTCAAAATAAAAAAACAAACGATTAAAATTAAAACATTTTATTAAATAATTTATTATTAAATTAAATACTTTTAATGATTGAACTTCTTGAGTCCCATGATATGTGACCGTTTCGTCCCGCTGGCCGATGTGGCTGTCTTACAATATTTTTGGGTCTTGGTGTGTGTTTGTGTGTGTGTGTGTGTCGGTCGGTGCCGCTGTTCATTGCGGCAAGGCTTTCAAGATGGCATTCACCTCCTCAGCAACGGCCGTCAGTGCAAATTCAAATTGGTCCTGCGTGGGAGAAGCGAGAATAAGAGGAGTGAGTAGAAAAACACTGAACAAATTCGACTCAATTATTTGCAAACACATAATTGGTACCTTGGTTTTGACCAAGCCGGGTCTCTGGTCTCTGACGTGTTCCAGTGTGGCAGCAATATCAATCTCCTTGACTCCTAAAGACAAAATCAGCCGAAATCTTCAAATCCAGAAATGTATTTGGGTTTTGAAAAGCGACACAAATTATGTCTGAATTATGAGTTAGGTGAAATTTCAGGAGTGAAAAACAAAATAGTGGCAATTGGCCAATGTCTTTTATTGTGAAATAGTTTTCCACGTGACTTCATGACTAAGATTCAGCTGTATAGTACGTGAAAATTTGTCATTACTCTACCAGCCGCCATTTTAAGCTTCCTGTGATCTATTCACTCTAATCCAAATATGCGCATGTAGGTGCAAGCAGAGCAAACTCACCTTTGGCCATGCGGTTCAGCACCATGTCAATGAGAATGTAAGTGCCGGTTCTGCCGGTCCCATCGCTGTGGTTGCGGCACAGCAAAAGAAAGGTCAGAGTACGCATAGCAACCACCACCATCAATTTATACTGCATAAATTGATTGGTCGCATCCTGTAATTCTAACATTATATGAGGTCGTGTATTCAATTTTTTTTTTTTTTTACCTGCAGTGAATAATAATAGGGCAGGAGCGACCTCTGTAGCATTTATTCACCTTCCTGAAAAGCATCAAAGAGAGGAAATAGAAGAAAAAAAATAGAGCAAAAGCCAGACACAACAAGAGTGCATTACTGACCTCTTTCACTGGACAAATTGTAATAGAGTGAAGTGTTTTGAGAAGGAGATTTATGACTGCAGCCACAGTTACTCATGGCTCGTGGTTGAATTAAAAGCAATTAGAAAGCGGAGCAACAAGAGGAATGAAATGGATAATGTAGACAAGGATGACAAGATGAGATTTATGAGGTGGTGGAGGCGGTTAAATGGCGGGAAGCCCCGGATTCACTGTCCCTCTTGCAGTAGCCAGTCACACCTGCCAATGCTCATTTTTGTGACTATGCAACTGGAGCCAGAGTACTAGCTGCAAACCGCAAAAATGACACTGGGAGATGTTCGAGTACAAACCTGCACATCTAGAGATGTGCACTGGGGTAGAGGGAGAGAGAGGAGGAGCAGTGAAGGAACACAAAATGGAGGAACGGCAATAAGGATGTCGCGAGGTTGATGAGTTTTGTGGTAAATATTGATGATACGTGATAGAAATGTGACGTTAAAGGCAAAAATGGGGATAAATGACGACTCAACAGGAAAATATTTTCTTTCCCAGGTTGTGTAAACACAACGTGCACGTTTGTGTTGGCGTGTTTTCACACCTGCGGAAGTCAAGCAGGGGCCGCGTTGAGGTGGGGATTCCGTCCGCCGGCCAGCTCAGCAGGTGAAATTGCGTTAGGGTTCTCGTTTCTTGCGTCTGGACATTCTTCAAGTAGAAGCTACGCACCAGGAAGTCCTTGCACCAGATATGCTCTGACACCAAGTTCACCTAAGAGGAGAAAGAAGGTCATCAAAGTCAATACGTATAAATCTCTCTAAAATTTGTCAGTACCATCATTGGTCACCAGGGGGAAACAGAACATCTCAACCTTACCTCATAGATATGGTAGAGTGACGAACCCTCATCTGGCCAGTATCTTTCGCTCTGTTTTTGTCCGTCTTCCGCCAGAGCGGACATCATCACGATCACCGTGCAACCGTTCTCCCAAACCATCTGAAGCGTGGTAAGAATGCACACATACTGTATATGGCTCTACACATGCCCAATAATGATTTGTGAAATGTATGTGCTCACCTGCCAAAAATCTGCCACTGTGTGAGGCAGAGGTCCCTGAGTGGCGATATAGGCTGGCTGGCGAGGGTCATGATCAAACTATCAGTCCAAATGAAGAAAAGAAAAAAATCGTAAGTCTGACAAGCCAAATTTTAGTTCAGATCTGGTAATGAATTTCTCATTGGGAAATTATATTTGGCTATTGTACATATGTAAGAAAATGACTAACAATGAAGCTGGCATTGATGTAATCTTGTTTTCTGGGGTTCACATCCCTTTTCAGCTTCACTCGTGAGTGATCGTCTGCCGAGAAAAAGGTGAGACTGATCAAGAATAAAATTTGATGGATAAACCCGATTGGGACACTAAAGTGATAGTGTGCTGAAGAACACCAAACACTACTTGAACTGACATGGGAGCGATTCAGCCTGTCTGTTTTTGGCCATGTTGTTGGGAGTTTGAGCCGCGGCCACTGAACTAGGGTCGGCCTGGTAGGAGCAAAGCGCCTCCCACTCCTTCTGAAGGCGGTCCTTGTTACGAAGGTGGTCCTCCATATAGGCCTGACGGAAAGTTGCAGAACATAAGCACATAAGTTTTCACGGCTATTGCCTGTGATTGTGTGTCCGCCTACCAGAATCATGTGACCGGTGGAGATGTCCATATTTGACTGGGCAGGCTCCTCACTCCAGGATGGAGTCGAGCTGTGGGTGGAGGACGGGCTGTGCTGCGGGCCATCGCTGAATTGGGAGGAAACGCTACTCACACGGGACGTATCCGTTCCCCGTCGCCCGCCGGCGCTGGCTGCTGTACCTGCCACGCCACTGCTCGCAGCGCCCACGCAGTCCTGACGGGACAGAGATGATTTGGATGCCATGTGCTGTCGACATAACTCCTAAATATGCGATAGAGACAAAGGGAGAAGTGGACCGGTGATTGATAGCCAGCTATGGTTCATTCAGCCACTAGTTTTTTTCCCCCACTACTAGTATAAATGAACATTAGTGGAAATATATTAACGCAAATGACCGAAATGAAACGAGCGTCTGAAGGTCAACAATGCCTCACCTGATAATCAAAGTGTGTTTCGGCACCTCCCTCTGGCCCCAGACCAAGTTTGCCATTGGCCACTTGGTGAGCATAATGTCTGAGGCAAGCAATGGCCACAGCCAGTATCAACACTCCTCCAACCACTGCCATGGAAACCAGTGTGATGACCGTCCCACTGGAGCCCTGGGAAACCCTGGTTACCTGCGGGAGACCCTGTGCATTTGTCCTCTGGAAAAACACACACACATTCTGTTAATGTACAGTACATAATGTACCTGCAGTTTTACAACATCACGACCTCCCACACTGCTGTGCTTGCACACCAACCTGACATTCATATTAAAAAGCCCTTTTGTTTGATAATCCATTATTTAAGAAAAAAAAAATCACTGCTGATGATTCATGCAGGCAGTCAGTGCGGAACGAGGGAATAGGTTAATGACACCTGTTGTCATAGTACCTCGGATCTGGGCGCCACATTGGGGGAGAGGAAACAAAGCACCATGGCAACAAGTGAAATGGTGCCGTGTGAGCTGTGTTGTCATTCGTTCACTCGGGAACATTCAGTGAGTATGAGGGAAAAAAATGTACCAGGCAGAAAAATGTATTATCTCTTTTAATTGCATTTAAATTAAGTCTAATGAGATACAATATGTCATTTAAATTTAAAATACTGTTTTGGTACATAAACCCGAATTTACAGTATTTGTCGAGCACTGTATGGATGTGCGTGTCTATCCTGTACCTCTCCCACACCAGTCTGTAGAATCTTCAGGCTTGTCTCAGACTCCAAGAAATTCTTTTCAGACACTATAGTAAGAAACAAAAATGTGAGTCAGTCTCAACAATGAGGGGAAAAAAAGAAACCTTGGAAAGCTTCACTTTGAATTTGCGTAAACACAACTTGCGTGGGTGCAAAGCTGCATGGGTATGTTTGTTTTCCTAGTCTCACCGGCTTTATCCGCCACCTCTGCAGCTGTCACATTGTGCTCATTCTGGCGAATACGAAATGTCAGTGCCGGTCCCACCACGCTAGTGACGCAAAACACACATGTGCATATAAACTGTCAAGAGATGTTTGCCTGATATATTTGCGAGCAATAAACAAAAACACATCCTACCTTATATTGATGAAGCTGCTGGTTGTCAGGTGCATTTTCTCAGCCAGTAGCTCCACAAGCTTCACACCATCATATAAACTCAGGGGGCTGGACAAGAGATTCTTTATTATGCTCTTGTTTTTAATCATCATTTAAATATTTTTTGCCAGCAGAATGAAATGGTTTGGAATATCTTCTTCTGACCTCTGGTTGGTGACAATGTAGCCATACTCCTCTTTGGCCCCCGTAGCCTCAACTTGTGGCATTCCCTCCTTCTCTAAACCTGCTCCTTCTCCAGGAGCAACCAGTGGCATTTGGGAGGCGGACGAAAGGGGGCCTGCGCTCTTCGTCATGGGTGTGGTTACAGCTGACACAGGTTGGGGGGCTTGAGGGGCCTCAGGTGCAACAGGGAAAGAAGCAAGCTTCTCCGGCTTACTGGACATGGTGTCCGTTTTTAATAGCTGCATCTATTTAGAAGAAAGACAAGGGAAGGGTGACTGCCACAAATCAACACAAGGTACATTTTGGGGGGTTGAGACTTTTGCAACTGGACATACTACTTTAGCACATTATTCCCTGTGCTCCATATTTAGGTAACTGCAAATCCTTACCTCCTTGAGAGTGATAAGGTCCTTCTCATTTTTATCTGTGTAGAGAAAAAGACACAAAACAAGCTAATCTTATTCAACTCAAATTTCAGGTATTTAGAGGACAGTAAAACAGATTACTTGCTATTTTTTTATTATAATTGTCTAATTAGCTCTGGGATTTAGTCGTATGTAATACCTTGTGTCTTGTCTTTGGCTTGCAGCAGTTGCAGTATGAGGGCTAATTTGTAGAGCTGCTCTTGGCTGAGCTCTTTCGGGTCAACTCCGTACTTCTGTAGAACGCCTGACATTTTTTGCAGCAAGCCATCTAACAAAGGTTAAATCAGAATCACAAATATCCAAAGCATCTAGACATGTGTTGCTGGTTTTCCTTACCATTATTTCCTAACTGGGTGCTGTAAACCTGAGAGGCCTTATTTTGAAACGGCGGTTGCCTGTTTGTAGAGCCAAGTCTCTCTAGAGTATAATCTTCTGTATAGTCCACTGGTATCTCCATTTGAAAGTCATCATAGTAAGGCAGGCCTGAGAATATGTCATGATATGAAATCATTGTATCGAGATGCGTGACAATATTAGTGATGTCTTTACCTGCAGATGCCAAGGAGGTTGACCCACGGTGGCGATAAGAGGATGGTGCAGAAGCCAAATAGACGGACAGTGCCTCCTGAAGTAGTTGCCTATCTCGCTCTCGCTCTTTCTGATTGGCCTGCAACCATGCGGAAGGGCGAGCGTAGCCTCCTCCTCCTCCAATGAGAGATCTCTCCGCTTCTTCTTGGTGCCTGTGCTGCCATTGGGAGCGATATTTGTTAGCAGGTAGTTCTGGTGTTTTTCATTGTAAAGGATTTTGCGGGCTTTCATGATAAAAAGTTGAACCTGTTGGTATGTGTAAGGGTTGATGGAGGCTCCCTGCATTTGCGACCGAGGAGGCTCGACAATCATGTAACCTGCATAGTTGCCAGCAGGTGCTGCAGACCCTGGCTTGGAGATCTGCTGCTTGGACCTTGACCCCAAACAAAAAACCCCAAAAGGATTAGGATGGACACGGAGTGGCGGATTACAGATAAGAGCTGAACTGGAGCAAAGGGAGGATTGAAGGGATTGATTGGACACCTCCGCTTGACTTTTGTTCTGATGGGTGAAAACTTACGGAACATGCGAGGAAGCGTTCGGTTTAGATGATTGGGTGGTGTGAGGGACCCTCTTCAGTTCCTTTGATAGAATATACTGTGTGATGTCATCCTGCCAGGAAAGACCTACATATGTACACAAAGTATGTACCGTTTAGCCATAAGAAATTATTATTCAATTGTCCAAATTTACCTTGTAGCATGAGCTGTTTCAGGACTTCTTGCATTCTCTTCAATACAGGAACCGTCACTTGGTACTGGACCCGGTCCTGCTTGGAACTGCGACACTGACCAAACAGCCCATCTGGTAAGCAAAATGTTTTGTATGTATTCATGGAAAATAACCGCCCTCGCCAATCCCTGCTTTCTACTTAACTTGGAGTATGAAATATGCAACGCTTTCCTGATGCGACCTTTCTATCCAGTGTGGCCACGGTAGCACTTAACAGTGACTCATAGAACTGAAGTACAGCCCACACATTTTATCCTGATTGCTACAGTAGCCTCAACAATGGCCTTTCACCGTCGCCAATCATTATTTTCAGCATTTTCTTCTTACCTGCGGGCAGCCGCCTTATGGCAACAATATAACAGACGACTGACTTGATCACATATCTATATGTGATTTACACAGACATTATTCTTCACATTTGAATCAAAATCCTGTTGAAATATGATATAATATAATATAACAATTAATTTAATATATGATATAATATAATATAATATAATATAATATAATATAATGTAATATAATATAATATAATATAATATAATATAATATAATATAATATAATATAATATAATATAACAATTAATTCAATATATAATATAATATAATATAATATAATATAATATAATATAATATAATATAATATAATATAATATAATATAATATAATATAATATAATATAATATAATATAATATAATATAATATAATATATATGACTAATTAGCAAATGATGACAAAAAAAACAACAACTTTCAGGCTGTAATATGAGAGACTGACCAAAACTGAGAGGATATTTTTTTGGCGCAGAGATGACTCACTGCAGTCTTTCTGTACGCCCTCTAAATCTGACACAAACCCGCCTGCTATGGTGACACGGTGAATTGTTAAAGTGAGCAGATTAAAGGGGATTAATGTGTTTTTTTTAGCTTCTAATTATGCATCAAAGAGAACAGTCTTTTTTTCCCCCCCAACCCTGAAATATACATAGGCTGAATGGTTTTGCCTAAATTCTATTTTCTTCGACGTGAGGTTTGGATTTAACCTGCAGAGCAGACAGTAAATGATAAAAGTCAATTTGTAATATAAAATAAATAATGCCATATAATACATTTTGATGGAATATGTGTTGTTTTTTTTATTTGGTAAATTTAAAAATAAAATGTCCAATATGCGTCTTTTTGGCACAAATGAAGCCGCACACAATTACAAGGATCAAATTGCTTTGCTACTAACGTTTAGCGTTGCTATTCCGAGGCCACAGATTATCTTCCAGTTAACAAAGCCGTTATTTAAATTGTCTGTAGCCTGTAATATTGGTACTGGAAAACTGCTCTCTTAGTAGTTATTTTGCAATTGGGGAAACAACTACAAACTGGCCATTTTAAAATTATGCTCCAATCATTCACTGTTAACATGGATAATAGAATAAATTTGTAGAGTTAAGGTAGATGCCTCTTTAGCCAAATGCGATCTGGCAGCTGCTGATGTTTATTATCTGCTAGTCAATGTGAAACCGGCATTACATTACATTACATTACATTACTCTCTCCCTCTCTCTTCCCATTTGAAAAATAAATGTTCTAGTTTATTTTCATTCAGGAGTTCATATGCAGTATTCTGCGCTACGGCAATGCTATGTGCGTAAATGCAATTTTCACCGAGAAGCACGTAAGCCTGTGTCAGTGACTCATCACTGTATTAGCACAACAACTGTGGGGGTGTCGACCTCAACGTGATGTCAGTGTTGCCATGGAGACAGCAGAGGAGGGAGGTGGGGCTTCGATAAAGCTAATGAAACCAAGATGGGAACGTCACAGTGGGAATCGGACACATAGGGATGGCATAGAGGGAAAAAAAAATCCTTGAATTGATTTGTCTTGATTTTGTTGCTGAGGCCTTTTGTCAATGCAACCACCAGGACATCATAATTGAATGCTATGAGTGTGTGTGTGTCTTACCATCTGAGCAAAACTGATCCCTGGAGCACAGTTTTCTCTCAAACAGGCAACCTGATGCAAAAAAACAAACAAACAAACAATGCCCACAGGTAAAATGTGTGAATTCGACAAAGTCCGACAGGGTGGTGGTTTTACACGAATGCACCGTGATGGAAACAAAACAATCAATATTCACCCAAGTGGTTACAATTCATAAATCCGTTTTCAATATCAATTATTCTCACTAGAATCATGGGTTTGTTAGAAGTTTACTCATCCAAGTAGCAACTGCTGCAGGGGTACTGAAAAACAATGTCTTTCTTTAAAAAATGGTACAATTACAGAATTTCCACCATTGGATTGTGATTTTTAATTTGTAAATCTTTTCTGTTGTTTCTCATCAGGTTTCAAGGGGATGATATTTTGCTTTTATGTGAATGAGCAGGTGTTTGGTTTGAGATAGGACGCAAGTGCTTCAGGTAATGTACTGTTATCGCTGCCTGCGAGCTTGCCTTTTTGATTTGCAGCTTTCTGCTCTCCATTTGTTCGTGAGAGACAATCAAAATCACATCAAAGTCAACACTAAGCATGTTTTTGTCAAAAGATGAATCATGAATGAATTGTAACATTTGAATTCCTGTCATCAGCTTTGATTGACAGTGTTGAAAAAAAATGTCATTAGAAATTAAGTTAAAAATAATGGCAGCCTCTAAAAACATGTTGAGCACCTTTCACATTTAATAAAGGAAGCAGAATATTAGAAACAGCTTTCATTATGATGCAGCACAGTTCCAGAATTCTTATCAAGACTTGTTGACTATAAGCAAATCCTAACATTTTAACCAAATAAATACAGTAAGCCCAACATATGTATCCAACTTTTATTATTGAATTTACAATCTTGTAATTTCTACTCAAATTAAATATGAAATCCTGTTTTTATATGAAGATGTATCATACGTATTTTATTTTTTTGTCAAAGTAATTCAATAATAATATAGGGAAATTATGATATTGACTTGTTTTTTTTACTTGAAGGCTATTTACTCTACGAAGATATGATCTTAAAAATAGAGGGGACCAAATAAAATACAGAATAGAAGGAAAAAAAGGTGAACAGAAGCATCCTAAAAAATGTTTTAAAAAAATACATATATGTATAGTTTGACGCCAAACATGCAATGTGGTAAATGGTAGTAAAGTAGTGGCCATATATGGTTGTCATCTCTAGTTGAAAAATACATCAACAGAGAATGCAAATGCACTCTTTATCACTCCTCACTTGGCATTCTGTAGCTAATCATCAGCTCCTGTTACAGATAACAATCTACTGTTTGTTTAGCAAAATAAATCACAGAAGACAGAAGCACCATATCGACAATGAAAGTCGCAGCTCACAGTGAAGATTATAATAAAAATAAATAAATACATTAATTAATTAAAACATATATATAGAATAAAAAAAACTCGACTATACAGACTTTAAGCATTAATCACCTTACCGTATCTGTCTGACAACCCCGTGCGAAGCACGATTGTGAGGAGCAGCACAGCTCGCCATGCCCTCGGATGCTGCATGGTGCGTTCAAGTGTCACGGCAGAACAACAAGAAGAAATCTTTGCAGTTTTTTCTCCTTTAAATCCCCATTGTGTACAAAAAACGGCTGCAGAGCCAGTGTGGATGGCTCACATTTAGAGCACAATCCCCCTTGTGGCCAACAAAAATATCAGGCTAGAAATGTCTATATATTTTTTAAATATCTATATACGACTGGTGGCTAAAGGCAGACTGAGCGACTGGCTGGATGCAAAAAGTACATTTTTCTCCCGTTGAGGAGGAGGAAAGTGATGATGCTGAGGAGGGGCGGGGCCAGAGCATCATTGCGGAAACAACGTAAAACCAAATGAAGGAAGCTGCAGGTGCGTCATCTCAGGCTGAAATAGCAAGGGGAGACGTGGACCCAATTTACACGGCAACACAGTCTTGGAGACTTTTTTTTTATATGGCACAAAGTAGATAATTAACCTGTAAGTAAACCAAAGCGTGGCAATCAGTTCTTCAACTACTAGATTTTGTGCATGTGTAATTGAGTATTTTTCCTGATGACTACTTTTACGCCTTACTTTTTAAAACAAAAAGGCCTACTTGTATATTGTACTCTTTATTTTGTCAAAATAGACGTTTTTTTCCCCCAAGAATGTAAAGAAATAATTAAAGAGAGATAAAGGTTCTGTCTACTGTTAAATTTTAGAATAAAACACATATGGACATGTCAGGTAAGAATAGGAGACTACAATTACTCCAGGCTCATAAAAATTGCACAACAGACAGCAATATACAATTTCAAATTGTAGGGTCTCACTGACAGCATCCATTTAGACTTCTTTTTTTTTTGTTTTTAATATTCTGTTGCTTTGTCTAGAGGTGCTGACATCCAAAAGGCCACAGTGCTGAGATCTGCAGTATGACATTGCAAACTTAAAATGTAAACGTCCCTCAGATTTTATGGTCAATATCACCTTTGGGGTTACAACCCACCTACTTTTTGCAGCTCAGTTCTTCTCTTACCCTCTTCTACCCTCTAGTGGTGACGTTGGCTTGAACTACAATATGTTTTAACTATAGTTGCTTAAATATGAGGCCAAAAATGCACTTTAAAACTTGACATAATGTTAATTATCCCTTCAAACACATTATGTACACTTGTTAGGGGGATAGAAGGTTTGTGGATGGCAGGGATTGACGATGTGGTTGTCAGGCAGGGCACACAATAAAACAACAATAATACATGCACTCCACACACATGTTGCTTCTTATATTAGAGCGATTACAACCTGAAAACCCATCATTACATTTTATTTTTAGAACCCTATGAAACCAACAAAAGCCTGCCATTTGAAATGCCAGATTCCTGGCTTTGAGCTTGCTATTCACACATTTATCCTATTCTAGGGTTGCTGGAGGCGGTGTGCAACAAATGTCCCATATTACCATATGGCTTGATGGAATTGCATGCATGCAAGAGGAATTTAGTTTCCAAATGTAGTATGTGACGAATGTGAAAATGGGTGTGCTAAGCTGTGCACATGCTTTTTTAATATATTACATACTGACTATTGCCCTATCAGTTTTACTGTGCATTGAGATGTTGCAATGAGACTGCAATCTACCAGGATGTGCTCTTTTAAGCCGGTGTGACTCATGAATTACCGGGTTTGTTTTAAAGTCCACCGCTGGCTTTTTTTTGTCACACTGAGTTGCCAACGGCCCCGTGATAGACTGAAATAGATTTGGAAACGTTTTGGATGTTACACGTTTGTATGCAATCACCAACACACACACGCAGGCATACCGTCATGCCTTTAAACTCATTCTGTCGTCCTCGTCGCTCTTGTTTGGCAGCTCACCATTGGCATGTGTGTATATGTGTTTGTTTGGTTGCTAGGTAACAGGCATCCCACATTTATAACAGGTTACACCAGCTGAGTGCCATCATCCATCTGCGCTATCGGGGTCCCTTTTAAACATGTGATTTTTACCATCAGACTCTCCAGCTCAGTAGCAGCATGTCTAGACATGACACATTGTTTAATCACTAAAAGATAATGAGATGGTGAGACGTTTTTTTTTTTTTTTTACAGAGGTCTCAAACGTGGGGCCCGAGGGCAATTTACAGCCTGCATAATGATATTTTGTGGTCCACTACTTGACACTAATGTTCAATGCTAGTGTGGCCCTGCATCTTTTTTGCCATGTCGATGCCCTGGGCATTTAGTGTGTGTGTTTTTTTTCTTTTTATATAATGTTAATTTAGATTAACAATGTTCATTTTATAACTGGCGTGCTCTGTTTGGAGGTTTGACAGGGAAGGAGTTTGGCTCCCATGTACTATTCTAATTCTCTGACTTGTTTGGGACATGTTTAGCCGTGATGAGATCCGAGAGCTAATTTAAGTTTGTTTTCTGGCTGCCAGTCCCAATGCTTCATCGCTGTATCTGATCTCGTTAGTCAGCTCAGAGGTTATTCATTTTGTGTTCCGCGCTGGTGATTCAACTGTAATTCTGTGTCTGAGAAAATTGATGCGAGATGGCTCCCGCTATCATGTCATCAGACAGTGCAGTCAATTCTCTTTATTTCCTATTGGATCATTTCCCTTTTATAGCAATGTAATGAGGACACCATGTATCACCCCTGGAATATGAACACAGTGAGGAAGTAATTAGCATTCAACTTTTTTTTCTATTAGCACTGCCATGAAGCCCAATTAAAGCACAGAATATTTAATGATTACAATATGGATCAATACATTTGCTGTAGTAGTATCAAATTGTGGTGGTCAATCACTTTTATTGGCATTCAATCATCTGCAACTTTTGAAATCAGTTATAAGGGTATCAGAAAAAAATAATAATCATTTTCCTCATTTGTGTCAAGCGTTTTGCTACCTGTCATTTCAAATGATCCTTTGGACGTGTGGGCTGGACGAACAGGAATGCTAAAAATAGTGTGACACCACCGGCAGCTGACACATGTGCCTCGTGAAAGACGACTACTGGCAAGGCCACACACACAAGGGCCCTTTGAACCATTGGATCCCCCCACCCCTACGTGCACATGTAGTAGTCGTGCTCGGATGCTTGCATGGACTCTATAGGTGCATAATCAGTTGTGATTGATTTCCCCCGTGTTCATTCCCTCTTTGTATCTAAGGTATTGACTCAGGAGAAAGCCAGAGAGAGGTTTGCTATTGTGTTTCTTATTGATCACATTGCCTCTTTCCAGCAATGTCTATCGACCTACTGTACATTATCACAATAATTTTCTTTTCCTGAGGTAGCCAACACGGTTCTATAGAGTGAAACTCTCTCTGTTGCTTTCACCTCCAGTGGTTCAAACATCTTGTGGAAAGATCAGCTCTTTGTATAATTACAGGCAAGTTAAAGTGACAAGACCTTGTTTTACGACGAAAAAAAAAATTGTAATAATAATAATATTGTGTTTATTTTAAAAATGATCAATTAGTTTGTTCCCGGGAAGTCAATGCTTACTAATTCTAGTTTGTACTTGGGTTTACTTTTAGAAATTCTTTTAGGATAAAGTGACACACAAATAGCATCGTACTTCTGTTGTGTGACAGAGTGGAGATCCCCTATGGCAAAATTATGTGACCTTCTTGGCAGTAACTCATACTACTCCTTACATAACTGAGGGAGGGCAATGCATGACCCAGCTATAAGTATAGCTACTGACTGGGTGGCAACTCATACTGTGTTTATAGAATTGTTTTGATATTATAAAAAAAATAAAAAATAATAGTAATCTTTAGGAATTGGCTTTCAGATTGTCACAACTCATTATTACGTGCTATTGTAAAAAATAGATAAATAGAGTTTTCATGTTCACCTTTTGACGTCTTTACTTGCTGTATACAGTGTTTAAGAACTATCCAACTCACCATTTTGGGTTGTTGAAATGACCGCATGCAAATGAAACACTCAATTATATTCAGGATCCATCTGTCATGCACGCACGCACAACCACAAGCAGTTGAAACCAGACTCGCTGGACAGCTGAATAGGCGTCTGGCAATAGGAGGCTAATGGGGGTTAGGAGGGAAGGAAAGCACTGCAACAGCTGAGTGGCTACAGAGGGGCGAGGAAATGTCCAGCATAGGCCTTTGGAGTATGAATGTAAGCAGTCGGAAGTTTCTAAAAAATCCTCCAAAATTTATTTAGCGACATGATATGGGCAAATACCTGGAGATGACGCAGTGCAGGTATGCCTAATGTTATGACTAGTGAGTGTATGTGCTGTCCAAATTATTATGATAAAAGTTATGCAAAAGTGATTTAAAAAAAAATGAAGGCAAGGTGGAGTCAGGTGGTAGAAAGACAAAAGAGGTAATGGGCGGACATTGAGGCGGTGTCGTGGTGACGGTGGGTGTGGCAAAGCTACAAATAGTCACGCATGCTGCAGGGGGGTTCTTCACTTGGTTCCTGTCCCATTCACCCAGCGGCTCAGTTGGGTCTTGGCTTCTCGAGCAACTCCACCAACATCAAAATACATCAAACCAGCAGCCATGAGCAAGTCCTACTCCTCTTCCGCCCAGTCGGCCTCTTCGTACCGCCGCACCTTTGGTACTGGTGTCGGTTCATCTCCGATGTCTTCCCTCTTCTCCACTCATGGAGGAGGAGGTCGCAGCTCCTCGAGCCATACTACTCGAGTGTATGAGGTCAAAAGTGGTGGTCCGTCGTATTCCAGCTTCAGGGCGTCCTCCGGGGGCGCCGGCCTCGGCCTGGGCTCCTCCACAGCCATGCGCACCTACGGTGAGAAACTTGACTTCAACCTGGCCGATGCCATGAACCAAGACTTCCTCAACACAAGGACCAACGAGAAGGCCGAGCTTCAGCATCTCAACGACCGCTTCGCCAGCTACATTGAGAAGGTTCGTTTCCTGGAGCAGCAGAACGCTGCTCTGACGGTGGAGATCGAGAAGCTCAAGGGCCGCGAGGGACCCGGGCGTGTGGCTGAGATGTACGAAGATGAAATGAGGGAGCTGAGGAGGCAAATTGAAGCTTTGTCCAACCAGCGTGCCCGTGTGGAGGTGGAAAGAGATAACCTGGCTGATGACCTTCAAAAACTGAAACTCAGGTAGGTGAGCGGTTTGTTGAGGGCAGTGATGGAAAGCTGAGGCTTCAAACTTGTGTCATGAACCAGTTGTTATATTTTTTTACTCTTCTAGATGACATTGTTGGTTTAAGAAATGGCAAGTCAGTGTGAACAATAAGTGCCATCTCGAGAAGTAAAATAATACAACTGGTTCATGAAGCAAATTTGAAGCTTCATTTTCCCATCACTAAAAATACCTTGATTTGTGTTCTGTAATTTTTCTTCCACCCAGTGTCCATTGTGACAGTTGTGTGATAAACTTGGCATTAAATGCAGTTTTTTTTTTTTTTTTAAATACAAGTTTCATTGTTTCCTTTCTTCATTGCAGACTACAGGAGGAGGTTCACCAAAAGGAAGAAGCCGAGAATAATCTGTCTGCCTTCAGAGCTGTACGTCAACCCCCCAGTTCATTAATGCTACTGCAATGTCCCCCACTAACTCAATTTAATCTTCCTATAGACAGACTATATATCTGCTCTTCCTTTTATTTTTTTCTAGGATGTGGACAGTGCCACTCTGGCCCGGTTGGACCTGGAGAGGCGTATCGAGAGTCTGCAAGAAGAGATTGCCTTCCTCAAGAAGATCCACGAAGAGGTTTGTTGAGCAGTCAGTTAAATATATCTTTTGTAGCTGTTGACCAATGTCCAAAATACTGTAAATAGACTCAATCAGATGCTGGCACATTGAGAAGTTCAAGGGCTGGAAAATATACACACGGGATATTTATGACACATTTCACAGTAACTCATATTCAGTGAACGCCATGATTATGATCTGTTTGAAGAAGCATATGGTGAAGTGCAGTTTTTTTACACCTCAACTTTAACCTTTGGGAAATTCTCAACTGTGGCCTGCTTGAAGAGAGCTTGTCAGCTGTTGTCTATATCAAGAACAAAAAAGAAGAGTATGCATGTGAACAGATGCAAAGCTATTTTGGTTGGTCCACAGGGCAGCTGAAAGCAACCAAGCCTTATCAGTTCAAATGTAACAGTTGTGCCTAATTCAATGAGCCTAATATAGTTGTCTGTTCTCTGCTAATATTGTACGTGCCATAAATAATACAATGAACTTTTTACTTAACATCTACGATTTCCATGTGTGTTGAAAATACATTTTTTCCTCCAGGAAATCCGTGAGCTGCAGAGCCATATTCAGGACACTCAGGTGCAGATCCAGATGGACATGTCCAAACCCGACCTGACCGCTGCTTTGAGGGACATCCGCATGCAGTACGAGGCGATCGCTGCCAAGAACATCTCAGAAGCCGAGGACTGGTACAAATCTAAGGTAGGACGCGACATTCACAAACCAAATCTTGTTATGTAGATAAACGTTGGTCTGGTATTGTATCGCTCAAATGTCAACCTTCTTTCCTAAGGTCACAGATCTGAACCAGGCTGTGAGTAAGAACAATGATGCCCTGCGCTCTGCCAAACAAGAGAGCATGGAGTTCCGACACCAGATCCAGTCCTATACTTGTGAGATTGACTCACTCAAGGGCACCGTGAGTATCAAACACATATGAAGCATTTTTTATTTTTGCTCGACTTCTCTTCTTCCTCACATCTCTGTTACGCCATAGAATGAGTCTCTGCTGCGTCAGATGAGAGAGATTGAAGACCGCATGGGTCGTGAGGCTTCCGGTTACCAGGATACGATCGCACGTCTGGAGGAGGACATTGCTAAAATGAAGGTCAATATTTTATATTCCATCCGCAACTTAAATAGAACAGCATCCATCTGATGCATGAATGGGAAATCGAGCGCACTTAATCCTTGTCACAGATGCGTTTATTTGCAATCGTCGCAGCGCTTGAATGTTTAGAGACGGGTGTTTATTTGACGACAGCATTTGCTTTCCAGGACGATATGGCCCGTCACCTGAGGGAGTACCAGGACCTTCTGAATGTCAAAATGGCTCTGGATATTGAGATTGCCACCTACCGCAAGCTGCTGGAGGGAGAAGAGACCAGGTGCGCTATTCTCATATAAACTTGTATATAACCCCCACAATACTTGCTGCTAACATATATGTTGCCCATCTATCAATTTGTTATTTATTTATTATTTTTCCCCCCCAATGCATTTGAATGGGCATCAATAAAACACACATTTTGGCTATTTATGGATCAGCTTGCAAACAGCAAAATTAACTGTATAGGAATTAAACAAATTGCTGTATATTATATTATAAATATTGTATATCTTTGTGTTTTCTTATTTTCTAGGATCACCACCACAATGCCTCTCCAAACTGCCTATTCCGCCATTGGATTTAGAGGTCGGTGAAACTGTGCGGTCTTTACACAAACATACCCATAAGATAAGCATTCGAAATTGCGGAGGAAGGGTCAAAAGACTAAGTATAACCCCTTACCAAACACGGGGGGTTGCTATTTTCAGCATATTACATAACTCCAATGACCCATACTCACCACTGTGTGGGGATATATGACATGTAACCAACCCTTGAGGCTCGCTGGTTCAACCAACTGGTGTGTGGGCTGAGCCGAGAGTCATAAGTGTCATTAGAATTAAAATGAGGCTATGTTTGTGTATGTCTCATTCCAGAGACCAGTCCCGAGTCTCAGTCGCAGCGTTCCTCCGAGATGCACTCAAAGAAAACAGTTCTCATCAAGACCATCGAGACCCGTGATGGAGAGGTTGGCGCAAGCACACACAAACACCCATTAGAAGTCACTTGGAAATAAACCAGTGACATCTTTTTTTCATATCCAGATGTAATGAAAATATTTTTAATTCATTGGGGGTGCTAAGTTGATCATGTACCATTTTCTAACTTTTTTGTACTATTTTCTAACTTCTCACAAGAGAAGTCTGTTAGTAAAAAAAAGAAAAAAAGAAAGATTATATTAATAAACCTGCAGTCATGCCAGACTTTTTGTCACGTTCCCACTTGACTGACACACTTAACTGTGGATGGAAAATATTCTCCAGCATTATCTACAACATACTTTGATCCTTAATGTTGCACAATAAATAGATTCTTAACCAGCAGTCAAACTATTTTTTAATATCTCTCTTAGGTTGTCAGCGAGTCCACACAGCACCAGCAGGACATCATGTGAAAGGGAGGTGATGACATCAAAATCTATTACAATAAGCTGCAAAAAAAATGAATAAAAATTAAAAAATATAGGCATCTTCCCACTATTGCGTATTTATGCCAAACCTTGCAAGCCACAAGGCATCAAAGCGGGTCAGAGCGAATTGTGACGGCACATTTTCCACGTTTTGTCTGTGTTGATATGCATTTGTGCGATTGAATCGAGAATGGCTTGTGTTAGTGTTAGTGGCCGGAGCAAAAGATGGGAAGATGGTGGTTAAATATGTCAAGAAGCATCTCTTGAAAAAAGGAACTAAGTCATGTGTGACATTATGATCTTGGCCTTGTGCCGAGAGCGTGTGATTGTGTGTGCATGGGCAACCATGTCAAGCCGCTTCACTCTGACTCAAATAGCACAATAAAAGACATTTGTTACTTGTTCAAAGTTTTTTTTTTTTTGGTCAGGCAATCACCAACTTTGAAATTTTTGTTGCCTGCGCGGACTCAGTTTATCATCTGGAACAATTGCTTTGACACCAAGCCTACCGTTTTGCTGCGCACATTCAATTGATTCTGAGAAAACAAGATGATCAGAAACAGTCCGTGTGAAAAATAGCTTGATAAGGAGCTGGGCTCAGCTTGAGCCAGATCCACAATGCAGCATGTGTCTGAAGTCATTGGACTGAAAATGTTAGCGGAGAAAAGAAGCGTGGGTGGGTGGGTTTGGGTGGGGGTTGGGGGGTAGGGGGGGTAGAAAAATCTAGAATGCAGCAAAATGGCAAAGCTGAGAGCAGCACAGGCCAAGAGAGTTGGTAAGTAATATGGCATCCCTATTTTAATTTTATTGCAACTATGAGTCATGTGCCCACTTTTAAAAAAACACAACAGTAATTGTAGAATTACACGTATGTCATTTAATCATATCATAGGTCCATTTAAAGACATGCTTAATAATAACAATAATCATAATAATATTAGAAATGATGGCAATAAGGTGAATCAATATCTCTTCACTGGCTCATGTCTGTCGCTCAAATAAAAAAACAAAACAAATCACTTGAGCATTCAAGAACACAATTAAAAATATCTACTGCACCAGAAAAAATAATTGCAGGAAAAAAAAATATATTTACAAGACCATGGCGTAAACGTGACGACAGCGAACGTTCATTACATTTAAGAAGTACTTGCGTTATGATATCTACACAATTTTCACTGGAGCAATTCAATATTCAACGTGGAGTAATTCAACTGTTAGCTGTTGAGATGTGAGCAGTTAATTTTCCTGCAATTGTATAACAAAAAATCATGTCAAATAACAAATGTGGCAAAATTTAACTCAAATGCAAATTGATGACAATACATTGCGCATGGTAAGATGAAAATGCCTCATGCTTTTTCGAAGCCCTTTTTTCTGCACGGTTTAAACAAGACACTATAAAAAGAGAAGACAGGAAGAAGAAAAGACAAAGGCTAAGGGAAGACAATGAATCCAATGTCACAAAAGTCGAACATATCCGTCAATCCATTCAAAGCATTTAATGCCAATACAATTAGAAAATAATAATGTGACCTACTTCTAACTTGACACGAGAGCACATGTCACAGACACATTGACACAATGAAAACACAAAACAGTTCGACAAGGACACACGTGCATGAAAGGGGTAACAGTGCACGTGTACCCCTTAAACAAGTGCAAGGCCTGCCAAATTTAACACAAGCACAACATTTGTTGTGGCACTTCACTATTGAAGTCATCGCAACCCTTTATTTTTTCCTATTTAAACATCTACAAGATGTACACAAAAAAATAGGTAAAAATTTGCTTTTGGTGCCATTTGAATATATATATTTATATGTAAAGTTAAGCAGTGGCTGCTTTGTTTCATGGCCCAACAATTAAAGTAACAATTATAAAACGAATACAAAGTTAAGACCGTAAAAATGCTGCTTTCTGTCCAGTCCAGTTGTAAACGGTAGAGGGCGCCCTTGCAACTGATTCCATCACAAGCACATCAAGAACCCACATTTGAATGTCTTCGCTGCCATCATGATGGGATTCGTGCAATTTATAAAAAATGATAGTATTGTGTGTTTTCCTAAAAAAACATAACAAAACAAAACGACGACAAAAACCATCACATGATTACATTTACATACATTGGGAGACAACCACCCTCACTTTCGCCAAAATTTGGTACAATCCATCACTTGCCAAAGGGCTTGTGTGTCTGAACCAAAACTGTAGCACATGATTTCATTACATGTTCACTGTTGTGTGTTGCCTGCCTTGACAACACAACATGATTAGCACAGTCAGTTTCCTTTTGGGGCCAGTTTATATTGTAACAACTGCAGCTAGTAGTGTGCTTTCCTCTGATAACATGAGTTTTTTCTTGCATTTATTTGCTATTGAAAACAAACAACAAGCCGATTTAACATGCCTATAGTTCTTGTGTTCCTGCGGCTTTAATTTGATGGACACAACCTTTGGCGTGCCAAAACATGCGTAACACGTTTTTGTAATTTTGTAATTTGGGAAGGATCTGCACATTTTGAGGCATCAGATCCGAACTGGAGCTCCAGAAGGTGCTGTGAGGGGCACTTGAGAGCCACAGTCGTAGTCAAGTTCAGCCATCCGGGAGCGGCTCATCATTCGACTGTGGGAATACGCTCGTCTGTCTGTTTGTCTGTCCCTGAAACTGCGGATGTAGCTCTGTGGACAGATACAAATAGTGGAGTGAGGACACAACAGCCATGTAAAGATAAAATAAAATAAATAAAACGACAGCACTCAAAGCTTTTTACCCAAGGCCAAACATCAGTGTATTAATGGCTGCTGTCACCTTTTATACAGACAAATCTAACAGTGTTTCACCCAAAAAATAAATAAATAAAAATCCGAGAAAATGTGAAAAGATCCCACCATGCAAAGACACTCACTCACACACACACATGCTCAAATGCATGGTGTGTCATCTGCAAAAGTGTTGAAGATGATACTGTAGCTCCTGAAGCATGAAAAGACTAAAAACTAGGAGACCCAAAATTAACCCTTGGGGCACCCCAAACTTAATTTCATTTGCTCCCGAGGAGCATTTGAAAAGCAATATGAGAATCCATTCTAAAAGGCATGTTGCTGGGTTGACTTGGGAGAAAAACACGATAGTGTTGACATTATTTTTAGCTTTTGACTTAAAAGTGAAGCCAATGTTTGTTTCAGTTTGTTGTTAAAATGAACAATAAATCACAAGGTGTGGGTACAACCTAAATTCAAATTTACCACTTCACAAGCAAGGTAGCATTTCTATTTTGGTTGCCAGACAACAACACAACAAAAACAAACAATTACCTCACTGTTCTAAAAGTGTAAACAGATTTTTTTTCCCCCTCAACACATGAAGTAAATAAATCTCTTACCGGTGAGAGCACATCCCCTTCAAAGCGCTTTTTGGGTTTGGGCTTGCGGTGGAAGCCTGGGTCAGTCTGAGGGGGAGGGACTTTGGGGGGTTGCGTGCTTCGGGATGGGTGATGCGGGTGGGATGTCCCCGGGTGGTGGTACTGCTGGTGGTGACTGTTGGTTTTCTGTTTTGGGCCGCTCTTCTGGCTCTGTTGTTTTTTCTTCTTCTTGTTCTCATTCTCCTTTTTGAGCTTTTCCTCTCGCTGCCGGATTCGCATGAGCTGCACTCGCCTTTGTTGCCGACTCAAAACCACTGGGGAGGCAAGGGAAGATAATTAGGAACAACCATGTTATTAATTTCCTGAGAATGCAAAAACAATAATAACACACTTTAATAACGTTTCATCTTTAAGATTGTTAATGATCCCATCGGAGAAAGAAAAGCAAATCTGCAACTGGCTACTTCTCCCCATTACGGTTTTACGGTTAATGACTTGCGAACGTGTCTGCGTTTGTAACCCTCATTAAAATAAAACAACAACAAAATATCTCGAAAGCGACCTTAAAAATTTCATTTCACTTCTATCATCCTATTCTGCACTTAAATGTTGCTTAATGTTAGGTGGTAATGCGATGCAATGATGATGCAATAATGTCAAAGCAGCCTCACAGCATGAAAATTTATAGCGTGTGCGTTCATCTTGTCCATTGTTTTGCTTTCTTTTGTGTGAGCGCCTGGATAACAAGGCACCATCTGTCAGAGAATTGCTTCATGAAACCCCCATTTTCTTTTCCTCAACTAACTCTCTCTGGACCCCCTGGCCAAATGCCACTTATTGTGTCTCTGCGTCTTAATAGGAGAATATAATGTCGATGAGGGTGCTCAGATGGAGAACGAAACAAAACAAAGTGAAGAGGAAGACGAGCCAATTATGTTCAAACAGATCACTAGTGTGCTGCATGCAATTCAATAACGCCCACGTGACTTTCTTCACTGGCCCACTTGAGTGCCCCGTTTACCCAGTCTGCACCAGTTTAGACCCCTGCAACCCCCCACCCCCTCCTCACACCCATCCACCCCTTTCCCTCTATTCTCTACCATTAATTGAGAGCATGAAAGGACTCCAACCAAGCAACAAGCTTTTTCAAATCACACAGAACGTTATATAATTGAGATAAACATTAAAAAGGAATACATCACTGCAAATATGATATTTGTTACTAAATATTTACCAAGATTCCCAGATTTTTTTATTCAAGTCGTCAGAGTCTGGGCTTGAGTACAACCGACCATAGTTGTCATAGTAACGCAAAGTCATACTTTCTTTTGCCTAATCCATACCTGCACATGGGCAAACACACACAAAAACTATTTGCTTTAATAACACACAAAAGGCACACATTACGTTCTCTCTAATTATAGTTATACCCAAAGCAATTAAACCGTTCAATGAACTTGTGACAAATGTAGAGCTCCTAATCATTGCAGCAGCTTGCGGTGAACTCATGTTGATACTTAAAAAGATCTTCTCGAGTAATTCCATGTACAAAAATTGGTTTGTAACCATGGAACATAAAATTTTGAGGGTCAATAAAGGAGACAAAAAAAAGGATTGTATTGCCGCTAAAAACTGTTTCATCCTGAGTAGAGTATACTAACATTACTACTTCATTAGCGAGTGTATTTGGTGCGTTATACTGTAAGATGATCTCCAAAAGTATTGGAACACGGAGTTCCTTATTTTAATTTATTTGTATTGCCGCTGAAAACTGTTTCCTCCTTAGCAGAGTATACTAAGATTGCTACTTGATTAGCGAGTGTATTTGGTGCGTTATACTGTAAGATGATCTCCAAAAGTATTGGAACATTTTATTTTATTTCATTTTCAACATACTGATATTTGCATGTCAATTGAAATAACAGTGATGGTGCCCTCACCCTCTGTGTGAGAAAAACCCTCTGCTGTGACTTTCCACTGAATCAGCACCCCAAGCAGTGCCAGGACTGGCCACACCCCCATGATGATCCACGTGAACCAGCACATTGGCTTCTTGGGTGCCACCTATATTGTAAACAGAGATCATGAGTGGTGTGAAAAAACAGTTGCTGTATTAAGCCTACAAAAGCTGAAATCAAATTTGTTGATTTTAATTTATTAGCAAGATTAAAAGGGATAGCTAAGAGTTTAGCATCGGCAGGTGTAAATATACCCTGAGGAAGATTTAGGCTAGCTCTCTTGCGCATATGGACAGAGGGCGGGTATAACGATTTTCTGGACAAAGTGCCGTCTGATGGGCCTGTACAAGACGGAATGATTCATGACGGGAAGCGTCTATGACCCCTTGGCCTCCTGCAAATGTGTCTCACTGCATCGCCAGTAAGAAAAGATGAAACGCTCGGCTGCACATTTCCAATGAGTCATCAAGGAGTATGTTGTGCATGCACTGTGCAAGTGCTTGATAAATAGTTATTTTCCATATCTGGTTTGTGATCTGCTCGTTGCTTGACAGATTTGGAAATGGAGTTTGCAGAGCTGCATTGCTCCAACCCCAAATAACAGCGTTATCTTTACTTCGCAGCCAAGCAATTTACTCCCATTCAGGAAGGACTAAATCGTATTTCTGTCTGCGTGTGCAATTAAAAGTTCCGCCAGAAGCACAAAGAAAGTAGAAGAAGAACCTTGAGTCTCTCGTAGACGTATTGCACCATCGCAAAAAGCTCTATGAAGTAATCCACGGTGATGGTAATGATGGCAGAACCGAAAGTGGCGGTGGAGAAGGTCACAAAGCAACGCTGCCACTGAAGAGTGAGGACGGCAAACAGGGTCCCGGAACCCAGAAGAATTCCCAGAGGAACCCAAACTGTTTTGGGGTGGTAAAATTCCTCCATGACCTTGAAGAGAATGACGGTAAATACAGAGATTCATTGTCAGGAATGGAAAACGTTGCTTTATGGCATTTTCGATCATGGGAGGGGCGAGTACCGATACCAGGTATCGGACTGATACATGGTATTTTTTTCTAGGTATCGGTACTCGACACTACTACTACCGGTAAACCCTCATGTGTCGGGAACTAAAGTTAAACATTTTTATTTTAATGTGGTGTCAAACATCCCTCCGAAAAACGTTTGGAAATTTGAGCTAGGAACTCAACCGGTAGCAAACAATTTGTTTCCTCACCACCAATGAAGCCACTCCAACCAACAGTCCCAAAAGCAGGCCCACCATGAACAGTCCGACACTGCGGACCAACATCGTCACCAATCCGCACAGAGTCCCAATCCCGAGGCCGATGCCCACCGACGCCTCTATGCTGAGCTGAGTGTCCATCACCCTCTCCTTGTAGCACAGCATGAAGATGACCACAGAGCCAAACATGAGGCCGGTGAGGAACAGAACGGCCTTGAAGCATCTGTAGCCTGAGAGGAGGTAGAAAGCACACTCAGCATGCAAGCAAATTACCGCTCATAAATTATTTTTTATGGATGATAATATAACCATGCCACAGTGAGCATAGAGTGTTGTCGGATCGGCTCGAGAGGCCTTCACGTATTAGAATATGGTGGAAAACCCGATAGCATTGTTAGCGGTTGTGTCCAAATGTGCTAATCTTTGTATCATGTCATAAGGGCGAGCACGACCTTCTAATTTCCGTTTCCTTAGTCTCTTTGCACGGCATCTTCAGTATTTCTTTTTTGCTCTACGCACAGCATCATTTCAATGTGCTGTGTTGTAATGAAAGCTATTCAGCTTTGTGTTTGTGCTTATTAAAATGGACTCCACTCGACTCAAGGGGAATCAACATTGTATTTTCTGATATTTGTGTAGCCGGGCATTGCGCGACTCCTTTTCCTGTCCAGACTAAAGAACAAGCTCTGGTCGCCGAAGCGCATTCATTTGATACATACTCTTTTAGGTTTCCTTATCTCCTGTCAATTTGTTCGAAAAGTGCCAACATCCTGCAGACCTAAACCCAATTTTAGATTTGACGGATTTTTAATCCGTAATTGTTCTTTCATATTGTAATGGGTATAAAGCCGGGATTTTCTTGTCTTCTCCCGGACAAATCCTTACATTGTATTTGTCTTGCAGACACTCCCTCTCATTGTTTCCTCACCTTCCCTTAATATCCCTCGAGCAATGGAGGCCTCCATCCCATCTGTTCCTGTCAGCTTCTGCCCTTTTAGTTCTCCTGCTTTTGTGCTGGCCTTTTGTCTCCCTACAACATTCTGCTTTGTTGGGCTGAATTAAAGAAATGTACCACCTGATTCATTTGCATTACCTCTGTGACTGCACAGAACTGTCATGTATTGTAAGTATTTAAGCATGGATGGCAGTTTGAACATAATTGTATAATGAGAAACACAATATGATCTGCGGGAAAAAAAAAGCTTTTGGCTTCACGAAAGCAATGCTCTTTCAAAGAGTTGGGAGATGTTTTACGGTACATGCTCTCGACCTTTTACCGTTTTGCACAGGTATGAGGAATTACAAACTGAAATGACCTTTTTACACACAAATGTGAGTCCCTTCACTGGGTTTCTCTGAGAAGTCGGTAATTATTTTGTTGAATATGAGCAGAACCGTGTCGCATCACATACCAAAGAAGCAGTAGATGATTCCGAAAAGGCAGCTCATGGAGCAGACCACCGACGGCACAATTTCATATCTCCTCTCTATCTCCTGGTCACATTTCAGCCCCAGCTCGGCCAGACCCAGCAGCCGGCCGGTGGAGGCCATGTCGGCAGATGTGAAGGGAGCCAGTGTTGATGGGAGGCGTCTGCAGGTCAGGTATGAAGCGGTTGTTCGGGGCTGTGGGGTGGGGACGGGGGGGGTTCTAAATTACTGGGCCTCACCCATTGAGTTATGGGAAGCTACAAAAAAAGGAAGGAGAGAGAGAGGCAAGAGTTTATTGATCACAAACTGAAAGTGCTCAGCTGGAGAGCATAACAGCATGCTCTGATTTGAGCAAAAAACATTTTAGCACTACAATAACATTCCCAGGTGATATGACAACAAAATCATCCAGTGAAGCAAGAACAAACCTGAGCTTAAGACAAAGACCTAACTTTTGTAATGTTCTATCAACTTAGGATCAATGTTATTAAAGAATGCTACAAAATACATAAGTTATCAATGCAATTTTATAATAAGAATGAATTATATACTGTTTCTTATGTTTTGATTAATTGTATTTATTATTTCTTGGTAACACGGAAAATGTTGATTGATTGAAATGTTATAATACTGACACAAAGTTGATGCACAATTTGTCTTTGTGGGCCAAATATAATTACATTGCGGGCCAGATTTGGCCCACTGGCCACAATTTGACGTCCCTGGTGTTAATTAAGTTGGCGTGTTATATAAAGAGCCCTCCTACACACTGCAGCAGCAGTAGTAGTGGTTGCAGTGAGTGGTGTGTCAACAGTCCTCCATCTTGTTTGGTGCAATTGCAAGGGTTTTAGAAAAGCTTTATGGCAACTCTGCCAACAATGTACCAATGACTAACTTTCATTGCTTTTAAAACTCAAAATGCAATTGTGCCATCACACATCGTCGCTATATCAAATGGAACTAACTATATAGGTTAAGATGAAGAATATTAATGTAAGGGTGTTATCAGTAGCTTCTGTGGGCGGTGCGCATGACTCAGAGCTAAAGCCGATTAGTATTAATACAGAGTTGGCAGAAGCTCGGTCAATGAGGCTGCACGTTGGTTTGCTTTAAGATCAGATCGTGGATTGGCAACAGTAGATGCTGGTTTACTCCTAAAGGTGCCCTTGAGCAAGGAAAAAATGGGTTACTCATTTAAGTGGCTGGTGAGCACACAATATGCATCATGAGTAGTGCTTAGCTTGCAGTCCTGTTTGATTTTGATGTCGCAACAAAGGAGTCTCTTGCGCTGAAGAACAGGAACTGAAACTCATTCAAAGTCACCAAGTCTCCAAAAGTTTTGTACCTCTTTTTTTTTTTTTTTTTTGCCCTCCGATGAACAATTCTTTTCAAGCAGAGTATGACCTGGTTAAAAAGAGCTTCACACTACTTAGCTTGACCTTTTCCACATATGCTGCCCAGCGTGACAACAAATGCGGTCGAGTTCTCTGGACCATTTATCGACGCGACAGCCTGATATATTCACACGCACCGTTCTCATGAAGACGAAGACACAATTAAACGAAAAAGACTTCGCTTCAGGCCAGACCCAGGGACCTGATTAAACAACACTTCATTGGATTATGTCACATCCTCCCTGTTGCCATAACAACCTGCAGCAATATAAGAACTCTGCTAATGTAAAAGCGGCAAGTGTTGTTTCTAAGGGAACACGCTTGTACTAGGTGCGCTTTGAGATCCCTGGTAGCCGATGACCTCTGATCTAATTTTTGATCATTTACCAAAATGTAAACATCATCCATTTGTGCTAGAATCAACCACAGCAAACAAGCTAAAGCATCCACTAAGGTGGAACCAGATTTGCTGTGGGCTCAACTCAGTATTCCTTCAGCCTCCTCATTCCTTTGGAGAGCTGCCAAAGTTATCATGGGATGTGCTTAGCCTAAAGACATGTGGGCGGAGACATCACACCATCCAGCAGGAGCAGGGAGCTTCATCAAGCTTTAAAATTTGTTCCCCATAGGTTTACACATCTCTGTTAAATTGAGAAAATAACATATGTGATATTAGATCCCCTGTTAAAAAAAATCTCCAAAAATACTGTTGCCATAAGCAAAACAAAGCTAAATCGACCTCGTTTCAACAACATGTAAACAATCACTCACCGAGGCTACTGCAGAAAAAGAAATGGAAATGTTCTCTTTATGGCTAAATGGGTTTCCTGCTGCTTTCCTGGCCGTCCTACTTAAGAGCTCTTGTACAGAGAAACTGCGAAGAAACCAGCTTTTCAAAGGCTTTTTTTTTTAAAAACCTTGCTTTTCTTCCCAGCTGGAAGAAAGGCAAAATTGCAGTGCAGTCTGTTGGATACAAATCAGAGCTGTTTCAATGCTTGCATGCCTCAGTCAGGCCAATAATGTAATCGCTGTTGTTTTGTTAACCTTTTAACACTCGCGACTCTGAGTTCTGTTTTCCATTTATTTTTCTTCTCTTATCCACAACAGAAGAAATTGATATGCAAATGGTGTCCGAGTTATTTTTATCTAATATGTAATAAATATATTACAGTACTATTTTTCTTTTTTGCTTATTTACTGCTAGTGGCTAATTTGCATCATAATATAAATGCTTACTGTCCATCTCACACCGAGCTCTGAATGCATACTGATTGCTGTAGATATGCAAATAAAACAAAATGAAAAAATCCTGGGTTAGTTAATAGTTTGAAAATCTGAAACCAGGTAAAAAATATTTTGAATAAATGGAAGCTAACAGCTAACCACTGTTTGTATTAAATTTGATCGTGATCCAGAAGTTCTTGGTACAATTTCAATTTGTTGCTCTTTATTTAAATGCTCATTTTTAGAGTTCACAATATCTTAACAAGAACACTTTTGCTTATTTCCAGCTTTGTGTTTATTAGCATCAGTATTTGGACCTCTTTGTTTACACTTAGTCCAAACTCCAGGAAAGGACATCTTTAGAGGCTATAACATTGTTATACGTCCTTTAGGCTGTCAGAAATACGTGCGTTGACTGCATACGGGAACACAAACCTAATCCTCTGAGCACTCGCATTGGAACGTCCTCAACTTTAGTCATGTGTCTGTTGAGGTCATTAAGTTTAAACGCAGCAGAGTGATTTGTATGGACGCTACAACAACCATTAACTTTCTCCTCACACTCTCTCTCTGTTCTCCCTTTTTTTGTGCGACAAATTTATTGAGATTGCTAGTGACCTATGGCATCATCCAGCCAACTCAAAGCACACAAACCCAAAACACAGTACAGGCAGTTTGTTGTTTAGTGTTGGTGGTCTCAACGGTGATCCCTCCATAAGCCCTGGTCATTGCTAGAAGGATGAAGGTGAGCGAGCGGGGGGCTAAATAGGCTTTCATCAGCTTACAGTTCATTCTCTATCTTTCAACGTCATCTCTTGTCGTCTGCTTTCAAGCGCTTTGCTCCTTCACACACAACAACGCCGGACCAGATTGTGTAATTTGTCTCTGGTTCAAAGCAGATCGATATTCCTCTCTCCTAAAGTCGCTAATGCACTGATTCAACACAATTAAATTGAATGGAATCTACAATTTGCACTGGCAGATAATGTTTGCATCTGACAGATTCTAATATGGAGATGGGCCTCGTATCAAAGCATCTAGATGGCAAACAAATGTCCACATGGGCCGCAGCGCCTGAGGCTGCATGCACGCTGTGAGTCACATCTGATGCTGTCCTCATTACACTAACTGTGGTTACGTCGTCGTCGATTCCATATGGTGGGACAGACTGTGACGTTTGTGTGGGTGACTTGCGTGCGGCTGTATGCCAAAGACGTCTCAGGTGTCTATTAATGGGATTAGGATTGACTTTCTCTGCCATGGTCATCCTTTGTGTCCCTCGCCTAGTTTGCTTAATTCCCAGTGTAGCACTCGCTTTGTCTTGCTTTCCTTTGAACTGTGCGTTACATGACACTACTGTTATTTTTTTTTCTGTTTCATCACTCAACTATCTTCCATTGCAATTTGGAATTGAATGAGCCAACCATTTTGAGTTTTCCCTTGGACTTCTGACTCATATTTTCTTGCGTCAGTACAATTTCTGAAAACGGCTGAATCCTCTCAAGATGGCGAACACATTTTTTTTAGCGGCTGAAATGAAAAATGTCTGCTAGAGATAGAATATTTGACTTGTGGCCAAACTGTTCATCAACTCGGAGCTTGGCGCTTAGGCGAAGGTTTGAGGAAGACTGCTTGGATGTTGATTACAGTTATATAAGAGCACTGCACCATACGGGGCATCACTCAAAAGGCTTTTTAAAATTATGGATCTTTAAATACAATGTAATGCGCACTATGCCTTCCAATATCTCCCGTGATCTCATTTGAACAGCCAATTTTTTGCATACCTGCTATTCACAACTCCTTTTATTACATTACTTGAATATAAAACCTCATTCAGATACCAAGGTCTATTTAAACACTATGATTCAATCTTACTATTTTACTCTTTGTGTTCTCTACTAAGGAAAATTATCTTGTGTTACATCTACATATTGTATTCCTGTGTGCTTTATGCAAATAACGTACCACCCATTGTTAGGTTTAACATCTTTTCTTCTTGATGTCACAATTCAAAAGCAGCTAGAAATACATTGTATGAGTTCGTTTTGCCATGGTATTAAATGTAAAATAAACACCCACAAACACACACACAACACACTTCACGACCTTCAACAAGTGTCTGACAAAGTATTTGAATTTTGCCTCACTGACAACAACAAATCAACATTAGCTTTCAAATTACACCCCCGGCTGGTCACCAACCAATCGTGAAGCACAGACTGTACGGATGAACAACAATTTGCACTTATTTTCACAGCTCAGGACAATCTGGGGTCTTCAAGAAGCATGTTTTGGATTGTGGCAGGAAACAGACAGGCTAGGAAGACCCTCAGCCTGGATTTGAACCCCAAACATCAGAAATGTAAGGTGGTAACCACTCATCCATCGTGCTGTTCCCCACCTAATATAACACCAATGCATTTTTGAAAAAATATATTCTGAGTATGATGCATACAAAATACAGTATATTCTTAGTCTTGTCATTATTAGACAGTCATTTGCTTCAAGACAAAAAGACAAAAGAAAATAAAACATAGCTCGATAGACCTAATTATGGTTTATGTATTATTATCAAATCCTGAGTTTAATGATTTTAATTATTATTTTCAGATAGCACCAGGAATCATATAGATGCTATATATATATGCCAGACGCTTGGCAAGAGTGGAGGTCAATATGTTTCACAAACAACCAAATATTCCCTAATGAAAACAATAGGAGACAAACAATAGCACATAGATGATCAGTGCGTTTGGTGTCATTTTCAAACGCACGTTAAAAAAAACATTCAATATAGAAGGATGCTAATCAGCATGTTAATCTTTTTTTTTTTTTTTTTAATAATTAGAAAATGCAGCCTTAGTAGGAATCTCGGTGTTGCGTGCGCCATGCTGCAGGTCAGAACAAAGAAAACTCACCTAATAAAAAACATAGTCGGCTGTTTCCATGAAAAGACAACCACAAGGATTTCTTCTCCTCTTGGTCTGCTTAAAAAAAGACCACATTTCAATTTCATTGCATGGTGCCAACCTGGAGAAGAACTCCAGCAACACGCCACACGGCTCTCAACTCCTTGCTCTCATCCACGCGTGTAATAATTGAGTCTGTCCACGCAAAAACGCTGTGTCCGCCTCATGCAATATTGAGAGCCCATGATAGTCCAGGAAATGAAATAAAAAACCGCAAGTGAGCCGTTTTTCTATGTTTACATCACACTCCCTCCCCTTAGAGCACTCTATGTGCTTCCTTTGTTGTCAGCGTCTCATCGTGCAGGTCGGGCCAAACCATTCCACGGCATTAGAGGGGGGAGAGATCCATTTCATTACGGCAGCAACGAATAGGCTTGGTGACTCGTGGCCAAATGTTGTTATTGTGCAGAATAAAAGGCTGGGGGAGGGTTAGGGGTGAGGGGCGCAAGTGAGTGAAAAGGGGGAGGAGGCAAGAAAAACAGTGGGCTCACGCGCGGAAGATATGTGAGGATAAAAAGAGCAAGTGTTCTGTTTCAGCACCACGGAGAGTTCCGAACAACGTGGAGAAAAGCTAATATTCCCTTAAATTCGATCAATGGCAATAAATCCAATTATAGGATATTGTTTGAAAACCAGAGCAATATATACGTGGCAATGCACAGTATCTTGTACGTAATGCGATGTTTGACTCTATTTTCGTCTGTAAATTGGCAAGATAATTGACGCACTCTTACAGCCAAACGTAAATAAATAATACACAACATTGAACCCCCTTATACACCGTTGTCTGATGGGTGAGGATGCATTAGGGATTATGAAAGAATTAAACATTTACAAGTAGTGTGCTTTTGGCGCCATCTCCAGGAGAACAATTTATCACTGTGTAAAAATGTTAATGAAATAAGCCAGAATTTATTTTCAATTTTTTAAATGTCTGGATGAGAACAATTTTCTTACAATTGTAGAGGCTTGTTTTCATAATTGTGTTGCTACTGCCCTGTAAGACTATATATCTGTTTATTTTATTATATGTAGAATACTGTTCCGTTACTTGTTATTCACATAAAATATTTTTTGAAGAACATTGCCAGAGATCTAACTAGTGGAAGTATAAATGCCTGTTTATTTATTTATGTATTTATGTATTAATGTATGTATGTATGTATGCATGTATGTATGTATGTATGTATGTATGTATGTATGTATGTATGTATGTATGTATGTATGTATGTATGTATGTATGTATGTATGTATGTATGTATGTATGTATGTATGTATGTATGTATGTATGTATGTATTTATTTATTTATTTATTTATTTATTTATCTATTTATTTATTTATTTATTTATTTATTTATTTATTTATTTATTTATTTATTTATTTATTTATTTATTTATTTATTTATTTATCTAAAAGTGCTTCTAATTAAGCCTTACGTTTCTGTAATGTATTGTTGGCCGTGATGTTGACATTTATGTATAAATTTTTTTTAGGTGGGACTTTGTGTTCGAATTTGAGAACCACTACTGTAATATACTTCGGCTTAGCTCGTACGCAACTACACGTGACGTGTACGCGCAGCAGGTTCTGCGCCTTTAAGAGCATCTCTGTCAGCATCCTCCTCCCGTGTCGTGGACGCGCACGCTTAACAGCTCAATATTCGAGAATACCAGCCAGCCTGGCTTTGCATCATCCAACTGATACCACATCAGCTTCACGCGACACGCATATTCAACGCTTGTATTTCTCATCGGGACATTGATGCATTTTCCTACACCGTCACCCTAGCGGTCCAGCCGTTGTTTTTTGCTCTTACTTCCTACCCGTGCGCGTCCCCCAGGCTGATCCACGCGATAAGATGGCTGAGCTCAATTTGGGGAAGGGTTTGACTGCAGGGAAAGTGGCCAGCAACGTTCAGAAGAAGCTAACACGAGCCCAAGAGAAGGTAAGAGCCGCGGACTAAGCAAATGTGGGAAATGAAGAGATGCGAGGCCTGGAAAAGAAGCGAGGCACCAAGTTGCGCATCCCCCCATCGAGGGGGTAATGTCGCATCACGACAGCCTCACAGCTGGGAGCTGAGATGGTGCATTTGGGGATCGGCCGGTGCACCCCCCCTGTTTCCGTGTATTTAAGCCAATGTCATTGAAGGGAATGTTGAAGGAGAAGCAGATGGGCCCACTTAGAAGCGTCAATTTGGCACTTCTTAGACAATCATGGCCATGCGTGCGTCTCACAGCCTCAAATCCTGTCACATTTAAATCGTGCACAATGATAGTACCAAGCCAAACGCTGCTGCTTCGTTTACTGTACATTTCCTATGCATAGGGAGGCCTCGGTAATTGCACGTTAGGGATGCGATGAATGAATGACAGAGGGCGCTATCTTAGTTAAAGCTATATGTGCACCGTCCGTGAGCGTCATGTGCACTCTTCGGCAATCAATAGTATGTGGTACATCTGAAGGAGGCGTTCCTCATGTTTTGTTTGCCTTAATTAGCTGTATGGGAAAGTCTTGTATAAAGATTTATGGTAGGAGTTCTTGTATTATTGCATATTGAGTGTGACTGTTATTCAAATGATTTCTGTGACATGAATGTCAAATAATGAATTCTCATTGATTTGATTACTTAACATTATCCTAATTATTATTTTTTCCGTTTGTTGGTGATTAGTGACAGCGGAAAATTTAAATATACCATTATTGATAGCGTTGTTGCTTTTTTTGATTGGCAGGTCCTACAGAAGCTTGGAAAAGCAGATGAGACCAAAGATGTTGCTTTCGAGGAGGGGGTCATAAACTTCAACAAACAATATGTGAGAGTCAGCGTTTTGATCAGAGCCACCACAACAGAATTTTATTATTCAATATACGACTATTGTGGTCATCTCATGCATGTGTTTTCTTAAACGTGTCATCTCTTCAGGCTGAAGGGAGCAAACTCCAGCGCGACCTGAGAGCATACCTGGAGGCCGTGAAAGGTTAGAAAGACACTGATGGTTAAATAATCGGATGCATATCATACATCAATGTACATGTTCCAGTTTTTGCAAATGTACACCATGATGTGTATATGTTTCTTCAAAGCCATGCACGAGTCCTCCAAGAACGTGCAGGCATGCCTTGCTGACATGTATGAGCCCGACTGGTACGGCAAGAATGAAGTCGATTCCATTGTGGAGGTCAGACTTGTTATTCTTATAATGTTGTATAATGTGTTCTTATAATCCTAATGTCGTGGCCAGGGAGTATTTCATATTCTTAAAAATATGTTTGAGTCTAGGACTATACGACCACTATAATTTCTGAATATAAGCCGCACCAGCTAAAATTCAAGGAAACTCCTGTTTTGTTCATAAATAAACCGCACTGGACTATAAATTGCAGGTGTTTTAATGTTTCTTTTCCAAATATAAGAGAATATGCACACATTATAAAATATCATAAAAATCATGAAAAATCCTTAGATAAGCTGCACTGGGCACAGGGTTCAAAGCTTGTGCAAAAAGTACTGGCTTATAGTCCGGAAAATACGGTACTTCATCCGTTTGATATAATAACAATAATAATTATAATAATAATAATAATAATAATAATAATCGTTTTAACATATTTTTCCAAACATAACTCCATATTTCTTCTTACATCTATATGTATCTTCAAGGATTGTGATGTACTCTGGACTGACTACCATCAAAAGTTGGTTGATCATGCCCTCATCTCCATGGATACCTACTTGGGACAGTTTCCTGATATTAAGGTTAGCCGCCGTGCTATCGTAGACCGCGTAATATGAACGGCACAAACTTTATTACATTGTTACTCAGGCTCGTATTGCCAAGAGGGACAGAAAGTTGGTGGATTACGACAGTGCCAGACACAACTATTCCACCACGCATAAGACCAAGAAAAAGGACGGCGGGATTAAAATCACCAAGGTAAAGTGTAAACTCTAACCTCGATTCTATTTAAGATGAGGAGGGCATCCAAATGTGCTCTCTCCCTTTTTAGCCATCCTCTTTGTTGGAGAGGGCAACACCCGGCTGGGCTCAAGGGATTCTGTCAGCACACAATGTGGCCCAGAGTAGTTTGTCCAGAAGCCAGGTACACCACACTGCTAATGATAGACACTTAGATCTTTCCTTGGGAGTGTCAACCTGTTTATTGTCGCTATCATACAGCAAAAATAAGAAACCAACCCCAGTTGTGATTATTTTAGGCAGAGGAGGAATTGGAGAGAGCCCAGAAGGTGTTTGAGGAAATCAATATTGACTTACAGGAGGAGTTACCTTCACTGTGGAACAGGTGAACTCTTATTGTGCATAGCTATGTGTCGCTATGTCGTGAATATTTGTCACTCGTCCACTTTTTCTCCCTTTTGCAGTCGTGTTGGTTTTTATGTCAGCACCTTCCAGAGCTTGGCTGGTTTTGAGGAAAAGTTTCACAAAGAAATTAGTCGGGTGAGTGTCAAGAATTGGGACACATCACTGGGGCAACCATAAAATTGATTGTGGGATGTTATATTTTAAATCGGGATATTAAGGATAAAGTTTAAAAAAAAAATCTAATGTCTTCTGCTTTTCACTCTCCCTACAGTTGGATCAAGATTTATACGATGTCTTGGTAAAACTGGAACAGACAGACACAAGCAGGTCAGTGAGCAAGTTTCATTATATCATTTTAAATTCTGCCATTCATTTAAATCCCAATGATATTATAGCAAGTGAATGAATGAAGGGTTTACATATGAAGCAAAGAATAAACCTTCATTAATCTGAAGCCACCCCTGAACCTCCATTACAGAAAGACAGGTAACCGCAGCGCCTTATCGTCCGGAGCGAATAGGAGGTAATCAGCAAGGACGGTGACGCAACTGTTGCTCTGTCTGTCCAATTGTCTGTTTGTCAGCCAGTTTGCAGGTTTGAGAGAATTCACAGTGCTTGTCTGGAAAGAGCGTTGTGCTCTCAGAGCTGCAGATAGGAATGAGATGGGCAAGACATTAATGGTTTAATGTGGCACAAGTGTGTTACATAACCAAACTAATCTTCGAGTGTTGAGAATCTTCTTTATATTGCATAGAGAATTATGGATTTTTTTTATTTCCCATGCTGGTGTACTTAATTTTCTTTACGTCCATCTCTTTAAATATCTTCAGTTCTGAGGCTTCTGTCAGCTTCTAAAGTATACAAGTAAAAAATATATGTATGTAAATATGTATATAAGAATGATGTCACAACTACGGCTCTCGTGAGGTCTAACTGAGGCACGGGCACAGCCTGCTTGCATGGGATGCAAGAGTGATGTAAAAGGAAGAGATGGAGACTCACTTTTCTTGCATGAAAACTTTGCATGAATTGCAACTTTTCTTTCTCCGCTATCCTCTTATGTTGTGAATACTCACTCTGAGTAATATAAATTATTTTTTTTATTCCACCCTCTATTTCTTCTATCTGACTCAGTGGCATCGATGAGTCTAACCACACCCTCAAGCCAGGAGGACCGCCGCCAATTCCAAAATCCCCATCCAAGGTAGGTAGGTTATCTCATTGTTTCAAATGCAACCAAGGTTTTTAATGGTTGGTGTCTTTGTCACAGCTCAGACCAGCAGTGCCTCCTCCACCCAAGGTGACTCCATCCAAAGAGATGAAAACGGAAAATATCATCAATCTGTTTGATTCTGCAGCAACTCCTGATATTAATGTCACTTCCCCGACAGAGGTTTGTGGATAACCGTCATTCACAAACAGTGGAATACTTTTTTTTAAATTAACTTTTTTTATTATTTATTATTTTTAATTATTTAATTCAATTTAATTATTTTATTTTTTAATTATTTTTTATTATTTTGATTTTCTTTCTATTAACCTGTTCTTTATTTTCTATCTTCCATGATCTTTTTCACCTCTTCTCATATTACAGCCAGCAAACTCAGACTCCTGGGTAAGATAAGCAACCCCCAGAGCTACTTTACTGATTTAATATAGAAAAACAATTATGATCATACTCGATGTTCACATCCCATTGTGTAAATGTGAACCATCGTGTCACGTAGCCATTACGAGACTTTTTTAATGGCTGCTTTGTGTATCTAAAGGCATTACTCCATAAATGTTACATCCGTCCCTTTGTGTGTTGTCTGCACTACTTTTAATTAGTGTTACATAGCAGAAAATTAAACTTCAGTCAATTCATTTTCAAAAATGTATGTTGCATTTGAATGGAATGTAACACCCTTGATTGGTTAGAAAATAACCTATGAAAGTGAATTGACCTCCATGTTTTAGTTGCTTCATGTATCCCTGTATGTTACACTGACAGAACACGTGTCCAGTCCACCTGCCATGTAACACACAGGGAAGAAACAAGTGAAGTTGCTCATCTTGAATGCGGTCTTTACCGTTGGTGAAGGCTTCTGCCGGGGGTATCAAATCAAATGGGCAACTTCACAAGGTCTTGCTTGCACTGCGTGAACTAACCTTTTAGTTTATCGCTGTAAGAGAGATGTGTCTCCAAGACAACTGCAATTACAGCTTGAGGCAAAGGGCAATACTTCAGAATGGAATGACACTTCTGCTCTTACAAAGATACCCAGCCAACCCTCTCCCTTTGCCATGTGACCATTTGCTCTGTGATTTCGAAGCCATGCTTGCCAAGTAAACACAGAACTCACATCGATCTTCTGGTGGAACAGTCTTCCTTGATCCCTTCGCCAGCCATCCCTCTTTAACTTCCTTTTTTTTCCAAGTTATCTATTTTGTTATTCCCAGCAAAGACTAATCCCCCCCATGCCTTCAGTTTCTTAATATGATGTTGTTGATGAAGATCCTGCAACAGTTAATATGTTGCAGTTTGATTTCAAATGTTTCATCAAACAATACTTTTCCATAACTTCCTTAATTTAACCCTTTGAAACAACCTATCATTTTGCAACTCTTAGCTTTGTTGTTGAACATATGTTGCAACCCTCACCCTAACCCCACAAAATTTACTTAATTGTCTCCCAATGATTTACAAACCCAGTCATAAGGTAAGACATGTCTTATGAACTCTGACCCCTTGAAACTTAACCCCCCTGCCCCTCAGCCAGAGGATGGCGACGCCCAAGAAGAGCCCCCCAAAAGGCTGTATGACCCTGTGGCGGCTGCTGCGGAGGCCTGGGGCGATGACGATGATACGCCGCCTGCACGCTATGACCCCATAGCCGCTGCCACAGAGGGCTGGGGGGACGACGATACCCAAGCGGTTCACTATGATGCAAACGACGATTGGGAGGACGATGGAACCCAGCAGGCTTATGACGAATCTGTGGTCGAGGAAGGTCCGGTGGAGAACGACAAGCAGCCGGACGCAGAGGATGCCACCAGTCCAACTGAGGCTCCGGTTGACGCTTGTGAAGAAGAAGCTCCTCCTAATGCTGCTAATGAAGAGGATCAGGTAACCAAGAAGATGCATCTGGATGAAAAGGGTGGATGCATCAGCTCTTAAGGAGGTTTGAAAATTGTGAATTAAGAGTCTGAAAGAAGGAGTGATGCATCATGACCAACAGAATGGATGCATCCGTGTTTTCTCTTAGGTCAACTTGTTGAGCCTAGAAATAAATTAGTAACTGCAGTCTAGACGTACAAAAGGTGAATAAGGTGCTCACATATCTACTGCGTTTATTCAACTTTATTGCCTGTGTTGTCACAGCACTGCTTTTGTTGTCGTCTGTCTCGTAGTGTGTCACTCTCACACCCTCTCAATTATTTATGCTTTTAAATCATGTGCAGTGTCTGCTTCATCTTTTCTATTGGTGCGTTTGTTGTCTCAGGGCGAATCTGAAACAACTCCTGAAGCAGAAGCGGTGGAAGCAGCAGAGGAAACACCAACAAATGATGTAAGTACAAACAGACAAATATTTTCGTTTTGAAAAAGATAATAATTGTGAAGTTAATTTGTGTTTTCCCATCTAGACATCTGCAGTAAATGAAGAACCCGTTGAAGAAAAGGCAGAGTCACCTGACATGCCTCCTGGTTTCCTGTTTAAGGTAACACCTGGCTGACTGAGTGCAATATTCCTCTAACCCAGTGGTGTCCAAAGTACGGAAAAACTAAATGAAGGTTCACATTTACTTCATGAACCACTCCTATTATTTTGACTCCTCTAGATGACACTGTTGGTTTGAATAAAAAGGTTTACAAAATGGCAAATTGGTGAACTTTCAGCCCAATGATAAACACAAACTGATATTTAAAGGAGTTAAAGCTGGTTCATGAAGCAAATTTGAAGCTTCATTTTCTAAATACCATTTTCTAAATACGGTATTATTGCTTGCTTCACTGATTTTACCATGTTTATTAAACTGGCCCTTGCGTCTTTCTATCTTTCTGTATGCGGCCCTTGGAGGAGAAAGTTTTCATTTTCTGTTTCTGCCCGTGTGTGTTGAAGGTCCAAGTGATGCATGACTATGCCGCAAATGACACGGACGAACTTGAAATGAAGGCAGGTGACGTGGTGCTAGTCATGACCTTTGACAACCCAGATGAACAGGTACATACGCACCCATTCACGAATGCTTGCGTCACAAAGATAAAACATCATGTCATGTCTCAATTTGTATCTTTAGGATGATGGCTGGCTGATGGGAATGAAAGAGGATGACTGGAAGCAGAAAAAAGAAAATGGCACCAAAGGTGTATTCCCGGAAAACTTCACCCAGAGGCTGTAAAAAGTTTCATTGTCACGCCAACTTTTTTCTTTCACTCATTCCCTTCTATCATCCCCACTCCCTGTCCTATTCTTGCCCTGTCTAATTACTCGGACTTTGTCCATAAAAGCAGAACTGAAATTGCAGTTCCACTACTGAGGAATTCCTACAAAAAAGAAATGACAGCCATTACCAAGGGGCCAAATTTCAGACTTACAGTGCGATCGTTGACTGGACTGAAAAGAGAATCCTGACCTTATGCGGGATTAGCGCAAATGTGGCTCCCTCTGTAATGATTTAGCATAATTCAATCATTATATTTCATTACAAAGCACCTCTCATCGCTAAACTCTCATAATCAGAGAACACAAAGTCAGTTTATTTCTGAAACAAATCTGTGGTTAGGTCTGTTTTGGTCACATGTAGCAAGTGATTTTTAAATATTCAGGTAGGGCGACCTGTTAAGATCAGGTGCCAAGGAGACGTTGTTTACCGATCAGAAATCAATGTCATTAGTCTTGGGCAGCTGTAACGATCGTTACATCTTAAATCCTACTTTCCACTTAAACATGGGCCACTGGGTGTTGTATTTTTTTTTCATGGTGATAAACAGTGTTGAGAGGCAAGTCATTATGCATTCAACAAATCGACACAACAAAGTTAGGCTTGCCTGAAAGCTTTCCAGCAATCTGCACCAATGAGAAGCTGCAACTGGTACTAAAATAGTTAGGCAGATTTAATCACACTGGGATCAATCATATTCTAACTGAGCCAGCTTCATTCACTTTTAAAAGACGTGCCGACGTCCTCCTACTTTCATCAACACGACTTTGCTCACAAATGCAAATGTTTCCAAATATGCACCAGAGCTACTTGTTTTATTTTTGTATGCTGCCAAGCAATGATGATATGTATAGCGGTCACCATATTTGCCAACTGAGAATGCTACAGAGTGTTTTGTACTTATGTCAGGTTCTTCGCTCTTACATAGCCCAAACACATTCGCAAACTCGACGTAGATTCATATTTGGTATTACCGTATTCAAGTGAGAGTGAGGTGTGTGTGTATGTGTGTTTTGGAAAAGAAATTCTTGATTTCTAGAGTATGGGATAAAACCCCGGAAGTAAGTGCGCCCATTTGACGAGGAGCTTTTCAAACTGGACAAACGGTATTTGCGCTGGCTGGTATTACAGGTTCCAGATGTAATTGTGCATTTGTTGTGTATAAGTGTAATTTTGCCAAGTGATGACAGCTACATATTCTATAAAGACATTCATATGTGTATGTGAGTTAATGTGAGCATGCTGACTTCCCAGGTGTTGTTGTGTGAAAACCTTTCGTTTAATACAATGCTACTGGGATTATTTTTGAGGTATGTTTTCCCACCGAAAATTGTGTTTATTTATTCTCTTTTTTTATAAGGGGACTTTTGAGCAGATTTATTTTGGATATTCACACATCACCCCCTTCCCTAGTGGTTTTCCATCAATCTTGCCTCAAAATGTTGCCAGTGTATTGTGGCCCAAAGAGATTCAATTGTGATAATATATGGAGGCAAGACATATAGAGACTGACTTTTTAAATTTGTATTTATTTATTTATTGCTCAGTGATTTGAGTGAGATTTGCCTCAGTTTCCAACAATGGCGTCACAGCACTGTGTTTTAATTTTTATTTATTTTTCATGACTTTGGTTCTCTATTTGTCTTAAGACAAGTCTCCTATGTTTGGGATAAATATCTTAAAAATATTCAAATATCTTCCTTACCTACCCGACCCAATATAAAAAAAAATGACTTCAAACCTCCATCAGTTTTGACTCTCTTGTCTTTTATTTGTAGAAAGCTTTGATTTGGTAGGTTTAGATTGCAGCGACCTTTGCTGGTTGCTTCGATACATATAATAATTTGTAATATATGCAGTTATCGCTGCCACCAGCAGGATGTACTGTGTCAAAGAGTACAGAATGTAGAAGAAGATGAAAACACAATCTGAATTGCTGTCCGTGGTACTGAAAGCAAGCATCAGCCCACCCTGACACCAACTCAGTCTCATTATCACCTGCTCGTTTATTTACCCGTTGTGCTTAAAGTGTCAAGACATTCTATTAACAAGCAGTTTACCTGCAGCATTACATGGAGTTACTCATAGTGATTTTCGTCATGCTTTATCACTTAAATCTCATTTTGCTTGTAAAGAAAACATATTCTTGTTTGTAATAACTTTATGTTAAATATAAAACAAATGAATGCACGATGTTACCCCCTTCCCAAAAATACATTTACATTCTTAAAAATAGATCTTTAAATAATTTCTCAGAAAATAGCTTAATATACACATTTGACAAATCTTTGCGTATCGGTAAACACTATACCGCAGAGTGTCTTCATAAAAATACTAAAAAAAAAAAAAAATCTTTTTCTCCATGAAGCATTTGCATCAAAAGCTAGTTAGAAAATGTCATTCAATTAAAACATGGATTCGATACATGTTTGCCAGGAGTTGGTTTGGAATCTATGGATGCAATGAAAACGGTCATGCAAAGGAAAGTTACCAAGTACAAGGAACTACAAGGAAATAACGGCTATGGAGCATAATATATAAACAGCTCGAATTATACAGTAGTTTAATACAGCCTGAGTCAAATGTATTTTGGTAAGATACTACTGACCGGAAAACTGAGACTCAGAACGTGTTAATCTATGCTTTGCCTTCCCACTCCCAAACCTCTTGACTGTTCTGTTTTCAAAACGCAACATCAACACGTCAGTCGTTTTAAATGCTAAGGTGCTCGAAGGTAAAACTGAATGACAGAATGAAAACTGAATTCTGACACCATATGGAGTAATGTATTGGGATTTGATAACACAAGATTTTGGAGTGCAGAGAGACCACCATTATACTGCTTTACACAATTATTAGTTAGTTGCTCAAGATGTTTCCCAACACATCCACTATTTTGGTTCTTAAATACAAGCTGACGTCAACATACTATTTCTTCTGTCAGAGTCCTCGCTCAGTTCCCAAAGGGTGGAAGTATTTGGGGCCCAGTAGCGTTTCCCCAACTCTCTGTAGAAGCCAGGCGTACCAATGCACTCCATCAGTTTGTTGTTCAGCAGGGCCCATGAGGGTGCGGACGAGACGCAGCGGGGCTAGAACCCAGTGGGCCAAATGATGATTGTCCACAGCGGCGTAACAGGATGCCAAAACGCTGTTCACTACTATAGACCCGTGCTGGGTCAGTGGGGCATACAAGCCAGTGCTTTGCCTCTCCTCTACAAAAGTCACGACAGCTTGAGTCGTCTCGGTTCCTTGCGAGGTCAGAATACACTGACCCGGCTTCACCTCACTGGCAAAAGTTGTCCTTACGTCATCTTTGTTGAGTCCGTCCACACAGTCAGTGACAAAGATGAGGTGCGCTGCCGTGAGCGTTATATTAAGTCCAGTGTTGGTTCCAATGAGGGTGAAGATCTTTGTGACGTTAGTCTGGAGATCCAAAAAGGAGAGTACCGGACTGTAGAGAAGTGAGCCAAAGCCGTCGGTTGTGGAGGAAGCTAAAACGCGGTCACCGGGATGAAGGTCACGCATCTGTTTGGTGACTCCGCCCTCGAGGGTAACTTGAGCATCGCCTGGGAAACAACCGCCAGTTTTGGCTGCGACAGAATGTTCTGTAAAATTGAGATGGGAGAAAAATCAAGATGTGGATGTGATCGTAAGGATGCATTTACTTTGTTACTGTAAACACGACAAAACTAAAATAAAACCTTCTCGAAGGAGCCACACTTGAACTTCCTCATATGGTAATCTGATCCGTCTGTGCTCCATAAATCAAGTTAGACTTTGACACTGACTAAACGCCAATGTTATCTCAGCGGATCAGCGACTGACTGTTTATAACGTCTTCAGCGTCTTTTTAGTCAACATTCTTGCAGACATATATATACGGTCACGTCTTCATCAAAATCATCAAAAAAAAGTGGCTTGTCCTGACTTCAAATCATTCCAGTGATTCATTCATCTCTAAAATGTTAAATGATAGTAGAGATGCTTATATAATACTAAAAGTTAGCATAGTGCACTAACAAAAATGTTAAGTCTCACAAATAAACCGATGCATTTTCGATGCATTTTGGTTCTTGAGTGACTCGTGAAAGCTGTCATAGACGGTAAAATGGTGTTTACTTCCCTGTTGCCGAATACTTTGGAGTAAAGTGGCTCTTTAAGACACAGTGAGACGAGGTGGCAAGAGAAGGTAGTCAGCCAGAGGTAATGGATAACCAGCAGATTGTATCTAAGCATGGCCTGGGGTCAAATAGACGGGAAAGTACGTTTGGGAAAAAAAAAAGAAAGAAAAGCAAGTGAAAGGTTAGCACAGCTGAGGGAGAAAATTATAGAAAATAGAATAAATTGAGTTTTCACACCAGTCACTGGAATCAAATAAATTTGCTTGACTGATTTAAATCCAACCCAACCTCATATTTGATTGATGCATGTGGGTGTCTTAAGTATGTCTCAAGGCGGACAAATATTTGTCAAAGGTGTGTATGTCTCTAAGTATGTGGCTTGCAGAAAAGGAGGTCTGCAACCAGGAGGTGATAAGGTTCAGATAAGAGATCTGAGAGAAACCTACCGAGGGGAAAAGCAACGGCAAAACAAAGAGAGAGTTAATCATCTCACAGCCTACTAACCTCAATGGACTGCTAGAATGTAGCTTGGCATCAAATAACTGGTGGTACCAGACATGGGCCTCCAAAATGTCTTAACAGTTAGAATAGCCCACAATGGAATGTGTTCAACTATTGTTAGCGCTCAAGCCACTCCATGATTTGTGTTTCATCAAGGGACTTGCTTCAATGTTACAATCGGTACCTTATCAGATACACTTCTAAATAACATACAACTATCAAACTAGCAATTCATTTGCAGTGACAAAAATGTACATCTTGGACTGATCGCAACCATAAATAGCCATTAGGGTTAAACTCAACCCCATATACATCTTAACCCTAAAACCCAACCTGATTATTTCTGTACACACTGAAAAGACATTAAGACTTCTATTAACCTATCATGCTGTGCATGTTTTGGGCTTGTGGGAGGAAGCCAAAGTAGCCACAGACAACATGCAAAGCCCTTGCAGCAAGGCCCCTCCCGACTCAGATGAAAGGCAACAATTCTATTCAACTGGACCAACTCCTTTTGAATCAGATATTATTAAAATTGTAATTTTGACCTTGCAAGTATCATTACCATCATTACTGTTTCATAAAATAATGCACAATAGTTTGCTTGCTCACCTGACTTGACGCTACAATGAATATGGGCTTTGGATTCATAGTAGACCCAGTCAAATCCAGCTTCGACAGCGAGCCGAGCCAACATGGCGTACTTGTTTCTGTCTCTGTGAATATGAACATAGCATCAAAATCAAGACTTCATGTTTGAATCCACCCATTGCTTTTAATGGACATTGTTCTTGTCTTGTGCAATGCACACCTGTCTGAGGTGGTGATGTCCACAGCACGTCCCTCATAGTGCAGCGAGTCCTCCGAGTGATGGCCGTCCTCATCCCAGCCCTCTGTCACTCTCAGCTTCACACCAGGCCACATGTTCATCACAGAAATGGCCAAGGAGTTCAACTTGTCTTTACAGCGCTGAGGGGAGGTGGACACAGGAAATTAGGAAAGTCATTCAAAAAAGAGCAATGTGCGGCAAGGCAAAGTGAAACGTTGTAGCAATCAGTTTTTGTCATCACCTTCTAATTCACAATAGAAGACGACTTAATTTACAATGTAATATTTGGTAGGGGGATACGCCAGAAAAGTAAAATAAAATAAACAGTTTGACGGAAACTGGTCACTGAAAAGCTATTGCATGCACACATATTAATGTATTCTTCTAATATTGTTAAAAATAATATTTATGTGCCCATGTTTGAGGACAACTGGGCAAATTAAAGCACAGAAGCAAGGAAAAAACTACTTCTTTCACGTCTTCCCTCTGCTCTCACCCTACTGGTGGCTGATGCGCCAATGCGGAACTGCGCGCGCAAATCGGCGCTGATTACCGCCACCTGTCACCCGCTTTTTAGGGGGTGTATATAAACGCTGTTTGTAGCGATGCTCTGTTTTTTTCTGCTTCAACACACGCATGCCTGCACCCTGTTTCTGCTATGCCACTTGATTCCTGTTTCTTTTGTGCACATGCGGCGTAAACATTTAAAATAGTACGTGCCAGAAAAGCTGTTCATCATTCGGTTAAAATCCCAGCTGCCTTACTCCGGAACCAAAACACCGGGGGTGAAGCTATGAATCAAAGAAATCAATCATTTTGGTTTAAATATTTAACTGACAGCAAACATGGAGCGCATAGTTTGATGCAACTGTGAGGTTTGCGCCTTTTGAAGTGATTCATAGACACGGTTAACCATACATGACCTAAATCACTTGCATGGGACAAATGCGTGTCTCTGTCCACACACGAGCATTGCAAAGTGTTCCCAGCGCTTCTCTTCCTCCTCCTCGTCTTCCTCTTCACGATCTTCCTCTTTCTCACCTGGGTCATGAGCCTGTCGGCGCCCGTGTCCTCCTCATCCTTGAAGATGATATCAGTGTTGTAGTTGGGTGTCAGCTCCTTGAAGCGCTCCGAGTTGCGCGTAATTTTCCCCTCGGGGCGCCCGCTCGCCCCAAGCGTCTTCTCGGCCACATTCGGGCTGAATTGCTTATAGGCCAGCGGGATGAGCTTCTTCGGAAGCCGCCTCTTGCCGTAACCCCTCCCCGGTCCGCAGCCCTCCGAGGCAGGTGCGAGGAGGAGCACCATGGCCCACAGAGAGGCGGTGAGAAGGAGGAAAGGGGTCCGCATCGCCCCGGGAGGAGGGAGCACTCTCCCGAGGGAGATTTGAGTCTTCAGTGCGTCTCCGGTTCACCTGTCGAGTCCATGGTCCGGGACATCCGATTGCAGTTTGTCCCCCAAATCGCGCTACTCCAGCTGGCACCTCAGCATCAGGGCACCATAAAAGTCCACTTAAATGGGAATGTTCGCAGGCTCTGCCCTGGAGAATCGACGTTGAGTGCGCACTGCGCAAGCTGTAAAGTCCGTGGATTTAAACAAACAGGTTCAAAGTCGATGAGGTGGGTGAGAGAGAGAGAGCGAGAAAGAGAGAGAGAGAAAACAGCAGTAACTGCGCGTCCACGTTTTTAATGTGGCGTTCCCTCTCTCTTCTTTTGCTCCACGAAAAGTGTCACACCATCCCCCGTGGATTGTGAGCTTTTTGATGCTCCCTGCAGTGAGAGGACTGCGCGCAACAGGCTGCAGCTTTCCACATGAATCCACTCCACTTGAGTGATCCACGACGAGCTGTTGCCATTTCAGACCGCACCCTGCCAGTCCTGCCCTCCTCTCCCTCTCTCCCTCATCTGTCCCCGCTTTGCCACCCACCCCGCCCCTCGACGTGGGCACAGTGCGCACGGGAGAATCCTGTCCACACGCTCGCACATAGACGCACGCACGCACGCACGAACACTGCACAGCATTGCCGCCATGTAACAAATATCAGCTTTGGCCTTCAATGCCGCCACTTATCACTGTCAGCTTTGTCTTTGTGCCCTTGTTATGATCTGTCACCATTAGATTCTTGGAGGAGGAGCGCGGTGCACTAGAGGTAAAACACGTCTGCTTCATAATTTCACGGTTCGGAGTTTGAATCTTGCATTTGTGGACCCTGCAATGAAGTGAGTCATCCTTGGACAGAAAAGACCTTCACTTAAAAATATTTTCACTTAATGGTTGAATTGTCCAAAATGTCTTGAAAAAAATAATTATAATTTAGGGTGCATGAAGGGGGCTAATCTGACCCAAAGGGTTTGGTGCTCTTGAGCAAGGCACACCAAGAAACTGCTCCTTGATTGCCCTAAATCGGCCCCTGCTCCAGCTTGTCATGAAGTACAGAGGAGATTGACATTCGACCTTCTGGTATTTTATAATAAAGTCTTTAATGATTGTTTTAAATTTATATATTTATTTATATAAATTTATATATTTATATATATATATATATATATATATATATATATATATATATATATATATATATATATATATATATATATATATATATATATATATATATATATATATATATATATATATATATATATATATATATATGGTAGACAGTCTGAATCGGAATATTGGGTGGAATATGTCATCTGGTCACTGGCTGACTAGCCAAATACCTAACTGATCGTCTTTTCCTAAACACATTAGTTCAAGTAGCCCTGGCAATTATTCTAAGTAATAATCTCGATTAATTGAATATACACACACACACACGTGCACACACGAGTGGCTGAACACACAAATGACACATTCTAACACACTTGTTTTTAACACTAGCAAACACAGCCCCTCTAAATTAGCTCCTCAAATATTTGCCTGCCGAAATTCAGTGGTCTCCCCCCAGTTTCTCCGGCCACCTCCTTTGAATGAGCTGAACTGTGCACAAGACTGAATGTCCACACACTTTATGTTTTATTATTTGCGAGCGTAAACACCGTAAAGTATTTTAGCAGCGCTGCTACGTTTCATGTCGCTCGATGGAAGGCAGACAACAAAGAGAGATTCACATGAACGGCAAACAGCCAAACATAACCGTGTTGACTTTTTGAGCTGAAATAGAACATCAACCGGCACTTGTGTAGAACTTTCCGAGGAAATCAAAGTTTGTCATAAAGGTGTTAGTGTTTCTTTTGAGTTGCTTCCAGCTTTGTGAGGGAAAAGGCTCCCATATATATATAAAATCTGAGAGGTAATTATTGCTTTGGAGACCCGGGGTCTATAGCTGCAGAAGTCACTGCAGACAAAGAAACACTTTTGCTGCTCCGTTGCAAGAAGCACAATCATAAACTCATTCAACTCCACTCAATCAGTGATCCATGAGGACAGATTGCATTCCTGCTGTTGTTAAGATTACAGCTTGTAAATCACATTGTGGGCGTTAAACTGCACCAAATGGCAGCAGAGCCCAAGTTGGGATTCCTATTGGGATAGTATAGAGCACTTGAAATGAATTAAATAAATGACACAATGAAATATTAAAAATAATTTGATAATTTATGACCCCACCCAAAAAAATAATTACTCACTGCAGGCCTATTGAATCATGTTGAAATAAAATACAATGTTGCTAAGTGTTATTCTCATGTGACAACATGAAAAAAAGTGTTTGTTTTGGATTGTGGAATTTTCGAATCTAAATTAGACCTTGAATGTCTCAGATCTGTTTCAGTTTTGTGTATGACTTGTAAATAAATGTAGGGGGTTTGTTTTTGTTGGTAGCCAGCAGATTCCTTGGAAGTGAGACTTGGTTTTCACCGTAAGTGTGTCGTGTGTAAATGTTATTGATCAATGTGTTCCAGTGATCAGAGCTGTCAGTCTACAGGCTCTGACGGATAATCATAAAATTCAAATATGGTTCCTTGCCCCAAGTTGACTTTTGGTTTCTCGTGCTTTACATCCAGTAAACGTTCTTCCAACTGTGCCATTTCAAACGACATGCACAACTGCAGAAGCACAGATTCTCGAGCATTCCCGCGCTTGTGCGCTCATGCGTTCAACCGCACGCATGCAACAGCGGCAACCGTATGCAAATTTGTGAGTATCCACATTTGCTCGACCACATGTTTTCCTGCGACTATCACATTTAGTGGCTGTGCGTGAGTGTGTGTGTTTGTGTGTGTGCCATCCTTCCTTTGAAGATCATAAATACGGGCGTGGCTCCAGCCCGGCACGCTGCCTATTCGGCGTGGCTGTCGACAATGCTTCAGAAGTGGTCACATTTTCTCATCCATCCTTCCTTCCTTTCATCCGTCTGTCTCCCAGCTCGTCTTGGCCTCAAGAAAGGACGCCGTAGTCTTTCAAAGAGGAAACAATCCCATCAGACCAAACCAAAACCGTGGCCCCCTTCCTGGCTCGGTTTCCTTTTCCGTGCGCCTTTCTTGACGGACACTATTGCTATGGATGGTGTCCTTTAAGGTATGAGCTCCGGCACACACGCAGGCCCACAAACGCATGAGTGAAGCCACGCATATCCAAGGCATGTGTTCACAGCGTACATTCACATGCTCACACTCACACGCACAAGAAAAACCCAACCGGCAGCACTCTGCTTTCTCATTGATGTTTGTTAAAGTTATTAATTTTCTCCGGGAAATAAGAGGCCACGGTGGCAGGACAGAAGAAGATGGGTGCCAGGCCCGTAATCTCTTTTGACTTTTATCTACTGACACTGGAGCCCAATGAAACACCGAAGAGGGCCTTTACATGGGCACTCGGGTTACCCACGCATACCCAGGGCTGTAACCGACATAGATTTTGACTGAAGAAAAAGGCAGGAGGAGAAATGAAAGGAAATGTTGAGGAAGAAGTCAAAGCAAGGAAGATGGGGTGCTACAGAAAACCAAACCGAATTAAAACGGGCAATGTGGAACACGTCGGAAAACTGGGGTGTAAGCGAGGAGGATTCGAGGGGTGGGGGGGTGGGGGTGAGAGTGACTACATGGCACATTATTTGGTAAACAAGTGAGTTTGTGTTGTTTTGCAGCCAGTAGTAGCTAGCGTGTTTGTGGCTTGTGGCAGATTGTCGTAATGGGGGTTAAAGGACGTTATGCTCAAGGTAACAGCAGCTGGTGGCTAAAACCGCCATCCCTCTTCCTCCTCCTCCTTCCCTTTCTGTCCCTCCACACACACTCCAGAGCCCAACCCCTGACCACAATAAACACCTAAAACTACTTCTTTATACACAGGGCCTCAAGTATTTAGAGGGGTTCAGACCAGAGATCTGGGAAATCTTAATCTTCCAAGACGTGGATAAAATTTGACTGGGTGTCTGCCGGGGAAGCGCAAATCCTAACGGGTGAACGAGATATTTCGGAGAAAGCCGTCGGAAGCCACAAAATCTTACGACTGACAATAAAGCGAGGAATCACCGCCATTCTTGTAAAGGCGAACTCACTGTAGTGCATTTGGGTCAAGGCAAAGTAAAAGCAGGATGATATAAAAGTAGAGTACAGGCTAAATGTGGCTCAGAGTTAGCGGGTATGGCTAGCCACCACATTGCTAAAGCAAACAAAGAGCTGGGCCAAGGGACTGAAGTTCACTGCCGTGATACCGTGCACATGAAACACCAGCGTACGCAGGTAGACACTCTTCCGAGTTCAAGCATTTATGTATGTCGTCACAAGATACACGCATGAATATTCCCTCGGAAATATCTGGTTGTACAGATGGACACAAGGAGCTGATGTTGGGATTGCTACAAGTACAAACACTAGCCAGCTGCACACAAATTACTACTTCTTAATGCACTTGAATCCCATATTAATAATTACATGCGAAAAGTCCCAAAATAGGAGACTTTGGGGTTGGGTACGAGAAGAAGCTTTTGATTCTGCAAGCATATTTGACAATTAATTGGTCAAGTTTGGATGAGGTTCATTAATAACAACAACAGTTTGGTATAAGGCCAACAATAATGCAGTCAATGTTCTTTTCATGTCAACTGAGGTTTCATTCTCCCTCATTCCCTCTTGCTCTTTTTCGCTCTCCTGAGTGTGTGCCACATCTGTGGGCTCTGTGGTGATGTTTCTCCGCTCAGAATGGATCCACCAGCTCAAAAACGTCCTTATTATATTTATATTTTACTACACCGCGAGGAAAGCCATGCCAGCTGGGCTAAGGAACCTTGGGCAGAAAACAAGGAGAGAGAAAAGTGGGGGTGGGACAATTGACAAGCAGGGGGAAGATGAGTGGAGGGATAGAAACAACAAGCAAAATAGAAAGAGTGGATAGACGGATAGGGAATGAAGGTAGAGACGACATAAAGACAATGGATTCTTATGAAAACTGTTGGATACTAACGCAGTTCATAATTTTCGACTCAACCAATGTTGCCCACTCTGAAACCATGACTGACGTTAAATTGTGAATGGCGGACATGACCGACAACAAACACGCAGAATTATTACTACGTGTAATTCTAATCGTGAATAGTACATCGGCGTTGTTTACCGAATACTATGGAACACGGCAAACATTTGAACAGTCATCGTTGTTGTTACTCATAAGACTCCAAAACACAGTTGATGTGGTTCCTTTTGAGTTAAGATTGATTTTCAAATTAGAGGGATCTACATGGTTAAGTAAAGGCTGTACACAAAAATAAATAATCCATCTGAATCTAGTTTTTATAAAACGTTTTTTATCTGGTCTTTTACTTCTCTAGTTCAGTTTGTAAGGGGCCGCACGAATCGGGCAGCCGAGACTTCCAGACTCTCTCGTACCGTTCCGTTCCATTTCCAAGGTATCAAAAAACATCTCGACATCCAGTGACAAAGCAAGCAAAAAGATTTTGTGTTTATGAATTGAAAAAGGAGGGAGGAAATGAGGAAGAATCAAATTTCCTACCAACACAATTACGTGCTAGGAAGAAAGAAACACAGAGGAAAAGAAAACAGATAAAGACCACAAGAAAGTGGCGAGAAGGCGAGACAGAGCAAATAAGAGAGATGGCCTGCTCAAAGACTGGTACTGATCAGTGGCTCTCTCTGTGATGCCGCTGCCAGTTTCCAGCCCAGCGATTGGTCAACTGCATAACTCGGAACATGCATTGCCACAATCCCTCAACGCCACTTCAATGCCACCGCACTGGTTCACCACTCTGTGGCTCCCACAAATGCCGGCTGGCATGAGCAACATATCAATAAATTCATTACACATTGATTTGAAAATATTTCACACGAGTGTTATTTAGGGCACCGGACTCTCAGGTCATCTATGTAAAAATAAACAGAAAACAAGTGAAAAATTTAGGAGGTAAAAAAAAAAAAAAAACATCCATAGAATTAAATGTGAAGTATGGTGAAATCACTGGGGAATAGTGCAGCTTTTTTTTTTGCTCCCAGGCTCCCTCTACAGGTGACATGGGTAAAAAGGTAACAGAAGCTAAAGCAGTAACACCATTTCTCAGTGTTATAACAGCATGTCTTAAAATAAACGATCGTGTTTGTGTGTGGCAAGCACGACATACAATTCCGAGGAGTAACTTTGGCGCAGACATTTGCGCTAACGCTACGTGAGAGCAGTCAAGGCAATAGCATAGAAGACCACAAAGTAGGTTACCATGACAATGACAGAGACACTATTCTCCTTATTATAAGCCACTGTACCATCAAAATGACTTTGAAGCTTTTATTTTAAGAGTAAATTGCTACATATTATTGCTTTAAGTAATTGGAAGGCTACAAGTGTGCTGTGAGTCATTTCGATGAAGAACTACAGAAATAATTACCGCAGGATTACTGTAACTCACAACAATATTGCTGCAAAAATAAACTTAAGTGACCTCCAAGGAAACACTTGGAATAAAAACAAATAAGTCTTTGGTGCCCAGATTAAGTTCAACTAATTAGAGGAGGAAACATCGATTATTTAGCTGAAACAAAGGATGAAAACAATTCTGGCATCGCTCAAAGGCTTAGAGTGGTGAATTTAAATCATAATTGGTTAAAAAAAAAAAGACCCTTTTAAGTGGTGTGTAGGTGTTTGAACACGGCCCTCGGATTTGTCGTGTTCAGTTAATGTAATTTGTAATGTAATTTTCAGGATATTAAGATCAGGGGATGTTTGAGAATATCTGCCATTTTTCACATGTCCTGAGTGTTGTTGTTAGTCACCTAAATGTTGAACAGAGGCTGGGATTTACCAAAGTCAAATTCCTTGTTTGGCACGTTCAAACATGGCGAATAAAAACTCTTGAATCTTGAACTGTGGGAAGAAGTGTAAAAACCCATATAAGCACAGGAAGAACATGCGAGTCTTTTTAAACGTGCTGAGTTGTATATCTGGAAGGAGAATTCAACCTGTTAGTAGATATTACCAACCTAAGAGTGAGCGTGAGGAGTGGGAAGGTTACAAACGTAACGGAAACACTGAGAAAGAGCGACACACTGAGCATTAGGGGCTCCGCTAACCAGAAACGAGGTGACTCAGACAAAGTCAACATGTTCGATGACATCACTAACCATCAAGTCCAACGTTTGAGCTTGAAAAGCTTTGATTTACCCAAACAACCTTTATTTGTATAAAACCACATAAAGGCGGACGCGTCAGAAAACCAGAACAATTGGGAGGGTAGGTTCCATCAAAAACATGTTTTGATTCGAATCATCACTGCATACAAAAACATTGGGGAAACTCAAATGTTAGCTTAAAAGGCTACTTTGAAACCCTAACTAGTTTGAAAACCTGACTTAAGTTTGAAACTCAATGAGAACCCTAACCCTAAATCCGGTTTAAAAATTAGGCTACCTAATATAATGTGTGAACTCTGCATCTGCAGGAATCGAATTTTGTGTTTAGTACATTCTAACATTGTGCCATACTTATTCCCCCATAATATGAGGAACATTAAGAGGGGTTTGGGGTTTGAAGCTGTGGTCGTCTGAACGAGGGGTGGGATCGGCAGCCGGGGGTGTCGGAGTGTTCAAACCGGCAGCCTCTAATCCTAACACGATGCCTCTGCCAATTATAAACGCTTCAAACACGACCGGTGGGAGGAAAAAACATGACCAGGGAGACCAGACGTGCGCCGGGGCGTATTTAGCTACATACAGGCAGACTGTAATTATATATTTGGGCAAAAGAGAGATTTTGTGACGTTGAGTGAAGGCAGGTGGACGGAAATGCAGAAACTAAGTAGCCGGCTGGCAGGAATTACTGTAAATGATTGATAGTTATTCAAACTGAAGCAAAGGCTAAACCGGTCTTCCGAGATTTGATAAAATGAATGAACTGATGGGATATTGGGAATGCAGGAATCGGACATGCCACACCTCAGGTGAAACCACTTAGAAAAATAATACTAACATGTAGTTTTCTTTTCAAAATGTGTGTCCTGCTTGGTGCAACCTGACACACCTTGACCTTGGAGTTCACATTTAATGGGCTCTTTTGTTACTATTTGTATTATCTGCCCCTTTTTATCAGTAGTTTTCCTTCATCACATTCCGGGAGGTCGGCTACATTCTTAAATTCTGACTATGTGCAGCTACCATCATGGGATCATTAAGCTATTTGATGCTCTTGTTGTCTTTACCTTGAATGCGATTTTCAAGAATTTTCTTTCAAATCTCTTGCGACAGCTATTTTATTTGTATCTTTCATGACCGCTATCATTATTAGCAATAAATGCCATGACATTTATCTCTCACCATTTATATGGTGCATATTGAGATCAACCAATCCTGGTTTTCATCACCATCACATGTCCAGTCTTCAAGTTATGAAAAAGCCAATGTTGAACAATCTTGGCAAGTCAAAACATTCCACAGTTTGACGTAAGGCTGCTTGGACCGTACATATCTGCTGCATACATTAATTATATCGCTTGAAATAGCTTCCCCATAAATAACACTATTCAGTATTTGTACAATTAGATGTTTCTGATCACGTGTTTACACCGATATAACGTATAGACCCGGTGTCATTTCATTTCTGCACGCTGGGACATAAATCTTGAACGAATATAATTTAGTGTCAACCGCCAAGATGGTGTGCTTCCGACTGACCATCATTACAAGGATTGACACTGAGTCAGCGCCCGGGATCGGCTCCAGCTTGCGGATGTCTGAAGTCCTCATGACACATTTGTGGCGTGTCAACGTCCGTATGTTAAGAATATCTCTCAAATTGATTTAGTTAATGTTTTTACCTTGAATCCACAAAACACATTTCCTCAACATGTTTTCATGTCAGTCACTAGCGTGCTGCTGTTGTTTACTCCTTTGTGAAAGTCTGACATCATTACAACCGCAGAGACCAAATAATAGAGTGCGCTTTAGACATTCGCACACACAAACAGACCTCCACGCACACACCTCATGCCATCCTTTCATCGCACACCACATTCACACTTCCTGTAAAATCCTGGCTTCCTAAACGATGGCTCGCAGACCTTCTTCTTGTGGGCTGCCACGTGATAAAGAGTCCTCGTGTCATTTAATGAGCAAGCATCCTGAGCTGTAGTTCTCATTTTGGTTTTAAAAGGCTAAATTTTGGTGAAAGTCCCAAAATATACCATTTTAGTTTTATCACCGTTACTCCATTCCCCAAACAAGGAATTTTAGGTCAAAATACTTCCTGCTGATGTATATAATCTCCTATATTATTGCCACATCCTGTTTTTGTGATGGGATTATAATTTATCATGAAATAGACAAGGTTGGGACTAGAAGATTTCAGTTATGTAAAGCAAAAACGTTATGTGAAGCAAAATGCAACACCTTAAAATGAGAAACACAAGACATGATTCATTGTTGAATTTCTTGTTTATAATTTATTAAAGCCCAAAGGTGATCTTTTGTAATGTTCCACAATTGTCTCCATCGTAAGTAATCGTTCCATGCCCTGGCTAAATTGAAAACACTGGTGGATGATTTTAAAAACAGGATGAAGCATATAATGAGCTTTCACCACAATAAGGTGAAACCCCCAAAGTGAAACTCCTCCGAAGTTGTATAATTTAGACTTCAATAAACACTTTCTTGAGAAATATACATCAAAAATCCATTTCTGTTTTTTTGAGTTTGGTCATGCGACATTTGCAAGATGAGCCGTGATTGGTCATTACATGAGTTCCTGACTAACTGTGATGTCATTTTCAGTCGACAGAAGTAAAAAAAGGCCACACCAGAAATGGGTACAAATGGGTGTATTTCCTTTTCCTTGTTTTGCTTTTAATCTGTGATGATTTGCTGTGTTGTAATATAGTCCCAAGGTGATGTAGGTTTTTTATTTTTTTATTTTTTGCTTACCCTCCAGATATGACGTACTAAATGCAATGTGAAATATTTTTTCCTCACCCTGTTTTGCTATCGCCAAAACGCATCTGTCAAGCAGAACATAAGAGTGTGTTTTGGTACGTATACAATCACACACACGCACACACACGCACAAACACACACACACACACACACACACACACACACGCACACACACTTACATCTTGCTCCCAGCAGATGTTTCATCCGCCACTGCCTTCCCAGAAACCCACAAGTGAGCGCATTTTCCCGCCGCAGGGTCGGGGAGTAAAACCATTGGAGAGAAGACCGCAGTGCTCCAACAAAACTCCAGAGGGAGAAAAATGTACAGAAAAATCTTTCAAAAAGGAAAGGAGGGGAAAAAAGCAAAGGATTTTCTAATCCGTCCTTTATTGAGGTGGCTGGTTTTCGACTGGGCAACTTTTTTTTTTTTTCATGTGTGAGAAGGCTGGCCTGTAATTTGGGTAGCCACGGCGACCAGAGGGACTTGTAATAAAACGAAACTCTATTCTGGGATGCTCTGTAATAATGGACGCCACCATCCACTCCTCTTGTTAGAGATGGAATGATGAATGGAGGGATGGCAATGGATGGACATATGCTTGTACGGCAGTAGTATGAGGAGGGCAGGGGGCAAACAATAAGCTGAGCCTGATTCGGCTGACAGACTCACTTCAGATACACAAATAAACAAAACAAATGAAATGACGTGTATAGAAAAAAGCTTCGTGAATATTAAATAACCTTGTTACATCACTCACTCCGGTTTACACAAATTCGGTTAGGTCATTCTTAACTTAAACTCAGATCGATCCGCTAAGGGCCCTAACGCTTTACAAGATCTTGTGGTTGGATTTCTGCGTTCAGACACCTCTCTATAATCTCCACGCCATGTTAACAGTCAGCCATTACGCCAAAACCATAATTAGGAAATGACATTGGCATATATCCTGTCATTAGAAGTGTCTATTGCTATGGCATTATAATTACATTTTAGTAGGTTGTTATTACACCATTTAGAAGCTGTCCGTCTTACCCCAATCTCCTCCTTAATTGGTTAGATTGCCCCCAAGTCCACCCACCTCTTACATGGAACATTCCAGTGGTTTCAGATTTTTAAGATGCGGAGTATTATACAAGAGACTAATAAGCCACGGAATGAACGAAACGGATGAGGGAACACCGACGGAGGGCGGAGAAAGAAAATTGGTTAAAAGAAAGAACTTGGTAGTGCAAGAAATATTGCAACGGTGAGGAAGAGGAACACAGTTTCCTCGCATGACAGATTCCCTCCGCGCCAAGTGAGGCTTGTCCTTTAATACCCAGAGGTCTTCATGTGGCTTCTCGACGAATGCGCATAAAGCAAAAGCTGACCACATCACTGCCGTGCTGCTTGTTAAACTGCGTTGCTCACACTCTGTGTGCATGCTCACATGTCTATGTGCGTGTGTGTTAGTGCTTGCTGGAGAGCAACATCTGTCAGGCAGAGCACTCAGTCAGCCTTGCACATCTTAATTTATCAACACCGCTCTGATGGACAGGAGGGAGGGAATTGATTTTATACAAACATGATGATTTCAAAATAATTGGAACAATGAATATATCTAATTGATGGCATTATTAGTTCGATTTAAAAAAATAGAATTAATTTAATCTTGTATAGATAATGCTATGTTTATATGTACATTGCCCCAAAGTCTTTCTTCTGTCCTTTGCCAATAAAAGTTAAGAACATAAGAACAAAACAGTCGCAACTTTCCAGGCTTCTTCTCGTAGAAACTGATCTCAAAACTTCTCACCAACAGATTTAGCACCGGTATCTCGCTCTAGTAGCGTTGACTAAGGTGATGTCGAAGTAATTTGAGCAGTAGCATCATGACACTCATTAAAATGCTCCGATACTATACACCAATACCACCAGTCTGTCTTATGCCCATACTGTAAATTCTTCATCTCTTGTGCTGTGTACTCTTTTTAAGTTGTGCCCTCTAGTGTTTACACAAAGACACCACATAACTGAAATGTCTTTTAGAGGGTACATCTATGTCCTTAAGAAGCAGTATGGAGGAAGAAATAAGAAATTGATGAACATAACATTTGTGGTATCACTCCCTTAAAGAGATAAAAAAAAAACACAATGGTCACTTGAAGAACCAAAACAATCTCACTGATTCGAACTGCATTTTGTAATTAATAAAATATTTTATAAGTAGCAGGCATGACGGGCGACATGCTGTGCTGTGAACAATGAATTGTTGCTGCCCTCTGCTGTGCAGAATTTAGAAATCAGGAACAGCATTTGAAAACAAAGAAAAACATGATTGTTCTGACACAATTATCTTAAGACAGGCTCCTTAATCTCATTAAATTTTTTCTTACAATTCCTAAAATTTAAAAGTGCCTTCGGGTTCATGTCACTGCTGCGGCTGTGTGTGCAAACTCCACAACCCATTTGAACAGCAGTCTCTGTGCCATGGCACACTTTCAAAGGTCTCTCTCTGTTGCACGCACACACCTATTTATGCTCATTGTCCAGAAGATGGTCACAAAAGTTCTAAAAGACTGTCTTGGACCCATTACAGTCAACTAAAAGTTCCATAATTGTGTATTGAGAGTTTTGTCGTGCGTGTGTATACACGCCTGTGTATTTGTCTGCCATGTGTCCAGACAGGAAGTGGTGGAAACTGGTTTGAGGTTAGTGGCAGGAAAGAATAGTAACTACTGCGACTGCTGTGACGATGGCCGCTCCGTCGGGTCTTTGGGTTTGCGATACCCGTGGCCACAAATTGCCATCAGTTCTTAACCGTACCTGCTCGAAGAAGGCTTACACCTAATATCGACACATCACACCAGCTTTTCCTTTTGTCCCTCAGAGACACACTTAAATATAAACCGCTTTCTTTCTTTCTGCTGCTCCACCCTTCTCTTTAAACATTAAATGCTGCACAACAGTTTGACCACAGGAACTAAAAGGCCATGTTTCTGCGCTGTTTACTGGCCTGTGGGACGCCACATCCCTCTTATTCACATCTGGGCTTTCAACCATTTCCAAAGCGAAAGGGGCAGTGATGTCACCACAAAGAGGAAATTCATCATTACAGTTCCCTTGATTCAGATTTGTCTGAAGCGCTTTTTCATGATATTACATATCTGGTATTGCCAATGTGCTTATTGCATGGGTGTGACGTGTTTGGGTTAACATACAATAGAAAATACTTTAGGTCAACTAGAATGTGGGTCTACCGCAAAGGACAAACATGAAAATGATTGTCGATACTCATCAATATGCTCAATGTCTCATTAATTATTCAGTATCAATATATAACTGAATACGGGATTTGAGAATTTATTTTTATTTAAAAAAAATGCAGTAAACCAGTAGCCCTAAATAAATAAATAAATAAATAAATAAATAAATAAATAAGTAAATAAATAAATAAATAAATAAACATAAATACAATACAATACGATACAATACAATACAATACGATACAACACAATACAATACAATACAATACAATACAATACAATACAATACAATACAATACAATACAATACAATACAATACAATACAATACAATACAATACAATACAATACAATAATAAATAATCACTCCAGACTGCATCACTAGATGGGAGGATCATAAACCTCCTTAAATATAAAAAAAAACTCTTTTAGACTCAATGTATACATCTGACCTAACCATGTTCTTCCATTTAAAAACATTCTTTATACTGCCACCCATTGGTCAGCTGTTGTAAGGGCAAAAAGCAAGGTTTCAGAACCATGACGGTTGAGCACTGAACTGTACGTCGATAGACCGACCATATTGGATGTGTCAAAGTGTTGCTTGGACACTGAGCATGTTAAAGATTGCCCGCTGTTATAGGCAGAATAAGTATTTATTACTGTTTCTTTTTCTTTTTTGCATCAATAGTAAGCATGTTAGATACATAGGTATGAAATATTTGGAGTTTTTGCATACATGCATGCATCTTTAATCAATTAAATACTCCAACTGTCTATGGATGTGGAAGTCGGTGTTTCTATTCTTTTTTTGCCTTTTTAAAGATGCCCTGAAACTGACTGCAGATAACCAACTGAGGTTGTACCCCGTCTCTGGCAAAGTCAGCAGACATGAGCTGCAGCTCACCCTTGACCCTGTGCAGGATGAATTGTAGGAGATGGATGGATTTTTTTATTTTTGCGACATGACCAGATGAATCCAGAAGAGGGCAGACGAGCTGCGCAAGAAAAAGCAATATTGCATCCACTTTGATCCCTGCCTAAGCAAAAAAATGTGGGGGTTCCTTTTCATATTATGTGAGGAAACTCATCGAGTCCTGCAGGCAATACGAGCTGATCTTACCCAGCAATTTTTATACGGACTCAGCCGCGGAGAAAACAATACATTTGTCATGTTTTTGCATTGTCCTTCATTAAAGTAATGGGTTTGTTAAAGCGAATCACATTTAACTGAGTTGTTGCTCTCATGGCGGGAGATAACAAATTGAAAAAGTTGAATTGGAGAAGAGACTCTAATTTATCGGTACCATGAAAGCAGGCCCAGACGGCTTCAACGCTTTCTGCTGTCTGGATTTATGATTGGTATGGTAACAGTCAATAGGTGAGGGTATTTCTCAAACCAACAAAATATGGTGGAGAATTCAATCAAATTTCCCTCTCAATACGCTGCCCTCCAAGCCGACAGTTTTATGACCTAGTTCACACTAAAAGTCCATAGAAGCAAGTCTATTAGGAGGTGGGCATGAGGCCAGCAGGCATTAGTGTTGAAGTCTGAATCCACACTCCTTTTATATTACATGATTTACAAAGGGGGGTCGTGAATGTTATTTTCTATTTGGTCCATAAGGATGATTTCACTGAGGCATTATATCATCTCAAGTCATAAAGTGATACTTTTGTCCAGTCATTCAATAACATGCGCGCAACGTTTTATTCGCCTCATAGGATTATTCTTTTTAGTTAATAAATGTAGAATCACAGACATGAACAAAAACCATAATTTTTAGCACACATATTTTTATGTGTAATAATGTATCATCAAGGACACTTTGAGTATAATTGAGATAATGATTTGAGCCATTAACTATTTGACCTCACGTGACCTTTGGGCAATGTGTTTATTGCGTTCACCACACTTGCCTCTATTCTAATGCATTCACAATCATTAATTTTCTCAATTCTTGTTGATCGATCTCTTGGGGTAAAATGGAGGAAATTAATAAATAGCCCCGCATCGGCCCCAAAAGTCGCATATGGCCACCCCAGCCCTGCCCAACATTGGAGGACATATTTTCACCAAAATGAACAGCATTAAGTGAATGCATCAAAAGGAATGTTCACTCTTAAAAAAACACAGCAAAAAAAGGGAGAAAGAAATAAAAGTCCCTCACATTGAGATGTACTTGAGCTGAGCCTGCTTACAATGGCCTCCCCCGCTGCTTCTCTCCCCCTTTATCTCTTGATGTTGCCCTGTCTCTCTCACACACATAGTAGCTCCACTGTGCAGCTTTGCATCGAATCCCTTTTGTATTCACTGCAGAGGCTCCGGGTGAGGGCCTTCCTTTGGCTCAGGAACTAAACAGAGAAGATGGTGTTATCTGAACGCTGCCAGGAGCTTGTCAGCTTGTATTGGGCCGGGCTGACCGAGTGGCCGGTTAGCGGATGCTCATTGGTGCCAGGCTCCCAGCACCTCTCCTCTGCGGGCATCTGTTATGTGCGCAATGGCTGTGTAGTTTGTCTGTGGCCGCATCTTAATCCTCTCCATCTCTTCAGCTGCAGCCGTGCAAAAAGCAGCAGCTCAGCTTGCTTTGCTTGTATTAATTGCCCTTTCCTGGCATGCTGCTTGCTTCTGATTACAATCATTAATTTCAATTCCCCGGGACACCTCCATAACTGGAGCTGCTTTTAGACGCACACACACACACGCACACGCACACACATATATATATATTGCCATAATTGCATATTAAGACTCTCAAGTATTTATAGCATTCAGCCTTTCTTTCACTCAGCATGCTTACACGCATTATTCCAAATAAGTGGGGTGACAGCATATTAGGCCACTTTGGTAATCTTAAATATTTTCATGGTGATTTAGATTTTCAAATAACTGCAGGAATAGATTCATGCAAAACACAAAATTATGTAACCCAGAATCCACATGCTATTTCCTATACCAGTCAGGCAAATTAAATCCTGGTTACGCTAAGTTACAAGACAAAATCAGTTTTGACCCCCCCAAAAAAATAAAAAAATGGTGAATATACATAGGGGACATATGCTTATTGTAATTACTTTCATGTTGACAGTTGCCCGCATACCAACACAGCATTTGGCCATTTGTAGGTCATCATCAGCTGCTAGGTGTGTTTCTCCTTTCCGCCTTGGCTGGTCTTTTCCCCTGGAGACAGAGGACAGCAGAGATTGCTGTTAGGACACCCCAGCAGGGGCGCCACATCTGGTTAGAGCCCAACATCTGGATAGGCAGGGTGGCCTCGTAATTGTAGCGACTTTGTTTGAAATTGCCGAGGAAAGTCAGTGTCAAAGTGTATTATTAGCCCTGACACAATACATTTTTAAGATCATGTGCAAACGATTTCCTAATATACTAATTTGTAGCAGATAAACTTCAGCAACTCTGGCTAAAGTTGTTTTGACTCAGCATTATCACAACTCCACGTGGTGCATTAATTCAGGCGATCTAAATTCGGATTACAATGTCTGACACTCCAACGACATACTTCCACATATGGTGAGGCTTGCTGCAGATGTCCTTGCACAAAATGACTGTCCATAGTCTAATTATCACCCATACTCTATCATTAGCTTTTAGTTTAAGGATCCTACTTCTCTCCAACAACCTCATCCACTCACCGTCTAAGCCTTCCAAGAGAGCTCTAAAATCCTCCCGTAATCACAGTCTGTGTGGCCTCTTACCTTCTGTCACCCCAATACCCCCAGAGTGTTGATTTTGCTGCGGAGGGGAAGGTTTCTGGATCGGCTCATAAGACAGCTGTACCTTAAAAGGCCTCACGGGGGCATCAACCTGAGGGTCACACACTTTGGTCGCTCATTTGTAGGCCAGGCACAAATAAAAACCCCTGAAGCTTGACAACTTCCTTGCTGAACCCATGTAACCCAATTAGTAGCAGGCCCCTGTTGGAGAAAATGAAAACATTCCGGAGTTATAGTCCCAAGATGCCTGTATTCGTTTATTAAATCCATTTATTGTTTCACTCCTTGCTCAGGTTTTCTAGGAGTTAATTTAATGGGTCAACGCAAAGTGTCTTGACAACTGAAGCCAGGAGGTTGCAGACATATTCCCAGCTCTGCTATCCCTTAACCAGACATGATGGCACACATGATTATATTAATCTGCTGCTATCCTTTTTTTTTTTGAAGGACACCCACTTAATGAGTGCTTTCCACAGCTCTGTGGGTGTTATATTTCTGCGTTAGCCCATAGGGAACAAAGATGCTGGTAAGGGTAGACAAAGACGAAAGGAAGAATGATCGCTCTGGAGGTCATATTGATTTATAAAGCATCCCGTGGATTGGGCCGTGGATGGTTAACCAGCCAACCCACTGTTCGTTCTAGGATACCAGACTTTCACCCTTCAGGCCTTGAAAACAGACAGCAGGTATAGCGGTGAAATCAATGACTGCCTCATAGAGGTCCTATCCAGTCATCTGTGGGGGTTCCCTCGACGCCTGTACTTGCACTCGCTGAAAACAAAACACGATTTGCAAACAAAGCAACAGTTCAGGGGAGGGATGGTGAGGATTGTCTGCGCTAAAGCTCTTTTGTGCCATCATAAGTTCTGACAAAACAACAAATTCCAGCCGCTGTGACAAAAGGATGGATACATTTGCCAACGGAGACTTGGAGCCTGTCGGGTTTCCTCTCCCTTGTGGACTTCTGACAGAGCCAGATAGGCCTCCCAAATGGTGACATCCAAATGGCTTCATCCTGAAGACCTGCAGGCAAGCGTCACGTTGAGGCCCCTCCCCACCAAAAAGAAATCCATGTTTTCTGGGTGTGTCCCTGTAGAGACTCTGTCAATATGTCATCGTCACTGTTGACAGCAACGCCTGCAGATGGGTCAGCAAAATTGTTTTCATTGTCGTGTTATATCAAACTACATCGTCAGTGCAATGCGTGACATTATTTTTTGTTTTCAAACAATGCACCTCTCATAACTGGAGTGACACTGAGCTGTATTTGTGACACCAAATGTCACTGGATTAGTGAGGTAGAATGATTAATCCACTTTACGAACATAATTCTAAGGAATTTACAAAACGATCCTTGTAATATTGTTTTAATAAAAAATAAAACAAATAATAATAATACAAAAGAACAAATGAATATTAAATACAACAAGAAAATACTAATAAAAATGGATTTAATTCTCAAAAGCTGAAAACGTTTAACGCAACTCTTGCCGCAGCATGTAAAATCCAAAGGGGCATTTGAAGCTTACAATAACTGTTTTTATTCCTGCTATAAAGAAATCCATAAAACAATATTTACTCTTTTCCAGCAGAACCCGCACTGTAAAGTAAGGCACATTGCCAAATACATGAAAAACCACAGCAATAACAGGGTCATTTTATAAAACCAGAGTCACACCCAGTGGAACGTCTCTGGACTTTATATGATTAGCCATCAGATGAAAATCGCTTTAACTGTTTAATAAACGACGTGGCGGAACTAGCAGGAGAAAAAAGGGACAACGAAATTACAGGAAATTGCGACTGTTGCATTTCAAAGGAGGAAGCCAAACAGGTCCACATATGTCGTCGTGACCTGTCTCAAGTGTGAAAAAAAAGCAGGATTAGCATACGATGACGCGTGATTTCCAACTTTGAAGGTATTTTGTTTATTTTACACGTTCCATATTCACTTTGGGGTCCATGTTGGAGAGCAATATTATGGATTAATGCTCTTGTCAGCTTTAACACTCTAACAATTATTTACTGTATTTGCACTGAGTCCATTGTGGATAAGGAGACGAAAGAGGAAATGACAGTCCGTGCGAGTGGCTGGTATTTTGACCATGGAATGTTTTTCATAGCTGACTTGGTCACCTTCATTTTCTCCTCCAGTTTGCTGTGCAACGCGGCATTACTTCACACAGCTCAAGGTGTTTGGATAGCTCCGTTTCTCCAGCTCGAACCCACCCAAGATTTTTGAAACGACATCCATCCGTCACACTTTGTTTCAACAAGGGATTGGGTTAACTTCATGTTGTCATTTTCTGTAATTGATGTAAAGGTTGGAAGCTTTCGGGGAAATATTTTGACTGGGGCACCTCCCAGTAAGGTATTTTAGGAGTTACCATATTGTCCATATTACATGATATATCATATATTGTTGCCATATTTTATAATACATCTGCTGTTTAGCCAAATTAATGCCTTTCCATTTAACAGGATGGGTATAAATAAATAAATAAATATATATATATGTGATACTGAGTTTCACCCTTCTCTTTTACCCTTTTAAGCAAGTTTTTGTATTAGCATAGGCCCTTTTAAACCGATTTTCCCGTCATATAAATGTGTTGAAACACATGCTCTGCTGTCATCTTAAGGCCCTCCTACCTAAGCTATAGGAAGAATCTCAAGAAAAAAAAAAAAAAACACGAGGGGAGGTGTGATAATAGGCGTTTAATAAAATGAGACACCCAGTTCGAAGCCTTGAATTAAATACAAGCTGACATGTGACAGAAGCATTATCAGCCCATTTCCCAGTAAAGGCCTCCTGCAGTATATGGAGCATGTGGTGGATAAGCTGCACTGTACAAAAATGTTGAGCAGCCTATATATGCCAAGTAGCTTATATATCATGTTCTTTGTTTGGTTTTAATTTGATTTATTTTTCTTGTCCCTTTTGTCTCTTTCAGCTCTGCCCCTTGTGTCTTCCAATCAGCTCCCTCAGCCACTTGTGTCTTGTCCAGGTTTTTCTCATTGTCTCATCACTTTGTTTGTATTTAGTTCCCTGCTTTCCTTTGGCTCATTGTTATCATCTGTCCTTTGACATGTGCAGTGTGCTGTTGATGGCGCACCTTGTCTGTTTATCAGAATCAGCTTTATTGACCAAGTTTGTGCATGCCAAACAGGGAATTTGACTCCGGATGATCTCAGCCTCTGTACAACTTTTAAGTGACTGACAACATTCAGGTAACTAACAACATTTAAGTGTTATGAGAACCACACAAATATATATATATATTTATTATCTCTGTTTATTATTATCTGTTATATCTCTGTTTATTTTGATACTTTGTTTTCACCTTGTTTTGGATTCCTTGATAATATAATTAACATTATTTGCAGCTATGCTAAATGCAGTGAATTATCCTAATTACACAATTTTTGTAAAAAAAACAAAAAACATAAGCACATTATTTGTATAGTTTGGTAGAAGCTTTAATAAAATGAGACTGACCATCTGTGCTTGATGCAAATTAAATAGCTAGGTTAAACCAACACATTTAATTAAATGTCCTCAGACAGACAGTTTAAATGCAAAAAAATGCCATACAAACAATTAACACAAGACAATTTAATTTAACATAGTAACTAAACTGTAATGTTGGAAACATTGTTAGAGCCAATGCTGTTATCCCCGTTCCCATACATGAGTGAAAGATTAATTCCCAAGCTCCCTCCTTGCCACTTCCAATGGCAGTCCTCTCATAAATGCCACTGGGCATGCACTTAGTCCAGACACGCGACCACACACAGCGACATTAGTGGCCCCCAGCAGACACTGCCATCTGTGTGTGTATGTGTTAGCCCGAGTGTGTGCGCAGCTGAGTCGTCGGCGTATGCTAAGCTCTTTACACGAAAGGAAAAGGACAATTCATGTGGCACACATTGAAACCTTGTGGCAGAAAGAAAAAGGGGCGAGAGCCACTCCCCTCTCCACAGGCATAAGGGATCTAACGCAGCCTGCCTACCACTTCAATTACAAGCCTAATGATAAGCTTTCAAGTGAAAATCAACATATCTTCCCACATAATCGCACTGTGCTCATTAGACCCAACTGAATTGCAAACATCTGCTTTGAAAAGAAAAACATGAGCATTAATTGTTAAATGACTGTCGTTCCTGTTTGATTAATATTAGCGGGTCTCTATCGGGTTAGCTGTCGATAATTAATGAAGCACATCAACATCTGGCATATTCATCATTCAATCTGCTTCATAGCGATTTAGTCTCTCACAAGTCATGTGACACGAATTCCCGGTTTTGGTAATAAATTGTAAAACGTCCCGCTCCTTCCTCCGGATGGGACTAAAATGCCAGTGATCATGTGACCCAAATTTAAGTCAAAGGCCAACAAATCCATAATGCATGAATCCAGATCCAGCAGGAAAGGGGAACAAAGAAAGCAAGATATGGAGACATCAAAATACAAAAGTGAACAGCGCTGAGCATAATTTAGTATCAAAACCAAAAGTACTCCTGGTGCTGGATGCAAATAAAAGAAGATATTACGGAGAGCTTTTAATTTACAAGCACACGCGTGCTTTTTAAAAAGCGTTTGAGTTACAACAGCATATGAAAGTTATTTGAAAGCATCCTTCACTCTTGTAAATGCCTTACATTGCAGATTTAACTAATGTTTTGTTACAAGAATTTATGCTTTGTTGACACGAGCCGAGAGGCGTAACTGAAGTTGCAACGAACTACTTTCGCACTTTCATTAGAGGATTTTGCTTTTCTTGCTCACAGCAGTGAGATTTACTTGCACCGTATCAATCTGGGGTCATATAAGGAGCACTCGGGGATTATTTACAAGCTCCTGAGACGCAGTCATAGACGAGCTGACAGAAAAGCGCCACCCTAGGAACTGATGTAATGCTCCTCTATGATGGGAGCCTCAAAAAGCTCTGCTGTTGAAAACTCTTTAGAGGAGCAAAAGTGATGAGAGCAGCTTGACGTCGCTGATGTAAATCCCGCCTCTGTTTGCCGAGGTCTCTCGATCAAAGGGAGCAGACAAAAATGGAGGGTGACAGGCAAAGAAAGACATAAGCGGGAAGTTGCTATAGTCAACCGACGCTCTGATGTCTCTTCATCTTATTCTTCCATACAAATGTTTTTTTTTTAGTGCAAGATGGAAGGCAAGTTTGAATGTACCGTAAGACTCCAGGTTTGGTTTCTGTGTTTGCATGGTTTTAAATTCTTCTCCCCTCCATTTAACACTGTTTAGCTAGGTTTAATATGAGCCGTGACATAGATTACAGCCACAGCCCTTCACATCTGGCTCCCAACCAACAGATCACGACAGCCAATTGACTCCATGTGATCTTTTTTGTTCCTCCAGCTGAACTGTACAGATACGATCACTGCTAGGGTTCAAATGTGAGGGCTGGGAAATGGCAGCGCTCCACTGGAGTTGAATTGTGCCCCGGAGAGTAGGAAGTGTAGCTTTCCTATCAGATGGAGAGATCAGAGGAGACAGATAATTCAGTTATCACATCTGCCGTGATTAGAGCGACAGGACATTATTTGGCGATAAGGATTTGCAGGCTTCTTGGAAGCTCAGTTTATTATTGAGGGGTTTTTTTTGTGCTGTGTCCTAAATTTTGAGGACATCACCTTGACACGACACCTTTCATTCTCATTCCACTTTTTTGTTCAATGTGATTTGTCTATCTTCCTCTTATTGATACAAGGATCGTTAGTGTTATTGTATGAAGTCTTTTTGCGGTATTAACTTCTTTCATTGTATTTATTTGAGAAGCACAATGGAGTAGACTGTCTAGCCTCATCTTGTTTTGATTTTGCTTTTTGTCCCTTTTAGTCCCATTGTGTCAATTTAGGAGTGATTGTAAGGCTTTTAGGAAATGGGACCCTGACAGATAGTTGTTGTGTTCTTGTTCTTCTTTCTAAATGGTCATATTTCATCTCGTTTAGTAGTCTCGTCTTTTGTTTTCTATAAAGTTTTAACAAAATCTCTCTTGACAGAAACTCTATAACGTTTAAACACAATGTTGAATCGGAAAAATGTCACAATATGAAGATCGATCGTTTCGACATGTACATTTTAAAGACTAAAGATAAATAATGGTGATTTACCTTCTTGTCCATCAGCATCAAAGATAAAGTACACATAGCTAATTGGGTATTCAGAATGTGCACGAGGGACAGTCTGAAAGGATAAAATTTATTCGTGAAGAATCCAGTTCATTTTGTTGACCCGCTTGGCACGCGCCCATTACACTGTCAGGACAACTTTGCCAGATCAGACAGACATAAATTACTGGTAAGTGCAGATGCCAATGTATGAAGGGCTTTTTAAAAAACATATACTACAGCAATCTGTCAACTGCAAATATCAACGACCGGAAGTCTGAAACTATTGAAACCAATGGTGGTAAAGGTGTTGAGTATACACAAAGGAAAAACAAAGACACGAGACAGTGACCAAACATATGTTTTGGGCCTAAATAAACACTACAGATGGAGGTGTTTGGCACAGATGGTTTACTTACACTCCAGGTGCACGTTGACAGACAAACACAAGGTGTATGGATGCAACCGCCGCTTACCGGTGACATGGAGTGGAAGAGAAGCTCGTTTGTGTGCACGGATGATTAAATTGTGCAAACGGGTTTCTCGCAAATGAACAGATTTGTAAGGTTGTCTCCTATAACTAAACCAAGCCCGTTGATGGGCTCCAGGATTATTTTTCTGAATCGTGTAAAGCCACTGATAATGTCATATTACAGGTTCAATTCACACGATTTGGAGATGTTTGACCAGAGAACAATAGCATTCAAACTGATGTCACTCGATATACCTCCATGCCTTCATGAATTTACTAATTGAAGAGCGGGAAGTTCTCAGATGGCAGTTTGATTCTGATTTTAAAATCAAGGCTTGGTTCTATAATAAGCAGGAACTGTCCTGTCTGATTAGGCAGGCTCCACAGAGCCCTCAAAGGCCTCCACCCCCTCTTCCCCAACTTGCCAGACCCCCGCTGCCCCCATCATACTTATGCAGTGCGAAGGAGAAGAGGCTCCAAAGAATCCCCAGGCTCTATGTCCCAATCCTTCTGTCTGCATGGGGGCAGGAGGGGGGCTGCCCTATAGACTAAAGCCTTTAATTGCTGCAGTCTTCTTCTCTTATCCGCTTTCTCTCTTATAGTTTTGGTTGCTGATGGACCGGGCGTACCAAAGGAGAACACCGATATCATTCTTGTTGGATATTTTCCTGGATTGTTTTTTTTTGGGATTACTTGTTAATATATCTTTTAGGTGATACCATAGTTGGAGTGTGCTACATGGTGAGTTTAGGTAGATTCACAATGGTGGTGATTTAGTGAAAGACACTGTTGAGTCGGCAACATTTAGACAGTTAAATATGGCAGCCACTCCCTGTTTGTGCTCTTATTTGAAGATTATTCACACCATTTCCGGTGGTCCAGAGTATTAATCAGTCTGGTCAACCGAGAAATGACCCAAAAGACCCACTTCGGGCCTGGTCTTGAGACAAGTCTCTTGATCAATCGTTCAGAAAATGGGCAGGGCTCTTTTCTATTTCATCAAAACTTTGCTCTATGGCACAAAGCAAAGCCTATAAATGCATGGTTGGATGACTTGTCAGGACTTGACTGGCAGAGCCCTGACCTTAACCCCAGCAAGTCACTTGGAATGAACTAGAAGCAAAACTATAAGATGCACCATTTCATCTAACATCAGTGACCTCTGACCTTAAGCATATACTTCTGGATGAACTGACTCAAATATTCTGAAAGAACATTTTGTAAAAAGTTATCCCAGACCAGAGGAAGCTGTTATAGCAACAAAGTTTATCTTCAGTTGCTTTGCAGTCTCTGCATAACTTGTGAAATACAAACTTGTACAAATATGTCTGGCAAATAACGACGGCAGACGGTGATGTCAGAATAAATAGAACAAAGCATATTTGTTGACAGATCCAAAATAAGGCCAACTTTAATGCAGTTCACAGCATCTCTGACTAAAGGAAGCAAGATTTATGAGGAAGGTTCGTTTTGCATTTTATGTATTTCTTTCGTCTCACAGAGAATTGACCCCGGACTCATTTCCTGTAAATAGGACAAGTCTCACATATGCTGTCTGCACATTTTGTCTGAGAGTGTCGGTTATGCAACCCCCCTTTTCCCTGCTAATTTCATCAAAGGTTTGGGATCGCTTCTAATTGGGCATCTCTATTTTTGGTCGTCCTCCAACCCTTGTTTTGCACCGCCTTTGACAAAAAACAGTGCAGCGAATTTTAAGCTGTGCGATAACAGAGCCATTCGCCACAGTACTGAGTTTGACCCTGCAACCGGCTTCCATGACGGATGTGGGATGATTCAAGCCCCACAGCTTAGCACGCCCTACTCAGCACAACACAAATAAACCCCGCTCAATTTCGTTCTCATTTTCCCGTGTTTCCCGTCATTTTCTTCACCTCTCGCTTTCTGTCGGAGTCTGCGAAGCTCTAAAGATAGACCCACTCTGCATGCTTTGGTGCCATCTCCACCCACTGCTGCTTTAGAAATGGTGACTCACCTAAACAGATCAACCCAAGTAGACATGCATAGTGTATGCATGCATCGGAATTTGTGCTGTAATATCTTGAGCTTGGGAAAGTAAGTCGGGTTAGCCATCATTCCATCAGTGTATGAATTATAAGCTTTTATTTTGAAGTTAGCCTTTGTGATGGTGACGTGCTTGCGGCTTCCTGTCTAAATAATAATAATAATAATAATAATGATAATAATAATAATAATGATAATTCATGTAATTTATAATGGCCTTGAACACTCAAGGACACTGTACAAAGATAATTAATAGAAAAAACAAGACGCATTAAAAGATCAGAGTGTTAACACAAAAGAGAACAAAATAGAACAAAATGAAAAAAGTCAAAAAAATACTCACCAAATAAACAGTCACTAATAGCTAGAGGCTATGAGGTTAGCACCAGGCTAAAATTAAAAGCTGCTGGTACGTCTTGCGCTGGGTTCCGGTTCACCGTTAACTCATTCAATACTAGCCATTTTCAGACCCTTTATAAGTCTTGAAATTTTTTTTAAAAAATATTTATCTATGAATAAATTCCTGAGATTGATTGTGTGGATTCTAAAATGACATTTAAATGTCTTTAAAGGGTAATGAGTCAATTAGTAAGATAGACAATTAGCATGCTATTTATGTTTATTATGTATGTGTCATGGGAATGAGCGCTTCTTCAAATAAATGCACATTATCTGTATTTTCCTCTGTTGTTCTCAGCAAAGAAATGCACAGACTATACAGGGTGATGCAAACTCAGAGTGATGTGCAGAAGAACGCAATGAGAGCAGGAAGAAAAGCTTTGCCTGCCAATTAGAAACAATCAGGCTGATACATATGGCGTGTTGTGTATCCGCGCCGCGAGCTCCAGGCGGGCAGAGTTAGCAGTTTTTCAGCACCGCGCTTTGCGTCTCGCCTTCACTTCTCTGCATTATTAAATAATGCCTGAATAATTTACCACCTTTCAGATAGCAAACAAATATTTTGCAACTTGCACCTGTAAAAGTGTCGTTATTCTATATTTACTCCGAATTCAAACTTTAATATGTCTTGTTGGAATCAATGAGTCATGTGCTGCACCAACCACACCCTTTTTAGACACACAATATCATCACATTGACTCAGTATGTCGCTTAAATCTGGAGTTACATCACAGAGCATGTCACTGATTTTCGACACCAGCCTTCGGCCTGAAAACCAAAATCCTTTTACTCCTGTATTTTTTTTGCTATTTAATTTCCCTCACAGATGAATAAAATATTCCCTGCATTTATCCATCAACCACTTTATGTAGAACATTTGATATTTGTATCCTGTATTTCATGTCTATTTCATTCACTTAAAAAGCTGTTAAATATTTCCTCTTTTATCTTTTTTGGGGGGAAAAAAATATTTGTAATTCTTTTTGTCCTGCCTGCTATCTCCTGCGAGATGTTATGCTGTTACCATGCAAATTATCCTTTATATTGTTCATATGCTGCCTGAGTGCTGACAGGCGACAACTAAGTCCCAGCAATGACGTTGCACGGAGCAGAGCGTGCACTGACTTATTAGTCCTGCTTTGGTGCACATTTTAAAGAGAACTCCAGGAAGTTTTGGGAATGCGCATGCTCAATGCGTGCACACCATCACGCACACACTCATAAGCAACACATCACTGTTGAGTGCCTAAAAGGGAAGCAGCTACATCATTTGCTAGTCTGACAGAACTTTGTGTGAATGTCTGGAGTAACTTTTGAATTTCTTTTTTTACACTAGTTACGAAACTAAGAAAAAAACATACAAACTTCAGCAAATCAGAGCAAAAATCTATCATGCACAAATAAAACACATTTTCTCAAAATAAGTACAAATTACATTCAAAATGTGTATTTTATCATGAGATCACACCGTTAAGTTACACTTTATTTATGTTTTTTATGTTATCAAATGAAATATACTATTTATTATAAGATCATCTTGGCACTATTGTTAGAAATACAAAAAATGTACTCAAAATATTATTTTCAGTGATTCCAAACTTCTAAATAAATAATATATATTTTATATAACTGCTTTACAATTGACTGAAAATGATCCAAACAACAGCAAAATTAATGCTATACAAAGCATAAATCATATTTCAGCTATTCTATGTGGCTGGCTATTTATTAATTTTAACCTCCCATGCAAAATCATGGCATAATAATATAGGAATATAAATGTAATTTTAAACACAACACTATATTTCTACAATAGAATTAATTCAAATAATAATTATGCTTTACACAACATGACACGGCACATTTAAGAAGTACAGCATTCCCTAAATTTGGTTGGCCAACGTGTATGGACACTCAAAAGGCCTAATGCCATTTTTATGTTCCAACATCACTTTACATGATCCTTGTATCAAAAAAAGCTGCTGCCTCATTATTTAGCAAAAGCAAAGCAACTCCAGCAAGCGGCTCTTGTCGTGCGATAAAGTTTGCTGCCTCATGTGTGGGATCTCTCCTTTTTCAAGCAGACTTTTTTGGTCCATAATTTATACATTTACCTTACTTGCTTCTGCGTGCGTTGGCCTCCTGCATTTTTAAAGGCCGGGTATTGAGGGATTTTCTGTCATGCTCTCTTGCTTTGTTCTGATCACGCAAGCTGCTGCCATCCCACAAATGGGAACAAACATAGAGGCCTTTAACTCCCGCCACCTACATCAGAGCAACCTACACATGCAGATGTCGTTGGCACGTGTCACAAGAACACAAACACACGCTAAATGGAAGAGACAAAGTCTTTCAGCAAGGAGCGAGACTACGGTTGCGTGTGTATCTGACGCATCAGGCGCCCAAAATGGTGCCTGCTGTTCGTGTGGGTCTCGGCGAGTGAGGAGGCTGCAGTTGCGTGAGTGTTTTCACACAAACACTCCCAAAATTGAGTAGCTCTCGTGTGTGTGTATCAGCAAGTGAAGGAATATCGAGTCTTTCTCACACGCCCATGCATGCGGAAGGAGTCGACTTCATTTGCTCCCCGTGGAGGACACATGGCAGGCAAAAATAGACAACCAGGTAAACATTAAGGTTAAAAAATAATGGAGATAATTCCTAGACAAAGTTTGAAATAACTTCTTATTTATTTTGCATCTTGTGCCTACTAACATTATTTAGTTCATATTTCAAATATTTTAAAATTTTGGTTTTGGCAAGCTAAGATGCTTTCAGAAGACTCCCACAGTGAAAATTTCTATTGATTTCACAGCAAACACAAGAAACCAATCATTTTAAACTCAAACAGTAATTATGTCAGTCTCTTATGCATGAGAAAAACAATTTTAAAGACCCCAAAATATGATCACATCCACTCACATAATGTAAAGCAGATTTTGAATTCGCAGTCTTTTAATTTTTGCCGGCAGTTGCTTTTGCTGTTTTTATAAGTCAAGTCAATACTGTAAAATAACTAATTAAATAACCAAAATAACCCCAAAACTAGCTAAATAAATAATCCCAAATCCTCAAAACACCTGTAATAGCCTGTAAATGATGTAAATGAAAAATTGTAGGTTGGAGTAAGCCATTTGGAGAAAATTACAGCTGAATAGATGTCTGAATGATAACATGTCAAGATATGAAAATGAATACCTTAAATTGACGAATAAAAAAACTCACATCATGACAAATACACTTTAGTTATGTTATTTAGCTATGTGAAGGGATTAAAATACCAGAAATACCTCGATACATTTCACTTCTACATTATTGCAAACTATGATTGCAATACGGTGAATTTACTTACCTGAACACCTCAATAAAAATCAACATCATCATTTTTATTAAAAAATAAATAAAAATACCAGCTAATCTTTTTTTTTATATTGTGCAGGTGTATTCAATGGTGTGGCCAGTGAGTGTGACTGTGAAATATAATTTTCTCTGAACATAAACACAGATGATCTGTTCTTACTCTCTGTAAACAGCCTCGGATGGACACAGAGCCCCCCCCCCCCATCCATCCCTGGCTCTGTCTCTCTTCCTCCTCCGTGCGCTGTCATCTAGATTCCCTCCCTAACATGTAAATTTAGGTCAGGCCACAGTCTTCTCTCCAGGCTTCGCAGGAAAATGTGGAAATGGATCGCTTCACACTAGTTAATCTTATTGGGAGGGATGGAGAGAAATGTGAAAATAACAAGGACTCGTGAATGAGAGAATCAAGTAAAAAAGTTTAAAAGAAAAAAAGAGCATGATGGGTAATGGAGTGAAATACTTGGTACGTATGGTGTACAAGGAGGACGGGCAGAGAAAGAGAACCTGAGAGGAATAAGAACAAGGAGAAGAAGACCAAATGAAAGAAGTTTAGGAGACAACAAAAGAGAAGAAAGAAGTATGCCATCCACGTCTCATCACAACTCTCTGCCAGCGTCACAGCTCCCAATGCTGGCAGCCTAACAGACAGGCCATATGGCTTCATTATGACAAACACACCAACACCAAAGACATGCGCACACACTTGTGTGGAAAAACTCAAGTGATGAACATGCATGTGCATTCCCATGTTAGCAATTCAAAGTCAGGTGCAAAGAAGAAAGGATGAATGGAACAAAAGGGATGAGGAAAAGGATGCATGTATAGTCAGGGCAATGGAAAAACAAATCACACGGCACATATAGTAGTCAAACAAACAGCCAGTCACATCTAAGGGATAGGGATTGTCAAAGTCTTCACTGAAGCTGTTTTGGAATGTAAAAGGAAAATCCAACAAAGAACTGTGAGCCAGATGTTCCAATCGTGTTGATATGAATCTAAAGTTCCGCAGTTTAGCATTTTTGTTATTGACTTTTCTGAATGATTGATTTTATAATTTGGGGTTACAGTGCCACCTGTTGTTTTGGAATGCAAGTTGACGGCATATATACGTTCCATTTGTATATATACACATATAGATGTGAATACATATATATATATGAATACATATATACTTGTACATACCTGTATTTTACTAAACCTATATTTTGTACTTGCACCTTGAAGCTCACGGGCTTGACACACATGACAGTCATTTGGGTCATTGTCCACATGATGGATGAGTGTAGTCAAGGAGGCAGAGTGCAATGCTCAGGGGCCTTCTTTGGGGCTCCTGGGAATACGTACAGTATCTTCCAAGTGCAGACTGTCTGTTAAGCAACCTGCAAGAACACGTGTAGTGAGCCTACGATGCATGAATGTCGACATTCCGAAGTATCGCCATGCTGCCGACTCAGTGACAAACCTCAGTGCATGGCTATGACAGTATGAAATGAAATAGACATGCAAAAGAAATTTGCACATGTGCAATTATAAATCTTTGATAGGTACAACATTGTTTGGTCCCCTTGACTATTATCTAATTGTCGCGGCAGTTTTTTTTTTAGTAGTACAAGAATCTATAGATTTCATAGAGCCCACCATGCTGCAAGCAGACATTTCTATTCAATGATGTGGTAGGTGTGGATTTTCCTATGGGCTCCCATTACAGTACACACAGCTTTATTAAATTAAACTATGCATGTAATCCAGCACAGTCGGCGACTCCTCTTCGTTTCAGACCACTTTGTTATTCGTTTGGATTTAATGGCGAACAAGTCATGTGTTGTTGTAATATAGTCACTGAGGTGAAAAAATACGCTTGATGAGATGATTACAATAAATTCCGTCATATTTCTTTTTTTAATAACTGCACGTCTACATATGTACAGTCCTCTTTAACAGAATGTTTGCTCACCTCTGAACATGTTTCAGTTTGACCAGAAGACAAACTGTTTCTGTGGATTTGTGAGTTCTTCTTGCTTCTACCATCTTGCTATTTATCAATGATGACGAACAAGATGTTTCCAGAAAAAAACATATCAACCTAAGTCGGCTAGTATGTTCTCAAACCTTTAGTCTTCACCGCATTTTGGTAAAGGTTACGCTTCGTTTCATCCGACCATTAAACTTTCTTATAATTTCTTATTAGTATGATTTAGAACTTTTGGTGTAGCCTCTCCGCTTTTGTTCACAAAGACTTCTTTGTCCTGTAGAGGTTAGTGATGTCACTTGATGTCCGCTACTGCACTTTTCCTTCATCTGCCCATTCTACATCTGTCATTTAGCACAGTGGTGGTTTCTTTCTTCTTCAGGAAAAGAACGGTTTTATTCTTTTTGGTCAATGTTTGTGTGCTGATTGATCTTCTCTTGCCATCAGAATTCTTGGTTTTCCCAAACATACAAACTCATATACTGTTTATACTTTTGCTCTATATGTTGGGTGAAAAGGGAAAGCCTACATTTTAAACTGGGTGTATATTCTGTTTTAATTATAAGACACAAAACACATCATCATCATCATGTCAGTCATACGGAATACATTTTAATGTTTGAATAAAAGCCAGAAAAAATGGAAAACTCAAGCATTGTTATTTATTTGTTGCGTAATAAATAAACAAACACATATTTCTTAACTTTTAAATTACTTCTGCTTTATGAAACGCTATAAGCAAAGTCATTTTTAAGAACTGTGTTTATGATGGCAAAGATCACTATTGAGTAGGATCTATTTTTCCCCCCATTCCTTGATCGTCACAGAAGGGCTATAAAATTAGATTGTGATTAGAATTGTTTCAACAGCCAAAATGGTGCAAACTGAACATCTTGTTTAATTGCTCATTGTGTGGACATTGTGAATGCCTTAGTACCCCCTGCGTCTATTGTCCAAGTTAATTCATCTGGGCCAAGTTAGAGGAACACATGAATGGAAGCTGATAAAGAGAACGGAGCCCCGTGGTCTCAATCAACACCAGCCCACTGCTCTCATGGATCCGGGCTGGAAGGGGGGGTGCGTTCTCTGTTGCCAGGATACTGGCCGGATCCAGTTTTGAAGTCCCGCTGTTTTATTGGACAACACGCTTGACACTGGGTTGACCCCGAATTGGCCCTTGACCCGAATAGTCACACTGAATCAGTTCAGCCATGCAGATTCTAACTGAGGGGAAGCCTGGTGCTGCTTACCTGCTGGTCCAGACGCTGGGCACCATGCAGACCTGTGGATCAATATCATACAAAGTGACATCTGCAACCATTTTAAATCACATTTTGTATAATTATTCTTTAATATGTTGTCATCAACATGACACGTGGCATTTCAAAAATGTGTTTTAAGTGACTTCCACTCTGGGGATATTAATCCAGTGACTCAGATCTAAGCCGTTCTAACATTAGCACTCTGCTTATTTGAATTTATTTTTTAAGGTACTAGTACTTAAATTCAATCAAAATACAGTACATAAACGTTCAACTGAAAACAATACAGAGAAATCTTTTAAAAGACTTCTGTAAGATTAATTGGAAATAATTTGTCTTATTTTTTAAAGATGTGTGTCATTTTGATTGATCAAGTTCATTTTGTGAATGCTGTGTACTGACATGAATAAGGCACGCTTGCACATGTTACCTCATTAAGAAATACGTTTACGTGCCAGAATCTAAAAAAAAAAAAAAAAAAAATTCAACTGGTCGTACAAAACGGCAGCTTGCGTGTTTTTATTTAAAGTCAACCTAGTGGAAACAAACTCTTAGTATTTTCTCCTAAGTCTTTTGAACTGATGCCATGATCAGTTGCTGACTTCTTAAGCACTTCATCCACGGCCTCCCTCGAAGAAATAATTCTGAGTTCTTTGTCACCAGTGACCCACAGTGAAGGTCTTTTCCAGAGGCGTGACTGAAAACAAGAGGTGTCACAACGTTTGCAGTCACAGCCCCAACCTTTGCAAATGAGCTGCCCAAGAAAATCGGATCCGCAGAACCAGTCAATAATAAATAAAAAAAAAAATCTCTTTTTAAAACATTTCATTATTGGCTGCTTTTTAAAGCAATTACTGATTTTATTGAATGCTTTTCATATTTACAAAATGTATTTGTTTATTTAGCTTTAATGCATATTTGCTTTTTCATTACCTGATCATTTACAGAGCTGTTTGTTTTCATTTTTTTCACTTGCTCTCTTCCTTAGAAGTGCGCTTTCATAATAATATCGACATATTTTCAAAGCAAATCAAGTATTTTTACTGTTGCACCAAAAATTCCAGGTTCCACCCTCTAGTACATTTGCCATAACAAAACCCAGATGTGTAAAATTGAACATATGCATCGTAAAACTACTGTGGGTACATTGCCACTGTTGACGTTGCCTGTCTTTTAATCTACCATTTGAAACATGTCCTGTTTAGACCAGCAACTTTGAGAGAACATTGTTGCTCATTCATTAAATATGAGCCATGCTGCGCAATATAACTTCAATAAATTTGAGAAGTAAGTTTGATGTTATTTTTTTATTTCCTGTGTGAACTGAAGGCAGGTGCAGCTTTAAAGGATAAACCCCTCGACAAGTATATGATCAAACTTGCCCATATAGGAAATAGTGAATCTCTGCAGTTCTATATTTGTGTATATTTGTGTGCTTTGAAAGTTATGCGTTGGTCTTACTCACTCTGTAATCATCTGAGCGGATAGCGGAGCTGAGGCAAGGATGGTAAAAAGCCCTTTGCAGCATCTTACATCCGGAATATGGGGAAGCACCACTTTACTTTTAGAAACACACACACATACCCGACAGAAATTATTTGGCACGAAGAAGATGGTACTTTTATGTAGAATGCTGAGTCTTTGTTCTCACGGTAAATACAAAGAAATAAAAAAATGTGAACAAAAAAAAAAAAAGATGCATCTGAATGTGGCTTCAATTTGTTTTGGTTTCCAATGTTTCCATTCAAAAAATCAATTCTGCACCAAAATAGGTTTAAGGTTTCACTTCCTCTGTATCATTCACTTTCAGAGCAGACTGGAAGAATCATTTTCTGGTGCTGTGGAAGTTTTTTTTTTTTTTTTTTGGCCTTAGGAGTCATTATGGGAGCTTTCCTAAGTTAGACGGGATAGGTTACCCCACTAAGAAGTTTCCAGTTCTTGCGGCCAAGAAGGCAAAGCATGAAACAGGAAGAGAGGAGCTGGCAGAAATTGAATCTATTTGGATAAACACAACATTGATGTCAAGAAGCCGTCCAATGGAATCCATATGCAAAAACACACATTTCAGAGGTTCTGGTCAACATCAAGCTTGCTTCATCTTGGCCCTTTTGGAACAGCTGACTTCATGTTAAGGTCATGTCTTTTCAAAAGGAATGTACTCCCTGTGTAAATTAATTAATTTATTATCATTGAAGGTTTTTTTTTTTTAAATAAAAATCCAATGTACACAAAATTTGGGGCTCCGCAGATGGGAATTTAGCACACGCAGCAAATTTCCACATCTCTTTAACTTGTTTCTAATTTACATAAAAATCTACTTTTGCAGATGATTTTTGAAGGTTTGTCTTGGCTACCGAAGCTATAGCTGCGGCCCACCTTGCAAGCGAATCAGTCAACTGACCACAACACCTTCTCACATTAACCAGATGAGTACTTTTTTTTTTTTTAAGTAAATGAGTGCAGTTCTGTGTGCCATTTTGTGTTCATGTCTTTCTCAGCACTTAAGTTAAATATCAAATTAATTCACCAGGCCTGCGCGTCCATATTTAAGCAAAACAGACACGTAGGTTTCCTTGTGCTGTCTTGAATTCCACTCTAATAATTATCTCATTATAATTAAGCCCCAATGAAGTTAAAAAAAAACTGTATTTCTTTTATTCCCCCTTTCTTGCATAAATATGGGAATACAAAATATCCCCCCTGGCTGTGTAGACTTTTTAAATCTGCCGTCTAATTGGATCATTATAAAGATTGTAAAGTAATGATACTTAATTTGCTAACTGCTGTATTAGTCTTTTCAAAAGGGATTCATGCTAATGCTAACACGAATAGAAAATAAAATGAAAGCTGAATGTCAAACCTTGCAGATTTTGAATCTGGATGATAAAAAACTGCCTCACGTAAAGGGCGAAGAAAACATACATCTGTCTTTTGAAAAGAATGTGTCTTTTGTAAGCGGGGTCAGAAGCTGTGATGTCAAGCCAAGTTTTGTTCAGACGTGATCCAGATTTCACATTTGGCAGCAATTTATGTGTAACATAGAAAAGTACATCGAAGACGTTTAGACACTTTTATCTCTGTCAAATCTCATCAGATCAAGTTGTAATTTGTAATGCATATGAAGACTTTTATGACATGACGTTTCTTTGCACCAAGAAGAAAATCGGTGTCAAGATTTACGCCCCACCTATTGTTATAGACACTGACTGATATGAGTGGTAGCAAATTTTTAAGACCTGGTGTAGATCTTGTATTCAGTCCAATATGATAGGAAAACATCCATATTTTGCCATAAATTGCATAATATTGCTAACTAACACATAAACTGTGATTTTTCCCTTAATAAGGCTCTTAAAATTGAGCAAAAAATTATTTGGAAAGTTTAACAACGATCACATTAGTATTCAATCCTTAGCCAACAGAGGATCAATATTTTAATAATTTATAAAAGGCTCAGGATTGTGTTTTACTTAAGTATTCTACACAACTTGAACACAATCAAAAGTAAAATGGTGACATTATAGGGGAAAATAACATTCACTACAAATAAAGACTTCGATTACATCCCACAAGGCTGTGCAAGACTGTGTCGGATGCATTGAAGTTGACACTTCCCTAAATAAAATCAGCACACCGAGTGCAGTCAATTGTCCTCAGCGTTGAGCTCGCATTTCTTTGAGTGCTAGCTGTCCATTTATATGAAGCGGATTTTGCATCAGACAGCTTAGAAATAAGTGTTGCTTTGAAGTTTGTTAATCTATCCTCTACCTTCAAACAACCTTTCTTGACACACAACAGAGTCATGGTGTCAGCTAACTCCTCATCCATATATGTATAGGTAGTTGGACGTTATGTACATATGGCATTCGACAAAAGCTCACAATCACAACATGTAAAAGCAAGAAAAGTAGAAACACGCCTGTGTGTGTGTATTGCATGAATGCTGGAAGCAGATGGTGCATGTTGGCTGATGCTCTCCTACTTCTCCATCTCTCTTCTTGTGCCAGTTCCCCCTCTGAATTGAATCTCAAGCTTTCAGGACTCTTTTTGTGAACTGCTAATCAAGGTTTTCCCAAATGTTTTTTTTTTTTTTTTTTTTTAAACTTAAAATCATCTCCCATCTTTTCTCTACGGTCTATTGCACTTTAAAAGACACCCATGCACAGTTTCCAATGTAAATTAGGTTATTGTGAAAATATTTATTCAAAATGGCCCACTCCTTTGTTCCTCTCAGGTTTCAACTTTCCTGACGTCTTTTTACCTCCGTATATTGAACAAACTGACTCACATCATGGAAAGTTTTACTGGAGAGGCTTATCCATTGCAGTAATTCTAGTTGGGGACGACATTGTACTAACTTTGTGCACCACATTGCGTGTTTCATAAATCCATCTGGTAAAGAGCTGATTGGAACAGGCCAAGAAAACGAATGGTGAAGTCTTAGAGTAGTAAATTGATATTGTGAAATGGACCAGTCCTTGCTCTCATTTAAAGACAAAGTTTTCCATCTTACTGACTTAAATCTGCTGATACGTCACCACCTACCTGGGTAGCAAATTATTGTTGGGAAGATTTCAGTTGCTTCTCATTTCCAAGCCATATCTCCAGCTTACCTGTTGTCTCAGAACTTCTGCAAGAATCAAAGGTAGAATCCAATTGCATAGCCAAGACATTACCCGAAACATCCGATAAAATACAATCCATGGAAATTCCTTCAAAATACAATCGACGAATCTCCAATACACTTCTGACGTGGGACAGCAATGCATTTTTAAGTGGTGATGATGAAGAACAATACAGACGGGTTCGCGTGTAGGAAGAAGACACTCCCTTGACATTACCTTAATTGGAAATGATTACTTTACAGGGAAGGATCCAACTTGCAGGCCAGTCAGGGTGTTCATTGTCTCATAAATGCCCTGAACTGAATTTCCATTTGTTGGCAGGTACTGAGTATGTCAACTGAATAGAGCAGAGCAGCATCTTGATCTAACCTGTAACTAACTCCGTATATGGCGGCTGGTTCCTTTCAGTTTTTAAACAGTGAGCACTCGACTGCCTCCAGATGTGTCAGCTGATGAAGGATTTAAGCCTCTTGAAGCACTGAGCTCACTCTTTTGGTTTCCACCCAAAGTCTGCAACCGTAGCTCGATGATGAGATTGATTACTTAATTAAGAGCCTTTTCTGGCTTGGGATATTTTTTTTTCTACACTAGTACACTTTTACTTTACACTTTTACCCTGCATGGTACGGTTTAAAAAGTATTTCTGCTTGTTTTTAAACTGAATCATTGATTGCGTGGTCCGTTTTACTTGATAATTTCCGGACACTGCAGAGGTGGAGATATTTTTTTTTTGTACAGACAAATATAAACTGTCAGCTGTCAAGCTCTCAACACTCAACTGGATCGTAGCAAATAAAGTATGTCTCGGTAGGATGTAGCTGTCAGAAGCAATTTTCTCATCGGCTGTAATAGATGAAAGAGAATGATAAGGAAGGAAGTCAAAGTATCAGGTGAGCAATTAAACCAAAGCACCCTCTCGTCTTGCTCTTTTCCTCGCCTTCAATTCTTCTTCCTCCTTCTCTTTTGAACACTACTCGGTATTCATTAGTTCTGGTACACACAAACTCTGTTTTATCTCCAAGAAACTTTACAGTGTTGAACTCCTGATCACCCTGATAAAATCACCGGGCTAATTAAACAGAGGCTAATACAATGTGTTCCTGCATTTGTATTGGCAGATAGATGTGTGTATGTGTGTGTAATCCGTGGAGTGTGTCTCTTTATCTCGTCTGATGTTCCTCCCACTCTCTCCTTGTCTCTCAGGCTCAGGGAAATGATGCTGAATGCAGAAAATATGGCACACGCTGAAAGCAGCATTTAAATCTTGACAGTGGTTGGGATTAGCTAGGTAACGAGGAGGACAGCTTGGCAAAAACAAGCCGCCGAGGTGAACCCGAGGACAGGGAGGCGGGGGAGGACGGTTCTGGATCGCGGAAAAATGGGACAAAATTTAGCTCAAAGTTTCATAATTATCTTTTTTTTTTTCAAACTTTCTCTTTGAAGTTTTCTCACTTTTAATGACTGTCAAGCAGTTTGTGTGTCCTCTCACACAAACTTAAACTCTACTGGGCCCAGGTGACCTCTTTATGGCCTCTGTGTGTCGTCATTATCGTTGTTTCTTAGATGGAGTCGCAAAAATACTTTCGACGAGCTTTTTTTATATGATTAACCATTTTCCATCTTTTTTTTAATCAAGTCCCATATGATGCGCTTGCCATGGTGCGAGAACCCTCAGGCTTGAGTCCACTAAATCCTAATCCTCCCTCTGATGACACGTCAGCATACGTCAATTTGACAAGCATGTGCTGAATTGAATCTGTGGACTTGCGCTTTGGTCCATCGAGAGACGAGATGGCTGAAATTAAGCTTGTCACTGTACGGGGCAGTCGTTCTGACATGAACATTTGAACGTAAAAGCTTAGACACGTATAACATATACGGAATAGCCTGTTTGTTGTGTTGTCAAGAAAATGGAAATTGGAAGCTTCAGTATATGCGCCTGCCTGATTGTTTGTGCTGTGCATATGCAAAACTTATGTGTTATGCATGAGCTGTTATGCAATGCAGTCTGTAGCCGGTCATGTTTCTATGCTAAGGTCGTATACATTTCATTTTCTGCTCCACACCCAAACATTTGCTTTATGTCCGTTATCTCGCTCACAGCAGAGAAATATAGTTAGCCAAAATGGCGTTGAGTAGGGCTGTTAAAGTGCAAGTTTAGGGAGTGAAAAAACACTGGTCTGTTTGTTCTCCAGTTTATGGGTGAGATCAATCTTCATACGGTAAAAGTATAATTAATGTATGGCTTTGGTGAACAGTACTACAGTGAAAACTCATTTGATTTATCTTTATTCCACATCTGTAAATGGGGGGGCGCACACTACTAATGCAATTTCAATGAGACTCTGGAGAACTGACTGGCATTTTATACAAAAAGTCAAGCACAAATGACATCATTAGTCGCCCGCCCCGTCTTTTGCTACAACATTTTTGTGAGTTCCTTCCAAAGTAAGCTTCCAAAAAAAGTAATGAAGAGTCGTGTTGCAACACAATTTTCCAGACATCCTGCAGAGATGCTTCGCAAAAAATGTTGTGAAATCAAAATACAATATTTTGCCAAACGTTCCAAGCAGAGTAAGCAGTTTAGGCTAAATGTAATCTCAGTGTGATTATTTCCAACATCAATTGGAAAACTAACACCCAAAAACTATTTATTACATTGGGCTACAATATTTTTTATTGTAGACAAGGATTGCGCTGTGTATAAAAGCCAAGAGAGATGGAAACAAGATGATGCAATTGATCAGCTATCTTTTCCATTCTGAATGGAATCTTAAACTACTAGAATTGAGAAAATGATGCATGTCTCTCAAATTCAGAAAAATTACAATTACAGTATTGATGGTGAAAAACCTGCGCATCTTGTTTTCAAATTAAACCTGAATAAATGCGATGTGCGGCTCCACGCGTTGGCCTTGTCACTTGATTGTCTTGTTGGAGGGAGGCCAGCAGAGACAAGTCCTCTGAACACAACACTCACTGGCTCAAACCCTGACACATACACACACACGTGCACATACACACATGTGACAGGCAGCTAGAGTGCACTGCTGGAATACTGACCAGTGAAAGAAGTACGCAAGGTCACTTCAATCTATTCCACATTTCAGGAATGTCAACATAGGTGCCATCAAATTATGCATTTCATGTTATATTAGTAGGAATGAATATTAAATAAGCATCAGAAACTTTATTGTTCATTTCTCACCACAAAACGTTTCAGGTCAAGACAACAATAAACTGAGGATGACCTGAAAATTGCAATGATCAAAAACAAGAACTTACGTGGATATCCACCACACATGGCACAGATCGCAGGCCATTTCTTTTTTTATACTGGTAGTTGATTTGACAATGACAAAGCAAAGATGAGGAAACGGACGGATGGCGGCTTGTGCTAGGTATGTTGAAGGACAAAAACAGATGTCGGGAGTCTCCGCTGTGAGGCAACAACAACCTAATCGACTCCGGAACATTGAACGCTCCCCGGTTGCCGTGTCCTCTTATCCTTGTGGCTCAGCGGCAGCTTTTGTTGCCGCTACAATAGAGGTGTTGTGTTGGCATGTCATCCTTTCACGGTCATTGTTTCTCACCTTTAGCTTGGTGCTGAGGGAAGATGCCTCACGGGAAAAGAAATCATATATATATATATTTTTTTTTTTAAATCACGTGTCTCTCATTATACTATATGTCAGGGTGGATAGTAGTATTCCAGGCCTTAATGACCTCGGGATCTGAGAATAGCTCGTTGGAAATTTGGGCAAAAGTGTCCTTGAGCAAAGTAGATCAGCTTGAGGTGCACAGAACTAATGACGGGCTGTTTGGGTATCTGATTTTTTTCGAATATAACCAAACGTCAAAGGTTAGTCGTCTACAATGCAGCATCTGGCAGCCAACTCCAGATATGGAATCCAAGCTTTAGTCAAAGAAAATGCTTGGAATCCAGCCAAATACAACTCCCAGAAAGGCCCCAAAGCGAGATGTGAACAAACGTTTTGAAGTGAGGCGACCACCTCTACTCTGTGCTATTATAAGCACAAAGCGGGTTTGGCTGGGTTAGATGTGAGACTTACATTTTGTTGAATGGAGTAGTCGTTCTCGAAATAGAGTGGCAATCATCATTAAATAATCCATACACTTGTGCTTAAGTGGAGTGCTGCGCAATACTTTGTGACTTCATCATATCACAAGAGAAGAAAAGAACTCTTCATTGAAAAAATGTTGACGGTGATAATATTCGTTACAACTGGAGAACCGTGTTCGATAACATTATTGATCTAATGACCCGTCCTTTACTACGAGACATTTGTTCTGTCTGTGTTTGCGTCCTTTACCGTCTCCCATGCTCTCTCCTTCTCACCCACATCAAGCCTCTGGTGCCGCTGATATCTCAGAGTCAGGGGAGTAGACACGTCGGGGTTCTCGAAAGACCTCTCACACGCTCCCGCGTGCACACTCATCACAGAGCCGCAGCTGGAGTCAGAGGCGGTATTAATCCTATTTCTGCTTGTTAATGGGATTATGTATTTTAATTAAAGGCAAGTGGGGAGCAATTATGAGCTGTGAGAAGATGTGGCACAGTTCACTGTCATGTCACCGTGACGGTATTTGAGGTGCAATCTAAGGGTTCGTCGATATGATGTGTGGTTTTAAATAGACAAGGCAGCTTTTGGTTCTATCACATTTTTCTTGATTTTGAACTGAGTCTGACTTTTGGACCCGTCAAAAATCTGCCAACTATATTTAACATTAGTCATGATTCTCTTTCTTCAGGTAGAATCAAACTCAGGATCTTTTTGCCATGAGGCACTTGGGCTAAGTGTTGCAGTACTATTTTGGTTTATCTTTGACATCCAGCTAACATTTGATTGCAGTATAAACTAAATGAGAATGAAATTTTGGTTGTTTTTTTGATTATATCTTTTATTCTTACACATTGACTTCCTCATTTAATAGGCTATTAAAGCTCTCTATTGACGAACGAGGCAGTAAATTTTTGATGAATAAACTATGACATAGTATTTTGTGGTTGAACCTCAGCAAATATCAGGCAACCATCTTCTTCCTCAATGCTTTGTTTTCTAATCACCCTCCAGTGCTTTGTATCTGCCTTTTAAGATTAACCTCCAGGTTCAAGCAAACTCATCTGCTGCCGCCAGCCCGCTTTATCTCTCACACCCACTCCTCTTCCTCAGTCTTAATCTCCTTGCGCAAGTCAATATCATATTTGCTTGCCACAATCCCCCGACAATGACCCTCAGCATGCCGGACCCCAAACTCATTACCTCTTATTACTTTTGCACACTCCATTTGTGTGTATTTTCCTTGCACGAGCATAGAGACACAAATTCTGTGTTTGAAGAAGACAGCGTTAGGGGATAAACGATGGACTCAGGATTTAATTTTCTGGTTTGGAAGGAAAAGTCAGAGTAAGCAAAAACACGAGAAGAATAGCCACATATGCAACCAGAACAACCAGTACGGAACTGCAATTAGCAGATTCCATGATACAGCGCATAGAAATGATAAAAAGAAGATTATGAGGCTTGTCTGGCAACACAATTGACACATTGTGTATTCTACAAATGTGTTTTTCTGAGATTAGAATTATAATCAGAGTTTAAAATGTAAAAGGGAGTTTTATCAACTTTATGTGAAATTTCCAACAGTCACTCAAATTAAAACACTTCAAAAGATAGAAGTGGAAAATCTCTCCGCATCTTGAATATCAAGGGAAATACGCTGATTCCCGTACGGATGCAAAACTTGGAGAACACAAGGGCTGCAACCATTCATCAACACTTGCCTCAAAAGGACAAAGTGAACAATGTGCACCCATAAAAAAGTACATACAGCATAAATTAGAAAGAGAATGCAGGGTTGGATTGGTCACACTCTCAAAAAACCTGCCACAAATCACCCAACAAGCCCTGAAATGGAATCTGCAATGGGAAAAGGAAATGTGATCGCTCCGGGAAGAGCTGCAAAAGAAGTATTGAGGCACAAAGGTCCAAGAGCAGCCTCTCTCAAAAAAAAAAGTTACACTGCAAACATTGAAATGGACGGCATTCGTCAAAAACACCCAAGAAGAGCAAACTCAACTCCAGTGAGTCAAGTCTTTCTCACCTCTTGAACGTATCAGAAAATTCCAGCTTGGTCATGTTGGAGATGAATCTCTGACAACCTCAAGAATACAGCCATCCAAGTTCAACGGGATTGTCTGACGCCATGGTTGATTCATGTACAGATCACAAAGCGTGACCAACAACAGAGGATGTTCCAAAGTTGAACTTGTGACACAGGACACTCATTGGCATGATTCTTCACCGTCTTTCTTTCGTTCTATTTATTTTTCACATCACTTCCAGGCAAACATCATGACATAAAACGAAGTCTGTCTCCCACACTGTTTGCTTATGAGAAATAGTGCTTTATAAACAATTGACTTCCTGCTTTTCAAATAAAAACGTGCACATTACTTCTTCGAACCATTGACTCAGAGGCTGACTACATTCATGACTACATGATTCTGCTCTTCTCACAATCAAAGCTGGCAGCATGTTCGCCATCATCCCTGCCATCTGCCGGACTCTCGGCAGCTTGTTTGGAGGTTAATAGCTTCATGATGGCTCTATCAGCCCTGTCCATCTTCAAATGTTAAGTCTTCCACTTTGGTGGCGATTAGCAAGGCCCATAGTTGGGCATTCATTGCTGCTTTTTCAGCAAAAGCCGAGCCTTCGTCAGGACAACAATCCCGGGTTGTTACCGGACATGCGATATCAGAATGGATTTTATAAAGCGTGCAGCCACAACACAATGACACATCTGGAGCCACTGGAGATAGATCAATATCCCATTCTCAGAGGCACCGGGATCTCTAACAGGCCTATCCTTTTTAATAGGCTACAGATCACACATACAAAGCCGGCATATAATTGCATTTCTGTTGCTGTCAGCTTGGTAGTGAGATGGGATTTTGTACAGCAGGCATGTGAAACATGTTCACTTGCATGGATTTACTTGATGTTGACATAGATCAAAACGCTGTGACTGATCATTTATCCACAGGTTTTGTGTCATCTCCACACATAGACAGTGTTTGATATTTGTTCAGTTGTAGATTGTCTTCATATCCGACGGCCCGCCACCTCATTTGTAGATTGAACTGCATTAAATTAATGAGGAGAGGTGAGCATTCAATAAACTTTGCCGGTCTATCAATCGTCAATCTGTCAGTCCGTCTTTGTTATTGTAAGCGTTTCTGACATTACAGTTCATCACCGCTATTTTAGGACTAGCTGACAGTTCTTCACCGTTATTTTAACCGTGCTTCCGTTGTCGCTAGTCATATGGCAAGTGTGAGGTTGAATCTGGTCCAGTTCAACTAAATGCGCAGAGGTCTTCTTGTGTCAGGGCAGCAGGGACCTGTGGGCCTTCTCAAGGAGTCTGCCACTTTGACTTTTAATCAACTCGATCCATAACCGAGCGATTTTCTTGGAAAATTCTCAAACTGCCTCTTAAATTAAGTTTAAGGTTTTTTTCCATGTGACTTCCGAATGACCCCCATAAATCTGCATATTACATAGCTGAGAACGGAATATTAAGCGCTTCAGCGAATTACTGTCTCTCAGTTGATATTCCCTGTGCTGTGCAGCTTGAGGTGGGGAGCAAACCAGCGGGCAGGCATTTAAACCCCTTTTGAAGATAATGTGATTTTTTTTTTATTCCCTCTTCGTTTTGGCCGATAAGGACGTGTCATGGAACGTTTCATTATTTTTGGACACTAAGCATTTTTTTTTCTTCTCCTTCATAGCTTAGAGTGGAACAAAAAATTAATCCGGCATCATATTATTGCTGGTTCAGTTGAGGAAAGAGAAGGGGGTTACTCACTACGATTGCTGCCAGATCGTCTTCAGGGATCTGCTCTGATTCTGATGATGCTGGCAGACGTCAACACTTTTCGGCTAGAGGCCCAAAGATGACATGCTTTCACACCAGTGCCACCGTGTTTGCTCATCATCCAGAGGACTCAACAGGCGTGAACAAGGCGGTGCATGTCCCTAAGCCATTTGGAGTATACGTAAACTTTTTCAACAACATTACAGTAGGTGCAATCGAGTATCTGGCTACGATTAATCCATCCCATGCATATGTATTCTATAAACATGAAAAGGCCTGATAGCTTGAAGGGAAACGAGGATCTCTCAACACATCCCAATTAGGGAAATCCAAATTACTCGGACCCAAAATGGCTGCATTCCACCTTTTTACAACAGTTTGTGGTGTGTTTCCATCTAGACATAAGTCATGTCATGATGTCAGGTATTGTTAATGCACATGCTCATTTGGAAGATGACAATCGTTGTCAAAGCTGAGAACGATGAGCTCGGCAAGGCTACAGTTGATTAAGGACACGCTGAGATTTCCACATACCTCCGCAACCTCATTTTTTTTCCCTCTGAAGAAAACACTGAAATGGATTTATGGGATTTTGCTTCCAATACCTTGGCTGACATCATGGTAGTGCCTTGGCAGTTATGGAGGACAAACATTGGCAGACAGCAGACAGACAAACCCACCGCACACATCTCATACAAGCACGCAAATCAAGTCTGAATATCAAGAACAAAATAAATCATGTCTTTGTCTTGTCTGGAGAGAGAGCGTGTGCTGGAAGATTTTTGAAGCTGTCAAAATCCCAAAATGCTCCATAAGCACTTTGTCCAAAGTGTGTTATTCCTTACTCACAGCAAAAATGTCAGATTGCTGTTTATATTACTCTCATCCAGGCAAAATGTGGCTTTGGACACGTCTACACTAGCTAGATTGGTGATGAAAGCACGGTTTATGTTATTATCATTGTGATGACTGTCATCAATATGTGGTCATTAATATTGATGGGGCTTTTAACAATTCATAAACTGTATCTATGTTGAATTTTCCTCCTGCTGTTCAGATTTTTTTTTGTCACACATGGCAAAAAAAAAAACCCGACCATTTATCGTACATACAAGTAAAAACGAAAATGCCCAAAATATAACCAAAACGCATTTAGAGATGTTTGTGTATAATTGTGTAAAAAAAAATTGTATTGCAGTGGGAAAAAAACAGACGGTAGGCGTCATTAGGGGAATTTAAGTAAAGAAAAGTCCATAAAAATGTAAAATAATGTGTATTGCGTAAAATGACTCAGTTCAATTACCATGGATGTGTCCATGTCCACATTAGCTGGAGAAGTAACACCAAAACGGAAACACCTCATTTGACTCATCCATGATGTCAGCATTAGTCTTTTCGCCATCTCTGGTCAATACCGCAACTCCTAAATAAAATAGACACTCTTCAACTCAGACCAGCATGTTTGAGATCAGCCGTTATCTTAAAGCTCACCTAAATATTTGGACAGCATGGAATGGGGAATCTCCGCATGAAGAGGTAACACCGAACAAATGTGAGTCGGGGAGTACGCTTATTTAACTGTCCCGGTGAAGCTGAGATCAATGTGATTGTTAGAATCCAGTCCAAACAAGGTGATAGTAGGCAAACAGTGACCCCCCCCCCATCTCATAAGTTGATCATTCTTACCACATGGAGCATGTTTGTGCACATCTGCTGGGCTCTCAACACAGGAATGCATGTCCAGTTCCTCAGTTTCTATTGATTGCACTTTTGCTGTTCACTTGACAATGCCAATAACAAGCTTGATGGAAGTACATTAGAGATTAAAAGGGATATTGACAACTATTAAACTGTGATGAATTGCATTTGTCTGTGTTTGCCCGGTGGTGGCTGAAGTATGATACCACGTCAAGGTTAACCCGGAAAGGTTAAGAAGACAGCTCCGGGCTAAAATAAATGACAGGGACACAGACTGTTGACTTTGCTGACATGGACTGAATTATACTACAAGCTGATTTTAAAATGAAAAAAAAAAAAAAAGTCAACTGTGTGGACTTAACTCACACTTTCCTGGTGAATGCTGAATTACTGAGTCAAAAAACACATTTATTTTAAGATTTTTCCCACATTCCTGACAAATTGGGACAAATTGGAGAACTCAGTAGAGCTACTAAGGTCTCTTTATGGGAAAGTGACCATATGGTAGGCTTAAATCACCTTGAAATGTTTAAATGCGGACCTCCTGTTGCTCGATTTCAACGGATTATCCTTAAGGAATGTCTGTAACTGGGATGATTAAAGAAAATAATAATACCCTTGATTAAGGATTCTGAAGGAAAGTAAGAATTGTGTTTGGTGTCAAAACTCAATCACAAAGGGCATAAAAATTGGATTATTTCCATAATTGTCTAAGTCAAGGTCACATATTTGTTTACTGTTAGTAATCTGGAACTCTCCTAGAAAAATACACGTGCTCCCAGATATGTCTAAAACTACTCAAAACCTTGATGCCATATTCTTTTGTTCAGGTGAATCAACTGTTTCATGTTTTCACTTGCCATCATGCATCATGTCGATCACACAGAGTTTGCTTTTCAGAAGGTCTATCTTCACTCCACTGCTGATAACTGTCAATGTATCTGTCATCTTGAGAGCGCTGATCGATGGATTGTGTGTGGCATGTGTGTGTGTGATAGAGAGCGATTGTGAGTCTGAGATCAGTGGAGCCGCCCTGCTGATTTGGTTGGCTTGTAAGATATCAGAAGGTCAGGTCTGGCTGGACCAAATCAATGACTTTGGGGCCAAACTGTCTGTTCTCACTAAGACCCAGGCAAACACACACCAACCTGTCTAAGGCAGATAAAATAAAGCCTAATGTTCAGATGAACTACCGGTAGAGAAGAAGTGGAAATGTCACATCGTTTCTGTCAAATGTGTGAACCTTGAGGGACTACGGTGAGCATATGCGCAGCTGTGTAACCACCGGTGACATTACTGAGGTCATATATCTAATAAGGCTTATGTGCAGATGAGCGTTATAATCCAAATGATGATGTGGTGGAGGTCCCCCACGTTCTCATCCGTCATTTGATATAACACCTGCTACAATCGTGATTTAATGAATGCACCTCATCGAAACCAATCTGATCGTTCATGGGCAAACAAATTGACCAGTACTTTCATGCAAGTCTATGTAGACTAGGATGACATCTGATTTGGGAAATCTTTTTATTCTTTTGTCATTGTCTCCAGAGAGAAGCTTAGTGATTCTTGTTTCTTTGTACTGGCTCACCTCCCTGGAAGTAAGAACCTGAATTGTTCCCATCTTTGCCAGCTGAGAAAATGTCAGATAGCAGAAGAGATGATTAAAAGTGAAGCTGTTTTCATCTGAATACCTTGGGGAACAACTTTGACAATAAACTGTCTAAGTAAGAATATATTTATTCTTTCTATCACAAAAATAATGAAACATATTAAAAATTACGTTAGTTTTATTGTGTGTCTTTAGGACTCCTTTATTGTTCTTTCATTTCTTGACTCTGCTAAGTACACACAAACACAAGAAAGATGAGGTCGACAAAATGCCACACTTTATAAACAAGGTAAATGAAGGCAGCCAAAGTGATATACAAGAAAGTGTGTGCTTATGTAAATGTGTGCAATTTTTGACAGCTCATAAATAATAAAAAAAAAATCCCTTGCTGACCGCAACACTTCTCCCACTCCAACCACTGCGACTGGAGAATTTCATTAGTGTTCAGTTTGTTGATCATCTTTTCCTTTGTCACGTTGATCAGTAGGACCCTTCTCATGCTTGGGTTGTACTTTCCACTTTCTTTTTTCCATACATTAAAAGATGGAGTTGCTGGGAAACTCAATACAAATTCAGATGATGGCTGTCTTGTCACATTGGAACTCATTTAAACAATGCAAAGAACATTTGAGGTCGTTTCCAAGATGACCTATGACTCACTGAGTTATATTTAAACAAGGTTACTAAAAGAAGATGAGGCCAGTGCATGAATTGTAGTCTCACCTCCGTTTAGACACATTTGTGATCCTTTCAGCAGTACAAGACTAATTGTGCTGATCGTTTAGCCCACCCGCATTTTTGCAGTGTTGTAAAATGGGTGGCTTTGCTCCCTACTATCAGGAGTGATGGATAGTTACCACCTGTCACCACGACACTTGTAGTGGTCCCTTTCAAGAATGAGGGCGGGGAGGAACAAATGGAAGTCAAGAAACGGAGAAAGACAAATGCCTTTGGTTCTCTGTGTCGTGTTCTTTATATTGGCTTGAGGGAGGTGGTATGCGGGGGGCACTGTAGACATGATTCACTTTGAATTGTGTTCTACAGATGCAAATGGCTACCAACCGTTGTGTGTTTTCTGCATAAATCTTACGTTGGCCCATCATGAATCTTTTTAGATGCCAAGGTATTCCAACAGGCCTCCATCTAGCTCAACACTTTGATGGGCTCATATCCACAATACATCCTGAGTGCGACGATGCAGTCGAGACATATAGAGTTTATAAGATTCTATTTCTTACGAAATTATTTGAAACGTTTGTCATCAGTGGCAAAATATTATGACACGAATTGTAATTCCCATTCGAAAGAGCTACACAAATATAGTTGTTCTGAGTGGACCATACAGGGAGGGCAAACGTTTCCCGTCAAAGCTGAAATATCGCCTCTACCTCAAGGGTATTATGACAAGAGAGAATATTCATTTTTACCTGCTGACTACAACAGGAAATGGTCAAAAACAACTTGATTGTCCTTGTGAGGACTTGCATTTATGCTTGCGTTAGTCGAAACTCTGAATGTGTGCGTGCGTGAGCACACAATACCTTTCTGAAGGAGACAGCCAGGGGGATATGGGAGTCTGAAGTGGCTAATTGATGACTGTATGTTTAAGCTGCTCTTATAAACACAGCATATATTTTGGCAGGCAGAACAGAAGGCTGCAAAGAGACCGAACGTTTCCGCACAGCTGCCAAGTGATTCTTGAGTGGACTTCTGAAATATTGCAACACAGCATACTGCATGTCTTATCTGTTAGGATATCACGCAATGGGAAATTCCCTAAGCAAACATTGCAGATAAAAAAAACTATACATCAAGAGCCAAGACGGTATTAAACAATGAAATGCCGGTTCGAGTAGCAAAAGGTTTTAATTCACAAAATATTTTTTTTTATGACCAGTCGTTATTTTCACATTTCCTTTGGAGCAAATGTAAGGCTCACACACAAATTAAAATTGAGTGGACAATAAAAGTATCATAGTTAAAATGGAACAATATGTATTAGACATGAATAAAAAAAAGTGATTTAAAACAGATTGTTGATATTGTTAATCGTGAGTATTTAACGTGTTTAAGTTCTACTGTATGATGATTTATATGATTATACTTTTAACAAAAGTGAATAATTCAGCCAATTTAAATGTTGGCTTATACATTGATTAACTTTATTGTAACCTCATACAGCAGTTAAAAAAACGGAATTACTTATGAGTAAAAAAAAAAAACATTTGGAGTCAATGATGTAATGATAATCACAATTATTAAAACAAACAATACAGCTGCAATCATCAACATCTTACTCGCTCACATTTTTAAACCATTTTAGAAGCTATTGGACGGTGGTCCAGTTTCCCTGTAGTGTGCGTGTGGTTTATCTGTATTGCATATGTGTGTCTAGACACTCATGCTATGTTTCAATGACTAAAGTGTGCCTTGGCTTCTTCTTTGTGTGTGGGTCTGGAAATCTGTTGCCAAACACAAAGCAAAAAGGATTGTCATGAATCTCCCCCGTGCTGTGTTCCCCCCCTACACACACACACGAATATCTGTTTTTGGGTACACAGAGTGAGAAGGTTTACTCGGTATTGTGGAGTTCGCTTTCCAAGTCCTTCCATCCAGATTGCCACCCACCACAGCCGTGTGCATGGCATGCTAAATAAATCGTGTTTCAAGTATGCACAAAACACCTACGCTCATTTGAGTGAGTTCAGCTTTACCCCAATGAACCCTGAAGAAGCGAGGATTGCATAACGGCTAGGTAGCTGGATTTGCAAAAATATGGGTATTTTTTTCAACGTCAAGCTGATACCTGGCCTAAGCATCAAAGAGCAAATGAAATGCATCATTTTAGGAAATGGAAGTTGCAGCTGCTCTTTGAGTTAGAACCAACAAATGCAGACACTAAAGTCCTGCGTTAGTTTCAGTTTTAACTCTTTTAAATGTAGTTATTTTATATTTCCTGTAGTTCATTTAAAAGTCACACTATATGCTCAGACCATATGGCTAGTAAAAAGGTGGGCTGATATATTTTGGGGTTGAGGGCTTCCCATATCAGAAAAGCAATTACCAGGCAATTCTGTTCTTGCACCAAACAAATATCGTCACCATTTTAATTTAATGACTCAAGTCTTTCTCAATCGGAATGAAAATATCTAGAGGAATCTAATAATGACAAACGTTGTTAAAAAATTCCAAGGCATCACCAGATTGTTGTCACAGTGTTAGGTAGCATTCAAGGATATTAAGCAAAAACAGACCCGGACGGTCTCATTAAAAGATGTCCACGTCGGACTCCCCAAAGACTGAAGTCATCCTCTCAAATTGTTTGGCAAATGTTCCAAGAATGCATCTGTGGAATCTTCTGCAAGCTATACGACCTCGCCTTGGCTCTACAGCATATGGAGGTAGCTCTATGAAATGAATACGATTTCTGATGAGGAAATTACAATTGTTTCCAAGCTATAGAAATGTTTTGTCTTGTGTTGTGACCAATATACTTATATTACTTATATTCCAAGAGACAGAGAACATTACGAGCTGACTTTGGGGGAAAAGCAGTCCCCCTTAGCATTCAAACTATAGCATTGTGGCACTAATGGGGCATTAGATTGGGGTTAAGCGGATGAATGGGGAATGGTCCGTTACCTCTAGCCTGTGGCTAAACATACAGGGCCGCCGCTGTGCATTAGCATAATTGCTGGACACCGGAGCACAGCGCGGTGATTGAGCTCAGAGGACTAGCACTGAACTCGAAGAATGGCTCTTGGATGGGAAAAGAGGACCTGGTAAAATGGTTAGAGGGGATATAAAACAGCACGGATGAAGCAACACTGTTTAGACTGCAGTGAATGATCACTGAACTTATTCGCTAAAGGGGAGAGCAAGTGGAGGAAAGGAAAAAGAGCAGGGCAGCTGCAGAGAAAACAATCATGGGACTGCTTGTAATTAAGCAAAAAGACTTTTTTCAAAAGAAAAAAAAATAGCAGTCCTTGATGAGATAAAATGATCCTGGGAAGCAGCAACACTAATAATTTTATTATAAATGATCATAGAGATCAAGAGGTCATCCGTGGATTAGGATGAGTTTAACATCTTTGCAGGGATCCTGACTGCCAGGACTCATGGCCCTTTACATTACGCCTGCAAGGGTTCCCTGAACCCGAACAAGTGTTTCCCCTCCCACCTTGAGCTATCGCCTCTCTCCCCTTGCTATTCAACTTGTTTACCATACCAGCGGGCCTATTCAAATCCGCAGTCAGCTGGTCTTACAGAGCCACTGAACTCTTCCTAACCCACTAATCAGACCTCTCCTCCCTTTCAAGCCTAAAACATAGGACCCTATCTTGACCACCATTTTGTAGGTCAGCCACTGTGAGCATTGTGCAGTCAGTAGCCCCAACAGAGAAAGATCCTCCCTCCTATTGATGCTTCGTGAGCATCTCACCCAGACGCCTCCCCTTGCAGATGGAGGCACCCAAAGACATCCAGTTTATTAAGCTGTCACCGCGCATCTAAATCTGCTCCCTATTGCAATGGTACGAGCGTTTGCGGAGAGCAAGGGAGGCCATTGTGTGACACCAAGGTATTCACAAAAGTATGTAAAAAAATCCCACACACTAACCCGAGTGCTCACGCACACACACACACACACACACACACAGTAAAATGAGATGCAAATCCAACGATTTGGTAGGCAGCGTGAATGCGCTTTCAGTGTGTGCGTGTGTGTGCTGTGTGAGTCCCTGTGTAGTGTGTGTGAGACATTGTTAAGTGCATACTCACCAAATTCCTGTTTCTCAGTATGCGTTGGTAGAACAGCACCTGAGCCATCTTAACAGTTCATTATGTTATGGGCGCATTGTGGACTGAGACAATGAGGGAACTCAGATAAAATGTTAGTCATGGCAGCAATGAGAACAAATGTTGCCCAAAATGCATTCACAATGTTGGAGATGAGCTTGAGATGAGAACAGAAGATAAACTGCAACAAAGTGAGGGTGAATGGGGAAGCTAGATGCTAGTTTGGACTTCCGGCTTCATTCTTTCATGTAGACAATCGACACTCACATTGGATTTGCATGGTTAATGGGAATTTGGTGGCTCTTGGACATGCAAAGTGTTTACAGAAGCCGACCTTATTTGCAGGAGCTTGCTTAAGTGTTTACAGACACAGTTAGTGTTGGAATTGGATGAAAAACAACATTTGATAATGACTTTAGAAAAGCAAAGGGTCTCATGCTGACCATCTCCAATTTTGTACTTTTGGTAGTGAAGGAATGAGGTCGAAATACAAAAAGTCCTGCCTCGCTACAAAAACAGATATGCTCAAACCTCATTGAATAAAGTACATAAGCAGACAAGTATATTCACATATTAAATAAATAAAAGAAACATTTGAAGCATATAATTATACCTACACACCAAATCAATAAAGAAGACATAACTAGACATTTTTGATAAGTGGTGATGAGAAAGGTTTTTATAACTTTATGATCTGATATATATATTTCTGAGGACTTTGAAATAACAAATGACTTTTGATATATTGCCTAAATACCTTAATGACCCTTAAGGAACTGTGGAATGCATGCCTGATGTTTTTTCTCTGAATCATGGACACGGCCAGAGTCGTCTTGACCGTTCAGTACTTGATTGTATCTTATGTTTTGACTAATGCTAGACGCCAGTTTTTGATTACTACTGAACGCTCTGCACAGAGGGAAATAGTTTGCCTAGCAAAGCAAAGATACGGTTGAATGCGGTACGACAGTGTATGTCCAAGATTGGAGAAGAATGTTCACAGGAAGGTCACGTGGAGATAAAACCAGTGGGTGCCAGAAGGAGCCACCCGAGAACTCGGCCAAAGATGGTCGCCAAGGCCGAGAGACGGGATGGAAGACAACAGCCCCCTCCACACACACACACCAACAGCCCCCCACCAACACACCGAATCGCCCATAACCAGCACCACTCCCATGGAAGCAGACTCTCCTTCGAACTTGCCCCACCCCGAAGACTCATCGCCCATCAATCCCAGCCCACAATGTGCTACTGAATATAAAACTGATCTAACAACCTTGGACTTTGCCTTTTATGAATGGAGACTTTCCGCTCTTGAAGGGCCCAGCGCTGTATTGCACTTTCCTGAAAACAGAGCTTTTTGAACAAGAATTGTGATTGAACTCAACCAAGCTGTCTAAGTCTAATTTCTGCTTCAGTGTCTTTGCATTTTCCTAAATCTGAAGAAATCAAACGAGCACGCAGTGAGTAAATTGAATAACAGGTGATTGGCAAAGGCTTTTGCCGTGAGGCGCAGATAACGCGCTCCCTAAATTGTGGACAGAATCCAACAGTATTATTTTGCTTAAATCGGTTGATCCACCAAATCCTGCCTCATGTGTTTGTGTCTCTTGGTGCATTATACCTTTTGAAAGTTATTCTTATGGTTTTCATTCTTAATTGTTCCTCTTTCTGTCTGCACTTAATAGCTCATTCAAAGTACTGCAAATTACCTCATCAGACCTTAGACCAATAAACTTGCCTTTGCTTGCTACCATTTTCATGCAGGTGGTTTTCTGTCAGTGTACGTGTATGTGTGTGTGGCGGGGGGAAATTATCGGCTCAAAAAGGTAAATGCGGGCATTAGGAAGGAAAACTAACAGTAAGCCATTCAGTGACACCCTCCGTTGTTGATCCACTGGCCAGGCTCTATTTCTCTTTTTAAAACACACAATCTGTGTAAATATATAAATAGATATAAATGATGGACAGAAATAGCGTCAAAGAATAAGCTCTTTTCATTCAAATGCAACTTTCCCACCAACTATGGCACAGATTTAAGATATATGATTTATTTTTAAATGAAGTTGTCTTGGAGCACATTTAACTACATTTAAGCTCACGTTGGTGCTTAGAGGACTAAGTTACAATCAAAACATTACACTCTTGCATGCGTTTCAATATCATTAGGTAAGCTTTGTGTGTGAGATGAAATATGACCCAATTAGCAAGGGTAGCAGTTGTGTTTTCATTTCTCCTTGAATGAATCTGCTGGAAACTGGACCGTAGTGTGGTTTGGAGTGAGAGATATTTCCCAAGGTATTGCTTCTGTGAAATGGTTTACATATGTACGTTGCCCACTTAGAGCCTGATTTACTACGATCCCAACTAGCGTGTGCGTTTTTTTGCTCTAACACATTATAGCCATTGTTAGTTGGTGTGTTGTGTTTTATTTACTTATCCATTTATATTTCACATTTCCAAGTACGGGCAGGCTTGCACCGGGTTCTTTTTCGTTCTTGCTCGCTTCCCCGCGGCCAACTCCAAGAAAACCAAGTGCTGCGTGAAAAGTCTTTAAAATTACAAGACTGCATTACAGACTATAATGACCTATTGTTTAGCTTCTGAAATATGTTCATGGCCATGGAATGCATATAGATGACTTTTTGCACATTTATTACCTATAATAGATGTGCAAAGGAAATAGTCTAACGGCCCCTGAGTTGCAAATAGCAGACTCATAAGAACCCCGGAGCACTTCCAGAAGATCTTTCAATTATACCGAGTGAATTCCTCTTTGTTTTCCAGCACAAGATGGATAACTTAGAGAATGGGCTGTCAACAAAGTAAACAGCACTATGGATTTAATCACAATAACACGTCTAAGAGCTTAGAGATTGTTGAACAGGGGTACGTCTTAACGGGCAGCTCGACGGGAAATCGATAAGTTGAGCGGAAGGAAGAGCTGCTGTGTGATGGACGGACGAAGCTTGGCGAGGCGAAGGGTGATAGAGATGAAATGACCAGGAAGAGGGAGGAGGTTATTAAGTAAAGAGAACTGTCCTTATAACAAAAATAAAACACTACGACTTTAAGTGATGAATAAAAACCAGGGAGAAAAGGAAGGGTGAAGGAATAAACATGAAAAAGTACGTTCACTACATCCAATTTAATGTGAACTTTTCACCTAAAAGTCAGCTGGGACAATCTCCAGACCCCTAAATGGGATGAGCGGTAATAAATTGATGGATGAATACTACAAAGTGCTCAAAGATAAACAGGCTGTTCTAAATAAACCCAAACCAAATGTCTCTTTGAAACACTTAACATTTTTCTAATCAAGATCAGTTAGGAATGAACCCTATAAAATAAGCGCTACTTCAGCTGTGTAGTCGAATAATAATGTGGTGATGCAGTTTGGAATATGTACTTCTGTCATATAAAGATGAACCGGCGATCGTGTTTGCCCTCAATTCAGCTATTTATTTCAGAATCGTCCGTTTCGGAATGGGAAGGTGGACAAAATTCCCTCTATCAGTTGTCCTCATAACATCCAAGATAAAGGTGTAAACAAAGCATGCTGCCCCACGCTGATAAATCCTTGCCAAATCACCAGATTGTTTATTTCCAAAGTAAAAGATTGATTTAAAAGTGCACTATGCAATCAGAAACATGGAAGTGACAAATTTGTACATGCATCTACCGACACAGACCGACAGGGTTTTACCATATGTTGGTCTTTATCTCATTCACTGCCTTTGACGGCTATAGAAGTCAAAGATCCAATTGAACTGTGGTGGCAGTGAATTATGAGTTATGTGGGGCCGGCAGTAGCAGTGCCACTTTTGTGAATTGCCCAATTAAATTACATTTAAAAAAGCATGAAAGCAACACCAATTGGCTGTAGCAACAGATGACCTCAACGCCTTTAGATCACTTTGACGACTTCCCGATACTCACGTTTGCCTGGCACGCTACACCCAGGAAGTAGCATGTTTATAAAATACTCTGCTGAAATAGTCACTGACATGTTTACTTTTCTTCATTGGATGGTGGTTATATTGCCCATGTGCTTTCTATTGAGTGGGTTAGTCAAAAGCTCTGTGTCTGAATATGGGCCTCATGATAATTTCTCTTCGGAGACTATATTGTCTTTACATCTTTGACCTAGCGATGTTTGGAATGCTTTGAGTCAAATCAGGAAATGCTTCAATGGTCAATGTTGGAAACATTCATCTGTGTAGAGAACAATATTTGCTAATCAAGCTCTTCTGTTTGCTAGCACCATTTCCCTTATTTTTGTGTTCTCTCCAAACAGCAAACAATGAGCAATAAACTTACGTCACAGCCAGTGAGCAATCACATTTGTGCATAGCTTTCCATTAAGGTCCTTTTCAACATTTATGACATTTGATAATCACATCTGTGTAATAGCAGCCTTGCTGAAATGCAGTTTGTATTCTTCCCGTCATTCCAGAATTTCCTTCTGGATCAATAAAGTATCTGCTTAACCTAATTCCAGTTACAACTGCTCCCTTTGAATGTGATGCTGTCCCTGCCAGGACACGCAGCATCCACTCAATGAAAGACCAGTCTGTCAATGCACTCTGAAGCACTTTCTTGCAGACATGTGGTTCTTATTTCCATGCCGGAGGAGCAGATTAACATAAAAGAGGGTGTGTAACAGTTTTCGTATTCAAAACCCAGCCCGGAGCAAGAAAAGGCCTCGGTGGGATTACCTCATTTAAGATCTCTTAAAACTCTGTTTACCTTGCAAAGTGCACATCTTAAATGAAGTATTGCCGTGGCAGCAAGCATATCAGGGTCATTGCCATTACCTACCTTATTTCACAGGGAACTTGGCGTACATTGACGAGGTGATGAGGTTCTCAAATAAAAATAACAAATTCATACATTTGAGTCATAACATTGTGCAAATTAACACTAAAATACAAGTCATGGATCTCCTGATTGTGACGTAGAATAAAAAAGTCTCTCACTACGATTTTCTTTGTCACACAAGAGGCCGCATGAATAGTCAACTGGAAAATAGCTGATCTGACGAAATCCATTGTCTAAGAGAAAAACTATTTAATTTGGAGCAGTTTGAATAAATCATAATACAGCTGGTAATGAATATCCACTTTTACTTTTTCATTACTCTGGCCAGTCATGTTATTAAGCTCTAAATATAACCTCATTATATATTCCATTTCTATCAGCTTAATTCGAAAACCAAATGGTTCTCTGAACATCAGGTGGGTATTTCACTTTACAATTCATGCACAGGCTGGAGCCCTTTGGTTTTTTTCTTTCTCGCTCTCACTCCATCTCTCTGAGTTATCGCCACCATTCACACCCACAGCCAACAGATAAAGGAGGTGGAATTGGAAATAGTTGAGAGAAACATGGTGAAAAAATTCTTGATGAAAGGATGAAATTATTTTACTGATTGATGCTGGGCAATGTTTCACAAATTGATTAATTTAACTAAAGTATCTCTGTGAATCACCCAGATGTGATCCTTTTCAAAAATATATTTTTGAAAAAGCTTGGCATCGCTGCGTTTTGTATTATAACTTATTTATGTATCTGGAAATTAGAATCAAAATGCTACTTAATGACCTTGACCTTAGAGGTGGGGCAGGTGAATCTGAGTCAATGATCTAATTCTTCTCGACAGAAGAGTCAAAGGTCACAGATGAAGCTGCGATAACAGACAGAGCTAATGAATAACAATAGATGGATTAACTGGATGCCAATCCTGGTTAGTGAGGAGATTTGACCAATGATGCCCAACAAATTTCACATTAGAGATAAATGTCAATGTGACCAATGCACCTGAAAGTCTTATTTCAATGTGCATACAGCTGTTGTAATATATACAAAAAAAAAATCTGAGGTTCTCTAAAACAATATGAACCTCGTTTTATTTTTAGTCATACTTATCTACGTATTCTACAATATTCAAGTGACTGTGTTTTGTAGCCACTAAGAGGTTACATAGAGACTCATAAATTTCTTCATCCTTAATTAAAGTCTTCCATACGCAAGCTTTGTGACCCCGACAAGCCCATTTTTCTTAATAGGCATTTTATCAATACTCTTCCTGCCGTCACTCATCCTGGCAAACCCGCCGTTTGCAGCCAAGTCTTGCCTTCGGAGTCTAAACTGAATCTTAAGCTGCTTGAAGTTGTCAACCTTTGGGTCGACTGTCAGAAAGTCGTCCTGTGATTATGTTGTGGCTTTCGATTTGACAGACCTCTTCCTGCTAGTTTCCTCCACTTTACTACACTGGACCTTTGATGGCAGAGGAAACCGTGTTCACAGACTCCTTGGTTTTCTTTGCAGGCCCTCTGAAAGGAGGGCTTACACCTGAAGGCTGTTAGTCCGTCTGCCTTCCTGTAGTGGAACAATCTGTTCCAAGTTGGAACGTCTGAAGCTTGAAATGTTATCACCAACTGTCTTGGATTCGTTTCGTTCATTTAGTTGATTTGCTTCCAAGGATCTGGGAGCTATAAAGTTTGTTTACAGAATGTTTTTCACTTTTCTTTTGGTCCTCATGTACGAAAGTTCCACTTATCGGAGCCTCAAATGCAAGGTAGATTTAAGCCTCACTACCTCCAAAAAAAGCAAGAAAATTGGCTATTCCCAACAAAAGGTGGCGCAATAAACCCACAGTCAGATATCAACTTTGTCAAAGGAAATAATGAAGTATACTAAATCCATAGTATTGTACAAAAGCTTGAACAACTAACATTTCTTGTTTCCAAAAAGATACCATCAAGCAATTGGGAAACGATTTTGGCCTCCTGGCTCCAATTTATCGTGAAATGAGGTTCTTTTCTCTTTATCAGAGTTTACTATTCATTGAATTAAGTACGAATGTCCATATATTTTAATATATATCATGGACGATGGAGAGGCTTGCATTTTTTATTTTAATCTGAATCATTGTGGCCCAAGTAAAGACCCTTGGGGTTCTCCAACGCAACCCCAATGTGGGGGAGGATACCTCCTTTTTTTTTTTTTTGACCCACAGGGTCACGGGACGTCTGTATGATGGAGATAGCCGAAAGAAGTGAAGATAATGGAACAGAATAACAATATGTGATGTGCTTAACATTATATTTGCACATACATTCAAACACTAAGTACACAAGTGCTGATGAGGTCTCCTGTCTGTTGGCTTGTTTGTACGGTCAGCGCTGCATTAAATCCTCAGAACTTTGCCGCTGGCCACATGCATGAGCTGGAGATAACTCTGTTTGCGTCTAAGAGTCCACAGGCCAAATATTATTTTGTATTTTCCCTGTAGATTAAAACTGGTACTTGGCGATAACAAAGGAGCTTAGAGGGTCTATCCTGTTTACACCTTCTGTCCATCTTACACATCATTATAGATAAACCTTTTTCCTCATCTAAAATATCAGCAAAATATTCATTTTTAGATTTATAGTTTTTGTTGCACCTCTATATTCCAGCCAAACGTCTTTGTCTTACCTCATGGGTACCAGGCCTATTGACACAAATGCTGGACTAATGTTGGTCTAATTGCAACTGTGGTACTCCCGGCCTGTTTTTCAGAAAACCTAATTGTGTGGACAGGCAGAGTGAACTAATTATCTGCATGCTGTTTTCCCAGCCAGTGCTGGTAATTTAACAGCAATTGACCTCCTGCAGTCTGCTTGCAAATGAAAACATGTAGGCCCGTTTGCTAATGAGGAGACCGGAGACCACAGGGTTCTTCAGGGCCCTGCACTCGACACAGGACATAGAACCCCCTCACTTCATTTCCAATTTAGCTCTGAAGCACCTCCAGGGAAGACATCATTGTCCTCAAACAGTGTATGGATGTAGCTTACTAACTTTGGTAGAGGAGATAGATGCCTGTCAGGAACACAATTCAATGAGTGTACAGTCAATATGGACAGGTGACAAGTTCAGATTGTAACCTGTCTCGGCAATAGGCCTCAGCTTACTTGTGACCGAGCGGATTATAAGCAGTACAAATTGAATGTCCAAAAAGGATATGACCTTCGGAATTCTGGTTCTGCCATTCTAATACTTATTTTGGAACCAGTTACTTCAATGATCATATTCTGCATCAGCTTACTGAAGTTGTTAATGATCTTAATAGCAAGCACAAAGGATTCGTTGATATTTCAAAAAGTTTACATCCTTGGAATTTTAGGCATGTCCGTGTATGTTCTTTGTATGTTTACTTTTTGCTGTGGTTTCTTATGCAAACATGGCTGCTTTATGAAGCCTAAGTAACTTCACCACCATAGTGCGTTTCTGTGTGTGTGTGCGGTGTGATCATTCACCGCAACCAAAATGGTCGATGGTTGTTATCATGACTGTGTCAGTACCCAGTAATTTGCAATGCCAGTGACTGGCTTTGACAGAAGACAGCTGTCGTCAATATGTCCAGATCTAAAACATGCGCAAACTTGTATGTTTTGTTGAGGCAGCTAGACAAGGACACTAAAGTTAGAGTGGAAAATAATACCAGAAGATTAGCCTTTTTTTCCTCTTGCCAAATACCGATGTGTCTAAGAACAGCTCTCCCACACCCTTTGTAAGAGTCAAAATAACTTCTGGATAGGAATGTATTAATGGCCGTGGCCAATGTACAATTGCAACTCCTCAAGAAAAGCCAAAGGGAGTCTGTCAAATTTTTGTGTGCGGAAAAACTAATTCATAGCCAGGATTTCCAAGAGTACCCGGATGAAAAATTCGTCTCGACGTTGTACCCAAATTTACACAACACAAAATGATAGTGTGTGTATAAAATAACACATCAGCTTTCTGGCGAGGATCGAAATCTGCAGCAAGCACATTCTTTGCTGGCAGTACAGTGTAAGCTGTTGATGCTCAGCATGTGCTGATTTTGCAGCAACAGCCTGAACTGCTGAATCACCTTCCACTCTGTGAGCAAGTCCAGCAGTTTCATGTGGACAGGTGGGCAAGAGCCACCATCCATATACCACCTGTTTTGAACTTTCTACATAGACGTACCCTCTATAGATATCACACCAGTTGTGATTTATTTGAGGTATAAGCATGCAAAAATGGACTCAAACTTGATTTTCACACAAAACAGATGTGAATTTGATTTACTAGCAGTGCGGACGCACCCAGGATTGCTTCCAATTTTATCATATCAAACTTCATTTTACATTTGCTTTGGTGAAAACCATCACTTATCTAAAGCATATAACCTTCTTTGGAATGCGGGCCGGATCTGGACCCTGGGCCTAGAGTTTGACACCTGTACCTGACAATGAAAGCCATGAATTGTGAGTTCTACAGATGGCATGTGATTAAACTGATTTAAATAGTTTAACTGTAATAGTTAAATTTCATAAGATAATTTGGAAATGTATCACACACAAGGAGGGTAATTATTAAAATGCTAAGGAAAACAAAATTAAAAATAAACATGTAAATATTGAGTGTTTTGATCATGTCAACTTTGACCCAACCAGAAACAAAAGATCAATTTGGTCCCCGCAGGCAGAACACCATGTGAATGTTTTCAGTGTTCATTTGTTCCCAATGAAAGTCATTGTTCATCATCCGCTTCTCACGGTAAACATTTACATCAGAGACTCAGATAAGCAGCATGTATACAGTCGTGACATAATCAGAGGATGCATCCCTGTCAACCTGTGGACATGTGACTCATGTGCGGTCAGCCGATGTTGTATTGACCTGCCATTGACTGTTAGCTGTGAATGAATTCATTTGTTCTTCAGTTTAGACATCAGTCATAACTTTCCCTAACTGAAGAACAACAGCATTCTAGTATTTGTGTGCATCCATGTGTGTTTGTGTTTTTTTGTGTTTCACCCTTTGCCCTAGGTTTGACATGATCACGGACAGTCAAACAGAATAAAAATGGCAGTGAAGGAGAGGGATGGGTTTCTGGTCTGGGTGGGCCGTGTGCAAAGTCAGTTTGGATTCCTGGCAGTGCATCTGTGTGCTCTGCAGACTCTGCCATCAGGGCTTCAATAAATCATGCTAAATGCACTACATTTTATGAATAACAACTCATTTGTTAGTCTCGACATATGCAATTGATGCCTTCAGTAAACTTAATCCAAAATAAATCAGACTAGATTCCAGATGAATATCTAAAAATAGTTACATGCATGTTATTGTATTGTGATTTAAAAAGAAAATAAATCATTGCTATTATGTAAAAGACAGATTTGAAATAGTGTTCAGATTGCTGTCAAAAACAAACAGTATCATCCTCGACTGTATGATCAGCTGTGCAATTAATTTCCTCCCTTTTCTGACATGACGGGCTGTTACAATGCAGTGTCTGGCTTGACAAAAGAGGACAACTTGGCGTGAGAGAATGGACAGCGTGAGGTTGGCAGAAAAGAAGAAAGGGAGGGATAGTGTGTCAGAGTGAGAAGTCTAACATGCGACTGAATTCTTTGACCTGGCAGGCCAAGAATGGCACCAGCGTAGTCAGAAGTGAGAGAAGGGGGGCTGTAGTTAAAAAAGAAAAAAAAAAAGAAGGGGCTTTCCATCTTTATTCAAACAGACAAGTGAATGGAACATTTTTGCCCATGTATTTCAGTCAGGGTGATATTTTTGTCTTGATTAGATGGTAAAGACCAAAAGATGTGGAAAAAAAATCCTGGATATTCCAGCAGACAGTGTGGCACCTTTAATCACATTCACTTTTGGTCCAAGTAACGCTAACCTACAAGGCGCACCAGTCTCGCACCTTCTGTCCACACTTTATGTTTACCATTTGGCGCCTGTTACCCACCACAATATTACCATCATGGATTTCACCTAAAACTATGACTAGGAGATCTGATATTGAAAATAGATGGATGTTTATTCCAGCATATGATTGTAGCTAATTAAAAAAAAAACAATTTGTGAAAATGTCTTCATAGTGAAGCTTTCTGCAACAGCATTACCAGCTATACATCCAAATGAGGAGAAATTGCCAATTTCACTATGTGGGGCAACCAGCAGGGGGTAAATTTAGTTTACAGCAGACATCAAAACAGATAGTTAACATGATGGCAAAAGTTTGGCAGAGGCTATTTGGGATAATATAACATAAGAATGGGAGAACTTTGCCAAAGTGATACATCAATCATTAAGAGAACTTAAACACATTAGATTCTCTTACAGCAATTTTCTTAACTGACTGATGATTTTGTTTCGTGCAGGCTAACAATGTCTGCTGTAGCAAAGGAGTAAATGAACCAAACAAATAAAACGGTCATTTAGAGGTAAAGGATTGCGTGATGTTAAATATGTGTGTCAGTGAAATTGTGCCACTGGGCTTGTGTCACAACGCTTTAGAGTTTCGACAGCCTAACAAGAGTGCGTGTGCGTGTTACTTGGATATACACGCAAGCCTTCCACCTTAAGGCCAATTGAACATATTGTTTGCATTCACCTTGAATAATCATTGAATTAATTTCCTTGTCATTCATTCCAATCATTTTCTGTGTCAGATGTTTGTTACGCTTTCAAATAAGTTAACTACGATGCCATCTTTTATTTTCATTCACCCCCTTGATTAATAAACATGAGTTCAAATAATGGTTACGCAATAAGTATTAGTAAGCCACACTGTAACTGGTGCACGACAAAAGAAAATACAATTAATTATTGATTGTAGAGAGGCAGCACTCTAAGTACACATGTGTATATTGACAAGCAGTGACTGGTAAATTCCAATGCCTCATTCTGACCTGAACTCTCTGAACTCAACTTCCAAAGCCGGATGCCTACACAGGGAGCTTATCAACCACAGACGCGCAACAAGGTCATGCAAAAATATCCCCTAATTGGGCACACTTTCTGGAATATTGTGTTTGTTTGTGCTGAGCAATTAGCCATGTTTGATATTCCAGTTGCACAGTCTAAAGCGTGAATGGAAAATGCTCATATTGCAATACCTTAACTTTAAAATCATTCTCAATGTAATGGTGGCTGTTCACCGTGGTTTTGATGAGAGTTGTTTCCTCTGTGTTTTCACATACGGCGTGCACGCAAGAGATAAGCAGCGTAAGAGTCAAGGTGAGGTTGACCTCTGCAATCCCGAACCAAACGTGTGCATCGCTCTATAGATTCCTTCAGTTTAAAGATATCTTAGCGTTACAGTATTTTCCCACGCTGGCTCCAGCAATAAGATTGTTAGCTAATATGCTAATGAAGACTAATGCAGGTTATCTCCCTGTGCACATGATAATTCCCGAAGCAAAGACGGAAAGGAAAATAATGGGAATGTTGATTGAAGATAGTCTCAGGTTTTTTCCACGTGTTTATTTTTCGACCATCCAACAAGCATTTCCCAGCAAGCCATAATACAAAAGGCCAAAAAGCAACACAAAAGATCACAGCTTGTGATGCTCAGTCCCGATTTTGACGGCTAATCCCTCTCCATTTAATAAGTCCAGGAAGAGGATGAGACAGACATTCCAGACATGAAAGATGCGATGACTGAAAAGGCTTCGAACTGCTCAGTTTCAGTTGAATGTGATGCATACGTGAACCGCTGTGTCACACACATTTTGAAAAAAAAAAATACGTTTTCCACCAGACCAGACTCTAAATAGGTATGGCACACCCATCGCCTTGACTTTTAACAGACGTACCCAACTATTCATAGTTACCCAGGCGAGACCAGTGGGAAAGGGTTACAACTGAACAAAAAAATATATCACCTTTAAAATGTTTATTTTCATTTCAGTTCTGTTCCCGATCCAGTTTCTTAAACAATAGTCAGTATTATTTTTTGGGACGTTTGTTTTAACACTTTCTCACTTGTTTAACATCATCTTTCTGCAGAACACATTAATCTTCATGTACTGTGTTTGCATCATACATTTCTCATTCACAAAAAAATCTACTGAGAACCCCGTGTAGGTCCGCAGAGCACAATTACACGAGTAGGTGTTGAAATCATCAAATTAATAGAAGTAGTTGGGTATTCGCTCCAGAGTTTGCCGTCACTTGATGCTTTCTTTGCATGACTGCTCGACTGTATGTTGCTCAGGTAACGGCCATGATTAATGAATAAGGGACCGGCCATTAATAGCTTGACAACAAGTGTGTGTGCTTTTGTACAGAGCATTTCCTGACTCCACCGTGTTTCTCTGAAACAACACAATAGTCCTTATCAATGTGCCAGACCTAATTTGAGAGCAGATCTAGTTTGTGAGCATTTACGTACAACTGCATTTGATAATGGAAAGGCAATGTGGACAACAATGGTGTAGCCCATTAAATTAGAGAAAGATTCTCACACACATGCACGCAACGACACATGGTAAGTAGAGCCTTACTCTCAATCTGCATAATTAAGATGCTTTTTGCTTGAATATTTTACTTCAAAGTCTCAGCATCGGTGTAGCCAACAGAGCCGACAGAACGGCGATGAGGGAAAGCTATTTGAGCATATCTCGGCATGCAAAGCGATCTTATCGCACTGACTGATGATCCCTTAATGCTCAGATCATTTGCTGGGTATTTGCTATCAAATGTGTCCATATGTAATTATCCAATCATATTGAATTTGACTTTGACAGGTTGAGCATGCCTTTGAAGTCAAATTGAATTAGGAGGCTGGAAAGGGGAAAACATTTGTGACTGCATGTTGGCCTTTCTAGTGCGACTCACCGAGACGAAACCAAACCATGAAAAGACCATATGTTTTTTTTTTTTCCTCCTCTTCAATTAAACATTCTTGTGGTTTACTTTTTTTGTTTAGTCACTTTCCACAAAATAAGCACTCTTACGACTGTTAGGTTTGGGGAAATTTCTCAAATTAATGCCTTGCCACCTCTCAAGTAAAAAAAAAAAAGGTGTTGATTAAAATGGATTTAATTTACATTCCGAGCATCACATAACACAAATGAAATTATAAACACATACAACCAACCATCTTTAACATAGGATTGGCTTCCCGCCACTCAATATGACTGACATAACGTCAAAATGTCGGAAGGCAGTCAATTGTTTGTCATGTGACCATGGCCGCCTGGCACTGTTTGTGGCAGGTTAGTCCTGAAGCAAAATAAGCCACACGAAGCGTAAATCGATTAATCAGTTCTACAACCAGAGGGGCTTTTGGCTCATTTGTGCAAATGACAGAAAATTAAACACACACTTCCAAGAGAAGAAAACATGTACCTCATATGACACTGGAATTCCCGAGCCCTGCGGTAACAGTACTGACGGGAAGTAGCTCCTTCAATAAGACTTCCGATGCTTTTACACTTCATTATGTTGCGAAAGTTCTCATGGGAAATAAGTTCTATTGTCTGTAATACACATGGAAGCTTCCTAATGCACTCTGATTTTTTTTCCTTCCTGCTTCTATGAAAAGTTCACCACAATATTTTTGTGAAGAAGCGATTCCACAAATATTGCCACGTTTAGTATTCTGAGGAGTGGGCACTCATAAGTATGTATTTCTGTTTGTTTTTAAACGATACTAAGGTAATTGGGACTTGCAATCGAGATTTCCAGTGTAAGAAAATGAAAAGCGCCACTCGTGAGATGTTTAGTGTAGTGGGATTGTGTTCCATGCCAGCAGCCCGCCAGGCTCTCCTCCCTCAGTATGCTGGGAGTATGAAGGAATGTGCTGCCCGAGAACCACAGGGAGGAAGAAGGTACTGACAGCAAGCAGGAAACCCAGCCAGCCAGTCTTTGTTTGTTGGTGTGTTACTGTGTAACACTGTCAAGCCTTGGCAGCTTCAAAGGCGTCCGAAGCTCTCTACAGCCGCGGCGAGATACATCGGGATTTACATCGTGGCTCTGAATCAATGTTTGCTTGCATTTCATACTGGATTGTTCCATTGGCAGAGGTTCAGGAATGGTCAGTATTTGTGGAGAAAGGCTGGGGGAAATGAAGCTCATCGAAAAGAATGAAATGACTGGGATGTGTGGTTGCCAGATTGGTGTGTGTCTTCGCCCCGGAAATTCATAGTTGGCCAAGAAAATGATGGAATCAGAATATCAGTTCATCAAAGTTTTTTTTTTGTATTCAACTCAAAAGTGATGAAAGTGTGGGCAAAGACAATTAATTGACGATGTCATTGATATTTTTTTTTTGCATCATACGTGGTACCAGCTAATTATAAACTTTCAACAAAGACCAGTCTTGGCCTAGCACATGATTTAGCTTAGCACAAGCTCAACATGCATGGAGAAACCCCGTGACATGACCCCATGTCAGTCGATTTTAATCCAAAACCCAAACTCCAGTTCAGTTGAATTGGATCAAATTTCTTTTGTTGATGTCATTTAATGTTTACTGAGTGAATTGCTGAGATGGTGTGCAGCAAAATGAAGACTGACACACAGATTAAAATTTGCTGTAAATCCACATGGCAAAGCTTTAACGTAGCTCTTAATTATATCACTCAACAGGACGTAACTTTGAATTATCTTGACAAATTTCAGTATACTACAACTTCTGGATTCTAAAACATAAAACTCAGTAGGACATTACATTTCTTGTATAATCTACTGAACAATGTTATGATACACCGTTAAAAAAAAAAAAATAACAGGTTTACACCGGAAAGCATTGGATTTGAGATTTTCAACCACAATTCCAAACTGAAAACAAACAATACCCCATCTGTCATAATAATGTGAGTCAAAGTTAGTCTTGACATGCTGCTGAAAACAGGGATTGCAGGGAAACTCACTGTTAGCAGAGTCACACCATCAGGAGAGGCAAAGCGGGCCCTCCCCGAAAAAGAAATGAAATGTGAGGAGCCCCTAATAGCACACATGTGCATATACACTATACCATATATACAAATTAAATTAAACATGTTACAAAACATTCCAATGATATGTCATCCCATCCTACTCCAAAAATTTCAAGAATTTATTTGTCATACATGTCATAACTTCAGAGTACCTCACAATCACAAGATAACATGGAACATGTCCGTATTGCTATAAACCAAGTTTCAGTTGGCTTCCGCCTTTGTGACTTGGATCACGAATCATCAAGTCATTTAAATTCAAACGCCGTTTCCAGCAATCTGAGCGAGTAGCTGTGTTAGTTGCTGTCTCCTCTAACTTTGCCCATATGTCAAATGCCTTTGCAGCCGTCAACCCCCCACCACAACAGCTGGTGTCTCAGCACGGACCCTGACGTTACACTGTCAGTGCGAGCTTTTGCTGCGGATCAAGTCTAGTGGTGTCAGGGGCCCCTAATGGCCCTCGCAGAAACATGCACACAGTAGGATTTAATATCCCTCACTGCCCAAAGATTTAGCCTTCACTTCGAAATTAGATGTATCCGCTTCAACCGCCAAAGTTTGCTCCTACTCTCCACATTTGATTTACGATAACCATAGAAATGTTTAAATATCTCTTTCTGTCACTTGTTATGAAATAAACTCTACAAGTGGAGTCTGTCGGACTCAAAGGTCTTTCTATAAAGAGCCCTTTTTAAACACAAGAATGTTTTACAAGGCCAGAGGAAGAATTAAGACTAAGACAAATTGTACAAAACCGCAACATCAAAAACGTTAAGGACTTTCCCTTCGTCTTTTGTATGTTTAGTTTATTGCTCGAGGTCCAAAGCAATCAATTCAAGAGCAATGCTTATGTTCCTCATTTTCTACCCAATCAAGCTTAAATTTGAAACGTTGAACTTTAAAATGAAAACTGTCAAATATAGGAGTTGTCAAGTGCCGTTGGCAAGAAGACTGGCACTTTGACGTTTAGCTTCAGATGTGCATCATGAGGCCAATTTGATTTTTTGATTAATTTTTTTGTTAACTTTTTTATTGAGTCACTACCAGACATTTTCAAGGTCCAATAGAGTTGTTAAAAGAAAAAAAGAAAGCAACAGAGACTGGACACGACCACATTTTTCTTTAATGTAATATTTAGTGATACAGAAACTTAATGACACTTTTGCACCAACATTTCTTCCATTTGTGTCCATTTCTTTCTTTGGCACTGAGCAGCACATTTTGCTCCAAGATTCTTTGATGGTCTCGATATTTTATTGTACCCTGCACAGATTAAAGATCAGACGCAGCAAAGCAGCCCCATGTTTTGTTTATGTTTTCATAGAAGTTAGCCTTATTTTCTTTTGATGCTTAATTTTAGAGTTTGTGAAAGTAGAACATATGTGATTTAAGTGAAAAATGCTCCAGTCTCAAGTACATACTCACATATTTTGCTGTATTTCGTTATAGCTACACATCAATAAAAAGAAGGTAAAGAGCAGAATTGTATTTTTTTTAATTCACTCAGCAGACCTCTGATCAAGACTGACCGGTACACTGAAGTTGAGCAGTACTGATATTTCCCCTCTCTCTCCCCGACTGCCTTTTATTACAGACTTTGTAGGACCCAGCGGAAAAGCGCCTGCACGAGCTTGCAGAGCGGAGAGATAGCCGCGCTCATAGTAGAAGCTCTCAGACCAGTCAGTGGCTTCATGGAGTTATGCACCTCTGATGCGCCGCCATGGATTGCAATTCGCGATCACAGCTTTTCGTTTTAACGCTTTTATTGTCTCTCGTGCTTCCAACTTTGTCCGTCGTTTATCCTCCAAATGAAGGTAAGCAAAATCTGCCTTCTTTTGTGTGCGTGTGCTCTCTCCCGTGCGTGTTTCGCTTCTTTGGCTGGTGCTTTGCGCTCGTGTCCGATTTGTCCAAATTCCAACAAAAACATAACAATGGAAAAGGTGATGTGGTATGTCATGTGGAGTTTTTAGTCGTAGTTAATTTATCCGCATCCTTGATGAACCGACACACGAATAGACAAAAACACACCAGACAGAGTTCCTAATTTCGGATTATCGCTCTAATAAGGATTAAGTGCTTGAATGAGGGAGAATGCACGGATGCACCAGACATGTCGGGAAGACAATAAAAAGATAGAAAGAAGCTTCAAGGTTTCCCGATCTGTTCTGTTTACCGAGCCACATAAATCTGGATTCCAGTCGCTCCTATTTTTAGGCAATCGACAATCTACGAGCCGCACGTGCGTAAATACGCGCAATCGCCGTTCTTTATGTTTTGACGCGTTTGCAAATACAGTTTATTTCTACTTTGTGGTTTTGTAATGCACGTTTAAAGTTAATATAATCCGATCGTTGAGACTTAACACACGAAAACAAATAACAGTACATATGACTCGAAATGAGTCATTCCTATTTTTGCCCGATTTTTGACACACTGCGTGTGTGTGTGTGTGTGTGTGGGGGGGGGGGGGGGGGGGGGTTATGGGAAAGGCGACAGAAGGAAAAGCGTGTTCCCCACTGGATTGTATAGAGTCACCTGTGTAAACACTTGATTGCACCGCAAACAAGTGAAAGTGGCACGTTCTCTGTACATCAACTTTAAAAAGTTGTTTTGCATTCATAGTTAATGTCAGATATTGCTTGGCACTGTATTTTGAGATCAAAACGAGTGCGCGCATGCGGGATGTGTCTCTATCTGCGGGGGTTGAAGTGCATAAATTAACATGTCTATTGTACCATGGTTAGAAATCACATTAAAAATAGTGAGCAACTCTAATGGTGTCGTTTGTCAGTTTAATTACTTTTTCTCCAAATATATATTTGACACCATTTGCTTTGACACGCTTTGTGGAAGTTTTGAGATCTCAATGTAATTTCTGACTGTAGTTTCTAACTCCGCAACACATGTCTTAAAATAATCTATATTGCCATTGTTGATCAGAAGGGTATATGTAGTTTAAAACATATAATGCTGTCCCTTCCTCACGTGGAACAGCATTAATCGAGAAAAAAAAAACGTGACTCGGGTGAAAAGTTTGGACTGTGTTTGGACTTTTGGGCAGTGGCAGTTCTCCGTCAGAAATATCACTTTAGAACTTTTATTTTATTGCCTGTATACAAAATTAAGACAAGGAGCTATTTTTAAAAATTGTGAAGGCGCAACTACTAAAAACTTTTGAAATATTTATTATTTAGGCTAGCATAGGTTTTGTTTAGTTTTTAAAATAAAACTTCGGACAAAGTGTGATCCTCCCAAGTTTTAACAAAGTTGGAATGAAGAAATAATTACATCTGAAATTATGGTGAACTCTCAAAAGGACGTTTTATAGATTAAAAAAAAATCAATCTGAACTGATGTGTCACTTCAAGAACATGAATTCATTGAACATTGAATATCATGTATATTCAGTGTGCGTGTGTGTGCGCGCGCGCGTGTGTACACGTACGCGCGTGTCTGCGTGTATGCGCATGTGTCTGTGTGTTTTCAAATGAACTGAAAAAGAATCAATGGACGAATAGAAAAATAGATTGAGTAATCATTTTCTGTTTGAACTGGAAAAGTGCTTTTTGGTTTTTGCGTGTGTGCGTGTGTGTATAACTTCCAAGTGGCAAAAAAAAAAAAAAAAAAAAACTTCGTGGTGACTTTTAAGAATCGCAAGTCTTTTTTTCTTCCCAGAGTTGATGAAATGACATGAGCATCGTTATAAAATACTGATTAAAAACAGTGCGAAGTTGCAAATTTACGTGCGTCTTAGAATTAATACGAATATATACTTTGGAGGTCAGACATTAATTTATGCCACATTGTTACGCATTAAACCCCATATTTATAAATTACAATTATTAAATCAAATTTTCTCCTAAAAATACACATTTACTTCGATTTGTTTCTTCTTTATTCGTTTATCCAGTATTTTTAAAAAGTAATTCTCAATGCTGCTCATGTTTTTTTTTTCTTGTTAAAATGTGTTGCGAAAAGACCCCACCCCCCCACCCCATGGAACATCGAGTTGTATTGTTGATCACACGCAGTGTATCGACGTGGTGTGAATTTAGCCTTTGGTGCTGGGCGTCGCGAGGCCTGGAACCCGCTATTTTTAGGCGGCTGACGGGGAGAGCCAAGTTCAGCATTTATAAGTGCTCGTACCATTTATTATTATTTTTTAAGATAGAGACGCTGAAAACAGGCTTAATTAGACACCATCAATATGCTTTCCCCTAAAACGCGCAAGCTCATGCGTGACAACCAATCACAGAGCTGGGGTGACGCTGACAAGAAACAGTGTTGAACATTGGCCTTGGATAAGATCGGTCGTTTTGCGGGTTACCACAGTTATAGTGCATGCTGCCTATATTTATGTTTTTTTTTGGGGGGGGGGGGGGGCGTAGGTGTATGATAAGTATAGGGTGTGTGACTATAAAAGAAAAGAGAAAGAAAGAAAAATGGGGCCAGAGGGGTTGGGCACGCAGCAGCAACATCAGACAGAGGGACTCTGCACTTGAATTATTCATAATGGGAGGTGAACACTTCATCCTTTAACACAGACACAAGTCGCCTAGCTCTGCCTGTACTGCAGCCTGCCAACCTTCACATGCACACGTATAGCCATAACAAGATAACCCTGTATAGACTGTACCATCTTTCTATTCTATTCTATTCTATTCTATTCTATTCTATTCTATTCTATTCTATTCTATTCTATTCTATTCTATTCTATTCTATTCTATTTTGTTAGGTGCCACATAATGAGGGGGAATTCCATGACTGGCACATCAAAAATGCAAAGATTAAATTGCACAAAAGTGGATGTACAACAAATATTTCCCCTCAATTTGTGTCCATAATAAAAATAAAAAATCTGAAAAATATATTGTATTTGCTCGTGGCAGTTTGACCTCTACATGGGGTCATTTTGTCATCCCAGCCAATGTATCTGTTCTATATTGACTCACCTGTTTCGACCTCTGGCACATTTCACTTGCAATCCGTCTCGGTTTTCTAAAAATACATCCGTTTCCCGTTTAGAAGCATTCCCTCACGCGGGTCGGGACTAGCTGCTTGATGCTAGCTTGCTAAGTCCGTACATGAACGAGGCGCCTGCCTCTGTCTGCTCGTGTGCCCGACTCGGTCTTTGTTTGTGTCTTTTCGGTTGTTTCGAATGTTTTATAGGTCCACCATATCCATATAATATAAACAAACATGTTTTCAAGTGGATGTATTTTGATGAGGACTTAAGTGTGAATGTGTATATTTTTCTGGAACTGTGCTTCAATTGAGTGTTTATATACGTGTGAGTATGGGTGCCGGATTCTCGGCCGAATGCAGCTGGATGGAGTGTCCCCCCTCTTTGCATGCGATATAAGAGCTGTTTAATTTTCTGCTCTCAAATTCCCCTGCTTGGCTCAATTTGAGTGGTGGGCTCGCCTCATTGAGAAATGTAAATTGGAAGCAATGGCCCTGGATGCTGAGCTGCTATTATCTGACGTGAACAGATAGCTTCATTAGACTCTAATAGGAATGTGTCTGCTGCCACTCAAATAGCTGATTGGGCCAAGGAGGCTATAGTTCAGGTGGATCCAAATTCAGTTACGTGCACCTCCAGATAGGAGCTTTCTTCTAGTGTGAAACCACAAGATGAACTCGTAGAAAGTGGAGAGTTGTCTTTGATAATGCTGCTTGCATAGAGAAAATCTTGTCTGACAAGCTAGACAGTGGAATGTAACAAAATCGTTCCATCTTCAGCAAAAGTAGATTTTGCAATTTCAGTTTTCTATTGTCAGGGTTTGGAGTTCCTTCTCTATTTCACCAGAATGTTTTTGTTCATACTCATGCAAATGTAGATGCTTTGCATTTGTTTGTGTGAAGCTGAGATCCCAATATAATGGAAGCTGCACTGTTAGGTTCAAATTGGACAATTTTCGTGGGCTTCAAGTAGCTTGTTCAAGCGTCGTTTTGAGCCCCGTGAATATACGCAAAAAATCACAACAAAAATCGTCAAGTTTGGCAGCAGCATACTCCATTAGCGCAGTAGACATGCTGTGCTGAAAACATATCTTGGAGCAAAAAACGTTATATTTTGCAATATTTTCAAAAGGGTTGCACTTAGGGAATTATAGTGAGAAAATATTCAGAAGAAAAGTTCAGTACATATTAAAATCTCATCAGGGACATGAATCGAGGGCATTTTTCTTTTGCTTGCTACATTTGAATTGCTCATGTACATTTATTTTCTTGCTGTTTTTCTCATGGTCAGTTATTTTATTTACAAAAAAACAAAATGTTTTTCTGCCTTTGTGGGCGTGATCACAGGCACAGTGTGTGGCTGGTACTATTGCTTTCCATTGCTTATTCCTCCAACTCAGCAGTGCTGAAATGAAAATGACCAAAATGACAGAAAATGACAGCTTGTGTATAGAACTCATGTCAGGTTTTTTGAGATTTCTCTCGCCAACACATTTTTAAAATGCATATCCCTGAATCGGCATTTAGATCAGATTGTCTCCTTTATTCGTGTCAGGTCCGCGAAACTTGAGAAAACACTGACAGCGCCGAGCCAATGCAAATTTCTTTCCTTGGCTCACTTGAACATTTTTCCATTTGTGTAAATACAAATTAGAAATAAAATGCTTGCTACATAATGACTGCAAATGAAAATTGGTCAGCCGTCAAGTTTGATCCCCCCCACTTTGCCAATAGTGCTGACAGGGCTGAGTGTTTTCCTGCCAAGAAACTGCTCGTCACATTTCTCAGTCAACCTGGGATGAATAATCAGAACCAAAGTTCTGGGATTGGAATTCACCCACAATAGATTTCTCACAAATGTTTTGTCAAGTGGAGTGTCCTTCTGGGGGAAAAAAAAACAAGAAAAAAAAAATATTGAATGCCAACTTATTACTTTGGAAAAATCTGTTTGGAGTTATAAACCGTTCAATATTTGTTTTGTGGCAATATTTGTAACTTTTATGCTTGTGTTTTTAACTGAATCTTGAATCCATGCTTCTCAGCACTTACATATGTTTATTTTTTCACTGTGTGGCTTAAAACTAGGAAACTAAGAATTGCAGAGTCGTTACTGTTCCAAGAAAAAATAAAATCAGTAAACATGACTTGTTTTTCATCGCTACATGTTTTCTTTTCTGATATCTGTGCCTAGCAACTTCTGCTTGTATACTTGCGTGACACTGCCTTTACCGTTGCCAAGCGCAGAATATGCGTATTGTGTGGCAGCTGGGTAAACAGTGGCATGATCGGCGCTAGAGTGCTTGAGGTCGGGGATCTCTCCTGTGGGATTAGATAAGGGCTAATTGGGGCTAACAAGGACTAGACACTCATATGTTCTTTGTTTTCTCTCTTCCCCTTCCACAGTGAACCTGTTAGATTCTAAAGCAAGTCAAGGAGAGTTAGGATGGATTTCCTACCCGTCTCATGGGGTGAGTATCCTCCGTCTCCAGTTAACTTGTGATCATGTGAGCCTACTGACATTGACCAGCTACTATTATGTATATCCATATTTCATGTAGATTTTGCTGCCACGCGGACTAGGATTGTTTTCTCAATGTCCACAGGCTCTCTGTCGCTTTGTAATGTCAGACAAATAAGCCAAGTGTAGATTAACCTACTTTTCTTTAGATGTTTTGGTTCGTTTTTTATCTCACAGGTTAAAGGTTAAACATTTCAGGACTCGCCATATGGTCGAGAAGCTTAAGAAAAATGTTTATATTGGTGTTAACAGTATTTGTGTGTGTGTTGTGTGTGTGTGTGTGTGTTTTAAAAGAAAGATTATGGTATTAAGGGATTTGGGGTTGTTTGGACAAAAGCATCGTTCAATATGCTTAACCTCTTTTTGGCACGATAGACATCCAAAATTGACCTGGTATTATCTTTTTTTTTTTTTTTTTTTTTTTTTTTAGGAAAACACAGCAGATGAGTTATTGCAGTTACGTATACTTAATAAACCAATTTGGGATATTTGAGGATCCACAATTATTTACGACAGTGGATCTACTTTTTTAAATGCAGCTGAATTTAAAATAGTAATTGTCAATACAATCTAATAAAATATTTCTAGTATTTGTTTTTAACTAGGATAATTAAAACATACAAACAAATGTGTAGTTAAAATAATTCACAAGTTAAAAATAACATTTATGATATTCAACACATTTCTGAATGTAATAAATTTTACATCAATTTGTAAGAAACAAGAGTGAATCCCGTCTTCATACACTGTAGCTTCCCTGGGATACTAAACAATAATGTTCGCATGAATCCACATATTTTTTAAACCGCAACAAAAAATGTTATTATTGCATTATGCAAATTTCACACTTGAGTGTGCTTTTTAAAATGAACTTGCACCACTTCTTTTGGGCCAAAAGAAAATCTGTAGGCTCATCTGTCAGCTTTTCTCCACTACAAAGTCTCAGCAGTGGGTTCTCGCTCAGTTTATTTGTCTAACTGGTTAGACTACTGCGCCTTAGGGCTAGCCTGCACACTCACATGTATATATGCACATCCACACACGCACACACACAAACACAAGTGCATTTTCTTATTTTTCCTTAATTACGTATTACTTTTTGGCTGTGACTTAAAATAATTCCCATTCGCTCAGAGGAGCTGCCAAAAGTTTTTCCTCAATCGCATATGGAACTGGCACCATATAAAAGCTTCCAACTTGCTTATGTGTAAAGTTTAGATTAAAAAATACTGTGTAAAAGCAGCTGCAATTTCCTGGACAGATTATAAAAATAATTACAAGTTTTTATGTAGTGGATTCTATGAGATTGAATGCCGCTAAAGAAAGATGCACGTCTGTGATTAAAAAAAAAAAAAAAAAATGTCTACTCCAAAAGTATGAATGTGATAGTTGAGTAAAAGTACAATTATTTTACTGGAAATTAACTTTGGCAGGACACAAGTCTCTGACGTTAAATACCAAAGTATCAAATTCACATTCAATGTTCTCTGCCTACAGTTTAAATAAAAATTTGACTTAAAATGATGGACCCGGTTACAACCCTGGTAAATGAGACGGGTAACATAGGCAAGGGGAACCAATGTCCTGACTGAATGTGAGATAGAAAAGACAGCGATTGATCGATATGAGGGACAAAAAAGACAAGAGAAGAGAAAGGCACGATGAGAGACAAAGCGGGAAGGAAAGAATGCTGATGATGAAGTCCTCAAGGTGAATCATCTGTAATTACTCACGTCATCTAGTGACTTGCTCCGATAAGCAGCCTGCCCTGGGACACTGCTGCGCACAAATGATTTCTCATAATGTGGCACCGAGCCCTGACACACACGCACACGCCTTCACATTGACGGAGAGGCGGTGGCTATTGGTCCGCCGAGACGCAACACGCTCCGGTCGGAGCAAATTAAAGAGTTCGGCCTCCCCAGGATGCTCACAGTGTAGACAGGCTGAAATGATGAGTGTCTGTCTGTGTGTTACTATATGCCAATGTGTGTGATCCAGATATACTCTTATCTGTTTGGGAGGCAGGCTGATGGCTGAGCAGTGTCCTGGGAGCTTAGCCGTCCACAAGACTAAAGAGAGTTACAGATTACATTCTTGAGTGCTCTGAAAGCATTCTTCAGCAACAAACCAACACCCCAGACACGCTCTGGACATGCAAATAGAATTAATGGCTATACACCATGTTAAGTGTATTTGTCGTGGAAATCAGTGGAGACTCAAACTATATTGCGGCGATGGTCAACAACTTTACATATCTCGTGATCGTAAACGTGAGAAAAAGATGAAGTTGAATGCAATAAAACTCTAAATAGCAAACAATTTTGGTCACTGGAATTTTATTGGTACACATGGCTTGTCTTGATGTGCGATGGACCAGAAAACACTCCTGGGTGTATTCTGCTTGAAGTCAACAGTGGGCTGGGTTAGACTCAAGCTTCCTCATGACCTGGATCAGGATAAGCTGTAGAAATGGATGGATCACATTACCGTATTTTTCAGACTATAAGGCTCAATAAAAATACTTGTTAAATTGATGTTTGCCTCATTTGCTAGACTGCTTTGTTTCTCTCAATGCGCCGTGATATGCCTTATGAACCGTCTTATAAATACATTTCCCCAAATAAAACCGTTCATTAAGACTGTGGCACGAAACATTGGCCTCATTTGCTGTAAACAGCTTCAGCCTAATAAAGTCAGCAATCGGAAAGTTGTTCAGTTTAAATGAACTTGATGAAAAGCAAAACAATTCAGTCTTCCCTTACTAGATCATGTTTCATCATTTCCGCCCGTAGTTTTTACATTACACTTGCTGACTGTAATCTCCTTGTATTCAGACATCTATTAAAGGCCAGGAGAACAGTAAAACAAATAAAGACAATGAGCGCTTTCATGCACCAGCTCATGCCCAGACACTCACATACAGACTCAGTTTAAGCGCCAGCTCATTAGGCCATGCCTCTTAAAGTCACATTCACAGATAGAAACTGGCTTAAATGTATTTTAAAAAAAAAAAAAAAATGTTAAAAATGTCTTGGAGTGATCAAAGTAATAATTCCTCACGGTCTCCACATATCGCAGATATTTACCAATTGCGGGAAAATTATTATAAACTTTCTCATCAAACTTTTCCAGCATATTTCCTTTCCTCTGCAAGTCATTTGGTATGTTGGCATCCGTATAAAGAAGTCCTGAGTCAATTTGACTGCTAAATAAAAAGACATCCTTGTAATTGTGTCTATAGCTCCACACGACTGCCAAAAAGTGCCTTTTCCCATCACATCATAGAAATTGCAGACGGTAATAATTACAAGTTGTACACAATCTTGCCTGAATTGACGCTGGCATGGTTTTATTTATACCAGCTCGTCTGTGTAGTGAACATTAAACACACTCACATCTTTCCTTGTTTATGAAAAACCCCAAATGAGGCAGATTTCTTGAAGAATGACAGAAAAGTCAAGCATAGGAAGTATACAATGCGTGCTGCTTTTGGATAATAGAGGCTGAAGAAATGCCTTTGACTGATATGCAGCAGTTGTCGTGTCTGTGACCCATCGTGACCCCGACAGAGGGCAGAGTGCAAGATGGCTGCACACTTGTTATGGACAGACCTATCCTACTGTGGAGGAAAAAAAACATTCAGTGATCAAACCATTACGTACTCAGGTATCACCATTAGTCTTTTGTATGTTTTATATAATCATGTCTTTTATTTAGATGGTGGATTTTAAAATAGAGAAAGTACATAGACTTATACTGACTAGCATCACAAGGTTAACAGTCACCCCAAAGTTTCATCACTGATTAGTTTTTTTTATATCATTTAGGATGCTTACCTTCCTTCTTGTTTCTTGGTCTGAAAGCATTGTTGCCCTACCCTGGCCTCTCTACTGGCCCGTTAACTCTAATTGACCTTTCTTTGAAGCGGGTGAACTGCTGGGACGTGCCTGTTGCCATAGCCGTAATTTCTTTAACGGCTCATGTTACTGCACTCTCGTTTTACTGTCCCTTAAGTTGCTTCACCTACAGCAAAGATCAGAGAAACTTGGGACAAGATCACACCAAACAGTGGCCCAGCTGTGACCATGGGGGGCAGGGGGCAGAGGTCACAAGGACCAGTGTAAGGCCCTAGTGTTGTTATATGTCAATTAGCAGCCAATGGGAGGGGGGTTTCACCCACTTGGTGATAAACAAAAGACTTGTCCGCTTGTTGCTTTTAATTATTGAGACATGTTTGGGAAGCAAGCGTCTCTGTCTCCACCGTTGGAGATTATTGACCTTCGAAACGTTCAATTCTCGATCGGCAGTTAATATCGCTAGTCCATGTACCTGCTATGGCTTATACTGTTTGAGGTCATCAGTGAGCTGAAGCTTTTTCGGCTTAGTGTCTGACAACATCTCACCTCAATTTTTGCGAGTGTCAGCTGACTATTTTAAATCAGGAGTAAATGAAACACTCTATATAAGCTTTTATTGTACGTAAAAATTAGCCAACAGTGTAAAGTTCACTTTATTTAGCCAGAGCACTCAAGTATGTCTACGTTTGCCTGTTTTTGTTCGACCTATCAAGATCTTAGACTCCACTGATGAATGAGGTGATGCTGTGAAACTACAACAGTGGAGGATAATCACCAATGGAATTTCAAGGACCTTTTTGTAGCTTATGGTGGTCAGTCCTTCTTCCATCACTCTGTTCTTTGGTGCTAGATCTACTTGAGCGAGCATCCCCTCACCAGTTCTCTAGACTTTCACTTGAAGTTTTTGAAAAGCGAGTGGCTATCCTTAAGCCTGAGAGGTCCTTGAAAACTCAAAAGATATAATTTGCACACACACAATGGCAACAAAATTGGTAATAGAGAAGAGAAACAATCAAAACTGGTCATGTGTTCACGCTTTAAAGAACCTTCTGTGGGTGTACAGTGCCACATGAACTAAGAAAGGTTTCAATTTCAAGTAACACTTGTCCAAAAAGTGCCAATAATTCTGGTTCCACTTAGTGTGTCTACCTTTGTTAGTCCAAGAGCTGCCCGTCCAGACGTCCATCCATTCTTTAGTTTGCCAAAAGAGAACAAAGCATCTCTTTTGACCCAATCATTCTAATGTCTGTCAATGTAACCACAATGAACGCAGTGTTTCAGGTGTTTGCCCATTCGTCATTTCTCGAGTTCACTGTTGATTTTCCTGAAGTGCCAAGCCAAAGCGCATGATCAATGAGTCTACCCTTTGTGTTGAATTCAAAAGGAATGACCCCGCTTTCTTGTCTCCTTTCCTCTCTCATCGCTTTCTTCCAGTGGAGGGAAAATGTAAGATAGCCATGAACGTTCCTGGTATACACTGAAATCTCTCCATACTTTGTAGCTTCTTTATTTTCGTAGTAGTTACCGCACGTTTCTAGTAGCATTTCTATGACGTAGCTAGCCAAAGACTGCAGTCCTCACTTGTAGATCAACTGTTAGTAAACTGGGTGGGAAAAAACACTACGAGATGTTTTTTTTAAAGGACATTCCTCAATTTATACTGATATTCATCTTTCTATCTCTAGAACATGTGATCAAATAGTTCAAAATCCAATGCGCTATAAGAGATCTGGTAGTGGTATTTTCTCACCCTTTAATTTTTAGATTTCAGCATGGACCTGTCTGAATCTAAAAAAACTTATGTAAAACTTGCAGAATGGCAATAACGTTCTTTTTCCTCTCTATTATCCTTCCCTATTTTCCTTATTTCTGCTTCTCTGATGCTTTTCTTCTTTCTTCTTCTGTTCTCCCAAAATGCTTTTCTTGCACATTCTCATTCTTTGACTCTTTCTTGATCTTTCATTTCTATGGCTTCTCTCTTACTTTCCCTCCTGTACTTTCTCTGCCAAATTTTCTCCTGGATTTACCTCTGCGACCTTTCCTATCTTGTACCTCTACTCGTCTTTCCCTACTTCTGCCCTTTGTCCCTTTCCATCCATTTTTCTTTTTCAGTGGGAGGAGATCAGTGGGGTGGATGAGCATTATACGCCCATCAGGACTTTCCAGGTGTGCAATGTAATGGAGTACAGCCAGAACAACTGGCTTCGCACCAACTGGATCCCTCGTCAGTCAGCTCAGAAAATCTACGTGGAACTCAAGTTCACACTGAGGGACTGCAACTCAATCCCATTAGTACTGGGCACATGCAAAGAGACCTTCAACCTTCTCTACTTGGAGACCGATGATGACCAAGGCAGTCACTTCCGAGAACACCAGTTTTCCAAGATCGACACCATAGCTGCGGATGAAAGTTTTACGCAAATGGACCTGGGCGACCGCATTCTCAAACTCAACACCGAAGTGCGTGAAGTAGGACCCTTGACAAAGAAGGGCTTCTACCTAGCATTCCAGGATGTGGGTGCCTGTGTAGCTTTAGTATCTGTGAGGGTTTACTTTAAAAAGTGCCCAAATATAGTGAAGAATCTGGCCTCCTTTCCTGACACGGTACCAGTGGACTCCCAGTCACTGGTTGAGGTGAAAGGTTTATGTGTCAATAACTCCAAAGAGGAGGAAGCTCCACGAATGTACTGCAGCACAGAGGGCGAGTGGCTCGTGCCAATCGGGAAGTGTCTGTGCAACCCAGGCCACGAAGAAAGAAGCAACACCTGTAAAAGTAAGACGCTTTTTATTCTTGCATGCATTCATCATTGGTCGTTTTATTGCATCTGTCACCTTCCCATGTAGCATTGAGTTTCTTTTATAGATTCTTAAATCCACCTCTCTGATCACGCAGTGCCGTATGTCTTTGAATTGGATGTCTTAAAATGCATTGACGTTTTTGATGTGAACACTTTCACACCCCATATCTGTCAACCCAGAAGCTTTACAACATAAAATGTCCAATCTTTTGTTTTAACTTGATGCATGTGTGTCTCGTGTGTGTAGTGTGTTCAAAAGAACCCAAGGATACCATAGTGGGGGTGGTTGAATCAGCAGTCACACATTTATTTTTTCATTTATGCATGATGTGTTATCCAGGTCTTGGCTGTAGTGTTCCGCACACGGTAGTTTGATAGTAAGCCGCTCTGTGTCACATCATTAACTTTGGGGAGATGTGAACCAGAAAACCAAGAATGGAAGCGATAAGACAGAAAAAAAGTAGAGGGTCGGAGAGTGAATGGTCAAATACAAAATAACTGCGGTGGTGGTTGTGGGTGTTGGAGGAGACGTGAGTGAGTCGGTATTAAATCAAGTCTGGAGACGCTCAATTTCAACCTGAAAGAGTCTTGACACCATGGAAGTGGTTCCCAGCTATCCTTCAGCCCAATTTTGGCCTGGAGTCTGCTTACGTCATTATCATGTAGGATATGCAGATGACTGACGTGAGTTGTCAGCTGGTTTCAGGAGGATAGGACGGTTTTCTTCTACTTGACCTATAATATGTTTTTTATCAACAGATTTAAACATATATGTCCTGCACAGTTTTTTCTTCATGGTTCTTGAAATGTCATTTTCTGTTTCATCTTTCAATATGTGCTGGGCAAACAGGGAAAATAGGTCACCTTTGTTCACACGATGTTTGAACAGAACTCAAACATCATCGTTTGACCATTCATCCCTCCTGCTTCTTTTCTCGCTATGTATAAAGGCCATCACATGACCACTGCAGCTTTTTCTAAAATTGTTTTGGAAACTCTGAGATTACAGATATCGGTGGTTTTGGGCTACTTCCTGTTTAATTCATGCTCTTCTGGTTTATGCATGTGTTTACATTTTTTTTAAATTGAAGCCAAAAGTGCTTGCAGACACAGCATGTGCTATAAAACCCCAAGCTGTCTTCGATGTGGCTGGCAACCGTGGTTTATGTCATTCTATATGTTCTGCTCCAGAATATTAATGTGTTGGAAGCAAACATTCCGGCACAAGCTGTCCACAATGATTCTAATGCTCTTCTTTCACAGTCTAGGAGAAAATATCTGCAGCTCTTTTATGATATCTGGTTGCAAATACCGCCACGTTGATTCACCTTCTGCTTACCAGAGCCGGGCTCTTAGTTAATTAAAGATCAAAGTGAGTGTCACGGGTTAACCTCCTGCTGGTGGGGCCAAGGGAACTTCTTTTCTGGGATAGTGGACCTCTGGCAGACTCACTGACTTTGTATTTTGTTATCATGCGGGTAACCTGTACTAACAAAACGTCAAAAGATAGCAAAAACAAATGTATACTTGTTCCGCTCTGATGAATGAGGATTATCATAGGTTCTTGCTTTTCTGATAATGTCTAGAAGAAGACATTGACCATGCAGTCAAATGCATTTGCTGCTGACCTAGGTGATGACCTGATACTGCTGAAATATTATTAGAACTCCTAAAAGCACGACTGGTATACTAATGATGTTCATAGACGTAATATCCGAGGTTCATAAATGTCACATTGATGCTTCAGTTTGTATACAAATCTGCATTTAATGCATTATGCTAGCAAACAGCAGCTTGTAGCCAACAGCAACCCCCTTGAGCCAGTCTGCCATCTTTCACTTCCTACCTCCCTGTGAATTGTGTGAATGTTTGGATGTACTGGACAATCTCTTATTGAATTCAAAGTGCTCTAATGGACTCTAATAAGGTCTTATGTTACTCTGGAGTGGGACAGCTGCATCAACAGGCCCCTGCATCCCCCACGTGCAGCCACCATGGGCCCCAGAGCACAACTCGCTGCCCAGGCCCTCTGTGTTAACAGACAGATGAGTGTATGCAGTTAGGTCACCTTACAGAGTGATAGCAAGGAAGCTGAACATATATTTACAATGCAGTAGACAGCTAAAACTGAGAAATGCTGGCATGTGGAAGCCATATATTACTCACAGACAATATCGGTGGCAGGATCAAAAATGAAGGCAGGGACACCCACAGATAAGGAGCAACTTGGCAAATCTGGAGGGAGGAAAATCTGATTCCGGGAATGTCCGCGCGCTATTGACTATGCATGATTTTTATCCAAATGATAATTAAATATTTAAAATTGGTGCAAGTCTACTTTACAGTTCAGCTGTGTTCACTCCGATAACAGCGTAAATGCCCACAAACAAAAGTTAATCTCACAGTTGAATAATCAGGTCATTGCTGAATCGGAAGGAATTTGGGCATAGAATGTGATGAGAGCGCTGTTGGCATTGGATGTATTTGTGAGTTGGTGATTCAAACTGCTCTTTGTTGAATATTTTATGTTTTATTTTTCATCACGGCTGGAGCAGTAATGCGGGATCTTCCATTAACCTCTGGCGTGATGAGAGAGGGGCCAAGAGAGAACATGAGAGCGCTTTTCTGTTTATACAGACACATATGTATGTCTGTTATTAGAAATGGAACACCGTGAGCAATCTGTTATGATCTTATTGTGTGTTCAAGCATTATTTGTGTGTGTGTTCAGTGGCAGTGCGTTTGGATATCTCATCACGTGTAACACCAGCGGACAATGTCGCGGGGACTCAGCATGTGAGCGGTCGTGACTGTAGTCGGCAGATTACTGTATGTTTTGAGAGTAGCCTTTCCGTAGAGAATGTGGGGCCAGATCTAATCTAGCTAAGTCAGTCTTTCATCTGTCATTAGAACAAACTGCAGCAGGTGACTGCAGCGACTCCTGTCTACCATCAGTGTGAAATTCCTGCAACCTTAATTTGATCCTAAAACAGCAAACGGATGTCTGTAAGGAGAGTATGGATGTGTGTGTGTATAAATGTGCGTGTGTCCCTGTATGTGCATTTTGCACATGCAAGCAGCTGTCCGGTTGCATGTTGATGCGAGGCTAGAGTTTACGTTCTCACTTGATGTGTTGAGATACACAATACCTTAACCAGACTGCCAAACAGCGACTCAACTACTATAAATAATAATAACAATAATAATCATCATCATAATCACAATAATAAAAATGATAATAATAATAATAATAATAATAATAATAATAATTGCTCTAGTTTTTCTCAAACATGTTTCTATAATGATATTAAAAATAAATAATAATAATGATAATTAATGAATGGATAACTGCTCTAGTTTTTCTCACACTTCTAGCCAAACTTTTAAGATGGCTTCAATAAAATCACATTTATTAGTTCTCTTTTACTCCCCTAGAAAGTCTGGCTTTGTTTGTGTTGAGCGTTATATAACTCGTCTCTTGAGAACGTGTCATCTCTACTCACACATGAGCGTACATCTGTATTGTATACATCTCTGTGCTGTATTTCTATCTTCCAAGAGTAAACTGAGCAATTTTTCTCCACTCCAGCAGCATTCAGCTAGAAATGATACTTTTAGTCCAGATAATGTCTTATACGGTTTGCTGACCAGATTCGAGCCACATTGCTTTTTGTGGTTGGAGTAATTTAATACTGCTCAGAGACATCCAGCAGAATGCACGCATATTTTCAACACAGCTATTCGTATCAAATCATCAAGTTGCAATGTCCGGTACTTATATGGACTTTTATTTTCTTGTTTTGGTAAATGAAGTGCTATAGTGTATGTGGCTGTGTTCGAGGCTAGTGTTCTATTGCGTCCGTCCTCTCCTCCCTTGTCACTTTAGTTTAGCGTGAAGGCTTTCTCTGCTGCAGCCTTTTGGCTGGGTGCTCGCTGGAATGTAGCCATTTCGGAGCTAAGAAAGAAAAAAAAAAAAAAGAAGAGGCGAGAAGAAAGGACACGGTTTGGATTGAGTGCTCCAGTTGGAGAGATGGTCTTATTAACATGCATAATAGTTAAAAAACAAAAAATATATATATATAGTATATATATTTTGTCTTTGAGAAGTTGCTAAGAGATTGTTGGTTGTTTTTTAATAAACCGATACAAAACAAAGAATGGCAATATAAATTCTTATTCGCACATGACTTTGACGTTTTGGGACTCCTTCATAGCCTTGATGTATACACAAAGCTAATTAAAAATCATGGTGAGGGGGCTGCAGTAATCATACCACTCCACTACACAGCAGCCTGGAGGAAAATCTGACTGGGGAGGGGGGGGGCAACAAAAAGAAGGGAGTGTGGAAAAAGTGAAAAGAGAGAGGCAAGAGGATGAGCGTGTAGTTAATTAGAGACCCCATTAATTCAAAGACTGGAATTGACAAAGCAAGGCAACTCAGCAATAATTCTGACCGCTGGAGCATGTACTGATCCCTCTGCATGTGTGCGTGTGCGTGCCTGGGTGTTTGTGTGTGGTAGAGAGAGAGTGGGCCAGAAAGTTAAAATAAAACACACTCATGTGCTTATCCTTTGCAAAGATACACAGTGCATGGTTACAAATGTGCTTATACTAATATGTGTATGCACACGTACAGTGTACCCCGTTCTACTAAATCTAAACAGAGCAAAGACAATATGCGCTTGTGAGTGATGTTGTATGCGCTTTGCATGTGTTCCTGCTCTACGTGTGTGACAGTAGCAGCTGTTTGTAGGTTTATACTGTAATTACTCCAATATCGATGCTAACTTGTTAGCCTGTTTCTGGCATTTCTTATGATCCTTTATGTTAACATTAAGCTGAGGAGATGGAGTCAATGAAATTGGGGAGTCTGGTTTGTGTTTTATAATATTGAGTCTCTTTTATTCGGTCAGTTTTAAAGCATATTTGGGAGCTAAGGAATTCTTTAAAAGTGTGTCGTAGTGGGTTTATGTGAGTCTTATTAAATTTCAATGTCTTTATAGCATGTGATATGGTAAAGTAAAAACTGTTCAAATGTTTTGAATAGATTAATACTAATAAAAATTGCTCTCAATGTTCTATTTTTTTTAAAAGTGAAGACAATTTGTAATTTTAGTATTGACACATTAAGTCGATGCATAATTGGTCTTCGCGGGCCACATACAATGATACGGCGGGCCGCATCTGGCCCCCGGGCCTTGAGTTTGACACGGATGATCTCGATAGAGCCTATCGTGGATTTTCACCTATTAGGGTACAGGTGAGTTGGGAATGTGTCCCCTGGAAAAAAGAGGGGTTCTAAAATACCAATGAACTGGACTTGTGTGTTTTGTGTTTGTAGGGGGTAAATGAGCAGACCCAAGCCAAAGATGCAAAAGAGGGGGGGGGGGGGGGGGGGGGGTCATTTGTGGCATCATAGCCTGTTGCGCTTGTCTTTATGGGCCCTCCACTGCAAGCTGGGGATCGCGGGTAAGCCTGTCACCCTGGGGCCCTCGTAATGTTGGGACTTCAAAGCTGCTGGTAACCACAGGCTCAGGAATTCAACTTAACACACAGAAACAAACACACCCGAATGGACACATGTATACGCACACACACACGCACACAATACATTCATTGAAAGGATGGATAGCTAGGGTGTTTATTTGTTGAAGAAGCCTGGCCAGTTGACAGCACCACTTCCCAGTGGTCAGTCTTTGTGTGCGAGCGTGTGCGCTTACAGATTCGATGCGTGTGGTTTTGTGTCTTTCCACAGTAAAAGAAAGATACAAATGCAGGGCAACATTTTGTTTAGAAATGTTTGCATGCAAAGGATATTTTTGCAATTGATGGGTGTGGGATTTTTCCTAACGTGGATTTTAGTGTGTGTGTGTTTGTGAATATAAGTCATGTGTGGGTGGGTGGTCTTACCGTGACCGCAGGATGGACATTGTGGGAAATGTTGTGTTTACTGACACTGTGGATGTTTGGAAACACACGTGACATAACAGGGAAGTCAATCCATCACTGCTTGATAGGTGAACTGAATAACATGTCACACATTAAGAATATAGAAAAGGCTTATATTACGTGTGAAGCATGCTTGTCCCTCAGACTCATCTGAGTGCCTCATTTGTCAAGTGTCTTACATATGTAAACAGCTCCCATAGGCATATGTGGCAGCATTTTCACATTGTTTTCAGGAGCATCTTGTCACTGCACAGCTGCAATTTTGTGAAGGAAGCTTCCAGCCACATCAATGCCTGTCGCGCAGCAGCCGTCTAATCTCAGGCGCACTGCTTTGTCACAGATGCAAGCGTGACAAGAATTTCCACAAAACTGTTCAATGACAGTGAAGCAACATCTGTTTTCACTGGAAATAATTGCTATGGTTCAGCTCCGTCTCTTTCTCTTTTTCCCGTATTAAATAGTGCGGCTCTGTACTCATCTCCCCAGACTAAAATTTTGTGCTAGATGATTCGCACAGTTTTCATACATTGCTTGATGATGTCACACTTTGTAACACACACGCTTGCTTTATTATCACAGCATGTTACTTGCCTGGCCCAAGTAGATTTTTATTTTGGGATGGTCTGGTCTGGCTTTATGCATTTTTTCTTTTTTGTTCAGTTCATTGAATACTCGAAATTGCCCTTAGGACATTTTTACTCGCTGATGGGACTGACTAATATTGTCATGGTTATATTTATCATGGCATAGATATTAGGCTATTTTATTTAATTAGTATTTTGTTACAAAGCTTAAACAGAACGTGGAAATAGGCGAGCTGCTGATAAATGCAAAATGTGAAAAAATATTTTAATGAACAGTAAATGAGCAAATTGGTGTTTAGTTACACTTTTACTTCTTCGGCGTTTGCTGCTGTTCCCGCTAAGTCAACTTTGCTCTGATTATTTGTGTCTCTCATCTTCATTAATTTGTGTAAGCAGAATATCCTGAGGGAAATCTGTGTTACATGCTGTAGGTGTATGCATTTAATTGAGTCCCATACAAGAGTCTTGCTTTTATCAAGATGACACTCAGTTTAATTTACTCCCAGGAGGGACTGTCCATGCGTACCTAATATTATGACCCATGACAAAGACATTCTCTATAAGGCTGGAAATTTTCTCCTCAGTAGACATAACAGGGCTCAATTTAACATCAATACGACTTTTTAACAATTTTATCTTACTTGTGCTTTTCTTTGTGTCAGCACAGTCTTCAATTAAAGTCTAAAATGATCGTTTTGATCTTTCAAGATGCTGATCTTTCTTTTTGCTTCCTCTCAATGATCATTATGTGAGATTAACGTCACGTAACATCCAAAAGATTAAAGATTGACCTAATAAATGAGCCTGTGCAATTTCAGGAATCTCACTGGCCGATCAAATTCAAGTCTCAGCTCCATATACTGTATTGCTTCAGCACTATTATGCCTAAACTGCACGACTTTTTTCATTTTTGAAAAGATAATGGGGGCTAGCAAAATGTTCCACCACTTATGTCTGTGATAGAGCCAGGAAAAGCGAGAGAGAAAGAGAGAGAGAGAGAGAGAGAAATAAATGCACAATTTAAGTGGAAGAGACACATCTGTCAATATACTGCATACAAGTGATTAGTAAAGTAGCGGTGGTGAGGACAAGAAGACGATGTGCTTACCACTGCATAAAGGCATCCTCAACACTTTCATACGCAGACGCTCACACACATCCTGTGGTTGTGTGGAATCTGGGGGCTGTAACAAATTAGGGTTGTTCTGCATATTGCCGTTCCAATTTATGATATTTGGGGCTTATTGATTGAAAACAGAACAGTGATTCAGAAATCTGATCCTAACTGCGTCTAAGGTTTTTTTGTTTTGAATTTAATTTTAGTTATAGCAGCATCTCGTGGGGCACGGTTACTTACAGACAACTTCTACCTGAATAAGTTTGAAACCAGAAATTAGTAAAAACAATATAGTTCAAATATTTTTAAAAGATCAATCGTAACAAAAATTGCTAGCAGTATCTGTATTTTTTAAAAGTGAAGACAATCTGTAACTTTAGTATTGACAGTTGATGCACAATTGGTCTTTGGGGGCCACATAAAATGATGCGGCGAGCCATATCTGGCCCCCGGGCCTTGGCTTTGACACCTATTGTGTAAATAATCCATCTGCTCAGTTTTTATCCATCCACGAGCCTGCTACCGCAGTTGACAGAGATAACGCAAAAGCTCACCGCACACTCATTTATCGCCTGCTCCACACTTCCCTGTCCACTTGCAAAAGGCAGAACGGTGACATTTCCCCTCAGCCGTAGCGCTTGACTTGGAAATGGTGTCAGATGGAATGACGTGCCCTCTAGTGTGTGAGTGCTTACGTGCACAAGTGTGGCAGTGGGTCATTTGCGTGCGAGCTACATAGCGCTCTGTATGCATATAAGTGCATGTGAGTTGGTGTGCGCTGATTAAAAGCCGTCAGGCCTCAGCGATCGGGCCTTTTAACTGCCCTGCACTCTGAATGCCAAACACAACTGAGCATGCTCAGTGCAGTCAAGCATGGCGACTGCAACACGGACGACCTTAAAGGCCTGCAGCTGTGTGGATGTTTGGGTGTGCTTCTTTCCTCATCTCTGGCTTGGCCTTTTAGCCTCTCCTTTGACCATGCGCTACATTCTCAAGCAGCCATGTTTAAATTTACATTCAACTCATTGTCTCTGCAAATGAATTGCGTATGCATGGAAAAAAATTTTCACCTACAAACATCGTTCTGTATCTTCTAAATTGTTCTTCCTGGAGGGATATTAATGCGTTACTTAAAGCAGGACAAAAGATCTAACCTTTAAAGGTTCCGGGACACAGTGCAGATGAGCAATGACCTTTCTTTGAAATTACACACACTCATGCACATATTTTTCCTCCCTCATACGCACGCACAAAGCTGCATGGGAGCAGTCTGGAGAAGAAAAAAAAGTATCAGACAGCAGTGTCCAAGAAAATTACTTGAGTCATCATCCACAGATTTCCCACCTCCAATTTATTTCCCCTCATCTCCACCTGTTCAGATACATGGCAGCAGGTATTTGTCATGGTGAAGGTGGCACGACCTACGCCTGCGATACACGCCATCAGGTTTTCCATTCCTTCCACTCGACTAGTCTTTTTCCGTTAAATGTCCAATTTCATCACGGGGAGGCCATACCAAAGTGTTCGAACAGGATTTAGCAAGACCGTCTTTGATTAAGAAATGAAAGAACACCATGATGACTCTCCTCACATACCTTACGTTAGAATTTTTTTTTTCTACCTTTTATAGTCAATACTAGGAATTCCGGCATTTTATCACTTGTGCTGTTTTTTTGTAGCTTTAAAGGTTGCCAGTAAATTCCTGTTTTTGGATTAAAGCATTTACTAAAACAATGATCAGCATGAATTCCAGGTCTCTGATGTCACTGATGTGTGTTATTGATGAGATCCCTAGTCTAATGAGTTTTGGACAATTAATCCATTGATTTACATGTAAATGGATCCTGAAAGGTTACTATGACTGCCATCTGCATGTACTTACCATGCTAATGTCTTGCGTAGTGACACACACACATACACACACGCAAGTGATTTGGAGGTTGATAGACGAGGTGCATGTGAGATGAAGGGAGACATGGCCGCTCGCTGCCTCGTAAATTACACTGCATCCAATTATCGGCAAAATAAGGTGTTAATTACGATGCCCACCTACTAACTGAGGCTGTACACATCTTTTGATTATTTGATGATCATCTTGCATCATGACCGTCAATCATACTTGCATTGTACCATAGCCTTAAAAAAAAAAAAACTCTAAAGGAGCCAGTTGGTTTTATTCCTTCTGGGCAACAGAACTTGGACTCTGTAAACTTTTTTTTCACACTTGGAAAATCCACCATTACACAACTCTACTATTGGTCTGTTAAATTACTGGGGTTCAGTGTTAATTACTAACATGCTTTAGTTTTTTTTCTTGGTTAAATTGTCCCCAGGTGGGGGGAAGAAAAAGGCTTCATCACACTTTTGTGTGAGTCAGCTAATACTTTGTGGTTGTTTGTGTGTGTGTGTTTTTTAGAAGACATACATTTGTTGTGAAGTACGTGAGTTTCTCATGGTCGTGAATGATACTTATTTTTTTTAATCAATGTATTATAAGCCTAAACATTACAATGTCTTTCCATCTTTGTTTTGTTTTGTACGTGTGCTACAACATTCAACTTGTAATATTGCCAAAAGTTCCGTTAAGCGAGATGTGCCACTTTATAATAATGCCATCAATCATGGCCTCCGTCTGTTCATTCCCATCCATTTCCGTGGCCTGGTTAATTTGTCTTACCATTTATGAGCCTAAGAAAACAGTGATGGAAAAAAAAAAAAGACGACACAGCAGACGCTTGCAGCGGGAATGATGAAGTCTGTGAAGTTCCATACAGCACAGCACATTGCTTTGAATTAGTTGCACTCGATTCTTAACATCTGGTTAACATTGGAATATGTTTACATATATGCAGTATGTTCCTGGACATATCACAGCTTGTCTGTTCAGTAATTAAGATCATAGGGGAAATTAAGCCAAGTCATGCTTACTGGTAATTGGGAATGAAGGAAACTAAATCTGCTCAAATACAGACTGATTCAAACTTGTATTCACACAGAAGGAGGAAAAATCTTCGCCTAAAATCTTATTAACTAGAAACAATGACGAGATATATTCCACAAGTGCTGCAAATTGCCAATATAATATTTTTTACAAAAAAGATCGGGTTAAATTTTGGGGCGGAAAATCACGGTTTGGCTTGAACTGTTTGTTATGGTGGTTTCTAACATACACTTTCAACTTGGAAAAGTGAAAACTTGTGGTTCCACACAGGAAATATTACTAAATGTCTCTCACTGCACTTTTTAAAAGCAACCACTTAGGTATTTATATGATCTGATGATATGATTACATGCAAATCAATAAGACTGAACATTTCCTAGTTACAAAAGAAATAAAACAAGAAATACACATGGGTCATCATGATCTGAGCCACTGTATTTCAGTCCCAGTAATCTGCCTGTTGGTAGGAAAATGCAATATGATGCAAAACACAAGCGCTGACAGAAAATTACATTGTGGTCGCCTTTGCTCTCAGGGTGCTAAGAGTGATTGTGGCTTTACTCAGAAAAATGTAAAAGTGCGTAACAGCCACAAGCATTTTGCTTTCATCTTGATTTAAGTTCTCGTACTACATTGGCCTACTAGTGCTGTGTTTCGTATTACATCAGACTCTCTGGCGTAAAGGTGTTCATTAGGTGTACGTCTAGATCAGGGATGGGCAGCCCGCAGGCTAATCCAAGTGGCCCCTTAATTAATGCCTCCTTGTGTGGCTTGAAACGGAGGCTGCGTACAACTGCACTGCTACTGTTTGCGCAGCTTGAGACGATCCTTTTTGCAGGTGAAGCAAAATGGCATATGGATTTTTACTGACCATAATCATTGGCTAGTTTTAGTTTCAAAATATCTAATTCATTCGTGGGGGTTATGATTGCTTGAGTCCAAATAATATTATATTGGCAGAATGTGACTTGAATGTGACTCTGGTGTCACTTTTGTTTTTGTTGAATATATTGGCGGGATATACTCCACCGAGATGATACGAGAGGTTAGCAGCGCTCACTGGAAATGTGGCTAAAGATCATAAAGTTGAGCATCTTGTCTGTTTGCCAACATGATGTATTTGTCTGCAATCACAACTCCGGATGCCAGATTTGTTTTTAATGACAGACTGTTCTGGGTGGAGGTTATCACCCTTCCACAAAGCGCAATACCATGTGTGCGCCCAGCGGGGGGACATTCCTACTAGCCCCATGATTTCCTCTGGTCATTCATGCGGTCTTCATCCCCACTGTAAGGGTATTGTCTTGGGGCTCTAGTCGCCCTGACAGGCCCCCCCGCACGTCAGTCTTTGGCCACCCTGACAGCACTGCCCTTCGACTTGATGTCAGCCACGATGACACTGAAACGCGTGATGGGACAGTGAGGGCTGACAAAGATGAGCCCTTTGTTGGGGATAATCCTGTGACTTGGTTAAAAAAAAAAGACAACATGGCTGATTTTGTTTTTAATGTACTACATTTGGGTTCACAATATTTTGTTTTAAAGTAACAAACAGCAACATATTGTTTCTTCTTGTTATTCCTACTTGCTTTCAAAAATAACCTCCAAATGTTTTGTAATATCTACAAGCACAGACAGTATTTTTCCACACGCTAGGCTTTGAGAATGTTTTAGCAATATACATCTAAGGCTTCCGTGACATGTCAATAGTGAAGAGACTGTCACACGGCAAACCAAAAAAAAAAAAAAAATCCACTGGCTAAACTTAATTAGAGCTCTACTTTTCTTCCCTTTTTGGTCATTGATAATAAAAAAAAAAAAAACATGAGAATGCTGTGTGAACCATGCAAGGGAACACAATGCTTTCTACTAAATCCATCAGCGACACCAACAAAATGGATGTTTGCAATGAAAGCCAAAAACAGGACAGAAGGCATCTGCCTCTACTTATGAACCCCACAAAGGGCATTCAGCTTTTCTTTCTTGGACCTTCACTCTTTCCTTTCTTCGCTCTTCCTGCATTCTGCAAGTGTAAAAGGCGGCTGTTTGTCATCATTTAAGGAAGAAGCTGATTAAAGTGATTAAGCCCTGCCCATCTATCACTCCCACTTTTCAGCCTGTCACAGGACCTGAATTAAGGAGGAAACTATTGTATTTATGTTTACGTGTGTGTCCAATACACAGAGAATGACTGTTCAGCCAGCTATGTAGCTAAAAACGGCACTATTACTCTAATTGAACGCCATTTTTAAAGCCACATAAACTAAAGCTGTATAACATTAACGTATTAACTCAAGGGTATTGGAATTATCCAAATGGGCTGTAGCGGCTCATTGTCCAAAGACATTCCAACACTTTGCAAATCAAATGATTGATGTTCACATTCGGCCCCTGAAATCTTTTTTTTTTTCCTTTGCCTAGCTTTTCAAAGTCCTTTATTAGACAAGGAACCATATTTGTTCTATTTTCTTGTCAAAGAAAGTAACACAAATTTCCAATGGCGCTGTTCTTCCCGCTCCGAAACAGCATTTAAACAATCACGAGATACTAAAACACATGACTGAATTTCATTGCAGGTTTTACACTGTGTTGAGTTACATCTCACTAACTAGGGTGTGCAGAGGAAACTGTGTATGACAGACTGGCCACTGTCTGATTTCAATTACCAAGCCCAAACCAGCGTCATATCGTGAGTCAGCCTTGGCTTTTGCAACCCAAAAACAGAGAAGTGGTTTGGGCTTGTGTCAAAGCATGCGTAAGTTGTGTATGATTATGGTTTAGTACCAAACAGTATCACCCAAACATGTCCTTAGAGAGATCATAGCAGTACAAGATCTGGTAAAAATGTTTAGGCATGAGAAATTCACTTGGGACTCTGTCGACCCGCTACTGGTTACACTGCAGGGTGCTGTAGTGGAGAAATCTTTCTGCTGAACGTGCTCTTCTTGGAGTATCTCAGCCACAAACCACACGCTGCACCACATCCCTAGGACATAGACTTACAGAGATAAAAGTTAGGAAATTAACAACGGTGCAAATGTAATTCATGAATGTGATTAACTCAGTTTATCACAAATGGGTTGCCGCCTAAAGTGAAAGTGGGCGGCATGTGATGCGGAAATGTTGTCAATGAGAAGAATCATCTTAAGCGTTTTTCTTGATATTGTCTAGGATGAAAAGAGGTCATGTGATCTGCAAAGTATGTCGCAACCATCCTTCCATCCAGTCAAATAATTCTTTCGAGAGGCTGCAATCGCAAATGACATTGCGCAAGAGGCTCTGGACAGATCACTGGTAATTCACGTGGCTGTCATGTACAGATAGACAATCAATTCACACTCACCGTCATACCTACAAGGAATTTTAAGTAACTGTCGCCCGATCTTCTCCTAATGTGTTTTGTTTTACAAGAGGAAACAAGAGCACCTGGAGGAAACTCATGCCAGCACAGGGAAAAGCCACAAAGAGAGGCACTGGCAATATTTTATGGCGAGCTTTCTTTCATCTGTATATTATGCTCGGGAGTGTCCATCATGTTGGAAAAGTCTTTGGTTCTTAATTGGACCTTGGAGAATTGTCTCCCTGAGCGCTTATGAATCACCACCGAATTCTTTGACAGTGTGATTTGTGTTTGTGTGCCATCCAAGTTTCGTCCATGGATAGCGTTTGGAGAAGACGCTTTCAAATATCTGCCATTTTCTCGTCCATCAGCATTGGCAGGCTTGCGTGCCTGCGTTTGCACGTGCGATTGATTTACTCGTGGCAGGTGTGCATTTTTGCAAGCGTACGCCCAAAAACAACTCAAAGTCGGCGTGAAACTCAAATTTGTTCTGTGATATAAAACAGCCCAATGACAGACTTTTATGATTTTCATCAACTTTGGTATGTGCGTGTGTGTCGATGATGATGTCTGAAATGTGTTGCGTGAAGTGTAACGAAAAGTACAGGTGATGAGCCACAGGAGTGTTCTGGTAGGGATAAGGCGAGAATCTTGATGTGTGCTCGGATTGTGCTAAGATGTCACTCACCTGCTATGGTCTGTCACTCGCACGCTGTCGGAGTGTATCACATACACAATATTTTGTCCCAAGTATCACATTGCAATGATTGTAAGCAAGAAAACTGCCATCAAATTGTCACTGGAGGAAATTACTCCATAGGCAACCAACATGTGATTTGTTTTCAGATCAAAACAAAAAAAAAATAACACAATAATTATAATATAATATAATTTGGTAATTTATACCTATGATGTTTCAGAAAAAAAAATCCACATCGAGTTTTGAGAAAATTAAAGCATTTTAAGTGTGCTTTATAGTCAGAAAAATATGGTATTCTTTTATGAACAGAGAGAAAATAAAGGCAGATTTGGAATAAACAAAATCAACTAGCAAAGTTTACTTGCATCTCAGGTTCCAAAAAATTAATAAAAAATATGTTGACCGGTGTTGAGAAAGATGTTCTCTCGTCGCCACTTTAGTTTTGTCCTTTCCAATACTCTTTCAGTCTTTAAAGCATTGCCATGAAATGGACGAATTCAATTTCAATCAATGGAGAGCTATTCATAACATTGGTATTTGAAGATAGTTTATTGATGGGCCGTCTCTAGGCAAAAACGCATTCGCCATGCCATGGCAAAGACGAAGTCCACATGTGCTGAGAAAACACACATTCAAGGGCAATGTGTTAGTCACTGTCTTTTTGTCTCTCTCTCTCTCACCCTCTTTCTCTCTCTCTTTCTCTCTCTCTCTCTCTCTTACACACATGCACACACGAGTGTCTAAGACCCACTCGGATAGCGAGTTGCTGATTTATAGAAAGGTTTATCCTTCTCTCCGTGACCCAGTAACCGCTGCCCCTGGGTTTCTCTCGTGCACCAACACATGGCGGTACACCCCGTGGTGAGGTGTGTCAGTTGAAGAATGATTTAGCGTCGCTCTGCCCCAACCAGCTGACACACCTGCCTCGACGCATTCCAACCGGACACACACGAGCACACATTGATTTTTATGGATACCCGGGACTTCACTTTGAAAGTGTGACAATGCTACAAGCTTAGGATAAATCAAACGGCCACACTACATGTAAAGTGTAGCATGTCTGCTTTGTTTCCATAGCTTACTTGTCATTAAAATTCCTGTGTACAGTACATTCGTGGCACCAAGAGCAACTGAGGAAGTCCGTAGACAAGAAATACATTGTATTCTTTTTTTTTTTTCATAAATAAAAAACAGGCAAGCCATATGCATTGATGTTAGAAAATGTTCTTCCTGCATTTAGTCTATTGTAAGCCTTGTAAAGCATCTGCAATCAATGTAACTATGTTGAGGAGACAAACAACATCAAATGGGGGAAACAAAACCTGGATAAAATTAATATGGAGGGATTTTTTGTTGTTATTTCCCCAATAACAGATGCAAACCAGATGGTGAAATATCAGACCAGTCAGTTATGTTGTGGCTTTTAAAACATAAAACCATTCAACCAACAGTACATTAAGGACAAGGGGAGCTTAAGAAAAAAAGTTTTTTAACCTTTTCAACTATAATATACGTGCACGAGTGAAAGCCATTAAAGATCTGTCTTGTAGCTAGCTCCGTTCAGTTTTTTCTCATTTTTTTTAATATCATTAAATGGTCATAGTGGTGTCTACAAAAGTGAGACCTATTAAGGAATGTCTCTATGCCGACCGTATGACCGTGTGTGTGCACTGTGGTGACTAACAGCTCAGTGTCTTTCATCGGTCCTGCCATCCACTCTTAAAACCAGTTTGGTGCCGAGTACCACTGTGGGGAATACCGTCATGCTGTCTGAAGTACGATGAGCCGAGGCTCTCTTTAGCATATGGCATTGGCCTCTTACTGAGGAGTGTGTGTCGACGCCTGTCAGTGTGTCTTCGCACATACGTGTAAGTGTGTGTGTGTCCTTCAATCGTCCTCAGGTGCTCCAGAAGGGAAAGTGGTATTCCCTGTTGGAATTTTCTGAAGTTGTGTAGGTAGAGGAGCTTCTCCCTCACTGGGACTCAATGTCAGAAGCCAGATGGACCTCTATTTATATGAAGTATGATAATGATGGGGTGGGGGTTAACTCTAAAAAATGTAGACACAGTTGGAAATTTAAATTGTAATATGGTTGCTATTGGAGAGTATCGTGACCCTCGGTACAATAGGACGTGTCACTCTGAATCACCGAGATGACGGCAGCCGCTATGTTTGCTCGAGTTCGGTGTACGAGGACGGTTCAAAGCAGCACAATAGTTGCGTAAAAAATGAACAAAGGCGATGTTTGGTTTGGAGATGTCCGTTTCCAGGGACCGGATCGTGGAATGCGCAAGTGTGTGTATGGGCAAGTGTGAGGCCGTTAAAGGGTCAGCCTCACACGACACAGTTCACACATACCCACGCTGATACACAACGCATGTTTTTTTGGGGTGTGGGTTTACAAGAGTTGACTTGCTGCTGTGTGCCGGTTGTCCTGGATTTCCTCACTGACCCGGTTAATCTCTGGAGTGTGGACTGAGTATGAAACGGTTATTGCGTCCTTGATGGATACAGTGGGGAGTTGATCCATGCCTTGCTATGTGTGTGGTTTATAGGACTTGCTCCCTTGTTTTGGCCCACTTTATTGTCCTTCAAACAAAAGTAGCTTTACTCGAGCACACACAATTTAGAAGATTTAATACAGGAGCGTTCCTGTTTTTGGGGGGAACTAAGGTATCAAGAGAAAACCTTACAAAGAACGTTAAAAGTCGATATTTGAAGCCACAGTTTTTGACTGTGTAACTGGACTTCTTGTCACATCCATCACCATACTATTGAACATTTGTGATATTTTTTGCAAAAATGCTTTCACATCACAGTGGCTGTAGGGAAGCTAAGAAGTGGTGCCCTTTTGCTTTTTTCCATTTTATAGACTAAATGATAAATGAGCCGAAGGTGGTACACAAATAGGAAATCAATGGCTGAGTTGTCGCATTGCTCCGCTGCTATTTGTCACCAGACACCACTCTGAAATTTCAATCACGATTATCAAGACATCAATGATGACTTGGAAGCCAGCTAGCGACTATTTAGGGCATTGGGTCAAGGGTAAACGACTTTTTCTACACCTCTTTGACACCAATCAATGTAAAAAAGGAAAAGATAATAATTTTATATAATAATAATAATAATTTTATATATATATATGTATATATATATTATATAAATATACATACACACACACAAACACACACACACGCACACACACGAAGCTAGTGTTTTTTGCAATAGTGGACTTCAACGGACCACCACCCAAAGGCCATGTTAATTATTGATGATAGTGACCCATGACCTAGGCTATTGATTGAGCAAATTGCAACCTTATTTATTCATACAAGCGACATATCACATGGCAGCTGCCATTGGACGTGTGCACTTGTGTGTCTGTGATGCCCCTCACGAGTGAATGATGGGATTGTGTTTCAGGCGACATTTTGTCCAGAGCGAAGAGGTACTGTGATATACCCTCGTGAGGGTGCTGGTTCCATCGGTTTCACTGTGAAAACACTCTGCCATTGATTTGATGATTCATCTGTTGTCGTGTGTAGTATTTTATACACAGCAGACATTCAAGACGCGTACAATAAAATGTTGTTAAACTCTGCGGACTTCACAGTTGGTGCATACCGTTTTGAATGAGTTGTGTCATCTGAAGAGGTGCTGGGTTTCTGTCTAACTGCACATATGTTATCGTTCTCTGTGCACGCCCCAGCACACACTGCTGGTGAATGTCAGTGGAGCACATGTTGGTTCTATCCTCAATGAGGAGTTAGTTCCTTTGAGTGAAATCTGATTTTACCATCGCCTTGTTTCAGAATCCACCCCCACTTTCTTTCCTGGCAGAGCCACTAAAAAACAGGACTTTTATTATCTGAGGCCAGCTGTTAGGAAAATATTTCTACAGTTGTGGTTAAGAAAACACAACAAATCAGCGGTGTCATATGAAAACTTCATAAGTGAATGCGGGGATATTAATTATCACCTTGAAGAAATGTTATGAGAGTCTCACTGTGCTATTTAGTTCTCATGGTGATCATTCAAGTCTACTCTTACGATAAAGCGTTTTGGATGAAGAAGGTTGACAGTCCTGATTTTCTTTCAACTAAATCTCAATTACAGTAACAGTATTTACCTTAATAATCCACAGTCCGGAACATAACAAGCTGCTCTGTATTTAATTTACTGAATATCATTTTATGATTATAAATTCTGAATAGTCATTTCTAATTCAATGCTGGAATTATGTAAAGCGATGATTCCGAGTCAGTTCAATTAAACAGGCCCAGATTTCACACTAAGTCAGTTTTTTGGGAAATTGATACAAAATCATCATTATTACTGTATTTTTATTTGTTGGGTGTAAAATAGGTGCCTTGGCTCACCACAGGTTGGGGAATACTTGTATAATGGTTTTGACGGCTTCAGGAGACTGTATGAGGACTACAATGTGGTTCTAATCCCCACTGATAGCATTAAAGTCCACGTTTGTATGTCCTGATCCAATTGGACTCAAGCCAAGTTCAAATGCCCACCAAATGTAATAACATAATCTTCCCTTGATATCGAGAGGTTAAGTGTTTGGAGAGTAGGTGCTCCGTCAAAGGTCAATTTATTGATAAGTGGATCAGATAAAGGTTCGGTTTGGCACTGCGGTGATGTAACGGTAATTCATTTTACCTGTTGTCTAGATTTCCGGTTTGTATTCCGTGCAGGTTTTTGCTGACCTGGCGATTATTCTGTTGCTTCGTTTGTGTCAATGGTTGGGGGAGTTCTGCCTGTCAAGTTGAATTTCCTGGTGTATCATCCTGGAGGGAATGAGGGGGGGGATCTCTTTTCTGGGTGTGTCAGCAAGAATTGTGGTTGTCATTCTAGTAGTAGGATCATATTTGGTCATTTAAACCTGCATTCAACACGCACACCTTACACATACGCACACACGGAGCAGATTGGACGTAGTGGAGTATTTACTGCAGCGCTGGGACCTTGGCGTGGCAATGTCAGTGATGGATAAGGCAGTAGTGCTATGGGCAGTGTCACTGGCTTTTGCAGGAGGATGTTATTCTGCTGAGCTGACATATTCTTCTACCTTTCCTGAGGTGGCTCTAACTGTTGTATGTTCATATATGTGCATGTGTGCGTTTTAGAAAACACCTACTGATGCTATTGTACGCTTTCTGTTTGTCACTAATATCCCTCTATCTCTTTGTTTTGTCCCCAGTGTGCAGGTCTGGATTTTACAAGTCCACACTGGGAAACACGGAGTGTTCCAAATGTCCGCCTCATAGTTACGCTCATCATGAAGGCTCGTTGCATTGTGGATGTGAGAAGAACTATTTCCGTGCTGAGGGAGACCCAGACTTCATGGCCTGTACACGTAAGTAGGGTTGTTTGGAGGTTGTGATCATCTTGTTATCAATCTCCCAAAGTCTCACTGGAGAAAAACTATGACATGGGTGGGAGGATTTTTCGGTTAGCAGCAAAACACAGCTTCATCCAGCCTTGAGGAGTTGATAATTCCACATTAGTTTGACTGTCATTGCGCTTTAGTGTTCCATGATGCTCTAGTCTAAACGATTCCAGATGTTTCTCAATGTGTTTTTTTTCGAGATCAAATAGTAAAATGAAGGTAATTGTGGTGTAATTTGGGGAAACAAAACATTAGACAAAACTATCAGCATTTATGCACAGATTTGAGAACATCAGGTAAGGCTGCTGGGTAGATAGTGTCTGAACACATTGAATGTGACTTGGCATGTTAACTTCAAATTGCTACCCGATGTGCAGTCTCCAGATTGTATTGACAGCTTCTGCCTGTGTTAAAATTAGATACATATTTTTCCCCAATTTTGGGGGAATTTCGCTTTAATTTATGTTGCCAATGTGTAATTTTTTTTTTTCTGTCAAAATCTATTGAGAACACCCTTGGAAAATATTAATCTATAATGAAAAAAGAAATCCAAGTTGATTGATTAAAAGCTGTTGAGAGAAAACCACATCAAAGAAACTTCTAAGCCCGTGGTAATTAATTCACAGATCATCCAAGTTCCAAATGTTTGTTAGTCTGATTCACCCTTTCTCCTCTCAACATGATTCTATTTGTCCTCCTCTGATGCAAATTGATTGCAGATTCATCTTACAAGCTTTCCAAAAGCCGTTCCCCATGAAACTATAAATCAGCCCATTCCCTCATGTCTGATTACGTATTAATTTATTACCAAACGACTAAGAGAGAAAAGTCATTGATCATGTTTTACCAGTTGCTAGAGAACAGTAGAAAATGCAAATTGACGCCCTCGGTAATGGACAGAATTCTAATTAGTGGAACTGTCATGACTGTTATTACCCAAACGCCATCTGGTCAGCTGGCCAGATTTGCTATCTTTTGGGGCAGACAAAGGCTGTAACATTAATTATTCAAAGAGGTGAGGGTGAGGATATTTAGAGTTGCCCTTTACATTAATTGTACATTTTTCCAATGATAAAAATTAGTTGCCCACAAGTAAAATGGTGGAATAAGAAACCAAAAGCTGAATCGAACCCAAAGATAATATGCCTGTTAAAAATTCATAAATTTGGCTCTAATAGAAAATTACAAAATAATAATTATTTTATACAAAACAGCACTACACAAAGACCACCGTCTACTTTTACAGCAGGAATAAAGATTACAGATGATGACCTTTTCTGTTGTTGCCAACACAAACTGTAAAAATCCTGGCCTTGTAAAAGTGGAATTCAAAACTGCTGAGCTGATGTATTGGCTTACATCGCACTCATAAAATGGCGGTGAGTGGATTTGCCATTTGCCATTAAATGTCATTTTCTTTGTACAGCTCTCCTTTTTTCCCCATTATCTCGTGACTTTCCTTCTGCTTTTGCTTCCTTTTCTCATCCCGTGTATCCGCTGACCTCTTGGTTTTCTGCCCTCCACCTCATGTCCTCTTCTCTGATCACCAGGCCCTCCCTCAGCTCCTCGTAACGTTATCTCCTCCATCAACGAGACCTCGGTTATCCTAGACTGGAGCTGGCCGGAGGACACAGGTGGCCGCAGAGACCTCACCTTTACCGTCCTCTGCAAACGATGTCGAGCCGGGGCTGCGAACGGCAGCAATGGCGGCAGCCCGCGGTGTGATCCCTGCCGGAGCAACGTACGCTTCATTCCTAGAGCCATGGGCCTCCAAAACACCACCGTGACCGTAGGAGACCTGCTAGCTCACACAAACTACACGTTCGAGATCGAGGCGCAGAACGGAGTCTCGTCACTGGCACCCAAGATGAGGCAGTATGCCGCTGTCACCATCACCACCAATCAAGCCGGTGAGACGTTCGAACAGATGGTGGATCATACCAGTCAAATATTCTATTTCCTCAGCAGCAATGTGTGCTGGGGTGTATTTCACAGGCATGCCAAATGTGTTTCTCTGCCACTCTTAAAACACATTAGAAAGACTTCTTGTTTTTCCAAAACACATTAGAAAGCCTTTGTGTTTTTCAAAAACAACCCAAAGTAGTAACATATGCAACTTGTGACTACTTCACTTTAGTGTTTATGTGTTGACAGTCTCACACGCACTTGACTGTTACCAAATTATTTCTCTTATATGGTATATTAATGTACAGAGTACAGTATGTAGAACATCGACTAAATTCTGGGAGAATCACAGTTATAAAGTCAACAAAACAGAAAACCAGACATTGAAACCATTACAAAGCCACCATTTGTCTAAGTATTCATTAGATTCACAGTCAGGCAATTATTCTTGAAGGCTTGTCTGGAATGGAAGGTTGGGTCAAGAGGACCTACACTTAGCCAAAACAACTGTTTTTTTAACTAACTCATCTGGAGTATTAGCGTTTTGCTCAGTGCTAAAGACAATCACATCTCTTTATTTCAATTACATCCAGCCAAAAAAGTCTCGGTCAGGGGTGTGACTATGTATCCCTAAACTCAACTAAAACACCCACATTATTATCATTGCTGCAGGTGGTGGTGCATTGTGTGTGTGGTATACCTTGAGCAGAAGGTCATAGGAGGACATGTGTTTGAATATTTTGAGAGGAAATGGGTGCAACTCTCCCATTGATGCACACGGGAAGTCCCCCTTGAGAAACAATAGCCGCCCAAATGATACAACCATTAAAGCTACTTCACAGCAATTCAGTGGTTACACGATACAAAAACAAAACAATGCACGGGTGGACCAAATTAGGAACGGAAGACAACAACGTCTTATTATATTCCATATTTGGAAAGCTTCGAGTTCACCCATTTATTGCTTTAATATTTGTCGCTGCAACTGCTGTGTAGATGATATTGTTTAGACAATACCGGCCCGGTTTAATTTCTTTTCCAAGATATTATTTGTTTTGTTATTGCAGGCATAGCTTCTTATTTACTGCATTGTTGGTATTCTTATTGTAGTTATTGATTCAATTCCGAGACCTAGCTGCCCAAGGGGCTCCAAGAAGTCCCGTCTAAACAAATAATGTGTTGTCTATTTACAGCTGTGTGGCAAGCCTCTTATAAATATCACCGAAAATTATATATCTTCCTAGCATCCTCCAGCAACCATGTCTTATTTTGTGATGACACACTAGGATAGATATCTGGGTCATAAGCAGCAGGACAGAGGAGGGAGACGGCGAGGAGTCACGAGACACAAAGGAGCCTTAAAAAACTGCACGCTATCTAAATAGCGTGACGACTGAAGACTGTCTTTGCTCAACCCTTCTGGATACAGAATGACCCGGATGACATTTGAAGTGATAACTTGTGGCAGAGGCACAAAGAAATACACTTAAATACATTAACATTGCGATTGCCGCACAAGATAGTATTTCTGTCCTCTTTTTTTATTGAACGCCTTCAATTTAATGTCCGTGTTGAAATACTCTCGCGCTAATCATAAATGCTTGATACTCAGACGCTACGGTATAATCATATTCAATGACTGGAGCCTGACATCTCAGAAATGAAAATGTCATCCCTTTTACAGGCAACCTTAGAGTAACAATGGGCTCCTAAAACTGCCATCCGTTTTAAAAAAAAAGGTATCTAACCAGAGATACTACAGCACCTCTCAGAAGAAAACAAAGAAACTGAAAAGAAATTGCTATTCATCTATAGTTTTTTTTGTTTAGACCATTATTTCTGATAACGTGCACGTTTTTGCAAAGTTGATGATTAATTAGTATTGTCAACAACACATTGTTGGAGTCAACCTATCACAAACCACATGAGGCCAACACATGGGACAATTACGCTCTATTCAATCGTGTGGCGGCAGTCAAATTGTGTGAACTCGTAAAGTTGCAAAGCATTTATATGAATGTTTGCTATAATTATATCACTTGGTCCCATCTGGGTTATATTATACATTATAAGAACCAGACTTATTTTAAATGACAGGACATGGATTAGTAGCACTTCGATGTTCGGTTTTGTTTGTGTTTATTCTTGAATGTGTAACTTAACTGAAGAGGACACATTTTTGACTGTGTGGGCTTAAGCGGGACTTTATTATCATGTTTTATCATCTATGTGGACTGTCAGTGGTACTTCTTTTTGTATATTTTATTTGAAGTGCGCCTATCAATGCTGAAGGCAGCAATGTGTGCACGGAATAACTATTTGTGAGTCGGCGTCAAGAGACGGCACTTTAAACATTGTTGATCAACACATCGAGATGCAGGCAGAGAGACACGCTTTGAAGCTGAAAGACACTACGCACTCCACCTGACATACTGTATGCACGTCCAAAGAATATCTCCGCCTGCAGCTGTGCACTCTTTGTTGGCCCTGGGAGTTTACAAGGATTAAATATGTCAGTGCGCCAGGCCTACCTGATCTAGTCACACATCGAGATGCCAAAGAAGTTAAAAGATGGATTAAGTGTTTCCCTGGGTAGTAGCAGTGTGTCCGGGCAGTGTTGTCAGATAGATTTCCTCCTCTCATCTCTTTGCCCTCGAACTCATGGCCATCGTAATGTTGACGAAGTCTTTGATCTACATTTAGGGCAGTTTTTTCAAATAGTACGTGTAGTGCTTCATTGCAACAGTATCCGCCTGTCACATTGTGATTTTTCAATCAAAAAAGTCAGATGGGCAGGTTTTTGATTCCATAGCTTTGGCAGAGGTATGAGCTTTTGCATTTTTGAGCAAATCAGATTTCCATATAACGTTTTGGAAAATGACTGTGGTAATTATAGACATTATACACTTTTAATTATTATTTCTGTATTTTTATAAGGTTTTAATTTACTGTAAGTCATGACTTCATGGCATTAAGTGTATATGAATTACAGTGTGCTCTATGACAAGTATTCCTATAAGTGCCACTTAAGACTTATTAAAGGCATCTCAGGCCAGTTTTTAAACTATTATTGGCCTGGTGTAGCAACTAAATCTTAAAGTTGTGTGATAGACAAAAACAAGAGACAACAAATTAAGTATTTTGCAGTAGACAACCCGAAAGAAGCGGGGAATAAAAAAAAAAAAAAAGGGGAGCCAAAGCCAAGATACAAAGAACTTGAAGTTGCCCTGAAGCTGCTCAGACACACAAAATCATTACCACCATAAACTGCAGTGCCAATAAAAAGCACAGCCTCACACTACTATCAGAACCGGGGGGAAAGGACGAGTGGGCGGTATGGAAACAGATTCGCCCCATCTGGATTCGTTATAGAAAAAAAAAAAGAAAAAAACTTCCAGCAGAAATACACTGGGGTATATGCATGGGAAGACAAAAACACACACCCATGCCCACAAAGGCACACTCTGTGGCTTTACAATACCAATCAACCAAAGCTCGAACATTTCAAAGACAAACATGTTTTTTCCTGTGGTCTAATAAAATTAAAAGTCAATGCTTTAGATGGAGAGTGAGCCCCGGAGCTGCCTGGCAATTAGAGAGAAGTTAAAAAAAAAAAAGGAAATGAGAATGTAGAAAGAAAATTACTAGAGTAGGACCATGTGACCATCCCGAGGTGTATAATTGTTGAGCAAAAGTGGAGAATAAGGAAAGAAGAAAAAGAAAAAATTCATATATTTATATAATATGCAACACTCGCGATTGAACTTCCACTGAACCTCTATCTCACGTGCCCTATTTTTCTGTGTGTGTTTTTCCAACCCAGCTCCCTCTCCAGTCATCGTGATCAAAAAGGAGAAGACATCACGGAATAGCGTTTCCTTGTCTTGGCTGGAGCCAGAGAGACCGAACGGCATTATTCTCGACTACGAGATCAAATACTATGAAAAGGTTGGTACTTGATGACATCCTCACTAGCACCATGTGCTGTTAGTGTCAAATACAATCTCTTCATGACCTGACTTCTAATTTGTTCTAAATTTCAAAACTCATTTCCCTGACTACTTTCATCTATTAAAAAATTCAAAGGCAAAATTTACTGTAATTGACCGAATAATAAATAAATATACAATTGTTCCAAATAAAACAGAAGGCACTGAAAACACCTGTGCAATAAAACTACAAATTGTGTTTTCGAGTATCCCAGACAGTAGCATGAAGGTTAAACTATAGTAAAGTACGATTATATCTTAATATAAGGCATTAATACAAATTTAAACGATTCTTGTGTTTCGGCAAATTGCACGATGTTATCAAGGATATCCAATTAAAATCAGCCCAAAACTTCCCCACCTGCTTTTGTCACCAGTGAACCCTTCATATCAACTTCTCATTCCTCGTCTTGTCATCTTTATCATGTTTTTCTTTGCATTTGGGGATATCACTCCCTTTTACTTACTCACCTTTTTCATGTTCTGCCTTTCATCTTGTCCTCCCCTTTTCCTAAATGGAGTTTTATGTCAGATAGTAAACGGGGACCTACGTTCCTCCTGTGAGAGGAAATTAGCACAGAATAAATTACACTGGCTTTCAGCAGCCCATACGACTCCATAGCTGAGATTTGATGGTGAAATTAGCCGTTGATGCAAGTTTAGTCATTCGAACAGATTCACTGAGTGTGTGTGAGCTTGTGCATGTGAGAGCGAGAGCGAAGAAAATGCATGCGTGTCCCCAGATCACAGTTTGCTTCAGTGCCAAGGCTGGCCCCTAATCTCTTGATTAGTAGGCAGACAGAAGCAGTCTCCTCTCTAAACTCCCGTTCCCTGCTCAGCCACCCTTACCTAAGATGCTAATACACGGCTGGAAAACAGCGAGGGGAAAAGTTAATGACTGATACGCTGCTGTTTTTTTTTTTCTCAATTCATTCACACACACCACTAAACCACAAGATGCTAATTCATTACAAAATGATGCGGAAATGAAAAGGTGGGTTTTAAAGTGAAGTAAACCGCAGGGCCTTTTGGATTAATCCGTGTTAGTCACATCCGAGGACGTATAAGGACAGCCGCACAAAGTCGCTAGCTACAGCCTTGAAACGGCGACGAGTGATTTTGAACTTCAGACAAAGGGTTCTTCCATGCAGATGGGTGGTCAAGGACACCAGGAAGGGGGATTCCCTCAAAAAAAGGTTGAGGTGAAATCACATGCCAAGTCTGAAGGCCGTATCAGAGCGCAGGTTTTTGAAGACATAAGCACAAAGACACACGTTTAAAAAAAAAAAGGATGGTGAGAAAGACATGAGGCCATAAAAAGGCATTTTAGGGTGACAGTGTGAGTTGCTGGGAAACCTGGAAGTGTTTTTCAGCATTAATGGTACTTTCACAGATGTTACCCAAAATGCCACAAGCGCAAAGACACTGTCATCAAAGACGTTTGGCTTCAAGCTGGTCAAAATCTGGATGTCCTTTTCCTCTTAGCCTGGAGGACACAATTGTCCGTAATGTTCAAAGGCAGCAGTGGAATGAAGAGTCATTACACATCAGCACATTTAATGATAGTTTCTACTACTTTGCTTGATCGCTCTTGAAATAGTTTAATGGGTATCGTTTAAACAGATGCACTTTATCAGAGATAAAGCTTTTTAGATTTATGAATGGAATCATCCCAAAGATGTAACTTGTATGGCGTGCATGGACCTTGAAACAGACAGTTTATCATATGTGACAGGGGTTCATATCTGGCCAAATGGTTGTTGCACATTTCTTTTTTATTTTCAGATTTTTTAGCTACTGGTCTGTTAAGACGTTGCATGGGAAAATTACAAACATATGATGCAGGCTTTGTTGAAATCAAATTTAAATGAATTGGGGGCTTGGATGATGTCTTTTAGCTCCAGATGTATGAAAGTAGAATTCAGATAATGACTTTGCGTTTGTGTTACATTCTTGTGGTTTTCCAACTTGGATTCAATATAAAATATTTAATATGTTCTATTTTATTTTGTGATTTCATTATTGTTTCAACCAAAGTGGGTCCTTGTGCAGTTGTGACCGCACACTACAGTTCTTGCACATGTTATCAATGCAATCTCAAGACCTTCACATGCACAAGTTTGCTGTGTTTATTTGGTCTTGCATGGAAGGAATCCTGTTTAGCATTTTTTTTTTCGTCTGTATGTTTATACAAGCAATAATTTTCTTCAGCTTTGTTTAGATTGCCAAAGCGGCATTACGGCAATAGTGGTGATCTACGGTGCTCTGCTGAGACGCACATGGACACCCCATAATCACAGTATGCCATTGCTATGCTTTACTTCCTCACACACAAACACACACACACGTGCACAAACACACACAGGTCGTCTTACCACACCTGTGTGTGATTTTAAAAGGGATCCCATGCTGTCCTGGCCATTGAATGGTGACAAGCCGTGAGTGGATTTATAGTTGCGATGAGGAGTTATCCTGATGCAGGCCTGCTGTATCAGTTACCTCCTCACACACATACCAGTTTAAAAAGCTTTGTGCGCTATAAAACTCTAATCCACCCCCATTACCGGGCGTGAAGTCCTTTCAAAATGCCCTGTCTGTGTGGCTTTTACAATGAAGGCCTGTAAATAAACCGGTCTGTAGAATTAGGGTTCAACTCTATCTTGACAAGATTTGGACTTTAATGCTTGCCTTAGTTTTAAAACATAAGGGTCATTTTGCGGCTTGTTAAATGAATCCCACTTAGGTTGGTTGATCTTGTTTTATCTTCTGCTATTTATTTAGTTGTAGTGAATTGCTCTAATAGTTTCAAGATGAGATGGGGCAGGAGGCAAGGATAGAGGAATGGGATATGGGATTAGTCTAATGGGCTAGTAGGTATTCCTAAAAATGGTATTCTGCTACAAATGGGTGGGGGGAAATAGGATAACTTCAAATCTGAAATTTTTGGTAAAACTGCATTTTTTTTCTTGTGCAACAAATTGACCAAATAATATTGAGTAATTAAAAAAAATGTTTTTCAGTGTGGGACAAGGTGAAAGTCAGAACATAAACTTAGAAAGCCTCTCCCCTCAACTTAATATACATGTTAATGTATTCGTCAATCAATTCTATCATCTGAAAAATGTCACGCCATAGAACTCAAATATACGTGTGATTTTCATCTCATACAAGATTCCACATCTGGTTGCAAGGTGAAGACTCAGTTTTCTTGCATTGCTTTATCAGCGTAGATCAGCAGGAGAGAAGTCGTAAAACAGAGAGGCCATAATTCATCAGATAAAGGCAAAGCTGTCAAACTGTCTGCATTGTTTGGGTGTGTGCGCTTATGAAGGCCCACACTCTCGGATGACACGCTGCACATGTTGTTTTGATTAATATTTAGACCCAAGGCTATGTATTTCATTTCTCTCTCTTTATTTCTACCTCGTCCGCTATAGGAGGAGCAGGAGACCAGCTACACGATCCTTCGGGCCCGAGGTTGTAACGTGACTCTGAATGGTCTCAAGCCCAACACTGCCTACCTGCTGCAGATCCGAGCCCGCACAGCGGCCGGATACGGAGCCAGCAGCCCCAGTTTCCAGTTTGAAACCAGCCCTGACTGTAAGTGGTAGATAAAATATGGTCTCCAGAATACAGTTTTTAAACCAAGTATTCCAACAGACAGCGTGTCCATTTTTCGTAAATACCTTTGCATGTGTCATATTTTTTTTGCTGGCGTGAGAACACATCTCACGTCAAAGTTGCTTTGTGTCTTTCAGCAGCCTTCTCCATCTCCAGTGAGAGCAGCCAGGTCGTGCTAATCGCCATTTCCTCAGCAGTGGCCATCATTCTGCTCACTGTGCTGCTCTACGTCTTGATTGGGAGGTTTGTCCACATTTTGGCACAATCCTCTCGCATTTTATTGCAAAAGAAGTATGCCTGATCATTTTTGGGAAATGTTATACGTGCTAACCAAACAAAAACTGTATGAATAATGATGAGATTAGAAAGATTCGTTTTTTTCTCTTGCTCTTTGAAAGATCTTGGATTTTGCACTCTTATGCACCCCCCATCCCCTCTCACACACACTAAGCTGGACCAATGAGTGAAGCCTTATTAGACGTGGCACAGCTTCTGACCTTCTCTATTTGGATTGGCAGGTTTTGTTGCCACAGCAAATCCAAACATCCTGATGAGAAAAGACTGCACTTTGGCAACGGCCACCGTAAGTATCGGACTGTTTTTCTTCTTCAATCTTTCCTGTCTCCACTTTACAGTTCACTGAACTCCAATTAGCTGGTTGCATTATAAATTGCTTGAATGTTTCATTCCTATAGATGTTTCTTTCTCACAGTATTTTCACACTTCTAAATAAACAAGGGTCTGATGGGAAATGTTAGTTAGACCTTATTTGTTTATTCTATTGCAGTTTTTCCCAACCATTACTGAGGCAACACATGTATTAAAAAAAAAAAAAAAAAAGCTCACGGCACACCATCAAAAAAAAAAAAAAAAATTCAGTCTCAAAGCGGCACTCAGATGTCTGACTCGCTCTACTCAACTTGGGTGAATATATATTTTCCTGCTTCCGATGAAAGTACTAAAATCTCATCTGACTGGTAATTACTGAGTGCTGAGGTAATGCTGAATATTTTGCAATGTGAAAAACATGCCATTTTTTGTCATCTCTCAAAGCCAAAAATAAAATGAACAGTATCAAAATATTTTTTTTCATCTGGTCAGGATTGAGCTGCAATTTTCCAGAAACTGATCAACTTAGTTTTTCTTTTCGTATTCGGATACATGCCATCCATATCATGATTTAAAAACATCTGTAAGGCCGCTGGAACATGTGTTAAAGGGATATTAACTGGCTTCTGCAAAGTTTCTTCATGTTTCCTGTCATGTAAGAAACTCAGTGAGACAGGAGATTACATCATCTTAAAAGTTGGAAGCGACTGATCATTTCGTTTTGATTTGATTAATTCCCGACACTCCAAGGATTTAGTTTTTAAACATCCTGAGTATTTATCAAAGAAGTGTCAGTTGTTGAATGACCATGTTTTGAGACCTGCTCTTTCCTGCTCCAGTGCGTTTGCCAGGTATTAAGACCTACGTAGACCCCCACACATATGAGGACCCCAGCCAGGCTGTGCATGAGTTTGCGAAAGAGCTGGATGCCTCCTGCATAGCCATCGATAAAGTGGTGGGAGCAGGTAAGAATTGACACTTCCTTCTAACGTCATTCAAATTAAAAAAAATGGAGCACATGCAAGTGGCAGGTTATGTGAAGTGTGCTGCCAGGAATGAGAATTTGTTTCAATGCCGTAGCCTCTTTAAAGTGCTTTGATGGAGGAAAACAAATGATAAATGACAGCAAGTTTGTTGTTGTTGTTGATTCATGTAACCTGTTTTCCTTTTTCTTAATTTTGCCTGCAAGCATCCCGTCTTATTCCCGTTTCTGTGATTAAGGGGTGTATAAATAAAGTTGACTTGACATTCTTAATATTTAGTTTTGAAATTTGATCTAATTCATCTGAGGTTTATAGCTGTGAAATGTTCCCTAATTTGATGTGCGTATACATTTTTAAAAAAATATATAATTGACAAATGGGAATGCCTAATTATGGTGCCACACATCTTTAAATGTTGTTGGCTTTTTAACAATTTAAGATTTAATTAAACATCCACTTTACCTTGTTACATGATATTTCATTTTGTCCTACTCTGCTTCATTGTGTGTTAAAAGACAGTACACCGTTTTGTTTTTTTTTGTATTTTTTTGGTAACATGGGACTTTCCCATCAAAGTGAGATACCCAGCTCCACTTAGAACAGGAAGTGAATGAGTGTCCCTAATCAAGCCTTATTAAAATGAGATCTCCACTCTCTGGGGGTGACCACAGAAAGAGTTCCTTTACCCTGTCTGGTCTGCTCACTGCTGGACGAAGCAGAACAGGAAAGCACAGGCATGATGATGTTGGTATTTAGACAGGTTGTAATTATTCTGGCCTAAATTCTTCCAGACCCGGCTGCTTCACGTCCAGATTTTGACCCGTGCTCTATGTTCCAGGGTTACACTGGGAAATTATAGTGTGGACTGGAGGAAGCGCGAGATTTACAAATGTCTTAGCTCTGACATCACCTAGCGCTCCATATGCATATACATTGTCGAGTGCGCATTCTTGATCCACTTGTCTAAAGCTGGGCCAAATCCCTGTAACCAGCTGCAGCATTGATGGTTGCATTTGAAGCATGCAGTCTCCCTGCACCACTTACTGTATATTGTGCAAAACACACACACACACTGGCACGGGATGAAGTAAACACACATATATCCCCTCACCGGCAAGGAATTCTAATCAGAGTCTGTGGAGTCACCTTGCATCCAGTTGGACTAACAGACAATAAGGCTGTGTCAACAGAAGGGAAGTTTTCTTCATTAGGCATTTTTGTTTGCTTTAATCAAGAAATACGCTTATCGTGTAAGTTTAGCGTTTGATCACTACGATTACAGTGTGTCACATTTTCCATCTTTGAAATTTTTAAGCAACGCTCACGCACAAAATTGCTTTTGTGGGTTTGGGGATGGTAACATGTTGGGTGGTGTTTGTTTTTGTTTTTGCAAACAGCGCATCGCCATGGCAACAGCATGTGATCAAATAAATTGTTTTCAATTACATTTCTTCCTAAATCCATTTTAGACACCTTTAGATGAAACACTCTAAGTCGAAAGACAATTGGAAAAATTCTGTTGGAGTTCATGAAAATGTGACCTCTATGATAGGCGGCAAAAAAATATCAAAGTAAATTCAAAACGGCAGACTTTGTGCTAGATTTAGCATATGGCTTTTTGTAGATCTAGGTGAAACGTACCGACCAAGTTTGAAGTTTATAGTTCATAGGGCTTCGTAAATCTCTGTGGGGATGAGACCAATATATTTACAAGTCTGATATATGTTCAAATTTTGGTGTCTTTTTGTAAAACTCTATTATGTGACCTTTAGGTGAGTTTGGTGAGGTGTGCAGTGGCCGTCTGAAGCTACCTAGTAAGAAGGAGATCTGCGTGGCTATCAAGACTCTAAAAGGAGGATACACAGACAAACAGAGACGGGATTTTCTTGCTGAAGCGTCAATCATGGGACAATTTGACCATCCCAACATCATCAGGCTGGAGGGGGTGGTGACACGCAGTGAGTAAAACTAATTCTTTGTGACACGAAGCTCTTCTGGATTTCCTTTTCACAGTAAAATATTTTACTTGTTTAAATGCTTACCGAAGAAGACTACACAGGAAAAGATCTGATTTAAGATTTATGTCCACATTCCACGACACGTCCATTCTCTCTTGAGTCTTTTTACCGATTCTGATCTAAAAACGTCTTTGACAAATGGCCCTAAAGTGGCCGACACTTTAGAGAAAATCGCCGCGGTTTTATCGAGTTGCTGCAGTGTAAATCTCTTCAAATCAATGTACTCTGATCAAAGCTATGTCCTTAGTGGGTATAAATCCATATCTCTTGCACGCTCCCCCTCTGGGTCTCTTTATAGGACTATCATCAGCGCACAGAAGGAGTCTTTAAAAAGGAATGAGTGCAAAAAACAAAATAATGAGTCTGAACTTTGTCGCTGAGAAACATGCCTGGCCTCTATCTTTCCCTCAGGCACCAGCCTTGTTAAGAAGCACAGCTCTATAGTGACTAAAACACCAAGAGCCTCTCCTCACTTAATTGTCCTCAATTTTTGCTTTCCCTTGTTTAATCTCCCTCAGTCTAATTCTCTTATTCTCTTGTGTGATCTCAGTGTCCAAATTGCTTCATGCCCCTTTTTAATTCAGTTCATCTGGATGCTTTGTAGAAAGTACTTTTTTCCCCCCCGGAAAAAGCCAATGCCAGGCCTAAACCTAAAAAAATAAAAATATACCCCATAACTCAGTATGAACCAGTAAAATGTGTGTAATCTTAAAACACTGGTCCTCTCTTCTACTGTTAGTGTGTGTGTGCGTGTGTCTGTACGTGTGTGTTTTACTGCTCATGTGTGTATATTGTGAAATAGAGTGAGTGAACATTTGTAGGCATCCACTAAACATATGAGTTGGAGCAGCCCGGGAGCAGGGTTCGATTTTAGGTTCATTTGCTCGGCACACATACAACAGACACACACACACACACACACACACACACACACACGCACACATACACACACACATACTCGCAGCCCGATGCGGGTGATTTATTAAGCTGCTCCTGTTAATTCTTAATCCTGAGACTTTCACACCCCATTTACCTTGCTGCTTTTGGGTGATCCACAGGCTGCATATTTTCAGGGACACACACATGCATGTTTGATGCTCATACACACACTCAGTCATCCACATGAGCAGAGCGACACAACAAAGAAGCTGCAGGGCCTTTATCTTGCCAAGAGAGAGAAGGATGGAAGTGACGAAGCTTCAAGACATGAGGGAGAAACCTGCGTGTGTGTTCCACTCCGTTAATATAAAATCGTCTTCTAATAAACGCGGGCATCCATCAACATGTTGGAGGAGTTTGAGCACAAATGTATAAACTGTGATTGTAAAAGTAAGCTTTGTGAGTTTATTGAGATAAAGTATGTTAAATTAGATTGTTCTGAGTTCATCATTGAATGAGTCAAGTGAAACAAAAACAAAACATTTTTCATAAAAGGGTCATAAAATATAAATCTATTCTTAAATTATAAGGGTGGAAAAGTGGTTTCCAGTTTCAAATCTGTGTCTTAACTACTTTGTTGACACGATAAAAAGTGACAGTCAATCAATATACTGTACATTGAAACAGCACATCATAAAATTGAAAGTATGTGGTTTATATAGTTTAGGTTGAAAGACTGCTGAAACAGTAATTGATCTATTCATCAATTCGGTTGCAGCCTGCTTTGATTTAATTAAAGTGATCAATCATCACTGCGATGGGAATGTTATTTCTTTCATGGGTGCTGATCGATTTGTTACATTTAAAACACACTTCCATCACTGGTGGCACAACCGACCCAGATGTGAGGACAGTTCACATACGATGTGAAAAGGAGAGGGAGGGGTAAATTCATCAGGGTAAAATGGAGATGGAGCATATGGCTGGTGGCAAGTCAAGAGTGAAACAGTGACAACAAAGCCATCTGGGGCACACAACAAGTCTTGACGCCAAGCCTGTTGATTTAACAATGGCTGCTTTAAAAGATGCATAAAGTTCCCCCTCCTTGTATATAATAAACCTCATTCTGGCTTTAGTTTGAAACAAAGATGTCACTCGTGATCGTTGACCTTCTGGAGCCACTAAAAGTTTTGAGAAGTGAAAACTTATCTAACTGCAATTTACGTCTTATTTTAGCCACACAGAATGTAGGTGATGAATAAAAGTCATGAATATCTTTGCAGGTAAGCCTGTCATGATTGTCACCGAGTATATGGAGAATGGTTCACTGGACAGCTTTTTAAGGGTGAGTATGCATAAAATGATGCAGAAATTATTCACCATCTATTGTCAAATATTTGCTGAAATATTCTTGTTTACTGCTACTATTTATTTGCATTGGCTCATTTTCAGCTCAAAGCATCCCTCACAAGAGACCTTTAAAAAAGAAAAACAAACTAAACAAGGTTACGTGATCGGACTTTACATCTGTCGATTCAAACTATGAGTCAGAGTACGTGATGCCTTTTTTAGTCAATGTCAAAAGGTGCAATGAAAAAAAAAACAAATGCAGTCATGGTGTCATTGCAAAGCGTGACAACAAAAACCACATTGCAATCACAGCTTGTCCAGACAGCGGTGACTTTGCTTATGGCACGGCTCATTAGTCAGCTACCTTTCTCTAATTCAGTAAGCGTGCACAAACTATGACTCTGACATTATTATACCCTGTCCAGAAATACTGGAAATACCCTTTCTGACTGTACTAAAAACAAGACAAAAATATTGCTTGCTCTCTTAAGACTTTTCCCATCCAGTGACGTAAAAAGACATTTTTCAGTTCAAACCTTTGCGAGTGTCACAGCAATTTTGTCAATGAGTTCTTCAGATTCAGATCTCTGTAGACCCATTTCACACACACATTTATCATACAGGGAGGGACTTTTTATTTTTATTTTTACCATGTCTGTGCTCCTTAAAAAGGAGTGACCCGCCTCACTGAAATTAGTCAAAGCATGAGAGCCAAGTCATAACACTGACATCAAAGCTTGCAGACTCATGTTTTAGCCCTTTACCACGTCTGCACTGCTTCATAGTTCATCCTGGAGGAGTAGCTGTTTGCTGGCATGTTGCCAGAGGCCTGCACTTCATCTCTGTAGATGTGTCATATGCGCACACGCAAACACGCACAAACTCATAGCTTATGCATTATCGCATATGTCTGATTCCAAAAGGCTTTGAAGTGACAATTCCAGGTGGTCCGGCCACTAACCGTCGCTGTCGGAATGAGGTGGTCAAGTCGGGTTCATAAACAAACTAAAACAACACAAATGACTCATTTTATTCTCGTCTTGAAAATGATGTGGTGTGAGGACGCCAACTTTCCATAGTCATAATCTGACTTTAGTCACTCATAGGATAAAAAGGACTCACAGACTGCTTTACATGCAGCATTTTTATTCATCTATCAGTAGCAAATGACGGAGAAGTATAAAACTTCTCATAAAACATTTTACACACTTTTCCCTAGCTGCCATGACAAACCAATGAAAGTCTATTTATTGTGCTACTTTATTGTGCTAGACCCCCTTTGTGGAGACTAATAAATGTCTTGGCACACTCAGTCAATTTATCTATTGGGGATTGGGATAAATTCCCACCTGAATCTTTTCTGACAATACAAAGACATTGGACTTCTAAATTCCTGTTTGTTGAATGATTTTTGTCCAAACTTGGCTGTGACTCGGTGCACAATGAAAGGTTCATTAAAGGATGGTTAGATGAGTTAAGAGTGGAAAAACCCAAGAGGCCTCAGCCCATTCAAACGTAGAACAGAGCCAAGCAAACATGACCTCTGACCTCACGAATCAATATTCTCTCCAGAAATACAAACTTTAAAAGTCTTTTGTTTCCTACGGAAGCATTTAACTGTCCAAATGGAGTAAAAAAACAACAACAACTAGCAAATATATTCAAGCTCCCTCCAATTTCTGTTTGGTGGAACTTCCAAGATCTCACCTTTGACTTTTAATGTCTAACAAAATATCAAAGGTGATTCTTGAAAGGTTAATTACAAAGCCATTCTCATTTTTGTGACATTCTAATTTATGCAAATACCCCACAAAGGCCAAAATTGCAGTCCCCGGAAGGAACAAATTCAAGATATAACATTAACTTTCTTCTTTTCCAGAAGCATGACGCCCAGTTCACTGGAATTCAGTTGGTTGGCATGCTGCGTGGCATCGCTTCAGGCATGAAGTATCTGTCTGACATGGGCTACGTTCACCGAGACCTTGCCGCACGAAACATCTTAGTCAACAGCAACCTGGTGTGTAAAGTGTCAGACTTCGGCTTGTCAAGGGTCCTGGAAGATGACCCCGAGGCTGCTTACACCACAAGGGTGAGCTCAAAAACAAATCTGACAATGCTGTGATCTAATAAAAATGCAAAAAAAAAAAAAAAAAAAACGTTCGAGGAGTAGCAACTACATTATGACTGTATTTTACTATTTAAATGATATGAAGTAAAATGTTAAGCGGCGAAAGTCAGTGGTTTGTTAATATTTATACTGGAAGTGGAATATTTTTTCTGCCAATATTTGACGGGCATTACTGACAGTACCAGCCGGCCTGGCATGCTGCAAGGCAGGCTTACAGCTGTGTTATTTTGCAGCATGTGTGTGGTCATTTTCATCACAGGGATAATATGGTCTAGACTATACAAGCAGCCCCTTTAAGCATGCGGCAATTTGCTGACCAATGATTGCTTGTCAAATAAACAGCCAAGGTGCCATTTGCCTTCCTCCTCAAAATACAAAACGAAATGTGGAATGATAAACAGACCAATGTTACAGTAACTGCCAATGACTCCCAAAGGAATTTTATCTTTCCTGATTTATTAGGCAAAATATGTAGTCGTCTGTATTTTGAAATTTTGGGGTAATTTATCATTTATTTTGAACAAGAGTAGCAGATTGTCACAGAGTAGTCTGTTTATGTTGCAATTCTGTCTTCACCTCAAAGTCGTACATCAAATATTATAATGCACACGTGTGTGTAATTTTTTTTTTTTTCCCCTGTCATATACATCTCACAGTATTTCCTTGGAGCTGTGAGAGTGTGTGTTGTCGTAGAGGAGTGTGTGTGACTGCACACCACCACGCATGAACTGAATAGTCTTGGCCGATGACTTTTGTTAGTTTTGGCTGCCATCAGCGTGCCTCCCTCAGCTCCTTGTCTCTCATTTGTCCTATTTCTCAGCTAGAATGACAAATGAAGCAGACGCTACAATAAGAAATGTTGCAGGAAATTTTGGATTAGTTTTGAAAGATATGTTATTTTTGGAAAATATTTCATTTGTTTTTGGAATGAATACTTGCCAGTGTGGGAAATCCAATCAATCTATAATGGTCTTTTAAAAATGAACACATGTGACTCGGCAGCTTCTTGGGACCCATGCTGGGTTTACCAGTGGTGGCTTGGGCCTCCCGAACTTTCGTAATGATCTTATCAAGACATTTGGACAAACCATGTTTTTGGGAAAGTTTTGGAAAAGGGCCTTTTGTCTTAACTGTGCAAAGTCCATGCATGTCTAGTTAAATGAGTCACATGTGGAAGAGCTGCAGTACCCTTCAATCCAATTTTGAATGGGCCAACTTTCAGTTCCTGTAGGATGCTTCAAGGCCAAGCACAACATTTTGTACAAACGAGATACAGCCAATCCAGCCAAACACAATTCAGCCGTAACGTCCTCTTGAACTTCGTTGTAATAGTTTCCCATTTTAAGTTGAGTGTACTTTTATATTTCCAAGGCAAAAACTCAACTGACAAACCTCTGTCTGTTTTTTTTTTTTCTTTTCCCCTTACTTTTGCTCTGTCAGGGAGGGAAGATCCCGATCCGGTGGACAGCTCCAGAGGCAATTGCTTACAGGAAGTTTACATCATCAAGCGATGCTTGGAGTTACGGCATCGTGCTCTGGGAAGTAATGTCGTATGGAGAACGGCCTTACTGGGAGATGTCCAATCAAGATGTGAGTGCACAAATGGCCTATCGTAGGCGCCTTTAGCACAACAACATTTAACTGGCAACAAATATCCACTGTGCCGATGTCAAGCTTTAATCAATACTTTTATTTTCTTTCCTATATCAAGGTCATAAAGGCTGTAGATGAGGGTTACCGCCTTCCCCCACCCATGGACTGCCCTGCTACACTTTATCAGCTGATGCTAGATTGCTGGCAGAAAGAAAGGAACAACAGACCCAAGTTTGAACAGATAGTCAGCATACTGGACAAACTCATACGCAACCCCGGTAGTTTGAAAATTACAGCCAACACTACATCAAGGTAAGTTACTCAGAACTTTAAAAATGTTGTGCTTTTTTATTGTATGTCCATTTTCATAATTTCACACCCTTAAATATTTTGGAGGCACCGTTATTTCATGAAGGGACAAATGAAGCTTCAAATTTGCTTATTGAATCAGTTGTATTTTTTACTCCTCTAGACGGCACTGTTGCTTTACTTTCACCCCGAGAAAAGAAGTCACACCTGGATGTGTCAGATAAGACAACTGGTTCATGAAGCAAATTTGAAGCTTCATTTTTACATTATGGGCCTTCAAAAATCATTTAGTATCATATATTCAATGTATCTGTAGAAATGCGACCCCCTGTGGTATTTCAATAATTTTGTCTTGTTTCTTTGCTCTATTTACTTGATATTATGGCATTCTCTATTTCTAGCTAGGAAAAACGCTGATTGCTTTTTTTGTTTGGCGTACTTCCTTACATGGGTCCACCATTCTGTCCTGGAAAGCCATGATGGAGGAGGGCAGTACTTGTACAATTGTCAGTTTAGGCAGCAAGCAAGACAGGCAACAGGGTCTGCAGCAGCCGCATGCGCTATTATGGAGACGTCAAAGCTCATAACATTGACTAATGATTTCTTAAGAAAGTGAAAATAGGTCCCTTGGAGTTTGCATGTAATTTTCCTGATTGGCTTTTAACACTGGGTGAGCACCGGCTGGCCGACACAGTCTAGCGTGCTGATTTATGGGAAGTTTGTGTGTGCGTGTGTGTGTGCACGTGTGTATGTGGCGGCAGTTGCGCAGTGGGAGCAGCTGCACTCAACTCTGCACACCTCGTTTGTCACAGAGCTGTCCTAGCTGGCTAATGGAGCACCCCCTCTTCCCCACACCCAGGCAAGAGCCTGGGACCAGAGGATAGCATCTGGAGGGTTCAGGGGTGGGACCCAGTCATAGTTTACTGTCTCTGCATGGAGAGGTTCTGGGGTCAGTAGGTCAAGGTTGGCTGTCAGAGACTAATTATAGGCCAACAACAGTCCAAACAGGGCCGGAGGGCACTGTCTATCATGCCGGCTGTACAGTGGCAATAAAGTAAAAGATTCCGGAACGGCGTCACTGAATAATGCATGTTTGTGCTCTACAAATGATGTTCATTAATTTGCCAAACAGACGACTTTGTCAGTCGGCGTTCCCTTTCAAGATGTTGTATTGTTACACTTGTATTTTGGAATTTTACATAAGACATGCCAAATTGTGAAAGAAAAAATCTGGTTACATTTGTTTCACCGTTTTTATTGATGTTTCTTACATAATGGTTGAAAATGATTCAAATTAAATAGTAAAGCTAACAATATCGAAGAACAGGAAAGTCCAAATAACTTATTATATACTAATTGCTCCGAATTTTATGAAAAGCAACATATGCAAAATTTAGCCAATTTTTGGCCATCATTAAATAAAGGCCCGTCATTAAATAAATCAATATTTTCTAAGTACACATACCATTTACATCCATTCCAATTAAGGCTCATAATAGACATCACATATCTTGAGTAACAATCTTGGACGCGTTGGTGAAATAAAATCAAAATGTCACACCTGAAGTATTTCAGGTTAATAGCTTCCCTCAGACCACCTGAGTGGTACTGATTAACACTGCACCACATCCATCATATCCAACAGAGGCAGATCAGAAATTCAATTTACAGGGCCAACGCTGGCTCTTTGTATCCCTCTCTCCACTCGGAGGGACTCCATGGGAATTGTCCCAGTCGCACAGCCAGAGATGAATTGCGCTCCTGCTGCCCTGCTCTCCCGTGTCTGCACAACTTCTTCTCCTTGCCTCCTCTCCTCCCTTAAGATCACTAAAAACAAGAGTTACACGGAGGTGGTTATCTGGAGGTCAAAAGAATGACAAACAGAATGGAAGAGAAATGAAGGCACATCATGTTTGTTTGACAATCACTCGTACTTCTGTCGTCTGTTTTCTTTATTCTCATGGTGGTTGAGGACTGCAAGAGGCTTTAAAATTCTCTTTGCTCCGATCTCCTTGTTTCTTCACTATAACGATCTTGCCTTGGGTTTCTGTGAGATGCTGCTGAGAATCCAACAACAGAGTAAACAAAAGGAATGATAAGGCAAGGAAAACAAGGTCGTTTGCAGTTTATATCTCGAAGGAAAGTCAAGGAGAAAGCAGATGGGGAAAAGAGATCAGAGGAACGAATAAAACTGTAACTGCACAGAGATGATCAATACGCCTTTAAAACAAACACGTCAGGGCAGAAATTTAAATATTTGACAGTTTTGAACCAGGGTAATATTTGAACATATGCTTTTTAGTATAAAGTGACCATATTTTTTTCTATGTTGCCCTAGTACAAGTGTATATACCCTCTTTTTTTCACAAATCAGTCTTCCTGAGTTGCTCCTGTGGGCCATTCGCTATTTTGACATGCCTCTGATGTGGCAGGAAAAGATTCTGTCAATGTGCCACCCACTCATAGCCTTGGACACATTTTCCTCTTTTCCATTCTCTGTTTGAGTTGTCATTCCCCGTCCTCTAAGTTCAACGTCCCCGTTTACCTTTATTTATACAGTATATATTATTATTTCAGTTTGCACAGGATCTAAGGTGCTCCCAGTGTTCCACTTTAGTTATTATCATGCTTATTTGCCGTTTTGTCAATAAACACTGATTGTTAGATAATAATCGGGGTGAGGCTACTAAGCCAAATGCTTAACTGCTTTTCACAAAACTTTTGAAACTTTTTGTGCCTTGGCAAAGAAAACACCCACGCGGTATCCATTTTGTATTGGATGCAGAAACAAATCCCCCAAAAAATCCTTAGTAACGATTCCATTCTTTTTAATACAAACGAAAATAAAAGACATTTCCGTGAGCTTGTCATTTATGTTCATGTAAAATTTGATGCTGATCCAAGTAAAGATTTTTGCTTTGGCAGGGGTCTGTGCCCTACTTAGCGCCATTCTATTTATAATCATTATTAATGTTAAAAGCACCAATATGTACTTGGAGGTCTGCCAACTTTATCGGTGCTGGTCCGTGAAAAAGGGAATCATTCAGTTTCCCTCTTCATCAGCATGCTGGATTAAAAAATAAAAAAGCACATCTGTTGTATTAATTTATTCGTGCATATAAAGTTCCTCAAGTACATTTTCCCATCTGCTTTTTTGCTTCCACTCTCCCTTATAGGCCGGCCAACTTGTTACTGGATCGAAGTAGTTCAGAGGTTCCCTCTGTGGGGACGATGGGTGACTGGATGGATGGAATGAGGACCTTGCCCTGCAATGAGGCCTTCTCTGGGGTCAGCTACAGCTCCTGCGATACCCTGGCCAAGACTTCCACAGAGTAAGACACAAACACACTAGGCCACTCTGCCTATTCATGTCAACGGCATTTAAAAAGGGTCCAAATTGCGAGGCAAGCGTTACTGGGAATTTAGAGCCCTTTGATGAAGAACTCACAATCCTTCTCCCTTGTTCATCAGAAGATAAAAAAAAGCGATGGAGCTATTACTAAAAGTCTCATGGTAACCCATCATGACAGGCGTTTCGCCATGCTTTCGATGTCACTAGTATGACTATGAACGTAGAAGGAGAGGGCGTGAAAAGAAGTGATAAAGAGAGAAACAGAAATTGAAATGGAGGCGAATTGTGAGCTCAGCCAAAGGGGGATTGGAAAGAAAGCAAAACTATTCATGGATGGAATGAGTGGCTAAATTTGACATGTGAAAAGAGCAGCAAGGGAGGCCTTTGCAAGAGAAAATGCAGGCATGGTTGTCAGATTGTTATGCAAGAATTTTGCAAATCAAGCAATATTGTCCAAAAGTTATGTGGAAAACCAAACAAGAGCAGATGTTTTAGATAGATATTGTACCAAATACATATCTTCTGTCCATTTCTCATCTTGATATTTATCATGGCTTTTCTATCAATAGGGATGTCCAATCAATAAAAAGTTATTCCCAGTCAACAAAAAGCTTACTCTGCAAACTCACGGATGACAAAACACACTACACAAGACTAATCTTGCACGATAGAAATCCCATTGCCCTACACTTTTTTTTTTTTTCCCCTGTGGCTAGATGCTAAATTGGATCATTTCAGTATTAATCCTCTGACAGATGAGGCTATAGCAACCAAGGCCAACACCACCACCGGCGCCACTCCACGACTAGCAGCCTTGACTGGGACTATGCATTGCTCTGTATAGATTGCTCTATTGATTCGTACAGACTTAATCTAGTCCTTGATAGTCAGCACAAGTGTTGGCAGTGCTCTGACCTCCTACGAACAGTAATAGTACTTGGCTGCAATGTGCTGACTCGTCGGTTGGTGTAATTTAAGTCCAGTTTGGTGGATTGGTGGTTCCGTTTTATTTTTTCGGACTAAAAAGCATGTTAACTCATGACAAATATTAACAAGGTAGTAGCTAGCTTTTGGGACAATTCTATGAGAAAATATCAGTGTACATTTCGACAATGGTCTTGTCTCTAAGTTTCCTGCCACACATGCGTTGTGCTCCTCTTCAAATCTGGAAAAACCTTGAAACCCTCAGAGGACAGGGAATAATCATAGCTCTTAACAAGCATCCACTTTAGCTCATGTCATGAAATTTGTACTGCTCGAGGATGGTCTTCCCTCCCCCTTTATCTAAAAACTGACCCTCTCATGTGAATTTCAACTTTCATATCTGTATGGTGCAATCGGGTTAATAGAGAGCAGTCCATACACCCCGTGCTTTTGTCACGTTTAATTATTCCAAATACAAAATACTCTGCAGAGGTATTAAACCGGGGTCGTGAGAATGTCTGCACAAACACTGCGGAAAGAAACTTTTGACAGGTGTTTTTTTTAAGAGAGAGATAACTATCTCGAGCTGTGGTGTAATCCAACCCTTTGGGTTTATACATACAGTATAGAAAATCATCGTATTGTTTTGGCAATGCTGCCTGTTTTTGACCTCAGTGCTTTTGGCTATACTGATGAGAAAATAACAAACAGACCTGGTTAATTAAGATGAGGTGGGGGGGAAAGGTAACATGTGGCTCATGAGCTCATTCAAGAGGTCTTGGATTTAAAGGGAAAAAAATGACAACACAAACCCAGGGCAACAGATGAGCTTTTTTTTCTGTTAAATGATATATTACATTTTGACAATTTTACAACTCTTTGTTTTATTTTGTACATGCAAATGTAAATGTGTTAAATTACCCTTTTGGACAAAACAGTATGACAAAATACCAAGCAGGAAATGGGATTTTATTTGTTAACATTACCCGGCATGGCTGTGTCTCAGTAGAGTGATTCTGACAGAGGTCCACGTCACACCAGCAACTTGCCCAGAATGGGAGCCATCCATGGGGATCACCACTCTCTAACACGCAGTTCCTCTCCTTTCGATTCCTCGGACTCTGGATGGTGGGTGGTGCAGCACAGCCAAGGCCCTTCTCAGGAGCAGAACGTGATCGTGATTGGCCTTCACGTCTGGGATTTCAGGGGATACTTTGTCATAACTTGATGGCTGTGTTTCCATCCCACAAAGCTTAACTATACTATGTTTCCATTAAAAAAACATGTATGTCCGCTATAAGAAAACATTACCAACAGATCACCATGACGCAAAAGAGTGGCAACGTTTGTTTTTCCAATGGTGGATTATGAAGCTTCAAATATGCTTCATGAACCAGATACCTGTTCAAAAACAGTCATTCAGTAAGGGTTTGGACATGCATGTTTTTGAGACAGTCAAAAATTCAAATAATTATAAAAGCACTATACTGACTAAAAATAGCAATTATAAATTTTTTAATTGCAAAGCTTGTAAAGAAAATAAATTGCATTTCTATTGTGTGGATGGAAACTAAGCCATGATCTCCTTTTTGTCAACTAATGCTGCTTGTTCCTGCAACTCCTTTATTTGTATTGTTGTTGTTTTTTTTTTACTGCAAACCTGAAACATCCATTACATATAACCTGTCCTTTTGTGTTAAAGCACGGATTGAACCAATGTCTTTCTTAAAGTCTGCTGCTTTGCAAAACCAATGTCCTGCTTCCATAACGAACTATTTCTCATTACACTTAACCTACTAAAAAAAAAAAAGAAGAGCATATGTAGTACCATCACTTTGACTGCAAATTATCTGCTTCTACTAATATTGTATTTAAATGTACTCACCAGACTTGTGAGTTCTCGAATTCCTTGAATGAGCTTCTAAATCCACAGACGACATTGTATTTCAGTTGGTGATCAATTCCTAAGGTTGAAGTGAAGTGGTAGCTCTTAACGAGCAATGTCTTTAATTGCATGTTTAATTATAATTCATGTACCAGTGGTGCTCCTTTCCCCATCTCCCTTCCTGCCTGTTAAATCAAATCAAACTCAATTCAATGCAGGAAAGCAGTGCATTGCATGTGATTGTTTCTTTCACTGACGGGTCATAACTGCAACTGTCAGTGTATCGCCACAGGCCTATATTGTTGATTATTAGCGATGGAGAGTGGAGGCATATCCTCATTCAAAGCAGTGGCAGCTCACTGGCCTTCTGGGAAATGCAGTCCGGTGTGAATGGCAGCTGCATGGGAAAGTGAAGGGAGCCGCGCTGGGAGCATGTCATTAAATGTCACAAGGATGTCACATCCTTCATCACTAATGCACACTTTCTATCTCTTTTTCTCCCTATCTTTCCCTCTGTCATGTCCCGCCCCGTCACTGTCTGGTAAATGACCTCCCCCTTCCGTCCTTTTCTCTGGCTCTCCCCGTTTCTTTCCTTTCTCTCGTATTTCCGTCTCACTAGGGATTTGAAAAAGGTTGGAGTGACAATTGCAGGACCACAGAAGAAGATCGTGAGCAGCCTCAAAGCCCTTGAATCTCACACCAAGAACGGTCCAGTGCCTGTTTAAAAGATGAGGCCAACAGAGGAAAATCACCACGTCCGCAGATTGTTGGAGCTAATTGCTTGCTTATACACACTGTGTATACATCGTGATGATGGCAGATGACTGATAGGAAAAAAAAATCTTGGCAGAGAAATGGGAAGAGCCCAGAATAGCAAATCAGTTAACTGGTTGACTATTGAACCCTTCGTTGTTCCACGCTCACGTTGAGATGCCTTACAGACACACAAAGCAGCAGGGTTGGGTTTTAAAGAATCATACGAGAACTAACACAGCCGGACAGAACTGGTTCAGGGATAGAGACGACTGGACCAGGATGCAAAGGCGAACAAACGTCAAAGTTGCAGCTCTCGGTAGCAGTCGAGGTGGACGACGTTTCCCTCCATAAACTGCTCGCCTGGGATGCTTGGTGGCTCCTCCCACTAGACCTTGTCGGCAACCAGCGCAGAGCACGACTGTGGCATGGCTTAACTGCCCCATGTGATACTCAAAGGAAGTCAGCAGCAGCACCTGATCCAGTGTGGACCCTTCCTGGACTGATGAAGTCTTGAGATTCTTTTGCAGCTACCTACACATTAACTCAACCGGTTCGAACCGTTCACGTTCGGTTGTCACATGATAGCAATAATGATGATAATCAGCTTGCATAGGAAAACCATGATCATGATTCACTCACAGTAAGCTTTGAAGGTAAGCAATAACCCACTTCACACTCTTTATATGAAAAATGGAAGTTAAATGTTATACAAACAGATATTGTAACGTTATAGTGGCGTTCAGCAAACCCGAAACCTTTTGTGTGAAATCTCAGGATACACACGATTTGATCTATATTTGCTGTAACAAGCGGAAACAGATGAAGTGAACAGAGCGAACTGAAGCAGGGAATTGAGAGTACACGGTAAGAGAGATGAGAGTGAGAAATTGTGAAGTTGGAAATGAGACGTATAAGATGAAGCTGTGTTTTTTGCACCTCACCTTCAGATAATCTTATTGTGCAATGGAGGTGTTGAACTCCAGGTACTTGAGTTTATTTTCCTGGGAAGTAAAAAATAGTTTCATTTAGCAGCTCACATTCTCTATTCAATAAAGCTGGGCATTCACTAATAATGCTGAAAATCTTTCAAAACAATTCTGAGTTAGCCAATTTAAGAATATGACGCAATTTCAAGTCTCGTACAGCCTCATCGCACAATGATCTGATGAAATGTGAGGTGTAAGAAATCTTCTCTGTCCTGACAGTTTTTACTAGAATGGTCCAATTAGATTTTCCAAAAAGTAGAAAAACAGTATTATATGTTTAACAGAAGCCAATGGAATACAACGTTTCTCTTCAGCTACTGATAGAGATCATGCAAAACATTGAGTACCTCATTGTTGGGTTTGATAGATGTTGGGTTCACCATGCTCCTGTTTTGGTTGACGTAAAAAGGCTTTAGCAACACTACCATATGCACAATGTTAAGTATTCCTTAAAACTGAAATCCAAATACATACAGTATGTCCAGAAAGGGATTCCCTGAATGCACCTTTACGTTTGGATGCTCCATGGTATAGAGGTACATCTATATGGATTCTGGTCACATGATCAGTATTATAAACTGCTACTACTCTATACTTTTGGATGAGAACCATTCAACTACAAGTGTGCACTCTAAATGCACTTAAGACACAATGTGTGAGCACTTTCCTTTACGTGGGAATTTTAATGGCTTGGCTGGAGATTAAATTTACCCAATGGACAGAAATGTCATTGCTTTGGGGAAAAAAAAACCCCCAGCTCTGTTCGTGGGATCAGTATAGCCAGTGTTCTACCTGTGGATGCCGCTGTTGCTGCTATGTGATCTGATTAACATGTACATAGTGTAAACCATCGTAACCATATAGCGACTAGCCCGACGCTTCCTGCAATATGTACATGCCATCCTTATTTGTACAAATTTTTCTATGTATAAAAAGATTACAAATTGTGCAACAATTAAAAAAAAGACAATACACCTCTGTATTATACTTTACCTTGTTTTGAATTATATTTGTCAGCCTGTTTTTATTTTCGACAATAAAAACGCAATTGTGATTACATAATTATTTATTTGTTAACATTACACAGCACAGTGTTTTTTTTTTGTTTTGTTCTTTTTAAGATTACAGTAAATTATGTGTCCGTGTTACCTGTGTTTTGTTTTGTTTTTTTACTTATTTTATCAACCTGGGACATCTGAGAGAGCAATACTGTTATGCACCCCATATCCAGAACCCTTCTTTTCTGTCTCAAGACTGACCCGTGTGTTTGTGTGCGAGTTTACGTGTTCAAACATAGATGGCCTTGTCAACTAATGTAAAAGGATTTGTAGTGGAAACATTTATATTTTTATAATAAATATTCTCAAAATATTTTCCAAAAAATTAATGATGATAGACCTGGTTCTGTGTTTTTTTGCTTTCCCACACAAAGTTAACAAAATATATTAGACAGAAAATATCATTGTTGATAATATAAATAATTATATAATCCATAACATTGCTTGTAGTGCCCACCCTGGAGTTCCCCCAGCAAACCTTTCAGTCTGTAACGTACAGAAATGTACCACAAAACGAGCACTAGATTATGCGGCAAGAAAATGAATAGATTAAATTAATACAGATGAAGGATTTGAGGTTAGACAAATTTTATTTCCCATGACTGCCCTAATTAACGAGATTATGTCCAGAATCATTAGTCCTGAATCTGTCATGCACTTGATATCAAACAATCGTCCTCTGACTTTTCCTTACTTGTTTCCGACCTCCCAAATGATCATCTCTCCCTAATCCCAACAATCCTGCCGTCATGTCCAATAAGACGATGACGAAAAATCAAACCGTTTTGTCTCCTGTCAACCCAGTTCTTCTACGTTGAAATATGTTAATCAAAATGATTGATTGTTCTTTTTTTTTTTTTTATGACCACTCAAGGGACGAGAGGCGAAAGAGTAACGGTTGCTCCGTTCGGCATTGTAAGGCTGACTCTCTCCAGATGTTTCTCGGCAGATGTGCAGAGAGAAAACAGGATGCTGCGCACCCCTATATCAAAAAAACAATGAATGCACTGTCCCTGACATCGCCACCAATTTCATCCTGTTTTTATCTATAAAGACTCCCTGGCGTAAAAAAAAAAAAACAGATCCAAGGTGGAAGTGGGAGAGGCAGGAAGAAAATTGAGGAAAAGTAAGTGCAGGTGTGCTCAGTGTCACTTGTGTCACAGTCTGGAGAACTTTATGAACAATGTTGCAGCATCACAGGCGAAGGTCAGCCAGTGCCATTCATCATTTAACCTGGCAGCACTCGCTTGTAATGCATTCTCCCTGCAGCTGCACACACATTTCTGTTCGACAGGTTATAAATTCGTTGTCATTTTAATTGAATATGCGTTACGTTCCTACGTTCTTGTGATACCGTGAAACGTCATCAGTCGCGGCTCAATAATTTTTCAATACATGATATGCCCGAACCAAGAGCAAACAAAATACTCGTATGATTTTCTTGTCTGGTATCTTAAACCTGGGATGCGTCGTTTGGATATGGGTAAACTTTTCTGGGAAAATATCCCAAGATGCAAATTATGCTGGTATCGCTTCTATACGTCAAAGTCAGGAGGAAGTTCTCAAGTACACAGCCTGTCCACTTTACGATGAGCATTCTTTAGAATCCGGAGGACATTTTTAGGAAGATCGTACTTGGCTAGTTCACAAGACCGTCCTCTGCAATCTTTATCCAACTTGGAGGACGTCATAGAGTTCTGAACTGGGTAAAGTGAGTTTTAAGAAAGGTCACAAAAGTCTTTTTGTGTCTTTTTGGATCCCTGCAGTTTTCCCTTCAGTTCCTATTGAACTGTGAGTCTCCAGCTGCGTGCAGCTGGCTGAGACTACACCAAAAACTCATAACACTTCACTGAGCTCCTTGCCAGGCCACAGTGTGGATCTAACTTTGGGACTCCACTCCAAGGGGGGGTTAAAGTGCACCACCGCATTGTTGTTTATCTGTTTACTGGCAATGTTGGACAAAACATAAATAGTAACCCAAAGAGACATTTTCGACGTCCTCATGTACGGCATCCTGCAAGGGAAGCTCCCTGCAGTGCAGCGGTCCCCTAAGCTGTCAAACGTCTGTCTCAATCACACGCACACACCGACATAGACACACAAAGATGAATGTTAGCTTTGTACCGTCTATGCTCTCAAAGGAACCTAAGCACACACTGGCTCCTCCATCATTTTATCACCAAAGTAACATGAAGTGCTGCCCTTACAGCTCACACACTTACAGAGGTCCCAGGACTGCCATGCTCACACCGCCTTCTGTCAACGTAACAAATGACGCTAGCGCAAAAATAAGTGGGAATATAATCACAGCGAATTCCTCTACATCCTTGGTGGTACAAAGAACGCAAACACGCTTGTTCTTGAAATGTCATTATCTTAAAAGTGATCCACACTAAGGACGGTATATTCGTAAACAGGGTAAAAAATTCCTTATCACACGACAATAACTTTTGTCATCCTTTTGAATCTACCTTGTGACATCATCATTTTTACAGGCCAGTCCAGATTTTGACGACTAAGTTGATGCTCAAGGTGAATATCAATCTTTGTGCTGCAATTAGCGCTCTGTCTACTAATGTTAATGGCAATGGAAGGAAGAGTGAGCCGGACACTATGCCTTTCAGAAAGAATCGATTTTCAGTAAAGCTGAATGATGCGTCGCTCTGACGTCAGCACTTCATTCCTTCCCGTTTCACCTCAGCTCGCCTCTTTCCAACGTTCATCATTAATTTGCAGCTAACCACCCCCACACGCTGTTGCATTGCTTGCCTTTCACTCTTTTGCACAAGCAAGATGATAAATTCCAAGGTTTTTATCCTCAATACCGGCACACTTTGCATTTGCTCACATTAAACGGCTGAGTTAAGCTTAACGCAGTCCTTCATTCACAGTCAATTACATTTTAATTGTGAACTTTTTCCTCTTGTTTTGCATCACATCCCTCCATTTCTCTCACTCCATTTGTTTCCTTTTCTTCATCCTTTCATGCACTTATTAAAGTCGTACATCACTGGGATCAAACCCCACATGTGAGAACCTTTGACAGGCTGATTTACTGCTGGGTTTGAGTTTTTTGATGAGGGTCAAGTGCCAGGGATACAGGGACACACTTCTGACACGGCCTGTCTGTAGCCACCGGTGGCTCGAGCACCTTTTCGCCTCCTCTATCGGCTTGACCTCAGAGAGTTGCAAGGCCACCTGTTAATGTTACTTTTGACACAAACGGCTGAGTTGTGGATTGTCCCGTAAAAGGCTTAACAGATGCTATACGGCCTGACTATTGGGCAAGAAGCGGGGTACACCCTTGACCAGTGATTTTCATACTCATCGTTCTTATTATTCTTTCTGTCTCCAGCCATTTGTCATAATTTTGCATCCATGTGTGTGGTTTTCAAAACTTATTTGTATCATTTCTTTTGGAAGTACCAATACAATACGTGGGTGTAAACAAGCGAGTCCTCCAAATACTAGTCATGGAGCTGTTGTGTAGCTTTTCTCAGAAGTCCCATGAACTAATCCACATGCCTTGTTAACAGAAGTCGGGCCAGGAACCATGACCTAACCCCAACAGTGAACACAACACCGAATCAGAGCACTGGGCAACTAAGACAACACAGAAAACAACAAATGACACAATGTTGCGAGCTGCTGAGGCTCCAAGGTCTGCATGCATGAATGCCTGTACATAGTGCATGAAGCAAGATTTGGATCTCTTCTTTTCCTTCTACACACCCCACCCCTTCATCTCTCCTCCCTCATGTGTTTTCATGTCTGCAAAGGAGACATGACAAGCTCTTTCCGGCCTTTCCCCAAAGTGAGCCAGTTCATTTACCACAGTCCCTCTGTCAGCCAGCCAATCAGTCAATCAGCTGTACCGCACCAGTCCTACTGGAATGTAGAGGATGAGTCCAGCCCCAAGTTAGAGCCTCACTTCTTTCATTTGCAATACAATCCCGCTTAGACGGAGAATGCGGACAAAACGGTCAGTATGTCAGGAGCAGTACATAACCTTAATTAAGATTCAAGCCACAGAATAAGCTTCAATCTGCTTATACTTCCATTGTGAACGAATGAATTACTTATTTTTATGAGTCTTGTTACCTTCATTGCAAAACTATCTGTAAGGATGTTGTACGTCGGCCTTTGTTTGTTGGCTCCCATTTCCCCTCTAATGCATTTCTGTATATATGTACACAAGGAAAAATGAAGCTATTTACTTTCATGCTAATTCAGCCTGACATGTACAATTACCACTGTGTTTGGTTACAGCAAGGCCAGCTTTAACGGTCCTGTTGACTGTCAAATTTGGTTAAGTCTTTTTTTAAGCCTCGGCTTTCCTTTCATGGGAACCATCTTGTTTAGTTGTTTTTGTGCGTGTGTGTGTATAGAAGGACATATCCGTATTACCATTTGTTGTGCATAGAATAATATGAGTTTATAAATTGTAGCAAAAAATATTATGGAGCAATGTGAGATTGTTATCTTCTGGTAAATACTTGTCGTCGGTATTGTGGGTAAGCTAAAGCTTACTTTTGCTTTAAATAGCACAGTGCAAAAAATCTTTTACAGTTGCATTCAAATCTTTGGACTGTGAGACAGACATGATAACCACCGCACCAATATGCCACCCACATGGTTTTAATGCACTCAAGTTGAAATGTGGGAATTTCTGTTGTGCGTTTGTCAGTTACCAAAACACGATGACCGCAAAAAAAGCAGCTGTTGGTGAAATGCTAGTTCTGCCTCATGTTTTAAGAGAAAACATGACGACATTCTGGAGGGAATATAATGATGTACTATGTTGGGATGCTGCATTACTTGATGGCGCTAACTGTATATTAAGGTAATTAAAACTGAATACTTGTGTCAGCAGAACTTAAATAATAGTCGTCTTTGGAATAAAGTTCACATTTGGGTTAATGGTAGAAAAAACAACCACGGAAAAAAGGGTTATGGTTAGCTTGAGAAAACCATAAAGTCTTCAGTTTGCTAAGGTTAGACAACGTTGCGACATGGGTCAGAGTTACGACAACATTAATGTTAAACCTTTGGCTCAGAGTAACGTGACTCAACCAAACAACCTCCCCTCCCTGTGTTGGTCTAAATTGATTTATTTGTGAAAGCTTGAGAGGATCTGTCATTTGAACATAAAAATTACATTTATGTCACCAGTCGACTTTCCCCTGATGAAAACGTAACGTTGAATTTGATGATGTTATACTCAAAGTTTTTCCAATGTACTCGCCTGCACATTTCCTTCAGATTTTGTGTGTATACTCATTGAATCGATAAACAGTAGTATAATGGCTGCTGCCTCTTAGATCAATCGGTTTTAAGTCACATTGAGGTTCAACACCATTATTAAACCTGTGTATATTCACTTTTCAGGAATTTATAAGCCCAGTGAGTTTTACAGAAACAGGATGGGTCGTATTGCCACCGACACAAACGGTTGAGTTGTTCCCCATCAGATATTATCATAAAGGGGAAAATGACATTAACAAGCCGAGCAATATCATCTGGCTTTTTATGCAATGTGAATCCCGCTCGCTCTCCAATTACAGCCATCCAAATGATTCAGGGAAGTAGCTGCTGAAATTCACTAATGGCATGAAGAGTATGCAGGGGGACATACTGTATAGACAGATAAAGTCATGAGGACTGTCAGACTCGTCACTATTGATTTTGTAACATGAGACTATTTCCTAATGGAGGCTTTATGTTGTTAATTGAGAATTATCACTGGCCTCGTATGATTTTCTCCTAACTGATTGGATACATTCAATATATTCTGGTCAAGTTAGAATAGGGGATGAATTTAAATAGAATTAAATCATGATTTTTAGAGTTGATGTTAAAAGGAGTTGAATTCACATTACATCTCTTCCGATAAAGGGATGAGTGGTTTGTAGCCTGCATCCTGCTCAAAGCCAGCTGGGAAATGCTCCTGCATGCTCCAGTGAGGATAAGCGGCAAGCCTATAGAAAAAGGATGGATGGATGGATAATTTTTCATTAATTAAGCATTGCATTTAGGTATCAAAGGAAAATGCAACAGTGCAAAACCTGAATACATCACATGTAAATCAATTTTTGAATTTAGAAAATTACAACCCATGAAGCCTGCGGGATAAAAGGCTTTGCATCTTATGGTCCACTGAACAAAAGACAAGTGTTCAGAGGAGGGAACTGAGGGCCCCATACGTTCTATGTAGATGTTACATTCCAGCTTGGAGCAAATCTTGGCACACTCGCATGGCACATTGCCCACTTTCTTGTAGTGGAGAGGTATAGCTATCAAAAGCCTGATAATGATGTGATGGTCTGCTAGCGCTTCAGCGTCGATGGATGGAAAATGTGAGGAGAGATCAGAGTAAAGGTTTAGTGTGATCAAACGCAATCCTCTAAAATACTCCAAATCCTCCTCTTTCCACTTCCTTCCGCAGAAGGTGGAGAGATCAGGAGGATTTTTTTTTTTAAACGTTCAACAGCTTCATTTGGATCCCTTGGTTATTGTCAAATGTATAAGTTATTGGAAGTGAATACTAAAAGAGATGTGCGTTTCATCCATTTCGGAAAATGTTTGTCACGTGTTCAGAGGATACGAGGCTCTCCAACTGACATCATAAATTGGAGCAAAAGTTGTCAGCAGATGAGGAATGCATTGTAGGTGGTGTGAAGGTCAAGGGGGCTGCCGGTTGTTAATCATGCCGTGTCTTATGTTTTGGTCGGACAACCTCAAAAAATGCATGTGTGCAAGTAAAAAAAAAAAACAATAAATGGAGCAATATGTGGTAACAAGTTTTGGTTTTATTTCATAAATTATACTCAGGTGTTGTTTGCCATTGTTGACTGTCATTCCATCTGAGAATAAAGTATTATTTTTACTTACGTTTTCATGAATCCATTATTGTGGGAGAGAAAATTTAGCTCGTGAGACGATGATTGCCGATTGTAAAAGAGCACCATGAAATCTTACAAAGAATGTATACGCACAATTTTCAATTGTGTACATGAATATTACGTATACATCTGGTTCAAAAACTGTGGAAATGTGAATAAATCGTAAGGCGGGAAAGATTATTTTATTCCGTACGTCTATAACCAGACTTTATGATCATTGAAATTAGTTTTAGTCATGCGTCATGGTCTTACGTCAAACCAAATGTTTTTTCTATATTATCGACATTAATATTTAACAACCCCAAAAAATATTTCAAATATATTTGATCATATTTCAGGTCTGTATATTGTATAGAGATTGGCACAAAAATAACATATTTGAAATATAATCAACTGAACAAAAGTGCGTTAACACAATTCAGATGCCGACATTTAAATCCAACTCTTGTAGTATGACTGACCCGGCCTTAAATTAACGCGTCTCGTATTTCAAGCCGTTTCGGTAATTTCACTTCTGTCGGGTATGAAAATCTTAACTGACAGTCAAAATCACAATCTGGATGAGATCAGTAAGTCCTCATTAGAGCCAAGAACATCTGTTTACACCGAGTCTGGGTCACCCAACACTGGTCAGAAAGTGTCCAATCATCGTCAGATCTGAAATCACTGTTTTGGAAATTAGATGTCACAATGCGTACGTGTTCAAAAATCTGAATAAAAACAAAACAAAATGTCTTTGAGAGTGTTGCTCAGATTCCAGTCAAGACCTGAGAGTGTGTCACATCGCAAGAATGATTGTGCTCTTTCTTGTTGGGTCGCAACCATTTGGTGCTGTGGGATATTCTGCAAATCAAGTTAACGTAACTTATAAAGAAACATGGTCCTTGCGGGTATTCCCTACAAAGAATGTAGTGGATGGTGTTCTTCTTCTCAGTTTCCAATAACTGTTGCTACTTTTTTCACATTCTTTTGTTCGTGACAACTTGATGAGTCACCAACAGATGAAACCTTATGAAAATATGATGAAAATTTTGAAGTGTCCCGCTGATCTGTATCATCATATAACGCATAAAATAAATATAGGCAGAATAAATATGACACATGCCCGTCAAGCTGTTACTCTCCCCAAAAACTTAAAAGGCTCCATATGGCAGATGGAATTATTGCCTTTACATGACTAATCAAGATTTACCAGAGCCTGTCTGAATTTAAAATCTTATTTCCAGTGCGTCAGCCAAATACAGCAGACATTTAGCAGGCAGTTGTCTCATTCCCTTACTGCATTATTCCCAAAACACAGTTAATTCCCCCTTAGGCGTAATTGCATGTAAAATCCATTATCATCAGAGTCCATGCTAATCATATTGCGAGACCGGGCTAACGGGTAATTGTTGAACTTTCTGGTCAATATGTGGAGATGGAATCCTGGCACTGCCATGGCTGCAGCTGCTTCCCCTTCTCCGTGTGTGACCCCCCCAATCCACTATAGATTGCTTTTCACTCAGCCCCGGAGTGGAATATAGAGGAGAGTTAAGTTCTTTTAGATGACATAGAATTTTATTCTTGTTACCGTACCTTGAGAGTTGGCAGTTCTCTCTTGGAGATGAAAAATTGACTTCGGCATGCCTCGCACAGAGAGGGGGAAGAGGAATCCAAGCAAGTGGATTCAGGGGGAGAGGGAGGGAACGAAGAAAGTGGAGCGAGAGTGGGATGTAGAGTTTTGTGTTTAAGAGTCAGTGTGGAGACAGCTGTCATGGAGCAGCTTGCACTTTGGAAACAGACTCATCAGTCAAACAGAGCTGCACCTGCACTAATGTTTGCTCTGTGTGTGTGCAAATGCAAGCATGTGTCACTCGAGTGTGTATCGGCACATTTGCGTTAGATGCATGGAAGTGTGGAGTGGACTTTATTTGTATTACTAAGTGCTCAATTTACATCTGTTTCATGTCTCTTGTTGTATAAACAATACAATAGCTGAGGAAATCTAACTGACAGTAGAGTCAGAATGGAAAAGTTGGGGGAAACCTTTGAACATCAAACAAATCTTCTCAATGACCGTCGCAAGCCAGCTAACTCTTCACACTCATCATGCCAGCCGCATCAGACACCTCGCCGCGTAAAAGTCGTCTAGGTTTACATCAATGCGTACGGTATGAGAGCCATTCAAACAGCAGTCCTTCTGAAACACAACAGTTGCTTTGGCCCATCTGTAATAAGCGTAGTCAGCCCTGTGGCATGCATTAAACATTAACACCCGGTCTGTAGAGCCCTTTAATCCAGCGCGCGATCCCTTCATGTGAGCCAAGGGGACAATTCATTCAGCCTTAATGCAGTTAATAAAGTTTAGTTTCTTACAAATAAAAATGCATCCTATACAGGTTCGATGAAGGGACCATCTGTTCGCTTGTGACACTCGATATAGACAATGCATCGGGTTTTTGTTCTTAAAAATTAGGCGGTCCTTATTTTGAGGGTTTTGTTAGTCTAATCCTAACCCAAATAAAATTTTATGAATATTTTCTAAAATATAATAATATAAAATACATTTTATTAAATTAAATTTTATTCTTTATAAATATTGTTGACCAATGTATAGTATGTTTTGATTTGTACTTTTGGTGATTTGTGAGATTACATATTGGATAGGCTCAAGTTCCATCCACATACAAATGATTAAACTTTTTGTATGACTGCTTGAAGCCATTAAACTGTTTAACCATGGTTGATGTTTTCTATTATTTTGGCTATGATTAGGTTTATAGTTATGTTTTCCTTGTGTTTCCTTGTCTGTCTAGTTAGGTTGTTTCCACTTAGTCTTTTCAGCCCCGCCTGTTCCTATCAGCTCCCACCTGTGCCTTTTTCAGGTGTTTGTCATCTTCTCGCCCATTTGTTTGTATTTAAATCCCTCCTTTCCTTTCAGACTCTTTTGGGTCATTGACGCTGTAGTCACACTGTCCAGTCATTGTTTATTTTTTTATTTTTTTAATCTACCATCAAATCAGTGGTTCTTTGTGAGTCAGTCTCAGGGGTTCGGCAGAGCCTCCACTGCGAAGATTTATTGTGTAAATTCGTGATGACGCATATCTAAACTGGTCTTGCAAAGGCAACAGCAGAAGTCACACAGATTTGCAGGTATGTACTTTGTTTTGATTCATGCATTGTGTTGGTTATGTTCTTTCAACAAGGTGATGTTCATGCATGGCTCATTTTGTGCACCAGTAAAAAAAAAAAACATTGACGTCATGAATTTGAAAAAAATAATGTTTTCACTAAAGAGGGGTTCAGTGAATGTGCATATGAAACTGGTGTTTGGTACCTCCATTAAGGTTAAGAACTACTGCACCAAATGTACAAAATGCATCATGTTATAGTTGTAACAGAAAAGCATTGATTGTGACGTGCTAAATTCGCCTCTAAGTAGAATGGCTTCAGTTTCACTGTGACAGTGTGAATGTTAGTCTGTTACAATATGTTTTAAACTACAGATTTAGCCCGTCTCTTGCTTTCTCTGACCATCAGCAAGCAAAATTTGATAGCAAATGGATGAGTGAAAAGATGAAATCATAATAATCACAAAACTGGATACAATGTGACTTTCAATTGTGTACAAAATTAGAAGATTTCATCAGTTAATTGCACATTGTCTGTTTTTTTTAAACACGTAATAAACGTTAAGTGGTGATGGCTCGCTTGTAACGTAATACATTTCATACTGGTCGAATGAAACTGCATATTGACGTCGCAGGCCTGGACCTGGTTTAAGCAAGGAATTATATTGCAGTGTTTAGTGGTTTGTAGTTCAACCCTAGTATTAATAGAAAGCTGGTTAATCTACTTCTATCAGGAGCAGATGGCAGAGTACATGTGTTTCAAATTCTATTTAAAAGCTTCCAAATAGTTTTTTTGTGTGACTGTAAAAATTTTCCAAATTTACTGGACTTTAAACTTGGATGTTCACTTTGTGGTTTGCTGTTTTTTGACTTTTATTGACATTTCTGTGTGCTATTTTGAAAAAATTGTCTCATGTTTTCTCCTTATTGGGATTTGTGACGGTTACTTGGTCAGAACTTCGGCTAATAAATAATACGCATAGCTGCATGTTTATTAATATGAATGTGTTCTTGTCCCATTATTAATTTGTCAAGCATCAATGTTCTTGTTTGAAGCAGTGCAGCTAAACGACGAGTATATTTTAGAAAATAAAGAAAACAAATAGCCTTTTTCTAAAGTCATTACCCAGACTTTTTCAAGTATGCATTCATGAAACCATTCCCCCCAAATGGAAAAGAAAAGCATTAGTAGAAAGATATTAATGATGTTTGTTACCGCAAAGGCCAGAACATGAACACAATTGAAAACATTCCATTCACAGAGCTGTATGTTTAGTGCAGACTGCCATTAGGTGACTTGACAGTGTTTCCAAATATGTCAGAAATGGCTTGTGTTTGTTATGGGACAAATTTTTGGCTCAATAAATGACTGCCATGTGATTAATAGGGGTAACAAAGAAAGGACCACCACGATAGAAAGTAGAAACAAGGTCCCTAATAAAGTTCATGCATAAACCTTATACTAGAGATAAAATGTAATACATTAAAATCGCTTCAGTTACATTATTCATTATTTAGAGGGCTTATGCAATGTTTTTTTTAAGTTCTGCACATTATTTTGTTTCTTTTATATTTAAGAGAAGCCATCCAAGCATATGTGCAATCATGCTTTGATATATTAGCATGATATATTGAAAGACAGAAATTATATACATTGGAACAAATTTAATGTTGGACCATTTTTTTGCTGTGTTGGTCCAATGAGCATTTTTTTTTTTTAAATCACTTATGGGCTCCCATTTCTCAGGCTCATGACGGCTTTTGGCTGAACATAATGCTGAAGTGACCCCAAGTGGAAGGAAATTATATCCTGTCTCTCAATCCTACTTGTTTTTTGTTTTGTTTTGTTTTTTTCTCCAAAACCAGCCATGTAGAGAAAAGCTGGTGACCAGAACAGAGAATTCCAACAAAAACAGGAGACAGAATGTTTTTTTTTTTTTAACTAGTTCAAGTTCAAACTCTGCCAGCTTTTCCACCTCCAGTGGTTCCGACCCTTGACCCTTGAGGTTGTTTCATTAAAAAAAATATTTATAATCTCAACACTGCAAATCTCCCATCATCTTGCCTTGTAACAACTTCAAGTGGAAAGCAGGCGTACATTTTTCAGGTTAAATATTTCAAAGACACATAAAGAACATGATCTTTGATGATGTCAGTGACATAGGTGCACGGAAACACATTTTTTCCCCACTCACATGCCTCCCACAATGTCCTCTAACATTGCTCCTCAGATCCAGAACACCCTTTCACTAAATCATGACTAATCCAAAGTACAGAGCTCGTTGGTGGGATAGCGAAGCAAGTGAGCCCCTGCTGACCTCTTTGGAGCTCCGCTGTCCTATGTACCAGTAAATCAGTCCGCCAACGCTTTCCCAAGGCTGCAGTGACTCTGAAGGTCAGCAACGGGAGGATGTGACCTAAGAGGTTATATAGGCCACAGGGAAAGTAGTTTAGGGTCCAGAATTCCACTGGGAGAGACGGATACAAGAAAGAGATATGATGACTGACACATGAGCCAAGAACGAAGATGAGAGACATGAAGGAAAAAAACAAAACCTAATTGTTGGTACAGTACACATGGAAGGTGGGGGGGTGTCATCATATATTTTCCCGAACGGCTGGTCTATTTCCGTCACGGCCTCAGCCGTATAGATCCTCTTGACAACAAAAGGTTTGACAAAAAAAAAACGTGATCTTCTGCCAAGGTTAGTGTCCATTCAACGCCTGCAGACTTCATCCTTTTGTTTGGACAACATTTCCATTTGTGGATCTCCTCTACTTGTTCGACAGTGGAGCAGTAAAACCAGATCCAGCCGCTCAGCACCAGCAAAGAGAACAGATGTGTTCCCAGATTTCAGAGCCATGTCTAGGACGAAATAAATCATCCCCCGAATTGTCTGTCTGCCATTTCACTGTCAGGAAGATACGCAGCTGAAGATCCTGTCCTGGTTGACTATTTAATTCCAGTGCAATCATGGAAATGTCTGAAGGAATAAACAATTGCTAAAATAATTTGTCTTCTCAAAAACAAAACATGTTTTTTTAAACCATTTTTTCTTTAAGTCGCATATTTTAAAATACTCTTGAATGTGGTCGTAAATTCACCGTCATTCTCAACATGCTGCTTCATGATCTTTATCTCCAAAGAAAGCTAAATTTTATGATACCCCAAATCATATCCTGGGATATGATACTGCCCTTAAATGTAGACCAACAAAATGAATCCTTCTCGAGGCCAAGTGTATGCCAATGCCAGATGTAACAAAATTCCCCTCTGGCATTCCTGAGCTATCAAGTTTCTATAAAGCAGGCAGCCTATGGGCGAACCAGCTGAAAACAAAACACTTCTGGCAAGAGCTGTTGCTGGCATGAGGCCATAAACACTTCATTTGACAATTATTTGCTGCAGGTTACTTGCCACAAAAACACCAGAAGCCAAAAAATTCATATTTATTCATATTATTTCATGGGGGAAAAGGAGGCAGAATATTTTTGTGCGTACACGCAGCTAATAAACTACTGATTACATGTTCTTAGAGGCAAGTCGTCTTCAAAATAGAACCCCAACACACACACACAGCAGTCATAATTTATAGTGAGGACACTTCTGGCTCAAGAGTGAGGTGAAAATAGCATTTTCTTCTCATCTGAGATTTCATCCAAGGTTAGCGGAGTGAGAAAGAGTTTACCACATGATGTGTTATTACTCTGCCCCACAGTTACATGTCTGAAAAAGGTGGAATATTGAGTTCTCTACCTTTTTTCTTTTTTTACTGCAGAGTTTGGCGTGCCCATAATAGAGAAAGTGTGGTGTTAAGTGGAATGTGATAATTGAATGAATTCCTCACAGGATATAAGGCATCTTCATAGTGAGGCTGTTATTTGCATCTTTTATTGTTTTAAATGATACTTTCTGTTTTAGGGTTAACATTAAAATGCTACACGGGATGTCAGACAAACATGAATAATTAATTTAAATGAATTCCTAATTAAACATTCAGAAGCAGTGTGTAAAATAATATGGATCATTGGTCGTATGGGGAGAATGCCTGAAGAGAATGAAGCTCTCTCAAGTGCACTAATCGTGTTGGCATTATGGTGATCCAGGAAAGCATGTACACAAAATTAAAAAGAATTGTTAGCGAAAGGGTTAACCTCCAGTTTATACCAAATATTTCCCGTGGTATGTAGTTTTTCCTCACAATCCAAACAAATATTGATTTTGTTGAACCTCAGAAGTTTCACTTCCTTGTGGCTCTCTTCACCTGAGTTCAAATACAAGTCGAATTATTGTTCCACTACCACGAGTGTACTTAAAATGAAATACTATCTTGAAAATTGCCGTGGTGTATTTCACTTCTTTCTGATCACATTCACTTTTTTTTCCAGGAACGTCACTGATATTCTTCTCACCAACTTCCTTACATATTTTCTGTGGAATCCCCAAATTATGACTGAGTATGCGGTTTTGCGTTATGATAATATGAGGAGACTTGACTGCGGCGCTGCAGTCAATCATTTTTTTTTTTTTTTTTTAGCCGACAAGTGATCCCATCAATCATGAGCAATTTGTTGTCCCTCAGCAGTTCTTGATGGCCCTTATTCCTTTATCAACGCGTGTATTTTAGTGTGTCTGCACACACCAGATGGGTCTCTGTGGGGGGAGCAAGGTGTGTTGAATATACTTATCTTGCCACTTCCCACTGGCCTCATAAAACAGAGATAACAAAGAGGGTAATTAGTCCATACACAAATCCATGCACACATACAGTATCTGCACAACTGATTTAACCTTTAGCTTTACATTATTGTTGTGTTACGTTTACACACACAACCTTGGTCCTCTATTTACTATATTAATTGGTAGACATTTGCTAATTGATGCAAACTCTAGTTGAGTGTTTTATGCTACGTTCCCCAAAAAAAATTCCTTGACAAACCTTGTAAAAAGTATTGTTCTAGCCAAACACGTTGCCTCAATTTTGAGCTCACAAGGGGTTTGTGTGTTACAGTAGCTGGAGAGCGTTTCCTCCTTTTGTTGTGACAAATGCTCAGCCAGCATATTTCATTTATCAGATCTATGGTTGCCAGATAGGAGCTGTGGTTATTCAAGCATAACCAACATGATTCAAACATGTCAAGATGAGGCACTAAGGCCTGGATACTGATAAATAAGAGGAGTGAACCCACGCTTGTTGTTTGTTGATCTTGTCACGGTGCTACGTTCAGCATGTATGAAGGTTATGCTCGTGTGAAGAACTGAATTAGGCAATCACAATTTGAAATTTGAAGTTTTTCTTTTGTAATTTGGTGCCATCGTGTGCCTGAAAAAAATGCTAATCTGGCTAATCTGACACCTCTGCTTGTGTGCAGCTGTATGTGCATAATATTTATTTATTTATTTATTTATTTATTTATTTATTTATTTATTTATTTATTTATTTATCATTGAATTTCAAAGGGCAAAATCCATATGCTAACCAGGAAAATTCTATTGTTATACTATTTAGTTGTATCTTTTGCATGTGCAACAGTAAATTATTTGTTTACTCATTGGCGCCCCCTTACAGTTATAATTTACTGTCAATCCGCTGTCATAAATCTCATCTGTCAGACATTTGCAGCGTTGCGCTATTTTGCCATTCTTCAAGTTTTTGCAAGAACGGCACAGAACTTTGAAAAATACCAATATTGCATTTCATAGCACACGGGTGGAATTTGATTGAACTTATATTATTTCATGTCTGCTAATCATTACGATTTCATGGTAGCATTCATATAGAGTCACCTACATAGGTAAAAGCGGCGTGCATTGCATTTCTTTTTTTAATTCATGCATAGCGCAGCATTGCCTCACTGCTCCGTATTGTAGATCAATGTCTAGTTTCATCACATTCTGTCTGAAATTTAAAATGTGGAACACTGTGGTTTACCTTTTGTATGCTCCATCTGAAGTGTTTACAATTTCTCTTTTAACACTTTCCCAAAAGTGACGCTGTATGAAACATGTCCACCCGATTGTTTTATTAGTAGGAGCCTTTGGAGACGGGTTTTATAACCACTGTCAACCGTTTCATCTGAAGATAAATGATAACCTAAGTTACCATCCAAACATTACTTGGAGTGAGTTGACATCATTTAGTTAGGAAGTGAGTGGGAGGATAAGACTATCCAATTTTTTTTTCCTTTACATTTCAATCAACCCACATGAGTCACAAGTTCAGTCATAGATCCCTCTTTGGGAATTATTTGTCAGAATAATGCATTATCCTGAATGTTTAAATATTTCCAAAATGTGGTTTTGATGACAGCTAAATACTTTAAATACATGTTTCGTTTTATGTGTTCTACTTTTTGATGTCATACAAAGGAGGGGAAATGAAGGAGTAGGATTTATCAATGTTTAACATTTAAATGAAGCTAGGAGAAGAATTTTATTTGGACCATTGTGTAATGTACCTTAATTCTCAGAGTACTGCGTCAAAAGTCAAACAAACAAAAAAAAAAACCTCCTATTCGGAAAACACGCTAGGATCAAGCACAGCATGTATCATTGAAGCTACCTTTCCTCGGATATGAGCGATATTCAATGGATATTGCAGTTTAGAATCACTGATGGAAGAGATGAAGTTAAATGAGTTTTTTCTAATTAAAGTCGAGAATTAAAATGCCGTTCTCAGCGGTATTCTCCCTCCCCCCCCCGTCTCTGCCCTCTTTTATTCTCGTCACACACAATGGCAGAGCCCAATGTGAGCGGCAGGGCAGGAGGTCTCAAAGGCTTAATCTTGCTGCTTGCAAGGTACAGTCATAAAACTGACAGTCTAACTAATTATCCCTAAAATTACAACATCTTAATGTTCACCCTCACAGCATTGTTGTGTGGTTCTGTGTGTGTGTGTGCATGTGTGATGAGGAGCTGTTCATTAAGCAAGCAGCTGGAGGTGGTCCCCTGCATGTGTAGTCGAGAACAGATGTGTTGCTGCTTATTGTTTGGGTTCTTAGGCTTTGTCAACTTAAACAAAGAAACAGGTTAGCGTCCACAATATTTGAAAATAAACTGACATGTTGTGAACGGTAAAACATGAATTGATTCCCACCCCAATCTGCTTTCATGATAACAAATAGTGGGTGGCTGTCATTGTAACCTTTTGTGAGGCTCGAGCTACATTTCAGCTTAAGGTTTTTATGACGATGTGATAAGAACTGTGCAAATACAATTTATTACTGATTCACATCTGTGCTAAGACTCAAATACCCTGTCGGAAAGCAGACATGGGATTACTACTATAACGTCAGGGATTTTCTATAATCTCATTCTGCTTCTGACAAAATACCACAATGATATGACATGGACAATGTGGTTGTGATTATCGAAAAAAATATTTTTGACATTTTCAGGTTAAATGTCAGCATAGCACAAGGGTACTGATGTGACACAATTAGCTTATAAAACAAATAAACAGTTGAGCCACCTGCAAAGTGTCTTAATTGTGTAACCTAATAATTCAATTTCTCATTGCTACATTGCTTCAGGTCTTCAAATGTACAAATTTGCATATTTTTGCCTTGTTGTTTGACCTAATTTGTTTTTACAAAATTAACATTAAAAAAAAAAAATTAACTGGACAACATTTTATTTTATTTTTTTGAATGTGCTACTGTTGAACATGAAACGGTCGGAATGAATTTTTTTATTTTTTAATCAGCAAAGCTGCAAATGCAGGTCACATGATTTTAATAATACCCCAAGGTCATTTTACGTCCTAGTTTATGAATGATTTTATTGAGTGTATGAATACTGCATCATAAAGCTTTCAGGGCAGGCTTTTTTTTTTTTTTTTAAATCCCGACTCATTTCCAACATTTTGTTTCTTAGATAAATAATGTGCCTGAGGACAATCTATTCCAACTGTCAATGTATGAGTGGTTGAAGAAGATTGAAAGAATAATGTTAGTCATGTAAGATGGAGTGAGCCAGAATTTATTGCCATAGATATGTAATTTGTGGAATTTTGGAATTTATGGAAACACTATGTACAAAAAAAAGAAACGTGGTATTGTTCTGTGGTAGACTATTTTTTTGTTTTATCGTAGCGACACCAACCCATCGTCGCCTCTCACCTCAAATAGCATTTCGGACAAAGGTTTGTGTCTGAAATTGTCTCTGTGCGAGTTATCGCAAGTGAAGTAAATGAAAGTGAGAGCAGGTGGTCGGAAGGCAAGCCGAGGATGATTTGTTACAGGTGTGTGGTCAAGTGCTTTGCCGTCGTCATTACGTTCTGTGGATGACATGGCACCATCTTTTGTTGACACGTCCTCTGACCACAAGAAAGGCCAAGGAGAGGTCACAAAAAGAAATGGTGTGAAATAGAGAATTACACTTGCCGTCACACTGCTCGTCAAAGTGTTGCGAAGGGTGGAAGAAGTGCAAAGAGTAATTGTATTTTTTCTTTTCAGACCTCACGTACAAGTTCCCCAATAAAATCCAAGATGGAGGAACATTTGAATTTTGCTCTCACTGGCCGCTTCATCTCTTCATCCATCAAGTGAGAAGTCGACGCCCAACTACGGTATTTCCTAACACCGGGAATGTTTCCCATCAAAACACACTTTCACCAGATTTTTTTGGACAGTCTCACAAAGCTTTACTGTCAGACTGATTTCATTTTTAAGGTATTTAACTTTTGAAATCTGTTTCTCACACCTTCTTTGATTGTTAATCCCATTTTAAGATCGCGCACAGCTGAACAGTCTGTTGCACAGCGGAAAAGCACACATGGTACATTTCATGTTTAATCCAATCAACAATTCTGGACGAACATTTTGTTGTGATCTTTTATGTCTATTTTGAGAGAGCATTTCTTTCTAAACCTCAGCAGCTGGCATTGACTCAAAGTGGTATAGTGATATCAACAAGACACGCTTTAATCAGAAGACTACCGATCTGCTATGTTACTGACCCGGCGTGTATGAAACGGCTTTCTGTATTTTTTTTTTTTTTGAGGAGGAGGGGTACTTTACACACACTGTGGTTGCAAACCAAAGTTAAAAGACATCAACAAGGATGATGGCTCATTCTGATATTTTTTTTCTTTTGTGCATATCTATAGAGTCCCAGTTTCTTTGACTAATGGAGATTTTTTCCAAGGAGTAAACTCAACACAAGCATACTATTTTTGTTTTTGTTTCAACACTACATTGGATTTATTGATTTTTGGGTTCTCTCTTGCTTACATCCGTTAATGAATGTGTACAATTTCTATTAGTCCGAAGCAGATTATCATCACCCATGCAATAGTTCCCAGTATTCCTTTCGTCAGATAACATTCTGCATGGAATTCTCAGCTGCCCTCTACCCAAAATCCAAATGTAAACTTTCCTTGACGCAGATGTGCATGCACGCACACACAGGGTTACATCATAATCCTTTTTTTGATGTGAATCCAGGCCAATTGTTAAACTTCTTTTTTCGAAGGGGGGTGGATCGAAGATGAAGGGGTGCTTACGATGCCCCCCGGCGTTTTGTAATGCACAGACAGCCGCATATCCCCACGGGCTTATTTTAATATATTTCCAAATTGCATGGAAATCAGCACATTCAGTAATATGCAATGCATACGCATAGAAATGAGACCCACCTTATTACAAGAAGGAATAAATTATATTAATGCCTCTCTGCTCTCGAGTGCGTTTTGCTGCAACCTCAACCTAGAGTCAAATCTTCCAATTTTGTAATCTCTAACAACAGTATTATTGTTTCCAAAGATGAATCGATTCACTTGAAATTTGATTAAAATTCTTGTGCATATTTGCTGTGAATTGCTCGTTGTTTCCACAGAAATTACATAATATAAAAATGTCTGTCAACAGCACATTTGTGCGTATTGTAAATCTTGTAATATTAGCTCAATGAAAATAGGCTATTTGTGCTTTGGTCAACTTTTTATCTGCGCAAAAAAAAAAAAAAAAAACACCTCAATCTTCATGCAATACATATATGTAACACCACGTGCCGTCGTCAATCTCATAGTGACAGAAAACGTCCTGGAGAATATATGAAGTGGAAACACAACAAGCCACCGAGGGGAAGATCACACAGAGACAAAAAGACAATCATAATGTTTATATCCATCACTGTGACACAAAGCAGAACACTTCATGCATCAGAGGCTTTAAGTGCTTCTGTATGGCAGGTTCAACAATGATGCACAACAGCATATAGTACATACAAGGAGACAGATTAATAGGGATGGAATCTGGTTCACATCCTGCTTATAGTTCCCAGATGACATGAAGCTGTCTGATAACAGATCAACACTATATTTTGGATTTAGAGGTAAGAATTTATATTACCCAACCAGCCTAAGAGGCATATTTTTTTAATAGCGGAAGGTAATCTGAGGAATCCCACACAACGACTTGCCCATCGTTTTGCCCCCATGCCGAAAAATCTTTTAAAATTACAGTATGGCTTCACCTTACTCTCATCATACCGTAACTCAGTGAACTTTATTCCCATCGTAAATGTCATGTCATCTTCCAATATCATCTGAACTGAGCTTGTTGAGGTTAATTGAGGCGTACTCGCACTGAGGTAACTAGGACTTTGCTCCAATTTCTCATTTCATATTTTGGACAATATACGCGACATGAATTTAATCCAAAGTAAAATTTTGTATTATATATTTTTAATGAAGTCTGAAAATCGATTTTGAGATTGAATGGGGTTGCATACAGAAAGTAAAACAAAACAAAAAAATCTCACTTCAGATTCTGTCAAAACCTGTCTTGACTCACAGCTGGACGCCGGATAGCAATTCCTTGTGAAGGGCAGAAGAGAACCTTTTTTACATCATACCTGTCAACCCTGCTAATATTCCTCTCGCCCTCGCTGTCCGTCTATTAATACTATTCTCTTCCACTTCCTCTTCTACGTCTTTATCTCTCTATCAAAGTGTGAGACGGTCTCCAGCTTTGCCTTACGTGACTGGGGCTCATATCAGGGAGAATAATTTATAAAAACATGAATAAGGAATGTGGTGGCGTTTCCAATGATTCAAATCCGGAATGGAAACAGTCTGAAATATTTGGACAGTGCAGGATTGAGTGGTCCGTGTTCACCGAGCTGTTGTTAGCAAACGTGTCAGTAAAACCAGCTGTCAGAAATACCCAGGAGTAACAAAATGTAGAAGGAGAGACGGTGAGAAAGGTAAAGCAAGGGGAAAAAAAATGAAAGTGAAAGAAGGCAAAAAAATTAAGTTCTCAAAAATGAGCTCATCAGCTTCCTTTGGAGAACCGAGGGATTAGAAAGAAGATACTCATAGATATCATTGCTCTCAAGACACACCTGTCAGGACAGTCCGTCTTTTAGAGAATGGACTTTTATTTTATTTATTACCTGGGAAGTGACATTGAGAGGCAAACTTTTTCAATTTGGCCACGGGGTTATGGTCAAACGGCCACTGCGGACTTCTGAACATATGCTGGACCTGCTGTTTTTGCAAATGGGTCACTTCCGTGGCATGGCCATGATTGACTTCACAGGTAGCTATAAATGAAGCCATCCGGCAGGTATCATCTCAATGATAACGTCTGTTAAATAGTCTTTTAAGAAAGAACCATATATTGAGTGGTAGGGAGTAATCATCAGCTGAGTCCCGTGGGATGGCGCAGTTGCTCTTCTGTATCAGCACATATTTCAGTAACTCCGCATGCCAGAGTGTCATTTGTGAGCGGGATGGATTTCAGCACCTGTGTTGGATCATTCTATCATAGTGGCCTCCTTAAATGGTACAGTGGACTAAACTTTTCTCCATTCGTGAACAGCTGTCAGAAAAGGGATGTCATACAGCAGGCTTGTATTACTTTTGTAATTCATCTATATGGGACATTTGCTGTGAACCTTGATTTTGTTTTTAGTGTGTAAGTGTGTTAAATATACAACCTAACATGGTGGAGATCAGACTTGTGACACTCAGCCACGGCACAGAGTAGGTTTGGTAAAAACATGTGGGCACATTAAAATATATTATATATAAATTAAAATATATAATATTTATATGTTTTAATATATATAATATTTTTTTTTCTCTAAACAGCTTCTGTTTGTTGACATCTGTTGACTGTTAATGAGGAGAGGATAAAATTCAAGAGCAATAGTTGATTCAGAATCTCAAATAGTTCAACTTCTCGGAAATGTCGTATTTGAGATGTTTCCTCTCACTGTGGGATTGCTGACAAGATAGATTATATAGCATCACTTGGTTCCTGATGTCCACTGTGAAGAAAAGTAACACTGTTTCCAAAAGCCCTGAAAACCATCATCTGAAGAATGTTTCGGTATTAGAAAACCATCTGTTCCTTCGTCAAAGTGTCCTGCGAGTATTTATGAATGCTGTGGCAGCTGCGTTATTTTGATATCACGGTCTGATGTCTGTATTTTCTTCCACGGGATTCCTCCGTATGGATTTCATCCAGCATCCGTGCAACCAAGACAGACGCAGCGGCTTCAGTGGGGAGGAACTAAGTGGCGTGCAAGCGAAAATGTCCCATGGAGGAAGAACAATGAGACTGGATTTACGATGCGTGTGTGTGTGTGTGATGATGTGACACCACCGAAAGAAACAGAACAAATTAGGACATTTCATACTGAGATTTAGTCCCCCCCCAAAACCATAGTGAAGCATTAGATCCATAGCTGAACTCTTAATTTATTTGCACAGAATTACTTAGACTTGTACCAATGAGAAATTAATGCAAACAAATTATTACCAATGTCGTCATATTTACAAGTATGGACAAATTGATAAAATATTTTTGGAAAGTAAGAGGAAAGGGGAAGTACCCAGATAAAAGTCCTGTTGACTGTGAGGCATATGTGCTAACCACTATAACACCGCGCTGCCAAAGCTGATGATGTGGAAAATATATTCTTTCTTTTTTTTTAACTTTAATTCTCTGAATCCCATTTATTAAAATCAGTGGAGCAGATTCAAAGTAGTTGAATTCATTTACTCTATATTCCATTCAGTCGGGTCTGTTTCAAAGGTGTATGGAAAGCTTCACCCGAGTGACTGCTGACACTCACATGCATTTAACAGTGCTGTGTTGGGAAGATGGAAACGAAACTAATCATGAATACATTATCCTTCATCCAGAGCCAAGCTATTCTATTTACAATGTATTTCTGTGGATCTTTATACCCAGTTAATGAGATTTCAAAAATGTGGAATGAATGGCATTTAAATTGCAATTCAGTGTGAAGGAGGGCATCAGGAAGGGAAGGGGAGGGATTCTACCCGAAAAAAATGGCGCTATTACCAGACTCGCTCCGCTCGGTGAACAGAGTAGTTATGGGAAATGAAATAGACAGCTTCCTTGTGTGAGGACGAAGGATTTCAATCAAATGAGTTTTAAAACACCAAAAAAACAAACAAAAAATACAGCTTGGCTAAAAATATGATGCCACAATGTAATTTAGATATTTTAAATCTAACAAAGCCAAAAATGCAATCACAATAAAATAGTTTGCAGCTAGCTGTTTAGCTCGGAGCTAAATTTTGCTGTGAACGGTCGAGCGCAGTGCCTGGCGGTCAATCAAAGTTAATACTGTAATACCAGCTTAACATAGTTCTGAGGTGACTCCTAAGTTTCGATGAAGTTTTGCATTATGTCACGGTTCACGTGTTTTTTGTAAGAAGGCCACCCACATATTTTTTTTCAATCTGATACGGAGGTCTTAACTGTACTGTTCAAGTTTGAGGTTTCCCTGTTTTTATTCTTCTGTCATTCTGTACTACTTGTGAGCTGGAATAAACCCTGGAATGGTCACCACCATCATTCACACACATGCACAAACGAGTGCCTGCCATGCATTATTTTTTTGGGGGAATGTTGACGGAATTGTCAGTCTTAATTTTTAATGACTGTCTCATTCTTTTAACATAACGTTAATGTTTGTGTAAGCACTATATGCCGTGTGATTGTCTTGCAATCAGTTCCGTATGTTTTAAAAATAATTTTTAAAAATGCATTGTCTTTTAAATCTGAAATAAAATACACTAAAATCATTCATTTTAGTCTTTTGCTGTTTTCTGTTGCGCTCACTTTTGAGTGGAACCAGCATTGTGGTTTCTTCTAATAGAAGAATGGAAAGTGGCACAAACTCCAAAGTAAAAAATAAAAAAATCTCTTCTGGCAAGACAATCTGTATCAAAAGTGGGATTAATATATATTTGGCTGACTCAGCAAGAATTTTTACATTAATGATATAATGTACATTTATCATACTTATTTAAGTTTACATATATAGTCCCCATTTCTCTTTTTCTAATCAAATTCACTGTCTGTCGGATTGGGTGCGGCTAACAAAAATCTGGCCAGTAGTCAGGAGCTTCACGAAGACCCTGAGGTGGTTCCCGACTGGAGCCAAGCCACTGTAATCCATTACACTGGGACACTTGGTTGGGGCAGACTCCGTTCCCATGCTGCAGGTCATATTTCATCCCAAACATACTTCACAACATAAAGATTATAAATCAATTTTTATTTAAAGACTTTGCTCTGTCTGTTTCAAACATTGTTTCTTCAAATCACATTTCATGTGTGTTGACATTTTGTAGTTAGTGTATCATTATTTTTATCACTTGAAATAATTTTTTCCTCTCTGTGATGTTAGTCACTGATCATGTATATACGTTCAAAACTTTACTCAATTGAACTTATATATTCTAGACATTAAAAAGTGTGTTCACCATTCGACTGAATGTTCCAACCGCTTTGACCACATCGCTGTTGTGTAATGTGAAGTGCTGGTTAAACATTTCATAGTGTCTGGCTCGACCAGACGATCTGATATCCACGTTCATGCACACAACGCAATATATCTTAATGTCAACAGCACAATTGTGTTTGACTTGTAGACTACACACAACTTTCCACTTTTGATTATGATAGCAGGAATTGTGAATGCACTTACCATATCGGCGCCGGACCGCACACGGATTCCCTTCTCGGTTATCCAATCGAGTAAATAACATTATGAAACTTTGTGAGCCATCTAATCAATTTCTCTGTTATTTGTCGACAGGGCAAAATAGAACATGGAGTCAAGATCATATTTCGTGGTACATTGACTGAACTAAGCTCAGACAACATCTTATTTGCCCATGATAGTCTGTGAGCTATTTCACAAGGTCAAAAAAAAATACATTAAGAAGGCCATGTTGTTTTTTGCCTTTGAATGAAAGTGTGTAGGACAAGAAAGAGTAGCACATTTATTTTACCACTAAATGTGAAGTCCGTATGCTCAATTTGTCCTTGCATTGTGGACAGGATAAACATTTTTTTCCCCACTAACATAAAGTGAGGCTGAGTCCTCAGACACAAATCCATTGCCCACTTTTAAGTTAATTTTCATCTCACCTCTGTGCCACAGATGTTTGCATAAGGCATATAGTCTGCCAAGACCTGACAAATACCCATGATAATTATTGGATATTAGCTCCCTCTACTGGTTGCATCTCTTTTTCCTGAGCCGCTGTCATGATTCTTTTAAAACGCACCAATACAAGACAGTGTATATGTGTAAATATTGTATCTGTTGAACAAATGTAGCTAGAAAATTAAATTATATTTTTAGTTTTGACGTTGCATACAATTCTAGGTTGTGGTCCAAACTGCAGCAATTGTCATAATGGTGTGACCCACATTATGTTGACTTTCCTGAGTATGTAGGACAAAGCTTGTTATGGGCTCGCTTTTGGTGCATTAGCAAACTAAGACAAAATAACAAAAAAATACCTTAATACAAGAGTTTATGCTAGAGCTGTTCAGATTCAAGTTGCTACTGTGTCTGTACTGGTTATTTAAAAAACAATACGATAGTTCAGAGGTATAATTTAACAATGGCCGGTTTTTATACCCCCTGATTTATGCACTACTGACAATAATTTATGGTACAATAATGTTAGGAAGAAAGCATGACACTGTAATTTGAACAGACATAAGAGATTTTTGAGGAGGTTAACCTTAAGCCATAAAACAAATTCACATAATGAAGGCTTTCCTCGTTGTTTAGTGGTGCAAAGTATTTTTATTGAACAGTGTCCCTGTCCTCTGTGTTTTGTTGTTGCCATGCTCTTTCGCCAGAGTTAGGATTAAAGTGCACAACTTTTTGACCCTCACTATATATAGAGAGAGAGAAAGAGAGAGAGAGAGACTTTTAGGAAGTGTGGATGAAAACTGGCTGATGTCTTTCCGTTATCATGCATGAACAATTGTTCCACACAGATTTCTTTGCTGCCGTCGTTAAACTCGATCTGACCTGTCAATTCTGTAATACAACTATGCAAATTCTCAATCTCTTCATTCTAATTTGACACATGGGAGTCAATGAGTACATTTAACTGGCAATCACGTCAGTGAACACTGGATGGCATTGTTGCTGCTCTGGAACATGCATTTTTTTTGTCAGCTTATACAGCAGCACAGCATGCCAGGCAGTAAAATCCAAAAATATTGCCAATTTCCTTCCATATTCAAGCATACATGCTTAAGAAATTTATGTTTTTCTTTCAAAATGTCACCCCAATCAGAGTGAGGCTGAGGAAAATCACAACGCTTGTGATGCTGCTGAAATGCCAGTAAACATCTTGAAGAAATCCCACCTGGATCCCCGACTAGACCCAGGGGATCGTTGTAAATAACATGTTCCCTAAATAAAACACCGTATTGATGGGTAGCGTTTATTAGATGTCATGTGAATGGCCAACGTGTGGGAGAAAATGTCAAACTGACGTATTAAATGTCCATCCTGTCGGTCAGCCTTAACATTTGTGTTGTTAAAGTTGAAACATGAATGTTTGTTTTGAATCAGAAATGTGCAACCACACTAAAAAAAAAAATGGTACACATCTTTAGGAAGAGTTAGCGGCTCTATTTACACAGATGGTCCTCTGGGAACTGAAGGCACAGTTATCGTAATGGCAGACAAAACCAGTTTTTCTGGTTCCGGATTGCCACACCCAAGTCACCTGTCTAATGTGAGACACCAGGCACAGGATATCTCTTATTTAATGTGATTTTACGCGATTCTGCCTTTCATTGGTTTAGTTTATCTGTCTTTGGTAAAAGTGAAGTGTACCATAATAAATTAAAAGAGTTAAATACATTTAAATATAGTACTACTTGTACACCGTAAATATGTTTTAACCAGAGCAAAAGAACATTCATTTTATATATATATATATAATCATTTTTAGTCCAAATATTTATTTAATCATCTGGATGGTTTGCCGGTTTTTTTTCAAATACAGACTGTTTTTATCAACGTATGAAATAATCAAAATTGAATTAATCTATGTAGGTCAAGCTGCCTCCATGGTAAATTATTTATCAACTTAGCCGGCTTGTTTTAAATTCCATTTCACCACTTTTTTACAGTGAAATGTAAAACCTAACAATAATGATTATTTTTTCCTCCGGTTCTACTGTAACTATTAAAATGAAATGATCAGACTATGAAATAAATGCTCACCCCACCTCCCCCATCCTCGGCATCTGAAACAAAAAAAGAACATTCCCCATAATATTAAATTTTAGCTTCAGTTGAAAGTGCATTGTCTAAATATAACATTCGAAAAAGCTTCTAGTGCTTGCGGTCAAACAAGTTTGAACAATACAATTTGTGATGAAGTTGGAAGAGGTAGGAGTCTTGTTTGTGACCCCTCTCAGATGATGGCGAAGGTCTCCAATAAACAGTCATGTTGGTGAAGAGCACTCAGTGAACTGTCTCTTCCAATAGTAGTCACTTCACACCCTCTTCAAAGAAATAAGTGCCTCAAATATCAATTCCTGGTCTCCCCTTAATTGTTTTCTATGCTCTGCTGAATCCGTCTTCACCGTCGCTGTGTCCAACAGCAAGAAACGCGCTACCATAACCTTCACTTTAATGCCACTCGATTCCAATGTCCCAACAGGTAAGGGAGACACTTTAAATTCCACTTTGTAGAACTTTAAAAGCAGCATTTCCAAGGAGGGCAACAACAGCAGCAGATCTGACGAAGGGGGTTCTTTTTTTTGTACCGGGCGGCCAACTTGAATTTCTCATTAGAAGCCACCACGTAATCTTGGGTCCTCTCTACGTTGGTTTGGATGTGCTCAATGTGGGTCCCTTGTTCCTCCACGAGCATGAAAATATCCATGAAGAGGTCCCTCAGCTCATTCATATTACTTTCAAGGCTCAGCAACTCCTGAATGATAACAACAGAGAAACAGTGTCAATCAAAACTAGTAAACGCGATGAGACTACAATCCACAATCCTGGGAAGTTATTTACAAACAAAATGCAACTACTGATAATGAAAACATATTTGATGTGTTATTTCCTCTTTTCCCAAAAGCCACAATTGCAATCACATTTTTTTTTTTTTAATAAAATATGAGTTGCTTGCCGTCACCCTCACCTTGTGCCGCTGTTCAATCTCAGACAATTGGGAGCGAGTGATTCTGACATCATTTAACAAGTTCTCATTGAAGACTTCCCATTTTCCTGTGGCAACCATCTCGTTCACCTCTGTTTCCGTCATATCCCTTCCCGAGACTTCCAGCTGCCGGATAATGAAGTGCTTGCAGCGCTCCTGCTTGGTCAACAGTCCTTCATTATATTGGCGCAGTACCTGCATAAAATATAAAAGAATTTAAATATAAGGAGAAGAAGAGGGAATTTAATGAGAAGACATTTGGGTGGAGCCCCAGGTAGAAAAACACTACTAAAGTAAATTGACTGAGTAAATTAAAGTGATTGCCCTTACTCAAAAAAAATCTGTATTTTCATCTTTGATTGCTACAATCCTCTTAACTTGTGATAATATTTTTCTAAGTGTCATTATTTTACATAATTGTTCATAAAATAGAGGGAAAAAAGACTATTTATGTTAGGTGTGTTTACCAACCTGCTGGAATTTGAGAAAAATTGCTGCATGCTGGGAGCGTTGTATTCTCGTCGTAGCAGCAGCGGGGCCATGCTGCTCTTCTGCTTTTTGTACTTGTTTAGAAAGCTTATCCAGACGTCGGCGGATGCTTTCAGCTTGGAGCTTGATGTCCCTCGTTATGCTGCTCTCCTTTTTCATGATACTAAACCGTCGCATGGTTGCTACCAGCATCTTCTGCTGTTGGCTGAATTTCAGGACCTGGTTGCGATTAGAAGTGATTTTCAGTAATTTGTCCAAAAATTGTAATTTAATTACGTATAGTAACTTTTCAAAAAAATCTATTAGAAAGAAGATGGTAAAATATATATTTTTAATATTTTCATTTGGTGGCATGCTGTGATATTTGTGAAAACCATTGTTTTTCAGGTGCCATGGTTTAATAAAGGTTGGGAATGACTGCACAAAGCACACCTAACCTCGATCTCCAGTGCGACGATATCATTCCGGATCTGCTGAACTTCCGACAGGAAATTATCGATGACCGGCTCCTCTTCAAACAGGACAGCCTCTGACCTTGTGACGCCGACGACCACAGACGCGTCAATCTCATCCTCGGCCTGGAGGTTAGAGCTCACACTTCCTGCATCGGGAAACTCCTGAGTCCTCTCTTGTAACTCTTTTAAGCGGTCTCTCATTGTGGTGGATTACTGGCACAACACAACGGAATTAGCTTCTGTTACAAAGGAGGCTGAAATGATCATTTATCCTCGACATATCTTTCAAGTCATCAGATTTGGACGACTTGTTTCAATGTGTATTGCTTTTTTGCTACACGTACACAAAATAGGAACCACAGGCCGAGCCTGAGTAATCATGAAAAAAATAAAAAGTCATGATGTGCCCTGACATCCTGTTCCACTTTTATTTGACCCTAATGCCGAGTGGGTGTTAGCGCAGAAAGCAATTTTTCACAATGGCTCTATCCGTTGGATGTGGTGGATCACTGTCTCACTTGGCCCAAATGCAAGTAGACTGTAGTGAATTTCTTATTCACCGCCAATAAACAAAGGATTCTTTTTTTTCATCGTTTCATATATTCACAGAAATTATTTTGTGAGTATTTTGGCTAACCACAATGAAAGGGTAAACAAGATTTGCATTGAGAAAGAAACAATCTGAACTTATAACAACAAAAGATGGACAAAAAAAATAATTATTATTTTGTGAGTTAAACAATGCTGTCAGTGTTGTAAAATCACTGCAAGAGTTGAATTTATTAAGCTTTAGACACACATCTAAGGAATGGTGATATTTGCTAAAGCCGAAGTAAACATTGGAGGGTTCTGCTTCTGATTCCAACCAAGATTCAGCCCAACATTGTCTGAATTCCTTTGAAAGGTGAAGTGCGTTGTATTCATGCGTTTAATTAGGCATGTAGCATTTTCAATCTGATATTCAAAGAAATGTTGAGTGACCTTAAAACTGCATTGTGGAAGATAAGTTTTTGGGATGCTATCGGGGGTGTTGGAATTCGCCAAATAGTTCTAGTTGGGCCATATCAACAAGTGGTTGTAGCAGAAGTAGAGCAGATAAGCTTGTGTAAGCTTATCAGAGTTTAAAGAATAGAATGTAATTCATAGGTTTTGAGGCCAAGATCCCTTTTCCCCTCCCTTTCCTGTCCTCTTTTTCTGTAGTGCTAACAGCAGGGCACAGAAGAGCCGATTAAAAACAAGTATTGAGAGGATTTGGGAACACATTCTCTGGCGTCACAACCAAAAAGCTGCAAGAAAGTGAGTTTGTTGCACTTCATTTCTGTATCCAAACATTGTGTCCTGTAAAACAGAACAGGTTCCTTGTTTACCGACATTACACAACTTCATAAAGGTGGAAAAGGAGTGTTTATTTTTTTTTTTCTTGACATGGTCCCGCATTTGATATCCAAAGTTGTGTGTGTGTGAGCATAGTCTGAAGTACACGTAGTTCTGTCGGGTTTTCTCTTTTTTTCAGATTTTTAAACAAGAACAGCCACACAATACTTGTCAGATTTAAACAAATCATTACATTTACCTTCAGTCAGTCAGCATTCCATTTTAAGATCTCACTTGAGATGTCCTATCCAGATATATCTGTGAATATAATCCATGGTAAACATACTTGACGTCAGCCATCTTCAAATCTAACACTCACGCGTCATGTTAGAGCCCTGAAAAACAGCCACCAGCTGCTCTCCAACGCTCACAGAGAAAAAGTTGCACTCCCAAGCTAGGAAAGTTTTGAGGAAGTCTATTGGAGCACCTCCCTTTCCTTTTGAGGAAAGCCACTAGGAAAGGAGCAGACCGCAGGCTGATTTGCTTATCTAAAGAAAAGACAGATGACGTGATTACCTTCAGTGATGGAAAGGGACGAAACCACATGGGAAGGAAGAGGATGCCATAATCCCGCCCCTTATTTCTGGTCAGGTAAACAGAACACAGCAAATACAAAGGTATTGTGTGCTTTGCTGAAGCCAAACAAGGAGACTTGGGTGTCAAGCAGGGCGTTAGGTTTCAGATGCACAAAGTTGATTTCGATGTGAAATGTCTGAGTTCCCGGGATAAGCCCTCTGGGTCTGGGGGTATTGTACTCCTTGGGCCCCAGTAAGTCCACTGAGTACTTTTGACAGATTTCAACTGACAAGCTCCCCAAAACCCTCTGCGCCTTTTCAGCACAGCAAGCGACACACTCGGCTAAACCGCTCCTAGTATAGTGTCATGTGTTTGCGGATGAGACAAGTTTGGGGAGGTCAACAGTTTTGTCTGGGTCATGTTAAACTTTGAAGGCCAGTTGCAATATTTCACACCCCCTCAGCCCGACTGTGTGTTCATAACCTTGCAGCAACCACATTGTTGGTGTGGTTGCTAAATATGCCTCTGAGGCAGTACATAGGTTAAAGGGTCAGAGAGTTAATTAACCTTAATGCATATTTTAGTCTGACTCTGAAGCTTAATTTACATATTTTTTGCATCAAAGCAGGTTGCCTTAATTGATACATTTTTTTTCTCCAGCACAATGTGGACCAATTAAAGCTTTCAAAGTTTGGAAATCATCATTTAGTTTACTTCTAGTGGGTGGTATTGTTTTGCCTGCAGTATGACAATTAAAAGACACATTAAATATATGATGACTCTGCCAAATGTTGCGGGTGAAGATTAATTCTGCTATACCTCTGTGCATGTAATAAGGCTGCGTTATGTTAACCATGAGTCAGTCATCCCCAAAGGCAAGATATTATGACAACAAAGCAAAACCGGTTTTCTGAGCTACAAAATTCACCTTCATCAGCATCAGCTGTTTTGTGGGGGTGGAGGGTGTCTTTTTTTCTTTGAGACGCTCAAATAATTAAAAATAATCCGTCACTCTATTAAAAACACACATATGTTCCTATTTTTGTTGTTTTCCACAAAATGAGCTTGTTTAAATCGGCTGCTCACTTACTTGGTTGACACAACATTGTACAAAAGATCAATGATGTCAGAGTGTTTCCATCTCCGAATACCTCATGCACAACTGCCACTATGAACCACCAGGAAGTATCTCTCTTTGTGCTAGCACCAACCAACATTACTCCAAACTAAACCAATTCTTGCCAAATGGCTCTTTTTGATATCCCGTGTACCGCTTGGACCAGACAATTCTATTATGCCGCAAAAACGCCATCATGGCACCTGATAAACTTCATCTAAATGTCATATGAGAAAGATGCTAGAGAAGATAAATGAGTGTGGCGCAATAGCTGGTCAGAGGGGCAAGGATAATGAGGGCAAAGCCACCGTCATTAAGCCAATGAGGGAGATGGATACCCAAGTTGTGGCCTTGCTTGGTCAAATGAAGAATTAAGAATCTGTATAAATGTTCCCTTCGGTGCAATTTGAACTTATAACTAATGTAACGTAAGTAGGCAATATGCTTACGTTGCTGTCCATGTTAACCTACGTAGTACTCTGAGGGCTCTATTTAAATAGAGTGGATCTTCTGCGGGGCAGCAATGCTGGTGTATCCTGATTTTTCGATGTATGTATATATATATATATATATATATATATATATATATATATATATATATATATATATATATATCCGGTATGTGAGAGGTTAATGACAAGAAGGAAGAAGTGTTACAGGGGACAGGTTAGTAATGCAATAGACCAGATCCATACATATGAGACACACACACATATGCACACATACATACACAAACATGCCCAGACTCATCTCCCACCAGCCGGCCACCCCTAATCGAGATAGAGGCAGATCGAAATGCCTGCAGATGACAAGGTTCGAATGGATTGGCTTCCATGCCCTTGTCATGTTGCTCCATCTGCACCAAACAGAGAGGAAGACAGATGGAGAGTGCTGGGCGGTGAAGAAAGACAGGTAGGAGAAGGCTAAGGGATGTATTCAAAAGATGAAATGCGCAAAAACATATTTCTTTCAAAAAATATTTCCTGAGCACAGGTGTTTTTTGTCGTTTATTCAGTCTAAACACACCTTTACAGGATGTGACTTAAAAACACTGAACCAGTGTGTAGTGGAATAACTCACATCTCGTAATGATTAGTTAACAATGACAGATCGTACCATACCTTTCCCCTTTGAAGATCAATATCTTGAGCACATCTTCCACTCATGTCCCCTAATGCAGTGTTACACATTACGAGAGAAAATGTCACAAAAATGTTTGCGTACTAAAATAATGATCTAATCAGTTTTGGACCTGACTCTTTATGGGTAAAAGGTTTCAGCCAACTATGCTGATGTGATCATTATAAGCATCCCGTGTAAACATGCTCTTTTTAATTCATTCAGTAATTATGTCGGAAATACCATAGAGCTTATAAAAGCTTTATATGGCTAATTTATTGTTGGAGCGATGTATTTTCTGCAAGGTGATGCAGTGGCAAATGCTGAGAGGCAGGTTAATGTTGTTTCCCCTCTCAGGCGGATTAATCACCTACCTACTACCTGCCAACATAATCTTTGTCAGGAGATAGGGAGACTCTGCCAACTGCTAAACTGCCAGACAGCAGGGGGAAGAGAAAGAGAGATGGCAGGAAAGAGAAATTAACCACATGAATTTGCTTAATTCTTCTCAAACATTTTTGTCATCTTTGCCTTGTGTGCGATACGTTTGTATTATTTTGTTGCTGTTATCATTCGGTGAGCAACAAACTGTACATTTTGAAGGTCAAATATGCGGGAACAAAAGTGAACACCAAACGGAGCCTCTCTAAAACGACATTTGAAATTGAGATTGAAGCAATCCCATTTGTTCCTGTTAGCTGGGCGTCTCTCATTGACATCGTCTGATGGGAGTTTGTCTTGGACGATGTCCTTCATTTCACCTCCCGAGGTCTCTCCTATTATTCCCTCCCCTATCCTTTCTTCCATACTGCTTTTCCTATGTTGAGATCATAAATTGCTGAATATGAAGCCTTGTTTCCAGTCCGTTAAACGCACCAGCCAATGCCAAGGGCCTTCCATCCCCTGTTGCTCCTCTGACGGCACTTAGGTGAAGAAGAAAAAAAAACCACAAAAAAAATCGCTTTTGTCTCAGTTATGTGTCATTCAAGCAGAAAAACTCAACAATAGCCTAAACAACTTCCCATCTCAAAGACGACGCCACTGTTATATCCGAACGGATGTATTGATTTTATTGTGCAGTTAAGATTCTTCAGATTCATTCTATTTCTGCTTCCATCCACAACAGACAATATTAAACATTTGCCTACATCAAAGTGCGATCACAGGGACTATATCTATCAATCCAGCCAACCGTTTTATGTACTGCTCATCCTCATTTTGTTTTTGCTATTTTTATTTTTTGCAAGATTGGTATGTATTAGCAATAAACTTTCTCCATAGCCTAGAACCACATAAGTGGCCCGCAGACCTGTTCTAAAAATAGCTCACCACATGTAAATAACCAATAATGGATGATATAGACGATTTAAAAAATGACCAACAGCAACTTTAATTCAGGGATGGCATTATGTGTTCCAAAATGTATTTTCAAAATATGTCGACTAATGTTATTTTTTATTGTTAATACTTAACATTGTTTTCCTCAACTGATATTTTTGTCTGTGGCTGTAAGATTCAGAGGTGAACAACAACTGAGTTATGCATAATGCAAGAAGAGCAGAGTCATGGATTGTGAATCACCACAGGCGGAGTAAACAGCAAACTGATGAAACGTGTGCATGGTGCAGTGGCCTGCGAGAATCTTTTTTTTTTTTTTTTTTTTTTTTTTAAACGTTTAACAAACAGTTGTTGGCAAAGGGCTGCAAAAGAGTCAAATGTCATTCTCAACTCTTTGGGACTTTTTAAATGTTGTGTCTCTTGTTATGGAACATTTCTTTTTTGTATACGAAGACATTTGTGAGAAGATAAGCAGTTGTGTCTGTTTTATTTTCTATTGAACCATGCTATTAATTATTATTTTTTATCCTAAGCTTATCCATGCACTAATTGGTTCACTTTTAGAAAAATTTTCATCGCACAGGAAATCTTTTTTTTTTTACCACTCAAGTTATAAGTGATTGAAAAATCATACAGCAGCTATCCTGTTTTGGAGATGGTTCATGATGGAATTTTGCTGTACTTTTTGTTTTCCAGAAATCTTTAAAACCCTGCGGATGGTTTCTCGCCCTCCCAAAAAGACAATGATTTCTCGATGTTCCCAAAAAGAATAACAGGTAAAATACAAATGCTCACCAGGTTCTGTCCAAGCCTGGTAGAATTTCTCATCAAGTCATGCCTGGAGGCTATTTATGCTCCGTCTAAGCTTGGCAGCTGAATGTCTGCAGCTCTGCGATTATTGACATGCTATTTTCTTGGAGTAAGTTGTCATGGCCTGAATGTGAACCCCAGTAAAAGACAGGTGAAGAAGATCATTGTTTGAATTGGCCTCTGTTGGTTGGAAAGTGGAATCATGTGAATCGGCTCCTGATTCACCCGCACGAGCTTAAACAAGGTGCTTTCGATCCCGGAGGAATTATTCATTTCCTTTTCAATGATCGCCCCACAGCTGTCATAAATTCTTGCAAAGAGTCCATTAAATTCATGTAGGACACAGGTAATTTAATTCATAAAACCGACAAGATTACATCAGAGTTGTAATAGCCTAATGATGAAGCATGGTGTTTGAGTTAATAAGATTGCTTCATAGATGACAGAGGCCAGGCTATCACCCACAAGGCTACTAAGGAAACACACGACCATTTTCAATCATCTCTCGCTCGCATAAGAGCCTCGTCTAAGATTTACCGTTTGTTGGGCATCGTAATGCCAACGATGCTTTTGAACAGTTGACGGTTGACTCTCAGAAACTTCTTTGCTTATCCGCTCTACTGCATACAAGAACTGAAAATGGCCAGGTCTGATATTTTTTTTTTGGGTTGTTGAATTAAAATGCAGACACCACGACAACTGCCTTGTCACGCTATGCTTTTTCTCTTAATTGGATTTATATCAGCTGCATGCCCCCATTCCTATTAGCCCAGCATATAAGTAATAATTATATGCTGAACAAATTAATTTTCATTCCCCCTTAACTGCTATTTTATTTTCTTTGCAATACTTGCATACTTAAACAGCTGTTTCAAGACCAAAATAAAGATGAGATTGTGAGGCAGTTGAATTCCAGTTAAAAATACCTTCTCAAAGTTGCTAAAGCATAGCGTAGAGTAGCTACAACCAATAAACTTAATGAGAGTGATGCTGCCTCTCTTGCAGTGGGAAGATGCGACTCATTCCGTGTCCTCTGTGTGAACCCTCTGTTTATCTCTGTACATTTTCAAAGGAAGCAAGAGCTGCTGATTTGCATAATCTAGACCGTATTGGGCATGTGCAACTGTATTGGCAAGAGCGTTGACTTTTTCCCTGCATTCCCAAATCTAATTATCCCGTCTGGCCTGGGGACAAGGCCTACTCAGTGAGCAGGAGAAAGGAGTTGGTCGCAAAATGAAAATGAAACAGATATAAAGCAAAATCCAGCGTCTGCACAGAATGAAAAAGAGGTTTTATCAGAAGTAGGTCACTATTTATAACAGCCCCGTCCAATTTTTTGGGGAAGAATCAACAGACTTACTAAATTTGTCACCAAATATATTGATGCCAATGTAAGACGTTTATAATACAACATTAGGGCCTAAATGGAAACTATTAAAAATGTTTCATTAAGCAAGCGACAATGCGCTGGTTGTTCTTAGCCACAAAGTAAATGCAAGCGCTGTCAAGGCCAATCAAATGTTACTTCATGCTTTAAATTTACAATTTAAATTGCTCACAAACTTCCTCCACTTAAGAACTTCCATTCAAAGTTCTAAAAGGAGACCCTACAGACGAAGCAAGTGCAAACTGGCAGCGACAGATAGACGGTTAGTCAGCTTTATAAGCTGGAGCTTGGCAGCGTTTCGACGCACTTGAGAGCCTCGTTGGAACAAAGTCTCACACTTAGGTATGCGGATCCACTCCTACCTCCTCTTTCCATCATCATAGCCTCCCTGTCATTAAAACTTTTAATTGACTCATTCACACCTGCTCATGCATTGCCTCATTTGAGACATGCCACCACCATGGAACAGATTATGCTGCATTCACTCACCTACGAGCCAAAATCACCTTGCCTCATTTATCAATACAATGGACTATCTATTTTTTTAATATTGCAGTGTCTTGTTCATCACTGTGATTCTCATCATCTGCAAATTTTTCACTTTAATTTGTATTTTTCCACCAATTGTTTTGGCGTAGTGGTGCATGTTTGTTGCTTTGGACAAAACATTTTAGAGCTTAAAGACAATGTTTCAATCTTAATTTTGTTTTAATAATGGGCAAAAATATATGTTCTATCAAAATTCCTCAGCGCGGTTTGAGGTCATTGCATTCTATTAGTTGAGTGCGATATGCCAAAAATATTTCCACACTGCTCCTTTAACGGCCAAAAACATTAAGGTTGTTTGTTGCTAATATAATCTAAATTCATTGAGAGGAAGTCAGGAGTGGTTCATTTAAAACCTTGCTCACTACGGGACTTTTTACAAGATTTGGCATTAATGTCCAACACACTTACTGTACAATTAATAGCACATAATTAATACAATATGTCTCCGCTATACCCAGCCCAGACTTCAACTTGTTTGTGGTCTCCAACCACACATCTTTCCCTTTTCACCAGGCTCCTCCTTCATTAATAAAGACTTAATCAAAATCACATTTCCTTTATGTAAATCATAACCTTTTGGAGCTGTCAGGAAATGAAATATCTCAAAATATCCCACAGAAGCAGGTCAATGGAAGTAAGTGGCCAGTTGTTAAGTGTCTAAATTGTAATCCACTGCGGACAGAGTGTCTTGGCATATAACATTATATTTTTGCGCTATTATTAGGCGCTAATGGCCTCCACCTCTTCTGGAAAATATGAATGAGCTCTGCTATACTTGCTTTTTCACTGACAGCAACTATTCCACTACATTCCATTTTTGCCAACCTTCTCCACAATTGTGTCTTTGCATTTTGTGACTAATGAGACTTCCCAGTGCCCTCTGAGTGTCAGAGGTCAAAAGGCCAATGTGCAAGTGAATGTGTCAGCATGTATTTTGACAACGGAGAGGAGCAAACTGCCTATGTGTGTAAAACTACCTGCTCTGATGAAAAATATTCTCACACTATAGACCAAGCAATGTTATGTAACTGCCTGCTTTTCAAGTGATAAGAAATGTATTTATTTTTATTTATCGACAACTGCAATAATTAATTGTTTAGTTTGTTAGAAAAACTGATAGATCGCACTAAGAAGTATGCAAAAATAGTACATTTATTTTTGTCTTTTTAAGACTTCAATTCTGTGTTCATTATATTTTGAATGTGTCCTGGTTTACTGTTCCAGTTTCCAAACTTGCTTGGATTCCCTTTGAATCGGTTATATTTGAAGCCGTTCAATCAAAATCCGTAGCAATGGTAAGCCTCCAGTTAGGCTTACTTAAAAAAAAAAAAAAATCATGCAATTTTTACTACTTGTAAAAACACACAGGTGTGATCGGTCCTTCGATAGCCTGCAGCGGACAAAATCGATAAAACCAAAAAGTCTTGCTACTATTTTCATACTCTCTGCCCCCCCTGGACCTCACACTAGAGATTAGTTCCCCTTGAGTGATCCTCGCTGCAGGAAAATGGCCTCATTAAGAGCCAGTGAAGCCACATTGAGGGCAATCTGACTCTGTCTGCGATTAGGCTGCACAAGACCCTTAATCTGCCGTGTGCATAATGGACACTGGCTGTGAAATTGAAACTGTCCATGGTGCAGTAGGTCAGCACTGTTGTGTAATATCAAGAACAGAAGTCTTGTAAGGTAACAGACTTCAAATATTTTTCTTTATGTATTTGTACTTTACTGTGCTATTTTGGTATATGTGGTAACTTTTGCTAAACTACCATTCTGGTTGTGTGATATGACTAAAATTAAGTGGTTGAGATGAATAAGTTAAGGTCTGGTGGTTTATGATTTAAAAATGATTGACATCCTCGGTGTATCTTTTAAAACTGGATCCTCATGTTAGAGTACACAATACGCCTTTGGCAGTAATATGCAGCGCGCTGAGGTCCAAACTTATCTGATAATAGTTCTTTTAAGCCCTCTGCATCCTTGTGCCTTTCCAGATTGCTTAATTTGTCAACATGCCAAGCCCTTGCATATAATGCATAATTATAAAATGATGAATGTGTGCTCCAACTGCCCTATAGAACCTCTTCGTGCTGTGATAAAACACTGTGTAAGTTATCGGGCCGCTGAAGATGCTTCTTAAGGTTGTGTCACTCTGTATAGCAGTGACAGATTTGCTGTTGATCACCAAAAGAGTCTAATACTCTCTCGATCAGAGTGCATCACAACGGTCACACTGCGTGATCACAGATGAGTTATTGACCTCCCACAAAACAAAGGCTTTACAGCAACTGCGGCAATACATCAAATGCTCCGTGAAGGATGATAAAAATGGTGCAAGATGTTGATGAATTAAACAAAAGTCAAACTTCCATTTTTGCTTTGTTGTGGTCTTTCGATTCAAAATGCATCCGGATCACAAATTCTAAATAATGATCAACGTATGAGCCATGAAATGAAATTGAATAGGAACAATGGGAATACTGTGAGGATATTCCATGTATATATTTGAAAAGAATGGCTTTGGAATAGTGGTCGGCGTCGTCAGGTTCTCCTTTTGCTTATTGTTCTGCCTAATATTCTTGATTGACTAAACTTGATAGACCAAATATGTTTCTTTATAAAATAAAATGCTTCGATACCTCTCCAGTATGATACGGCTACCTCAAATGACTTGATGCATGCCCCAGCAGATTTTAAGAACCCTATTACTGGTTTCAATCTGATTAGATCGTCCAGATAAACATCTAAGAGATTTAGCGCAGGGCTTTGCCGGAGTTCAAATCCACTGATGATTAATCGTATTTTTCTGAATATAAGCCACACTTATAATCTGTTAATTTTGTCAAAATCAACCTTATGAATTGATGTCAAACTGAAGTTGGATGAACTTTGATTCATTTGCTGGTCCGGTTTGTTTTTCTTAATGTCGAGTAATGCAATTTATAGTCCATTGGGCCTTTTAACCGAGTGCACCTTATGGAAATTTCTACAAATAGACCTGTTCCTTGAGACTCTACGCCTTATAACCTGGGGCACCTTGTAACCCAAGGCACCTTTATATATGCAAATTTCCCAAAATAGACCTTTTTATTGAGAGAGCACCTTCTAATCCAGTGCACCATACAGTCTGAAAAATATGATGCTAGAAAACGTGCTCATGACTATTTATTCAGAGAGCTATGTGATTAACTCTATCATAAGTGACACATGTAAGCTGATTCACTACTGTCAACATATTTATATAAGACCATCGTAAATCCGCAGTCCACTATGCAAATATTACCGAACCACAATATTTGCTTCCGTTGTTTATTGCTTCAACCGTGTTCGTATGTGTTTCTTTGTATCCACATGTGCACATGTTCGGATGAAACCAAGCATATACTGTAGGTGCTTTGGCGTGTGTACATGCACGAGGACTCCCCGCAAGGTGAACCCTGCTCAATTAGATAGAACAAATGAAATGTGTGTAATCCTCCCTGTTGGAGCGGGGACAGGTCCTGATCAATAGCTGCCTCTCTGGGCAGAGCTATTAGCAAACAGCGCCATGCCTAATAACTGAGCAATGACCTTTTAGTTTAATACTTTCTGTCCCCAGCTCCTGAACTCAGCCACAATGCTTTGCACTGTACGACAAGGAGAAAAGGTGAGTGTTGTTTTAGTAGTTTGTAAATGTAATGCAGATTGATCACTGTCTTGCAGCTGGTATTGCTGTTCATCAAGGCTGCCGAGAATAAACGCGACGGGGTTCTATATGGAAGTGATTCATGGTCCTGGTTAAATTTATTTATATGCAGTCATGGTGTGGACAGAGGCGCTGGCATTTTTATACGTGCCGTCATTTTCATCTTTCACATATAACTGTGGGTTATATATCACTTAAATATTTTCACGGAAGACATTTTCTCAAGCAGTATGCCTGTTTTACCAAGCACGTATATTGTCAGAAACACAAGAGCCACATGACATGTATTCTGTTTTACACTTTAACCGAATGTGAAGCTTGTGACATTAACATAGTAGCAGGATGGTTTTTCAAATTCCGAACCTCGGTCTTTCTTTGGATTCTTCTTGATCACAGCGTCTCCGTGGACGGGCTCTGTGTGAACGCTTTGCATGATGCAGCAGATGCACATCTCCATTATGGAACCCTGACCGAGACAATTCCACAGGATGTCCATCAAACTCTTGTTCTCTCTGATTTCCTCGCTCCTGCCGGGATGACAGAGGACAGTGAGGGCCGCAGTACCCCTGCAGTGAACTCGACTGCTTGCAGTCAAGCTGATACTTAGTAAACATGTAAAACCTGCATTTATCTTCAGGATGAGTCTCTGAAATTTTGGTCAGTGATGTGAATCCCAGTTGAGGTTGTTCACAAAGGTTGAAGAGAATGCCGCTAGACTGGTGAACATGCTGCGTCTTTTATCCAAAAGTCTCGTGGTGCTTGGATTTTTAACTTGATTTACAATCTCAAGTGAGAGAATGTTCCAGAACAGGTCTTGTGAGGGGTGGTCAATAAATAAAAAATGTGAGTGATGATGTAAGCTAATCGCAGAGATCACCTTTTGCTTTTTGTACTTTGCATTTCTGTCCGGTGTTAAATACTATCATCAAAATGTGTTATGTGCAATATGCAAATGAGTTGTGGCTATCACTTTTAGAGATCTTTTTTTTTTTAAATCTTTTCTGTAGAACTTCACGTTGTCCTCTGGGTGAACCGACATTTATCAGAGGATGATTCATTGTTCATTGTTTGGGATTTTGTAATTGTTGAAAATCCTCCTGTGTTTCTCTGAAAACCCAGAGGTACCAGAACATCACTGTCTTAAAATTTTCAAAATGGTTGTTCTGACATCTCAGATAAGAAAAATGGCAAAATATAAAATAAGGAATGTATTCAACCCAAAGGACTGAGCTTTTGTTTTGACATTTTCTATTCCATCCCACATCACATCACAAATGTGAGCAATCAGGTTGGGACTTAAGCCACATCTTGATTGTGCAGGCAATTTGTTGTGCTTTAGTGCTTTTTTTAAATTGCTGCATCAACTTAAATAAGTGAAAACAAATACACTGTCTCCAGAAATGGCGTACGATAAGGAAAATATATACAGCCTGTTTGAGTTGATAAATTAGATACATTTTACATTGATGAAATTAGTGTCAGTAATTGTCAAAAAAATGGAACATTTGTGTTTGTACACGTCTTTAGTAATCATTCTTGCAGATACAGTGAAGCAAAGCTCTATTTAACAAATCCAACTTGAAGCCAAAACACAACAGGCAAGAATTAAAGTGTGTGATTAGAGTTGACATTCACCCCTGAGATGACGGCAGGCAGGTAAACAGCTCTTTTGCCATCTGAGGAAAAATGTGTAAATTCAGCAGTCTTGCTTGAGGGATGCCTTGGGTTGTTTTCTGTTTTGTGGAACTAAATGAAAAGTAAGTGGGCTTGGGCATAACAGAGGTGTTCAAAACAAGCACAATCTCAAATGCAAGATGACAATTTTAGCAAAATATGATAAAAGAGTTAAAGAGTTATTGTTTGGCGTGGGGATTTATTTTATACAAATCATTCTGAGCAGGATTGTAAAAACGTGAATATAAACATTTTCATTCTGCATGTGATATTTGAAGAAAAAAAAGTCACAAATATTGTTGATGATAGAAAATAAAGAACGTAAAAAGTCTTCTCAGGAGAGGAAACGCTATTCTGTGCAATATTGTTCCAATTTTTCACTACTTTCTGACAAAGGTCATTTTTCTTCTCAGGTACAATTTACAGCTGATCTTGATGAAACGGCCATGGATTTTCCTTACATGTCAAAGCAAGAGATCTGTGAATTATCCAAACAAAGAAGCTTGAGGTTACTGCGGGTCATGGTGCATAATATTTTGCATGCTGTCAAATGAATTTCCTTCACCGATAATTTTATTTCAGTGGAACCAAACATTTTAAAATGACTTTTATTTATTTATCTTTTACGGTATTTACTTACTACTCGCCTTCAAACAAAATTTTGATTAAATCTCAAATGACATGCCACTCACCGCTGCTGCGCATTCTCATCGTCTGCTTTTGTAAAAATATAAACACCCCCATTGCAGGACAAACCCAATCGTATTCCAGATCTAGATTAAATTCTATCGTCCATATCAGATCCAAATTGAAAGAAATTCCATTCCATTGAAATGTGTCGAGATGCTGAGAACATGTTAAAAAGTGTTAACGTCCAAAAATAAAAAGCACCAACACAGCTGTGATAATCAAATACAATATATGTGTCTGCTTGTGCGTGTGTGTGTGTTGTCTGGGTAGTAACAACCAGCGGATTGAAAGAGTGTCAGGTTTAGCAGTAGTAGTGGCAGATGGGGATGAAAAAGCAATGATAACACAGCTGGTGCTGTACTGCAGCCCTCATTGATCACTAGAAAGTATGCCATAATTTGTCCTGCAACAATCCTCGGTATATCTTCCTACTTTGTGTTTCCAGAAAAAAATCATCTCTTGATTAACATGTCAGCGCTTGCAAATTACTGCTGTGCTGGCTCTGGCTACAGATTAACTGCTCAGGCCAAATCATCGCACATTATGTATTTGGTTAAAACAGATTGGAGTTAGAAAAAATCTAATCAGAATTTTTGTAACGGTTAAACACATGACACAAAAAATGCGCTAACCAAAACAAACAAAAAAAGGTGTAAGGTGAAAGCAAACAAAAGCACAACAATAAAAGGAGAAGACAAGGGAAACGCGTGGCTTACGATGATTCATAGAGCGAGCGAGAAGGGTTGCCGGGAAGATTCAAAAACTTCAGAGAACAGGGACAACAAAAAACAAAGACTATCCAACAGGGAGTAGAACAAAAAATATCACTGGAGTGAGACAGGATGCAAGATGGCAATCAGATTCACACAATGGAACAAGAGGAACAATCTGGCGTCCTTCTGGTGCAGACGCGGATCTTAAGACCTCCCTGCCTAGTTGCTCACACTACCTAATTTCCTATGCTGAGGAGAGCCAAAAACATACATTGGCACCGAATAACAGAAAAAACTCAGAACATGAAATGGACAGTGTGTTACCGTAAAATTTTCCGTATTTTTCAGACTGTAAGGAGCACCAAAAATTCTTCAATTTTCACCTGTACTCTTTTGATACCGCATTTGTGAGTCAATCTGATTAGAAATTATATTCAAGTACCCTGATTTACCAATCTCAATTCTGACCTTTAGAATACTTCAGCCAGTTTGCATGTACCTCACTGATTTCTATATCTGTGTCATCACAATTATTTTTTCCAGATGTTTTATTTTGGACATCAACACACTGAATTGTTCTCACCAAACGACTCAGTTGTTGCCAATGCCGTTTCCCAGCAACAAGTTTCTAGACTCACTCCCGCAGCTGCTCCATTCGGAACATGCATACCCTCCCTCCACTTCCCCCCCACCGTGTCTCGGTATATTTGTTCTCACAGTCCAAGGGCTTGCAGCTTGGGTTAATTAGATATTCTCCACAGGAGGGAATGTAATTGTGAATCATCGGTATTAGAAAATGTCATAAAGCAGCAACCTGTATCTTCTAAACTCTGCCTTTACATCCAGCAAATATGAACATGGTTAGATAAATGAGGCTTGCTTACAAATTGACATGATCTATGATTCCATGAGAAGCGCAAATGGGCTGAAATATTATCTCCACTTTGAGGCGGGTGTAGGAGGGAAATTCCACTTATTGTTCTGGAATCAGCAAGCTGACAGATGGTGCGGTAAATGTGTGAATGCACGATCAGGTATGTATGAGGGACAATGTGAACATGTGAAGTCATCCAACAAAAAATAGCTGAACCAACCTCCCCCAAAAAATTATCTTTCGAGTGAATATGTTTTGTCCTAATTCACATATCACACGCTATTCGCCTGCATTTTTCCGAAGCTTTATTCAGTAATGACGGCACTGTGCATAAATACGACACTGCATATTCTCCAGCCATATTCCTCTTCTTCGGAGATACTCAATGGGCAGCCGTCTGTGTCTGATAACAAAATCCTGCCAAACAGCAAAATCTGTTGTCACAGAATGTTATGATTCAAGTGTTTTGTTTTCACAGGAGGTTTGTGGAAATTAAGATTTGTTTTTATATAAGTGAGCCAAAATTAGGGGGTTTTATTATGATGAACATTACTTTTGGCAAATTATTCCACCATGCACATCTGGACAATCTACACATACACAAATATTAAAACAGATTTTAGTCCACTATTAGTTCATAGAAATACATTCATTATATGCAGCAAGTTTGACTACTGTATTTTACATATTAGATTTGTAAACATGCACATCCATGTGTGAGGAAAATATGCTGAAGTTTGAAATTTGCTTTATATAAGTCTTTTTTTTTTCTTATAAACTCAAACACACAACTGTAATTAATCCCTGTTTTTATTTAATTACTTATTAACAGTTGTCCTATTTAAGTTTGCGGTTTAGCTCAAGCCGGCTACTCCCTGAACTCATCACCAGCCAATCATAGTGAGTCTCACATTTTTCCTCATTAAAGCCGAAAAGTATTGCATGTAAAAATGAGAGAAAAAAAAACTGTCAATTGGCATTATCATTCAGCAAAGTTTGCGGCCTATTGATTGTAGGAAGGTCACGATTTCACCGTAGTTCCGCATGAGAAACGCTATCGACTGTGGGGAGCTGCCGTGGGTTGCAGCATTAAAGAGAAATGATGAGTGTGTCTGTCTCGTTATGATAGATGTTTGTGGGCTGCGGAGGAGCTAATTGGTCCTTGATGAGACTGGTGTTGCAGAGAGAAAATTTACCAGGCTAAATTAGCACATTAGCAGGGTTAATCAATGCAAGAACGGAGGTGTGCGCCTTAACTCTCTTTCGGTCTTTATTATCATCCTTTGTTTAACCACATTATATCAGTTTATTAGGAACGTCTGCACAAATGAATAAAACAGACTTAATTGATGATGATTATTGCAACCACAATAATAATAAATTTATTAGTACAAAAAAATATCCAAATTAACTGTGAGAAATGAATATTGGATATCGTATATGACATGAGTTTGTACGTTTCAATTATGAACTGCCTTGTTTGTTCATGCCGGTGTCCAGATGTCAAAGTTTGTAGCTAATTTTACTGGTTTAGTTAATAAGACCGCATGTAAATAAGCAGCTGTCTATATTATGCATTTTAAATAGATATACTGTGCTAAATCATTCCTTTATGTTTGCAATGAGTATTAATGCAGACCTTTGTCATAAATCTTGAGAGCATAATTAAACGCACGGCTCATATAAGGTTATATATTTAACGTGTTGATGAATGAACTAATAGACAATAAAAAATTACAGTAGAATATGAGAGACTCTGCAGTTAGTTCATGAAAGGAATCAGACCATACTATTCCTGCTTTTCAGAAATGTCTCCACGGAGCCCCGCCCTCCAAATAGTATTGGAGTATTTAAACTCCATCTGAACTCTGCATTTAAATTCTTTTGAAACTCCCTGGAATCCTGTCATACAATTTTAAATAGGCCTAAAGTAAAAATTTTGCTGAATTGTCCATTTGGTTTTATTTGTCTATGATTCTTTCAATGACTTAATCAGAATTGCAGCATGATATAAATAAATCATTGTAGAAGCTTTTTGATTTTCAAATGTGTCTTAAGAAAGTTATCTTTTAATTTTGACTTCCAGCAGCATTCCACATAATCAACTTTTTTTTTAATAATAAAAAATTTAATAATAAAATTGGTCGGGAGTATTAAGACTTACTTTGTTAGGATAGTTACAGTCTAAATCTAAAATTTCCCTCATCAATTTAACAACGATCAGTTAAGAGCAGGCAGATGTTTTGCTTGAATGCAGCAATTTGTGATACCTTGATATGCAAATTTCAAAAGAAGAGGAAGCATGCCCCTGGACTCTGCTAGCTTTCCATAATCCTCAACTTTGAGCTTGAGACTCTTTTTCAACCTCCTCGACCGCTTTATTCCCAGATGTGGATCAATTAGGCACATCAAAAAAAAAAGCTTTCATCATTCAGAGGATCCATCACTTGGCCTTGGGGAGTAACCTCAGAATTAAGGTTGACCACGGATACGACATTTCTGAAAAGACATTGAGGAAAATATGAAATGAATAAGGGGACACCTGAGACATTTCATAACTTTTAACGATGTTAAGTGTGAAAGTCTTTCGTTCAAGGTTTCCTTTATTTTAAGAATACCGTGATTAGGATTACAATATTTTACAATCATTGCGCATAATAGCACTAATATATTTAGATGTAAGACTTTCACAAGACAAGAATTTTCTTATGCTTAATAAATATCATAAAGGAAGCCAAAGAATACTTAAAATATTGTACGAAATGGAACTATACTTAACCTCTTGTTTTGCAGCTGGGGCCCGTGACAGCCAGCGGCCATCGTGATTGGCTGCCACTGCACTGACTTCCTTTCGGGTTGACCTTTGTATGAACCAGCTGCTTTGCATTTGCATAATACGGATGACAGCTCATCAGTGCGCCAGTTTGGTAAGCTCCCTATTTCCATCCTACATTGTCTCCTACGTGCAATCTTTGCTGCTATGTCCCGGCTGCCCGTGATTCTCTCACACTGTAGCTGTCCCAATTGAAGGGCGGCATAATGGCTGGCCTCATCCAGGTAGGAGGTTTTAATTTGTGGTTAGAAGTGTGGAGGATTGACACATGGGGGGCTAATTTTGGACATTTAGGGAATAATTTAGATATAAGTTCATGCGGCGTCCCAAAATAATTTTCAGACTTCTATGCCTATAAAGAAGGTGCAAATCTCAGCGCTTGAGTGAGTTTATTCTATTTTAAATAGGTGTTGAAATAGTCGCCTGCAGTGAACCTTTTGGGGTCAGGTTGGAATACCGCCATCCATATACGACTTTGAATACACGTGCACTTTAACCTGTATGCGGATTTGAAATGTGTTGCATAAATGCTGTCAAAATAGAATTTCAAGTGGCGCACCAGTGTGCAAAGCTGCCTTTAAAATTGCTTGCCCTAAAGATCAAGTGGATCACAGATGAAGGTCAATGTGAAAATTTCCCAAGGCTACTGTGTTGGATTTTATATATTTTCTAAAAATGGTGAAGGGAAAAAAAAAACACCGCTTGAGACTTCTCCCATTGTGAGACAAAACACTCTAATCTTTCCATTTCTTTTTTCAAATTCCCAAACAGCATATTTCTCTCTCACAGCTTCCATTCAAAGCCCTCCTTTTGACTCGTTCTTCCCATCAAATGGAATTGATTCTAAACTCTCCTGGGCATTCAAATTGATTGACAAGTGGGAATTAGGCACGTGTAAACACTTCACGCATCCATTTGCATCCCATCATCTCTGGCGCCACTATCTCAAACACCCTTCGCCCACATTGGCCCATCACTTTTTTTTATCTGCATTTTCCCGATTGTTGAAAGAGAGGAGGAAAGAGGAAGAAATACAAAGAGAGATGATTTTTTAAAAATATTTTGTCAAAGAGGGTGTTTACCCTGTTGCTTGCCGTTATGGGAGGGAACGCTGATGACTTTCATCAAAAAGGAGCCATCTGAGTGCTAAGAAAAATCCAACTTTTTACTTTTGTTTCTGTGGCTGTCTTGTATATTTGGCGTAAGTAATTGACGAAAATAGGAGCAGAATATATTTTAAAACAAATTATTTGTCGGCTATTATCATCATTGCTTATTCATGCATGGAGTACTAAAATGTTGCACAAATTAGTGACGCTCTCTTATGGCATGAATCAACTTGCCAATTCTTTTATTAAAAAAAAAGAATGAAAATGTCCACTTGAATGAGTTTAGTGATTTTAGTTTAATTCCATTCTTATCACGTCGATGTGTAAATCAGGCGATGGCGTGCACATTTCTGTGCATTCCTTAATTTGCCTCATGAGATGAATAACATTTATCCCTACTGTAACTATGACCAACTATTTCATCGTCCGGAGTGCCGCAAGTCTGTGCACGTTCTAATGACTGACAACCGAGCGGGAGTTAATGCAAATGAGACAGTTGTACCAGAGATGAACCCATGCATCTGTCTTGGTGAATTTGTGTCTGCACTACTCACTGTATTCGTTTTCAAATGCCCATTTGAATGTATTCGGGTATGTCTGTGATATGAGGTAAATGAATACTTTAGTTAACTTTGTTTCAATGTGCTGGCAACCTGGATTTATTATTTTTTTTGCACATCACTGACAATGAGTCTGGTTAATATGTGGATATTATCAGCTGATTTTAAGGAACATATAAATTGCATTTATTGCTGGAGCTGGATTTGAGAAAGTGGGCCGTGCACAAATGCCATTCCAAGGCAGGCTTAATAACATGTTCTGGGGAAACTCCTCGAGCCTTAGGAGGTCTACTCGCGGCTAGGAAACCCTGGACCACTCTTTAAAGCAAAAATTGTGTTTCACAATCATCAGTATTGATTTTCGGGCTCATCTGTGTGGACAAAAAAGATTTCAGGATGTAGCGCGGGAGATACTAGCCTGCTTTATAATTACTACTGGGTTCCCTTTAGCAATATCTCCTACATTTGTTTGGTTCAACTTTGCGGCGGAATTTCAATACAATTAATTTGATTAAAAAAATCATCGCCTAAAAAAAAATGGCAAATTACTGTGTGCTTATGTAAGCTGTGGTCTGCCCTGGACATATTGCTCCACTACTTTACAAGCTCTTTTTTGTTTTTGTTGTAATTCCAGCGTTACTTTCCAACTCTAATCCCACGTTGAACAACAAGCATCATTGCATCTGCACTTATGAGCTACTTACCGAAAATAACTATCTGCTCTAACAAGGATGATTGCAGCCAAAAAGTAGCTCCCCCTGTGTATCGTCTGCAATGTAAAGCTGCCATCTTATTGTCAACAGATGGCACACAATGCCCGCTCTGACTGAATAGCAATCCCGCTACCCCATCTGTTTTCTCCTGCTTACATTATTTTTCATGACATGGGCTCGGTGAGCTAACCCGTCATCCATTTTGTTGCAAAAACACGGCGATGTCAGCAAGCTAATTTCATTCTCCATTTTTTTTTCCATCAGGTATACACAGGTTAGATTTAAATAATAATCAGCGTCGTGTGGAGATTCTTTGCTGATATGATTATGTTGCTTGATGGCATCCAAATGTGACTATAAAGTGAGGGTAGGGGATCTTTACAACATAATCATTCTTTTTATTCTTCCCCAAAACTTTTTTTAAACCCTTTTTATTACCTTAGTGAAGTACTAAAGAGATACATACTTTTGTTTGTGTACAGAGTAGAAAAAAACTTTTATGCATTGAGGTCAAAGAAAATTGTTTTTAAAAAAGATTCATAAGAGGTCAGAATGACTGGTAAATAGGTAAATCAAATTCCAATAAGATTTATAATCCAGTGGAACATATTTTTTTTTTATTCAGTACCTTTCAGATCTGTTTTTAACAGATGTGGTGTTTAATATTGGCCTATTAGATTACTATGCAAGGATCGTCAAAAAAAAAAAAAAAAAAACGTGGAGAAAGGAATCACAAATAATACGAGGGATACAAATCTTAACCACAAGAAAATGGCATCACCTGTTGCCCCAATGAGCTAAACTCAGATGGGCAGTGACAGCAAATGGATAGCCGGGTTGAGAAATCCTACAGGCAGCACATGTTAATGGGCAGGTAGGAAAACTGACAATTGATGCAGCCGGATATGAATACAGCAAGACAATGAATGCATTAGCATAAAAACTGTGTTCATGCCCATGCACAAACCAAAGACCCCTATATTGTTTCCAGACGCACACCGGACCTGTTTCAGGGGAGTGTCCCCACCGAGTATTAATGAGGGTGTCATAAACCCTGAGAAGTCTCCATCTTGCAGAGTCCAGGGTCAGCACAGCCAGTCTTAAAGCCATGAATTATACATCAGTCTATCTGTCTGGCAGGTATAAATATTTCTGTTCCATTCTGACTGAAGCATTGTGATACAAGGTCACAGTCTTTCCACAGAGTCCCAACACAGTTTGACATCGGTGGGAATGATGATTGGCAGGGTAATGGGATACGAGGTGAAGTGCAGTAGGTTTCCTATTAGGCACGCAGAATGATGTCCGACTGCAGAGGAGGGATAGATGCCGCGTGTGTGTGTGTGTGTGTTGGAGTGTATGTGTGCGTTAGTGTTTGTGCTTGTTGGGAAATGAACTTGTGACTGCTCTTCAGCACGACAGTATTTTATTAGTTTGCATGCAGCACAGGAATGTGAATACATTCTTCACCAAAGTCCGAAACATCATCATCGGTTTAAAGTCCGTTTTCCAGGCGCCGCTGGGTTGGACTGAAAGTCCGAAAAAACAATAATTTGTTTCCTTATTTTCTAATATGTTTTATTTTTCTAAATGTATAATCTAAAAACCTACATGCTTATTCATTAATCGGTCTCTTCCCATTCTCCCTTCACTTCAAACATTAGCTTTTGCAGCAATCTAATACCTTACTAAGGTCTGAGAAGAGACCAAAGACCTTTTGTTTCAACCCATGAGGTCGAAAACAGGTCAGGCCAAAAGAGGATCAAAGTGTATGTTCCCAGGCACTGAAGGGGAACCGCTCCGTTTGATCGCCACCTTGGTGTTGACAGGATGGTGAATTGTGGCTCGCTGCTTGGAACCACTATTTACCTTGCCTCAAATGTACTATTGTTGAAGATATTTTTATACATACCATACTATCGGATTTGCAGGGTCGGTACGAAATTGCCAATAACATGATTATTTGTGCCTTTTTTACATATTTCCTATGGTGGGGAGGGGGGTAAATGTTTTTTTTCCTCACCAGATTTTTTATTTTTTGTGTGTTTTCTAAATCAAGTCGGTGATAAATCTGTAAGTGGACACTTCATGTCTGCCTGATAGCGTCCGCCCAGTATACAGTTGAGGAATGATGTCACATGAATGTCGCATGATTGCACAGTCATGGTCAGTGTCACATTCAATCATATGGTTCTGATCATCTACCTGCGACCAATACTGGAAATGTTACTCATGAACTGTAATCTCACCCAAGTTTTCCTACTAAGCATTACGATGAAGAATATTCACTATTAAATGTATTTCTGCAGTTTTAAAGAGAGCACTGTAATTTAAATTGTTGACACAGTCGGTATCTCTCTCAAAGCTCAGATGAGAAACACGTTTGTCGTAAAATGGTATCAGTCATTGACATTCAAGTCGATATGCAAGAGACAGACTGTCAGGGAGGCTCATTCCATATGACAATCAGGATTGTGTCGCGACACGTTTCAGAGTGCCATTTAAATTCAACATAATTGCCTCACTTTAACATGCAGGTTGCACATCAACATCAGTGAGCTTCAATAATGTTGCAAAAGTAATTGTGTGTCAAATAACAATCCATATCACTATAAAGTGGTGCCTTGAGATAGATGTTTAATTTGTGGTATGCTAACTCTCGCATCGCAATGTTTCCCTATTGAAATGAATGGAAATATAAGTAAAAATAGCGTTTTTTAAGTTTCTTTGTGAGCACCTATTGGTAAAAGCTATCTCCGGTGCCACTGGTCAATTTTTCCACCCTGTGTCCATTCTCACTCAATTCACACATCAAAAACAGTTGTTTTGCTTGCACCAGCAAACTGTCACCATCAAAAAGTGTGACACTGTAGGTGAGGTGAAACCACAGTGGAAAAGATTTCAGTGCAAGAGGAGGAGAAACCTTGTTAAATTACTTTTTTACACCGTGTTTCTGTTCATGTGTTATTTACACTTTTCTTTGTTGGTGCAATTGCTGGTGTTTAAAAAGCAGCTTTTGAATGGACTTTTTTTTTTGTATTGTTCCAATTTAAAAGTACATACAATGAAATTCGTTTTATTTCAACCTAGCTTTCATTGGAGATGAAGGCCGACCTTGTTATTCGTTAAAAATGATCAATGGCCTCACATTTCATACGCTTTAAAAAAAAAAAAAATTGTTAATGAATTAAAAAAATATATAAGCAGCGTTTAAATGGAAAAAGTGCTCTCATTTGTAAAGCAAACACTTTTAAGTTATTTCCAGGTGTGTGGATTGTAGCCATTGTGTTGTGGCAGTGTAACTGCAGTGTTGCCTATGTCCTTTTTTTTTCAAACTTTGGTGCCCTTCTCAAAGAAATTACAAGATTATTCAACTGATTAATTCAGTTGTATATATTACATAAATTCCCAAAAGTTACATGCACAGGCCGCTTATAACTGCAGAAAAAAAATGTTAGAGGTAAATTCATTATTCATGCATAATTCCCACAGGACTATTTCCGAAGTGAGACATATTTCCGCTGCCTCCTGAGAACAATTTTCCCAAAGCGGATTTCCTGAGATACGATTTATAATTATCGATTTAGGAACATAGAATTCTAAAGTTATTTAAGATCACTGCTTAGAAGTGTTTTGACATTTTTTGTAGGTCAGTTATTAAGAACCAGGTTGTATGTACGAACAAAAAAATAACCTAAAATAATATTTGCTTACCTAAGGTTGTTGCTTTTTTTTATCTTGTTTAGATGCTGTAAAATGTTAAACTTGCTTTAAAGTAGTAAGGAATAAATTATGAGGTGTGATTTCCTTTTAAATCACTGAACAATAAAACACAATGCCAAGGAAATTGATATGTGGATTAAATCCGTCATTTGAAGTCAAGATTATTCCCTTCATTCAATTTGCATTTATATTAGGTGGAAGATAATAAGAAAGGTGTGTAGAGTATAAAATAAGGTCTGGGCAAGTCATCTCACATTATTTGACAAAATCCAATATTGACTTCAGCCATCTAAATCTTTTTTGACTGAACATAGTAAAATGTATTCATTTTGGTCTTTAATGACACTTAAGTGATCTGAATGCATTTACCAAGTATACAATCAAACTACTTGACCAGGTTGTGTTTCCTCCCTCTCGAGTTTTTTTTCTTTTTCTATCCCCTTTCCACCTCTCTGCACTCATCTGTCTCTCTGCCTTCACATGAGTGACTGAGTTGAAAGTGCAAATTATCCTCTCTGCATGCCTTTGCCCTTGTAGCCCCCATATTTGATTCAATCCTCCCTCTTGGACTTCATTCATTTTTCCCACTTAACAATGAGCCGATCATGTGGCGTGGTTGGCATTTTGCTGAAGAAACCTCATTATACCAATCAAGTGGCCCTAATTGATTTTTACATTGTTAGTACATTTGCTCTCATTTCAGACCGTTTTCTATAGCCACATATTAAAAAGCAATATCATCTGCAGCAAATTAAAATGTTTACAAATGAAAGGGAAAATCGTCCCCTCGTAATAAAACATAGTTTATTTGTTTATTTGTTTTTCGATAATGTGTTCTTGTTTTTTTTCTCTGGGGAAAATATAGAAAGGCATGTTTGCTTATTAGCAATGGCAATTTTGTGTTCCCTTGGTCATACTCTCCAAACACACAAAATAAAATAGCTAAATTATGTGATGCTTATCTTTAAACAAAGTAGCAGTGTGTGAGCGCGCCAATCACTTAGTGCCTGATGTTTAGCCTATTAGGACAAACAGCCGTGGGGGGTGTGGCTGTCAACCCTCATTAGCATTGCTGTCACTGTCGCCACTCGAATAATTACTCCCATTGTAAACGGTGCCGTGTCTCTATTCTCCCCATCTACCTGAGCTAGTGTCGGCCTGGCACTGTACAGCCGGTTGGATGTTTCCAACACAGCGAGTCAGTGCAGATTAACGTGCACGCAATGTTCATTTTCTCAATAGTAGTCACGCTTGGAGGCCGTTTCAAGATGCGGGGGGCTTCAGTTATTTTCTATTCTTTTATTAATAGTATTTTTGTGTGTGTCAGCTTTGGTTAATATCAGTTTCACCGTTAACTATTGAGTGTGAAAGTATCAAATTTGATTTTACCCAAATAATTTATTCAACAAGATAAAATGCACTAGTTGTACTTTTTTTTACTTTAAATGTAATTGGTGTAAATTCAAGGGACTCGTAATTTTAATGGAAAATGCTTTTGTAGCATTTTCAAGTAAAGTGTGATTAACATGAAAGAATATCAAGCTGCTTAAAATCGATATGTAGGTTAGAAAACAATCTGAATGTTTTTTCTCTCAAGCACTCCTCACTCTGTCGCTGTTATGGTTCCAATATATCTATCAGATATTTAAAAAAAAAAGCAATTCTCGATGTGGTTATTATTTGTCATTCTGTTTGTAACCTGACTGCATAGCAAATACAGTAGTATATCCTCTTGAAAAAGCGTCACCATTTGATTTTCCCATAGTTGTGTGGCCTTTTTTTTTTCTCCCTCCTCCAGTTATTGTTTTGCAAGGCATGCAATGTGCATTCTTAGTTTTTGTAATCCGACATTTCTAATATGTGTGTTCTCAATTGTTATGGGATAATTGGTTGGCCCTGATGTGCAGTCTGCTCTAAATACATCCACCGATGAATACAAATGTGGCATTTGTAGCATGAGAAAACATGCAATTGGGGCGGCAATGTACTAACGTTCTTTATGGACCGGTGTGGAATACTAAAAAATACAACTTGCATCCATTATATACTTTAAATCCATTCATCAAGTGACTATTAGATTCTAACTTGTTGTCCATCCACTGTATAGTAACATAAAAAATACAAAGCTTTTGAAGCAACTCGATATTAATTCAGACGTAACAAAGGCAAAAGCCTCATCCCGTGCTTTGACATATTTACCACCTGACCATAAAAAGATGGATGCGTTATATTACAACAGCATTTTGAATTTACATTTTTGGGGGCTTGTTTTGAAACATACAACCGGTATTCCATTAACATTGACAGCAAGGGGAAAGCGAAAGATGGGAAGAAAAATGACAGTAGGTGAGGAAAACAGGCCAACAAGGTCGACTAAGGAAAACCAAGGAGAGGTCAAAGCGGGGTCTCGGAAGACCCGGCAGCCATGGATGTTTCTCTGTGAGGACAGTCACTGATAGGGTGCGGGTAGCTCACACCATGCTGAGGTTTAAGGGGGGACCGAGATAACAGCCTGCCGATAGCATGAAGCAACTCAGCTGGGCTGCAGATAAGGAGCAAGGACTTGTTGCCCTCAACCAGAACAAGACTTTTTAGTTTCTATTTTTTTGAAAATTTTCTGCAGTGCCAACATTATGTTTGTTTTAAATGTTACCAATTTAACACTATGGATTATTACTGGGTATTTTGTCAAATAGAAAGGTGAGTCAGAATTGTGGCCAGAAAGTAGAGATGATAGCATAAATTGAGAAATATATTTGTGAGCGTGTCTTGAGCATATACATAGTTCACTTAATTTTGTATTCATCATTGATGAATTATGTATTCCAAAGAATAGTTTGGCAGTACCTGTTACATCTGATTTATTATTTAAGGTAGTGCCAAGGCTTCAGGGAGGTGAGTCACGCGATGGGGCAACGATTCAAACTTAACACTTTTTGTTTAGTCGGCTAGTTTCTGACTTAGTCCGAGATTGAAATGTGTTTATAAATGATAATGAAGACATCTGCTGTAGTTTAAAATAATTATCCACATAGGATTTTAAATAGAAGGAACTAATATTCAGTCTTTAGATCAGCCTGAAAAGCAGAGTGCACAAGACATCAGCCCAATAGATGTTTGAATCATCTCCCCGACTTCCAATGAAAAACATAATGACTCCCTTTAAAAGGTCAAGTCCTGAGGGAAAGCAAACAATCATTAAAAGTCAAAAGGTATGTCTGCATCAATATTGAGCACAACTTAAAAGTCCGTTGTTGGCCTTGAGGATTGCTCCTGTCACGGCATTCCTCGTATGACTATTTTTTTGTTCCTCCTCATCCATGCTGAAACCAATTTATCCATTACCTTTGTCACATCCCTCATAGCGCCTCTCCCTGAAGTCACCTTTCCTCCTCTTTTTCTTCATCCTCCTACTCTCCTGTGTTTTATGACTAAAAGCTGTTCTTCCACTTGGCTGCGGACTGATTCCTCTCTGTACTATTTCATTCATCAGAATAATTAAAGCGGAACATTGGTTTCCTGGGTGATAATTAGGGTTTGATGAGTGAACCTGAACGGCACCAGGACAAGACAGTTTGATTACTCTCATTTGCTGGTGTCTGTGATATCACCGGGTTATTATCCATTGTCTTGTCAAGCAATGAGATGATGAAAACAACCATGAAATGGAGAAGGTGAACAGTCAAGGGGTGTGCGTTGATGGAGTAAAACCAGGAATAGTTTGTTCTAGATGGAAGAATGTTTTTGAGGTGTTGTTGCATCAGCGTTATATTGCCTCCCTTGCACATTTTCAGTATGAACAATTGTGGCCTCTCCCTGAACTTGTCAGCACAATTAAAAATTTATTTTCCACTTCGTTTTTTTTTAGTCTGCCAATTAATTAGCTTTATTAATATGTATAGTGTTTACAGCTAAATTTGAAAGCCAATTAAAAATGAATGAGTTCAACCTCAGGCAGCGAGACACAAGGCTTTGCTTATAGTTTTTGTTTGTTTGTTTGTTTGTTTGTTTGTTTGTTGGTCTGTTTGTTGGTTTGTTTGTTTTTTGTCACATGCAATAGGTAAAGTTTTTCTTGAACCTGATTGTTCTGCCTGTTCGGCACTTTAGGGTTATGTAAAGTTGGCCCTGATGATAAGAGATCGCATTTAGGAAAGCCACACACATCCACGAAATCAGAATCTGTCTGCCGGCACCTCAATCAAATCCACCAAAATTGCTTTACACCTGTCTGCCGGCACCTCAACCAAATCCACCAAAATTGCTTGACACCCCTCTGCGCCGCAAATTAGACCTGCTTTTAGCTGCTCTAACATTTAGTCGACTTTCAGATATCAACATTTCAGGTGCACCGGGGGCATGTAAATGAAAACGCCCTCCGGCCACTCAGTTAATTTGCTTAAAATACTCCTTAATCACCAATCAATTACTTAATAAGACTTTACCTATTCAAGGTTATGACCTGAAAGCACAACACCATGAGAATTGTTTAATCTTCACCTTCTTAATAGCAAGCATCACTTTATGCTCTTTTGTTTTTCTTCATGCAGTGATATTTACTCTTCCCAGCTTTTCTTAAATTTGGTTTCCTGTCCTAATTTGTATAAAGCTCAGCCCTGCACCCAGAGGCTAGCACTAGTCAATAATGAGCCTAAAGGCCTTAATTATCACCTGTAAAGTTAAATGAGTAAAATACTCAAATTGTTCATTGATTCAGCGTGTGATCAAAACAAAAAAACTACTACAAAAGATGTTATGAACCATTTCAAAGGCTACGGCGTCATGCTTGGAATGATCATCTTGTCGCAATTCTTTGTGTGTCCGTGTGCACACACGACAGCTTTCCTACCATGTGGAAGTAAAGCGCTCCCAGAGCTTCCTCCGTTCTCTTTTTAGGGCAGCTGAGTGACATTTCATGGGGCCGTGCATGGCACTTCCATCTCAATAGTAATCACTTCAAACTTGTGACGCTCCATTTGCTTCACGATTAAACAGAGAGGAGGCTGAATGAATGTTGCAACTAATTCAACGCTTTAATGAGCCTGGTAATTAGAGTTAAATGTTAATGAACACTAGCGAACCCAATTCCTTGTCCGAGCTGAATTTTCCTGCTAATTTTAAAGGACAAATGTTACTAAACATTGCATCCTGTGCGATTAATGACAAATACTTCCTCACTGCTTGAAATCCGTCACTATAGTATTTTCGCTATAAGTTAATTGAGTAGTGGAGGCAAAGGTTGTAGAACTGATTTGGTTGTTAGCATACATTGTGTGTCCAATCAAGCTTGTTTTAATATTACATTTATTTTCTGCAATACAGGATGTAGGATTTTGTATTCATTCAGATCAGATAGCCTTCACAGATCATTGTTGTAAATGCTGATTGTATTGTGAGGCCAATTAACTATGAATACTGTATCCAACCTTTAGAATGATTAAACTGTACTCAACATTATTGGAGGCAGTAGGTTAAGAGGATACTACAAACGATGTATGGCAAAAATAAATATAAAATTGGGATGGTCAGTAAGTGAAGAAAAAAAAATGATGTGGATGATTATGCAGCCTTGTGTGAATGTAGGGGAGACAGGGAGGGAGAAAGGAAGTGGTTCTCCCCCTGCAGCAGTCTGTCGGCTTGGCGTTCACGGTGGCTGAGCAGAGTGGAAGGCACAGCCAGCCCGCAGGGAGCACTTGGCACGCCATCAGCTCTGCACCGGGCACACTCGCTCAGCCAGCACAGCCCAAACACACAAGCACTGGCAATCAAAACAACGCCAAACAAACACACACCAGACACACTGAGTACATGCGGGGGGGTTGAGGGAGGGGCCTCAGACACAGCAGAGTGGTGCTGGTGCGGCTGAATCTTCATCCTGCTCTACCACTGGAGCCATGAAAAGTACAATGCAAACTAAATATCTTCATAGTGGTAAGACGGAGACTATCTGGGTCAGCAGTGCTACTTAGAATAATTTAGATATTGGCAAAAAAAAAAAAAACATGTTTGTCATTTCAGTCTTTCTCTGACATTGTCTGAGTAACGTGTGACTAAAGTTAACTATAGTTCTTCCCAATGTTGGGACATTGTGATTTCCCGTAAAAGTTGTAGACGTGATCTTTTGAACATGTGAGATAGATTAATTGAAATAGTGTATTATTTATATTTTTTAATTTTTTTACAATGTCAAATCATTTTTGTCAATTATAGTTAACATGATCAATGTCTTTCCATATGTTAATATCATTAAAGTATCTTAACAAAAAAATAACTATTTAGGTTTTAAATTCCTTTCAGTTTCCAAAAGGTCGCTGACCCTGACTTGTGAGACTATTTCACTCCAGGTCTCAATAATCTTTACAAGCTCGCAGCTAAAACACCAATCCCATTTGATGCACCTCATCATCACCTACAAGGCCTTTTTACAATCTGGCTCCTGGGATTCAATACTTAATCATCAACCTTTTGTTAGAGCTGAGAGAGCTGAATAGGCCTTCAAATGAATAACTCATTCATTTCATTAATAAATTACTGTCTGAAGCAAGAAGAACTGATATATACAAAGAATGAGCTTGAGTGTTTGCTACCACTTGACAGTACTATATTTTGTATTTTTTCATTTATCAATCAAAGATTTAGACACACTTTCTTGTGCTATTCAATACGAGAGTGGGTCCAAACCTTTTACTGGTAGATTTTGAAATAATCTACCTTGCTGTGATTATTATTTATTTTGTTGGTTTGTACATTTTTTATATTTATACTTATTTATAATTTTAATCATTGATGTCTACCTCGCAGTTCTGTCCAGAAATAATAAATACACCTTTAATTTGTTGCACTGTGATAAATCTTCACTCAGGTAATTGTGTATTTAGGATGGCTCAGTTAAATGCAGTGGAGCTTAATAAAATTTTATAGTATATTTATATTTAAAAGCTTTCTTCAATAACCCTGTAAGCACAGTGTCCCTCCCCTCTTCCTGACACCCACGCATGACTTCTTTCCAGGGACAGAAAGGACGGTGCTAAGATCAGTAAAACAATGTTTTGTTGAAATGACAAATTCAATCAACAACTAAATAGATGCAAAAGCCTGTTAAGATGCTACCATGTCAGAAAAAAAAACATTGTGTGTATAGTTTTATCTTCATCACTGTGATTTCACTGTGCTGTGGGCGTTTGTAGCTGTCCATGGTGCTGAATCAATTTCTCTGACTAATTGTGTCTCGATGACTGTGTTTGCCTTACTCACTTGTAAGTGTAGGACATCGAGGTTAAATAGCATCTTGTTCAAGCTATCGGTGAAGGAATAATGTAGTGTAGGCCTAAATAATGCTTGGCTTCAAGAGCCCTTTGGCGTGTACTGCGTGCTTTGACCCGGTCAGCCTGTAGCGTGACCAAGAAGTGCCAGAAGAACAAGGGTGAAAAGGTGGAGGAGGAGAAGACAGGCAAGCACATAAGCATGCACACTCATACCTAATGTCATCAACACAGAATATGTATTAAATGGGCAGCTACAGTATACAGCTGTCAAGTGGAACAAAATAGAGTTTCCGCAGCCTTGACAGCTATAAGAGCTTTCACTTGTTGGTGAAGTCTTTGGGATTTTGTCCATTCATCCTGAATGATTTTGAAAGAGGGAGTGGTTCACAAACTCTGAGTTCATCTCAACAGTTTGAGGTCAGAGGCTCTCAAGTTCTTTGGCAGCAGAAGCTTTCAAGCATAGCTTTTTATGAAGCTTGCTCAAAAGACAAAGCGTTTCCTCCCCAAAGACAGAACTGAATCGCCCTAAATAGTTTGGCAAGGTGAAGCATGTGGAAAGCCAATATTGATGATTGCACTACATTGCAACGTGCGAAAAGAATGTTTTGACCAGCTATCAACAAACCACAGAAAAACACAACAATTAGAATGTTTAATGTAATAATGATTTATAGAAACATTTAATTGTCTGCAGCGTGTTTGAATTCAATAGCGTAATTTCATACTTTGTAAGGCATCTAAGCGTTAAGAAAATTATTCACTGACATTTATTGACCCAGTCTGCACTAGAGCCGCTTATTGACTGCACACTCAGACATCTGAAGCCAGAGGCCTCTAAGTGAGAAGAGAGGGCACATTTACTGAGAGCAACTTTAACAACTATTGTTGTACGGCGGGTGTAAAAATTGGTAGATTTGGTAGTCTCGCTTGTTTTCTACTACGCATTGCGCATGATAATTTGGTGAGGGAAAGGAAACGAGAAACCAGATAGACTGAATTTAAAAGGGACAACAAAGAATCTAATTGGCTCACTCCCACAACGGCGCAAATGCCCATTTCCAACTGAGCCCGTAACATTTTTTTTAGAATCTAATTTTTGTAATCCAGTTGGCACAGTGACTACATTGACATTCAAATTTTTCTCTGTCTGGCTTTTGTGACATTAGTCCTGGAACTTCCCTGGCACACCTTTTCTGTGGGGCACCTGACAAAGTAAACACGCTCGGTATACAGGATGAACCAAATTCTCACTGATCTCTCACTCACGCCCAATACCTCAAGGTTTGAATAAAAAACTTGAGCCTACATGGAAAGCTTTTGGTGTGATCTGCAACAAAAACCACAAGTGTGGGTGTTTCCGCGTGCACGTGTCGCTCAGCAGGTGGTGGCTTTTGCTGCTATTACCCGAAGGCTGTTATGTAGACAGATGCCTACACAGCAGGGTACAAGAGTCCAATACACGCTTACGCCCATGGGGATGTCCTGACTCACATTCTAATAGCGTTTTACACTCATAGGACGAGGACAATATTTTTACATGGCAGCAGATGGACAAAAAAAATTACACTCCCATCCATGTGAACTGCTAAACCTTTTTTACAAAAAGACAAGGATGACTGATTGTAACTTCTGACAAATTCTTGAAATTATTTCAGCCTGTTTTTTTTTTTTGTGCCTTCTTCTGTTTCCAATTCTTCCTATAATTTAGTTAGCTAGCATCAAAATGAGACAAGCATTACTCTGCCTGTGAGAATTGCAAATTAGCTTTGAGTTAGCTCTCGTTGAGATGGGAGGAGACAGGATTCGAAGGCGGAGGAGATATAAACTGATGGAAATGTCGGAATTAGACCTCACTCACGCAATTTCGACAAGGGCTTTTGGTTTTCTCAGTTTTATTATCACTAGTAACCATTTCCATTTTGTGTGTGTTGAGGAATTATTGAAGAATTACAAATTACTGAGCAGCTATGTCTGACTGTACGATTAAATAGTTGTTCATTGCTCTGTCAACAATAATTTCTTTTAAGCCCACACTGACGAAAACATAAACACAGAATTCAAACTAAGCCTGTTTTTTTTTTATTCCAATCTTTAAAAAAATACCCTCATGATTGTTCAGTTAATCACACCTTTTGATATTTGAGCATTTCTGCTCATTCCTTTTCAGAAAGGCCAGATTAAATTTCAAGCATAAATAAATATTGTGAAAAGGTCACCTTCCATCTCTTATTTGCACAACCTCTAAAAGTAATTACATACAGAATTGTGTCAGCAAAGCTGTTTGTGTGCTTTCCTTGTCTAAACAGCATCTCTCCCAGAGCTCATTTCATATACAACTTTGGACTACGCCATTGTAAACAGGTGAAGTAAACAAGGTTAAAAATATGTGACACACAGGTTCATTTACAAGTATTAATTTTAAAGCTACTGTGAGTAAATCTGCTTTAGCATTTTCACCCCATAACCTCTTGCCGTGATCTCCTACTATAGTCGAAACTATGCTTTTGAATTACACTAGCCCTCGTGAACTCGGATGCCATAATACATGCATTATAAATAACATAACAGGGTTTGTCCTGGCTGTCGCAGGATCGCGTGCTTGCCTCCTTTTAGGAGAGGCAGCAGAAAGAGGTCAAACGTGACATCAGGGGAAGGCAAGCGATGCCACAGAAGCAGCACTCTGCACTCCGAGGAGAGCGAGAACGAGACAGACAGTGAAAGAGAGCGAGAAGGAAGAGTGAGGGAAATCTCTTGGGACAGCCTTTAAATGCCAGGAGACGGGGCAAACTTTAAATTCAATTACACGGGCTTGTCCAGACAAAACAGTTCAGGAATCAAAAGTCAAAATAACTGTCTATTAAACTCGCCTTGTTCCATATTCAGTTGACCGGAATGTCATTAAATTCCAGAAACATTTAGGGCTGAAAATCCTTGTCAAGATGGAAATACTAAAGTACATAATGTAAAGGCAGGCTCCCTGGAGGAAAACTGACGAAAATCTACAGAGGAGCAGTAAGCAACTCAGGCCTCCGCTGGGGACTTTCATCTGAATTGAGGCTGAGAGACGTTTACTTCACAAACTCCCACAAGAGAGTCTGAATACAGAATGTTTGTTTCTTCACAACTCTAAAGATATTATATATTGCATCACCAGGCTTAAGCCTAAAGTCTCCTGAGGTTTTCTCTCCTCTCACTCTATGTAAGTTAAAAACATCTACTCACATTGGAGAATTGTTATTTTAATATTATGATGTTGCTGCTCACGTATTATATAGTCATCATTGATACTTCATTAAACCCTTGCAGGAAAATGCATCTTGCCGCAGCTACATGTTTATATGGTTGGCTGTGCCTCGTTGTCCACCATAAGTGCACGCAGATCATGGAGAAAAGGTAGAAGAGAAAGGGAGAAAAATATATATATATTTTATATTATTATATTATATCTATATTATATTTTATTTTATTTAAGATTTTATTGCTGGTTTAGAGCGCCTCATTGTCAGTGTGGAAAAACGAGCCGGTGGGCTAGTCAGGCGTTGTTTGTTTTAGTGTCATTATTGTGTGCAGGTGTTTCTGTTTTGGTGGCAAGGAGGTGGAACCATTTTTAAGCCACATTTCAAATACCTCCATACAAATTTGTTTACGGATTCAGAAACTCTTCTGTGTTGTCAAGTTTACGAGACATTTATTTTCAATTTCCAGGGATATTAATGGAAGTCATCTTATTGTAACTCTGAGCAAACACAATCCTTGTGAAAGTTGACTGTCTTAACAGTGGCCAGAGTTCAAGGCCTTCAATGATGTGAGTGAATAAACTCAGGCCAGAGTGTAGAACATCTCAGATTGATGCCTCTGATGATGTGACACACGAATGCACGTTGCAGCCGAGAACACACACGGTCTGCTGCTCCATTGCTGCGCCCCCCCTCCTCCTCGAGAACTGAAACACTGTTAATGCGAATTTACTGCAGGACCTCTGGACCGCCTACCCCGTTGCTCACTTGTGAGATAAACAAGCGATTGATGAATCAGCCGTAATGCACAGGCTTACTGGCATAGACAGCATGCAGCCCACAGTAAATATGTGCAGACAGGATCAGATTTCAACATTAGCAGCGAGGAGATGCATTTATTCGCCGCTCAGCCAGGCTCATAACAGTGCCGGACCTCAATTACCATGTCTGAGAGGTGTAGATAATACAAGCAATCGGCACCACTCTCAACCATTACCATCCGTCCAGTGTCTGTGTGAAGCGGCGGCAAAGACTTATTTTTTTTAATGTCACATTTTGATCTCAGCCTGGCGGTGTTTATTGAAGTTTACTGATATTTTTTTTTCATTTGTAAAAGAGTTGAAGGGGTTCTTTCAGAAAAACAAGACAAAACAAAGGAAATCTGCCTCTTCTTTTGAGGCAGTGCCTCACCTTGCCACCAGGGTCGGTAAAGGGCTCAACATGTTTTCCTCAGCTGTCACCATAAGTTGTTAAAAAATGAATAATATAATAAAACATAATATAGTATCTGTCCTGTGGTCTATGCTTTTAATGCAATTTTGGTGTGTTTCCTGTACATTTGGATCATTTTCATAGTCAAAATAGCTGTGTTTCTTGTTCAAATAACAACGGGAGACGAGAATCAAGGAGGCTGAGGCAGTGACAGGTAGTGCCTCTCAGGGCGTGCGTGTGAGAGTGTGCACCACTCACACACTGTACTGAGCGCGTGCAAACAGCGCGTGCTTGCAGTCAGCGTGAAAATACGGGCCTTGAGGCAGCCAGTACCTTTGCCTCAAAGATGGGGCGATAGTGAGCCTACCTCACCAACCCCAACCCTCACCGCACGTCACTGAGCATGACTCATCTACCCATCCATTTTCTATGGCACTCATCCTCAATGGGTCGAGGATGAGCCGGAGCCTATCGGGCAACAACCAATCACGGCTCACCTGGTTTCTGAGTTTGTCAAAGCTGACACGTGATTGACCGTTTGTGACAAAATAATAAACCAGTACACTTTTTATTCTAAAAGACTACGAAAGTGGTAAAAGAAACAATACAAAATATTTCACTGAACCTCCATCATTCTTTTAGCGCCTCACTTGAATCTAGGTTTTCAAACACTCCAAAAATTTGAATTGCATTTATATTAAATGCAAAATAGCAAAGTTAGAAGAATGACTTTTATACACCGCCTCTCTAGAAAATCTTTGTCTTTTCTTTCCAAGGACGCCTACAAGCACTCATTATTGAGCTCCAGGCCTTTCCAAGCCAGCAGTTTTGCCCCGTGCAGAGCTTGTAGGCTGGGTCCTCTGCGAGTCCCCTCCCCTTTCTTTTCATTCACCCGCGAGACGCCAGTCTTGAATTGTGTTTTGATGTTTGCACAGACCTACAATTGAGCCCTATTCCGAGCAGCCAAAACAGACATTTGTCAATTCATATGCATCAGAGCACAGTTTCCCCGCTCCCTCACATCCACTCCCACTTTCTCGCCCCATACTGCGTCTTCCCCTTGTTTTATCTCCACCACTGCGCCCAGTAACATGAATCCAATGTGAGCACGCGAGTGACCAAGAGCCCCGCCCCCTGCTGCGAGTGGTGTCACATGCTATTACCATTATTTATAAAACTCTCTCAGGCTCACTGGCGTTGTTGGCTTCACCCGGCCCTCGGCCTTGCACACTACAGTCAATATTTGCACGCAATCCTGAACTGTTGAGTTTCCATGGTGGTGAGAGCCTCCATTACATGAAATATTCAGGACGCATGGAGACTCCCGTGAGGCCCAGCGCAGGGTTTTTACTCCGATTTGATTATACGGCATGATTTTTTCATGAGCTATGACAGTCCTGTTGAATTAGAGTCAGCTTTGAATTCTTGTGATAGTCACGGAAACCAGAGTGAAGGAGGAGCTGGGGCTTCTCTATCTTGAGGCTCAAGAAAATAACTACTTCGTTTAGAACAAACAAGATGCACGTCAGCGTGTTCATGTTACCAAGCAATGCCACAGTTTGACATTATCCGGTTTCTACAAGAAATATCAGAATAGAAAAGTAACTGTGTAGTCAACAAAGTTATTAGTGAAAGAAATGACAAAACTATTACTATTGTCACGTTCCAATTTTCTGATAGACATTTGGTGAAATAGAGAAGAAATAATCTTTATACTTGTGAAGACACACTTTGAAGACATTACAGCAAATAATTCAACTTGCTTAACTGCAGCATGTGTACTATTTATTTTAAAGGGTAATTCTAATCACTGTCAAGTTTATGCGGTGGAAAAAACTTTTTTGACGATATGAACTTCTGATTTGTTTTGAAACATACAGCAAGTTGAAGTGTCTTTGGAAGCATTGCGTGCATGGATACAGAAAGCTGTGCAAGTAGCAGAGGATGAGAGCAGGCGAAAGCACGTAAGACATAATGAAGTATTTAACAGTGGTGCCTCAGATAGTCATGGTCTTATAAGCGTAAAATGATCATTAGGGGGGGCCTCTAATGGTAAAATCAGTCATGCTACCACACCCAGGCTGTGTTCAAGGAAGTTAACAATCTTGTGTTTCCAGCATGTGATGATTTTATGCTCCATAAAAAATGGGATCCATTTGATGTGATGTCCGTGAAGCAGAACCAGATCTCTTTTTGGCACCTTGAAATGACTAAACGCCTTATATCAAAACAACGTTGTAAATTAAAAAGATGATGTCCGAGTATTGACAAACAGAGTTGTTTATTAATCTGGTGATGAGGTTTATCAGCCATAACCATTTTTTTGTGTTTTGATGTCAAGTCTAAATAAAAATGGTCAGTTTAGTGTTTTGATAACTGATGGTTTTACTAACGTATTCTCGGATGAGGAAATTATTTACAGTGTAAATTTTACACCGTACTCGAATTTAAAAAAAAAAAATCTTCCAGGCTTTATTTTGTGTTATATTGCACCATTTCAGAGTTAGGGCCAGCCATGCGAGAAAGTCACTCAGTTTGGAATTTAACTGAAAGTTGTCATTTGTGCAAAATATAAATAGGGAAAAATACAAAATACAACGTTTTTTTTCCCCATCATTTTGTAAGACAAGTCTCGATGTACCTTACAACAATATGAAAACATTGCATTTTAATTAATAATCCAAATAATAATTTTACTTTAATTATTTCTTTAGAATTCAAAACTAATTAAATCAACAAATTATGTCTTTGTAATTATGTAATCATGTTATTATGTCTAATTATGGATTTTTTTTTCCAAATCATTAATTTTTGAAAATACAATCCTTTGTGTAGTATGTTCTTCCAAAACAAGTACATATCAACCACTCCGAACAGCGACGTAGAGCCGCTGTGCCTCACATATCTGCTGACACACGGATGGCCAAGGTCATTCTCAACACCTGCCTTTCGGTTCGCTGCACCACATGATTGTCAGCTGAGTCCAACATTGTCGATTTGGCCTTTGGATACACACAAACACAATAAAAAGCGCACACATATATTCTTACAATGTGCCAGTGAGAGATCATTCAACTTAACCAGACTGAATTAAGGGCCTAACACAGAATTTATGTGCAATTCATATATATACAGCTATGAATGCATAAATTCATAAAATATGTATGGAAAATTCTCCAGATTTATATTTTTGGTTCCAGCATCAATGATTTTCTATTCAGAGCAAGAGCTGTATATATTTTTTTCACTCTTCATATAGTATTTTTTAAAAAGTGCCCCAATTTAAAGGCCAGGTTTTTTGTGGTATAAAAAATAAGACCATGAAAAAACATTCCAAAATGTTTTTTTCCACCATGGTGTAAAATATTCTTTCCTCAATTGAATCGTGCAGGTTATAAACCACGTCAATCATGAATCTTTTTGATATGATATATCGTGTTCTTATTTTATCATGTCACATAAACATGGCATTTAAAGAGTGCATATACTTTTTATGTTCATTTTATGTATTGTACGGTGTAGTATTGTGTTATTTATATTAATTAGTTACAGTAATGCCCATTACTATGAAATATTTTCTGCCTTCATGAGTTATAAGGGTAATCCAAATAAGGACCCGGAGGGCCTTGACGCTCTCCTGGGTGCCATTCAAGTGTTTTGTGTTGGCCACCCTCCATCACATATCATCCATCCAATGTTTTCACTGTGACCATCAGACCCAGCCATGCATATCTAAAGTTAATCTGTTTTGTCATGTGAAAAGGTCAGGTATGCATATTTATGTATATTATGTGTGTATATAGGAGGTCATCCCTACGGTTTAATCTCAAAATGTAGTTGTGAAGAAAAGCAAGCCTCTGTGGAACAAATCACTTTTATATGCTGCGCTTCCTCATAAAAGTAGAGCGACCTCATTCTAGACCTCAAAATCCTCCCTTAGATGAATGTCACTTTACCACAAGCGTTTCCCAAATACAATTAACCTTTATGATGGAAAATCTAAGAAAAATATATCAAGACTACTATTAACACAAAAGTTGACTTGATGTTGTCTGAAAGAGAAATTGATGGTCTGTATCAGTCTACGCAGATTTTAAAATAGAGGAAGAGAAATCATGCCTGGTATTTTAATTGCATGTACATCCATGTGTGTGCAAGTGCTTCCACGTGTGTGTGCAACTGTGTGAGGCTAATAATGACGTGACAGCTGCTGACAGTCCAACTTGAGGCGTGCGAAGAGGTCGTAAATAAGGCAGGAGTACTCCGGGCTGGCGTACACATTCTCTTCCTGTGAAAAGCTGCAATTATCATGTCAGCTGCGGTAATGCTAACATGGAGGAAACTACCCGAGCTAATTATTCACTTGCTTGTTCAATCAGTAAAATGGTTGAGTAAACTGTGAAATCAAAAAAAAAAAAAAAAAAAAAAAAGGACCATGGTGCTTCAAAAATATTGTTGGTTATTATGATTCAAGTTTTTCCGGCTGTAAGAAATGTGTTACTCTTGTAATCATCACGTTGAGGGCTCTATTTTTATAGACGGGCGCACATGTGCTCTGTGTTAAAACTGGTGCATCTTCATATTCGTGCCCGGGCAAGTCTAGTTTGGGAATTTCACACAAACCGAGGTTATTTTTGATTAACTTTCAATCTGCCGCCTGTCTGCAACTGGGTGTGAATATTGCCATCTCATTGTGTATTGTTTTTTAAAATATTAATGAATTTAATTGAATTGGATGGATTCCCTTAGTCCTCTGGGTTATTTGAATGTAGCATAGCTAATATTGTAATGGTTATTGTGAGGACAAAAATTACAATATATCCATTCTGAAATGCTTTTTTTTTTGCTGAACAAAAACAAGAGCAATTCAGAGGCTTGTAACTTTGCTATGCCGTGTTTCTTTTATGTATATGTTTGTATGACGCATCCACCACTCGACTCAATACGTGACATTATCTTCACTATTCTGGTCATATTGACTTCACCGCCCAAGTGCGCCTCTCAAGCAATGCCTAAACACACATTCTATGAGCAGTTGAGGTCAACTATCTACTTGAAAAGAGATTTATGAGAGCTTGCAAAGAAATCCATGAAGAGCCAAGCAGTATAAAAAAAAGGGTTGTCAGACTCACCGGTGTTCTCTCGCCAAATTTAGCCTCTCTGATGGATGGATCATTTTATACACCATTAATCCATCCATTTGTCAATTACTAATGGAAATTTGGGGGTTAAGAATGGCAAGGTGGGATTCAGGAGCTGTCAAGTAGCCGTGTGCCACCTTGCATGGCCGCTGAGTCGCTCATTGTGATTACAGTGTGTCTGCACACTGCACGGTAACTGAAACGCTCCAGAAAAGGTGCAATGGGTGATAATGATGTTTATTACCCTTCATGCTTATTATCAATGCTGTCATTTCTCATTGTGATTCATTTTGTGTGTGTGTGTTGTTTTCTTTTTTTATTGTGAACGGCATTGAATGAGCGCCACGCATTGTTTTGTTGCTTAATGAGCATCCACTTCATAACAAGTGCATTGTTGATGACACGGAACATTATAATCAAAAGATAATAGAGATGGATTTGTTCCCAGACAAGTTTTAAACTCATAATGACATGAATTGCTAGACATTTTGGGAGATTCTAACAAATAAAAGTATAATTGTATAGACAGTGATTTATTTTCAATTGAGTCTTTGGAGAGTTAATTAGTGAGAGAGAACCATTTCAAAGCTCTCTTGTTTACTTTTGTTTTTCCTCAACGTCAAACTCATTGGTGGGCTTGTCAGACAAATGTTAAAATGGTAGTACCATAGGTTAAAATAAAATTAGGTCAAGAAAGAGAAACGGGATGATTTGAAGGAGGTTTATAAAAGGTTTATGATGACCTATCTGCTGTCAGTCTTCAAATATGACCGCATAGTCATCCCATTTCCTTCCTGTGCTTCTGAATGATGGTCAGATATCTCTTTAGCAGTCGGGGGTTACTGGCATACCGGTTTTCGGCTCTGATGAGCTCCACTCGCAATTTCCTCTGCTCACTCTCCTAAACACCGTGGCCATCCAGATCAAAGCCTACGGCCCATTAGGTAGCTGGGGAGGTGAATAGACACAGACATGTAGCTCAGCTGCAAAGCTCATGTTGTAAGGTTTGTGAAGTTTTCTGTATTAATATATAAATTGCCCATATTTATCATAATTAACTTTTTTTTTGGAAGAGTAATGTGTCTCTGACTTATACCTTTGACAGGTGTTGGAGGTTGAAAAGACAATTTGCAATTTGTGGTATTTTAGCAATGAAGTCAATGTAGATTATTTGCCTTGGTGGACCAAATAAAATGATGTGGTGGGCCCGACCCGGCCCTCGCACCTTGAGTTTGACAACTTTGTTTTTTCTTTCTGAGAGACTAATGGCTTGACCAATCAATTGAGGATGAAACTTTTTTGAATGCCTCCTTGATTCACTTGTTGAAACTTTGAACCTTTAGGAAGTCAAACTCAGGGATTAAAAACAATTTGGGAAGTCAATTTACTATGTCATGGTCAAGAAAAAAGTAATGTGTACATTCTGGTTCCTTAATATGAAGAGAACATTAGTGAACCTGTTAACGTTATAAAGTTTCATTCTTTGTCGGTTTTGCTGATGCGGTTTTGTTCCAGCTTTACGCCAGTGATGAGTACAAATGTACGAAGCTTGTTCTATCGGCACATGGGGGAATAATAGCTCACAGTTAGGCTCTATACACAACAGTCACACCTCACTGGAAACCATTACTGCAACGGAAACCAAATCATTGCGGGGCACAGCGAGAGAGGACCTCTTGTAAGTGGGTTATCTCCTTCAATCATCATTCTTGTGAGACTGGAGTCTTGTCACCAGTTTCACCTTCCAAAGGGACATAATCTTCTTTTTATTGACATGTCTTTCTTTTGTTGTTGTTTTTGAATTGACCAAACAATGATGACGTGGTGGAGGGAATAGCATTTTAAGGAAGTAAAAAAGCTAGTCTAGAATGGGCAAAGAAAAAGATATTGTAAATCATGGAGAGACACGACTGTTTCATAAATTCCATCAAATTGTTCTTTTGTGGTTGCACATGTTGCATAGATTCTGTCAACTTGCAGTCATTGGCTGGCAGCTAAGCACCGGAGATGGATTGTGATGTTGATGTATTTACTTTCACCGTGCTGACAGCGACCTGTTCCTATACGGCCTGATTGACTGGGTATCATCGCAGCAGCCAGCATAGCTTTGTTTAACCCGGTGAGACAGCGGACGGTTTGCTTATTCACTCATGAGCCGTCCATGAAGATGAGGGGAAGACCTTCGATCTTGGCTGACATTGCTGGCTTGGCAGTCGAAGCAGTTCACTGATGCACTACATTTGGATAGGGATCGTTGTTCGGAGACAGAATTTATAAATTCTGATGCGATCTGCATCGCTGTAATTGGACACAATATATCAAACTGTACGAAATTATTCACATGGTTCTAAGGGGAAGAAATTGACTCCAAAAATCAATTTTGTATGTATTTAAAGTTAGGTAGGTAAAACTTTGGACCGACTATATTAGAAATATTCTTATTTGTGAAATTCAATTAAAATGTGAATCAAAAAAAGGGGTTTTACACACCACACCGGCCTGAGAGGGGTTTTGAACCCCAACATCAGAAATGTGAGCCTGATGTGAAGACCACTACCTCACCATGCTGCCTTGGTTATTCATGATTCCGTATGCGATTAGAATTAACTTAGTTATTCGGCCACAGTATATGATGCTACTTATGGAAGCCCATGACATAAATGTGTCCCCTTAATGGGCTCTTGACGCACACGCACACGCACGCACATACATTGCCTTGTCAGCGAACCCCCTCTAGTGCCGAGCCTCCTGTACAGACGCGCACACGTCGCCGCGCGCTTCATCTCCTCCTCCTGAGCTCCTCATCGTCATCCTTTCAGAACCTCACTCGCTGCTGCTGCTACTGCTGCTGCTGCTGCTGCTGCAGCGGTTCGGACCGGAGGCACAACGAAATACGATAGGGAAACCACCACTGCGCGCGCGATGTAGCCTCAGTCCAAAAAAAAAAAAAAATTGCGCAATGCTTGAAGTGGTGCAGTAACTTAAGAGCTGACGGGGAATGTGTGAAGTTTCTATCAGCTTAGTGGTTCTTGACTGATAATTGATTTTTTTTTTCTCCCCAACTTCCCCCTTGGCACCTTTTTCTGCTGCTACAGGGCGAAGGGATGGATCTCATGATGAGCAACAAACAGGACCAAATGTAATTCAGGAGCAGAGCCAGTGGTGCATTTTGGACGACCCTGCCGCGCTTTTTCTCACCGGCCACGCTCGTTCTCGGCTCCGCTGCAGCCGGTGGCCGATGTTGCAGCAGATATGAGTGTTGGACCAAGATTTGTCTCCGTTGCACTTTTTCTTGGAATTGTCCTCACTCGCCGTGGCCATTGCAACCAAGGTGAGACACTTTTACACATGCAGTTTCGAATGATTGTGACATATTTATTGGAGACACCCGCGGTACATGTTTCCAAAACGACATTATCCAAAACTCACATGCATGTTTAAAAAAATGATCTAACTTTTGTACTGTCTGCTTGGAAATGCATAGAAAACGGTGTTGTTGTTTTTATATGTAAAAAAAAAAAGTACAATTAAATATTTTTATCTAAACATCCATCAGTATTTGTATTAAATATTGTCATTAAAACTTAACATAAATAACAACTTGTTTTATAAAAGGGATAAGCTGACAGTCCACATTCAAATACTGAGATGTCATGTAACAGAGATGTCCTGTAGTTTTGCAGAGCGCCATTAAGTACATGACTACCTGCAAAATATTCCAAACTTCCATGATTTATTGGTAGCCACGCACATATACAAAAATCTGACAGCATAATGACAAATGCAAAGCAAGGAAATAATCTCCATGTAGGTGATAATACAAGATGATCAAATGTAAGCTCGGTGTTGACAGCTTGATTTAATTACGCTTCTGTGCACGCATACACACAACAGGACAAGCATAGACTGAATGATAAGTGAGTGAGAGAATGTGAGTCGTCTTACAAATCTATTTTATGGTGGGTGGGTAAAAAGACTCCATACAGTCAGTGGTTGAGAGCTACCAACAGGTAAAATTGTTCTGTGCATTTTGATGGGTCACATGATGCTTCCAAGTGTTTATGGTAGCAGGCGGATGGTGTAAATTAGAATGTGTGTTTGTGATTGTGTTCACACTCCCACACTTTCCTCTGCACATCTCTATTGTCGTTTACGTGTGCAAAAGTGTTGACAGGAAACTATTATGTATTGTCCTTTTAGGGATCCCACTCCTTTATCTAGCTTCAATAAAATAAGCTGGTTTGTTTTAGATCACTGCACAGACTGAAAGATTGGATTCTGTCTTTCACTCTTTTCTATTGACCGCATGCGTTGAGGTCTCCTGGCACAATTGCCGTCGTCTTCCACCAAGTGGTGTGGCTCAGTGGGAAGATTTGTTAAAAGTTTCATTATGAACTCAGGTGGAAATCTGTCCTGGTATCGATTTTGTTATTACTTTGCCCAATTTAGTTTGAAGTGTGCGATTGTGCTCACTATAGTCAAGTGGTTGCTTGAAAACAATTCCTTCATATCTCTACTAAGAAGGTGTGTTTTCATTGGCTACATTTGTTGGTCTGTGACTTTGCATCTTTGTTATTAATTTTGCTGATTACGTGGAAATTAATGTTGATTAATTGCATCTTGAGGCAAAAGTGACAAGTGCACTGCTTGTCTGCACTGTCAGCACTGTTGATTCAGTCTTAATTAGTCGGCATGACATCAGATGAAGCATTGTTTTCCTCAATCATTACTGCGCCAAAGCACTTATTTTACATTAAAAAGATTTCATGGTACACCACCACCAAAAAGAAATAATTAGGCTCTTATCTTTATTTAGACCACAAATTGAGTGAAATCTAGGCCTGTTTAATTGAACACAATGATAATAGATTTGCAGGATCATGAAACGAATATTTCCTTAAATCATGCTTTCCTTTCATTGGCTATAGTGATATTTTGTGTGTTTATACGCTGAAGGGAAACAGAATCTAACATGATTCTACTCACGGTACGCGCGAGTAAATTGATGCTTTTGAAATCAGGCATGAAGAACTCCAGAGGCCTAAGATTTCAAAGAGAAAAAAAAAATGGGACCCTTTTCTGGCTGTTGGGATTGCGATGAAAAAAAAAAAAAAATAGCAATGCCATCTGTAGGTTTGAACGGCGTAGACATCATTAATTTGTCTCCATTTTTTTTTCTGCCCCCTAAAGACCACAGGAACAATTTTCTCAATAATGAAAATTCAAGAATCCAATTCACTAACTTGATTCCGTGAGAGCCTTTTAGGGACGGTGCAATGGTTATCTGAAGATGAGGTCTTTGTTGCTTATTTCTGACATTGCTGAGAATGTGATTGTTCTTCGCGAGGTAGAGTTTCAGGAATTACAAATGAAGGATGTAATCCATCCTTGGCTAACGTGTGAGTCATGGGGAAGATCTAAGAAGCTCGGTGAGAAAGTTTGAAGGCAGCCACAAAATCACGCTAGCAATACACTAAGTAATTTCAAGACGGTATGAATACAGTGCAATAAAATACAAAGCACGTTTTTAATTATTGAAGGCTTTTTCATTGTAGTGCTGCCATATCTGTTTAGATCAAGTTCAAAACCTTTGATTTCATTCTGAGGTAGCTACTTTGTAAGGAAAAATCAATTCGCCAATCAAAGGCATCAGAACGTTGACTTGCATGCAATGAGAGCGCATGTGTGTGTTTGAATTCTTAATGCAGGGAGAATGACCTTGCGTTTATTTTCAAGATCAATTCTAAGTACTGTATACCTTTTGACCAAAACATCGCGTTTTAAATTTTATTTTAAAATATATTCAAAATATTATATTAGTAATGCAACACTTTTTTGAGTTTCTTCTTGGTTACTGCTTCTAGTTTGACACCTCTGAATTTATTTCTAACAACCTCTGATATTTATCTTTGTATAAGACCCAGTGTAACCCATGTCTGCCATCTTGTGGTAACTGGTGGTATTACAACTCAAAACTACATTTTACAACACTTCATTTCTATAGAATTCTGCTAGTGTTTACTTTTTAAAATCGTCATATCAACATCTGGAAAATAACATTTTCCACTCACTGATGAGCTATTTTTAAAAAAGTCTCAAACCTTACGTGGCAGGATAACCTTATGATGATCTTGGTGATCCCTGCTTCAGCTTATATTAAATATTATTGAATGTCATGGCCCATGCACAGCAACTCCTCTGTGTCTTAAGTCTACGTTAACACCAAAGGTGACACGACGCTTCACCTTGCGTTTCTTGCGAGTTTACTGACGGAAGGCTATGAACGTCGCTGCTTCATTAACGTAGTTGCTTCATTTGCACCACGGCAGACAGGAAACAGTGTCATGTGGTGTGAAATGATTACATTTACAACATCGTGCTATGTGTGGTGCAAGGTTGTTGTTTTTTTTTATATATATAAACACAGCAGCGATCAAAGCAAATACCTAAAGACCACAATTCCCAAGTAACATGGTGAGCTTGAAAAAAAAAAAAAAAATTTGTTAGTTTTCTTTCAGAGAGGATTTAAGTAATCTTAATTTTCTAACTATCATGATTGATTTTGATTTGTATTTGGACTTGTTTTCTGTCTTGTGGTTCATGGGTTGTCCTTTTTTTTTTTTTTTTTCTACCTGTGCTCATCTACCAATCAGCTTCCTCAAACACTTTGTCAGGTCCAAGTGTTCCTTGTTCTTGTTAATTTGTTTGTGTTGAGCTCATTGCTTCGTTTCTGTCTTTGTTGGATCATTGTTTCTGCCGTTAGTTATCCTGTCCATGTGCATTGGTGAGTTGAGCTGTGTGACAGCTTTTTTTTTTTTGCAGTCTTGCAACATGTCTGTCAAAAAATAATGAGTGGAATCAGGACACAGAAATTTAACCTCATTTATGTAATGGTTCATTCAATTCATGTGTTTAGGATTAATTTGTGGTGGAAATGAACCTCTTGCTTGTTCAAATTGGTGTCCGTCCAATTTGATTGTGTATTTGTGAAATTTTCTTTATTTTTTTGTATTAAATTTAAAAAATGTACCATCTTCCATCCCCTAGAGGAGGAAGCCAAAACAAGTTCCTTTCATTCAAACGTTTTTTTCCATTGGCGAATAACCTCACATTCCTTTTGATGATCAATGGAAAGAAACATGGCTATTCTCTAGGGGTGGTAGCCTCCTCCTGCATCATGTCAAACGTTTTGAGTAAGTGCCTCGTCTGCAGGTTTGGGTTTGAGGACTTGAGCGAAGATTAAAGCAACTCTGTAAAAGTTCATTTGAGGCTTAGAAGCTGTTAAGTCATGTAAGTTTGTCATTTATTTCCATTTAGGACAGATGTACTTTCTTCCAGAAAATATTATTATTACATGTTGGTTGATGTGCTAAATGTACTGCCGAAGGAACTGACCCGCAGCCAGCATGACAGTTTTTTGGGAGAAGGCAAATTTACATGAAATAAGAGCTGTACAAGACTGCCGACGGATATGTTGCTATTTCAGGGTGTTTGTAAGGCGTGCCAGGGCTCTAGGACAGACAGGAGATGTCATCATTCCGCTAGAGCTCCATTTATTTGTGAGTTGGCCGGCTCATGTTCTATTTATATCAAACCAGCTGAAGTCCCAGCGGACCGCCTGCTTCAGGCAGAGTCTGTGGGTGCCCTCGTGAAAGCTAACTCTTTGGAGGGTAGGGCAAGGGATTGATAGATATGTATTGTGTATCGAGGCAAATCTAGTGCACCCTCTTGTAGTCATACTGTAAGAGTGGAAGCATGAAATACAAGGCAAAATATGAATCTGCACTCACAGAACAGATTTAGGCTCAAAAGAATTAATATTTTGCCCATTTTCAACACTAAGTTTTCAGTGAAATAAACATATCATAAATCGTCCCTCAATTTTTATTAATTCAATGAAATCGAAGGTGCTCATCGTAGCATGTGAGCCAACCCTCAGTAATCAGGCCCTCCCCCAGGGAAGGTACTGGGCAGGTAAGCAGCACAAAGTGGCCTAATGATGCCCAATTAAACCAGTGGCTTTTGCCAGCTCGTCTGTTCAACCTGGCAGTGGCTCTGACGTGACATTCACAGGCATAGGAAAACAGAGAGAAAAATCCAGCCACCGTGAAGCAAATATTAAACCGGGCTCAAAGAACAGCGGGGACCAAAGTAAAACAAATTCAACAATAAAGCCTCGCATGCTAGTCTCGATGCTATAACGATTATATTAAATTCTGAGAGAACACATGTTTTCAAATTAAACATTTATAGGACAAATTAAAAGCCGAGTGCTTGCTATTCATGTCACAACAACACAAAAACTGAAAACCCAAGTTTAAATAAATAAACAAAACTGAACATTGCAGACAAAAAAGACATGAGTCTATTTTCTGTGTTGTTTGTCAAATTGAGAGATGTGGGCTGCATGACAGTCAGCGACACGACAAATTGGTCACAAAAACGAGAGTGAACAATTTTCAACCTTAGAAACTCATACAAGATGGTTATTATGGCCTTCTAAAGCAAAAGCATGATGAGACACAATGTGTGTGTGTGTTTGCCAGATCATCTTTCAAGAAGGTGAGCAATGACCATGTGCCAAACAAATCCCATGATGCAGTTGCACCGCCACTCTATCATAGAAGCTCCTTCAGAACTAGATTGGCTGATGCCAAAAAATGTCCCATTTTCTTCTACGCTTGCCTCCGTCTTGTCAGAGAACCTCCGCAGAGATGTAAATGTCACTTCCTTTCTACCCAGTTTGTAATTGATAATGATGTATACAGCGCCGAGCCGTTACTTGAAGCGCTGTCAGTTGCAATTCTGTAGCTATGTAATGATTATATGACTGGTGATTTATACAGGAAATATGGTTACTTAGAAAAAATTGTCAGCCTAATCAGCCTGTATTACAACCCCCCCATCCACAGCCCTAAAGGCCAGTTTCACAGCTCTACACGGACGTTGTTATGAAACACTGATCATGCTTTGATTTGCCAGAAGTGTGCAAGGCTTGTGTGTTTGTGTGCGATTCACTGTGTAAAATTGTCAGCCGACGGTCGCTCAAAGACAGATTTAGGAACTAAGCGGTTTGTTGCTTATCATCAGATTCTACTTTGATTACTCCGAGCAGAGAAATTTGTTATGCGGTTCATGCCACTTCAAGTCGAGTGTGCAGTACCATCTCTGCTATTTCTTAATCTCAATCAATTGCTTGATAAAACTAGGGAGGATCGAATTTCCACAATTTTTCCAATGATACGAGTAGTCTGATACCAAGCCCCGATACCACTATAGTTTTTTTCATACATAAAATTTCAGTTAGCTCACTGACATTTTTTTCAAACTTTTATTATGGTACTAATGTCCTTTAACTTTTATGCGCAATACATTTTTAAATATAGGAACAATGTATTTCTTCAAACACTCGTTCTGCATTTGTGTTTTTATATCTCGGTCGTACAGCAAAGGAAGCAGATATTGTGGCTGAAAATGACTAAAAACTGTGGATGGCAGGCAAGGGAATGGTCTGTTGACAGCAATTTGAGGGCAATCTATCAGTCGCAAAATTGTGTGGCAAGTGGCAGCCTTGTTGTTCCTAGTGTTTGTGTTGCCATACTGATAAATATTCATCCAAGAAAACTCATTCCTGTTATGATAAAATGCCCAAATGAACATGTTTATGACTGATATTTCAATTTCCAGTGTGAAAATGGAACTTTTGTGCGCTGACAGATGGATAATGGGTGGATTTCCTCTCTCTTTTTCATTTCAGTTGTGCTGCTGGATACAACGTCTGTGCTTGGAGAGCTTGGATGGAAGACATATCCTATAAATGGGGTAAGCACTCTGTGGCCAACTATTACAGTTTCCGTATTTACTCTGCACTTTTTATTTTTCAGGTGGGAGGGGGGGTGTTCTTTCTTGCGTCGACCAGATCGATTATAGTGATGTGTAAGTCTTTGTTTTGGGTCAGACGCCTCTCTAGCCTCAAGGGAAATAAGGTAACTTGGAAACAAATAATGAGATAACATCTCTTAGGAGGCTTTTCTTAATGTGGTTCAATCTTTCCTTGTCAATTCCTTTCCGTTCACGTCACGGCCAAGCCTCACAAATATTTCGCTCACTTAAATGTGATTCTGTGGCAAGCAAATTAGATGGACATTGTGTGTCCAAATGTCCAGTAGCAGCTATAATAAGTATAAAAACATACAGTATCTACAGGAGAGCGTAGCAATGCTGAGTGAATAAAATTTCACTGTGCAGTTGGAACTCATTTCACCTTTGCTTGCCAGTGCTTCAATACAAGGGGAAAATGATTGCATGCACTGTGCCTAACGCTGTATTTATGACAGTCTAAGACTCAAAAATGATATTTCCATTTTTGCTCAGACAAGGCGGCTCAAGCACAGCAGAGAATCCTACCTGACTGAAAATGTGAACATGTCATGCTATCTGCTTTATCAAACTAAAAATGACAGTGATGTGGAAATTATACTACATCCATTCAACAATATATAACATTAATTTTTCCATGATAAATTCTAGTTTTGATCTAGTGCAAGTTAGAAAGGGGTGTTTGCGACGTTGTGGGAGTGAACACAGTTGCAGAGATTGCCGGCCATTCGTAGCAGCAGCTCTCATTCTCTTGACTACTGGTGAGGCTTGTGGTCTACATGGTGGGAGCATATTTTTAAGAAACTAGAAGAAGTGCTTCACTTGCGGATTAGGTAAAGTTGTCAGAGTGATGTGAGCAGTTCATGCAGTTCCTTCATCTAGAAATATTCCTGCACGATGTCTTTATATACTGATACTATATACGACACAGTGTCACTTGCAGGCACTTCTCCCACATCCCTAAGACCCGAGACTCTCTTACTCTGAGTATATCGACTTAAATGATCCTCTTCAGCAAAATCCCTGAGGTCCCCCTTTTCCTCTGTGCTCTTCTCTCGCCATGCAAGGTCCGCAGCAACCCATATCAGGGTTATGGGGGTGATTACATCATGTAGGTGGTGGTGACAGCCAGACAGAGTATTGAGGAAAAGGCAAGGGGAGGCCACCGCCTCCATGATTAAGCTGTCAGCCCTCTCCCCTCCTCACTCATCCACTAGCCACGGATTTAGCATTAATATTTAAGGCATCAAGGTGAGAAGGCCTGAGGGAAGGTGTGAAGATCTTGGGAGGTAAAATAGTTTAAATCCTCTTCTCTTCCTGGGACCTGGCAAGAGGAAGTCAATCCCCAGCATATTACACACAGCCTGGTATCAGGCCAGTTGAGTAAGCCACCTTGTAGCTGCCTGCCGGGCGTGTCGCGGTAGTAGCTTGACACATAAACTGCGGCTCACCATTTCAAATGTATCAACAATCGATTGATTGCATGTCCTCAGTCCTTTCTCATATCAGTGTATTGCCCCGTAGGTTCATAGCTATCTCCAGAGCTCTGCAGCAAATGTTTACAAACTTCCAGGGATTTTTTGACTTGCAATTTAACATTCTGTGTGGTTATTTTTTGCTGATACCATCCTATTTTGATTCAGTGTCAGGTAAAAACCACAAGCAAGGCCCTGTTGGCATTTTTATCAGTGGAAGTATGAAAGGTAATAATATTTTTTAGGAAGGTGAGGCATATGACTCAAATTGCGGGCTTTCTCGGTATAGTCAGAGCTATGATGAGTAGTGAAAAAGCTCGAGGTGAATCAAAGAAGAACTGAGTGAGGTGACGGTCTGATCTGGTGTGTGCATAATAAGTCCCGGTACAAATGGGCAAACGCTTTGCTAAAATATGCATGAGTTTGTTTGTCCCCATGTGCTTGGTGGGTGAATTGTGAGAATTTGGGGGCAAGGCAGAAAAGTGGTCCTGAAAAAAAAAGTTCAACAAGGCCAGTTCAGGGTAAACAGTAGGTCATATTATTTCTCCAAAGGCGGTTTCTCAAGAACTACTTTTTATCGCAATGTTTATCTCAAAGTGCTTTTCGCACACCTGATCGGATTACCGAGTGATTTCTTTGAAGGAGACTGACGTACTTTTCCAACCGCATATTACTTGATGGGCAGTCGTAGGAAAGAAAAGAGGAATAATCTGGAAATACTCAGCTTCCCCCAATGGAGGCTTTGAAAAAGGTAGGATGATTTAGCATAGCAGCGCTCATCCCAGTGACCTCTGCCATAACTGGGCTTAAGCAGTAGCGGGGGATTCCTTAATTGGCTTGTTCCTTTTCAGGGACACGCCGGGGCCGATGGCTAATGTGCTCCCATTCGCCATCTCGCTGACAGCAGAACGTACACTGACAGCTTTTTGGGGCTAACCCTCACCATGCAAGCAGTACAATGGAGGTGCCCCACAAAAAAAAAATCAAGCCCTGAATAGTTTCTAATTTTTAATTCTCTGTGAAGTCACAGTCTTCTTTCAGTTGCTATCTTTGCTGTCTAAAACATCTTGTCATGTTTCACAGATTAAGTGTGGTTGATTCAAACAGGATTTGTCTTTGCCGATGCCTATATTGTCGGGTAATAGCCTTGCACCTAGCAGAGCAATCACAGCGCTCCATCAAGCTCTGACACATCCATTTGTCTCACTCTTTGTGGTCCGAGAGAAAACCAAAGGAAGAGACTGGCACGCCGTGACTTTTATTGTATTTTGATTTCTTAAGAGGACAAAATGCTCAATCTTCACCTGTTGTGTTGTTTTAACACACACGTGTCAGGCCACCACCACTGAGGAGTTTGATAAAAATGCAGCCTGACATTTTCAAATGGGAGAGGAAAAATGGAAATACTGCAAAGCAAGATGGATCGATGCAATGTTGACATTTTATACCCGCTGATCAATGTGATCAATAAAAAGCAAGCTTGTGGACATGTGAAAAATACATTATCATGTGCAGTCACTATTATTCTGCTAATCTGCCATCACTACCAATAAATATATATATATATATATATATATATATATATATATATTTTTTTTTTATTTATTTATATATATATATATATATATATATATATATATATATATATATATGTCATAGGAAGATGGATTCCTTTTTCCAATCAATGTGAAGCTGCTCGCAGAGTACTGCCACGTTTGCATTATGCCTTCCATCTACTTATTTAATGTGTAGTGATGGGAAAGAGAAACATCTTGTCCTTCTCGGCTCTCTGATCTAACTTCTTTTGGATCCCGCCCGACACCAGAAAGTGGCCTTGGGTATTTGGGGTCAGAGCCTAGTTCCTGTTAGAGGGATACGATTTCACTGGGGTCGAACGATTAGTCTGGCTAGCTTTCTAAAATGCACTTAACATATTATATAGTCAGAAGATGCTGAAAGCTGCGCTTCACCGCTTGCTCTCTCTGGCTATGTGTCTTGTGCTCTCTCTGGCCTAATTGATCCAACAGACCAGACAATCCCATATTGTCTGCACTCATTTCCAGTCAAGCTAGTTTAGGCAATGCACACTGGAGTCAGGTGGCTTTGGACAGAAAGACAGACAGGCTGATATGAACCACTGACTGATACATCACTGATTTAGGGACCAGAAGAAGATTATTTAATCAGCTCTACAAATTGATCTGACCAATTATTATGAAATGTTTTGCCATTAGGCTCAAAGTCAACATTAGGTGTTAATAGTGTCAATCTCTGTTAACTCAGACTCACTGAAAAATCCTTGAGGAACGTTTAATTCCCAATGCGAATTTTCTCACAGTGGGATAACATCAACGATATGCTTTTATTGCTATTTGAGTCCTTAGAACCAGATGTATTTGATTTAATAGATCCCCTCCATCCACTTGAGCGTGCTTTAAAGACAGTGTGCGCTTGTAAAATCTATCAACTTGGTTTGAAACACTTACTGAAGCACCAACGGGACAGTTATTTCCACAGCAGCTTGGAAGAAGCAAGGGCTTAGTCTTCTGCCTGACTGTTCTGCAAAAAATATATATATCTGAAATTGCTTCATATTTTTTAATCGTCCTATGTTTGAAATTTTGGGCGTATATGTTCTTCAATCTGGATTTTTTTTACCTTCCCCCAACAGTAAATTCCAAGTGGGCTATTGTTACTTTAAGTAGTCCTTTCTTAGAGCTTCACAGCCGTTTTACAAATATATCAACCTCTAAAGGTGTTTCTTTTTTCTTGTGTAATCATTCCCTGCAAGCAACACTTGGGCTTTTCACACACGAACAGCCTTGCAGTCTTAGATTTTTTTTTTCTCGGTGCCTGTTTATCTTTGACTCCGTCCTGTTTGTCTGTCACAACCACATAATTTTTTTTGTTTTCATTCCATCGCTCGCCTTTTGTCTGACAGCCTCTTCTCAGCGGTGAGTGGCGGGTGGTAAAAACACAAAAGCAGTACGCTGTGGATTTGTTTGTCTTGTCCTTTCAGAGAAATGCTGTAGTCAGGTGCACATTGAAAGATATCGTTCGTAATGAGCTGACCCTTAAGCAAGGATACACACTCCGCGATGTATTTTTAACGATAGAATGTTGAGCCAAAAGGTAAAATAAAATATTTGAGTGCAAAAATTGTGACAGTGAATTTGGGCTAGCATGTTCATTTATCTTCTGAAGGTCGTTTTATTGTATTATTTTAGAAAGTGTGTTGCGCAATCAGCAGAACACTTCATATAATTTTCTGTCCAATTAAATTGAAATGATTAAGGTTTTAGAGGAAACGAGAGAATAAGAAAGCAGTGACCTTTTCAACACTTTAGGAAGCCCAAGTTGTCTTTATCATTGACTCCAGTGTTTGACTACATTTGAGACTTCCAAGTGCTGATTTGAAGATCTACTGTACATAAACGCTTTTTAAAGGTCTGCTGCAGGGTAGAGTCGCTACGGCAAGTAGTCTCATATCAGTTTTTCTTATTTTCTTTTTTTTTTTTAAATGCCAACGCCATTAACATTCACAAAAAGCCCCAAGGAACTTTTTAATAAGATACATGGATCCCTTTTTGTTTGGAATATAAAAAAAGGATAATTCAACTTTTAATTAATGTTCTGTCTGTCTGACTGTGTGTATTTGTGCCGCATGCTTTCGTCTACCTGGGAGGCTTGGTCTTATCTAAACGGCACTCGTTCAAAAAGTGTATATATGTGTGTGTGTGTGTTGCACCACTGTGTGCATCCACGTCTTTGATCTCGCATCAGTCAGTGGATGCTGAGCATGCATCGACACGCTTGCCTCTGCATCTCTGGCGAAAATAGATATGTAAAACAACGAGCTCTTCCTTCCTGTTTTCCCACGCATATTTTGTCAAAGTTGCTGGTGGGCGGTCAGTGGGCCGAGCAAAAAGCTCTCTTGTCTGTACCCACGGATGACGAGTCACTCAGTTGGAGTGGAGATGAAGGACTCATCACCGTTTAGGCAAATGAGATCAAAAGCGGTGACAAGAATTAGAATTAACCAGTGGTGAGCTTTCCTGGAAGATTGAAATGAATTCAATAATAGTAACACACAAGGCCAATTAATATTGAACGGTATAGTTTTGCTTTGTGGGAATCAATATCATCTTGATAGGTGGTCTTGCTCATTGCCCTCGGCTGGCGACGTAGTCCGCAGCGGCCAGACTTGTGCTTTCTTTTCTTGTCTCTGTTGTCTCCGCATGAAACCGAGACTTCGACAAAGAGACACCCGCGGGACACGGTTCGAATAAGTCTTTACTCAAGAGTCATACACTGGAAGGCCGTTGGCAGGAACGAGCCAAAACATAAAAGGACAGACAAAGAAATGCGCCCCAAAAAATGGATAAAGAAGTCGGAGCCCTTAAGACATCTACAGTACTTTGTTTTTTCTTTTCGTCTCATATCTGAGCACTGTTGGCTATTTGCTTCAAGACTTTCACCTGAGTTGTTGTGTTGCTGTTGTTTTGAACTGCTTTGTTGTTGTATTTTATATTTATTGACAGAAACTGAGAAAACATTCGGTTGGTATCAGACCACCAATCTTGACTACATTGAGATAAACACAAGGCAGAGCGGATTCCAATCACTAAAATGTGTAAAATGACAAATGGGTCACATAAAATGTGAGGATTTATTGCATGTCTGATATCTCCTACGAGGCCTAATATTTGAAAAAATTGCAAATAATACTTTGGAAATAATTTCCGTTGATTGTATTCATGTGGAATACTCTAGGTGCCAAAAATACCCCTCCGAAGAAATATCATCTTCAAATATAAGTTCAATCTCAGCAGCTCTTAAAGGGTCATATGGGCCGAACTCCATCTTCAGTGCCCTTTGGAGGATAGCTGAGGCCTTGACCAACCAGGTGTCACGTTTGCGAGAACACTCTTGAGATCACCGTGGCGATGACTGATGGCTGCTGTGGCTCCACCCTGCTGGCTAGCCATTTACCGTGATGGATGTTGGAATGAGAGGAGCGCAGGGTCTTTTGGATTTCATTTGCTCGCCGCTGTTCACTTGCCATTATTGATTTAGGGGTGTACTGGTAATAGGTAGCGGGACGCTGCTTGTGTGTGCGGGTGGGCGCTTGTGTGTACATGTGGGTGTTCTAAAGAGAAAGTGATGAATTGATAAGCGCTATCCCTAAATGCCATATCATCATCACATTTATATAATGACAGAGATAATCATTTTATTGCCATTAAGGGTGTTTGTTTCATAGCATCGTTAAGTTTTTACTGATTTGCAGGGTATTTGTGATTGAGAGGCGGGTATAACCAGATCAGGTCATCAATCCTATTTCAACATGTGAGTGTCAACAAGGTCTTGGGACCCCCGTGATGAAAATTTTTTTGGGCCTCTCTGTGCCAATGCTACCAATTGAGTCACAGAGCTGACATGAAGTTCCCCAATAAGTGCACACTCTTTGTTCATCCATCTGCTTTATATCTACCAGTATGTGTGAGTGGGCGTTTCAATGGGTATGCGTTCTAAAGGTGAAAGTTTTTCATCCATCACAGAGGGAGACTAGCTGTGAATAAAAATATCTCAATCGCAGTGACAGTAACACGCACACACATGCGCATCAGTGGGTACACGTGTATGGCAAAGACAAAGACTGAGTGAAGAAAGCTTCAGGTCGACACATGAGTTATGGGAAAGGAGCGATGATGTGGACAAGAGAAAGTGATGGATTGGAAAAGAAAAAAATATAAACCGAGACGGACCTGAATGTCTGCAATTATATTTCTATAATTCAACTATTGTTAGATAAGATACTGCTTTTTTTTTCCAACCAAAGCCATTTAACGATGATAATAATAAGCCACAATTTGCAATGAGTTTAAAAATCCAAGGTAATATACTTTTGTAAGGATACATGTTCTAAAGCTTTTAAGGACATGCCTATTTGGTAAGGCCTCTTAGGAGAACATTTATGTGAAGTAGCCACCAGATGAAAAAGGGTAAAGAGGGCAGAAAACCATACTTTCGAACAAATTACTTTTTTATTCAAGACTGCAGTTTAATAAGAAGAATGACTTGAGTTTCATAAAATAGCCAATGATATCCTCAATCCCCCTCTGACATAGCCGTGATGCGCTATAATAAACTATTCCAAGGGAGAGTCGCTAAGGGCCCTGTCTGACATTGCTACATTGCTTTTTGGTTTCGGGGGTGGGAGGGTGGAGGCTCACTGGCTTGCTCAGTTGTCCTTCAGCAACCGCTGGAGAACACCATTTTTATTTCCACACTTAGCATAGCTGTTATTACTATGCCAAGGACCTGCATTTATTTGGAAAAAAAAAAAAGACACCAAGTGAAAATGTATGAATTATTGCACAAGTGAGCTAAAGGATCAGCTGCTTGTTGTGTTGTATAATGTGACATTGCTCCTCTATCTGTTTTCAATTACATAACTCATATTTTCTCCACAGTGGGATGCCATCACGGAGATGGACGAGCACAACCGTCCCATTCATACCTTTCAAGTGTGCAACGTGATGGAGCCCAACCAGAACAACTGGCTTCGATCCAATTGGATCTCTCGACAAGCGGCCCAAAAAATCTATGTGGAGCTTCGCTTCACCTTACGTGACTGCAACTCCATCCCTTGGGTGTCTGGCACGTGCAAGGAGACCTTCAACCTCTTCTATTATGAGACTGACGAGGCACACGGGGTAAAATTCAAACCGGCTCAGTACACCAAGATAGACACCATCGCCGCGGACGAGAGCTTCACCCAGATGGATCTCGGAGACCGCATTCTGAAGCTCAACACTGAGGTTCGTGAGGTGGGACCCATGACCAAGAGCGGCTTCTATCTGGCATTCCAGGACATCGGGGCCTGCATTGCTTTAGTCTCCGTGAGAGTCTACTACAAGAAATGCCCGTTCACACTGAGAAACCTGGCCTCGTTTCCAGACACGGTGCCTCGTGTGGACTCATCTTCATTGGTGGAGGTGAGGGGGGCATGTATTGACCATGCGGAAGAAAGGGACACACCCAAGCTCTTCTGCGGAGCTGATGGCGACTGGTTGGTCCCCCTGGGAAGATGTGTCTGCAGTGTTGGCTATGAGGAGGTCGACGGAACCTGCATTGGTGAGTTAAACTTTCTTCAACTCACAGTATTCAAATGAATTAAGGACGATAAAATGTAGAATACGAATGAATGGATGTATAATATAAACTGGTCAGACAATTAATTCTTTGGGGAATCGCCAATTTAGATGAAAGGTGTGGCTCAACAATACAACCAGAGTAGCTAAGCTATCAAGGTGTATTGGATGGATTTGTATAAATGTACTCTATAGGGTAAACGATCCTCCAGATTTGTGTTTTTGTGTAAGCACTCGTCGGCTTCTGCAGCTTCATAATGGCCTCCTTTAATTTTTTTTCTGCCTCCCTCTTATTGCTTGCTGCTCAGCCTCTAGAGATTAAGATGAGCGCTAAAGTCATTTTGGCTCTGTGCAGGGTTGTATGCGACGAAGATTTTTTCTGCATCTATCGCTCGTTCTATCTAGTTTTCTCTGTCTGTATGTCTTTGGAATAACCATACTTGGATTTTAAATATTGTCTGTAAAGCGACTGTGGATTTGCAGTTTATTTGTTTTCTCTCGGGTTGAATGGGCTATCGCGTGTGGGCGTGATCGGGTATGCCACCTGCTACCGCTGGGGCTACTTTTGTGTTTCAAATTACTCACACTGACTTGGTAGCAATTTGAACGCCAGCTGTCTGATATGATTTTTGGATTATCCCTGGCACAATGCAATAGCACAAAAGAGACTCATTCATCAAGGTCTATGGAGAGTTTTGCGTTAAAGATGCCAGAATTTTATTTTCATGACCTCGCATTTGATGCGGTGTAGTTGCACATCATTACAAATAACTAGAGTTGTATTCAGTACATAAACCTTTGTCCAGTTCTGGACCACGGTCAAATAAATGACCTGATTTGTTTTTGGATCATATCGAATGAACTCATTTGTTCGTACCCCAGCTTTTGTATTGCATAGCCCATTGTTTACATTGTATGCCATCATGGACTATCCAATTTGTTGGCCCAAATGTAAAACAAATTACAAGCCAGTGCCACTATAGGAATATGTTCTGTGCTCATTTGTGAAATGCATTTAACCAGATGTGCTTCGACAAGATTAATCACGAGGCACTGGATTAGGTTTTCATAAAGCATCATTGCAATCAACACATACAGACAAGGGTTAAAAGCGGGACTAGATGTGGAAAATTTGCACATGTATACAATAGCCGCATGTCAGAAAATGTTAAATCCGAGCACTCTATTGAGGGTAAAGCAGATGGCGTTTGTTTGATTTGTGTTTTCAAGCGTGTTGTTGATTCTACAGACGATAATGTAATGTGGTGTATCGCCACCATCTGCTTTTTAGCACTCTTTTTATATGAACACGATATTTAGTTAAACAATCAAATAACCTACTTATTTTTAAAATGCATATCTGCAGACATAAATATTGACATTGTGAGTCATGGCAACATGAATAGATGTACGAAGCAGATACCTCAATTGGTGTACCCTGTTCTATGCCTTCTATCCATCTCCTGTCAGTCAATTAGCGACGCATTTGGGAAGCTCAGTTACCTGATGGCATTTTTCCACAAGCTCAGCAACTGAATGGAAAGCCACGCTCATTGCTGCATTTTTAAGAAGAGCTGACAGGACTGAAGTCAGAAGACCAATGTCCATATTTTTAAGCCATGTTGCAAACTACGCTACCTCGTTCTTTTCATGCCAATCGTTAAAAGGCAAAATTACAGGCTCGTCAATTTATAGTATTGAACTAAACGGCAGTTGTTTACACATTATCAGCTAATCTCGACTGCTTTAATCAAGGTTACAGATTTTTTTATATGCCATGATGCACTTATTACCTCACAGCAGGTTTTCAATGCTGCGGAGGAAAAAAAATATCCTGTGTAATGTCAATATTAATCGACTCATTCAATCATTCTCTTTGAGTGCAGCGCATATGTCTTAGGCCACCACTAGCTTTGTCGTTTTAATGAAATTTTTAATGCAAGCATTACGACATCGGGAAAACATTATACAGTATTATGATGGATTAGCTTCATATATCATAACATTAGTGTATCATGATATACATTGCCAGTCTGTGTGCAAAAGAGTGATTAACACACACAGAGACACATTCAAGTAAAGAGTAACGCAAAGGTCCATCAACCTTCATCAAATTGAACAGGAAAAAAAAACAGTTCAAAATTCATCAACGTAAACCTTTAAAAACTGTCATAAGCATTCTGGAAAACAAAGAGTGGGAGGGGGCAGAGGAGATGTTTACTCACAGGTCACACTGCAGGGGCACTCACGCTGACATTTTCCAAAGCAACATCTTCAATTTAACAAGCGTGGCCCTTCAGACTTAATTAGCAGCGAGGAAGAGAGAGGAGATGATGATTGTGTATTATCAGGTAGCAGACAAGCCACCCTCTTCATGGAATACACTCAGTTTTGCATTTATTTGCTTGATCCCGACGCTTTCATTCCCACTCACAATGTTCTCTGTCTGTCCATTCATTCCATTTCAAACATTATTAAATGAGAATATTTGTCATCACACATGGGCACATTTGTAAATTACCAGTCATTTGATGGAGCTTTAGAAATTACCCTCCTACTTTCATGAATGCAAATCATACAGTATGACAGAATTTGAATGCACGGCTTTTTGTTTGTTGTCTCTGCAGTGACTGCATTAGCATTTGCTTCTGCGCCGATGACAAAGAATGTAATTGAGAGCTCTTTTTATTGTGTGTACAGTAGTTCCCCCGACCTGTCATTCAGCTCGGCGTAGCAACCCGGCCGGGTACTGTGATGCGGCTTCAGTAATGGCCCGTGTAAATAGCTGGGAGCGTATCTGCCGAAGACGAGAGAGAGTAGCGCCGTTAAAAGCCAACATCGTTAAGCCGCTCTGGATGTTCATGTTGGACAAAAGCGTCGCCAGCCAAAGTGTAGTTGGAGACCGCATCCACGTGTTACGTGCTGGTGGTTAAGTATTCAGATGATGAGATTGGCAAGACTTTTAATAAGGCACCAATGTTAAAACAACTAATTATATGTTTTTATTGAAAAAGGATGCTGCGTCCTATGAGAAGGTATTCAAGTTATTTGGCCTCAAAAATCACAATTCAAAAAATATACTGTATTTTTTTTTCCCACTTTGCACTACATAGTTCGAGACACCAAAATCAACTTTAGATTTATTCCATATTATTTTCCTCCCATGTGACTCTGGTCAGATTAGGATCATACTAAGGAGGAAAAATGTAATGCATATTGCATACGGTATCCTCAGATCAAAATCAGACCTCAAACATATGTAAAAAAAAAAAAAAAAAGATTATATGGGATTTGCCAGTAGGTAAATGCAATGTTTGTGTTTCGATTAATTTAAACCTGCATCTGAGTGAAGTAATCCTATTTGCTGTAGGTCATTACTGCATACAGATGATGGATTGATGCTATAAAGTCCGTACATGGATCATGCAAGTAGATGGGGACTAAAGTGTAACGTGAGTCACAGTGCAATAGAGGAATGCATGCCAAATGAGGTCATAAAATGCCAGCTGAATTAAAATCCCAGCCAGATGCTTTTTTTTTTTTGGGAGAGGAGCGGTGGAAAAGTGTCTTTTTACCTAACATTTGGCTCAATGAAAAGAAATGCAAAGTTTGCATCATAAAGGCTTTGAATCCAAATGCAGCAATAAAAAAAAAAAAAAAAATCACAGCACACCCAGTGTTCAAATGCATAAATTGCGTCAAATGGTTTTTCAACTTGATGTACTCATGACAACTAAGCATTAAACAGGCATTTCTTGCATTGCGTAATTTGTCAAAAACAAGCAGTGGCACAATAAATATCTTCTCTTGGGCAGCTGTCCTGTATTCTGTCTTTGTTCTGCTTTAAAAGCATATGCAAATTAGCTAGCGGCCATCGTGCCACATAAATAACATTTATTGTTGTAAGCAGCGTTCGAGTTTGCTACAAGGGACGTGAATAAAATCCAGCAGTGTCTTACAAAAGTTTTCATTGAAATGTTTCTCAAGTGCGGCTATATAGCTTCAACTCTTTTATTCTATATGATGCAATGACCGTCAATCCAGTTTCTTTTGAATGCAAATTGCCGGCGTTTCTGTGATGTCTGCTTGTGCCACAGGCAAAAAATAAAAAAAAGATGAATGTGGAATTTGTACTAATAAGCTTCAGGTTCAAACAGAGGTCAGGTAAAAATTGTACAGTATTTCGGGACACGAAATTAGTTTTAATTAGGGCTGTTAGATCAAAATGAATATTACTATACAAAGTGATTACTTCTGAGATTTACAATTTGATAGAATAATATACATAATGTGTTGATTAATTTTTAACGCATAATAATCATTATTTATAATTACTTACAATTACTTTATAATTAATTACTACTGACAGTGTCAATCAAAACTACGGATTATAAAACATTAAATTCTTACATCAAGACGGGATTGCGGACCGGATAACACGGCTGGTGAGACTTTAAAAAGTTCCCTAATTTTAGCTTTGTGGTGCACGAGCAGCCACGTCTATCTTTAAATCAGTCACTTGATAAGCATTAGGCGCTCTCGTGTTGTCGCTCTTCAAGCTGTAATTGAGAACAAATGTGACGAGCATTTAATTGGGCTTGTCAAGCAGGGAGGCGGGTTTGTTGGGCACCTCGAGATCGCTTCATCTTTTTGCATTTTAATTGTGTAAAGAATAAATTATGCAAATTGATGATTTTTTTTTTTTTACGAGCCCTAGTTGCGGCGTGAACTTTCCGTGACTTCTGCTTGGCTTATTTCTGCCTTCACTGAGAGTTACTTCAAAGCTGAAAAGTGATCAAAGACAGTGGGAAAATATTCCCCAGCGTAGCAGCACCCTGCATACATACATTTATACAGCTTCTGCCTGTCTCGACATGGCGTACTCTCTCACTCTCGAAACAAAAGCATGTGACACCTTCTGATGTTTTCCTTTTTTTTCTCTCCTCAAGGATAGTCCTGTCAGATGCTGCAACTGATTTCCATCTTCTCTGCCGCATGCGCTTGTATGTGTGTGTGTTCTATTTTAGAACATCAGCCAAAGGACTGAATTAGTCATTAAAGTATATGTGTAGCTCCTCGTGGCCCAGATAGAATATCATAGGCCTGAAATGAGGAGAAGACTTGTCATAAATGAAAGCCCACTTTGGGAGCTGAGACAGCTGCTACACTGATTAAAAAGGAAGCGGAGAAAAACAGGGGTTATTTAGGGGTCAGCATCATTGATGACTGGGATTTGTCTCTGTGGTAGTTTGCTTAGCCGGCAGATATAGCCTAGACTTACTCGTGTCCAATAATTGACACGTTCTTGAGCATGTTTGCTCGGCCATGTCGAGATGAATGATTTATGGTCAGCCCTCATTAGTCAGAGGTTAGCAGCAGCGTCTCGGAAGGTCCTATCATTGCGAACAAATGGCGTTATGACCTTTAAGGACACTCTTTCATTGATTACACGGCCCTACTCGGTTACTCCCTCTTTTATTATTTTCAGCTTTTTTTTCTTAAATTGTCAGACCATAACATTTTATTGCACATGAATTGAAAGTATAGTATATTGTTGTACATCATACTTTAAAATATTTTAATTTCGAAGCATAGCATATATCATAATTATTTTATGTTTATCATCATGATTTAAATAATTACTTACCATAACTATTAACATTCTATTGAATTGTCTATTTCATCTTAATCATTTGTACTCCACACGGCTTATTTCAGTTATCACTTTATCATCCAGCATCTTGCACTTCACTGGCACAAGCTCGTATTGAATCCATTTTTGTTTTTTTTTATTTGGCCAGTCCTCCTGTATTAAATATTTACATGCTGCAACATGCCGGGTGGCTTTGGAGTAATGCCACTCTAGTTTTGCCGCAAAACAAAACCTCGACATTGGAAAGGTGAGTGCAGTGACAAAATGAAGTGTTTTTTTTTTTTTTCCGCCTCCACAAAGTGGACCATATAGTGCTATTTCAGGACTCCATTTTGGATGAAACAGCACAAGACTACAGTAGCCAAAGGCTGCTTTTTATTTTTTTGCTGCTCCCGCAAAATCTGTCATGCATGCACAGCGGTATTGAGCAAGTTACTAATAAAAATAATTATTTTTGTCTTTCACATGTTACTGACATTTACGGTATACGTTTTGAGACGACTGTTTCTGACTTGTGATATGTCAAGTGACTGCTGCATTTAATTTGAGTTACTTTTACTAGAGCAGCTATAAAATTGTAAAAGATGACATTTAACTTTAATAAACACATTACCACGATAATGACAAAGTACTTTCTCGCAAAAGCCAAAATTTACTATTTGTTTTTACAACCAATAAATAAAGAGCTCACTTGCTCAGAAAATGTCACTGTTACACTGGGGGACAATTTGAAGAATAAAAAAAATTGCACATAACAGTTTCAGAGATGATTTAGACAAACACTATCATCACCTGTATTTTATTAGATCTTGATTTTTTAAATTTTGAGTTTTCTCTAACCAAGGACACTTAATAGAATCAAAAAGTAGGTAAAGCCATGGACAGAAATCTGGCATTTTCAAATATCATCTGTATAATAGCTTTCTGTCTCAAAGCTGAGCAACGTATTTTGTCTCTTGACAAAATAAACAGTAAATTGAAATTGCAAATGTAATTTATATTTTGTTGATATGTTGGTTAGTTAAGGTCACAAAACAATGTACAAAATAGTTTCCCTCGTGTTTTTATTTATTAATAAGTCTATTTAAATGCATTCAATTTGTTAAGAGCTTTGTGAATAAAAATGGGATTTTGGCCTACGTATACGTAGACTCGTCCGGACTCTTCCTCACCCGATCCGTCCGTATTTGAACAGCAAGCAGTGAAGGGATGGAGCAAATGACCCTAGGGCACAAAAGGCTTTAACTAGCTGTAGGTGTCTCAGTCTGTCGGAATGAAACTGCCAAGCTTGTTAGTCACACTGGTAGAATTGCGGGGCGCACACTTGCACATACGGGGACACACATACACACGCACTGTGGATGGACTTAATCCAGCTATTGAAAGCGGCAAACAGCGATAGCAAAAAAGTGGGTCAGGTTTAGAGAAGACTGCGGTGGCAATCCGTTCCCCTCGGATTGGATTGAGGCCTGAACTTTGGCTGAACCCCCACAAGTAGAAACACAACAATGACGCTCAGAATTGACGTGATGATATCTGTGTGAATTAATCCTGGCAGCTTCCTTGATCAAGTAACAGTGTTGATGTCAGAGGGAAGAAAGGATGGGAGGTTAAAAGACAAACTGGAAAATGTAGAGAGACTGCATGGATCACGTAATTATGAATGGATACTGCACAATAGTTGTTAAGTAATGTCCTTGATGTCCGTTAACTGCTTAAGAAATTGAAATCTGCTTACCCCTGTCTTGTTTTCAGAAAAAAATGGCTAAGACAAAGGTGCTGTTGCCTTAAATGAATTTTGGTAAGGTGTGCTGACTCCTAACCTGCTATGCCAATGTTTAATGTGTTTACAGCATATATTGGCTACAAAATATTGGTTGAAGTCCATATTTTGATCTTAAAGCTGTTTGAGAGTTGACGTTCCATTTTTAGATCCAACAAGTATCCATCTAGGGATGTGAACACAGTAAAAAAAAAAAAAGAATTCCATTTTTCTGTAAGGCTTGAACATTGGCACACAAACTGTAATATTTATACCATGTACGTTTCTTTACAAGGCAGTTGGATAACAGTGAGATACAGATAGATCTAATCTCACGAGTGTAAACAACTCAATCCATTTATGTATTCAGATTGTGTTCAGCCGTTCAGCAAGGGGCAGCATAGTAATGGAAACATTGGAGAGTAAATATATTTATAGTGGTTGTACGTACAGTGCATTTATGTTCCTAACACAGAATAATTTATATGAATTCCCTATATCGTTGTTATTATGAAACGTCGTAAGGTTTTTACAGTTTGTGGCAGTGGTGCTTTGTCACAAATCAGCTGACGCGATGAATCTGAATGGGTGGTCATTACTCTTTGTAATGTCACCCTTAGTCAAATAATCTGAAATGTTTCATTACAAGTAATAATGCTTGAGTGGCTACTTTTTTGACAGCGAAACTGCCAATAGTCACTTAGACCAAAAGAAGACTCATATATGTATCATTATGTGACTGACTGTGTTGAATGCGAGTTTGTAGCGATGTGTCACACAGGTAAAATTATATATCAATTAGTATTGCTCTTTCTCTGCCTTCCCCACTAAAATCCCTTTTTTTGCCCATGCAAAACAGTCATGACATTTAACATGCTATGTGTAGTCTGTCGACTGCAAATTTATACAGCCCCTGAGACTGTTGTGCATGACTGCATAGCTTCAAACACGCTAGTCACAATGCTCCTTCCTTGTGAGTGTTAACAGTAGCAGGACAGGATCATGGGCAGCGATTAACATTATGTGAGCTGCAGGCCACCAGAAGACCCCAGGGTGGCAGACTAAAATCTCTGTACCCTGAGCGCTGCCTGTTTGATGTCTCTGATACACACGGTCGCACATGCAGTTGCAGACTCACTGGAAAGGCCACTTAACTGGCCACTGTGGGTCTATCGCAGTTTTTCTTTTACCTCTTTTCAGTCAGAGAGTGTTAACAAAAATGTCACTGTGAGTGGAAAAAATGTGCTACTGCTGTGCTTTTTAATGTGCTTGACAACAGGCTGAACATTCATAGCCTCAGCTTTACTGGTGTAGTTATTTATTTACTATGTGAATTCCAAAGGAATATTTTACGCGCCAAAAAAAAAAAAACTGTTACAAAATAATCATCCACACCATGCATATTTTGCCAGGTTATATGGCTGAATGGGTTTTGGGGTTTTTTACAGTAAAAAGTCTGACAGTCCCAAGCACTTATTTACAAATAACACATTTGTTAAAATGCATCTATTGTGACACTATACTCAGAAAAAAATAGATAATATTTTCAAATTAAATTTGGAGACAATGTATTTGGTGCAAAAAATAACTTATAAAAATAAAAGCTTACCAACTTGTAAATCAAATTTCGTAAAAATGTATTTGGTGCAAAAGCTAACTTAGAAAATATAAAAGCTTACCAAAATGTAAATGAAATTTGGTGACAATTTATTTGGTGCAAACGCTAACTTAAAAAAATTAAGACTTCACCAACTTAAACAGTGATGCCCATGTAATAGCCTTTGATACTTTTATTTTGAAATAAGCCCATGTGGTAGAGTAACAGCAAGCCTCTTGACATTTTACCTCAGCCCATCAGTGTTTTAGTGCCATTACATATTTGAGACTAACTTCAACACAATATCAACACGAACGAAACCGGTAGTAACTGGATTGTGCATTGCAAAAATGAAACCATCTCTTATCTCATTTCTAAGCAATCATATTGATGTCTGAGTATTCAGAATATGCCAAGTTGAAGATTCAACAGCCAACACAAGTGTGCGCACGCTCACAAAAACGCACACAGTGTTCCGATGGGTCTGTCTGATAGTGCTGTCAGTGTCACTGGATGCTCAAGAGAATGAATTTGTTAGATCCATCTGGCCATGCAATTAACTGCTAAAGTGATTCTTTTTGCTCTTTATATTGTTTTTCTCAGTTGCAGAGGTGGAAAAATTTGACAGCTCTGTCAAGAAGTTTTGAACGAGGGTGCAATATTTGGAAAATGCTGCTCAGTAGCATCCATGGATTACAATAAGAAGGAAACTCATCTTTCTGTGCATTTATCATATTAGCTGATATTTCTTCTTTTCACCACACAGTATTGCAGCTAGCTCACTAATTGCCTCAGTGAAAATGAGACTTGATAGCACAGCTCCTATTGGGATTGCTTTTTGCAAATGGCTTTCGTTGAAAATAAATATAGAGTTTGTGACAGATGCTCAAGGTTGCCTATAGAGCCAGATCATTTCCTGTTATAATCACAGGCATTATGTGGGCTTCCAACACACCTCTCCAGCAATCTCTCCAAAGGAGAGGCTCAAATGGATTGCTTCCGCACAAGTGACGGAATATTAAACTGCTTCAACTTTTTTTTTTCTTTCCACAGAACTTTGAGAACTGTGAACACAAGAATGTTAAAGGTTTATGACCTAACTCTTTAGCTGTAATTTATTGTACAGCTTTTAGGACCTGCTAACAGCTTTTGAGTTCAGCATTTCAGTGCCAGATTGCCAAAGCTTTACCAAATGATGTGGAGGCAGTTATTACTATTTTTTTATTTTATTTTATTGGCAGCTTAATCCTACTTGCAGGCTGTGGCATTAGACATTTTTCTCTCACTTTACTGAGATCTATTTTTATTTTAACATTCATTACAGATTTAACACTGCCATAATATAATTAGATATTTTCAGTTATATGTATTACATTTAAGAATAAATTTCATTAAATGTCTTTCATTCAATTTAGCAGTTAAGTATTCACATATTCTCCTTGATTTAAGTGTAATACCAAAAACACTTGAGAAAAAAAAACTTGAAAGAGCACATAAGCTTTCTGCTGCACTTCATTTAAATGCATGTGCATGTGGTTAAGCTAACGGCTTTTAACATCATCCACTCACATCAGGCATTTTTTTAATATGTTTGAACTGCTGGAAGACTCCGCTGGGGTTTAATTGCAACGGAAACACAAAGATATGTACTTAATTAAATCCCTTTACTGGGCTTTATTTGCATTTTATTTAGAGGCGGAGCAACATCATTAATGATGCTGTGATATACAGAAGAACTCTTGTTCGAGATCAGAATATATATGCTTTTTTTTCTCGTTTATATAAAGGAGAGACAGGCTGGCTTGAGGGAGCTTTTGGCTCGGTGAAATTATTTGAGAGTAGCACATTGAACAAGTTAAACTGATTTCAATATATTTTTGTTGATGTAGTGTCTGTGCGAGCTCTAGCCCCTCGGGAATTCCGGCATTGTATTATGCAGGCTTTGAACAACATCATAGCAGCAATATGACAAATGCGCTCAACTCAAATAAAACCTCCCACCCCCCTGAAGTTATGGTTGCTTATAAAAGAAAAGCCTTCTAGTTTTGGAAAAGTTTCACGTACGGGTGCTAACGTTGTCAAAATAATTACACAAGTAGGTCCCAACATGTTATCTGATGTCGACGTGCATAAAAGACACATTGCCCTGACCATTTGTATCCAGCAGTGGCAGTGACGGCTTTAATTTGAATGCTGGTGGGCAATGTGATTAAAGAACTGCAGGAGGCTTTTCAAGTGGATCAACTATCCTGGAAGATGAGGACCGATGAATGAACAATTAGAAAAGAAGGCAGTTGGAATTGGGGGGGGTGAATGCTGAGGTGGTGTCTTTTTAAGCATGCACAATATCACTAATGCAAGTACTTACAGTTGCGTACCAAGCGACTTAGCACTTTATTTAATCCATACAATTATGCATTAACTACAACACGTCATCACATGTTATACAATGGAAATGATTCTGCACATATTAATACAATCTTAATCTCAATTATAACCAGAGGACTAGCCACTAGTTCATTTTCCAGTTGGAGGAACGCTGATGTATTCAGATATGATTTATTGATCTTGTTGCACACATTTGTCTCCCCACCGTGTTCAGTTAAAAAGCAATAACACGTTTTACACCCTCCGTTCCACGTGAACGCAATAACACTAAACTAATTACACAAATCGGAGACAACAGTGTGATTTGTAAAAGCTACAGCTGCTTGTCGACGAAGCCCAAAAGATTATTGAGAGTAACCCACAAAAGCACAATATTGCATTGATTTCGACACACCTTACTTGATATGAGAAAAGTGCGGCGGTCAACAGGTTCACATAAAAATCCGCAAATCATAACAAACAATCAAGCAATAGCGGAGCAGACGACTGCAGCAGATTTTCCAACAATGATATGTTTACAAGTGCAATTACGGTTAAATGTCAATTTTCAAAGTGGTTAGCTCAGTCTGCTCATATTTATTGCATGTTCTCCCTGTGCTTGTGTTGGTTTTCTCTTGATACTCCAGTTTTCTCCGCAATCCCATAAATTTGGATCCGGCGCTAGGCAGTGTTTCCCATTTTTAACAATATGTACCACAGAGGTCCGTCTAAAATAAGCCACACCTTGCAATAAGGCACCTTTTAGTAGGAGGCCAGAGCGCTAAGAGGGATGACATCATCGTAAATTAGTCTCCCTTGCAGTCAGCAACGGACACTCCAGGATAAAGCCACACTCAAAAGGTGTCCTAAACCAAAGCGTTCTCTCCACACATAAATTGTTAATCTCTGAATTGCATTAATGATCACACGCTCATTTGGTAAGGTATGAGAGTTTTGCAGAAAATAACAGTGTGAAGGTGGTCATTAATTATTTAATAATTAAAGCATAATGTCAGCCTAAACATAATAAATCCTCTAATAACTGCAGGAAGCTCAACTCTAGCAAAAAACAGAAACCTCCCTCTAGCAAGAAGTTTTGCTGCATAATAAACTACACAAAAAGCATAAAAAATTTGACTTACAATATTGTTTAAAAAAAAAAAAAAGTCTTAACCTGGACATACATTCTTCCCTCTCCCGTTTGTTTTTACTCCACATACAGACACAGTACAGTGTGCTTGCTTTTGTACCTCCAGACCAACAAAGAATGTTTGAGGATTGTTTTCATGACCCTGTTATTTTTTCATTTGACACATTACAGTGCCCTCTCTCAGATTAAAGTACCTCTAAACAGCAAATACTAGACCAAAAAATGAAAGTTCCAGGTCTGGTGTCACATAAGATATATTTCAAACCCAATTCAACAGCCAGCACCTGATTGTTTTCCTCTGTGTAGGGTTTCTATTGCTTTTTAGTAATAAAAAAAAAAAAAAGCATATTGAACAACGACCAAAAGATTCAAGGAAACGAAATATCCATCAACTCATTCATAATTGATATTTGAAGCTTCGTTTTGTTCATTGAAATAAGCTTTTAGAGCGCGGAGAAAACAGCTGAGCCGATGGAAATGGAATTGGTTGTGTGTCGGTGCATGACAGAGTAGGATTATACCAATGTAATGTCAGCCTTATTAAACACTATTAAACTCTATAGATCAGACAAGAAGCAGAGGGGAAAATAATATACCGACTACTCATCTGTGTGTAAAGGTGTACGCTTACGTGACGTTAAATGAGAGAGGAGCCACATTAAATTTTATATTTAGATCAAGCGAATGAGTCGGCCTACCTCTAATAGAATCCAATAAGTCCGAAGATAAATGAGAAGATGTAGTCAATGTCATTGTTAGCGTATGACATTGGGAGCTCGGCTCTGGATGATATTTCATTTGGTTTGGTTCAGCATCTGGGTCCAATAACACTATGGCGTTTCTGGATTTTGCTGCAGTGATTTGTTAGGGAATTGGAGGTGTTCCCCAGCACAATTATTACATTTGACTGTTGTTATGCTTCTATAATGTTATTTTGTACACGTGTTGTTATAGTTATAGTGATGCCGTTTCCAATGGCGGCTGGTAGAGTTTCTTCGAGGTCGTGCATCTAATGATTGAATGTGTTATGGAGTTTTAAGTTTTGAATCATGAAAAAAATGGCGTCAGAGTTCTTTGTTTCACTGTCCAAATGTTTTTTCAGATTCCAAATATCCCAACTGAGTTGAAGCCATTGTATAGTTGACTAGCTCTAATTTTGTTACATAAGACAAATCGGCTCAGTTATATAAAATATACTTATGGGATTATATTCAAGGTTTTTTTCATAAAATATTATTCACATCTTCAGGACCAGGAGTAGAGATTTGTGTGAATTAGTTTCTTACTTTGATTCTTATTCTGGGATTCCCTTGATCACAATGGCGCATTGGTTGTATCATCCACCTCCAACAATTAGCAGTAGATTTATAGCATTTTTCATTTTGGGCTTTTAGTCATACATTTGAGCCACAGGTCAGTGCTTTCAAACACCCAGACAGTGTTGTAAAAACTCCTTCTTACGATCCATCCCAAAGCGATCGTCAGGCGGTGTTGACTCTTCTGCAGATAAGCACACGTTTGCGAATGTGCTTGTGGGTGTGTTGATTTAGCAAAGGGTTATTTGGATGCATAAAAAAATACTAAAATTGGCTGTAAAATTTACTTGTAATATCTCACTTTGTAGTATTAAGTTATTAATTTATTTAGTGAGATTACACGTGGATTAAACTGTTATATTCTGGTGGCTAGAGCTCTATATGTGACTACTTGAATTTTTTATAGAGTCGCTTACACTCTCAGAGAAGTCAATGGCAGAGATAATTAGCTGTGATTATCCTTGTGAACACTGTTTCTTTTTTTAAATAAGCAGAATTAAAATAGCTTATTGCCTCGCTTACCTTTCCAATAATGAGCCTGCAACCATTATACCTTAGCCAAGCGCGATTAAATTCAACAAACCACCATACAACAAGATTGTAGCCTTATTAAACCGGTGAAAATTAGCAGTATGAATCAAGTTTACATAACTATGGCCTTCCGGTATGTCAAACTGTTGTTGAAATCATTAACAGTGGAGTAGAAGTTCTCAGGAAGAGGATGTGTTAATTTGTCCAATGGTGTGGATGAGCCGTGTGACTATTGCGCTGTTGGATACGAACACACACTGTCTTATGGTTTATGACGCAATTGTTTTCGCACTAAAAGCAAGTGTGAAACTAAACCAACATGCCAGACGTTAAATCAGCAAACTTTAATATAATGAGTGCTGCATGACATTTCTATTATTTTTAGTCAAAATGTTTAAGTGTGACGTAAAGGTAGCTTATTGAGCAGTTGACATTGTTGTATTAAATTGCTTCATTTATTAATGCTATAATAAGTTGTTAATTAATGTTAATGCAGTTGACATGCTGTACCACAAATAATTCATATTGTTGGTATCTTCTTTTTGTTTGTGTTTTAAACACATTGCCCTGTCACATCTGAACATGATACTTTAGACCATATGTGTCAAACCCGAGGCCTGGGGGCCAGATACGGCCCGCCACATCATGTTATGTGGCCCGCGAAGACACATTCTGCATGGACTTTGTATGATTACTAAAATTACAAATTGTCTTCACTTTAAAAAGAAGAAAAAAAAAAACGTTATTCATTAGTTTGTTTTGTAGCCTATACCGTATATAGAAGACGTTAAAAATCATAACAGCCCTCCGAGGGAAACTATGATTACGATAATCCTAATTTTTGTGCGGTAGAATAAATTTTCTGAACCGATTTGATGAACTATATTTTAATTACGTCCTTTTGTTTTACTTTCAAAGCCATCGTGGGTGTGCAAAGATCCAAAATTATCCCAAATTGTGTCACTGTCCAATTGAATATCGACCAGATTGTGCTTTCGGCTTGTGGCTGCTGTTTGTGTCCTTTACCCGTCCTCATCCATCCCAACAAACCAAGACACTGGTTCAATACTCATTTACTTGCCTTGTGATCACCAGGCACTTTGCAGAGTAAGTCATGATAGACACTTGAATGAACGAGCCGGGGAAAACGGTGAGGTATGAAGGCAGCAACCAAAAACAAGCACAAATCTTTGATGTGATGCACAAATACGTTTTTCATTCACATGATCACCTTATGTGGGATGAAAAGACAATTCTGAATGTCACTTTTTAAGCTGTATTATTACAGCTAACAAATGACATTAATATTCATACAGAGTTGAAGTTGGCCAACTTTTTTTTTTTCCACAAATTGAATAACACCATTCCCAACACCTCAGTTGAGATGTGTTGGGAGGCAAAGTAATCCTCAAGTGCAAATCAGAGCTTGCACTCTCATCGGTTAATGAAGATGGGGAGGGGAGGGGGGGAGTAGCAGGGAGGCCCAGTCATTGGAGTGATGAGGGCATCGGTCCTGATTGCATGAAAAACTATTAAAGGGTTGGTTGGAGTGCCACTCCTCAAGAGATTCTTTAGAATATGAGAGATATTTCATCATCTTGTGGGTTTATAGGCTTGATACCGCAAAAGCCCCTGGAAGCATACCAAAACAGATTCAACCAAAAATCATTTTGCTCTAGCTTAGAGATAATTAAAGGGGATTTGCTCTTGTTTAAATAGAATCGTGTTTTGCAAAATCAGAATAGCCCGATTGCTAGATACCGGTGGGGTACTGTATCTGGTGTGCCTAATTATTGCCTGAAGTCAAAATGAACAAATGAAAATGACATTTCATATTAGTTTTGTATACTTTTGAGTTGCGTTATATCATCATTTGCATCGCCTCGTCACCACACTGCTTTTGATTTCAAGAGCTGAACTATTCTGCAACATTTGTTGATGTGGTTCTGCAAGTAAATGCTGCAGAATTGTGCTCCTCTTGGAATTGTTCTCCTTCACCGACCACCCGGGAGAAGAATTCACCACCCATCGGCTGCAAAGACTGTTCATGCTAACGGCAAAGCTGCATATTATGCATGCAATTTACCAGGCATCATACAAGACTTGGTTGGAAGTGATTTTGTTCAAATGTATAAAAATGTGACTTTTCTAGAAACAATAAAATCATCAGTTTCACAACGTGGGAAGAATGCTGCTTCTTGTTTCTGCCAAGAAAATCAATACCACCTACGTGCATGTCAAAAAAAGAATAATGAGGATTGTTTTTTTCACTGAACTGGGTGGTAAATAAATAAACGGTCCTGGATTCCAAATGTATAAATGCTTTTATGGGTTTAAACAATTCCTTCCATGTCAAATATTTGCCATTAATTTGGGTACAATTTCCAAATAAGTAATTAAGTGATGGCCTTACTCATGCTCCTGTGTTTCTACCCGACACCAAATGGAATAACTCGCAACTCTTACGGTCCACGACTTAGTGCTGTGAGGATGTTCTGGATGACTTCCAGATCCCATTAACCTTGAGCCGAGGGCCAACGGTTGACTATGGCCCCAAAGTCCAGTGAGTCAGAAATCCATTTTCTTGAACCCAGCTCAACTGTGCCCACTTCCAAGATGTGTGAAGCTGCCCTCTAAAATTTAAAAGTTATTTCATTCATCTGTCAAGAGCCTCGTTTTGTAAACTGACGGTCCGATCTGTTCCCACACAGGTAAGACAATCTATGTTTGGACCTGTGTGGCTGGCGCATTCATATTGAAAAGTGTTTATGGTTTGATTATTTTTTTTATTTTTTGGGGATGACAAATTTTCAATTCAGGCAGGAGACGATCTTGGCGCATGCAATTTGAGAGAGCGACGGAGTGATTTCTGAATGACAACAACAAGAGATGGCAATGTTATACATTTTAAAACAGCAAGGAGAAAATGAACTCAAACCTTTCTTTGCGCCGTGCTACTCCAACCCTGCTGCAGGCACTGAAAAAAAACAACTGAGGTGTGCCTTTGCTCTCAAATTTGTTTTTATGGGCACCAAGACGTGTCAAGAGTGACTACGGTAATTAGAATTTCAGATTTTATGACAATACACAAGTGATAAAAAAAACCATTATTCTTAAAGCATTATGGTTTGCCATGAGCAAACAAAAGTTATATTGAAGTCTCGAGAGAAATGAAAAGTAATATTTCATAAAACAAAAATCATGAGATATTTTTTAGTTTGTTGCATGGTCTCTCAATATTGATGGCACAGACTAAGTTTTTGTATGTGATAGTAAGTCTCCTTTCACACAGTTAAATGCAGGGCCTGTCTCTTAGTGTTATTGTTATTTATTTATTTTTCATTCAACCAGGTAAGGCTCTTGAGAGCAGGTTGTCATTGACAATGACAACCTGGCAGCAATTTAAGGCTCAATGTTTTCCCCAAGGACACTTTGACAGCCGAGAGTCAGAACTGGGATTTGAACCGTTGACCCTTTCGATCCTTGATAGACCCCAGTCGAGCATTGTACCATTATTACTGTGCTGCAATTATTTTATCATCCTTGGAGCCTTTTTTTTTTTTTCTTCGTTTTCAAGGTATGCATTTCTTATTTTGCAATCTGAGTTTTGTGTGCAATTGCAGGATGGTATGTGGGTGTACGTATTCATGAAAGCATGTTTGTGTGAGTTCTTACTTGATGCATTGTCCGCCCTAGCGTAGCACCACTTTGGCCCTGGAGTAGAGTCTGACTCTGACCAGACAAATTGAGGCAGAATGTTGTTACAAGGGTTTAAAAGAAAAGGTCGACACGAGGTGTCCCATTAGGCTGACAGAGTCAAAAGGATGGAGGAGGTCGGGCTTGACGGACAGATTGTGACTCAAGTACACAGTGGTGTAAGAGGTTAATGATGTCAGCAACCTTGGCATGCCGTACGCCATGACACTAATCATTGTGGTACAATCATGTGTGTGCGTTTTTGTTACAGTAATTAACTGCCCTTCAAAAGACAATGTTGAAAATAACTTAAGTGAATGTTCATCTCAAGTTGTGATTTGCCAGCTTGTTGGATTGAGCAAGTTGATTTGGATTTTTGTCAGATTTCACTGACCACCTTGTATTTTTTTGTTTGTTTTTGTCCCACTCAGCATGCCAACCAGGCTTCTACAAGGCTTTTGCTGGAAACATCAAGTGTTCAAAGTGCCCACTTAATAGTTTCAGCTACGGAGAAGGTGCCGCAGTCTGCCGATGTGAAGTGGGGTACTTCAGGGCTGGAAAAGATCCCCCAACTATGGCTTGCACGCGTAAGTATGCTGTAACATCCTAATACTTGCAAAGTGTCAACATAAGTAGTTGAACGACATTCGTCAGTATCGTAAGTGTTGTCATTTCGTCGCCGTTTCCAAAATCAAATAGATTTTGAGTTGGGAAGTTAATTTAGTGAATGTGTGGTCGTGTCCACACAAGCTACCGGTATTTCTAATCCTCAAATGCAGTGTGTATGTAGAACATTTGTGTCAAACTCAAGGCCAGGGGGCCAGATATGGCCGGCAACACCATTTTATGTGGCCCGCGAAGACAAATTTTGTCTCATTACTAAAATTACAAACTGTCTTCACTTTTTTTATAGAGATATTGCTAGCAATTTTTTATTACCATTCATCTTTTTAAACTGTTTATATATATTATATAGAAGACGTTGACAGTCATAACGGCTCTCCGAGGGAAACTATGACTACAATGCGGCCCGCGACAAAAATGAGTTTGACACCCCTGATGTAGAAGAATACAGAATAGGCTGAAGAACAGCTGGAGGCAATATTACTACTTATTATGAGATCTTACCAAACAGACATACAGGACATATCCGTGTTTGCCCAAAAGCTTAGCTCACCACATTTCCCAAGTAGCTTTCCCAACATCTACTGTCTGTGTGTGCAATATTACTGTGATTGACGTGCAATCCCAAAACTTGTTATTACCTGACTCTGGAGGATCCTCGCGGTATTTAATATGTATCTGTTCAGAGTCAAAGTGTACAATAGATAATCAAATGAATAGCTCGTGGATCATCTGCTTCATCTTTACCGCTGATTCACGGACAGTAATTACAAAGTAATATTTGCATTAAATCAAAGTTTAATTTGACTTATTCCCCTTTAATTAAAACGCCATTTAGCTGTCATTTAGATTTACGGAGCATCACTGTAATCTTTGTAAGGATGGGGAGCGTGCTATTTGTACTGTGCATTCTGAAAAAGGATTCTGGGAGTTTAATCTGAAAGGTGCGATGCTTGGAGAGGAAATGAGCGGAAATTCATGGCTTGTATATTAATATTGCAACTATAAAATAAATCTCATCTCCAGGCTATAGTATATTGTACATGCTGGATAAGGAAAGAATTATGTGATTGTCCAAAACTGAATCATCTGTGTTAGTAGTCCACATTAAAGATGGATCAGCCAGAAGACCTCTCGTGTCATCGGGGGTGACGGTTTACAGTTCTTTGCCGTTATTATTATTCTTCGAAATAAGACCGATGAACACATGAAAAAGAAATGCTGTATAAAGGAAGGAAGAAAGCAAGGATCTCACAAGAGAAGAGATAAAGGTGGAGGAAACATGGGCGGAGTAGACATTGAAGGAAGAAAAGGAGGAGGATACTGATCCCAATCTCCCTCTAGAGGAGAATAGAGGCTGATTGATGGCAGTGGGGTTGATCCACAGGAGGGCAAGGTGGGTGGATTCTGCTCGACGGAGAGAATAGAGGAGGTGCGATGATGGCCGATAAAGGCCGGGCCAGATAAAGCGAGGGGAAAGAATGGACATACGCTGACAGAAGCGGAGGAGGAGCATTGCTGTCTGCTGAGATTTCCAGCAAAGGTAGAGCAGGATGGAGGGTTGCCGAGGGACAGGGAAGCATTGCATTGTCTTGGCAGACAGTGAGCTTGGCAGAAAAGGAATTTTCAAATCTCGCAGGCCTTTTAACTCCAGCCTGTTGACGGCTGACTGCCTGCTACAGCACAATGCTTACTCTGACGCATCCAGGGAGCATAAAAATACCATAAATGAAAGAGAGGGCGAAAGGCTGTAATAAATGGAGTCCTGCAGTAAAACAACTTGTTAACCTTTTAACATTGTGTTTTGGGGAAGACTTGTTTATAATTGGGCTGAGCTGCACTGTTGCACTGTGCCTCAAGGGTCAAGTCTAGGTCCTCTTCTTTTTTCAGGTGTGTTCCACTGACAGTATGACATTCAAGTTTTTTTTCTAGTCAAGTCACAGAATCTACAGTGAATTCACTATGATGAATAACAGTGAGAAGTGGAGCTTTATTTTGGACAAGGTGTATACGATTCGGACTCATTCAACTTTGAAAAAAGACTCAAGAAATTCTTCCTTTGTGTAGATGAGCCAGTCCTAAGTTATCTGTTCTCTTTGCGTCTTTCAACAGGTCCTCCATCCCCTCCTCGTAACTTACTTTTCAATCTCAATGACACATGTCTGATGCTCGAGTGGTCACCCCCCAGTGACACCGGGGGTCGCCGAGACCTGACCTATAACGTCCAATGCAAACGCTGCGGTCTAGAGCCGGGCCAGTGCCAGCTTTGTGAGGAGGAGCTGCGTTTCCTACCCCAACCGTTAGGCCTGACGACCGCCTCTGTCACCGTCGTGGACTTCTCAGCGCACGCTAATTACACCTTTGAGATTGAGTCACTCAACGGCGTTTCAGACATGAGCTCATTTCCACGACAGGTCGCCATCATTACCGTCAGCACCGATCAAGGCGGTGAGTGAATCATTTAAAAACTTTTTTCCCCCACTATTATTGTGCTCTATAACTTTTATAACTTCAGTCAGACCTTATTTTAACAAGCTCTTAATGAGATGGTAACTTAATTAGTTTTCACTAATGCAATTTTTATGTACCTTTGATAGTTTCTTCTGATATTGCAAGCAAGTTCCATGTCTTTAACAATAGAAACAAATGAGTCCATTGCTTGATGGCCAATCAATAATTGGGCTGACTCGTGGCTTTGTCTACAGATAAGCGTTTGTCTCAAACCAGGAGGCCCGTTTTTTTTGGTCCACACTATTTGTTAGTTTTAAGGAAAACTCCAACATAAATCTTGCTTGGGCATTTGATGGATTGCTCAGACCTTGATCCAGGGAAACACCTCATTAGCTTTTAATGGGGATATTGCCACTTCAAGGCCGTTTGATTGGTTGGCTCGTTTCTCTGCAGGTGAATGTCCGACTTTATTTTCTGTCCCATTCACCTGTTGTGGTTTGTTGGGTTGAATAATCTTGCAACATTTGATCCAGTCTTTATTTTATATGGACAAAAGAGACATTGAGTGTTTTGTCTTGATGTGTTTAAGGTAGGATTTTTTCTTTTGCTGTGGTTGCCAAAATGCTTCATTGTACACCAATCTATTGGGCTGAATTTGATTGGCAGATATTGTGCTTTTTTTATGGAAAATTTTAGATTAGTGATGTCATAATTTGTCGATTGATCAATTGCATCATTCAATCGGATCTGTGAAGTCATAAGAGAAAAGCCGGTGATATTATTCATGCAAAAAGTTGGCAACTATGTCTGGATGTACTCTTCAATATTTAATTTTGTTCATTTTTAATGGCATAATTATTTCTGATGTTGATTGCAGTTCCACGCGAACACAAGTTTTATTATAGTTGATTCAAAATGGCAATCCAATTTGTTGAGCAGGACAATTTATTTTTTTCCAACTCAGTGCTGTAAATAATGGCAAGAAATTAATGAGGGTTTTCTCCCTACCTGAATTCTCTTAATAAGAGATTTTATGTTGCAAGGACCGTGTTTCCCATGGGACATGGTATGGCATGGAGAATGTACAGGCTTTTAATTTGTAATTTGCAAACACAGTTTTTTTGTGTTCTCCCGCCTCGTGGTGTTCTCCAGTGTACATTTTTCTGGCGTCTTTGTTCTCTGGCTCCATCCCACCCTCTGCTCCTCTGTTGTTAAGGGAGTTTGGGGGAAAACACATTTTCTCATACAGCCACAACACATTAAATGCGTTATTCTCAAAGTGTCCAGGGACAGCTCCGGCAGTCTTTGCAGGTAAACACAATGTCACACCTAGCCTTTTTATTTCATTAAGATTCCCCGAGTTCAATGCATAGACACACAGCAAGTCCCCCGACGACAGGACTGTGCTAATATACACTCGGCTAATATACTCAGCTACAGCTTTTTAAAGTGCTTTAGGGAGCTGGAGTCAGGTCGATAAGTTTTTGTGTGTGTAATTTTTATGGACATCTTTGTTTTGATTTTGACTTGATTGAATAGCTTTTGGAAAGACAGAAAAGGGGCCTGATCCCAAATGTGGTTGAGGCTCCTTCCAGGCTGTGCCATGGGACTGTTTTTTATTTTTACAGCATAGTTGTTTTTAGCAGTATGCATTTACTGGAATATGTATCTAATTTTTTGCATGTCTGGTAACTATACAGCTTAAAACACTTTCTTACACTCGCACCTATGGACACTTTAGGGTGAAAAGGTGAACAGAAAACACCATTAGCATAGAGTTGCCATCAGCAGAAAAGAGGCCAGCATGTGAATTCCTGCATGTTGGGAGGGTTAGCAACAATCCTGTAATAATGCACTGCAGCCAAAGATGAATTAGTTTTAGCTATTAAAATGCAGATGGAGCTTTTGGTAAATGCTCAATGCCAGTGAGGTTACCATATAAGATTTGTTATGGCTGCAAATGGTTTCTTCGCAAATACACACGACATTCTTTAGTACTCTCCACATACATCAGGAACGATATGGCCTGTGATCATTTCCTGTCACGTATAACCTTTTCTGTATTCAGTGATTAATATAACTATATATGCACAAACATCAATCTCAATGGCATGCGTACTTTATACGCAAAAACTGGCAGAGAAAGGTAAAAAAAAAATAGATCATCCATCCAAATCATCCAAGTACTTAGAGGATAATATATTTCAATGCATGACAAACTATTCTGCCACATGACTACAATTAGTCGGTTGGTCATACACAGATATGCTGACGAAAAGTAGATCCTCCAAATAGGAGAGGCTTTAAAAAAAGAAAAAGAAAAAAAGCGATGATAAGAATGTAAGCAGAGAGAAGCCCGACAGAGACAAATGAAAAAATAGAAAAAGAAGAAGGTGAAAGGGAATATAAAATGAGAAGTGGGAGAATGGAAAGATGATTGCTTGGGGATGTGAATTGAAGACAAAAAAAAAAGGATGGCAGGATGAATAGGGAGTAAATTACCTGACAAAGAGTGAGGCATTGAAGTGCAGCAGATGCTTCTCATATAATGCGAGTCAATTACTGGAGATCAAGGCTTAAAAATTGTACAGTCTATGTCCACATTTCCTATCTTTGGGATTCAAAATAAAATCTAAATTGTGGTCTATTCCATTAATAATAAATGAATTTATAGATAACGTACAGAAAAATAAAGCTAAATGAACATTTGACCATCATAATCTTAGAACTATTTCCAACAGTCAATGTAATAATCTTTGTTGAAAGTTGAACAGAGGGTTAAGGCAAAGCAGTCTTTTGGAGGTGGAGGGGTGTATTGCATAGCTCGTAAAGCTAACTGAACGAAGGAAAGTGGCCAGGTGGGTGAATTTTGAAAGAAGCAGCGGAAGCAGAGAGAGATGTCCTAGAAACATGAGAGTCTTTCATCACAGGAAGCAGCTTGGTAATTGTGTATGTCAACGAAAGCAATCAGAGACGGGTCAGGCTCTCGGATGCTGTGTCATATCTGAACGGCAACTTGAGACTCCAATCAGACAGTCTTTTGTAGATGCAAGGAAAGAAAAAGTTGGTGGATAAAGTGCATATGAAATGCAGATGGGAGGAGCTGCTTTTTGGAGTGTCATTCATTAACCTTAGACAAACTCTTGAATGTCTGATTTACTAAGATCCCAAATGGCGGCCATGCAGTGCTGGAAAGATAATTTAAAAAATATAGTTGCTAACAATGACAAGTGATCCTAATTTCCCCTTTTAGATTTTATATATTTTTTAAGCTGTTGTCTTGTATGCAAATTGAATCGGTAATTAGAACTCCAAAAATATTAGTGTCAACTTTTACTTGATTGTTAAAGTCAAACTCTATTAAAGATTACGTCTTGTCTTTGTTGACCTGTGATGGCCTTTTGCCTTGTAGCCCAGCAGGCGCCAGGATCAATTTGCAGCCAAAGTTATGAACGATTTGATTGCATGAAACCGCCGGCCTTTTCAGCCACCATACGGCAGCACCTCTCCCGGCATTGCAACATGCTCTAACTAACTATGACAAATTATCCTCACACTTAATTACAAGCCAGGGAAAATCTCAATGATGTTTATTAGGCGCGGAATCATAAAGCGGTTTGTCCATGGCCTTGAGAGCAAAGCGCCGTGCTGCCGAAACACTAATAACAACAAGAGCCGTACAAATTAGATGAGCTGAAAGACCGCGGGGCTTGATGAACTGGTCGCGGTGTGGCGACAGTCTTTGAATGAATCGATAGCGATCACCACTATGCTGAAGTGCCGAGCTCCACTTCCCTTTAGCTACACGTTCACCCAGTGGTACATCAGTTTAGTTTTCCGCCTAAATCTGAAACACTCAAATCTTATCGGGCTCGTGTCTCCACCATCGGTCGATGGGAAGGAGATGTCTGCCATATATGGTGTGACATTATGGAGGAGTCAAGTCTTTTCCACAGCAGGGCTTAACCCGAATTTACGCAGGAAAAACTAGAAATTCCTACCAGGAACTACAAATTATACCAGTCAGTGGTGATTGCAAGCAATTTCCTCTACCAAATTCAGAATCGTAGCATACCTTTAACGTTTCAAGATTAACACACGTTGGCTGATCGTGTAACTGTGGAGTGCTACTCCATATCCATTAACAATGATCAATACAATTCCCAATACATATTCTACATCTGTGTCGATGTATTCCAGTTCAACTCTCACAAGCGCGAGAGACAAGAGCTGGACCCGAAGCGCTAGCCTTGGGGAGTGGGTGGGCCATAAATATAACCTCCATGGTAGCTAGCTTATTAGAAGTTGATTTATCAGCTCCTCTGTAAGGAATACACGCCCTTGGAATCACAAGTGAGGAAGTCCACCCCCCAGGAAGTTCCAATCACCATGCAGCATATGGAAATAAACAGGGAATATTTAGTGTCGAGCCATGAATGTCACGTCTCCCCGTTATGTTGGTGTGGACACAACTTATCAGGCCTAAGTCATCATTGTCACGTCTCTCCTACGCACACGCACAAAATACATGCGCTTTCTCGCGCTTTCTCGCTCACACAAACACACACCCCGTTTGCCTTCTGTTAAACCAGATAGAGGGACGAACAATTGGGCAGGATGAATGTGTTCGACAGTTTTCTACCTCCGTAGTGATTTATCAGAGTATTTATCCTGGTAATTTGCCTTATCTCGTATTCCTTCTTTCTCTGTCCAATCCTTCATTTTCTCCCACATACATTTATGATGAAGCCAGTTTGAGTCATTTAAGTAGTCTAAGTATATACTCCTGATATATTTTACCGCGACATGTGGCAATGACTTAAGGGCTAAAGGTTGAATGGCTTATCTCAGATATATTGTCGTGTTTTTGGTGTAATCTTGTCAGCTCCAGCTCTTTGTGATCTTAAACAAAATGAAATGTCTAGAAAATGGATGGAGGGATTAAACACTTATGTTCTTTTAGGCCTAATTGAAATCTGCATGTGTCACTTTGTCAGCAACCTGCAAATTCAGTGACGCCAGCAAAGGCTAAAAAAACCTCATGTACTTGCAAGATGACTCATTTGGGAAAGTCCCCGCTAGGCAACAAGCGACGAATGTTTTTAGCGGAAAGTGATTTTTTTTTTCTTAGCTTGCACTGGTGCTGGGTCCCGCTCTAATATGTCCGCACCTTAGCTTGGGACTGTCATGACAACCAATGACGCTCACCACACACTTGCAAGCTGTCAGAGAACCAAAGATGGACCCTCGCTTTGGTGTAAAAAAAAAAAAAATCAATAAATGAAATAAAGATCTATGATTCTTTGAAGGTGCTCACCCTCAATGTGACCTTGGTCTTGGGCGGGAGCCCTTTCTCGCTTTATCTCTAGAGTGCTGTCCCCCTGCTGCACTGTACATCTCTGTGCACCTGCAATCATGGCAGCCACCTTTGAAGCTGAACACAAACACATGAAAGCGAAAGCAAAAATGTGAGCGAGAAAGTGGAGGAAGGGCTACAATACCACACAGGTAGTGAGGGAGGAAAAAAGAAAATTAGACTCATCAAGTCTGTGCAAAAATTCCGGTATTTTGAAAAATGAGGGATGTTTACAGTTAGAGCAAGTAATGAAATCCCCGTGATGGAAAAGTAATGATGATAATTTTGTTTTGTCATATTCTTCTTTTTGCACCAAAACCCAAATTGCACTTTTTCGATGATAGAAATTTCCGTGCACCCCTAATATATGCAGCAAACAAACATGGACCGTTGAATAATAACCTAAATCGTTTTTGGCATAGCGGCATCATTGGTGATTAGCATTGAAAGTCAGTTGATATATAGCAGCTATAAAAACACCGCAGGACGGCACTCTACTGCACGAAGCTGCAAGAAAGTAAAAGCTTGGCAATCCGACACCATATACATCCATCATTCAGCGCATCGAGTACACAAACCGACATCATAAAGCCCCAATGTCACTATTTAACCTGAAACTTACTACACTATTACACCATTTCAAGAATTGCTTCACAAGTGGTTTATATAAAGTGCCCAAATAATGAAAGGCATAAAATGGAATTCCCTGTCACCGTCCATCTATTTTACAACCCAAAGCATCAGGCTACTGGGCAATAATGCATCAATGGTAGAACATGCAGGGCATTTGTTAAAATGATAAATATAAAATGATAAAATGGGTTTTATGTTCTTTCCAGTCGCTTAGATAAAACCAACAGTTCCTGAAGTGTATTTTCCGAGCGAGTGGCACTCACGTAGTGATGACAGCAACACTTCTCGCATATGGCCACATGACCTTTAGAACAGAAGTTGTGCCGCCATAACTGATGTCATTGCCATTGTGAACTGGTCCAGTCAGCAGTTGTAATGTAGGCTTGTGCTGAAGGGCACTAGAAACTTACATACTGTGTAAGCTAAGATAAGAAGTGTAAAAAAAAATAAAATACACCACAATGTGTCATTTAACAGTTTTTTTTCCATAGATCACAAAAATGATGGTTGTATAATTCTTCTCAAACAATTGAAGCGTCCAGGAGTGAATACTGTAGATTTATTTTCAAACTATTCTCTGCACGAGATATATCAAAAAGCGTTTTAAGATGATAAACAATGTGGAGAAAGGTCAATTGTATCAATTTGTGAAAGAAAAATGCTAAATTGACCAAAATTTGGACATAAGTGTTTTTCACCCGACAGTAATGACATTAAGTCCAATAAAAAAAATGGCAAACAATAATGTAATGTATTAGAACCGGTACAAGAGACTTACTAATCCTATTTCCCGCTGCCTTCCTGGCAAATGGGCACATCAGCGGTGTAACGGAAGAAACGCATTTAATCACCTTTGCCTTTCAGACAGAACTCGCAGAAGCGGGACATTGCTGTATCCACAAAGTTTCCACACAGCTGATGCCGTTGAATGCAAATAATTAGACATGTGGTGACCCCGGCGCAAGCGTCTGGCACGGCGGGTTATACGTTGTTAAACTTCGCTTCGGGTTCTTATACGAGATCAGAAAGTTCCGGTTCACACATCTGTACCTTACACATAGGAGGTGTGAAAAGACAAAATTAGCTCAATAAAGTGTGCTTTACGGAATTTGCTCACACTGTTAGAATCTGAGGCTTTTAATGCACAATTTGAAAGGCAAGAATCTAACTGTGAATAATATTACTTTATTTTGTGCTACTTTGGCCTTTTGTTTTTTAACACTCTCTCGGCATAATCAGGGCGTTTGGAGCTAAAAGATAAAAGCTGCTATGTTCTTGCTTGTAGGGAAAGAAATGGTCATTAAAACATTTGTTTACCGTTTGGAGCCCTTGGTTTGTGGAGGAACTGTTGTCAAATGACTCTTAGACTTTTGTGGAGGTGCACACAGTTTTCACTTGTGTGTATTTATTTCCATTTAGACAACTTATACATTATTTATCCTCACAGGATTAAAGCATTAGAACTGGCCGGTGGTCGCGTATCTGAATACATTGTCACGGAGAAAACGCATTACTTTGTTCTTGCATGTGTGTTTTAGACATTAAATGGCCATCCATTCGGCGGTGTGTGCTTGTGCAACAGATGGATGACACACATAAGTCACACAAACACACGCCTCATGCTTTGTGGGCAGTAAATCCCGACAGACTACACCGTCTTGTTAGCAGACGGTTTCACAGTCAATGTGTCCTTGAGTTTGACAGTCAACCTCTGCCGATTCTCTCATCGCGAGCTACAGCACAAGACTTTCTGAAATATTTATCCAAACATTATTGGCTGCTTTTCAGAAGCAGTAAATTGTGTATTACTTAATTTTTTATCATTTCCCATGTATTTTTAATGACTTTAGACACATATTACAGCTAATAAGTGGCTAAGTTCCTTTTACTAGACACTGTGGCTACTTCATGAGATAATGGAGCAGCTTGTGCCGGTGGAAATACTTTGCTAATGCAACTCACATTGCAATAGCCATAAAGTTAATAGCAATATAATTAACATTGCATTGTTGGTTTTTATTTGGACTGAATGAGGAAGTAGTCTTGGGAATATGCTGTTGATATTGGCAATTTAACTGAAAGCAAACTATTTTTCTTTAGAAATTGACATTTATTGTTGCTGTTTTTAATAATTATTTTCATTAATATAATCAATGAGATGGGAAAATCCTCTCTAAATGTTGTGAACTCTTGTTTCCATGCCTGTTGAGTAGAATAATGCTCATGCCCATCCCTCATAGAAATATTGTAAATCCGATCCTTTTGTTATCAACTGTACTACTTAAAAATGAAAGACAACTTGAGTGGCAAGGCAGCTGCCACCCCTTGCCACCCTGTAAAACCGCCTCTGGATGCATTGTAACATTTAATGATATAACTCTGTAACATCTGTAATTTTTTGTTGAATTTATTCCAGGCCCAAAACCATGATGGCTTGAAATTATGTAGCTTCCAATCACTGTTGGAATACTTCCAAAAAGCGGTTTAGTTAATTTTCACATTCAACCAGAAAGGCACACATGCTTAGGAAGTTGTTTGTCCTTGAACAACTTAACAGATGTTAGACAAGGACACAGTAAATAGGACACATAATAAGGACCCTGATGAAACGCTCTGTGTGAGGCATAACGCGACACCCAAAGACCTCGCAATACTGCATTCAGAAATTAGGATTCAATAATGCAAGAGGCAGTATGAAAGATATTGGTTCCAGGACCCAGGCTAATAATCTAATAAACTACACGGTAAAAACATGTCCTCGACCTTAGCGGAGCTAATGATCCACAAAGTGTTCATGATTTAAGAGGAAATGTTTCAGCCAGCCATAAAAGCACCGGGGACGTTGACTGCATACAAATCCCACAATGCAATGCACTTTCATGAAGGTGGACATCAGCATTCTACTGCATCTTTTGACCGAAATAAAACAAAGTCACGGTATTATTTATCCACAAAAAGGTACATGGATTTTGTGCATGGGGTAAATTGTGCATTTTCAAAAAAAGAATTGACAGACCATGGAATACGATTTCAGTTTAAGGTTATAAGGTATATAATCTGAAAATCTGCACTTTTGTATGTACAGCACACTGTTGATATGACATTGTTGAAGTTATTGTGTGAGGCGCTGAATTGCTGCCAACTGTAAAGTGTGCTGGTGGCTAATTGGTTCTTATGAAAGAAGGCGCTACAACACATTGTGAGCCATCGAACATTGTGATCACTGACCTTGCAAATGTACTGTGGAAATGGGCAAAACTTGTGAGATGCACTCCGTTTGTTTTCCTACTTCCAAGCTACCTGCTTCAATGCACAGATATATATAACCTATATATAGATCCTGATATATAATTCATTTTAGACACCAAACCTTCGCTTGGATGTCATCTTTCCCCCTCTTTTTCCACCCCAAATCATTTTTTGTCACACAAACACTTTGATCAAGTGCCTTTGGATAGAGAATGAAAGCTACAATATATATAATATTGTAAAAAAAAAAAAAAAAAGGCTTTGTGTGAGGGAGTGGGAGTGAAGGCATCAATATGACTGTTTTCGCTGCCGCGCTTCTCAGCCAGCTGATTCTCACCCATCTGAGATCCCGAGTGAGGATTATAAAACCAATCAGCAGGCAGTGATTGCTGCAGCGAGGTTGCGATTGGATCACAACCCAGGTTCTGCCGACAGCACCTTAAGGAGTAAGAGAGAAAAGGTGCAGGGAAGGAAAAAAAAAAAAAACCTTGATAACCCCGGAACGTAAAAGTTTAATAGAAGCGAAGACCAGACACAGGCATAACAAGAAATCAAGAATTTTCTCATCAGCCTCAATTTGCAGACATATTTTATTAGTGTTATTTTTCCAAAAGTGGGTCACAGGCTCATTGTGACTAACCTGAATGTTTTAGATATTACCCTCCTCCTCCACATTGTTATCAGGCCTCTGCCGAGCTTGCTGATAAGATGACCCCCGCACTCAAAACAAGATTTCAAAAGTGCAGTAAGAAATGACCACCGCACATGAACCTTCTGAACCAAAGTTCTCAGTTTGAGAGGAGTCAAGAGCATCATCTTAAGGACAGAATTTTCTGGACAGAAAAGATAGGTGCTTTCACTGAGGGGTGAGGGAGGTCGAGTTGAGGAGGCATCACTCAAAAGCGGAGGTGGTCTGTGACAACTCTAATCAGTCAGTTGCTGTCCTTCCATGTCTTCCTTGTTCAGATCTCATTTGACTGTGGCCACCTCAAAAACTGTCACATCAGGAATGGGGAAACACATGTGACCTTTACCATCCTCAAGGTGTAGAATTTCCACCTGTCAATCAGGAATTAAGATTTTTAGAGGCAGGGCAAGTGTTTGAGAATTTCGATGCAATTAATAAATGAAGCTGAGTAACAGCAAGTTGCTGTTATCACAACATAAGCATTGTATAATTGACCATCATTTTGTTAGCCTACGAGCATAATTGCTAAAGTTATATTTGGTTTCGGAGGGAAGTTCAATTCATTTTTAAGTCAAACTAATAGCTTGCCTTTTTTATTATGACGCAAACAACAACAACACAAAAGTGGTAGTCAACAAGGCCTGCTGTGCCAAGAGTGGTTTGTGTATGTGTGGGCGTGTTTGTGCAAACGTAATGAATTTATGCAACTGTGGTATGTTAGCAGGTGTTGGCTCGCTGTACATGTTGGCAGGTCCGTTTAGGGGCTCATCCCGCGGGAACATATTTGACCCGGGACATCTGTTGCCCTTCAGCACCTTTTCTCCTGTGGTAATGACCTGTTGATAGTACGCCTTAATGCACACACACATTTAGTTAAAAAAATTAAATGCTATGGAATGAGTCATTTGGATTTTGGTATTTTACTGAATTGTGTGTTAGCATTTTTTTTTTTTTAAATTTTGTAGATTTTAAAAGGCAAGGAAGTCTGGATGAAATGTGATGTGAGAGGGGTTTAAATTAGCGCAATTGTGGTCGGGAGGAAGGCCCTTATCTATGCTGCTCTTGTTACTGTTTATTAAAATTCAGGTTGCAGCACACAAATACGCAACTGATTACCATCCCATCAGATTAGGTGAGCAAAGTCAAACCGTTGGCCCAAACTTTTAGGGATAAAAAAAGGGTTTATCTGATTATCAACAGAGGCAAATCTATTACAAGGCATTTTGTACAAGACAAAGGACAGTTAGCGCTGACCTCTTTTCTGAAATTGATTTTTTTTTTTTTCTTTTCCTGTATGTGTTAAGCATTACATGAGGGCAGCAACGGTGGACTCCCCTCAAGTCTCTGTGTGGTCTTATATAGCTTGAGTTCAGTCCTCTGAGCTCGTTGCACCTACATGGTTTCTCCAGTCAGCAAAAAGAGTACCTGCCCCCCCAGGATTGCTATTCAGCAGTGTTCAGAACAGGTGGAGAGTTTTGAAAGAAACGAGATTAGCTGTTTCTACCCCATAAAATGATTTATGCCCAGACTTTTATCAGTAGGCTTCCCCCTGCAAAGATAATTTCCCCTGACTTCACCTCACAGCAGGAACTATTTTAAGCATTGGCTCATTAATGCAGAGTGATTGGATTCATTGTTCTGCACGGCTGACGGATGTTCTCTGAAGTTTCACTGTCTCAACCCCCACCTCAATCCTCTATTCAATCTTTGGGCTTGAATTTCCTCCCAAGAATGCAAGGCTTTGTCTTGTGAAAGTTGGATGAATCAACTGCGGCGGAGCTTTTGTCGCTTCTAATTGAAGCTGCATTAGCCTCTCGTTATCTAACCATTCATAATGGCTGTCGCTCAAATGTTGAATGCACCTTGGCTTGCTTACATTTCCGTAGCTTTTGAAGACGCAATCTCATGGATTTTTAGATTGCGCTCATATTTTAACATTATATTATAGTCAGCCTCCTTTTAAAAGGCTTAGTCTCGTTTGTGTTTTGTACAGAACGTTTTCATGAAGCGTAAAATTCAGTTTCGCAGTGATGACATACTGGTGGGACAGTGATGAAGATGAAGATGAGAGCATGAGAAGACACTTAACTCATTCCAGTACATAGTTATGTTTGACATCTATTCTCGTCAATGGCAGTGAATGATTTAGCATTGGTTTTAATCAATCGTTATGCCCCGCCTATTTCAGTCAACCAATCAATTGTTTATGGTGGTCGATATATCGCTATGGATACTCAAAGTTTGACATTATAAACCGTCAAAACTGAGTTTGATATACTGCGTGGTGGAAATAATTTCTGTCTTTCATGCAGTGCCCCAATAGTACTTAGACCGAATTCTGGATTTAAAAAAAAAAAGTCTGGTTATACCAGGAAAGTGAACAAACGTGGCCAAATTTATGCGAGAGAGTTGCGGAAAGACTAAAAACTGCTTGGTGGAATTGAGCATGAGGACAGTAAATAATATATAATCATCTTAATAACTTACTTTAGAAACTCTGAAAAGGCTTTTTCTGCTCGGCAAAAGGCCGGAAGCTGCCACAGCATGATCCCCCCTGAAAAGATGTACTTGAATTCATGTTATTATACTGTATGTACTGTGTATAGCAGGTACTATTTCAACCAGGGAAGGAAGTCTTTGACAGCAGGGCTGTGTGCAGTTTGCCCTGTTGGAAATAAGCTCCACAGGAATGCATTGCCTCTCTGCCTGCTGCGTGTTCTGCTGCAGCAAGTCTGCAATGGCTTCTATAGGAGCCTCCTCTTATTATAAAATCTGTGTCTTCGCCGCACTGACTTTGGAGCCTTTTTATATGAGAAAGGTACTTTGAAATATTTCATTTATATGACATCAGAGGGAACGTCAAACATAATGAAGAAATATTAACCATTCCTCACTTGATGTGAGGGGATGAGTGGATTATGGCTTTCCACATTTCACGTCTTTACAGTTTTTAGGCTATGCCTTGATTTTTATGATGGTCTAAGTTATACAAACTATTTTAGGTTCCATCACAAACATGGTGTCCAAACACCAATGTGGTTTTCTTTCATCTTCAATTCTACAAAATCCCTGGACTAATTACACAAATTGAACCCTTTTTTTTTTTTTTTTTTAAGTGAAATACTTCAGTCGCTAATGAGCACTTGAAACGAATATTCTTTCAAAAGCCGATGCTTTTGTTTGAGAATGACTCGTAGTTTTATTTGTTTTAATGTTCTCCATTTAGAAGAGCATGAAGATCAAAACAGTGCACGTATTTGAAGTCACAACGTTAAGTCTGTGTGAGCAACCAGCAGAAAGTCAGCTGTCAGTAGCTAAATACGTGCCTTCTTTTCATTAATTACCTTTTGGGCAAAAGCATGGTGGAGGACAAATGACTATTGATCATAGAGGGCTCCTATTGGCCCGCTTTACTGGCCTTTCCTCGCATGTCATCTCTTCTCCACATCCCCATTAAGTGGGAACAAGAAAGATCAGCGGTAAACTGGGACTTTATTAAAGGCGGGAGAGACCTTGGTGTGTGAGAGGCTGGCGAGCCGACAAGGGTTTGCTGCGCTCAGGACGTTCAAATCAAAGGCCTTCCAAAGTTGCCTTATTATCTTTTGGACAGAGTTCTCGCATCTTGTGCTGGCCAAGTTGTTACCCTCAAGACAAAAATCCTATTCCCGCTTTTCTTATTGTGTGACTTGATTTGAATTATCTGTAAATATACTGTATAATCAATTGTTGGTGACCATCTGCTAGGTCAAACTAATATAAGGAGCTTCACTTTCACCGTTATCTTTGAGACAGCCACCACAGCAGGAGGGGGACTGCAGGTGTCCATGAAACTGTCCCAGTTTCCATCCACTTGACATCTCGGTTGTGTCGCCGGGGTCACAGGCAAATATTCTTTTGTGGATCGCATTCAACGGCAAACGCATCTGGTACATATTTTGTTGTTTAATGGAACAATAAGTGTATTCTTGGAACATTCATGTCAGTAGGAACGATCAAATCGTTCAGACATCTTCAATAGATTCTTAGAATTGCACTTTTAGTTCAATTTGTTTCCATTACTAAGTTCAGGGTGATGTCATTTCTGGAACTTTATAAATCCTCTTTGGACATTGTGCTAGCACACAGCAATTGGGCAGCAGTCCGAAAATGAAAGTTATTGATGCCCAGAATGGAGGAGAAGGACACGGGGAAAGTTTTTAGCTTGCAATTTTCACACTGCAAAATGTAATCACAATATGACAGGTTTTGGAGAGGTTTGAGGTTTATGATGAGATCTAGAAGAGGGAGAGGAACTTTTTATAGAGAGAACTGCTTAGCGACAGTCAACAGAAATGCTTGCACACGCTTGACCTTCATGGATGAATCAAGGAAAAGGAAAACTTTGCTTGACCTGTGAGGATATTATTGAATTATTTACCGATTTACCAAACCAAAGCATTTTTGTATCTTCTTTTCTGCTTTACTACCAAATCTTGGATTATTCATGTCATGTATTTGAACATTCTTGCGCTCAAAAGCTGATCTGATCAAGTGCTTCTAAAGCAGGGAAAAATATTGATTTTAACTCATTTGTAATATTATTGTCAGATATCTTAGCAAGCACGCACACATAATTTTTTCACCAGTGGTGAGTCACTATGAAAGTATCATTTGGGACAGCCCAAAGGCAAACTTGAATAAAGACAAATATTATCAATATGGCCGATGTAAACAACAATATTTGTAATGTGCTGATTTTTGTTCACACGCTCTTTCTATCGAGAGTGAATCAGTGAAGTGTTCGGACATCGTTTAAAACTCTCACTGCATCAATAGCGGCTCTATTGATTTTTTTTTTTTCTTAAACCGTTAATGGAAGCCTTTGGGGCAGGAAAGCTAATTAAAATCATATGCAGGTCAAGCTCATTTAAAGACTCCCCATTAGTTTATGTTGAGCTTAACCACGCTCGACTGCAAAATCTATCCATTGGGCATTGTAATTGACTGCTGTTTCCAATGGCTTTCCGATGCTCCTGCCTCTCATAGAGGGAGTGATGTCCTCTGGCAGGTTTCGTGCCGCAGCTCTAATAATACACAATCATTAGAGACACCTGCCTTGTGTCCCGTTCCTCAAAGTGAAACTTTGACATGTCTGTTTTTGCCAATAAACATGCAAAGAAATGATTGTCAACTGTCAATTAGTGGTCCGCGGCCCACTCGTGGTCCTTGGCGGTATTGCAGGTGGTCCGCGAAATTGGAAATGGAAAATAATTGGTTTTTTTTTTTAAATAAACTGATTCATTGTTTAGGCTTGGTTTATAATTATGTGAAGCATTTACCCATCCAAATGATGTCAAATGTAGCTGAGATTCCCAAAATACACATACAGATGCAAATAAATAGCCTGTATAAGTTTATCCTCCTTCGGTGCAATGGTGGTCCCTTGGACAAAATCAGTTGAAAACCCCTGAAAAGCATCAGTTGGAAGCAAATCACCTACTGTTGGAGATCTTAAGAGACACAATTTTATCAAGGTGTCTCGATGTAAAGTTCATGGTTAAGTGAAGTTGGCCACCAATTCAGAGGTTATTGGCGCCAATTAAGAGAGCTTAGTTTCAGATGGAGGGCATTTAGTGGCATCTAAACAATCAATAGGAACTTAGTTCATTCAGTAAGAGTGAATTTAGCTGAGAAGTATGTCTGAGTCCAAGTGTGCATTAGCACTTGCGAGCTAATTGGAATCTTGGAGTCAGGGAGGAATATTGTGTTGAGTTTGTTTATTGCTTTCTGTCAGGGCCAATATACCAGCCTGAGATGCCAAACATCCCGCCGCCTTAAACCCTGTTATTCACCAGATGCACCCACACCAGATTTGATGAGTTTTATTTTCCCACGGAGGAATAAATGCAATATGAGAGCGGCTCTATAAAGTGATAACATCTAGAAGGATGTAAATGCATCAAGATGCTCTGTCATTTCTTATTCTCACACACGATACGCTTTGAGTTTGCTGGCGGGAATGTTATTGACCATCAAATAGCTACACCCGTTAATCTTATGCCGGTGATCAGTGTCATAGTCATGTCTAGGATTTTGTTTTTTCTTTCTGGTAGATTTCATAAACCTAGATTCATGGAGTGTCCATCCTGTTAATTTGTTTTGATCACCATCTCGCCAGTAAATATGCCATTACGATAAGTATTTGAAATTAAAACCATCTACAGTGCTCAACACCTGTTTTATAAAATTGCTGGGAGAAGCGAGTAAAAGGCAGGAAAAGATGGATGGATGAAAGAATCCGAGGTGGTCACTTAGAGCTCGGCTCACCAGCAGTGGCTCTCTGGGCACATGTTTAACAAGCTCAAAGCCCTGCGGTTCTCATCAGGTCTTAGCCTGTTTCCAAAACCCCAGGTCTCAAGCTCTTGATCAAAACCTCAAACATTCAGTAATGATCCCTCATTTCCCTCTTCCTTATAATCAACAACACTATGGAATGGAGACATTCTCGTGTTCCTCACCTAAAGAAAAATCCAAGAAATACAAATCTCCCTATGTAGCATGTCATCCTTCACTCGGAATACCCTTGAGGAAAGCAGGCCCACCTTTTATATCCACATAATGAGTCGGCTGTGTAACACCATGTGTAATATATAATAATGACTCTCAGGACAGCTACATCTGCTGACCTCTCTGGGGAGCTGAGTACAATTATTTACCCAGCCCAAAAAAAAAAAAAATCTTTCACAGAGCAAATGCAATTTAGTACAGGAAAATAAGATGCAGCTTCCTCTGCCTTGTTTTCAATTATAGCTAAATGATCTAACCGGATTGTTAAGAAATGTTGCGTATACAGTTTTCCCAGTAGATTCGGGGGACTCGCGTTTATTATGATGTATTCTCGTTAAGTGTGTGCATGGATGTGTGACACTGATTGGACAATAATCAAACATTTGCATATCATGGCCCTACACTTGCGTCTGACATGTTTGTTTTTTTATCTGATCTTAATAAGTCATCATTTATAATCACTACTCACTTTGTATGCGAGGCGCATACTAATTACACTGACTGGGGTCAATTCATCAGGTCAACAAGAAATTGTAAAATTCTCTCAGCTCAAGATATGAGCCTGCTCAGACGGTGTTAACAATTAAAAAAAAATTAGGGTGGCGAGGCGTGTTATTATGGCCAACATTTAGAAAAAGTGCAAAAAAGTGAGAGGGACTTGTAGTTTGTTGTTTGAATTAGTTGTGTGCGAGTAATATGTGGTGCTTGCTTAATGCCACCAAAAGAATAGCACACAACTAGAAGAGGAAGACAAAGGAGGTCAGTTGAATTTGAATATGATTTTTTTTTTTTTTGAACCAGGTCCCTCGCTGGTGGGCTCTCTGAAGAAAGACTGGGCGTCTCCCAACAGCATCGCTCTTTCCTGGCAGCAACCCAAAGAAACAACGTTGCCCATTCTCGACTATGAGATCAAATACTATGAGAAGGTAACGTGTTGGTCCAGGTCCAGTGAAAATAAATAAATAGAAATGCTTAATAACCAGGATCAGACAAAGTGTCTTGGCTAGCTATTAAGAAAGTTTAGTTTTGTCCTATTTTTCCATCTTGTTTGTCGATCGAAATATTGTTTTCAGTCAAATAAAAGGGCTCCGATATTTTTTATTTTTTACCGTGTCTAGAGAATAAGCATATGCCATATCTTAAGTGAGTATTCATAAAGGACTCAGCACAGCTGATACAGAAGCTGTTTTGAATTTCAATGAGCTCATTATGTTAAATGGGAAAATATTTTCTCTCTTTTTGTGTGTGTGTGTGTGCATGCAACGTTGCGCATAAGATATTAATAGACATACAGCAGTGACACATCAATGGATATGCATCCTTTACTTAAAACCTCTTTACCTTCTTTCCAACATAGGAACGAGAGCAGCAGAGTTATTCTTCAACAAGCACCAAGGATCCTAGTGTGATCATCACAGGCTTGAAACCAGCCACCTGGTACGTCTTCAGTGTCCGCACCCGCACGCCATCTGGATACAGCGCCCACGCCACCAGATATGAATACAAAACTACCGGAGATTGTAAGTTATCATATTGTTGCCACCCTTCTAACATTTCGGGCGAATTGCTCGATATTTGTTTGGGCGCTCCTCACCTTGGTAGCATTCATCAAACCTGACTCATCAGATGGTTTGTGTAATAAATCCATCAAGCTGATATGTTCTTTGGGAAGTACAGTTTGAAAGTTTGTTTGTTTTGGCTATTTTTTGCCTCAAAGATAATTCAGGTCTCAAAGTGTGACACTGTTATTGTTGCGCTGAAAATGTACACCGTTAGTGCACCTCTACAGGGACTCGTACTTTACATCTCGAGTCGTAATGCCAAATTTGTGTTTGTGCTTCTCCAGTGTCTGTGTATTTTTTTGCCTCGTTAGTGTCCCCGGTGGCCTTTTGCGTCTCAGCCAATAAGCTCGTAACCTCTCCTTTTTGTTCAGCTAAGATGTCTTTGTGATTGGTTCGAGTGTGTTTCGACAACCATTAATGTGTTTTTGTTGGATTTTTAACAAGAAAAGACATTTACCGGCCGACTTGTAGTTTAGTGTTTAGTTCCTCTGCCTATTGTGGTCTGTTCAAGTTTAATTAAAAAAATAGTTTTGCTTCCACTGTTGCATCAATGCAGTTGTTAAAACTGGCGATAATAAACAATCAGTTGTATGCTTTTAAATCACAAAAACGACAATGTTAATATTGACTTCCATTTATAAGATTACATTGTGGAGTTACTCATGAAGACAAAAAAAAAGGCTTGTTAATGTCAAGATATGCGCCGTTCCATCGATCGACAAATTGAATACAGTGGCCGAAGGTGTCTGACAATCCAGCCTTTTATGTTTAGTGTATTTGAAATCGATATTTGTTTGTGTCTTTTTGAGACAACGCAACAGCTTTATTGCAGTTCTAATCATAAAACACAAAGGGTCCAGCTGCCCTTTTGTGCGAGGTCAGGTATTGTTGAGGGGTGGTTTGGCACAAGAGCTCTCTCACCGTGGCTTTCTCTCCCATCCAAAGCTGCAGCGTGGGGTTTTATCTGTGGATCATACAGCGCTTGGCCAAGCCTTTGTACTTCCTGGCCTTTTATCTGAGAGCGAAAGCAGATTTGCCCCCCGCCGCTCTCTCTGTCTCTGTCAGCCCGTCTGTCAGTCAGCGACTCATACTTTTGTTTTTCCATCAGTCTTTGTCACATCTACCTCTCCCTTTCAGCCGTATTTGTCTTTATCGCGCCGCTGTCATCCTGTTTCCTCATCCCTCACACCGCATCCTTCATTGTGTCCTCACCTCAATGTCATTGTCTTCTCACGCACACCTCATTATAGCTGCATCGGTCCGCCACGTCCTTTCTGGTGTGAAGAATATGTGAAGCGGTGACAGTAGCGTGGCGTGGGCACTTAGTCTCCCTCGGAGTGGTCAGTAATGGCTGTAATAGGGCAGCCTGGCTGAGTAGGGGGGGAGAGTGGCTGTCAGGTAATGAAAAGATTGCCGTTTTGACTCCAGGTTTACTCGACACACCTGTTACACTTGCTCATGATACTGTTGTACTATGATTTTAGAATTTATGCAGATTTAAAAAGAAAAAAAAAAAGAATGTAGAGGTTGCAGTGAAATATAGAAAAATCATGATACTGTTGTGCTACGATTAAGAAATTATGCAGATTTAAAACGGAAAAAAAATAAAAAATAGAGGGAACATTGATGCAGTGAAATATAGAAAAATATAGAATACATAGATATAGAAAAATGTTCACGTTGTAAAATAAAAAAAAGCTAACTTTCATCCCAACATGATATTGAATGTCTAATATTGCAAATTTATATAATGTATGTATATTAAAAAAAAAGAAGCTCTTTCCTGTCTCTGGATTATTTATTCTAAAAATAAAAGATACCAGCAAATCAGACCATTGTATTATGCACACGCACAAAAAATTACCGAAATTTATTTTCCCCTCTCTAAGACTAATACGCGATTTAGAACTTAAATAGTTGTCATCAACATCAATCTTGAAGTGCTAAATATCTTTGTTTAACATGCACTCACACAGATACTGTTTGAAAAAAATTCACATGGACTTCTCTCAAGTGGTGTGTGACCAAGCACCCCGATCTGCAATTCATATTCATTAAGCATGAAATATGATCGAAATAAGTTGGGTAATACCAATCATCTTTCAATTATCTGGCCTATGTCAGCCGCGTGACAAGACACAGAAAATGGGGAAAATCATGAATATCAAATGGCTCCAATTTAACCAAATGATTATGGACTAAATCACAATTTAATGAATGAATAATATTAATTAACCAGAATCAGGCAGGCCTACGAATCATTGCAGTAACAAGGCTGATGGAAAGCTTTTTGCATCACAAAGAACTGTTCAAACGTCTCTATATGGAGAAACGACGTGATCTATTTATGGCACCTTCAGGGAAAAGATCTATGATTCATTTTCATTGCCGTATTTTTGATGATGTATTTTTTTCTCTCTCTCCCTCCCTGTCATCCTGCCCAGCATTCCATTTCCTCTATTCACCTGCATCTTTATTTTACCTGTCGTATATATTTCCTACTTTCCTTCCTAACCTAAAATATGTCATCTCTAGCATCAGATCTGGCCTCCGACCAAGGTCAGGTTTTGGTCATCGTTACGGCGGCGGTGGGTGGCTTTACCCTTCTCGTCATCCTCACCCTCTTCCTCCTCATTACGGGAAGGTAAGATGACTTTACTGCCCCTGACTTCTATTTGTGCACCATATCGGCAGTGCTTTTTTTTAAGACTAGGCAATTGTGATAAATCCTTTCTTTTGCATCAAAATGCTAACATCCCAAAACATGAGTTCTGGTAAAAACTCATGCATACTAATTTTATGACAACATTAGAATGTCTTTGCTCCTCTTTAGAATCTAAATGAGTTTAATAAGAGTGTCTTTTTGCACAAATCATAAATACACATTGTTGTCCACTTGAATAGGGTATTGGTAATGCTAATCTAAAAAAATATTAAATACGTATATGCCTTGGTTGTTGGCGGAGGCTAACATACAAATAACTTTTGAATTTATGCAAATTTTACTGGTTCAAAATAAAACCATGAGTTTTTTTCTGTCCAATTTCCATATTTTGATAACCCTTGACCTTTCTGCTTTAACAACTATAAATATTTTTGTGGCACTTTTATGAAATGATGACATCATCTTCAATGACAATAACTGTTTATTATTAGCTGTGCGCAGTGACTCACCACACATACGAAGTTATCTGTCAAAAATTCCCACCTAGCCGTGTTTCCTGTCTGAGGTGCACTTTTTTATTGCAAGGGTGAACTCTGACTCCACCAGTTTAATGTGTGGCAGATGATTTCTTTATTGACATGAACAGATTGCATAACCATGGTTGACTGCACAGTCTTTACTAGTGTCGTATGCAAGGAGATTTACTTCATAGCCCACTGTCACTATAACCTAAAACAATTTCTTTCTAGATTCTTAATATTCTCTACTTGGCAACTGCAAAGGGTGAAATCAGTCCATCACTTCACAAAAGAGATGTTTTAGGCTTGATGAGGGATTTACTGGAAGCCGTTTTTTTTCATGCTTTGCCGGCTTGTCTTTTTCCTCCTCATTACACAAACACATACTGAGCAACAAACCACTTGATCACAATATGTAGTCCTCTCGCCCTGAGTAGGACGGACTTCGGGTGTTTTTTTAATGTACTTGAGCAGCTTGCGAACCATTAGAGCTTTCATGAGGCTCTTGTGGAAGGCAGGCTTTGCAAGGGAGGATATAAGAGGAACTGACATGAGAGGAGGTGGACCTTACTGTTCTAAAAGCATCCTGAAATTTGAATTTGCTGCTGTGCATGATACAACGAGCGGGCGGAAGCTTTTTCTGTACGCTCTGTCCTTGAATTGATACCAGGACGTCATTTTCGTCTTAAATTCTTGGGTGACCTCTGCTCTGATGACGTGACTGTTTGGGATGTTGAGGCAAGAGAGGAGTGGTTTGATTCGCTGTTATGCTTTGATTAGCGCTCTGGGCAAAGTGCTTTAATTGAAGTTCCTGTTTTCGAGTGCTTATGCAAATGTGAGTATGTCCCACAAAAAAAAATCTCTTCTCATAACAAGTATTCATGTCCGTGGCGGCGTGTGCGGCCCGGACATGAAAGCCAGTCAGGGAGAGAGCGGAGCAGGCGGATAAAGGGGATCAGAGGAAAGGACTGGAAAGCACTGATAACGGTGTATGCCGCCATTTCTTTAATGAACAGCTTGACCCCATCAACAGAGGTCAACGACGACTTTCCAAATCGCCTTCTTATTCTTCTTGTCTGTGTCACCTGCCATGTTATCGCCGCTGTCCATCAGTGTCCGGGACCCCACAGACTTAACTCAGTCAAAGCACACGCTGGCAACCTGTGGCTCCGAGCACTCCTGACACCACTTCTAATCTGGTCACCCGGATTATGTAAAAAATGCACGGACACACTTGATCGCAGCTGTGTAGCTCTTCACCAAGAATGCTTAAAGCGGTCATCTTACACCCTTCACACTGCGTCGTCATTCCTTCACGTGATAAAAGTAACCAATCACAAATGGATTTCTACTTTTTGGGACATATTCATCCATTCAGACATTTCTCAATGGAGTGGTTCTGTCACTGTGAATTCAGCTTGCTAGTTTTTATCTTTAATCTTACACTGTGAGCAAAAAGCTAAATTGGAACTCTTGAACTTCATTTCATGTTTGTGTTTTGCAGGTGTCAGTGGTACATCAAGGCCAAGATGACCTCCGAGGATAAGAGGAGGACCGATTATCAGACTGGACACGGTAGATAAATCAAAAAACTCATTTAGTCGGACAATCTTCATAATGTATATAGAACTATGTCTTGGGAATGTTATTGTGAGTTTTTTTTTTTAATCACTAGTGAATCGCATCACAAAAGTGATGAAGTGAAGGTCAATGACAAATGCTTTGAACAAAAAAAGTGAAGCGGTGAGAGTCCCTGACACCACAACGCATGAGAGCTTTTGCAGCAAAAATGACATATCCTATTGCATGTCTTTCATTCAAACTAAATGGTGCTGAAGGTGTACCTAATAAAGCGACCAGTGAAGGTATAGTCGTGAACCTGTGTCTATTATCAGTACTCGAAATGGAGTGTAGCTTTGTGAGAGGAGGATGACGTCCCAAGGGGTTTACGGTTGTTGCTTCATGCATCAGAGACAACTGATAGCTATTGTTTTTTGTGATACTGTATCGATCACCTGAGGCGCAGCGCAGCTTGTGTCTGGCTTCCCTCCTGCAGGCAGTCAGGCTCTGCTAAAGATTTAGTGACTTGCTCAAGGACACTCATACAGCATGGAGGCTTGTATTAAACAAGGCTTAACGGGTTATTAAAGTTCAGTAATGCACTCAAGATGTTTCTAGATTTTTATCAGATGATAATTTAGCAAGGATCATCTGTCTGCTTTCCTGGAGAGATTTTCAATGTGATTAATTTTTTTTCCCCCCACTATGGAGTAGTAGTTTCTATTTTTAATTAAAAGCACTCAGGAGTTTAATTACAATTTTTTGAATGATGATCATCTCTGTTTAATTAATTTCACCCTTCAACTTGATCAACATATTAACGAGCTTCATACTACTTTTTGTCATTCAAACTCTGCAGTTCCTTACCCTGGGATTAAGACCTATGTGGATCCCGACACTTACGAAGACCCCGCGCAGGCCGTCCATGAGTTTACCAAGGAGATCGACCCATGTCGGATCCGTATCGAGAGAGTGATCGGAGCCGGTATGCAAACATGCACACTCTTGCTCTCGTATCTTATTCTTGAATCACATTTGGTTTCGTCAGTGATGATCTTATAGTACACATAATTATTAAGAATCCCCACATGGCCCATAAGATTTGCAATACTATTTTTTTTGTGCACAGTAAATGTGGCATTCAAGATTTACAGAGAAAAATAAAGTATGTCTTTATTTTTGGGGAAAGAGACATAACTTGAGCTACTGTGAAGCAATTATTCAGCTGAGTAGAAACTGCAACACTGCCCCCAGGTGGAGCTAAAATGTACCTTTTGGCACTGGAACATGATTAACGCCTGCATTGTTTCACCACCTTTACTGAGACTAGTCACACATTTTTATATTGGAGGAAAAAAACACATGAAACACCACAAGTAAATACCAAGCTAAATTAAGTTCCCCTCTTTCATTTAATGAAAGAGAATTTATATTGTTCTGCCTATATGTCGTTGGCATATAATCACTAGATAAACCAATCTATAGCTGTATTAATGAAGGATAATTTTCATAAGAATTCAATTTGATTGTATTACTCCAGGTGAGTTCGGAGAAGTGTGCAGCGGCCGTCTGAGAACACCAGGCAAGAAGGAGATTGCTGTGGCAATAAAGACACTGAAAGGTGGCTATGTGGAGCGTCAGAGGCGGGATTTCCTACGCGAGGCTTCCATCATGGGCCAATTTGATCACCCCAACATCATCAGGCTGGAGGGTGTCGTCACAAAAAGTAAGAAATTGATGATATCATCATTTCATCTTCTGTTATCAGCTCAAAATCGTCAGTTGTGAAGACAATGAATCACTGAATTCTGTGCAGACTATTTTTACACGACAGTTAAATCATCTGTATGTTGTTTTGTTCTGGTCCTGACATTTATATCCGTGTGTTGTCTGCAAGTCTGTTAATGTAATGTGAACATTATACCTTGATGATCCCCTGCGAGTGTGTACGGCCAAGTGTCATTTTTACAGAGGGGCAAGTTTTATGCATGCAAAGTGAGTGTGTGTATGCAAGAAGCGTTGACTTGTTAAGGACCTCTGTTTTACGGGGCTCACCCAGCACAACATATGGTTGTTTTTACACAGGCTGTATAAACTGAGAACACTTTCTGAATATAAATATGTGGCTGCCTTGGAGACCTTTTGACCCTCGCCATTAAAAATGTCTTACACTCAGGCACAATTTGTGCTTGGCTGTATGATTCATCTGCCAAAGCCTTTTATGAAAGTATCCCTTTTTCCATCTGTCTGTCTCACGTCCTCCCTCCATCGTTCAATCCCTCCATCTGGTGTTTTTCTTTGGAGACTAATTATGGCGAGTATTGTGCTGTGACTGACAGACATACCTGCACTGAAATAACGGGTGACACACTACACGGCAGTAAACAGGTGCATTTGTTGTCTTTTTTTTTTTTTTTTTTTGCGCTCATGAACTATATTGCAGAACTTCTATGGTCCAGATCCTGCTAATTAGTCTGCTGAGCCAAAGTTGACAACACAGATTTAATGTTTGCTATCCTTCACAGGTGGACTCTTCACTTATTTTTGGAATTTTGCAAAATTAAAGATGAAAAGTATTTTGCGCTTGTGCGTTTGCAGGCAGGCCTGTGATGATTGTGGTGGAGTATATGGAAAATGGATCGTTGGACTCATTTTTAAGGGTAAGTGTTTTATTGAGAGAGCTTGTGTGTGTACTCCTAATGTCACACTAATGCATTTTGTCAATCAAAAGATTTAATATTTCATATTTATTGCTTTTAACAATTAGCAGACTGGTTTATTTGCAAGTAAAATTATTATATTTGTTTGTTCACAATGGATATGTTTCCCCCACTCCAAAATGTGCCTTTTTTTTTTTTTTTTTTTTTAATAATAAGTAAATATTGCCAATCCTGTCCCAATGAGAGAACCAGGTTGTTGTTTTTTTGTTTTACAAAAATGTTCAAAAGTGACATGCCCATTATGCTACGATGCCAATGTTATATCGATTTCTATCCTGGCAGATGTCTGTTGAGTGCCACTCTTGTTCATCTCTGTATTAAGCCAACGTAGCTAAAATGAAGCACAATGTGGCAAATAGTCTAATTTTACTCTACATTAAGTAATGTATTTTTTTTTCTCATTTGCTATTTGTTCACTTCTGTGTGTTCTCTCCTTTCCTTGTCAGCAACACGATGGTCACTTCACTGTCATCCAGTTGGTTGGCATGCTGCGTGGCATCGCCTCAGGAATGATGTACCTGTCAGACATGGGCTACGTTCATCGAGACCTGGCAGCTCGAAACATCTTGGTCAACAGCAACCTGGTGTGTAAAGTGTCAGATTTTGGTCTGTCCCGAATCCTGGAGGACGATCCCGAGGCTGCGTACACCACCACGGTACACCAAAACTGTCGTATGCACAAGTGAATTGGTTTGAGTGTGCGTTCATTTATATTTGTTTTGGGAAGCAGGGTGGAAAGATCCCAATCCGATGGACCGCTCCCGAAGCTATCTCATACCGAAAGTTCTCCTCAGCCAGTGATGCGTGGAGTTATGGCATTGTCATGTGGGAAGTGATGTCCTATGGGGAGCGGCCATATTGGGAGATGTCTAATCAGGACGTAAGTAGCCTCTCGTTTGTGGTTCTTACTAAAAACACGAGATAATTATTGTATGAAAGGTCCATTCCGGGACTTAGGTTGACGTCAAATTTAGTTCTGGGTTCAAATTGTGGCCTTTTTGTATCGAGTGCAATTGGCAGGATCAGTCTAAGGTGTACCTTGCCTCTCATTCGACCCGAAAGAGGACGATTGGTCTAGAAAATGGATGGATGGAAGTTAAAAATATGCTGACACTTCACTTAATGACCGTTTAAGATTGTATGTGTGTGTCTTTAGAGAGCAATTTTCCACAAATTTTCCATTAGTTCTCTCTCATTAAATATTGCTGGCACAGCTTGAGGAAGGTGGGCGGCAAAAAATGGACCATGAGATATTCACCAAGCGTCTGTCGTGAACTGTCAGCTGAAGAGAAAGTGTAAAGGTCAAAGATATATCAGACTTTGATCCAGTTGAGGGGAAGTTTAAAGCTGTGGCTTCAGTGTGCCTGAGTGACCTGCTGATGCGGGAGCTGTGGTGAGGGATCGGAAAGGCCTTGGAAGCATATCCATCACTCACGCAGATGAATGTGAAAGCTACACACATAATCCCCGTAGTCCCTCTCTCTCACACACACACACATGCATTCGCTTACAGCACACACACACACACGTCTTACTGGCCGTAGGGTTCAGGGAGGATTTGTGTTGTTTGAGAATTGCTTCAAAGTGCAACCTGCAGAATCAACTTGTCCATCTTCTCCAGGTCATGCTCATATCAAATCTCCTCTTATACACTGCAAATATAGTCTGAAAATCAATTTTCTGGGTACATATACACTATGTACATACACTACTAGCTTTTCTCTAAAAACAAGCTGAATTGCAAAATTCACTACGTAGCAAGAGTTAAGCACTAAAAGAAATGGATATTTGAATGCACACTGTGCAGCAACACAAATGTTTTAATTTTATTACAATATATGTAATCCTTACCTCTGCCCAGGTGATTCTGTCTATCGAGGAAGGCTATCGGCTTCCTGCACCAATGGGCTGCCCTGTGGCACTCCACCAACTGATGCTGCACTGCTGGCAAACAGAAAGAAGTCATCGGCCCAGATTTGCAGACGTCGTCTCCTTCTTGGATAAACTCATCCGCAATCCCAGTAGTTTATTGCCGCTGGTGGAAGACTTTCAGAGGTAGGTACTCTAAAATGGCTTGAGAGTAGGGAAGTACCTTTGTGAATTGTTGCTCTCCGGTCATTTTTTAATGCTATTTTATGTCTGTACGATGACCTTGAGTGCCATGAAAGGTGTCTTATAAATAAAATGTGTTATTATTATTATTATTATTATTATTATTATTATTATTATTATTACTATTATTATTATTATTATTATTGTGTAACCTTGGCAACTGACTTGGAGCATTTAGTTTACAATGAGTACTGGGAAAGGGGCAAATGGTTACCAAAGAGTCCAATAATTAGTTTGATGCATTAGTTGAGATTTTACCTTGTGGATGGACTATGATGACAATATGATTCCAAGAATCCTAACAGTGAGACTCCCAGAGCGCGTATCTGAGCGATGAAATCTGTCACGCTGGGAAATTAATTATGTTCCAAATCCAAGATGCTGATAAAAAGGCTGTCTGTATCTGATCGCAGTATGTTTCTGATTATGTCAGTCTACCGGAGTCTCCCGTGGAGGAAATGGACTACCCACTGTTCATCTCTATTGGTGACTGGCTGGACTCCATCAAAATGAGTCAGTACAAAAGCAACTTCATGGCAGCGGGCTACAACACGTTGGATTCTGTAGCCAGGATGAATATCGAGTGAGTAACCAAGACAAAATGTTATGACGGGAATTGTTAGCTGTGCTTCAACTGTAGTTAATTCTAAAAAAATTCTCAAAAATGGGTCTATGACGATGCCTCGTTACTTCTACCCTTAGAGATGTGAGGCGCATCGGGGTGGATCTGATCGGCCACCAGCGGCGGATCATCAGCAGCGTACAGACCCTCCATTTGCAGCTACTACACGAACAGGAGAAAGGCTTCCACGTATGAGGTCGTCCTTTCACACGGCCTGGGACGGATACATGGACGGAGCAGATGGCAGGGAAGTCTAGACTGTCAGAGAGACACTTCACAGCCTGTGCCTGAGTCTTATTCCCTTAGACGCTCTGTAGGAAGGACGTCATTGGACTTGTCAGACCGCCCTCCCAGGCTGGTAGTTATGGACCGGACTCTTTTTCTACTACACACCCCTTACCCGGTATACCTGGTCTGGCCAGACTATTTTTTGACCGTCCAGTAGTTTGGCCCGAGCCGTCACTTAGGGGAATGTAATGCCTTGTTACAGCTGCGGTATTTTCTGTGTGGAGGTAAATAATCTTAGATATGTAGATTTATGGACATAATCTACTGAATCTTTGGATTTTTCTTTTCTTGGTCATGTAGCTGCTCCTCAGTGTGCTTAATATGTTTCTACCCTCAGCATAAAAAAAAAAAAATTACCCTCACCACTTTTCATTTTGTAAGATGATCAGTTATCACAAAGTAATGTGCATTACTTGACTTTCTCTCCAGACAGTCGAGTACACTCATACTTGAAGTGGTGAGAAGCAAGTCAAGGAGATTTCATGAATGTTAAAATGTATAGAAAGCTAATCAGTAATTATTATCATGACCTTATATTATATATGTGTGCAGATCTATATGTCAAAGTGAATCTGAATCTTATTTCAAATGGTATTTATTTATATCAGATTAGCAATAATCACCTCAGTGTCTCGCAAAAGAGATGATAAATTGTGCAATGGGAGACTAACAAACACAGAGCCTCCAGACCAATTTTAGTGCCACGTATCCGGCTCGCTAAACTGGACCGGTTGCCTTCGCATGAAAAAAGTCAAAATTATTTGCAATGTGGCTCACCGCTGTCTTAACAAAAGAATGTTCACATAACTCATAAATAAAGTATATTATTTCCTATTAACAAATATATATATATATATATATATACACAACATAGACTTTTATGGTTCTTCAGAATTATGAGAAATACTTTTAGTTAAAGATATTTATTTGCACACACGGGAAAATGGCAGCCACTGTGTGCTTACTTTGTGATCATGTAAAGGTTGTGGAATTTGTGGCAGTAGGGTAACCAAGTGTACATAAAAGTAGTCTGAAATGAAAATTTTTGGATCCGCAGTAGTTGATGTCATGTCGTCAGATGTTTACCATTGAAATTATTTATCTTCATTCCGGTAAACAGGCGGTGGTATAGAATATAACTATTAAATATGAATATAAAGAAGCCTTTTTGGTGGGGATCACGAAGGTCAAAGAGACTGGCAGCTTTTCAAAATTAAGTTAGCAGAGAGCGCACGAACGTTAACAGCAGCATCTTCATTTATCTTGTCTGACTAGCAACGGTCCCATGCGCACACATGTATGCCTTACAGTCTCTTCACATTTTAGCAAATATGTTTCAGTGGCATCCAAGAACTTATCCCTTCAATGAAGTTATAGTTTATAGATAAGAGTGAGCTTCAGTTACACAGTACATGACACGCACTCTCACTGGAACAAACCCTTCGACAGTCAAACGGAAAATATCAGATGCTGTTTGTTAAGCATGTTCTACTGCTGAGCAATGTTAGAACGTTCTTTTGTACAAAGTACAAGTATACTAATGATTACAATTCTTGTATTTTATTTTTTTATAATTTCCAAAGAGATGTTGTAGATCTTGCACACTGTAAGAGGCAGTTAACTGCGGATATTTATTTGCAGAATAAATCTGAAAAGCTCTGCAGTTTGGCTTTTTGGGTTTTTTTTATGGTAGATGAAAACAGGTTGAAGAAAAGTTGTTGTTGTTTTTCTTTTTTAATATATTGTTGTCGGTACTGTAAATTAGTGATGGACAAATGAAGCTTCATGAAGCATTTGTGGTAGTCTTGGCCAGTGCAGTGGAAATTTATTCCATTCATTTCATTCCAACTCCATCTTAAAACCACAAGTGCCTTCGAGAGGAGTCAGAAAATGTCTCAAGTGCTTCAATCAGACTTGTTTGCCCATCATTACTGTTTATTTACTTCGGTGATTAAAAAGAATACCCAAGTGCCAGTCAGCCAAGAGATAGAGCTGTTACGCCACCGATCATCTCCAAAGTTGATCCCTTGAAAAGTTAAAATCCTTCATAACAAATCCTAGCCTTGGGTTGGCAATACTATTTATATGTATAAATTAAACAGGACGGTCAAGAACACAAAAAGGTCTTGATTCAGAGCAAACCAGGCTAAAGATCAATAGCGGCAGCTGTTGTTGTTGTGGCTGTTGTCAAGCAGGCCATCGCATTACACTAATGAATCAAATTCATCAGGAAGAAAGGCCTGGGAAGATGCACACCACCATGATCAGGTCACCGAGTGGCTTGCAGATCTTAATTCGTTCTAATAGGATTAGCTCTTGCAAGCTGGGATGCACAGGAAGCATCTCAGCATGTTGTAGTATTCACTCCAAAACGTGTTTGTTCGCCTCAGGTTACGATTATTATTTTTTCCATAATAATCAGATCATTAATGGGGTGATGCGTAGTATTTCAAAAGTGTAGCTTCAATTGGGTTAAATGGGGCTGCTGGATAAACTGTCAGGCTGGCTGGGCCTGAAGAAGAAGGAAGTCAATGTTTTATGTTTGGGACTGGACAACAGCGGCAAAACTACCATCATCAACCAATTGAAACCAGCTAACGTAAGTACTCGTTACTGATTTGAATTTTTTTGGGGAACTAAAAGGGCAGCGGCAAAAGTTAGCTCTATAGTGCAATTTTTTTGCAGTTGTTCATTAATTGCTTGTTTTCAGCATTCAAATTGCTTAGGCCCATTTTCAGAGGAGTGGAAACATGTTAGTCAGGTAAAGCCCTTCATACTTGGAAAATTATATTTCCATGTTGACATACTTGTCATTACTTTTCTGTTTTGCGTGTGAATACAGACACCGGGACAAGACATAGTTCCAACAATTGGCTTCAACATTGAAAAGTTCAAGAGTTCAAGGTACAGTTTTGAATGCATAAGAATTCCTTTTTTTAAAAAACTATTTTATAACTATAATTTCTGTATGATTTCGATTATATGTTTTCTCTCTCTTGTGCTGTCTTTCTCTGCACGAGCAGCCTTTCCTTCACAGTATTCGACATGTCTGGCCAAAGCAAATACAGAAATCTGTGGGAGCACTATTACAAGTACGCACACAGCCTTGTTAATTTCTTAGAATCATGACAAAGTATTGATAAAGTCCGTACTCGTTTCTTTTTCAGAGAAAGCCACGCCATCATTTTTGTTATAGATAGCAGTGATAAATTGAGAATGGTTGTTGCCAAAGAGGAGCTCGATACCCTTCTCAACCACGGAGGTATGGTTAAAAGGTCCCTCCTGTGTACTTTACTTTAACTAATTTTCACCGTCTTACCACGCAGATATTTGCAGTAAAAAGGTACCCGTGTTGTTCTTCGCAAACAAGATGGATCTCCGTGACGCCATGTCGTCCGTCAAGGTTTCCCAGATGTTGTGTTTGGAGAATATCAAAGACAAACCTTGGCACATCTGGTAAGACTATATTTTTAACGCCGCTCGTGATTATTAGATTCATGTTTTTAATGGAAACACACTTGAGGAATCTGGTTGAATTTAAGTGGCAGCAGCAGCATAGACTTGAACCCGGGTGACTCTTTTCTACATGTTTGTTTGTCACCTTGTTTACTCATTAGACAGATGGAAGGCAGATGGATGAAGAGCTTGGTTTAAATGCTCAAGTTGTGAATGTTAACGTGCACTATGAGGTGATTAAATCCTCAACCTGTTCTTTTCGTCTCTCAGTGCTAGCAATGCTATCGAAGGAGATGGCCTGCAGGAGGGGATGGACTGGCTCCAAGGTAACGCGTGTGCACAATTATGTTTGATCATTTCAGTGTGTCCTGGCAACTATTCTTATTTAGACTTGTATTTTTTTTTCCATATTCGTAGAACAAATTGCACAGTAAGTATAATCACAATTTTGTATGTTATGTGATTGTTTTGATAGTTTTGTGTTGTGTGCTTTGACAGTAAAGACAAAAATAACTATATATACCATAGTGGGATATTATTTATTATTTATTATTATTTATTTATTATTCCCATTCAGTTTGTACATGTTAATTAGAATGAAGGTCTTCAAAAAGCTTAACATGGCTTTTTTTTTTTTTTTTTTATCTTTGACTAGGTCATATCAAAACCATGACCAAGTGAATGAATGAAATACCTATGGTGACGGCCAGTTGGATACTCAATCTTTAATTTGGAATTATATTGATGCAGCTCTTGCAACGTTTTCAATTCATGCCATGACAATTTTCAGTGAACAGTATAATTTGTACAAAACAATTTTGCTTAGGCTGACGTCAGCATTTTTTTAAATCCATCCATCAATTTTCTGTACCGCCTGTCAAACGTAAACATGTTATAGTATGTGTCAAATAAAAACATGACACCAAAGACTCTTATAATAATACAACAATATCAGTACCATCTTAGTATTTACAAAAATAACCTTTTTAATTCATGCATTTTTACATATTTTTCCTTACGCACAGTATTGATGAAGGAAAAAAAAATAAAAGCTTGCTAATGTATTTTTAAGATTACATTCTTTTTTTTTTTTCCATTTACTAGGTAGTTTAACAAAACAGCTTTGAATTTCAAACTTTCAGACCACATCTGTGTGGCAAACAAAGACTATGGGAACAATAGTCCAATATGAACCTCATATATTGTTCAACACATGAACAAACGCATAACGACCTCAGTTAAATAGCGAGTCAATGCAAATAAATAACAGTGTCAATAAATATTTATATTAATAATAAATATTAAATACTTTTTAAATGTAACCTTTAAGCCAAGAAACAAATTCACCCTTGGAATGTAACCTACACAAAATCTCTGGCTTTGTGTAATACTCAGTTTGCATCATTCCTATTTAAGCAACAAATGGAGGAATTTTGCATGGAATCGAGCACTGGCTTCCAGAAGGAGAAACGTAGCTGTGAAAAAGTTGCCGTTGTCAAGACGGTTTCCTGGAAACACAAGAAAGCGTTAATGGATTTTTGATGGGGTGTCATTTAAAGAAAGGTCACGCTGACTCAACTTACCCTCATCATACATGTAAAGTAAATCAACGATAATCTCTGAGAACGTGTTCTCGAGATGGTGGACGAAGGCGAACCTTTGGACTTCTGAGCCGAGGCTTTTGTGAAGCTGCTGTACCAAATGTACCACCCAGCCTATTTCATAGCCATCCTTTTCACACACCTACATATTACAAATGCAAAAAAATATATATTAAGAGCTGTGAGATTTTCCCACTAGATGTCAGAAGTTACAGCAGTACCTACCAGAATAATGTAGACAATCAGTTTGGCAATGTCTCTGATAAATCCAGATTGGGCCCTGCTTGCCAAGACGGTGTAGCAGAAGTTATTGCCACACACCACCAAGAGACGGGCAACGTTCTCCACGTGCCATGGCTGAGGAATGGCTGCAAACGGAGAACTAAATCAACTCATTCTATTTATTCAGTGTACGTGGACACATCATTCATGGCACTCGGATGTTGTTACCAACAATCTCCTCAAAGATTGCTAGAGTTGTTTGCATAGTCCAGTCTTTCAGTTTGGGTTTGTTGAAGAGCAAAAGAAGGCTGCTGGCCAGCTCCCACAGAGCATCCTGAGGCAGCTCCCGTTCCACCAGATCCTGCCAAATGATGGGGCCTGCAAGGAACAGTGAAACGCTGCCCACCGACTGTCTTACCAGCAAAATGAGAGTTATCTCACCTTCAGACAGCTGTGGCCCATAGAGGATTAAGAGTAAGTGTGCCTGGCTGACCATGGGCCAGGGCTTCAGGAGTTGCAGGAGCCAAAATTGACAGTCTGACTGGTTCATAGACAAGTCTAACAAAACCTTACGACAGAAGTAGCGGAGCTCCAGCTCTTCATAGCATTTCAGGCCTGCATACACAGAGAAAATGGGAATGGGCGATGTTGGTGGAACAAAGAAGCAATTCAACAATATTGAAACGCTTTTGAACAAATAAAGGCCTTAACTCAAATTGATTCCCACTGAGGTTAAATTGAAAGAGTATATTTGTTTGTACAAGTGCTATTTGGAGTTCAAGATGAACTCTACATGAGGCTTACAATATCTTCTCAGCGAATTAGATCCCAGATCGCAATTACTCGACTCTTGGAAGAAATTATAGTGACTCACCCCATTGAAGCTGTAAAAGCCTCCAAGCACTTTACTGGAAGATTTTCTACAAGACTTCTCTTAGAGACCCTTACCAGGTTTCCTGATAGTAGTGACTGTCTCGATTTTATTCAGCAAATTGGTGACTTCACACAGGAAGTGGAACACTCTTTGGCACTCAATCTCATCCCACCCTGCAATTATGGTCTGTGAAAGAAATCAATAGAAAATGTGTAGCATTTTTTTTCCCCATTTGCATTCATCATTTGACAATTCACCTGCAGAAAGGTTCCATATCTGGATAAACCAATGCAATTTGGTGCTGAGCAAGTCTCCCACAAGAAACAAGGAACCTGAAAACCATGTAAATCTGTGCACATTATACATTATCAAGTTTTTTTACCGAATTTTTTACCTGTGAAAATTTTTGCAGGATACATTTCAGCCTCTCCTTTGTAGGTAGTAACATGGTGCATCGTTTGAACAGTATACCTAAGAAAACAAGACAACAATACTAATATAGTTACAAATAGTTGGGGATATCGGGTTTCAAATAAAATTTTATTTCAGTACGGCCTTTAAGTACAATATTACCTACACAAGTGAACTTTCCCTTTTTAAATTTGTCCAACTGTTTCAGTACTTTTAGCCGTTCTCTATCATGAAGCTAATGTTAAAACAAACAGCACATGAATTGAAGTCCATACAACTGCTTACCTAGGTCTCTGAAATGTTTACCGAAACATTCCTGTTCGGGGCAATCGGTCTTATGAAGGTTTTGGTGCATGGTTTTGCCCCTCAATGTCATGGTGCTTATGTAGTCCATCACATATCCATTCATGTTCTTGGAAGATAAGCTGAACACACTCAACTCCAGCACTGGAAAATGTTTGTCAAAAAGTTTGTTAGTGAGTGAAAAGCAATAACAAATCCAAATGATTTATTGTTTGCATTCAATACACGAGCAATACAATGTGTTATATTTTGTCATACATTACAAGTAGTGTATTTTAATCAAGCAATACATTTAAATAGGAGATATTCTGAGTTTGACTCGGAGCTCACAGCTATACCTTACCAGAGAGCTTGTCCAGAATCAGATGAAAAACTTCTATTGGAAGTTTTTGGAAGAAGTTTCTGCTGTCCATCATCTGACTGCGAGTCTTAACGGCGACCTGACGGTAATTCCAACTCGGCCGACTGTACTTTCTTGCTTTTCCTCTCGGCATTATTGCCTGTAAAATGTCAAACATGTACACAATCTGCCATTATTTTCTGGTCTGTAAATACACTGGAAATAGTAGCTTGCTAGCTAGTTGGCTAGCTATAAGTATCACTAAGTAAATGCGCTATATGTCCACTCTTTTATATGCACTGTAAATAAATACAATACATACATTACACACCTGTAATACAAATACGCCAAAGTAATTTGTATACATAAAAAAAGTAAACTCACCAATTTATTGAACTTGAACGAGAGCTTTTAGTGTAATGACAGTCTGCAGTAGCGCGAGACGTTCAATGTCCTAATTGATTGTTGTACACATTACACAAAGTTGATTTGCCTGTAGAAATAACGCCTATTAAATTACTTTGGTATAAATAAATAAAAACAAGTAAACACTTTACTCTCGAAGTTCCACTAAATATTATATATAATAATAATAATAATAATAATAATAATAATAATAATAATAATAATAATAATAATAATAATAATAATAATAATACTGTTTATTACTATATTCCATATTATATGTTTTAAGTGTGATACATTTTGGCTGGACAAATGTTTTGGTGCATCTTACTGTACAGTTACTGGAACCAAAAATGTGAATTAAGTGTCAACCCTGAACCATGACCTTCTAACTAAGATACCAAAATTCTTACACGATTTCTGTAAGAAGAGCTGTCCTTGAGTTTATTACACAGCAAGTCTGCAAAGATGTGTGTCACGCAAGACAAAGTATAAATGGACACCCAAATGTATTGTTATCGTGGAGCACATTGCACAGCCACACTCAGCTGCTAATCACAGGATTATTCCGTCCAACTAAGACTATTAGGTGTTCCACATTTAAATGGCGTCTCCCACACCACAGGCACGCTTTGCAGAGGATCATCACATCAGAATTGAGCATTTGCAGTGGGAAAAGCTGGGGAAATCATGCCTCGTTGTTGTTGTTGTGTCCTTTGGTAGCAGGTGGACCACAAAGGGCAGCGATGTTCTTAACAGGAGATGAGAGAACAGCTTCTGAGGGAGGCCAAGCTCTACGTATGTACCAGATTGACATGTGTCAAGCTCACCTGTGTTTTTAATAGTCACGTATTTGGCTTCTCAGCTAAATCGGTGCCCCTGTGACCATGGGTAGACCTCTCATGCAGTTTTTGCCATGTGGTGAATATTCAGGTGTGTTTTTACAGCAGTCATTCATTCACAGTCCTTTGTACCATCTTGTGTAATTTCACTCATGATAGTAAATCAACGTTCACGGTTGAACTTAGTCTGTTCCAGAACGTTGGTCGACATCTAATTTGTTCAGATTCCCAAAAAAAGTTTCTTATAGCTGTTCAGTTAAACTCTTCAAGCTGGTGCCATATGTATCCAAGTTATGATTTAATTGTCATACAACAGATAAAAAACTGCAACCAAAGCAACACATTTGGTATTTGCGTAATAAAATCGCTAACAAAAAGCTGGCAAGGGCTAAACAGAGATTGCCATTGTTGTGAAACTGCCGAGTCATTTCTCAAGGCCTTTTTTCCCTTGGCCTTTTATTCAAAACATGCAGCACAAAAGAGACAAAGGAAGTAAATGCTTAACTAAATCAAAAGAGTTGAGCTGCTGTTAAATACCCAAAGCAAGTGCGTGCAAGGTGAGCTCATGTCACAGCACATCAGAAATTCTGCTCTTGGTCAGTTTATTGCAGAGGTCATAAGAGAGATTTTATAGTGTGAGCATTTTCAAAGTTAGTGGTTTATATCAGTACAGTACTCCAAGCTTGGCTGGTTTCTGTCAATGTTTAATTTCTTCCCTCCTGAGGGGCGGCGAGGATGTCGGCAAATAGACCAGCACGGCGTGCCCTCCTGGGAGAAACTTTAAACTGAACGCTGCTCTCATTAGTTACAGATGCAGACACCTGCCACTCAGCAGAGACTGATGTCGGAATAGTTTCAGCTTCTTCGCTTCGCACTTGAGGAATTGCTCAGAGTCCGTGACAAAATGTAAGCTCGCTGGAATTCGCAGTGCCCTTAACTGGAAGAGTCAACCACATCTGCTGCCTATGGGACTCAAGAATGAGTTTGTTATTGAAGGTACCTCAAAGTCCGTACAGCTTTTGTGCTTATGTATTTCAGATCTGATGAATCTAACAATTTAAGATTGAATATTTACTATGTACTTTAGATTTGAAACTACGTGTGGAACTTTTGCAGCTTGGGAATCTTGCCAAGTGAGTCGAACATGGCCAGCACTGCAGTTCAGCTCCTCGGTTTCTTCTTGAGCCTGCTGGGGTTCGTGGGAACTGTAGCCGCCACTGTGCTCCCACACTGGCGCAGCTCAGCCTACGTCGGTTCGAACATCATCACGGCCACCGCTTACATGAAAGGCCTGTGGATGGAATGTGTCTGGCACAGCACGGGCATTTATCAGTGTGAGCTGTACAGATCTTTATTGGCGCTGCCGCAGGACATGCAGGTACTGTGGTGCATATGCAAACTTGTATATTTCTTCATTAGAAGCGAGGTGAAAAGAATCATGGTGCGTAAAATGTCTTTCCTCCTCATCATTAGGCTGCCCGTGCACTCATGGTGCTCTCCTGTGTCACCTCCATCCTGGCAATTGTGGCATCTGTGATGGGGATGAAGTGCACCTACTTTGCCCACGGCTCATTAATCAAGTCCCCCCTGGTCATGAGCGGAGGGATATGTTTTCTCTGTGCCGGTTTACTCTGCTTGACCACAGTGTCCTGGACCACCAATGACATCATCATCGATTTCTATGACCCCTTCCTTCACAACGGCATGAAGTACGAGATCGGCCTGGCGGTGTATCTTGGTTACGCGTCGAGCTGCCTCAGTTTGTGCGGAGGACTGGTACTGTGTTGGAGCAGCAGAGGTGAGCGGTCGCAGAGACGTCCCCAAATGCACAGGAGTCGGTCTTCAGCTCCTCCTCCTCCGTACATCAACAACAGCTACCCGCCGGCTCCTCCGTATAATCCTCCAGAGGCCTTGAAGGGCAATCGCGCGTCCTCGCTTTGCTCGGCCTCCAGCAGTGGCTACAGACTGAATAATTATGTCTAAAGTCTGTGCGGAAATGTTCTCTTAACACCTGAGCGTTGCGTGGAACTGAAATACCATATGCCAAGACAGTCAAGTGAACTTTTCTGACCTCACACAGCAAAGGAATCATCACACTGCAATGTGGGTAAAGTACCACAAGAGGGCGACATTTATTAGTAGATGGAAACAGTGGCAACAGCTAAGGCCGCTTTAACAGTACAGTCCTGTTAGAACACTTTTTGTCATATTTATATTGGAATACTATCTAAATGACAATGCAAATACATACTTGATAATAGTGTTAGTTTTAGAAATACTTTGTACCTCCGTAAAAATCAAGAAAATCAAGTATGATTTGTTTGGGTGGCACCACATCGATGGACAATAAAGTGACTGCATATAATTTGTATCATTTGCATAATTATATCTATTTATGTGTATAGATGTATATATATATATATATATATATATATATATATATATATATATATATATATGTATGTGTGTGTGTGTGTGTGTAACGCTTCCAATTAGCCTCACTGTGTGCATTGCAGCCTGTCAGTGGTAACTGTCATAACACTGTCGCTAACAGCTGTCACACTTAGAATAATATTTACATTAAGGAGTAGGTATTCATTAACAGTATAGCAAAAAAAATATTTCACAACTACTTGTAATTTTTCTTTTAATTAATGATCAGTCTTTAGCACATTGGGTGCCTATTTTTAACCTTCACAGTTAATACTAAAAAAAAAAACATTATTGCTCATTACTAGGGACAATGAGTATCCATCCTTCTAACTGATCTTAAATGAAGTATTGCCAACTACTTCATTATTTGCAAGTGGTGACTTGAAGGAACAACAACATAATGCAATATGTCAACACCACCTGTAGCAAAAACGACACACTAAATAAGAGTCAAGCCATTGTTTTTTCCCATCGCTACCACCTCATAAATTCACTTTGACGTGACATTTGGTACTCCGAACTCGAGTGTTCAACCAGAGATTTAGTGATGCGGAGCTCTCCCGATTGATTCGCAGTTGCAGATCTAAAGTGGCCCATAAAATTGGGAACACTGACACACAAATCATTCAACTTAACCATCTTATAACCAGAAGAGCGCGAGTGTTTTAAAATAGTTAAGCAAGCAAAGGCAGTCCAAAAAGTAACCAAGTTAACATTTCAAATATGATATTCACATATTGGAAAGGTTTGCAAGTGAGGCTGTGCGTCACTTGCCACTCTCTATTAGATGCTATTTTGGTCCTGCCCTGGAAGACATTCATCCAGCATCTACCCACCCTGACAGCATCCAATAAACCCACCACTCCCATTCATCCCCACACCCACGCCAAACCACCCCCACCCACCTTTTTCCACTCTCTCGCTCCCTCCCCATCTTTCTCTCTCTTTCTCTCACGCACACACACACACACGTACGTCCCGCAGATGTGCCAGGGATTTGAAGACTTAAAAACACCGTAATATAATCGTGTTTGGACTTTGAAGATCACTACATGGTGAAACATAACTTCTACCCAACAGGCATCTTCTTTGATTCAATTTTGGAACCTTCTTATTCCTGCTTTTGGCTGTGGTTGTCAACTCATTCATATTCCTCCAAAGAAAAAAGGTGAGATGATTTTGTCATATTTTCCACTTGCTGTTTTGACCTACCTGCGGCCACAGTGGGTATTGATAATTTAAATACGGATCAATAATGTTTAGTCGCCCCTGAGAAATGATAAGGTCAACAAGGTGCTGAGACTCAAGGTCTGGTTCTTAGGATGCGGCACATTGGAGTTCAAATAATAACTCCAGATTAACTTCTCTGTTAGATATTACTAAACTAACCTGTACACAGTGAAAGATAACTATCTGGGACTTTCCTTTAAAAGGTGAATATTTAATGAATTCTGAAACCTACAACGTCCGGTTTGGATTTCGGTCATAAACTTAACGGGTGAAAAAAACAGGCATGAGCAGAATTCAAAGGCAAAATATGTTTTTTTTTTTTTTTAGCCTCCTGTGCAGCATGAGGGTTATTTAATGTGTGTGTGTGTGTTCATTTCATTGAGAAAAACATGTATAATTTGAACTTTAAAGGTTGTAAGAGTAAATGAATATGTTAGAAAGAAGGGAAATTTGCACTACAAGAGGTTAAAAATGATGTTTATCATATTTTGTAATCTCATCTATTAAATATTTGAATTTTCTTGTTATAGTGAAATCAGACAAAATATTTAAAGAATGCCTTTTAGTCGGTTGAGTATTTTTTTTTGCAATTTGTATTTTGTGATTATATATATTACACAGTCTGTTGGACCGATTACATTTAATACATTTGTTTATGTAAATAAATCAATACAAATTATTTATTGATTGATTGATTTTTTTATTAAACTGCCAAGCCATGTTTCTCTCTAGTGTTGCCGTTTTCTCAATGAGCAATTGAAGACACTGAACAAGATGACCATCCACGTCGAGGGTATCGTGGCTATTGTACTTTTTTATCTGGTGATTCTCTTCGTGGGCATTTGGGCGGCGTGGAAGAACAAGAATTCCGGCGTGGGTGATGGCAGGGACCGGAGTGAGACCATCATGGTCGGTGGCCGGGACATTGGCTTATTTGTGGGTGTATTCACTATGACCGGTGAGTAGTCTCGTTTAGTTACCATAGCAACAAAGTAATTGGCTGATATGGACCGTCTCTCTTTTTTTTTTTTTTTTTTTTCTTCAGCGACTTGGGTAGGGGGAGGCTACATCAACGGGACAGCTGAATATGTCTACTTACCCGACTATGGCTTGGCTTGGGCCCAAGCACCCTTTGGCTACGCTCTCAGCCTGGTACTAGGTTAGAAGAATTATTTGTTGTGTAGAGTTTGGCTCACTCATTACCTTTGTTGTGTCAACTCCTATAAAATACACATCTGAGTGGATTTCTAGTGACATAATTTCTAATGTCTTCCAGGTGGCCTTTTTTTTGCCAAACCGATGCGATCCCGTGGCTATGTCACAATGTTGGATCCTTTCCAACAGCTCTACGGGAAAAGGATGGGGGGTCTGCTTTTCATCCCCGCTGTCATGGGTGAAATCTTCTGGTCCGCAGCCATTTTATCTGCCTTGGGTAGGTGATTCTGAAATACTATCAGTCCAGATTTGACCAGTTCCAACCATTGTGCACTGTACACACAAATTAAATGGACTTCTGATAGATACCAGATCTGTATTTTCTTTTCATACTTTGTGTGGCTTTTTTGTTTGGCATTTGTGAAAGTTCTCTCCCTACTATTGTCCCACAGGTGCCACTCTGAGTGTGATCGTGGATATAAACATCAACATGTCCGTGGTGATCTCAGCCCTGATTGCTATCTTCTACACTCTTGTGGGAGGACTCTACTCTGTTGCTTACACAGATGTAGTGCAGCTCTTCTGCATCTTTGTGGGTTTGGTGAGTCTCACAATCAAACCAAGTGCCAGAAACATATCAGATATTGATTATCAATAAATACTTGCAATGTTGTCATTCTATGTCATCTGACCATCAGTGGATCAGTGTGCCTTTTGCGTTGTCCAATCCTGCTGTGTCAGACATCAGTGTGACAGCCAAGGAGGCCATCCACCAGTCACCCTGGCTGGGGAAAATTGAGCCAGCAGACAAATGGCTCTGGGCAGATAATTTCTGTTTGCTGGTAAGTTATACCCGTCTTCAGGAAGATCCATCATGCAAACCAGTAAATCCGTCAGTTTTTGATGTTTATTTCGGGGCGAGGGCAATTGTGTGATGAAGCTCCATAAGATGTAAATATGATTGTTTTTCTGTTTCCAGATGTTGGGTGGGATCCCCTGGCAAGTCTATTTTCAACGGGTTCTTTCTGCTTCTTCAGCTACCTACGCCCAGGTCCTTTCCTTCCTCGCTGCCTTCGGCTGTTTGATCATGGCAGTTCCCTCGATCCTCATAGGAGCTATCGGGGCATCCACTGGTAAATACACATTGCCAGATGTGCTGGGGCTTTGGTTTGCTTTCATGCACACTAAACATCATGATTCTCAAAGGATGGAATGGTCGTTGGGCTAAATGACTCCATAAGGTCACTAATGTGTTGAATCCTGAATATATGGTCAGAAATGCATTTTAAAGTTCCATTATCATCTCTAGACTGGAATCAGACTTCCTATGGGGCCCTACCTCCAAAAGACAGAGACGAATCCGACATGATCCTTCCGATTGTGCTTCAGCACCTCTGCCCGCCTTACATCTCCTTCTTTGGCCTGGGAGCGGTGTCGGCTGCCGTCATGTCATCCGCAGATTCCTCCATTCTATCTGCCAGCTCCATGTTTGCTAGGAACATCTATCAACTTGCTTTTCGACAGTCGGTAAGATTGCGACCTGTTGATTATAAAATGGAGGCATTTTGAACCAAGTCGTTTGCATATGTCAGCATTCCTAAAGCAGTTCTAGCTGAAATGTTTTGTCTTTAAATTATTAAGACAATGCAGTCATGATGTTTAATGGTGTCATCAATCAAAACAATCAACCAAGGCAAACAAATCTCTCATCCGGTACTTGATGGATGCAAATTCCAATGATGCTTTTCTAATTATCCTCTAGGCTTCGGATCGTGAGATTGTCTGGGTGATGCGTCTGACTATCTTTGTTTTCGGAGCCCTCGCCACAGCCATGGCTTTGTTAACCGGAACAGTATACGGCTTGTGGTACCTGAGCTCGGACTTGGTCTATGTCATCGTCTTTCCTCAACTTCTTAGTGTCCTTTTTGTCAAAGGAACGAATACGTACGGCTCAGTGGCCGCCTATGTCTTTGGTCTTTTGCTACGAATCGGCGGAGGCGAACCATATTTAAAACTTCCTCCCTTCATCTATTACCCTGGATGGGTGATCCAGGAGAAGATACACCACCTCACCGGTGATGTCGAGTATTTTGTCCAGCAGAGATTCCCCTTCAAGACAGTGTCCATGTTGGCATCCTTTTTAGCAAACGTGGCATTTTCCTACCTGACAAAGTACATCTTCGAAAGTGGTACGCTGTCACATAAGTACGACTTCTTCGATGCTGTGGTCTCCAAACACAGCAAGGAGATCATGGACAAAGCCACACTGGTGAGCCATGATAATATCATCCTATCGGAGATGACGCCCGTCAAAGGAGCACTGGGTGCCTCCCTCGCAGCCACCTTCACCAACAGAGAGGTCCTGAGCAATGACGAAGTGTCAAGCCCTGAGGAGTTTCAAGATGAAAATTAAATGATTAAAGGCACAGCGGGAAAGAAAACTCACTACTGCCACACAAGGAGTCAAAGCAGTGGAGATCTGCACTGGCTTCCATGTGATCCTACATGTTTTATTTGATGCTAATAATGTTGAAGGAGGTTCCCAAAGTCAAGAATGTTTCCAAGACTGGTCATGCCAGGTTGGATGCTTCAAAGCTTGACCTTTAGGAATTGAAGATTGGTGCAATCTTCTGGGTCTACAATTCCAATGTTCAAATGGCCAATTTCAGTGTAAATGTCTGTAATCTTTTGTGTGTAGCCGAGAATATTCCATGAAAACGTATTTTCCAAACCGAATGGTTGGTTTTCTCTTCATGAGCTCAAGCTTCTCGTGTGGTGGCCATCAATCATGACGGATCCTTACTTGACTTCGGAATATCTGACGCCTCCTTTGTTTTAGATATTCCTTGCTTAGAAGCTGAGATTCGACTGTTGACCAGTTGAGTCAAGCATAGTGTTATGTGTTAAAGGAATATTCTCGCTACAATGTAGTATATCAGCTTGTCTGAAGTTCTATTTGCATAGAGTAAGTTTATGAATAGAGCAATAATATTTTTAGTACCGGTATCCATGTTGTACAGATATATGTAATACGGAACGTACAATAAGTTATAGCTGGCGGATTTTACTTGTGTCTTAAAACACATCACATTTGCAGTAAAGCCTCATCCAGACCTCATAAACAAACTCATAACCAAAGTAGATGGTTAGATATGAGATTACATTTCGTCACCAAATAAATGTCTGGTGTTAAATTCTTTTGTGAAAGAAAAATAATGTATGAGATGTATTCCGATATTTTTTAATTTTTTTAAACATTGCAGTATTTTGTAAGTGTAACCTAATGAATCCATATAAAACAAATGAGACTACTGCTCAGTAAAATACTGTACAGCACCACTGCAGTCTCTGCCCACCAGCGTTGGTGGATGAAGCAGACAGGCGGACATTTTGTTTCTAATTACAGGGACTGACAAAGTAGTTTTTGAAAAGGATGAAAGCAGCATCAAAGGTTAGGCTGAAAATTATATCAAGCAAATTAATGGGATCAAAGACTAGTGCCGTCGAAATTTGGTGGGATGACACAGGGAACCTCTTCGCTAGTAATATTATTGATAGCATTTTCAAATCTATCATCATGGCTATTTTGGACCAGACGGACACTTTTTATTACTGTTTGCCACTGACACTTTGCTTTCCTTCGACAAGTCTGCCACTGCAGGTTAGCTGAGACAGGAAAAGATTGTTTCCCCTGCAGGATTGTTTGTCAGCACTGGTCATTATTGATCCAAACAGGCAATCAATTAGTCCTCCGGACACTTGTTTAATGATGTGGAAAAAAGGATGAGTTACAAAAACATGCTGGATTTATTTTTCCATTATTAAGCGCCTCTATTTCTGTATATGTGTATTTTTAGTTAAACATCATTCCTTGTCCTGTTTGAAGAATCGAGAAGTTGTTATCGCTGTATTATTGTTATTTCTTTGCAATTGTTCCTGTTGTTGGAGTACATCGCTTTTTGTCTCTTATGTTGTACTTTGCTGGTGTCTTCAGTGGACCCACTATAATCAGGCGATGGGAATGACTGGGTTAGAAATGCTGCCAATTGTTAGGAAATTGAGTCATAAAAAAAGTCTGTCAGTCAAAAGTTGTTGTCACTTCAATTGCTGGTGCAGTGCAGCGATATTAGTGTTGGCACGTTCTCACAATGTCGCTAAAATTTATGGGACTAAAGCAAAACACCACCAAAAATATTCAGCTTCAAATTGAGGGTTAAAAATGGATAAATGCTAGAGCCATGCACATTTCTGAAAAAGATGCGGCACCTTAAAATAATTATTATTCATTTAATAAGCCTGAGAATGTCAAACTCAAAGAAAAAGTTACAACTGTGTAAATTGCAATGATGCTGTATTTTTGTGTGATAAATGTACTGTTAACAGAAAAATGAAAATTTTTAAGCACTGCATTCAAAAATTAGGGATTACAGATGAATATTTATCCGTACTCTGTGTATAAATGTAAAGCTGTGATCATATGTTGTAGGTTTAATAAATTATTTTGCAGACTGAAAATGTCTATACTGTATGTACGTTTTACAGATTTCATTGATCCTTTGTACAGTTTCATCTTGCAATTCAAACAATATCCAATTTTTCTACTATAAGTGGTTCAATTGGAAGTGCATGCACACACACCCACACAGCGAGCGGCAGAGAAAGGCAGAGGTAGAGAATAGCCATTAGTGTAACTGTCAACAAAACCTGACACGGCACCAATTGATTTTTGCCTGCAGGTGACGGACATGAAATTACTGTAATAATGTGAAAAAAGCATGTTAAATGTTGCAGCTTGCAAAAACAAAATGGATCGGTGTGCAACTGGTAAATGAGGGCACGGGAAAATTATTCTCCTTCGTAATAGCTCCCACGGCAGGAATTCAATTGAATATTATTTTGCCAACCACTTTCTTTCTTTTTATGAAGAGACTCTGTTGCAAATATGTACATAAATTGTGTGTGCTTACATATTCCATAGGTTTATCACCACAATCCTTTATCTGAACTCTTTGTGTGTCAAAAAAATCTCCATTCTTCACACTCAAAGCGAAGCCCCGGGCTCTACCACTGTAACTGTCCTTCTTGCTGCTTTCTGTGTGTTTTTAATGACAGTTCATTCCCTGAACATCATTAGTCGTGTGCACAAACATGCGTGCATTCATCCCCGCAGCACTGCTCATGACTTATTCTCATTTAAAGGCAGAAAATACTCTATATTATGTATAATCAGATCTTTTATCTTTTAATTACATTCATCGTGAGCCTGCATTATGGAATGCTTTCATTTTTAATTGATTTCCCTGTCCTCAACCTTTAATATGTAACTTATCTATCTATATCTATTGATCTGTCCATCTATCAATCTGTCCATCTTTCTATCAATCTATCAATCTCACTTCTTGAATGTATGCTAACACTGGTAGTGAAGGTTGCTGGGCGGGATTTCATGATTAAACTTGTATGGCCATTCTATCCAATAATCAATTTTATGCCACATGTCTAGTTCAGGGTCAAGGGAGAAGATGCTGTGGCCTTGTCTGGTTGACTTTGGATGAGAAGCAATTGAAACCCTGGCCAATCTGTGTAACTATTCACACTCGCGTTTATAGCGACAATTTCGCCTGCCATGATGCTAACGTGGATTTATTTGGCATGTGAGAGGAAGCCGGTGGACTGATACCTAATTAATAACAAAAAGTTGTACGCCAAATTTGTTTTAGTATACCAACAAAACTACTTTAGCTTCCATTGCTAAAGAACATAACAGATTTTTCCAGGTTTTTTATTAAACCCAAAAAGATAGTCACAATCAAAACCAAGTGTCCTCAAAGCAGCTAGTTCACGTCCTTGCTTCAGTCCTTCACCAACCAAGCGCAAATAACCGTAATGGGAGCAAAACACATTTCTTATGGAATATAAATAATGTTTCTTAGCAATAAAAGTGGCAGTCATCAATTCACTCTCACTTAATTTAATAGCAAATTGACTGCAAAGGATGATTTGAGGACACCATGTGTAGATACCAAATGTTAACATTACCAAGGTTTGACTTCAGGAAGGTCCATAAAGGCACGGATGTTTGATTTTGGAGTGGGAATATTTTACTGGCCTGCTGGAAAGAAATTCCCACAGACAAATCCTTAAATCTTGGAGAGCGTCCATAAAAGTTAAAAAGACAACCTTCCTGTGAGTATAGCTTTAATAGAAAGATGCCAACAGAGTCTAATAGTCTACATCTGTAAATCAAGCTCATTGCAGTGGCAGTGATTGGTTGGCTGCTGAGAATATGCAAATAGACTTTACAGCAGATGGCGTATAAACACACTCACACACACACCAAAGAGTTACCATAGCACATTTTATTAATTTTCTGTCAACAGGCACGTAAATTTTGTAAGGATTTATTGCCGAAAGGTTTCTGGAGAGAAGCTCGGTAACAGACAGTGCCTGGAAAAACACACGTTTCAGTGTGTAAACATAATAATGATGTTTGTGTGTGTGTGTATTCTACAAATGCATGAGTCAAACTGATTATCCCACACATATTCCACAACATGTCTATGAATAATTTGGCGATGGAATATTTCTGTTTAATCCACAGATTAATTGGGAATTCATTATTTCTCATTTATTTTTTCATTATTTCTTCATGGAGGAGAGCTTCCAATTCCCCATAAACTTTAACAGAAAATGGACTGATGGATGAATGCAATATTGCGAAGATCCAAATAGCTTGTCTTACGTACATGCATTATAAACTTACATGTGGTCTTGAATTAATGCTTTTAATGGTGCAATATAAGTGAGAGCATTATTGATAATCATTATTGACCCACTTATTTCAAATTATAATCACCAATCTACTTTGACGATTGATTGGAAAAAGCCGTTCTTAGCTTACCTTAAAACTGATCAATGCAAAAGCTTCCTCGATTGAACTGTGGTAAGTAATGAAAATGGTGTTTCTGCCTTTGGTTTTCCATATTGATCCTGTCAGTAGTAAATTATTTAGCTCCATTTAAGACTTGTTAAGCCCAAAGGAAGGGGTGACACTATAAATGCTGTAATGAACTTTAAAAAAAAAAAAGGTTTTATATAATTGATTTTTTTTCCTTACTCACTCTGTCTTCCACTGGTTTTGGATTTATTCGTTTATTATTCTGCGGAGGTGTGGCAGCACCTGTTACAGCAAGCAGCCACTGTTGTTGATTAGAAGTGACACCGGCGGCAGGTTAACAGGGCAGAAACATTTATCTGGCTAACAGCCCTGGCAGGGTTCCTCCACTCGGCTCTCCTAATGCTTTACAATGCTGTCATTTAAGGATGACTTATTACAGGAGAAGAGTTCGCTTGCCAATATGCTCCTTAATCAAACTGACACACACATAGCAAGGCTGTACGAGGCAGCCTGACAAAAATTGTGAAAATAACATTGACCAAGTCCAGACGCTTCTTCATCGATGCTCTTTTATTTTTTTAAATGTATGACGCTGCTAGCTCACCTATCAGTTATGACTTTGTGTATTTGTGTGTAGCTCTGCAGTGTGATTACTCAAACGCAAGAAGAAAGAACAGACAGTGTAGTAATGTCTGGTGAATGTCGTGGCCTAATAACGTCTCACTAATTGGACATACACATTACTTATTGACAATTGAGGTTAATAATTGATTCATTAACGAGGGAACGTGAGACCAGTGTGAGCTAATCACTGCCTTTATTTTTAGTCTATTTGCAATCGAAGGTATTTATGTGAGTATCAATTCATTAGTGTAACACCGCACAGTGACTGAGATGAAAGTTGCTGTTGAATTGTTTCAATAAAATTACCTGTATTTAAAAAAAAAAAAATAGACTCCTGTTTGTAATCAAATAATTTTTAGACAAGCAGCCATCAAAAGCACAGAATTTATAAGGTCATTTGTGTTTCCCCATTAAAATGAATACGCATCAGCGTGTATTTTCACAATGCCGTAAAATATAAAAAGCTACAGATTGCTATTTGCAATTCCAGTTCTCCTTCTGCACAGGAAACAGCAAACGCTAATCGCATTACCTGTTCTGAATGGGGACTGCTAATTGAATTTAAACATGAGCTAATCCACTTACCAATTGATTGGTCCTGTGGGTTGGAACACCCCATTTAAATGCAGAGGAATGGTCGTTACGTTAGGATCATTCTCATTATTTATATTCTTATAGTGTCATTATTTAATTGCAGTTGTGTTATTCTTTATGTCCTTTGTTGGCATTCAATGAATAACACATTGAAAAAGACTCGAGGAGAGAGGCTGATCAATACGTCTATAGACTATTTGTGTTCCTTTCTGTCAGGAAAGATAACTGCAGGTCTATGCATGCATATCTGTTTTTTTGATTGTTTGAGCTTTATTTACTGGAGACAAATATTATTTTTTACTATCCCATATTTTGTATGCCAGATAAGCCACAGCTCATGTTGAACTTTCAACAAAGTGCATAATCCATGTCACCATTTAAAATGGCTTTTTGGTTAGGGGCAATGACAGTATAGAGTGCATTTAGCTTATTAGCATAAAGCCCTGAAGACTGAGAGCTTTGGAGCTTGAAAAACAACAAACACACAAGAAAAACACCAAGCTCACTGAGACAGGCTGTTTTTTTAAGGATAGTCTGCTTTAAATACAAAAGCTGACCCATATTAGCAACAATGGGGCTGGGTGTCATACTTATGTACCTGTTTTGAGACTTTTATGGGACATACAGTGGTTATTAAAATTATTTTGGGAAGAGTACAGCGATGCCAAAATGGATACATCCAAGTTTGCATAATAAGCTTTTTAGTTTTGAAATGCATCAACAAAAAAAAAAAGCATTTAGCAAACTGTTCTCATAAGTAAAAACCATAGATTTTTTTCCAACCCCCAAAAAAAGTATTTAGACTTTTTGTCATATCCAACATATGAAAACTAAAGATTCCAAAAATTGCTCTGTCAAACCAAGATGCACGATTCAGAGAGAATATGTAATAAATGCCACAATTAGCATGCAACCTTCCGAGCTCACCATCTAACCGTGGCACTCAAATGATCCCGTGCTGGAAACAAAATGACAGAGCAAGTATTACAAAAAGATAAAATAGAATTGATCGCCCCGCTCTTGAAATGGGAAGGAAGCCATTCTCACATATTGGGAAAAATAGTTTTTCATCAGTGTGATGGATACACCACTTGTGGGATTTTGACACATACCCAAATCAGAGGTATGAATCCCTTTAGCCTGTCAAGTCCTTTAGCATTCAAACAGAATAATGGCATGAATACAGGTGGGGGGGGGTCTTATTTTTTTTCTATATTAGCCTCATATTGTCATTTAAGGAATCTTAAGAATTACAGCAGCATCAGCAGATGTTGAAGAAGTGACTCATTCAAATGAATTGGGTTCCTTGAGAGAGACAAAGAGGCTATTTGTCTCCAACCTCAAACAAGCCCAACCTAACTAGGAGATCAATACTGAGATCTTTAGGCTTCTAACTGCACCACTAATATATTATCGATGTCTGAGTCTCAGGAGATTGAATTTGGCCGGCACATAGTTGTTCATCTTGATGAGCGTGCGGTCACATAGATGGAAAAAAAAATGATACAAAAAATTGGTACAATGCAGCAGAGAAAACAAAAAGGTATTAAAAGTATGAGGAACATTCAAGTTGAGTAATGATTACAGTTATAGACGCTGACTGCACCAGAGAGCTGAGCTGTAGACTATGGAGTTCAGTTTGAATGATTATACGCAGACTTATGGTGAACTGTCGTTTATCACTAAGCAGCCACTTGACCTTTGACATCATTAACACGGGAACTTGCACTTTTTTTTTTTTTTACTTCATCGAAATGACCTTAATGTTTCAGCAGCACCTTGATCATAGACTTTGCTACTTGCTAACGAGACTGACTGGCTGTTCACTTGTAAATGCCTTTTTTGAGCCTCCTCGGTGAAAGAAACAAAAACAGAAATCAAATTTCTATTTTCTTTGCCCTTGAACCCCAACTAAACTAATTGAAAGTAAACCTCGCTTGTTTGGCTGACATTGTCCATGTCAGGTCAGGCGCATGTGTGGAAAATGCCAAATCCTGAAATGTCATCCTTATTATTTCGACTTAAAACTGTTACAAGTTCACACACTTTGTGCATATTTAACCAATTCCTAGCTTGTGATGTTGGATGAAAGAGAAATTGTAACTCATGATTCAGAAGCGCAGCCTTGATGTCACAAAGAGATTCTTTGAAGAGTCAAGGTAGAAAAATAACTAGCTCACAAAAGACAATGAATAACACAACTCATTTTATTTATATAGTACTTTCGAAACAGCTGCAGCTGTAACAAAGCAAATTATATCTACATTTATATTTATCTATAATTACTGGGAAGGCTTGTCTCTCAGCATTCACATACCTCACTGCACCATTTGTGCATTTCTTGGCTGACATAAGTGCTAAATTAGCATTTGGGGGATCATTAACTTCCCTAGATTTCCAGTCGCTCCTTAGAGTACTATGAGGCTGCTGTAATTCCACTAATGGAGTGCCTATATCCCGTTAAGCCCGGATATTCTGACAATGACTAATGTGGCTTAATTGCTGAAACAACGGTGGTTCCCCATCTATTGCCTTATACAGCATAATTGGAGCTCTTGCTACTGAAGATCATCATAATAATCACCCATGGTATGTTTAAGCACATCCTGTTCGGTGTCATGAGGGAGTCATAATGATAGGTTTTGCACATTTGTGCTGAATCGGGTCTTTTTGATTTCTGCACATGCAAAGGAGGCAGAAATTAAAAAGACGATAGATGCACAGGGGATACAGTTTTTCCATTCTATGATTAACAAAATCTTCCGTGTGACCTTTGTGAACCTGTATTGTAAAATAAAAACGAGCCAAATGTATTTTGAAATTCAGTGTAGTCACAATGTAGTTGTATTTAATATGTAGTGGTTGGCCCAGTGTTTGTTGCAATACGGTATTCCTGCTGAGTGATGGGCTTTTTAAGCCAACACTTCCATTAGCTCAGATTGAAAGTGAGACAGCGCACGTGAAATTCATTCTCGTTACGATGCAGACACGATGGGCACAAACTGCTCACGCACATACACACCGCCTCAGACCAATGTTTAGATTGTCAACTAGGCTGACAGATGGAGAGATAGAAAATGGACAGAAAGAAATACTGACATAGTGAAAGATTTGTTCAGTAAATCCAATCACTGTATAGCATGTATAATTGTTAATAACCCCAGCATGGGGTTACTGGAGTGTACATGTGTTGGTGTTTAAATGTGTGTATGCATTGTAAGAGGTCCATGTATTCAACCGGGTTGTCACTTCAAGGCTGCCCCTGGTAAGCTGAGTGAATAACACAAGCCCATTAGCTTTTATGGTGACACAATGACACTGATGAATGACAGACACTCCTGAGCCTGATGTTTTATTAATAAGTCACCTAAACACTGGAAATATGTTTGTATATGGAACGAAAGACTGTGATGTTTAACTACAGAAAATGGTCTAAACACAGTATTTCCATGAATATTGTGTGTTGGGCAGCAAATTTATTCATCTCGGGGCGGCCATTTTGCAACTTGCTGTTGATAAAAATGACATCACACTTCATGTTAAAAACTATTGCATCATAAGAATTTGTAGCAGTTCAACATCATGGCCTTACTCAATATTTTTGCAAACTTCCAGGAATAAGCCTTATGTGTAAATATGTAGCTATTGTACGGGAAACGTAAAACAGTTCATCAATCATTTGTGCAGGATGTGTAAAGTGTTGTGCAAACAGGTAGACACAAGGGTGCTGACTGGGTGTGAGCACCGGTAATCAAGACTGAGCCGTTTGTTTAAAGACGGATGCCGGTTGCGCTGGTTGGTCTTGATGAATTGTTACTCTCCTGCTGAGCCACCAAACTATTTATAATCAACACACTGGCAAGCTACAGGCAAGGAAGAGAAAACTGCTGCCCGTGCTCTTCCTTTTCTTTTCCACTTATTCCTCGCATCTGTTCGGCAGGGTGAAGCGAAAAATGATTTCATTAGTGTGACGTGAAGTTTTAAAACATCACCTTGTCTGTAGTGAATGACCATGGACATAAATGTCAGCTCCACTCTTTGGAGTTGCTGGATCAGATGCACAGCTCACATGCTGGCATGCATCATCAATAATAGACAGACTTCAGGCCTGCACTGGGAAATTCTTGCGATTAGACATCCCAGTATTTCACCGATTGTTGGATGATTTCAGATTTTAGTTAAATTTTTGGGATTCAGAGATATGGTTACACAAATATTCCCACGCCCACTTTATTGTTGGCCATTTTGTAACATAAGAATGTTAAATTTCGTTTTTTTCACATATTAAAATCACTTAAACTCAACGTTAATTTTTTTTATCAGTGTGAGGAGCCCGACTGAGAAAGGCTGTCTTTTTTTTTTTTTTTTTTAAGGTGTGTTGTGTCGAGTTGACTGCTATTCATATTGCATGCTTATAGGATAAAAAATAAGCTCGGTAATAATACGTATTTTCTTTTGTATTTATTGATACTGTAGAGGCTTTATTAACCATTAGCCTATTACGTAACAAGCCGACATATAATTAACAAACAGCCCAGGAGTCATTCATCTTTGGGGAGTTTAAGCGTCGCTCTTTAGGAAACACACTCTCTCGAGGTCTAAACTGAAAAGAACAATCAAGGGTTCCATTCCGACAATAACACAGTGAAATGTCAAAGCTATATGTTAAAATGTCAGCTCCATTAATGGTGCTGCCAGTCTACGAGAGAAAAATGTCAGAGAGAAAACGAAAGCAGGCGGCAGTGAAGGAAAATGTGAAGTCATTGAAACATGCAAATACTGAGCACAATAGTCTCGTGATCCTTCACTTTCAACTTGCGAGCAGTCATTTCTTTAAACTTGGATGGCTTTGTACATTGTGTAGCTTTGCTGTTTACATCCATCGTAGTTGGGCGAAAGAGTCTTTCGGGAGGGGCTTCAATCACACTCGATGGGGTCAGTGACATAAGCAAACACCCCCACCCCAAAGTCACCTTTCACTGATTAGAAGGAAGTGGAGGGCACTAGAGCGGCAGGGCAAAAGGAGGTCAAGAGGGGATGACAAATTCACCTTTGAGTGGGTTGATAACGAGCTGTTTTTTTTTTTTAACAAATAGAGTGGAATTTGGGGAGGTTCCTCCAAACTGGGATTTATCTTGAGGGACACAAACTATTCTGCTCAACAGCCCTATTGAGTGAGCATCTAAGGGTAACATGAGTTTTTATCTTCTTTTTATTTTTTTTCATCAACAAATTAGTATGACGCAATGCAAGTTTTACACCATTTCACTGTTTCGAGAAAAACAGAAAATAATAAAATAACTGTTCCTTCTCCACATAAACTTGACCAGGCCATTCATTGCCAGCGCTGACTGACAACTTTAGATGGAGTAGAGGGGAAGACGCGACAGCAAAATACTGCTCGATGCCCAGGGAGGAAGCACAGCGGGCTTGTGATTGATGGGCCTGACCCGGGTAGATACAGAAACGGTCGCTTCCTGAAGAGACAGGGAGTCAGCAGAGCGCCTGCCCCTCTGCCCAATGCATCCAATAGTTGTCAGGATGAGAGGCATCTTGCTAAGCTCCCTCTGTCAGTTCTATCATTCATGTCAAAACAGTCTCCATATTCAGTAGATGAAATTGGCTCTTACGTGATGGGAATACTGAGGCAGCTACACAGCATCCACCAGGTTTGTAGCATTAGGGTATGTAAACACTCCTTCCTTTCAGACTCTAACAACATCTTTCTTGTTCTTGAGTGTAATTGCATACACAAAAAGTGACATTTTAGTGAAGTGTTTTGCTACAGTTCCTAATAGTGTGCCCTTTTAATTCATTAAGACCCACTGATTGAATGATGTGTTCAAGTATTGGTGGTAGTGTTCAGAGGGTAGTTTGATCATTTTCATTTTTTTCTAAAATATAAGAGATGTATGAAATAAACAATATAAATGCGTAATTGTCATTTTGAATACATTTATAATCACTGATATTAAAAACAAAACCGATAAATTCCTAAATCAACAGACGCTCCTCTTGAGGGGTGTGACGAAGGACGTGCTGACGTCACTCGGTCGACGATTGCGGAAGTAATCCACTAACACCATGGAGCACTCGAGAGCATAACTCAAAACCAAAACAGTGACATTCGTGTCGTATTAACTCTGAAAGGAATCTGAAATTAATAAGTATACCTCATTTAACGTGTTCGGTCAGCTTTATTGTGATCGTGTCGTGGCTGTGAGGTGATTTAAAGGATATTAAACAAATTGTAGACTGAAATGGAGGTAAGTGAATGACCTGGATAGAATTTGCTTGACTGACATTCAGAGCAAGGAGTTAAATAATATTTAACAATACAATAAACGCGAAGTGGGATAACTTAGTCTATCTGTGCTATTATCTTTGCGGGTACTCATGTTGGAAGCCGAATTTATATAATAATTTGCCGAGATAGTAATATCAATCGCGATAACACCATGTACAAAAATAAAAACATTTTTGGTTTAAAAAAATATTTCTACATACATTTTTACACCTAATTGCGTGTTTATACATGATGGCAAGTAGTCGGTCTTGCTTGATGGAATCGTTTGCAAAACCTTTGGAAAAAAATCTTTTTAAAAAAAACTTTTCAAAAGCTACTGTCAGTACTTTATTCGCGAGGTTTTGCTTTTATGATGTCATTTTCTGTCATGTTTGTAAATATAACTATACATTAGGAATATTGCACTGTCGCTTACGTTGAAGAAATGTGTTAATTGAAACGAAATCAAAGTTCCTGTGAGAAAAGTCATTATTCAACTAGATATGATGAGGAGTATAAGTTTGTATGTTACATTTAATCTACTCTGACAAGTACAATTTATCCCAAAACATACAGAAGTAAATGTAAAAGAGTAAATGTAGCATGTTTTACCCACTTCTGCTACCAACTAAAACAGAACTGGAAATATATTTCAAGGGAACTCAAGTTAAACTCATAAGGAAGCTCTGCAGTTGTTTGTGCTGGTACTTTCTGAAACTCCACTCTAAAGGAAACCAAAAACGTAAATACACATGCATGCGTCATTTTTTCCGTACTTTGTAACTTTATATCACTGTGACATCGCTTTTTCACAGGATCCTGGAGGCACAGTAGCGGAAAATGTGGCTTCACCGCCAGCCAGTGCACCCAAGTCAAAGGTTATTGCGCTTTTAAACTGTGTAAAGACACAATTACATTTCACATGTTTTTGTTAATATGTGCAGACAATGATTGATACACTGATTTTGTTAAACAGTCTTATTTCTTCTTGCCTACCATTTAGCTGGACACATTGTCCAAAGATGATCTTATTAAATTTACCAAAAAGCAGATGTCTGCTTTACAAAAGATGAAGAGCAGATGTGCAGGTGACCATATGCTTATTACCGGGCTAGAGCTAATGAGTCTCTTGCAGTGTTTAACCTAATATGTATTTTCAGATTTGGAGAAAGAAGTTGAAGGCCTCAAAGAACATTCCAAACACATTGCCAACATTTCAGATGATGCCGCATTAATACAGGTTTCATATCAGAATGTCAACATTGTATATCATCCTATAGTAGATATTTAATTAATCTTGTACTGTTCATAAATTGTGTGACAGGAGCTGACTGAACGGATGGATGCATTATTACTGGAGAAGGCAGAAACCCAGCAAAGTCTTGTTTTGTCCCGTAAAGAATTGGAGCACACCAAGCAACTTGCCAAGGTTATCTGAAATGCCTATTTATTAAAATTGGAGTTTTAGGAAGACATGATTTTAATCTGATGTATTCATTGTTCCGTGTAGAACTGAATCCAACACTTGTTCTTTGCAGGATGATGTCACAGAACTTGGACAAGCCATTGAAGACCACAAACGAACCATTGACCTTCTAAAGTCCACCATTGAGGAATCCAACAGTAAACACCAAGATGAGGTCGCATATTTCCAGAAATTGCTCAAAGAGCGAGAAGACTGCGACAGAGAGGTAGACAGTGAAAGAGAAAAACAGAACCTAACTGAGGAACCCAGTGGGAAATGTCATGCAGAAGAGGACAAATGCTCCCTGGAAGCTCATCTTAAGACTCTTCAAGCGGAACTGGAAGAAATCCAAGAGAAAAACGCCAAAGAGATCGCTGAGCTACAAGAAAGTCACCAAAACGTGCTGACTGAAGCCCAGCAGGAGATTGAGAACCTGAAAGAAGAGTTGACTCAGAGGAGTCTGCAGCACGAGGAAGAGCTGAGGGCTTTGGAGGAGGACTGCGAGATTGAGAGGGAGCGTCTTCTATTGCTACAGGAAGAGCTGACTGAACAGCTGGCACTCAAAGGTACAACAAAGTTTCAAATGAACTTCTTATTTGTAATTTGTTTTTTGTTTGAGCACATTTTTGTATGAGAAACTAATGTTTACAAGTCATTTATCCAGATAGCTACCTCCAGGATGTCCAAGAGGAAGACGAAGAACCCGGTCGCAGTTCGGGGATCGCCAAAATGCTGGCGCTGTCGGCACGCAGTCAAGCTGACTCCAGCCAGGTTGACGGCGAGGTGACCCAAGACGGAAGACTGAAAGCGGCTCTGGAGGACCTTCAAGCTCACAACACAATGTTGCAAGATGAGCTCACCCTGCTCAGTAATGTGAAAAGCGAGCTGGAGGCAGAGCTGGAGCGAGTCAAAGATGAGTTCCAAATGGAGCGAGAGGAGATGGACTTCAAAATTACTGAGCTGCTGATGAATCGGGAGAGTGAGCCAACAACGACAACCCTAAATGTCATGAATGTCGAGTTGGAGACAAATGTGTCAGGTAATTCCAAGGAGCCGGTCCAAGACCAAAACTCAATGGAACAGGATGAGCAAGAGAAGCTCAGGGCCCAATGTGAGGCCTTAACCCGAGAGAGGAACTCTGCTCTGGCTGATTTCAACCACATAAAGGACATACTGCAAAACCTGGAAAGAGAACTAGGTCAGAAAACAAACGATTTTGTTCTCCAGTACAACGCCATGAAGGAACAAGGTGCTAACCTCCAATACCAGACTGAGCAACTCGGCCAAGAGAAGGAAGAATTGTCAGTAAAAGTCAGAGAGATTACAGAGGAGAGAAATATTCTGATGCAGACCGTGGAAGACCTTAAACTCCAACTTGAAAGTCACAATGCTGATGAGCAAAAGCTTCAGATAGACTTAGTGCAGGAGCTCAATGAGTCTGTGGAAATGCTAACCAGGCAGAATGAGGAGATCCTCTCTCAGCTGCAAATAAAAGAAAACATGACCGAAGACCTAAATGAGATAGTGAACACGCTGACTGAAGAGCGAGACCGAACGCAATCTCTGCTGCTACTCCGAGAAGAAGCCATACAGGATCTTAAAAATGAAAAGGACAAAGACATTGAGAGCCTGCTGGAGGAGAAGCAGGCAGCGCAACTACTGAAAGATGAGTCGGAAAGGGAGTTGAGAATGTTGAAAATTGAGAAGGTGAATGAAATGCAGCTTTTAAAGGAAGAGAGGGACAAGATGGAGGCAAGTCTGAAAGAAGAAGTGAGCAGATTGCAGGAGGCTATATCCTCTTCAGAGATGACTCTTAAAGACATCTCGTCAGAAAATGCCTGCCTCCACCAAAAACTGGAAGGGACTTTAAGTACACTTTCCCAAACCCAGAATGAGCAAGAACGTATGAGCTCCAAGTTAGTTACATTAGAAGCTCAACTTGAGCAGCAGTCTTCCCAAAAAAGTCACCTTGAAGCAACTGTAAATTCTCTGGCAGAAGAAGCAGCACTTGAGGCTCAGCTTGAAGCCCTCAAAAACACAAAGGAAGAAATTGCAGAGCTCCAAATGCGCTTAGAAGAGCTAGAAAAAGAGAGAAACCTGTTGAGGAGCAGTCTTGAAGAGGCTCGAGAAGAAAGACATTCCGAGGTCACGCTAAACGATCTGCGGGCTCTGCATCTGGAGAGGGACACGCTGAGAGCCGACCTGGAGGAGACGACGAGGGATGCTGAAGGGCTGCTGAAGGATCTACACGATATGAAGTCACTCAATGAGAAAATGCATGCTGAGAATCAAATGTTGCAAAAACAAATAAATCTCATGTCCCAAGAGAAGGAAGAAAAGGTTCAGACCGACGTTGACGTTATGGAGAGAGAACGGACAGAATTGAAAGAACAACTGGTGGACAAGGACTCCGAAATATCACAGTTGAGAGCCGAGTTGGCTGCTCTGCAGGTCAGTGAATAGTCTCATGTTCTCAATTTAACGGCAGTCGGACAAATGTTTATTTTCGTCTTCTTTTTGTACCCTGTAACTCTCTCAGGATTCGGCCGCCAAATCTGCTGCAGAAGAAAACAAATCCACGGATTTTACCCAGAAAATAGGTATGGTACTCCCTTTGAAGCTAACACATTTTTTAGAAGCCTTGCTCTTCGTTTAGTCCCCAAACAAAACAGCTCTTGTTTACCATACTCATCTTACCGCTGCAAAATTTACGAGGTTGTATTTTTCATGTTAAAAACAAAACGACAAATAGTAAGGGATCCGCAGAAGTAGTGAGTTAATTATTTACGTTACAATATGAAATGTTCTATTATTATGTTACATATTTTATTCATTGATTCATTTAGCTAGTTAATTATTTGTTTGCTTCTAGTCATCTCACGAGCGGTAATACAAAATGGAAATTACCCATTTTTCAATTGTGACTAATCAAAATGATATTCAATAGGGGGTGAATAGGAATTTAGTGACTTCCTTTGATTTGTGGAGCATTATTGCTAGACTCTTGAGAATTCTTCTTTTAGCTGCATTGGAGAAGCACAACAAAGAGAAGGAGGAGATGACGAGCAAACTCAAGGCAGTGGCTGTCAAAGCAAGGAAGGAGCTGGACACCACTAAAAAAGAGGTATGGGAAATTTATATGACTTGAAGAAATTCACTTAAACTCAATTAAAAATGACAATGCCAAGATTTCTGAAGAGAAAACAAATAATGGAGTTGCACAATTTTCTTTTGCAGGTTGCAACCCTCAAAGAGGAAATAGCATCTCTAATGGCAGAGCGAGAGAAAATGAACATTTCAATGAAGGACATCATCCATGGTGCTGAAGGCTACAAGGTATTGTCTTAAATTGCACCAAACCTGCCAGCTCCTTTCAGTATAAACAAAATCACTGACTCGCATCTAATGACCGCCGAGTCCCCGACTCAAATGTAAATGCAGGTCATAACTGAGATGCTGTGTGCGTACGTAGAACCTGCAGATCGATTACGACAAGCAGACGGAGCAACTGGATAAAGAGAGAGAGAAGGTCCAGGCAGCAGAGAGACAGATCGCCGACCTGGGCAAACACCTCAACAGTACTGTCACACAGGTAACACAAATACATGTTGAAGTGCCAGCATACACGTTACAAAGCGCTCACACTAGCTGCTAACTCGTTTCTCCCGCTAGCACGCCTCCAATACTTCTCACATATGTCACCTTCCTATTTACAGCCGCCGACACTTTACCCAGTTATGCTTGGCAGTGCGGCACTCACAAATGGCCCATCAGATTGGAGTGGGTGAGCCCGGGAGGAATTTAGTTTATATAGACTGAGCACTCCTCTCGCCCAAACTCATAACTGTCTCTTTGCAGTGAGAAGCACAGGCAGGTAAATGGAGCACAGAAAAGCTTCCATCTGCCGTGTAGCGTCTTTTTCGAAGGACGTGGTTGCTTTTTCTGCGTGTGCTCATCGGTCTCAGAGGGAAAAAGGCAGACGGGAAGCCAGTCAGGGAATTCAGAATACATCTGGACATCTCTGTTTACTAACCGTAGTGTCAATGTTTGGCTGACAGATGATGAGGAGAAGGCGCTTGCTGGTTCAGTGTTCCTTGCAGTGGGAGCCCGTAGAGTCTGCTGCTGTCAGATTTGCACCAATGATTTTCAAATGTTGTTGTGCAGACGTAGAATATATACGCTCATTAGCATTTCTCCAGCTGAACCATTCAAGTTGTTGTTGTTTCTCAGCGTTAAGCGTCTTAGTGGATTTCAGAAGACATATTGACAGAAATGGGCACATCTAGCTTGTGACTGTTTGCAAGCAGACCAAAGATCATTTCTGATAATCATAACAAGACAATATGTTTGGATTTACAGGTCAACTTGATTCGTAGCGAGAAGGAGGACCTTCTGGCTGCTTTGGAGACGTCCAGGAACACGGTCAAGCAGATTGAAGCTCAGATCCAAGAGCTGCAAAAGCACTCAGCCACTCTAGAGCGAGATTTCGTGGCAGAGAAGGCAATGAGAGAACAAAAGAGCAAGGTAGAAGTTATGTCTGTGGTCTGTGGTTCTAATAAACTGCCATTAGAAAATCTTTTACAGTGAACCTTTTGGTGGTATTTGGTGTCAAGGAAATAGGTAGAAGTGAGTTGAGAAGTTTCATTTTGGTATCAGTAGTGCTTTACCACCATCTTGTGGCCACTAAAGGCAATTCATTTTAAATCTATCTTTTTTTTTTACATCCATAGAATAACCACGTACACCTACTGAAGTTGATTAAAATAAATGTACGTTTAAACCTTTGGCATGAATTTCAGGAGCTGTCAAGAGCCACGAAGGATGTGGATGAGCTGAAAGCTCAGCTCAGCAAACAACAGCAGCAGTGCCAGCACGCCGCCCAGGAACTGGAGCAGCTACGCAAGGTCTAACAATTCACTAAGACACACAGCTTTTTAGACTCCCCCTGTCTCAGAGGAGTTCTTCAGTCAAGTGCCATGACCGGTGATGGCCGGCCCGCAGCTACAGCAGTAACTCTCCAGAGAGAGAAAGAGGACAAATGTTAGCCCACAGCAAAGGAAAGCGCTGCTGTTTTTCCATTAGCTGAGACGTTGACAGGATGGACGTTTACACGAAGGCTGCCGGCAGGCTCCACTTTTCACAGTGTCCTGTCCACATTCTTAGTGCTGTCAGGATTTTTGATCTGGAAACTGACTGCATTGCACCATCTGTGTCAAATAAGCACCGCAAATAGAAAACATTTCATAATGACAATTTCCATCTCTGCTTCTGTTGTCTGACTAGGAGGCGCAGCAGAACTCGCTGTTAGACATGGAGATGGCCGACTACGAACGTCTGGTCAAAGAACTCAACGCCAAACTCGCTGAAAACGATGAAGCATCTGAGGAGTTCAAAGCTCAAATAATCAAACTGAGCGAGAAGGAGGAAATGCTGAAACAAGAAATTGGCATGTTTTATGGCCTTTGTGTCATTTCAGTCATATTGAGATCATTCCTGTTCTTCACTAATGTGTTTTTTTACAACAGTACATGTTTTAGTCTATCTTTTTTGCTTCTGTGTTATTTTTGTGCCCAGAAACTTTAAAATCCCAGCTGGAGCAAGGGGAAGAGAAAACCTCCAAAATCAAACAGTTGCTGGTGAAATCTAAAAAAGAGCTGGCCGATGCCAAGAAGCAGGTCTGTTCGACTGCCATCTTTATGCGCTGCTGAATGGTTATGATGTAACCTTGGGCGGCAAAGTCGTTGTTATTGGGAAGATTGAGTAGGAATGTGCTATCACAAATAATGACATTTTTCCACCAACAGGAAAACTCACTTGCACTGTTGCAAGCCTCATTAAGAGGAGAACTAGAGGCTAACCAGCAACAGTTAGAAAGCACCAAAGTAAGACATCTATAATATCACCATTTTGGCATTTTAGCTCCAAACGTAACATTTATAAGTCATATGTTTGTTTTCATGTAAGATTGAGGTGTGTGACCTCACCGCTGAGCGGCATCGCCTGCAGGACCAGCTCAGGTCTGCTTTGGAGCAACAACAAAGGACCAGCAGTTCCCTGCAGCAGCAAATCAACAGTCTGCAGCAGGAGAGAGACATTGCTAAGGTACAAAACACATTCACACAATCTATTTGACACCTTAACGTTCAGTGGATTCTCAATGGAAGCCCATCTTCGATTACTTGAGATCAACTCACTGGTTTTCCCCTGCATTGCTTCGGGGGGTAATTTAATCTCTTCACTACTTTCCTGCAGACGAACATAAGAAAGAAATGTTTTGATGACAGCTCACTGTTGCAATTTTTTTTTGTTACTTTACGATTTTATTATAAAACTGTAAGCCATTCATTTCTATCACCAATATTTAAAGATCTTTATGATGCCCCCCCCCCCCCTCCACACACACACACACACAAACAAATTCACATCCCAACAAAAAATACTATGTTAGCCAAGATGTTCTTGTGAAAGCAAACAATTGTCTTATTGACCACATATTTGTTGTCTCTAGGCTGAACTTGTGGCAACCACTGAGGACTTTGAGAGTTATAAGGTTCGGGTACACAATGTATTAAAACAGCAAAAGAGCAAGCTCAGTGGGCAGGGAGAAAGTGACGCCAGCAGGCTAGAAAGGTAAGAAAGAAAAAAAGACCACAACTAAACATGGCCAACTACAAGAACATCCGTGTGGTTTGACATCTATATGAGAAGTGCTTCCAAAATAACTCGTTTGATGACTGACGTGAATGTGTTGCGTGTCTGTCAGAGAGCAGTTGTTGACTCAGGTGGACCAGCTGAGATCCAGACTGGAAGAGAGTCAGCAGACTCTCCAAAGCAGCACAGTAGAGCTGCAGCAGCTCCAGACTGAGCATGACACGCTTTTAGAGCGTCATAATAAAATCCTGCAGGAAAATGTTAGCAAGGAGGCTGACCTACGAGAGAGGTGAGCCCCTTTTGCAGTTTGCCGCTGTCGTGAGTTAACATGATCTTCTGTTGAATGCTCCCTCTGAATACTAAAGCTTACGTTCATATTCCCGTTCTCTCTCCTACTCTAGACTGCTGTCGGTGCAGTCCGAGAACGTTGATCTGCGGTCAGAGTTGGCTCAGGCTCAAGCTGACTCATCTTCCCAGATAGAGGCCCAGCGACAGACGCACAGGGAGCAGCTGAGGAAGCTGCAGGACGAGCACCGTGCCACAGTCGAGACGCTGCAGGGTCAGCTGACCCGTGTCGAGGAGCAGCTCTTCAACCTCCAGAGTCAGAATAGTGAGTATATGAAAGAAATTTGAAGCTGATCTCAGCTTAGATGACTTAGAAAACATGATAATGAAAGTAGCGCTTAAAAAAAAAAAAAAGAAAAAATCCGAGACAACATAACCAAAACAGAACCATCTGCTGGTCCCAAAGAAATCATCAAGGGTTTGAAGTTTTCTCTCTTATTAATTCCATGAGAGAAATGATGCAAGAGAGAAGTACGGATGGCAGGTCGTTGGCGTGTTTATCGGTTGGAAGCGCATTCATCACTTCCCACACAGCTGCCACATAGAGTCAAAACAGCAACACACACACACACACGAGCAGAGAGGGCTTGAAAAACGTCAGGTGTCGGTGACTGCTCTGCAACGATCCCGCCTCTCAGTGTGGCGAGCGGCCCGCCGTGACATCTGGACGGACGCATCATTAGTGGCTCGCGCATGCATGCCAGGCTGTGAAGATAGGCTCAATGTTAGTCCTAACTAAAGTCGTATTTCACTCTGCCACCACTAATTGATAACAGCTTGATGCCTTTTACTGGTAAGCAGTGTCTGCATGTCAAAATTCGAAATTCATGAATAAGCTGTTCAAGTTTAATTTTGTACATGTCCCGCTCATCTCTTTTTTTTGTTTTTTTTAATACTGCATAATTGATTTTTATTTAGTGTACCAGCCACAATGTGAAAATGTGGTTTTCAATCAATATTTTCAGAGGTGTTATTACGAATCTTCCCGTGATTGCGAAGCCTACTTAGTAAATGCTTTTAGACTTAGACTTTTTTAGGTAGGGCAGAGGTGGAGACGTTGACTGAGCTCGTCATCCAGCTTCATTTATCACAATCGTCTCTGTTGTCCACCAACGTCTTTTCTGCCCTACCGGGTGTCAGTGTGGACGAGCTGAATTTGTATCTGCTGCCCCCTTATGTTGTATTTATATAAAACAAAAAAGTAGAAATTCTACATAGAATTGGTAAAAACAAACATCAGGATGGCAGGATAAGGTTTTACAGTTAAATTCTGATTTACATACTGTATATTCAAAATGCATACCATGGCTGCTCTTCAGACACCGTATTGGTCCAGTCCAGCCGGAAATCCCTTGATGCTCAGCGCAGAACTACAGACCAGAATCAGGCAGGGCTGGGACCAGTTTCCACGAGTGACCTCCAGTCTATGGCCAGGGAGGAGTGTGAAGGCATGGAGACCACCGAGAATGAAAGCACCTCCCCTGCATCTCTGGAGTACCTTCTCATGTCACCCGACCCCAAGCAAGGTGGGTTCAAAGCAAGATTTGCAGTCATGAAATCAATTTATCATTGATTAAAAAAAAAAATCCAATGCTATTACTGCAGCCTCATCTGGTGATTAAATGAATCTTTTGGTTTATCATTATTCATTTTGAAATTAACATGACTTGGGTTTGGTCTCCAGAGCCCTTCGTGTGGACTGTCGAGCCCACCAAAGAGGAGCTGAGTCACAAGCTGAGCACGGCCACACGCAGTCTAGAGCACATGAACAGCCTCTTGCATGAAACTGAGGCTACCAACGCTGTTCTCATGGAGCAGATCAATGTAAGTGAGCTAATACTTTTGCAGTGCAGCATGTTTACACCCTTTTGAGTCAAACTCACAATGGGGAGTAAAGCAATGATTTGTGGTGACATGGGTAAGTTTCACAGTCAGTTTTGCTTGCATACTCTGTTTGAAACAGTTGCCACTGTTGCATCATTATTTTTTCGATCACACCAGACGTCACACGTCGTCATTCATCTGCCAATTCCCATTCACTTATTGCATTCACTTACTCTTTGTGGTAGTAAGAGAACATAAACATAAAAATGCTACCACGTTTCAATTGAAACTACAATTAATATTGCGTTCACAGTTGTCTTTTAATGTTCCTCATTCTTAAACTTAACATCTTTCCATAATGCAACAATTTAATAACATCATTAGGCCTGTATGTATAGACATCAATGCCAATGATTAACTTGTTCCGATTTTGAGAAAATAGATCATTCAAATACATTTTTACAGATAAAGGGCTTCTCTTTGGCAAATGTCTCACCAGTTGAGTAGATAAATCCCATCCACTATTTGAGGCAAAACAGTGAATTGTTTATAGAGGACGGTATGCACCAACAGTTACATCAAAAAGTTTAACATTGTTCATCCTGCCCTCTTTGTCCAGCAGAAAGTAGAACTTGTGTCCCTTGATTTTGAGGGGGATGAATGAGGGGGACTCCTGTCTGTGGGCATGACAGGCAACCTGGGACAACGGGATCGTTATTTTCCGGCCGTGGCCCATTCCCAGAGGTGACTGTGTCATAACTGACACCATCTTTCCACCTTGGTGCAAAACCACCTGACTGACAGAGCGCCGACCAAATAGAATTCCCAGTCCCACTATGCCCGCTCCTATTGTCACACATCCTAGCGTGAAGCTGTACCTCCAGGTGCTAGATCCAAGGTTCATTTCAAAACTCCATATCCCACCCAAAGCGGTGCTGGAGGGGATCTTTCTTTTCTCCTTCTCCCGGGCGTTCCCAGTATCTCTGAGGCCGGTGTAGGCGAAGTGAGCCAGGTACGCCCAGAAGGCAAACTGCCCCCCGCAGAAGACAGCGAGGAGGCGGAAGAAGCCCGTTCTGTCGTGTTGGAACAGGGTGACGTCTCTGGAGGGCTGGGTGGATGTGCAAAAGTCACGGTGTGCGAAAACATGTTGCCTCAGTCCGCCAAAACACACGTTCGTAAGCTGGATAGACACACCGCTGTCTGGAAGTTTTGACCGTGGTTTTTGCAGGGTGGCGATCGCTCGGAGCGGAGATAATGCGCCGCAAATTCTCAGTAAACTCATTTTGAATATTGATCGAAGTTTTGGTATAAGATATGTGAATAAAATAGCCAATAATTAGAATGGATCGTGGAATCAGAATATTACAGCCAGTCACCTTGGTTTACCAAACGAATTTGAGCAAACTTGATTCCTCCCAAACATAGGGCGCAGCCATTTTAGTTATGACGTCATCGCTGGAACTACGGCTTGCGCCGTTGACCAAAATTACAAGGGTTTTTTTTTGTTTTTTTTGTTTTTGTTTTTAATGCTCTTGTTGATGTCTTGTAATTCTACAGTTGTTGAAGAGTGAAGTACGTCGGTTGGAGCGTAACCAGGAACGGGAGAAGAGTGTAGCCAACCTGGAGTATCTAAAGAACGTTTTGCTGCAGTTCATCTTCCTGCGGTCAGGCAGCGAGAGGCAGGCTCTGCTTCCTGTCATTCACACCATGTTACAGCTCAGCCCAGATGAGAAAAGCAAACTGGCTGCCATTGCACAAGGTAGATGAGAACTACACAGTGTTTATGTTCTCTTGACAATTGTAGGAAATTATACAGTATACAGAGGTTCTATTGTGTGCTCTCTGCTGTGTGGTGTGCAGGCGAGGAGGAGGCGTCGGGGACTCGAGGCTCAGGCTGGGGATCTTATCTCCACAGTTGGTCTGGAATCAGATAGACCAACATCAGAGGTCTGGAAACGTGGACATATGACTTTGAAGTAACAATAATTTGAAGGGCAAAATAGAGGGGACAAAAATGTATACTGACAAACATATTACATATCATAAAAAACTAAATCTGAGTTTTTTTCATTATAAGACTTAATGGTCTAACAAATTGCAAGTTGATAATACAGTGTGTTTCTTATACTGTGACAATAATACAGATTATATGGTGCAGTATTCATTCATTCCTAATGCAGCTAAACTTTTCCAGGAGGTGAAGCTCCCAAGGCATTATAAAAAACTGAACTTATCTAGTACTTAGGTAATTTTTTTTTATTTTTTTTTGCAGCCCTTAGCTTGAGATTTTGTTTTGAAGTTTGTTTGTTTTTTACTCTGGTAATTCAATCATCAATGGGCAAATTCATTCATCATTCCCATTACAATCTCTGTATTTGGACCACCCCATTATATAATTTTTCATCCACTTAACATTTCTTTCATTCCATATATGTCTTTTGAGTGTTCTACATTTAGTGTTTTAGTGGTCGTAATCAAGATTAGATTTTGAGCCTTTAATAAAATCAACTAGGAATGAACCGCCCCTTGACCAATATGGCTGACAGAAAGTGTTTGATAAGTGATTGTGAAGGTGTTACTTTTGCCTTGAATTCTGCTAATGAACATCAAAGTTTGACCTATTAAGATGTGATTTATTGTTTCCTGTTTTTTGGCCTCTTATTTATTTGGATGTTGCGTTTTATTGTCAGTCGTCATCAACAATTTAATCAAATTTATACAAAACGGGCTTATCGGAATCACTTTATTTCTCATCTCATTGGCAGCTGAGTGTGATTCCTTCCGTATAAATGAATGTAATTTTTTATTGAGAGTATTTATTATTTATATGGTTAGCATCATCCAAACCTTGCCAGTTCAAGTAATTATAAATGAGAGTCTGTATAGAAGGGATTGCAGGTTGATCAATTTAGTGTAAGTTCTGCTTGCCTCTGTGCTTTGAGTAGTAAATACCATAAAATTAACTTCTGTAATATTGATGCAATAAATATTCAACTTTGAGCTTCTATTCAATTGACTCATCCGTTTTTAAATAACATTTATTAAAAACATATTTGTGCAACAGCATGAAGGTAAAAATGAACTGCCATGACTGCTACTTTGACCATTTACATCCAGATGTTCCTCTCAGTATGCCTGGGTTAGCACCATGAAGTTTCAATTTTGATGTTAAAGCAGAGTTCTTCTGTTTCCAGGAATAACTGTTGCTGTCAGAATATCCATTCCCTCCCTTAGGCAGGAGGCGGGGTTCTAAGGATTTCCTTTTAAGGGAATAAATGTGGCGCTTCTACTCTAATGATGCAGCCACTGGAGGAAACTAATAGCTGATGTATCTGTTGAAGGAAAAAAATGCCACAATGATTTTGCTTCCCAGTAGGCACATTTGCTGTCATCCTGCAAGTGTGTTATGTATTTCTTTACCTTATTTCAGATTAGTAAATGTGTTTAGTTGCAACGGTGCAAGCGAGTTTGGCAATTAAGAGAGTAGAGTCCTTATTTAGTGTTTTAATTGAAAATACAAATGTTGAAACTTCTTAAAGAAAACGCGTGTTTGCCTTGGAAACAAGAACGCGAATGAAACAAAGTCGATACTATAGTGGACGTTTTTGTACGAAAAAAATAACCCGTCTTTAGCTTTGGCCAGTTATATTGAGCAAATTGGGTCCTGAATATTGTGTTGATTAGTGTAAGGGGAAAAAAGTTTATAGGGTGGATCGATTTTGGCAGAAAAATGCAATACAGCGGTGGAGATTGCCAATTGTAATACGTAATGGTACAGCGTCAGACTACCCTCGGGGTTCCTTTTTGTAAAGTTGAAGTCTATTTAGCCGTCAGAATGTCGAGTCACGCTTTTTAAAAATAGTAATTCATTGTTTTGATTTGTGTGAAATGTATTTATAATAGCAGTCTACTTCAAATATTTTTACCTTACAAAAATATTTGTACGTTTTAATGTCCTTGTTGTTTTACTTTGAAACTTCCAAGCGGAAATATCGTGTTTCGTTATAGTTAGCGTGAAGGCGTCAGCCCCGCTCGGAGGAGGCCTCTTCTCACCACCGCTAGTTCCATCCGAGACCTTCAACATCTGTCAGCCCGAACGCCAGAAAGAACAACTTCGGTCCGGGAAACAGCCAAACGATGCTCGCTATTAATGAAATGACAAACGGGTGAGTCTAAAGTTTATCTTTTTCTCCCGAGTGGAACAATTTCATGAAAAGTTGGGAAGTTGACAGATTTTTTCTTTTTGCAAAAATCGGGGGGACCGAATCGACTTTTTTTCAACTCCTATCTAGATGGGAAAGGTTAAATATAGCGCTGATAATATATTTTGAATGCCTGTGAGATCCTTGTGTCAACTAAGCTTTACACAATTTCATAGCGTCAATGTAGGAAATCTGATCATCGTCACTTGTCTTGCTCGACAGCGCCTCTTAGTGTTGGAAGGCCTTGATGCTGGAAACATGCTCCTTTAATTTCTAATAGCAAATTCACTCAAATATTTCATGCATTTATTTTATATCCTGCTTGTCCTGCACTTTTTTCCATCCAAAACAGGCTATTATCTGACTAAATAAAACTAATCCCCTTTACTTCAACATACGTACTTCCTAAGCACCAAGATAGCGTTAAAGTTGTTTATAAATCAGGTTTTCAAAAGCCGGCTACATTTATACAAAGTAAGCATTCTGCATGTGGACGTTTTATGACTCGACACTTTGTTGATACAACTTGAGCTCATCCCAGTCTCCATCCTGAACGTGACCTTGTTTGGAAGAGCACTGCTCTTGTGATATGAACTCCACTCTTTTTGAGAAGTTTGGCTTTTTTGAACAGTGATGGTCATCATGCCATTCTATTTATGATCGTGATTTTGCATACCTCCCCTACCTACCTTGTTCTACTTTTTATTTCAACCAAAGTGCTTTTGGGTTTGCAAAAACAGGTTGACTTACTTTCAGTCTGATTTCAGTAGGGTCTTCGCACCTCCCAACACCACAAAGTACTTTTTTACCCGCCTCATCGTCATTGCACCTTCTCGCCATCCCTCTTTCTGTGGTCTCACCCCTTTTCTCAAAAAAACATGCTGGCATATAAGCACAAATGGACACACACACACACACACACATATTGACCCCCCCCCCCCCCCACACACACACACACACACACACACACACGCCCGCATGCACGCACACACACAGGAAGTGATGTGGCCATGAGATAGAAGCGGTCATGTTTGCAGTAACAGCATAAGGAACTTGAATGAACCTCATTCTTGCCTGACATAGCACACTGGTAAGAGGCCGATACTTATTATGATTTTTGTTGGGTGTTTTTCCCCAAAGAAATCCATTCACTTGTTAGCTTATTGGCATTGTATTGGCATTGGCAGTATATATCCTAAATGATTTTACCCTATAGATTTCTTTGAGCTCCATTGTGTAATTCCTGTTGTGAGTGAGTCATTGCAGGACTTCATAGCAAATCCCTTTGGGGCTTTTGTTTCTCTCAGCCCGATTTGAAAGACGTTTTGAGACAATAAATGTTTATTTTTCCCAAGTTGTAATCAAGCAGAAATGCTGTTGTACCTCTTTTGTCCACACGGTGACTGTGAGGTTGTTTCTAACAATCCATTCAGTTTATACTTTAATCGATAGCTTCATTTACGTTATCATCAGTAAATCCGAAAAACATGAGAATGATTTTAAAATGATGTCGATGTACAGCTTTGTGTTGAAATTTAACAAAATGTTGTAAATGTTACTGAAACTGAACCAGTTCATCTCATAACAACTGACTGTGATATTCACCAGAATATCACATAATAAATGTCACCGAAGCAATTTTCCTACCGGTTTGATTTATTTTTTTGTCTTTAGAGAAAGTGTCTTGTTTGCAGTCAACACTGTCATGAATTATTCATTTGGTGGCATTCTCATATTTCAGTAGCTTATTGTGACGGCTGAGGGAAAAAAATGAATTCAGCTCATGAGGGCATTCAAATGAAAAAATTGCACGGCAATATATAAAGCTGAATTTTCATTTGCCCTAAAAATATGTTTGCAGGGTATTGTTCAATTCAAGCATTTGTGGAGCGTGTATGTTCTCATTTAGGGCTTCCTGTGTTACCATATTTGGTTTCAGTTTGCCCCAACTCCTCCACGTCCTCTGCTTATTTTCAGGTGATGCATTAGCACCACCTAGTGGACTAAAAAGGTAATTCAGTTTGTCCACTTGTGTCGTGCCTGAGATGTTGATACAGTATTTCAGTTTACTATGTACTATAAATCCACTTTATTCCCAGTGGCTCTAATTAATCACTGTAACCTCTGTGATTGCTAATTAGTCAACATACCAAGACATTTTGTAAAATGCATAATGATAATCAAAAAATCGCTTGTTAATTACTCCTCCAAGCGGCAATATTGTGTTCAACATGTCATAAGCATCAAAAGACTTGAAAAACATTGAATAAAAATATATTCTACTATCAACTACCTAATATAATCAAGAAACTGTCAAATGCCTTCCTGTCAACAGGCTGCTTAAACGATTTTAATTACCAAGCATAGGTTAGATTTTTCAATTTAAAAAACAAAAAGACATTTTGTGTCTGTTGATAATGTGGTTCTCTGCTGGCATCCTTGGCTTGTTATTTTCCCAAGAATGAGCGAGTGAGTAGTAGGCGGCAAATAGACAGCGGAGGCGAAGGCCAGAATGCCCTTTGTCCCCCTCCTCTTCTCCCCTCAGATGCGTTCCTTCTACCTGCAGAAGGCGGTCAGAGACAGTTGATAGGTGTACGGGCGTTCCTACCACACCTCTACACGTCCTTCCTCAAGACCGTGTGCCCTGGAGGTGTGTCAGTTCGAAAAGGGGCTTGAGCCGCACCAGCCTAATCTTTTTATTCGGGACAAGCCTGAACACACAGACTTTCTCCGCCGCATTTCTGGCCCGGTGGATCGTGCGCTCTCAGCAAACGAGGAAAGGACGGCGGAAGTTGGCGGAGGCAATGAACTCTTTGAGACTCAAGGCGTTGTCAAATTCAGGCTTGTACAGGCGAAGACAAGAGAGACCAGACAGCTGTGGTCTGCTTGGGGATGGGTTCAGGTGGGTTTCACGTTTTTTGTGAAGCGTTTTTACAGACTTGACTGAGGTTACAGTTACTCTCCTCATGCATGAATCAATTTTAGTAAATTAGATCTGTGTTGAAGTTTGGTTACTATTGTTGTGCAATCAGGGACACATTGGAATGAAGGAAAGGACTAGCAGCAGGTTTGAATGATTCATAAGGTTGCTTTGCTCTGTCACAAGAATTAGGATTAGTTCTGATGGCACTTGGCTTGAAAATGGAAGATTAATTATTTCCATTCCCTCTGCCCCAATTTTTAGGGGGATTTTGACTGAAAATGTAAAGAGTTCTTTGTCCCGATCAATAATTGGCCATTATCTGAGCCTTTGGACTTCACTTACTTTTGGTATCTTATTGTTGTCTTTTGGAGAAAATGGATTGACAGACTTTGATTAATCAAGACTTTTGCAGAGTAAAGCATTTCATTCCTTTGAGATGAGTAGGACGGCACACAGCATGTGGAATTGCGGCGTACCATACATCAACATCAGTCCTTCCTTCCCCTTTTCAAGTGGTTGCAGGAATGTTGTAATGTGAAGAATGTCGACACAAAAGAGGGGAGCTCTGTCTTAAGAGGTGTCCCCGGGTCAAGTCAAATGAACTTTGTGCCTGTGTAGAACATGACCTGCTAATATCCACAATATAACCTTTCCAGTGTGACATCATTTCATGGCATCTAAAAGTAGAGCTTTCGCGGACTGCAACAAAATTTAACCGCAAGAATGGGATTAAATAATATCTGTCTGTGAAAGTCAAATAATGAGATTATTTTAATGCAACAGTGCTAACACTGTAACTGTTACTGTCGCTTGTAACTGCCCGGTTCGTGTTCTTTGTTGCTGTGTGGACTCAAGTGGGACTTGAGATAGTGCAGGTCAAAGTGGGTGTTGTGTGTGTGTGTGTGTGTGTTTGTTTGGGTGGGTGTGTGCATACACTTGCGCTTCCCAAGCTGCTGGAGTCTTTGTTGCTATGGTTTCTGTTGACACTGTACATGTTTATGTTAGCTAGGCGTGCGATACATTTTTCAACCTGTGTCTGCTTGCTTGGCACTCATTCAGGAGTTATTTCAAAATTAAATAAAATATTGAGCTAAGCTAAACTGCACTGACAGAAAAGTAGCTACAGAGGGAGCAAATGATTTGCAAACACTGTTACAGACCAAGGAATTGTTTTTAGAAATTCACAACCTGGGGCGTTAAGTTTTTCTTGTCTCTGAAATGGCTGTTGACACATGAGAACCCTTCAGGGAAGTCATAAAAAAATACCAGCTGTAGAAAAGTGCAGCAGGCTACATAATAAGGAGCAAATATGAAAAGTAAAACACAATCTGTACTGCAGAGATGTAGGAAAATTTAATAAAGCAGGTTCTTCCATGAATAATCTTCCTTGAAATATGGGTGGTACACTTTGCATCATTGTGCCGGTGACTGTACTGTAATCAGGAGGAAGGCTAGTGTGTGTTTCCTCCTCTCGCTGATTAGATTTCCCCGTCTTTCCATAGCCCAAAGTGAGACAGGTGACTTTTCTGCATTCAGAATTCTGTTTTGGGAAGGTACTGATAAGTTTGTTATGCCTGGAGAAATCTTTGGGTTTATTGTTCATTCATGTTACATGGTTGTCAAAGCACACCTCTGAGTAGATGACGCTGAGTCTTACTCGTGGAAACAAATACAGCTGTGGAATCATATGTTATGTGTATGCAGTGCCCCCCTTCTCCTACTCTCACACAGAAACACACACATAAAAGCAGCTGCCAGCACCTTGTTTGGAGACGAGGGTTCACTGGGTGTCTATTTGTAGAAAGATGAAGTCATGTTAGAAGCTCTAGGAGGCTCATTTTACAAACAATAAAAATGCACTAAGTAGAGCCTTCTAATCCTTATAGGATACAGAAACATATCAGCACATGTTTTGTACAAAATCTAATGCACTTTAGTTTGTACGAATTGTACAGTTTTTAGTTGAATAGATTAAAAAACCTAATAGATACATTCACATTTGACGCTAATGGCCACAAGTCATGCTGCTGAGTCATTCAACACATTGAATGGGTAGCAGGTTAGCTAGTTCGTCATTGTCATTCGCTGGCACCCACGTCACTCACCAGGCCAGGCCCTGCCTTTTAAAGCCATACACACTCAAAGTCACAGATACGAAATTAGAGTTGAATACCCAAAGGGGAAAAAATATCTCTACCTCACATTTACATTTCTGTGTATTTGTATCTGATTGACTGAATGGATAATAAGTTGAATATTTGATTTGTAAAAATGTGACAGTTTCAACCCTATTTGTGAATTACACGTTTGTGTGTTAGTATACATGTGCATAGGTGCGCATGAATGTGTGACCCCGCTCAGCAGGCAAGCGTCGAAGTCGGCTCTTCATTTCAGTAGCCGGTCCAAGAATAGATAGCAAGCTCGACAGGCAGGAGACTGTGTCTTTGTGTACGTGTGTGCATGTGTGTGTGTTTGTGTGTGCGCGACTGAAAAAAGAGATCTTGTCGATGTGGGAAAGACGGAGTGAGTGGGTGTGTGTACTTACATGCAGACGAGGGAAAGACTACACCCATTACAGTCTGATGAGTGGGTCCGTTAGTTTCCCACTTGCTTTTCTGGATTCCTGCTCCAACCGATCGCTGGATTTGCCGAACAGGAAACTTTGAAACTAGAGCAAAGTTTTGGACCTGGTCAAGAGCGCAGAGATGAACGGCCGTGCTGGACCGCCATCCATACCTGAGGATGGAGAGGTCTTGGACTACAGTCCACATAGGGAGATGAACGGATACCATCAAAGGGTTCCGGATGGGGATGGAGGAGAAGCAGAAGTCCTGGTGTCCAGGTCCCAGAGGCGAAAGAGTGATGTCAAAGTCTATAAGGAGTTTTGTGATTTTTATGCACGCTTGTAAGTACAGAAAGGACGAGTACACAATGGATTTTTAATCACAAGTAGCAAATATTACATGTTGTTGACTGACATGCTGAAACACCGTATGACCCGTTAGAGGTGCGTCAGGGACGTTCTGTCTTCACAAAAACTGATACGACGCTGCCCCGTTTGCCGCAACCTTGCGCTGTTACAGAATGTGAAGAATTTTTATATTATAAACAAACTGGGTTTAACTGACTTCTTGGATTTATTTGAGGTTATTTGTGCAGGGATGGTGCCAAACGCTGCACGAGCTAACAGAGAGTAAGCTATTTTTGTGCCAAGGGGAGGAGTGATTATGCAAACTAGAAAATGCCAGTTGACATCCTGAGTATGTGTCCATGAATGACATGAAGGCTAAATATAAATATTTACCAACTCAGGACATGAAGTCATCAGTGCGTTTGTTGAGGCAAAAGGTTTATTCTTTATAGTTTCCTGCTTGGGGTTTGAAAATGTAAATCTCAACAAAATGTCTGGTAACATTGAATAAATTGTGAGAAAATTTAGTTTGTTAGATTTGAACCGCAACCAGTACTATTGAACTGCAATATTATAAAATACTGTTGTTTAAGCCTGAAGCGTATCCCAGCTGACTCATTTAATGGTTTTACAAAAATGCCTATTAAAATTGACTCCCAGAGTTATCGCTCCTAAATATTACCAATCTTCTATAATAATCTTCTCCCCACCCAAAATGTGACAGCAGTGAGTCAGCCTCACCTAGTCCAGTAACAAAATACGCCGAGGAGGTCATGTTTTCATCGCTGTTAATTATTTGTCTAGTTAGCTTGGATTCTCTTAAGTGTCTGATTGATTTTCTTTTTTTTTCCCCCCGAGACATCATAATTTCTGATCTTATTCTCAATTTATCTGTCATATTTTTCATGAATCTTATTAGGAGTAAAACTCATGAGTGGTGCAGTTCTTTGATGTAATACTTTCAGCTCTGCATAATGACCTATTCCAGTCACTGTTATCATCTTTTCTCCATTCCAATCATGACAGTACACTCCCTAACACTAACAATCTCAATTTTGTTTTGTCCTTTAGCAACATGGCCAACGCCCTGGCCAACGCCATGTGTGAGCGCTGCAAGAGTGGCTTTGCTCCAGCAGAGAAGATAGTGAACAGTAACGGAGAACTTTACCATGAGCAGTGCTTTGTGTGCGCCCAGTGTTTCCAACAATTCCCAGAGGGGCTCTTCTATGAGGTAAATCTACAGTTGAGTTCAGATTTTGTCAACCATATTATTTTTGTTGTTGTTATTGTTATTAATAGTATTCTTATCACTCTGTACTCATGTCTTGTTTACAGTTTGAAGACAGGAAATATTGTGAACATGACTTCCAGATGCTCTTTGCTCCGTGCTGCCACCAGTGTGGTAAGTGTAAAGAAACACACGAGACCGTTTTTATGACAAACTCATCATGTTCCCGTCTCAGGTGAGTTCATCATTGGCCGCGTCATAAAGGCCATGAACAACAGCTGGCACCCCGAATGTTTCTGCTGCGACATCTGCCAGGCCGTGCTTGCCGATGTTGGATTTGTCAAGAACGCCGGCAGGTCTGTTTGACCTGAAGTGATTACGGTATTGACATTGCAGTTTGTAACGTTCTGTCGCTACTTTCCACGTCTTTCAGGCACCTGTGTCGTCCGTGTCACAACAGAGAGAAAGCGCGTGGTCTGGGCAAGTATATCTGCCAAAAGTGTCACGCCATCATTGAAGAGCAGCCCCTTCTGTTCAAGAATGACCCCTACCACCCCGATCATTTCAACTGCAACAACTGCGGGTAAGGATTGGGAGTCCATAAAGTGCGATCACAAATGAGAACATTGACTTACTCATTTGGTCAAAATGCCCCCCCCCTTTCCCGTCTGCAGAAAGGAACTGACTGCTGATGCCAGGGAGCTGAAGGGGGAGCTTTACTGTTTGCCCTGCCACGACAAGATGGGCGTCCCCATCTGCGGGGCCTGCAGGAGACCCATTGAGGGCCGCGTGGTCAATGCCATGGGGAAGCAGTGGCATGTGGAGGTCTGACTTATTTGTATATTCTATAATACCACAAAAAAGTTGATGATGTTTTTTAAGATGAATGTAATTGATTCTGCTATTTCCTCAGTTAGGTGCACTTTATCCCACACGATCAGATCCTCGCTCCTTTATCTCCAGTGTCTTCTCTGTTTTTCCACATTACTCAAATCCGCTCATTTCGTCACTCTTTATGGCTGTTTTGCTGTCTTCCTTCCTCCACACGCAGCACCACGTCTGCACTTTGTGTGAGCGACCCTTTCAGGGCCATCCGTTTTATGAGCGGGATGGCCGAGCTTATTGCGAGACACATTTTGACATGGTGACGTTTTGAACACTTGGTCTGATGTTTCCACTGCAGCGAGGAGCTTTGCCTGGTTTCTCTAAAAGGGCTGCGCTAATATTGTTGATAATTAGGTCTTGTATGTAAAGTATAACAAAATGGAAAGATCCGCGTTTCCATTTGCTCTTAGAAACGCTTTGTTGGCTTTTCCCCTGCTTTTTGTCTGCTACTCGTCTTCGCTGTCCTCATCCCTTCTCTCTCTCTCTCTCTCTCTCTCTCTCTCTCTCGCTCTCTCTCTCCATTCTCTCTCACTATTTTGAAACAACACTAGGACAGGTGAACTGATCTGAACTGTGATGTCGGCTTAAAAAAAAGTCTTGAGCTAACTTTGTTGCAGAACTAACTGTGTGCGCTTGCCCTTGGCCGTGTTTGCAGCATTTTGTGTGTGCTAAATGTGAGAAACCCTTCCTGGGACACCGCCACTACGAACGCAAGGGCCTGGCCTACTGTGAAACACACTACAACCAGGTGATATAAATATGTGATGAATTGTATACATTCTACACGTCGAGAAATAAAGCTAATGGTAGATTGCTATTTCATTTTAAGCAAAAAAAAAAAAAAAAAAAAGTATTGCCACTAGGTGGCTGTAATTGTGTAAGCTCTTTGGAATTTTGGCCTACTGTAGATGGTTGCGAGTCTTCTCCTTTTGTATAATATGCAAACTGAAGCATTTAAATGATAAAATAATCTCATCTATTAGAGCAGATTTGAGGGTTTGTTTTGAAATACTTCACTTTAGTTTAGTATTAGTTTTTTTTCAATATGGAGTATTAAAGAGCAATCAAACTTGAAAAAGGCACTTGTAGGTCTTGGAAGCATTACGCAGAAGAAATCTTTACAATAACAAAAGGTCTGCATGTTTAAAGCTCAAATTTATGCTGGCATGGGATCTGAATGCTGTGTTTTGTAAAACACGCAAAGAGTGCAGCTTCCGAGTTGTGTTTTGTGATTATTTTGATTAACATATGTTGCCGCAGCATTGCTAACGTCGTAATGTCACTTTCAGCTGTTTGGAGATGTCTGCTACCACTGCAATCGTGTTATAGAAGGAGATGGTGAGAGGACTTTTTTGTTGTTGTTTCCAATCTGTGTCCGTTGAAGTAATGCGATCGTTGTTTTCATGTTGCTTCCCTCGTGTTCTCAGTGGTGTCAGCCCTCAACAAGGCCTGGTGCGTCAACTGTTTTGCTTGCTCCACTTGCAACACCAAGCTCACCCTCAAGTAAGTGACATTAAGTTTGGCCTCAACCTCTGATCGTGTGTGGACTTTACTCCTACGTTTTATTACTTCCATTATTATTGTACCTCTGCTTCTTCTCTTCTTTCTTTCTTGTTGTCTCGTTTTTCCCGTCTGTTGGAAAATCCCCCGTCCTTGCTCTGTCAGGGATAAATTTGTGGAAGTGGACTTGAAGCCGGTGTGTAAGCACTGCTATGAACGTCTACCGGACGACATCAAACGCCGGTTGTCGAAGCGGGAACGCGACTCCAAGGATAAAAAGAAGAAACCGTTGATACCCATGTGTCTGTGAACCTCTCTCGTTTCCTTCTCCACACTTCTACTGTTTTTCTCTTGGTCAGTTCTCTTCCCTCTTTCTGTCTTTTATGTTGCCAATCCTGCTACTCCCGTTCATTTTATTCTACTTGTTCAGAAAAGTCTTATTGTGACAATTATGACAAAGCAAAATGCATCTGTGCCTTTTACTTGTACGCTTTAGGTTTTCCTTTTAGCTTCTTTGGAAATCTCTATGCTATGCAAACAGGGAAGTCGGATCAGCGACATTTTGAAGGGATCGCTTTGTTTTACGGGGCTCGTGTTCTGTCTGGGTCCAGAGGGTAAAGCCTTAATCACTTCCGGCAGCTTTTCTTGCGTACGCTGTTGAAATGCTAGCAAAGTGCCGCCATCGCTGAGTTTGACACGTGCCTTGTCCAGCCAGCGATTATCTGCTCAGTGTGGGTGGAATCCCAGAGTTAATCGAATTAAGGACACTTGACACAAAATAGGACTTCTTTGTACATGTGTAAAGAAGTTACTCAAGTAAACTTAGCATCATCAGAGGACAAACAAGTCTGACATGTTACATGAGTGAAATGAATAATTTCAATTTCCTTGTTTACCTCACAGGAACAAGTTTGTGGAGTTTGACATGAAGCCAGTGTGCAAGAAGTGCTATGAGAAATTTCCACTGGAGCTGAAGAAGAGACTGAAGAAGTTATCGGAAACTGTCGCAAGGAAGTAAACACGGCGTTCACGTAAACACCCGACACGTGCACATTGAGTCTTTCTATGTAGAACTGCTCAGCAGTGAGTGTCATTTAATGGGCCAGACAGGTAATGTGTGTGTGCGCGTGTCATGTGCGACTAAAAGAACCTTTCACTTAGCTTCCTTTTTACACTGCTATTTAACTAAAACACATTACAAGGGATCGATTCTGTTACTGATGCTCTCGCATATTAAAGATCAAGCCCCACGTTTTTTTAATGCGTATAGTATATGAATTATTTACTTTTTGTTATTATCACAATTTTATGTATTGTAAATGTGTGTTTTTGCTTCAAGTTTGTTGTTCTTTTGTGTTATAGATAGAATGCAGAATGTATTGGTGCATTTGTCTATTTAAAGGCCAGCTGTTATTTTTCAGAGCAACTGTTACGTTACAGTTATGAATGGTAGCATTTGCGTGTGGTGTTAAACATGTGTCGCCACTGTTTGTAATCCAAGCAAAATTATCCTCTTACACCAACTTCCTCCAGACTCAAAAAACAAAGGCAACTGTCCAATCTTCTTATTCTGCACTGTATTTTGCCCTCAAAAGAAAATATCTTCTATTCATTATATGTAATTACACATTCCATAGTGTAGCAAAAACACGAGCCATGTGTTTTTGTTCTGAATTTAAGAAACACCTGATGCCAGATCATTTCAAGTATTCCACGTTAAAGTACATTTATGTCACCATTTATTTGTAATTCAGCTACAAGAGGCACTGAGGTGATGCGTCATATTTTTTGCTTCACATTGCTTGGTAATCACATAAACATGCCAAAATGTATAAACCATATTGCAGTTATTCATTCTATGGAAAAAAAATCTGTCAGCTCAGCATAATAAACATGTATTTAAATTACGTGTGATGTTGTGGTGTTTTTGTGGATATAAATGTGTAGATATAAATTCAGTTCGCCGTAAAATTTTCATGTGGAACCTGAACCATTGTAAACAATTTCAAGAAAGCGCACAAAGACTTGTGGAGTTCTTAAATGCAAAAAAACTTTCCCCATTCGACATTTAAACAGTGGCCAACTTCAAGCATTCAGTTCTCACGACGCTTGAGCCCCGCCCCTTCTCAAAACTGAAACTGCGTCACCAGAATACTCTGCTCTGATTGGACAGGCAGGCCGATTCGAGCCGGGGCTCCACCCATGTGACGCTTCTACCATTTGACGTTAGCCGAGTCTGCGCAATAATATCACGAGCGGGTTATGTGACGGCGTGATCACTCTTTTAATGTTCACCTTTGTATTTGGTGACGAATCCCATTCTCAACAACGTTACCAACTTATTTAGTGCCCTGTACTCGAGAAGACATGAGGCGAAGTAAAGCTGAAGTCGACCGGTATGTGGCCTCCGTGCAGACGTCGTCTCCCTCACTCAAAGAGGTAAGTGGAACCGGTGGCGGCTAATGTTACCATTGCTAACTGCGTTCCTTCTTCACCGAATCTCAAGTCAATTCACCTCAAGAGAAACACCGAATGAGTCACAAACAAAATCAAACTAATCTTGAGTTGGGGGTTCTACAAATCGATAGTTCTGCGAGTCCTTGCGTGCTAGTGGCTTTAGCTAACCGGCGTTATGACGATAACCGTGTCCCTCCCCTTGAATGTCGAGAAGGCGCGCGGCGTGGGCTGACCAGAGAAGCTAAGCTATTGCTACCTAGCTTGTCTTGACAGACTAAAAACATTTCCACAAGGGTCGTTATGATCAAGTGTGTCCGTTTTATTATATAGCATTATAGTTTGAACGATACACAAGTAATCCGTCCACTTCGATTGGTGTTTGATGGCCTTTTCAGAATTACTCATCAAGAAAGTTAAGCAGAATAAACGAAACTGAAGTCTTATAAGTGGTTAAACATTTACACACGTGTGATATGGGCATGTTGTTTCACACACAGAAGTTAAGTAAAAAATTCAACTAAATTCGATTGTCTTTGTGTGCTCGTCAACATGAAGTTAATAAATGTGCCATTCATTATAGTATATGTAGTAATTAGCTGATTTCAATCCTAAATGTCACATTTTTAGTACTTTGATGGCGTTGTGAACGCTGATGAAATAAAGACAACTACAAATTGTGTAAAACGAGCTAAGAGACCATCGGGATTTTTCTATCGCTGGTTCCAGACTGGAATCACTTACGTTGCTCGTTCTTTTTAATTTTTTTATTTTTTTCCGTTGATACTCAACACAGTAGTAGACGTAAACCTTTATTTTGGCGGGTTATTTGTTTTTAAATTCGTGTTTACAGAAGAGAAAGGTCACAGTATCTACTTGTCTGAAATTATGCCGTAGCTGTTGTAATATATCTCAGGCATCCAAGGGGGAAAGAAAATACCGATTTTCTTTGGTGGTTGTTCAATCAAAATCTCTTTGAATGTTTGTCATTTACAGAGACCTGTCAAGGGATTTTTATTTGCTAAACTATACTTTGAAGCCAAGGAGTATGAAATGGCTAAAAGGTAAGTATGAGTTGTGGGGGGGACTGAATAATGCAGTGGCACTGCTTTTTTAAATATATTGATTTTGTTTTCTTAGACATGTATCAGAGTATCTTAAAGTCCAAGAGAGGGATCCCAAAGCACACAAATTTCTCGGACAGCTCTATGAGCGAGAGGGAGACGTCAACAAGGCAGTGGGATGCTACAAGGTAAGATGGCCATGGGGGTTGCTAGTAGGAAATAGGAAGTCTGTGGTGCGTTTACATTTTTTTTAAATGGTTTTGTTTAGTGCCCTGTGGTCTCGTTGTCAAATAGAGCATTTAAATTGAGTTAAAATGTGTGTAAATTTACCCACATTCTTAATTGTTGCCAACTTTTAACTTGTAAATGCTTTAGTACCAACTGAGATGCTGCTAACTGAATGTCTGCCATTCTGTTCTTAAAAACGGCCAGTCTGATGTGTATCTGTATTTTGCTGACCTCGGTGTATTCACTGAGTCATTGTGTATCTAAATGTCCTTTGTGCTGTGTATGCAGCGCTCTGTGGACTTGAACCCGGTCCAGAGAGACCTGGTGCTGAAGGTGGCTGAGTTACTGGTCGCCAAAGAGGAAAGCGACAGCAGAGCCGAGTTTTGGGTGGACAAGGCTGCCAAATTGTTGCCAGGGAACCCAGCAGTCTTCAACTTGAAGGTGAGACATTTTTATCTTCTCAGCCAACTGGTTTTACTGGCCTTTGTAACCAAAGGTATGCATTCTATCTCCTCCCATTTGTGAAGGAGCGTCTGTTGAGTCGTCAAGGTCAGCAGGGCTGGAACCGACTGTTTGATCTCCTTCAAGCTGAGCTGGCAGCACGACCAGGAGATGCGCACGTTAACGTGAAGCTGGTGCAGCTATTTTGTCAGGACGGTCGCCTGGAGGAGGCCGTCAAGCACTGCCTGGCCACTGAAAGAAGGGGCCTCCTGCGCCACAGCCTGGACTGGTACACTGTGGTGGTGCACACGCTTCAGGTCAGTATGGCCACGAATGGAGGATTTCAGAAAGCTGCACCGGATGTGTTTTTATTTTTGCTTTGTCATTGACCAAAATCCACTTGGACCAACAATTTTCAGGATTACCTTACTCAGCCCAGCGTGTCCAGCAATGACAAGATGTGTCGACGTCTTCAGAGAGAGCTGCTCTTGGCCCACTGCAACCTTGTGAGAATCACTTTCTCAGGAAGCGCTGTGCAGTCCTGCCTTGACGCGCTCCAGTGGTGAGTGTGTGTTGCGTGTTCAGTTGTGAGCGGATGCTGCGAAATTGGGTGATTCTGACCCCTTTTGACCTCACGTGTCTTATGTCTTATATTTTTGCCATCTTCTTGCATACGTGCAGTTTTGACCAAGCTATGCAGAAGATGAGAGGTGTTGCAGGCCAGCACACAGACGACCTTTGCGAGATGTTTGCGGAGATGCGAGCTCATCTGTACCTGCATGCTGGCACACTGCTCTTGAAGCTGGCTCAGGAACGCCAACAGAAATGGAGGGCGGTCATAGACCTGGCGGCGCTCTGCTATTTGCTGGCCCTGCAGGTATTGAACCCCCGACAGGAATTCAACTGCTTTCCAGAATGTTGTACTGCCAACATTTTTTAGTGACATACTAGGGATATGGTAGCACACTTGGTTTGAGACTTGTTTTTGTCTGCCTACTAGGTTCCCAAGCCAAAGGTGACCAAGAGAGATCAGTCTGCACCACAACTTCTCGAGCTGCTGGCTAACGACAGACAGAGTCAGGCTGGCCACATGCTGCTTAATCTGAGCACTGATCCATGCAGCTTGATCAGAGAGGTATGCGTGATTTTTGTTGATTATCTGTGTGAACCGTCAGCGTCCTTTGCAATATTTATGCTGCAAAATGTTTACAATGACAGTTGCCCACATGTTTGTTTTAGTTTTGTTTTCTTTGTATGTGCGTAGGTGGTGGAGGCATTTGGGAACCGTAGCGGTCAAGACTCTCTAGTTGAACTACTGTTAGGACCGCAGGCCTCGACGGGATCCTCTTTTATTGCCAATGATGACATTCGTTTTATTAAAGCACAAGCTCCAGAAATCTCCCAGCTAGCCAAGTGGGATGCAGGTGCAGAACCACAATACACTGATTGCAAATATGAACTGAAACATTTAGTTTTGTGAGAAGGGTATTGCTACAAAAGCTGCAATCTTGAAATATTACATTTAGATCATGTTGTCTATGTGGGGTGTGAGGTATTTCTCACAAAAGTCAAAACATTCAAAGCCCATTCGAATAGCCCAATTCCACAAGCAGACTTTATTAACAAAGCATATTCATCCGTTTAGAAATCCAATCACAACACAGTGCAATAAATTGTGTCTCTTCTGTAGGTTCTATTCTGTTGCATTGCGGAGACTTGCAACATTTAAGCTGGTTGGGGTTGCAGTGGTCCCTTCTTGGCCAAAAACCATCCTTGCGGGCCTGGCTACAGCAACTTTTTCCGAGACTTAACCTAGAAACTTCTAAATTGGACACAAATGCACCAGAGTCCATCTGCCTTCTGGATTTAGAGGTTGGTGAAAGCAATCGCGTCATATTCAGTCTATACACTAACCATTCTATAACGGTAACCTCTTTAATAAACCAACTGGATAAATCTGTTTCTTGTCTTTGCAGGTCTTTATACTTGGTGTGGTGTTCTGCAGCCATTGTCAACTGCAGGAGACAGCAAAGATAAGCAGTGGCATAAACCAGCAGCAACAGCAGCTCTATGAGCCTCGCTGCCTCCCTCTTCCCCTCCTTCGCCTCTTGACCACCGAGAGACAGAGGGAGTGGTGGGATGCAGTCTATAGTCTTATTCACAAACGAGCCCTGTGAGTGTAACAGCTTTAGCCAACTGTGAAGAGTGCAAAAAAAAACCCTATTAATTTTTTGAAGAATTCATGTTTTTTGTTGTTTTCTTTTTTTTAAGTCCTGGAATGTCAGCCAAATTGCGAATGATCCTACAACATGGACTGAATACATTGAGAGCCGGAGAGAAACACGGGCTGCATCCGGCATTGGCTATCTACTGGGCTCAGTGTCTCAGCCAGACAGTAAGTAGATTTTTTTTTTTTTGTATGCGTTTGGAAAAAGAGTTGATCAATCAAGCTGCAGCGACAGGCTCATCTGCACATTTTGTAAATGAAAGGGTGATGGCGTTAACTCCTACTATGACCAGAAGGAGTACATCAGCCGCAGTGTCCATTACTGGAAGGTTGTTCTTCCACTGTTGGACAAGATCAAAAACAGACGAAGCATACCAGAACCTCTCGACCCCCTCTACATACACTTTCCATCCAAAGATATTCGGGTTAGTACTCCCAATTGAAACCCAATGACTGTCTACCCCTTGTGACAAAAGATTACATTGCATTTGGTTTGCCAGCAGACCATAATTAAATACACCCAACTTTTTTCCTGCCCAGGTGTCTTCGGTGAAGGGGCTTGAAGAGGAGGCCAAAGTCGCACATGCATCTCTTCTTGACATTGAGGGCAAGACAGAGGAAGCCATTTCAACATTGGAGTCCATCAATAACATGTCATCTGTCTGGCATTTGGCGCAGGTTGGTTGACTGATTTTACTCATTGCTTGTCTGACTAATTATTGTATAGCTTTAGTTTTAGGAATATTTCCTTTCAGGTATAGTCATTTGATAATCCTACCGTCAGTTATGTCATGTTATGGTTCTAATAAAATTGCATTTTTGTTATCTGATCTGTTAGCTCTCATGCTGAAATGTTCTGTCACTTCTTTTCACTCAATGATATATTAAAAATCGCCGTATTCTGTTACAAATCCATCACATGTAATTTGTATGTGTGAACATTAATAATCGGCTTTCAATTAATTACTGACCATTTTTTGTTGGAAAGATCTACCAGCGACTGTCAGAGGAGGCCAGCAATGGAGTTGAGGAGACACAGGACAGGTGCATCACTTTTCTGAAGAAATTCCGGATTTACCTCTTAAAGATCTACCATGCCAACGCGGATGAGGTTGAAAAAGTAATGCTTATTCTTTTTCTTCTTAGTGTGAGTCTGAGTGTTCACACACTGTGAAAGCTTTCAAGTCATTGCTTGTTTATCGTATTCCAGCTTCCAGTGTCCATGGAAGAAGTTCTCGACCTTCTAAATGATGTGAACCAGCAACTTGGCGAGAGTGGAGAGGATGAAGAAGAGGAGAAGAATGGTGGTTTTATGGGACTGACCCATTCAAGTCCTGCTTATCCCACAGACACCAGTGCCACCATATCACACATGAAGTTTTCCAGTCCCTCCCCTAACAAAAGCATCGTTTCTCCTTCCAAAAGGCACCTGGTAGGCTCCAGTTACTTACTAGCTTATTACTTGATAACCATCTTTTTTGGTTAAATGTTGTACTACTATTTCATTCCTGTTTTAGATTTCTCCAAAAATATCACCTCATTGGGTGGAGGACCAGAAAAGTCTCCTCCAAATGCTGTGTCAGCAAGTTGAAGCCCTGAAGGTATGTTTATGAATTAAAATGTATACAGTGTTTGTCTATTTATTTTACAATGTTCTGTATGACGTGAAGGAAACATTTGCTCTTGCTTCATAGTTTAGATATTAGTGATACACAAATTTTTTTGTGTAACCTCATGTTTGACTGCAAAGTAGCTACCCACTTGTATGATCAATGAAGTCAGTTTCACTGAACATTTCTGTGTGCGCACTCGCATTGCTGTCACTTCACTACTGAGGAATATTATCGATTATATCACGTCACTTGTTTGCAGTCTATCGAACCCCAAGATATCTAGTCTAGAGCCGACCAATTGTTTTGTTAGACGTGATTCAAAGAGGTTATCTAAGGAGCGCCTGCGATGCGTCCAATTGAGCCACGAGGCTTTTCTCGTTGCAGAATGAGGTCCATGACCTGAGACACAACTCTTCATCAAACAGCTTCAGCTCTCCTCATCACAAAATGTATCCTGAGAGTTATGGCGCTGAAGGGCTGCAAGAGTCTTTTACTCCTGTCCAGCCTTACCACGGGGCCCCCCTGACAGGTCAGTGTACTTTTTGGAGCGCACAATTTTTTGAAATGCTATGTAGGATTGCTATTGATAACAAACAGGAGTAGGAAGCTATTTGATGGAAGATACTTTCTTCATGTTTGTGCTCTGGTGGTCAAGTTTCCACTACAGGTCCCTCTGGTTACTACAATCAGTCTCCAGCATACAACTCTCAGTATCTCCTGCGCACAACTACAAATGTAACCCCCACAAAGGTAAACTAAGCGTTGTGTTAGTATGCAAAATCTCATCGTGCTGAAAATGCCCCCCCCCCCCCTTATTTATTTATTATTATTATTTATGCACACAGGGCCCAATGTACGGCATGAACCGCATGCCACCTCAGCAGCACATGTATGCCTATCAGCCGCCGACCCATACTCCTCCAATGCAAACGGCCCCTGCTTGCGTATACCCCCCTCAAGAGCAGACCTTCGCCGCCCCTCTTCGATTTGAATCGCCAGCAACCAATCTCCTGTCACCGTATAGTGAAGAATATTATGGACAGAGTATACCTCACCAAAGTACCAACCCTCCTTTACCCGAGCCTGGTTATTTCACTAAACCATCTGTAATCCCTGCTCAGCCACCAAAGAACAATGAGGGGAAACTTATGGATTTTGGGAAGCTCTCCTTCGGTCAGCAGGTACCCTCTGAAGTACCCAAGGTCCCAAGTTTTGGAACGAACACGGTTTCCCAATCGACACCATCAGCTGCCTTTAAATTCAACTCCAACTTTAAATCCAACGATGGAGATTTCACATTCTCAGCATCCAAAGCTAAACCCAGTGAAAGTTTGCTTGGTCTTCTTACATCTGACATCCCCAGTAAGACAAATACTTTGCCAGAGAAGCCTCCTGCTCAAGAGCAGACAGCAAGCCAAGCGAGTATTTTCACTTTTGGCAATAAGAATGCATCCGGCTTCTCATTTGCTAATACAGTGCAAAGCACAGGCCCTTTGAGTCTGTTTGGAAAAGTGGAGCAGCCATTTAAATTTGGGGATGTTGCCCAGCCAATGTTCGGTAATGCCAGGTCTGCACCCGAAGATGAAAACGCAGACGATAGTGACAATGATAGCAGTCATGTCGAGGACGATGACGATGATGATGGACCTCACTTTGAACCCATTGTACCGCTTCCTGAAAAGGTTGATGTGAAAACGGGTGAGGAAGATGAGGAGGAATTGTTTTGCAACAGAGCAAAGCTGTATAGATTCGACACCGAGACAAAGGAGTGGAAGGAACGAGGCATTGGCAATGTTAAAATCCTGAAACATATCACAACGGCAAAAGTTCGACTCTTAATGAGACGGGAGCAAGTCCTGAAGATATGCGCTAACCACTACATTACCACTGATATGAAACTGAAACCGAACGCTGGTTCTGATAAATCGTGGGTATGGAATGCCATCGACTATGCAGACGAAAAGCCCAAATCTGAGCAACTCGCCATCCGCTTCAAAACAATAGATGAGGCATCGCTCTTTAAGAGTAAGTTTGAAGAAGCCCAGAGCCTGGTGGTGAAATCACAAGAGGCACCACAAGAGAAGAAAGAAGATGCCGCAAAAACGTCTAAACCATTGGAAACTCTCCAAGCTAAGTTTGCATTAAAAGCAGGCGAATGGAATTGCGCTAACTGCTATGTGAGAAATAAACCAGAGGCTGCGAGGTGCCTTTCTTGCCAAAGTCCCAATCCCAATTCCACCGCGACACCAGACAAGGGGACCGAAAATGAAACAAAAGGCACTCCCCTTACCTTCAAATTTGGGACAAGTGACACTTTAAAGTTCGGGACAAGTGAACAGAAAACTAGCAGTAGTGGTTCCTCCTTTCCTGTGTTCAATACTTCTGGAACTTCATCTTTTACATTTGGCACAAGTTCTAGTAAACCCGCTGACACAATAGAAAAGCAAAGTGCGTCTGCAAGTAGCAACTCAGAATCCATTGCGAGTTCTGGGTTTGGCTCCAAATTTGCAAAGAAACCAGGTCAATGGGAGTGCTCTGCGTGCTACGTCATGAATAAAGTTGATGCAGAGAATTGTGTCAGCTGTACAAATCCCAAGCGAACAAGTTCTAGTAAACCCGCTGACACAATAGAAAAGCAAAGCTCATCTGTAAGTAGCAACTCAGAATCCATTGCGAGTTCTGGGTTTGGCTCCAAATTTGCAAAGAAACCTGGTCAGTGGGAGTGCTCTGCGTGCTATGTCATGAATAAAGTTGATGCAGAGAATTGTGTCAGCTGTACAAATCCCAAGCAAACAAGTTCTAGTAAACCCGCTGACACAATAGAAAAGCAAAGCTCATCTGCAAGTAGTAACTCAGAATCCATTGCGAGTTCTGGGTTTGGCTCCAAATTTGCAAAGAAACCTGGTCAGTGGGAGTGCTCTGCGTGCTATGTCATAAATAAAGTTGATGCAGAGAATTGTGTCAGCTGTACAAATCCCAAGCCAAAACCAAAAGTGGAAGCTCCCGTGGTTGCAAATCAATCAACAGCAGCACCATTTTCCGGTTTCGGAGCTGACGTCGCAAAAGACGATCGACAGAAGGGTACATCGTTACAAGCCATGTTTTCCAAGAAAGACGGTCAATGGAATTGTGACTCTTGTTTGTTGACAAATGAAGCCGCTAGCAGTAAATGTATTGCCTGTTTGACACCAAATCCCAACATGAAAAGCACGAGTAGTACTACTTCATCAGCTTCCGCTTTCAGCTTCAACTTTGGAGTGAAAACACCGGCGGGCCAGCCCGCTAGAAGTGGCTTCAGCACACCTTTTGGAGCTGCAAGCTCATTTCAGTTTGGCCAAAACAAAGCTGGGACCTCTGCCTCTTCTTTCAAGTTTGAAGCTTCCCCGTCTGCTCCTCCGAGCACAACAAGTTCTTCTGGATTCTCTTTCTCAATGCCCATGCCTGCAGGTGGCTTTACATTTGGAATTCCCGGCACCGCAAAAGATGAAACCGATAAGTCGTCGACCCCACGCGATCAGGTGGCTTCCGGTTCGGCCTCCAGCTTGCTTCAAAATATAGCTGAGCAACATAAAGTGAAAGAAAATGATTCTACCCCTCAAGAGCTCAGTAAAGAGTTTGAGACAAATCCATTAATATCTGGTAAAACAAACGCTTTCAGTTTTGCAGACCTGGCAAAGTCAACTGCTTCAGACTTCCAGTTTGGTCAGAAGGACCTCAATTTCAAAGGTTTCTCTGGCGCTGGCCAACAACTGTTTTCATCAACCCCGACCAAGACAAATGAGCAAGGGGAAGACGATATGTATAAAACTGAAGAAAACGATGACATCCAGTTTGAACCGGTGGTTCAAATGCCCGAGAAGGTTGACCTTGTCACAGGGGAGGAGGATGAACAGGCTCTTTATTCCCAGCGTGTCAAACTCTTCCGGTTTGACACAAACACCAGTCAGTGGAAAGAGCGCGGGGTGGGAATCCTGAAATTTTTGAAAAACAAATCCAATGGCAGACTTCGGGTTTTGATGAGAAGAGAGCAAGTTCTGAAGGTGTGCGCCAACCACTGGATCACTACCACCATGAATCTCAAGCCGCTGGCGGGCTCGGATAAAGCGTGGATGTGGCTGGCCAATGATTTCTCCGACGGGGACGCCAGACCGGAACAGTTGGCCGCCAAATTTAAAACCCCGGAACTCGCTGAGGAATTCAAGGCCAAGTTTGAGGAATGTCAACGACTCCTCTTGGACATCCCCCTGCAAACCCCTCACAAACTGGTCGACTCGGGCAGGACTGCACACCTGATTCAGAAAGCCGAGGAAATGAAGTCTGGTTTGAAAGACCTGAAATCATTTTTGACAGACGACAAAACAAAGATCAACGACGATGACAATAAGCTTGCATCGTCTAATGTCAAATCGGTGTCAAGTCTTTTATTCAAGCCTCACAGTGAAAGCACCGGCCCTACCTTAGAGTGGGACAACTACGACCTGAGAGAAGAGGCTTTGGATGACACGGCCGATTCATCGGTCTATGCCTCTCCACTTGCCAGCAGCCCACTAAGAAAGAACTTATTCCGCTTTGGGGAGTCCATGGGTGGTTTCAGCTTCAGCTTCCAACCTGGCATAAGTCCCTCCAAGTCTCCCGCTAAATTCAACCAGAGCCATTCCTCGGTGGGCACAGACGAAGAGCAAGATGTTACACAAGATGAGGAGAGAGACGGTCTGTACTTTGACCCGGTCGTTCCCCTTCCTGACCTGGTTGAGATTTCCACGGGTGAAGAAGATGAACAGGTTGTCTTCAGTCATCGAGCCAAACTTTATCGTTACGATAAAGAAGCGAGTCAATGGAAGGAGAGAGGTATTGGAGATCTCAAAATCTTACAGAACTATAACACCAAACGGGTCAGGTTGATTATGAGGCGAGACCAGGTACTTAAGATCTGCGCTAACCAGTGGATCACGGCAGCAATGAAGCTAGAACCCATGAAGGGTGCGGAGAAGGCCTGGGTGTGGAGCGCACTGGACTTTGCTGAGGAAGGAGAGGGTAAAGTGGAGCAGCTGGCTGTGAGATTCAAATTGCAGGAAACGGCAAACACCTTCAAACAGGTTTTTGATGAAGCCAAGATTGCTCAGGACAAAGTCGAACTTATGACCCCCGTGGCATCCATCGTTTCTCAGGGCAGCGGCGACTCAAAAACTGTGTGCGGGAAGGCAGCCATTGCTATTTTGGAAGCCACCACAAAGGAACGTACCGAACTCTTCATTGAGAGCAAAACATCCGGTTCTCAGAGTCCTCTCAACCCCACCAAGTCAGTGATGTCGCCCCCTAAGTTTGTGTTTGGCTCGGACAGTCTTCAGAAGATATTTGGCAGCCCAAAATCGAACTCCGATAGCGGTGACTGCGAAGCCAGTTTGAAAACGAAAGATTCCCCGCAGCCTAACAAGGCTTCGCCCGTGCCACCTGCCTTCAAAATTCCACAAAAGGGTAAGCACAATTTACACAATGTTTTTCAAATGTTCTTTTCGGAAAGGGAACATTTAGTGTGCCACCCCCTAAAAAAAAAAATCAATTTGATCATGTAAATATCCTTAAATTTTAATGCTACCATTAGCAAAGAAAAACAAGAAACGTTTCTTTCGCAATTTTGGCCAATGGCGATGGCCTTTCCAATTAGTTCCTGTTAACCCAAAAACCCATCATCCTTTAGGACTGGATTTTAGACTTTTCAAAGATAACCCAACGGCCTTTTGGACAAGCACATCGAGCGCTCGGTTTGAAAGTCCAGGTACTCTAATGACCTCAGTGTGCCTTAACACTTTCCAGCTGGGTGGTAGAAAGGAATAACCCACATGCACGAAGTGGAAAACAGGAAAACTAACGTATCTGCATGTCTGTGTAGAAAATGTTGCATTTGAAATGGAAGTCAAGTCAAACATTTTCTTTGCAATATTGTTCTATGCGCCCCAATAAACGAAGACACTATTTTGATTAATGTTGTAGGCAAATTGAGATAAGAAATAATTTGCTCATGCTTTGTTTAGAATGTTGTTTGTGGGACTAAACCTGAATGATATCTATCGTTGGTTAGTTTCAGGGCCAGAGACAGTGCCACCATTTAATGGCAGTCTCAAATATTGATCAATTATCAATAGTACCAAGAGGAAGGATTTTACATAAGCCAATGCTGCCTAAATGGTGAGCTGTGTCGACTGTCTTAACAACTCGCACTCCAAATTTAGTGCAGGAAGAGTGGCAACAGTGTGAAATGCAATTCCCAGTCTAGTGTGGCAGCAAATGCTAATCATAGTTCCACGTAGTTAAATTGTCCAGTGTAGCAGTGTTGAATTTCACACTTTTAAGTCTGTGATTTGAACCCCCCCGGCATGCATTCAGTATATTATTCTCGAAATGGCATCAATTTGGATGCATGTTTATTTCTGTTGTGCATTATATGTTGTGTGCAAAACTAACCCATCATTTGCAGTCCAAACGTATTTATTGACTGCACATGTCACTCACTAAATTTTTTTTTTTTTGTCACAGGAGTCAGCAGTGCAGGGTCAGAAGAGGACTCTGAGGTGGAGATTGTGTATGTCAGGGAACCCACCGCTGAGCAAGCTGCTTTAGCCAGGAAATTACTGCTGCCCCCCACCTTTTTCTGTTACCAGAATGAACCAGGCTACACCAGTGACAATCAACCTGATGGTGAGGCTGCACTTTCACTTTGGACAGTAGGAGTTGAACAATGGTGACTGAAGCATGAGATGAGTCCGACACGGATGTAATGTAAACGGGGTCAGCGGCCCTCATTTGTCAACAGCAGCATTGAGGAGGACAGCAGCACTGATGTTTTGATAACTCTTAATTAATTGATTAATTTAAATTTGAATCCGTTTTAAAATGTTTGACAAAATACTAAGAAAACATTTTAAGTTGGAGTTGAGCATCAAAATAGTCTATTTTACTTAATGATGAGAATGAGATTATTCCATGTACAATAAATTCTGTTTTCTCTTGATTTTTTTGTGTAGATGAGGATTACGAGTCGGCAGTGAAATCCTTGAATGGAAAACTTTACCCTGATCCTCCTGAAAAAAAAGCCACTGTATCTGCTAATGGTATGGAAATTTTGAGTCCCTTTTTTCACCCCCTCATCATTTTACTGATAGTTTCTATCCGATCCACTCAGAGCCCGACTGCCAGGTTGTTTGGGAGAAGAAGCCAACGCCCGAGGAAGAGGAGAAGGCCAAGAGCCTTCAGCTTCCACCCACCTTCTTTTGTGGCTTGAGCACCACTGACAGCGACCCCGATCCTGACAAGGCGGACGACTTTGAGACTGAAGTCCAAAAGGCTCAGCAGCAACTGGTAAGAAAAGGGTCAAAGTGTTTAAACAAAGTGTTACTGTGTAGTTGGATTTAACGCTAAATCTATCACTCACAAAAATAAATGCTACTTTTTGGGATTTTGTTTTTGTTTTTTTGTAGCACCTTTCTAGGGACTAATTGACACTGTAGTCTTACGATCACTCTGACACGTCTTCCGTTCATGACTGTAGGATGCCCAGTTAAACACAGCTAAAAAAGAGACCGGTGGCCCCGATGAGAACCCAACATCTGAGACATCCCCGAGCTGCGAATCCAGCGCAAAGGAAGACACATCAGAGCAGCCGGCAAACGTGCCACCGCAAGCTCCCAGCAGCAGCAGCAGCTCTCCCATCGACCTGTCAACTAAGACTGAGCCGGCGCCGGAGACCACCCCTGCCCCCTCTGCTGCCCCCTTCGCTCTCCCTCCTACAGTTCCAAGTACAGGTTTGTACTAGATTAGATGATGTGTCCAACATAAGAGGGACGTTATATGTGAGAATTTTCTTCCTTTACAGGCACACCTAGTTTTGGCTTCACTGCGGTAGAGGGCTTCTCTTTTGCTGACCTGGCCAAAAATACAGAAGGCTTTGCATTTGGAACACAAGGTTCATTAGCTTGTGTTATTTCCTTTCTCTTGTCGATACTGACATATATGTTGTGTTGTTTTAATGGGATGTGGTGTTTTTGTGTGTCTGCATGTAGATTCCAACTTCTCTTGGGCAAACGCAGGCGCGGTTGTATTTGGTTCCTCGGCCCCTGCATCCTCCAACAAGGACAATGATGAGGGTGGAAGTGATGAAGAGAACTCTCCGAAAAATATTGACATACACTTTGAGCCCATCGTTTCCTTACCAGAGGTGATTTGCTCACACATGGACATGCAAACAAGTTTGAAATCTTGACTGTTTAATGTCTGGTCCCGTTGCTGTCTTCACTCCATCCTCTCAGGTGGAAACCAAGTCTGGAGAGGAGGACGAAGAGATCCTCTTCAAGGAGCGCGCCAAGCTCTTCCGATGGGACCGGGACCTCAGCCAGTGGAAGGAGCGCGGCGTCGGCGACATCAAGATCCTCTTCCACCCGGCCAAGCGTTTCTACCGGATCCTCATGAGGAGGGAGCAGGTGTTCCGGGTTTGCGCCAACCACAATATCTCCCAGGCGATGGAGCTGAAGCCCATGAACACCTCGGCCAACGCTCTCATCTGGACCGCCACGGACTACTCGGGTACACAACGGCAGCCGTACAGCTATGACGTGTGATGGAATGGGGTGCTTTTAAACGCTTTTTTTTTATTGCATTTCCAGACAGCGCAGAGGGTGCAGTAGAACAGCTCGCGGTCAAGTTCAAAACTCCAGAGATCGCTGCGTCCTTCAAGAAGACCTTCTGCGAATGTCAAAGCCACATCAGCCAAACCGACGCTTCGTGCACCACCGCACCCATGTCCAGAATTCAGGAGCACTCCAGAGACTCGAACCCACAGGTGTTCCTCAAATTGGAGGCGGACGGCCAACCGCTCGGCACCATCACCGTCGAGCTCTTCTCTCACCTTGTTCCCAAGACGGCGGAAAATTTCAGGGCGCTCTGTACGGGCGAGAAAGGCTTTGGTCTGAAGGGCTCCATCTTCCACAGGGTCATACCAGGCTTCATGTGTCAGGTGAGGAAAAGTTATATCAACTTAGTTTCTCAGATGTTGTTGGAAAATGTTTAAAATGTGAAAGAGGTAAGACTATATTGTAAAAATATATATAGTCACTATGCTGGAGTTGGATCCCCTTAATAAACTGGAGGTATTATTCCTTGTGGCTTCCATAGGGTGGCGACATCACTAACAGCGACGGCACAGGCGGGAAATCAATCTACGGCACCAAGTTCGAGGATGAGAACTTCGACGTCCGCCACACGGGTCCGGGCATCTTGTCCATGGCCAACCGTGGTCGCGATACCAACAACTCCCAGTTCTTTATCACGCTGAAAAAGGCAGAGCACCTGGACTTCAAGCATGTGGCTTTTGGCTGGGTTCGGCAAGGCATGGACATAGTGCAACACATGGGGGAGCTCGGCACAAAGGGAGGCGTCCCCACCAAGAAGTTCCTTATTGCTGACTGTGGTCAGATTTAGACTTTATGGACATTTGAAGCTCGCACAGTCCAGTCTTATTAAAGAATTACACACTGACCACAACACTACTGGTCAAGAGCCACAACTATTTTTTAAGGGGCGCATTATCTATATCACTGTCCGGTGTGAAAATGTCATACATTTGTTGTCTATAAAATTGTACATTAACTTTTTTTTGTCTTGCATGTGCTCAATTTGAATGTATTGGTACTCTTTACACGCATACACGGCCCTTTTTGACCAATCTTAAAAATGTTAATTTAAAGAAATGTTATTTGAAAGCACCATTGCTTTCTACTTGTTTCATGTAGACTTCCTGTTTGTGTTGTCTCTTTCCCAGTATTCATTGTTGCCCACATATACCATGATGGGGGGAAGCTTTAGGAAAATCAGTTTGCCGTTAAATAAAAATGCTTTGAGTAATTAATTTCCTTCTTTTTGGAGTTAAACAATCCAGTTATCGTGTATAGTGTAGTACCGATCAAGGCCACCTCATGAGGGTGGCAGCAAGGTTCGAGGCCTTGTAGAGCCCACCCCTTCGATGACGTCGACAGGATGTAAATAGTCCACATTGAGGTCCGGTAGGCCTTTTTCTCTCCGGTCTGGTTTGGGGCGGCAGGTTTTCTGTCTCGGGAAGAGTAAACACCAAAGCGGCAAAAATGATTATCTACAGGTGTATCATAAGCGGTAAGAACTTTCCCTTTGTCCGTGTGTTCCTTTCACAATCGCTGTCGTCGAAGCAGTTTGGGGAGTGGTTAAAAATGTTTATAACTAGTTTTAATTTGCCTTCGCTCAACTCGCCGCCTAGCTAACTCGTGCCTCCGCGTTGCTAATGCTAATGCTAACGGGATGACGCCATGACGATGACCATTGTTTGCGTCTTGCTGTAACGTGAATTTAACTGATCACAGTACGTGTAACGACAAAGATTGCTCATTGTCAACAATGACAGCATCCCAGAAACATGTGGCCGATCACGTGTAGTTTTAACGACGAGGGAAGACGTCTTCCTGACTGATCTCAACTCAATTTAGCGTTAGCATCAAACATACCTTCTCGTCCAAGCCCTTGGCCGACGTCTATATCAAGCCATCAACTCATAGATACTCTATTTTTGCAGCAACTACAGGACAATTTCGGCAAAATGCGCATTAGTAGTTAGGCCCATTTACGCACAAGTTATGTACTTTACTACTAGTGCCAGTATCGTGAAGGTGTTAACGAATGCCAGGTTTTGCCTCACACGTAACCAGTAGAGTGGATGTAGCATTGATGGGTACTGCTAATTCGATTATAATTATAGATGTTCAAGCGACCTTCTATACCAATCTATTTTAATATTTATCTTTCTCGCATAGGTGATGAGATGTTCTCAGACGTCTACCCAATCAAGGAGACTCCCATCTTCTACGAAGTGGAAGGAAAGGTAAGCAATTCACGTACATGTTGCAAGGAAGGAATGTTTTAATGACTTGGACACCTCATCACTTTTGTTAGTCATCCACTGATCGCACAACATGTGAATGACTAACCTAGTTTTGGCTTCAAGATGCATTATTAAGACTTGATTAATTGTGAGAGGCCAGTGAGAGAATTTGATCTGGTCCTATTCTAAATTCAAAAGCGCTGTTTATATTCAACAACTCCCAAAGATAGCGTATGTAACATTATTCATTTTATTTCTGACTTGTATGTAGGAAAGCTGCGTCGCAAATGACAGTGCCCATTAGTAAAAGAAAATTGCTAAAAAAAAAAAAAAAAGACCAACATTGGTGGAATAAGTCAGAACATCATTTATTAGTAATAAATGTAAAAATATGTATGTAGATACTGGGGGACAGGAGTCCACAAATTTCTTCCACAAATTGCTTCATGTTTGTATTAATTTTCTCTTAATTTAAAAAGAAATGTACTGTTCTTCTCATTGCTGTCCAACATGGAACACTGCCACCTTGTGGCAGAAAAATCTCCGGTCACTGAATCATGTTCAATATTTTACACTGCTTTTAACATTGTTGTATCTTTCAAACTTCAAATAACTAAAAATTACTGTGTGAGAGAAAAGTTAAACTAGAGTAAAAACCTTACATAATGTTTAATTGTACATTTGAGTGACAATTGGAATGCTCAATGAAGAGGTTGGATGCCTTACTTGAAGGTGTCCTCCGGCTGCATCTAAATTTGGTCGAATTGCTACGGCCATTACCGAATGTCTAAAATGACGATGCCCTCTTGTGTTTTAGCACGTCACCACCTCAAACGACATCGACGACGCTTTAATCGGTGCCAACGCTTCGGCTGAGGAGCAGGGGGAAACATCAGAGGCGTCGGTGGAGTCTGGCGTGAACATTGTCCTTTTCCACAAACTGCAGCAGACGACCTTTGACAAGAAGGCTTACCTCGCTTACATCAAGGATTACGTCAAGAGGTAGGTTACAACTGGCTAAGCCGACCGTCCGCCAATCAATCAAGATTGATTAGCGTACTTGAAGGCTATTGTAGCACATGATTTCAAAAGCATTTCATTTCCAGCATAAAGTCAAAGTTAGGAGAATCCAACCCCGAGAGAGTGGAGAAGTTTGTGGCCGACGCCAATTCTGAAATCAAAAAGATCCTCCCGAATTTCAAGGATTTCCTGGTAAGTACATGCAGACGCACTCAATGCAAAACAAACAAGTGTTTGTTGATAGATGTGTTAAGCCCAGTTGTTGTCACTCCAGTTTTACACAGGCGAGTCTATGAACGTTGACGGTATGGTTGGAATTCTGGACTACCGTGAGGACAATGTCACACCTTTCATGCGCTTCTTTAAAGATGGTCTCATCTCTGAGAAATGTGTAAGTGTTCTGCTGCTGGGTGCTACACAAAACTCAAATTGCAGGTATTGTGCCAAATAATGCATACTATTTCTCTTTTTTTTTTTTTTTTCCCCCTCTACAGTAACTCCATGGACTAATCTGTCAACTGGCTGCCGCTTCTTCCCAAATGCCCCAAGAGCAGAGTGCAACTTGCGCTATATTTACATCATGGCCCATTGGACAAAAGTTTTTTTCACTTTGTTTTCTTTTGAAATCACCAGTGTTTGACTTTTTTTCGCAGTACAACTGAAGGAATATGTTCAAGGCTCCCAGATTTGGACTTTTGGGATGTTTTAGCAAATACAACTCTGCTTTCCCTTACACTCTGGGTTCATAGTTGCATTTGAAATTCCATCCACATTGCTTTTAAGTTTAAAATAAATCTGAGTACCATCTTCTGTTTTGTTTCCTTTTTATTAAGTGTGATTTGGGGTATTGGCATGATTTATTTGCTGTTTCATCTTTAAGAAGTTTGCCTCATGTGTATGTTTGGGCGCGGTCACACAGCCATTTTAAATTTTAAAATCCAAAGCAGCATGATTCCACCTCATGGTGTTCTGTAAACATGGCTACAAGGGTCTGCAGTTGTCATCAGCAACAGTGTGAAAAAAAAAAGACAGCAATATTGATAGTCAAACTTTACTGTACTCCCAATATACTAGGCAAAGGCTTGCATTAAAAAGTAAACCAATCACTAACAAAGACTACCAGCATAATTGAAGCAACAAAAAAGTGTGTACCATGCTGGCAGGAAAAAAGTTACTTGAAACATTGTTAGGCCGTCTGCGTCTCCTCTTCTTCCTCAGCAGACTGGTAGTGCCTGTACTCTGCTTTCAGCTCCCATGTGCTTTTGTGAGCACCTTTGCTGTTGTATGTTCCAATTTCCCTCATGATCTCTTTCAGGTAGGTCTGTGGACATTGCATAAACATGACTATTTTTTAAGACAGGACTGCATTAAAAAAATGTCAGTACAACAATTCCCTTTGCAAACTGATTAAATGGTATGTAAATTGGGACTGGCTGTGGATTTACTGACGCCCACCTTTTGGGTGGAGTCTGCTTGATTTGACACATCTGCCTGACTACGTCAGAGAAGGCATGTTACTTGTTTTCTGGTTGCTTACTATCCTTGGTCAACATCCTGTTATTTTGGAATAAAGTACTTTTTTTTTTTAACGTTTAAGGCAACTAAGCTGCCCAATACCTGTTGGAAAGATCAGGAGCGCCTTGACTTCCAGTGAGAAGGACTTTCTTGAGCTGAGTGTGGCCGTTCAAAACACCTTTTTGGATAGGCGGCGCAGGTGGAACCCCATACGTGGACATCAGGGGAAATGTAAGTAAAATAAACCCTTACAGATTTCAATTGAATATATAACCAGCTATGAACAATTCAGCTAACAAAGCCTCTCGGGACATGTTGTGTTTGTTGGTGATTGGTGAAAGGAAATAGATGTGACTGGGCACTTAAGCTGCAGTGGCTACTCATTTCTTGCTTTCAAATCACGGAAAGGTGAATTGAAATGGGGCTAAGTAGAAATGTCCACATGCATTTTGAGGCTAGTTGACCCCCGTTACTTTGACATTTCAAGCGATGTCTGTACAATAATTTCAACTGATCACTTCCTTCTGTGACGTGACCAACCAAAACATGCAGGTTGTGTGGCCATATTCCTCATTAAAAGTATTGGCCATTTATAAAGCCATTGGTTTAAAAATTGAAAGTTAAAAATTTATTATTTATACAAAATGAATTGATAAAATACAAAACGCAAATTCTTTTTTTTTTCTGATCAAAACTTACATAAACCCGGCTAGCTAATGAAAAATGGACCATCATCGCTTATCTGTCTCTGATTGCAGAGGACACTTTCCAAATAAAGGGTGGCAAAAAAGACATTTTTTTGACTAGTTGTCAGGATAAAGTTGCAAAAGACTGAGTCTATGTCAAATGTTTTCCTATCGGCCCAACATCCTGAACCATTAGGCCATTGGGCACACTGACCTATTCAATAAACAGCCACAAGGTGGCACTGTGGAGCTTGAAAAGCCATAGCTACTGTCTCCATGCTGATGAACAGCAAGACTTGAGACAATGGACATTTCGGTTACTTCAGTTCAGTTAATTGGCCGTGCTGGCCGTGCTAGCCAAGTGCTTTGGGAGAGGAACGGGTGGCGTGGAGTGTATTGCGGCGTTTGTCTCCCACTCAAGCGATAGTTACGCAATCAGATGCAATCAGAGGGAGCGAATCGGACCTCAAGGTCTCATCAGCACCTACACGTTGCCTTTTCTCTACTCGCTGGAACTGTTATCGATGCAACCCGTGTGCGTGCATGTGTGTGAGAGCAACAGAAAAAAACGGTCCCAAATTGTAGCCACATTGTGTGAAGAAGCACAAACGTCATGCTGTGGGCGATTGGTGCTAATGGAACAAAGCAAGGTGGAAAGTGGGCAGGTGTATTTGTTTGTTTCTTGTGTTTGGCTCACCACAGGTTGCTTGGTGATGTCCACCAGGTCTTTTATGTTGTAATACTGATGCTTCTCAAAGGCAGCGAAAAGCATGTCCAACACCACCTGTCGCTCAGCTCTCACCATCTTGCCCTCGGATTTCTTCTTCTTTTCATATTCCACCTGGGAAACACACCGGGGGTCACGACCGATGCTGACATTCGACAGGCGTGGGAGAAATCGAGCACTGACGTTAAAGTCGTGGTTGGCCACAGGCTTGAAGACGGTCGTGATGGCTCGGTCAAGCTTCTGTGACAAACGCTGAGGCTTCAAGGACTCCTTCATTTGAATTCTGGCAACCACAAGCACATTAATACACTTAGATACATTGCATTATGACTAGATACACCTGTCAACATAACCGTTGGCCTGACAACAGTCATGATTTTTTTTTTTTAATTCATTCAACCGTAAAACTCATTTTTATGTCTATAGCTACTGTCTGTATTCTTATCTATAGGCTACTGCTTTATGTTTACAACTATGTACATATTCACAAATTTGTCTCCGGTCAAGATAATCCAATGAGTAATGATACAACACATGACAACTCTTCCTTGTTCTACATTGGCCTTAATGAAGGGGACATTTGTTGAACAGATCACCGTGTACTAAAATGTGGGCCATCTGTAATGTCTGACCAGCATCCAAACCAAATGATCAGTGCACAAATTGAACACATTAGGTCCCCACTAACACCACCAACATTGCTTTCCGCAAGTGTGCTCTTGTAATTTTGTCAGTTCATTAATGGAGGACTCACAAATGGTCTGAAACAACAACTCAAAATGTGTTATGTTTGCATTGTAGTGGCGCATCTACCAGTGACAGTTGCTATAGTGATCTGGCCTCAATAGCAGATTCTGATGAAAAGCACTCAAACGGTTTAAAAAAAAAAAAAAAAAAAGACACACATGGATGGACGGACAAACAATAGGATTGCTGGTTTACTGAGTCGTAGCATGTTTTGGCGCCAGTATCACACATGGCAGAGGATCACTGCAACTGACGTGTTAGAAAAGTGTGATGTCAACACCATATTTGTTTGTCCACATCACTTGTGTATCCCTTAACCACATTTCAAAGCTCACTTACTTCTTCAGCTTCATGTAGTTGTCAGTGACGACGGGTCTGCATTCAGCTCTGTGGACCACCATCCCCTCCAGACTGATTTCATCTACAACAAAGATGATGCACATTTCTGACTTGTCACAAACTATTGTTCCTTTGTCATCTACTGATGCTATCGATTTAAGAGCATTAGAGACCATTTGTATGTCCCTTTATTTTATTGTGCCTTGTAGACTTTCCTCAAGGAGTGACGTGGAATTAAACATCTTCATCTTGTTACTGTATTGACAACCAATTGGTGATGTAAGCGCACTTGTTTTATTAGTCATCGATTGTATGTGGAGATGGACTATTTGTGAGAAGCTGAAACATTTTACATTCCTCGGTGGAGTGAGATGCTTAAAGGGCTGCAAGGTGACCTGTGGAGGAGACGGAATCCTCTGATGTGTGAATGAGTTAACGATGCAGGGATACGTGCCAACGTCACCTCGACTCCAAATGTGTGGGCAAGTCAGCCAAAAGGAAAAAAAAAATAAGTGTGAAGCGTGACGTCTTATCTGGTGACGACATTCCGTGACGATAGCGGCACAGCGGGATCCCGTCGGAACATGCCAAGTGTTACCACTCTTTGTGATTGCTCTTTTCGTGTGACTGAAAAAGTCACGCTGTGTACAGATCGTTCTTTTTGATTATTAGTGTTGAATATATTTTTTGCATCTGCACACAAAATAATCATAATTCAGAGTTCTTTAAGTTGATTGTCGCTTTTCTTAATTGGTCACATTAACATTATAATTTTGTATGGTTCAATTTATTTGTCAAACAGACTTTAATTTTTGGTTTTAAGTATTTACTATTTGAAAGAGGGAAACACTGCTTTGTAGAGTGAATAAAAATGATTGATTTTATAGTGAAGGCCTCTGATTCTCATTATTCAGGGAAGAAAGGTGAAATGGATGAACTGCTTGCTACAAGTCCAATCATTAAGGGAAACGGATTACACAGAAATCGCCCTCTGGCAAAAGAAATTCTTCACTGTGGCTGCCTGTAGATATTCTTCAGTGAAAGGTATGTTTGATTGACTTGACTATAAGTCATGAAAAGTTGCTCTGAAGTTTGTCATATTTTTGGATGAAATGTATTAGATAAAAACAAAGACCAAGAACAGTGAATCACAAAGAAAGTAGCATATACAACAGTCGCTCTGAAGTATAAGTCGAAATTTAGTTGCTTTTTCTACATTCATTTGGTGGTTTGAATATATCAATTTTAAAGTACAGGACCAATAACTCTCATACAAAGCCCATAATATTGTGAACTCCTTACTTCTCATCCACCACACAGACTTAAAAATGGCTGCACCGAGCTGCTGTAGTGACTCGTTGCGTAATTATGAGCATGTAAACATACGCTCCTCCGTACACACTTTTGTTGAGTTCAAATTTGCTGGCAGAAAGATGAGCTTGCGAGCAGCGTCATATGATTTAAAACAGCCTTGAATCATTTAGTGCAGGTGCAAAAGCTGTGGTCACCATAGCAACCACCACATGCTGTCCAACTTCACGCGTCACATTAAGTTCAATCAAATGACGGTCGGCGGGTTCTGAATTATCGAGGCCATTAACACTTGGGTGGCAGTACAAATCAGAAGTAAGGCTTTGATTGATTTATTTTGCTTCATGGCAGGCGATTAAAGCAAACGACTGGATGAAACACAAGCGGGCAAGCTAAAATGACACCCACGCACAACACACGTGTGCCCGCAAGTAAACGACTGAAAATGTTGGTAGGTGGAGGGCCACAGAGAGAGGATCTCAAGGCTTCGGTGTGGGGGAGGAACCCTTGAGATTTTCAAAAATGTCCAGCAGCCAGGCTTCAGGATGAAAAATCTCCAGACATAAATCTTTGCTTTTTCCAATACAATCACGCAGAAACCTGCAAAGTCAAAGTTGCCCAACAAAGTGCCTGACTTAAAATACACAGTTCAGTACTAAACAATAAAGCCACACAAAACGCAGCAATAATTAGAAATTTACAACAAAAAAAGTTATAAAATCACATACGAGGGCCATAAATTGGACTGCCTGCGTCTGTTCTGTGACTGTAATGCAGAATTCCAGCCTCCAGAAGTTACAATAGCTTTAACTTTCATTAAATAACATCCTGTATGTGATCTTTCCATTTAATATAAACAACCCCCCCCAAAAAAATCAGTTAATTTCTATTTTCCCAAAGGTATTGCATCACGCAGAAGACTCACACAGTACCGGTTTAAACTCTTTGATTTTTTTTCCAAGACTTGAGAGTAGTATATTCTGAGATATAAAAGAAAGCATTTACGCATTCTTCAAGCGTATCATTGAATAGTGGATGAGAGGAGTGAAGACAACAGAAGACAAGAGACGGATGCGAGGGAGAGGTTACCCGTCCACCCCCTCACACCCAACTCATTCTTCCATCTGTTTGAAGGCCTTCTGCTTGCGGCGTTGACCTTCCTAATGTTTCACACAACAAACAGCAGGCCGCCCACCAAAGCCTCCATCCACCGCTCGTCTCTAACCTTCTTCTCCTCATCCATCGTTGACAAGACGATCTGCTAAATACACAAGACCGACGTTCCCCGACGTTCTCCATGGACGCGCGTCTTATCAACCATAAAACCACTGCTGCCAGAAAGCATCTGTTGTTTTTCCTCTGCCGTGTAGAGTCTCATTACGGCTTCACATAATGATAGCTGTATGAAACGTGTCGCAATTAGTTTTCCCAACATTTGTACAAAGCCCAAAAGACACGCAATCAATATTATAGTCATCCAAGTAGATGACTTCTGTGCCATTGTTTATTTACCCTGGAGGCACATTTCAGCCTGTACGTGATCATTTTACGGTCTTTCTCCTCCCCGTAATGGCGTCAGGCAATGTCAAGTAACCATTAATCGCTGTAATCTACCAGGACAGCGCTGCGTGTACATGAGAAGAGTTAATAATGCGCTAGCTTTAAATAGCCACAGCCATGCTGGATGGCAGATCCGCTGGACTTGGTGGAACGCAAATTGATGAGTTCATTATTTATTTGCCGTGTTTGCTACTGACTGCTCATTCCTACTTCCACCACGAGGTGTAGAAAAAGATAGATCAGTGTGTGTATGTGTGTATCTTGCTAATTGGCTCTCCAAATTTAATTTTCTACTCAAGCTCATCTACGCAGCCCAGAGGCGAGTTCACTCAGGAAGTGCGATGATTCCATTCATTTCCAAGTATCTAATTTTAAATTCTGGTAACAGGAATGGCGGCTCAAGACGGTTCGATATAGCTGGGCGCAGATAACGAGGGAGCGTTAATCACTTTTTAATCACATATTAGCCACCGAGTAATGATGCGTTTAGAGTTTCGTTATTGTTTGAATTTACCTCGCTGACACCCATTAATTTGGGTCTATTAAATGAAAGAATGGCTCGCACAATGAAGAGACGAGACTGACAGCTCCGAGCTCATCGAGGACCCTTTTCTAAGTGGTTGCCATGCCAGCTTCACAGCAGTCAGTGACTCCGTGTTTCACCAGGAGCTCTTACTGCTCCTTTATGAATTATTCAGCACCTTAAATAGGGAGGGAGGATGGTGTTTTTATTTTTCTGAGCATTTTGGGAAATTTAATTCATTCAGCTCCAACAGCTGTGCAATACACAGCTTGACATTTTTGACAGTAAATCGAATTCTCGACGGGCTATGGTAGTGAAAAGGAGGGAGAAAGCAAGTCTTACTAACCGGAGTCCACCTAGGTACATTTGGCTTGTTTGCAATTCGCATTAAGTGTGGTTGACGTCTCCGCTAATTGCTTATGATGAGGAAACCACCACAGACACACACACACGTGTAGATGTGTGGACTAAATGCATTTCCAAAGGTAACCAGTTGTACTTAGAAGATATTCTTTTTTTTTTTTTTTTTGCCTTCTGGGAAATCAATGTGATGACAAGGAACTATGAGAGAAATCAATCTTTCCTTGTATAGGGCAGACAGAGTAGATCTGCCTTTTGTGAAAATCTGGCGCAGGTTTTTGGTGCTTTGTAATTAGCGGTGAATAATCTAGCAAGGAGAGGAAAAATAAATCTTAAAGACTTTTTATATGCCGACACTCAATTTCATTTGCGTGTGTGTATGTGAGCGCACTAATTACGAGAGCGTAGTTCTGTACCTGTTGAGTGGTGGGGGTGGAGTTCATACCCGACTGCTATTTACTCATTTTTTTTCGTTTTACCCTAACTGAATGCGAAGCTTGTCTGTCCACCCACACATGGGGAGGGAGAAAGCAATGGAGGGAGACAGCGAGAGCGAGAGTACAAGTGAGAGAGTGAAGGTGGGAGGGAAGGAGGGCGGGAGACCAGTATAGAGATCCTTTCTCGTTTTAATGATCAGTCCACGGGAGCTTCTCCACCTGACAGGACTCGGCCACCTACTCGCTCACACTTTTAAATCTACTCCAAATCACTGAACAAGATCCGAAGACACCTCGTAGTATCAGAGACTCCCTCGTCTGAAAAGAAAAAGAAAGCAACTAATCCGATCAGTGGTGCCGGCACACATATGCATCCGTGCCAGCTGTGAGGAGGCTGGGTCCAAGCTGGAGAGGCTGACTGAGAATGGAATGGAATCTCAGAAGAATGGAAAGTGAATTGAGACACATCAACCCAGACTTGCTGCAGCCCAGCAAGAGCTTCAAGAAGCCCACGTCAGGCACCATCACCGTCAATGTCGGCGGCTTCCTGTACACTGCTCACCGGAGCACTCTGGCTAAGCACCAGGGTACTTTTCTAGAAGAGTTGGCCAATGGTAAGAAACCCGTCCAGCACATGGATTCCATGGGAAATCCGTTCATCGACAGAGACGGTCCGGTTTTCCGGCATGTGCTCAACTACCTGCGAACTGGAGAGCTGCAGCTACCTGACGACTTCCGGGAGGCGGGGCTCCTCCGGAGGGAGGCCGATTTTTACCGTCTGGTTGAACTTGGAGAAGCTGTGGCCGAGTGGGAGACTCACCGGGCTGCCCGGCGGGAGCCCGCCTTCTTGGAGATGACAGATAGCCATGAGAGGTCACAAGGTCTCAAGGTGTATTGCAGCGATCCCGCCTTCCTCGACAAGGTCAAAGGTCGACTGGTGCAGATCTCAAAGAGTCGCCTGGACGGCTTTCCGGAAGAGTTTGAGGTGTCATCCAACGTGATCCAGTTCAGACATTTCATCAAGTCGGAGCCGGGCTCGCGGCTGGTGCTGAAGGAGGACAGCACATTCTTGTGCACGCTTGACTGCCTGAAACTAGAGACGGTGATGCTCGCCTTGAAATCTGGCTTCAGGTTGGTCACCAGCCTGGATAGCAGCAAAGGCTCCGTCGTGGCAGCGGAAGCCTTGCATTTTGTCAAATAGGCTGACGGGAGGGAGAGCTAGAAGAAAGAGGAGAGATGTGGCGCCACGAGGGAAAAATGAAAAGAAGCAGTGCCTGATTTCACATCCGCCCCTCCGACATGTAATTTCGGCTCGCTTGAAAGTCTTGTAATGCGTGTTGAGCTGTGATTTGTTATTTGCAGAAAAAGAAACGAACAAGATGAATGCGCTTTCATGTGGTGTTTATACTGTGTAGTCAAAAAACTTATTGTGCAACAGCAGATCACAATCAAAGCATTCAATCTGGCTGGAATAGGCTATTTTGACTCTGACTACATTTTAAGAGTCCCCACAATGCCCCAAAAGTGAGCTTCTCAACACCAGAGGTTCCTTTGCACATTTCCTGCTTCTGCTGCTTTTGCAATAGCCGCAGCCGTTCAAAATGACTCATGACCGTCATGCCATTTGGCTTTTACTTAAGTGTGTGTGTTACAATACAACGTGTGTACTTGGTTTACTAGCTAGGTTTGACGTCCTAATCTGAACCAGCATCTGTTTCTCTTTTCCTTGCATTCAGCTAAATTTAGCGCAAACAACTGTGACCGTTGTAAGGGCTTTCAATCGAGCATATGTGCGCTCAATAAATTTTGTGTTGGTGCCGTGAGCCTCTGTGTAGTCAGTGCATCAATCATGACGATGTGAATATTTTATGAATAAAATGATGCTGAAACACTCAGTGGCAGTTTTTGTATCCTTATGCGTGGTGGTTATAATAGCGCTGCATTATTCATAGATTAAATTGATTATCGGTGACAGAGTCTAATTGCAGTTGAATCAAACACACATTTTAAAATGAGGCAGTTCGTGCAAAAACTCCAACAAACATTGACACAAATTGTATACTAAGTAGTTCCTTTTTAGGCTTTTTCGTTTTAGAATTAAAACCCATTAAAAAGAAATTGTGTTGTAGAGTATACACTTCTATTCTCCAGCTTCTTGAAAATGACAAAATAGCTCTAAGTGAGTCCACAGTGACAAAAAAAATCATGTTTTTAATTATACGTTGGACTATTATGATGTTGCAGAAATCATCCTGATGAACACATTAACCCCTCTTTAAAAAAAGACATTTTAAATCCATGCTGGCTTCCTCCATAATAGTCCAACTCAACCTGTGGCAGTCCTTGGGGAGAGAAGATCTGGTACCCACAAAGTAGGCCAATCATCCTCTTCCCTCAAGGAGAACCACTTTGTACCCGACTGTACGTCACTATATTGTACGATTAACATGAAAATGGCACACAATGACTCCATGTACTAGGCAGACATTTCAAAAATATACCTGCAAAATTGTGCCATTATAGATAATTTGAGTAGGCCCTTCTCATACTATGATATGGGCTTCTGAAGCACAGACAAATTGTTACTGATATGTCTCCAGACTGGTCACATTATGGCTTGTGGCTATAGTCTGCCAATATTGGTTAGTGCCTGAAAAGAAAAAAAAAAAAAAACCTGAAAATAATGTGCCACGTTATTAAAAGTTGCAATAGCAAGATGTCTGGCTTGAGGATTCAAATACGGAAAGGACAAAATGAACTAATAAAAAAAAGCTTTAAATAAATCATGACTCATTTCAGTTGTAAGAATTATGCATGTGGTCTTTCTTTTGCAACTGGCACCCAAGAAATATTGCGCACAATGGTTTTTTTTTTATTTGCTACTGAAACTTATTGCATTTGCGTATTAAAAAAATACTACATGTCATTGTATTTAGTTTTAATTTTGAATTTATGAAAGGTTGGTGTCATTTAAAAAAAAAAAAAAAAAAAGAAAGTTTCATATTTCCGTGCAGAGTCATGGTGGTCATTGGGAATTTGAGATTTACTCGAATGGCAGGTCGGTCTTTTGGCCCAGTTACGGACATAGTGACTCTAGTCTAGACTGTTGTGATTTTAGCAACAATCCATTCTAATTGCAGTTGAGCTTCATGCATTTTTAAATGGTGCTTACTGCCATACTTGCTAAGTGCAAAGTTACATGATTTATGCATCCCCAAAAGACAACTTTGGATGAAGTGAGTTAGAAGAAACCAGGTAAATGTTCTAGCCAAGCAAATGAGTTTTTTTTAGCTGTTGCTGGGCAATCTCAATTCCTCTATTTCCATCGTTATGCTCTCAAATACTTGTCCTTGTCGTCAGACTTCAGTCATGTACCGACCCTTTATTAGAAAATGACTAACATTCCTCAGATTCTTATCCTACTGGTCCAGAAACAGAAACCAAGGACATTCCATGTTCAGATCAGAAGCACAGGGCAGATGGCTGGGAAAGGATTAGAAAAAAAATGCATCCATTCATCGGTAATCCAATTCAACTGCAAGAAGGCTCGGGAGATTTCCAGCCATTCGCAAGATGTACATCCGCATTATGCTTGTCCTCGGGTTGACACTTGCGAATTGAAAAAAAAAAATAGGACAATATACACGACTTCATCAGCACAATCGAAATATTGGAACGCTAGGGATGCTTTTCCCCTCCGTAATTTATTATTTTGTCTTTTCAACATAAAGAAACAACTCGATCTGCAAGCTCACTGTTGCCACGACAACGACCTGAAGTGGACACACTAATAACGCAATTAAATTAGTGCCATCACAATCACGCTTCCATGTATGTTCCATGACGCAGTGTAAACAATTAAGAAAAAACATCTCTTGCATTCAACATTGTGGAGTGAATGACAATTATAAAACATCCACGCGATTACGTACAGCCAGCAATACTTTCTACGTTTTTTCACTTTTGTAGTCAAGCGTTGTTTTGCTCAGTAATGGGAAAAATTAAATTCTGGCATCTTTTTGCCTGAACTATGACTAACTGGATGCTTCTGTCTTACATGGAATCTATGAACAAAGCACAGAATGATTCATCCAGCCTGTTGCTGTTTCAATGGCTCCATTGAGGAGGTTGTTTTATCACGAGGTATTGAATTGTCAATCCAGATCAGGGCTGGTTTTGGCTATTAACGATAAATGGAAAATGGACACTGAAAACCTCAAACACACACTAGTCGATGTCATTTAACGATGTACAACAGATTGTTTTTTATCACGTATACTCTGTTTATACTTCCACCCCAGAGAGCCGAAAGAAACGTTTACTACGATTAACATGTTTGCCGACAAATTTGCTAACTTTTTGTTGTTTTTATGTCACAGGTGTCCTGTGTGGGAGCACAGCAGGTAGGTGGCAAAGCTTTTAATGACATTGCATATTAAATATGGCCACTTCAACGGTGGCAGGGTGAGTCACAATCCTATGCTCACCTTGGACAAAACAACCATGGTGAGGAAATTTGAACCTACAATTGCCATTTGTGCCCTGAAAATGGATGAATATGAATCCAGGGTATCCTCGAGATAGATTGTAATCATTTTAAATATGGAAATGAAATCTGCACATGATTACAGATTCTGGGAAAGAAGAAAAATTGAAGACTTTATCATCACACTAAAAGATATGCAGATTAAAATATATTACCAAGCAAGTTCAGGATTAATGTGCTGTCCAAAAGAAGGAAAATTCTAGTGATGCAAAAATGCTCATGAGGTGTGAACTTCGAAGATGAACTTTGAAAGACTTAAAATAATGTACTCAATAGTGAAAACATTTTATCATAAGACTTAACTACTATACAAAAGCAAAGAAAGGCAACTATAATTTATGCTATTTAGGCGCTGCTTCAGCAAGTGAAAATACAATTCTGTCTGACAACACCGAGTGAACGCTAATTTATTAGCCGCACTTATACTCCAAGAATACTGCAATATTTCAAACGGCGCACGTTATAAAAATAGTTAAAATTTTAGATGCTACTGGACAAAAGCTTGACTGTTAATCTTCTATGATTATATTTCTTCAAAAAAAACAAAAAATAAAGGTTTTGCCCCATTATAACAGGTTAAGACAGTCGTAGCCTCAAGTAGAAGAGCATGACTTTACAGCTGGCTGGCTGTTGTCAGCACACTTCTCTGGCAGCCTGTTGCTTAGCAACTTCTTGATCAATACCTGCTTCTTGCCAGAACGAAACATGAGGAAGCGAGGGGAAACAATGAAGTTCAATTTGGTGCAAAAAGTACAAAAGGCAAGTCAGACACTATTCATGTATTTATCCGTCACAGATGGTTGTCATTAGCAACCTCTCACCATTGTTGCCTGACTGAGCGCTTGCGTTAAAAGGGCGTTGGCGTGCAGTGTGAAAAGTGGGCATTATAGGGCAAAGGCATGTGGTTGACTTGGAGATAATAGGAATTGAGTTCCAGCTGGAAATGAAGGGGTGAAACTCTCATTTGGTAGGCTTCAATATGAAATATTCTGCAAAGCAGCAGGTAACATCGAGCCTACAAGTCAGCATTTTGGTCTGAAAATATTTCAACCCTTTCTGACTTACACGTGTGTACAAAAGAGGGGTTAAAACCATGGAAAATATGGTCAGACAAGATTTGAACAATAGGGGGAAAAAATGGGCTTCCATTAAACCATTAACTCTTGCGTTACGGTTTTAAAATGTCAATATATTCCATTAAAGAAGAAGTCAAGCCCAGAATTTCCCCACTAATGGCAATCTGATTAATATTGGGTTTGCAGAATATAATTTAAGGAGCAACATGTTTTTGCCAGGTCTCAGGGTACAACCAATCACAGCTGAGCTTCAGAAAAATGGTGAGCGGAACATTATCTACTAGATGGGCTGCACAGAACATATTACTAAGAAAATATTTTTGGGCTATGGGGAATGAAAATGTAATGATGTCATACGCTGGATGGATGTTCAGATGGATGTTAAGAACACTGTCATTTGCTGCCATTGGCATTGGAAGTATCCACTTCAGATACCTATCAATTTAGTAATCAAATATTCTAAATTATACAACATCGTAGGAAATTGTTATGACAGCTCTTATTCCATTGTTTGCTGTTTGGGGTTTTTGGCGTGGTACCACGAGGTGTGTGAGAAGGTGAGAAAGAGGGAGACTTGGAATGCGAGTGGGAGAGCAGAGACATACTGCGCACCTTACTGTGGGCGAGTGATGTCGTACCTAAGCAGTGGCCAAGAAAACAACGGGAAAACCAAAAAATTTTCGAGGCAATAATCTAAATTTTAGTTAGCTTCATATTTTCACAATTGTGACACATTCATGGCCTCAATATATGTAAATGTTCAGCATAAATCTATGCTGGATTCTTTTTATTTCTGGACTGTTTGTTTTTTTAATGCATTTATCAACACCACCTTCTACATAAAATTTGTAAGTGGTGAAAAAACTTGCAAAAGAGGAGCAAAAAGCCATTATCATATGTAGGTGGTATTAATGTACAATACAAGTGTGGGTGCATTTAAAGTGCTCCAGGGCGCTGAAAGCAGAAATCTCCTGGCACGCTGTGCTTCCTGTTGAAGGCTTTAATTCAATTCTCAGCAGTTTAAAGGTAACATTTTAGCCAGTTGAGTAGAAATGTGACTGGAGAGGAATGAGGGCAATTGCAGACAGGAATTTACTTTAGCTCTTGGGTGACATGCATATGTGGCGGTGTGCCGGGGGAGTGTTGGCAGCCGACCGTTATAGTCATCGACTTTGTTGATACAAGCACAGTGGTTTATCTGTAACTTTTTCTCCTCAACCGCTTCTATTTCCAGAACTGTGTTCCATTTCTACTCAGTTTATTTGGAATGGAATCTGTTTGGTTATTTACAACAAATCCGGCTCCTACAGAGGAAAACCTTTACAAGCATGACAAGGATTCTGTTTTATTTTGTACCCGGCAGTGTAGCCTTCCAGAAATTCAATAATTCAAAAGATGTAAATTTCCAACCTCACAATATAGTTGCTGCTATTTTTATGCTCCGATGCAAATTTCAGAATATTCCTGGCACTCTAAGCGTGCCAGCAAACAGCCTACAAATGTAAATGAGAATACCCTGACAGTTTTCTCTTGGATTTTACAGTGAAATCACAGCTGAATGTATTAACTCTCTTTCTCTAGAAATATATTTAAAAATAAATAAAGCAGGATTGAGATTATGGATTGAGATTTTATAGATATTTTATATCACCTATAAACACCCATTTCTCCAATAATTGCACCATTTAATTAATGAAATGTAATTAATTGCGTGAAAAGATTTTTAAGCAAAATTGAGGTAGCATCTGTTCTCAAAACCAAATCTGACCTTTATCATCCTGGCTGAAGACTGCCATGGTTTGTCCACCCAGTGAGTTCATGGTAAAGGGATGCTCTCTTGGGACCTGCAGAGGAGAATCACTTTCCCCTCCAGCACTCACAGTTGTCAGCTCTTCGTCCAGGCTGAAACAAACCTGACCAAAACAAAAAATAAAATCAGTAAAATACTGATATATTAAAAATAAAATGCAGCTGCAATGCATGTGTAAGAAATTCAGTTAGCAGTGCTTTCATTGGCTATGTCTCACCTGAGTTTTGTCTTGCTTTCTAAAATGGGGAGAAACAGACAAGATTTTAAAAAAAACAGACAATAGTAATCAAAAATGTTGTAAATAAAATGACTCAATCAAGCCATACATACTTTTCAATTGTAATCTTCCCCACCTCCCCATTCTCCGTCGCTTTGTCCCACTGTTGAGCCAAATACTTGGGAACCTTGCAGAAAGACAGTCACTTTTGATTACTTCAATGCAATCCTCCCAGAAAAAATAATTATACATCTACTTTTAATTTTGCTTGCATGAATAAGAGATCGACAGTTTGCTAATTAAGAGAGATAATGATGGTTACATCTGCTAAGTAGAGAACGTTTTGCTATTTTGATTATTTGCAAGTGAACAAACCTTGACAAGCCACATGTCTTTACTTTCTTTAGCTCCGGTGAGATTTACTTCGCCCTTCTCAGACATATTTGCGATGTTATATCAACAATTTGGTGCACCCAAAAATATACAACAGCTAATTTTTTAACCGAAACTTCGCAATTAACGCAGCAGGTGGTTTCTTTCAAAATAAAAGGCGCACTGTGGCGGACAATTATAACAGGCCTCTCATCCAGCAGGCAAACGGTGGGGGCGTGTTTATACACAATGTGTGCTATTATCTTTCATGTTGTTCAGGTTTGTTTTTTTGTTTTTTGGCAGTCTTGGAAAAAAGATCAGCTGCGACTGTTTTATACTGCCAAAACACGTGCATGATATTTCCAAAATAAAAGTACAACAATAGATCCACACATTTGCGTAACTGAAATATAAACCATTTTTGATCATTCATTACAAAATGCTTTTTAAATTCTTGCATAAAGCTGTAAACAGCAAAAAAAAAAAAAAAAGGGTGTGGTGGCGAATACACTGTTGTTTTTTTCTGTCTCCTTGGTGTCATGCTGAAAATAAAACACCGTCACATTAGAATGAGTATTTTACATTTAGACTCCATAGAGAAGGAGTTTGTTGAGATAAAAATCTGGAACACTTGGCTGTGAGGTACACTCGCAAAATCACAGTTGAGTCACGGGTTCGCCAAAATTTCTATAAGAGAGCTTGAGCGACACTTTGTGGATAAATAGCTATCCTGCATCCTGTTAGAGCTACAGTATTTCAAATATGATGGTCTTAGCCCCTGAATTCAATGTCATTGTCAGCTGGTTGCAGTAGAGATACACAAAAAAAAAAACATTTCGACATCCTCGAAAATGTATTTGGTCTATTTATGGATTGGACATTCATTTAAGGAACAGTAAATTGTGCAAAAAGTAGTGACTCTGAAACATTGAACAGGCATGTAAAGTCAAAGTTTAGAGGTCAAATGATGATGATGACCTGTCAAAGTAATAAATTTAGCTTCCTCCTGAAATTTCACCTAAAAGCTGTCACCAAGCCTTATAAAAAATGATGGGTGTGTAATGTTACAGGATTTCTTTTCGAGCCAAATGAGTAGCTTGCATTTTACAAACTGAAAACCTCAAGGGCATGCACCCTCCAAACCTACCAGCTGGTTGAAAGCTTCATAAATCCCCTTTCATCGCAAATAAAATTAACTTGGCACCAACTAACTGGAGGTATTGGTTTTGCCTGCAGGCGGGAGTTTATTTGGTGCTGCTATATTTTAGGGCTATAGCCCCAGAATGAAAGAAGAGCCTTTAATATAAGTGCAGATCTTAATCTTATAATCATTACCATATTTTCATAAGCTGTTCAAGCTTCTGACTCAAGACAAGGTTCATTAGCCCAGAACATGACATGCTTTAGCAGTGATACAATATTAATCAAGATTCTAACAGCACGGATTTCGACAATGAGTTGAGGGTCTGTTGCCATAGCAGCAACCATCTGGCAGATAGTTTTTAAAGTAGGAGTACAAGGACATCTGCCAAGAATTTACAGGATGATTCAGAAAGGGGATTCTAGACCTGTTGTCTTGCATTTTATACATTACATTCTACCATGTAAAATATTCCATATTTCCTATCTTAAGTTATTCTCCCTTCTCTTGTGCCCCACTGCAGCAAAATACAGTGCACACACTTCTCAATCAATCATTTTACTCACTAATCGTCCTTAAGATGATTTCAAATCTGAATCCTTCATAACAGCAACCCATTTTGGATAATTGTATACTTGCGTTCCCTCTGTGGGAACAGTTTGGGGCATGGACTTTGGTCCAACAAACTAACATTTAGTTTGACTTTATTATTTTAGTGAAACTGCCTCAATGGGGAAGCTGAAATGAAGGCCTCTCTCCCTATAGTAGTTAGGAGATTAAATGTTCTTCGCTTTTGGTTCTAAAGGCGCCCTTAGTGTTGTACAAAAACTGACCTTAAGAGGGTGCTGTAATCAAGGGTACAGTACAGTATTTCTCGTGGAGCTTACTATTGTGCTATTTATTGCCAATGCATAAATGATGGAGACGAAAATGTTTGCTCAAGTATTGTTTGCAAAGGTTGCATTACTGTATTAATTCATGGGTTGTTTTTATTGCCTGACAGTGTTGCCAGAAATGCATATTTTATGACACTCTACGAAAGAATGGAAATGCAAAGGGAGGAAAACACTTCTTGACACTTCAACAAAGGTCACTATTAAAACGCTGAGAGGTCGACTCCCAGTTTAGCGGTCACTCTTTAAAAGTTGAAAGCGTAACTCATTTATCATCATAGTTTTCTCCTTCATTATTAAATCATGGCTACGCTCAAGTTTCCAGTTTCACTCTTCAGTCTCACATGCCCGTTTAAGGTGTACGGTTCATTAATTGGATTGACTGTACATGAGAGACAATCCTAAACATTGTGCCAAAACAGGATTTAACTAAAATGGCAGAAAAAACAACTCAGCACAACAGAATCCCAAGGAATTTCCTTATCAGTGCATGTCTACCCAAGGAGAGATTCAAGGAGACATTTCATAAGGCCAGTGAAGGCAAATCATGTGCGTCGACTTTAGCAATTGTATTTCACATAACACGGGGTAAATGATTTTGGAATAATTTGATTTTCTGAGGATTTTTGTTCCATGATTTGATGTATCATAATATTATCAAGGCATTGTAAAGTGTGACCTTCAAGCCAAATTTTCCTCGAGGGTATCAAAGATTATTTTATTATTACATCATCTAAATCGTATTATAAACAATTGAAAGACAGTAAAGAGTGTGTCCATGACGCTACCTGACGTACTCGGCAGGTTTCGGCAACTTCCGCCAGTTTCGAAATCGGACGCTCCCAGACTGCTTTATGTCTGGTATAGGAGACCACAGACCTATAAATGTAGACTCAACATTGAGCGACTTTGCCCGTTGCTACAATGCGTCAGCGCGTCTTCCATAATGAATGTGGCAGCTTGAATTAAAAAGAAACGTCACAAAGTGACAACCCAAAAGTACGCAAAATTCATTTCGCCCGTTCAATAAATATATTTGAGGAACAGTTAATCGTGAAAATAATGTATCTGATTTTTGATCTGTGGATTAGAAATGTTTATTCGTTAGATATTTAGGATTGACAAACCAGTGAATATATTCTTTTAATATTTCAACTGATGGTAAAGTGCAGGGGTCAACCACCTTTTGGGATGGATAAACAATTTAATCTGTCTACAATAAAAACTAATCCCAAAATGTATCTAAATAGTTGGTGTTTGTGAAAAATGTAATACTTATATTTACATTCAACTGTTGTTATATTGAAAATATGTATTGGTTTAATCACTAATTGTAGTCGTTGGTGACTTTTGCACTACCCTTTATGTTTGGCAACAATCAGAGGATTAACTTTCTAAGTAATTTAATTATGAAACATTTTGTTGTCTGGTAAAAGGACTTCAATAGACTGGCAACAAAGTCAGGAAATCCTATTCGCAAAATAACATTCTATAATAACATTCATGCAATCAAAGTCTGTGTGCAGTCATGAGATCTACCTTTAGGGCTTACTACGTTTCCAAGCAGCGTCTTTGCTGTTGACTGGCTCCCTTTGTCACTTCCATTATGGCGGCTACGTTGACGTACAATGTGTCTGTCAAGGCGTAATCTATGTATGTAATGTCTACGGCAGAGACCACGCTCGGGCGCCATATTGCCGAGCACTCCTCCTGCTCCCCTCCCTTCCCTCCCTCCTACCCGGGTCCCAGCTCAGAGCGAGCCACAGCTGCGGTGCAGGAGGAGGCTAGACTCATACTGAACAACGCTACTGTTGGGAAGGACCGGTGATACAGCAAAACCAAGAGCCACATCGTGGAAAACAAATGGGATGGATTAAACCTTTTTACGCCACCGTATAGCGATCGTATTGGGACTTACGTCACAGCACCACGGATAAAAGGTCGCTTCATTTGTAGTTTTCTTTGAGAGGGAAGAGCTAAAAAAATTTTAAAGAAAAAAAAAAACACGTCAGACTGTAGCTTGTGTTTAGCCCGGCGGTGATGGATACTTGAAGCTAGCTAGCCGACGTTACTTCTCTGTCAGGCGAGTAGCGGTTGCTATAAATTCGCTCTGTTGCTCGTCTGTCACCCCTGTTTTAACACGCCTGGTCTTTGTAAATACAATATGATCGATCGTGATTAACAAAACCACAAACTGAAAACGCCGGTGAATTAGGTGTCAGCTGACGCTAGCTTGCTAGCTACACGTAAAGCGGCCACCAGCTTCGTGTCTCATTTGAACATTTAATCGCAAGAGAGTGGCTGTTGCTAAAAGTCCAACTTCCCCAGACATTTAAGAAAAACGGATCATTTTCCCCCCTTTTTTTTTTTGGTCGTGTTATCCGTTCATCGTAGTTTTGTCAAAACGGCGGCGTTAACGTGCTTCAACTTTGTTACATACTGTCAGAGACCAACTACCCCCCGGATTTTCTTAATATGCATCATCCGGACCCCACTGGAGACTCTGGCAGTGTTCGAAAGATGGCGCAGCCGGCTGTCTTTCACAGAAGGGGTAGCAACACAAGCAGCGGGAGCGGCTCCTTGCTGTCAACACCGGTGGTCACCAACAGTCACGGCTCGGGTGCTGAAGAATATCAGACCTCCCTGTTGATTCAGTGCCAAACTCAAGCTGGCTCATCCTCCCCAGGTCCCCACCATCCTCCTTCCCACAGCCTAAATCTACATTCCCAAGCCACACAGTCTGCTGGGGCTCAGATGAAAAAGAAGAGCGGCTTCCAGATCACCAGCGTGACTCCGGCGCAGATATCTGTCAGTACCAACAACAGTATTGCGGAGGACACTGAGAGCTACGACGACCTGGATGAGTCTCACACGGAGGATCTGTCATCCTCCGAAATCATGGATGTGTCCCTTTCACGAGCTAATGACGTAGTTGGAGCGGAAAGAAGCTCATCTGAGGAGACCCTGAATAATTTTCATGAGGCTGAAACCCCAGGGCTGCTGTCACCCAACCAGCCTTCACACCCCCATTCTCTGAATCAAGCACCAAATCATGGTGGGGGTATGGTCAATGGGACTCTGCATCGTCACCCTCATCCTCAGAACTTCCCGCTGTCCGGGTCCGTGGACGCCTCGTCAACCCTTGCCTCTGTCATTCAGAAAATGCCTTCAAATGTTGGGGTCCCTCAAGAGGTTGGCCCTCCTCAGCCTGTGGGGATGGCGGGCCTGGGATCCACTCCCGGAATGCACAGCTCCGCTACAGGCACTGCAGTTAGTATAGATAATCCCCAGACCAGCAGTGTTAGTAATGTGAATATGTTGAGCTCTGCCAATGTGCCTGTGAGGAGGGGAATAAGCGCAAATGCGAGCAACAGCTCCGGAGGCTTTCCTCTCAACGCGAAAAGCGGCGCTGTGGGTGGTTCCGCGGCATCTGGGGGCAACCTCATGACCAACGCCAATAACACCATGATTCAGCAACAACAAACTCTCAACTCAAACATCTCTTTGAATGCTTCAACCACTTCTGCCGTCACTGTTGCCAGTGTCACCGGGGGGCCGTGTGTCTCGAGCGGCATCCAGGGACGACACGGTTCCGCTACGCTGCAGTCGGCGAATGCCCCTGTTAGCGTCTCAACTATTTCTGCCCAAGCCGCCCCAGCTCCTGCACCTGTGGCGGCTCCCGCCAGTTCTCGCTTTAGGGTGGTCAAGTTGGACTCAAGTTCCGAGCCCTTCAAGAAGGGCCGATGGACGTGCGCTGAATTTTATGACAAGGACACCCCAAACTCCGCCTCTTGCTCATCTACATCTGATGCTGGCAGCATGCGCCAGTTTGTCTCTGAGAACTTTTCTGGGTGCTCAGAGAGGGAAAGCACAAGCGGTAGCTCTGTGAGTAGCACGATGAGCACAGTGAGCCATTATATGGAAAGTGTTTGCAGTGGTGACACTGGGGGACCTCCAGCTTCCCAGCATGTGCAAGATTTCACCTCCCCTCCTCAGGGTTTCCAAGCAGTCCACCCCAGTGGCTTGATAGGCATGGGCGTGTCTCAATCACAACCACTTATGAACCCCTTAGATGTCACCCATTCAAATATCCAGGCGAACATCGCTTCCTCTACCCCCTCAAACATGAATCCGCCTGGACCGGCGCAAGGACACCCAATCAGCAGTGGCATGCCGATCTCTGCCGTACCCCAGCAACAGCTTACCTATGCCCAGGCCGTTGCAAATCAACCTCCAGGTTCCACGCAGGGCCTTGCAGGGGTTCAGCAGCACCAACTTGGCTACGCCTCACTCCCCCAGCATCCATCTGCCACCCCAGTCCAGATGAGACCCCAAGTTCCCGCATCGCAACATCTACTAAACCAAGCTAATGGCGTGTGCCAGATGATGGGGGGCCTCCAGCAGTCCCAGGTAATCCTCCAAAGTCAGCCCCAGCAGCCCTCATCGCTCCAGGCGCCTCCCTCCAATGCGGCCTTTCACCTCGGAGGAGCCGGTCAGCAACCTCCGAGCCACGCTGCCCACCTGGACTGCCAGCAACAGAAACCACAGACCCTCCCGACTCAAATCCAAAACATTGCTTTGTGCAACCAGTTGCCCACTACGATTCAAAACCAGGTGTCCGCACCTAGCGCGCCTCCATCCAACCCCGACCCCCACGCCCCTCCGCAAGTTCTCAACGTGGGTAACAATAGAATGCCCCCGCAGGTTGTCCCCCAGAGTCTGTCCCAGGACCTCAGCAGTGCCCAGGCCCTGGCCCATGCTGCTCAGGCTAGCGCCCTCTATGCTAGTCTGCCCACCTTCACTACCACTCAGCTGCAAGATGCCCAGCGACTCCTCCTCCAGCACCAGTCGGCCCTGCTGGGTTTGCCAAAACTTGCTGGAGGCGACCCGGGATCCAACGCCGGCCAGGGTCAAGAAGCTGAAGGCAACGCTGCCATCGCCAGTGCCTTAACTGCATCAGCTGGTCTCAAAACTCTGGATGGAGAGGAGGATGGGTAAGAGACTTTTTCTTTTCTACTTGACAGTTGGTTGCTGAGCAGCTCAACATTTGTGTCCAAAAGGGTTTCTAATGGTTCCTGTCATTGTCCCGGCTGTGAGGGAGGAAGAGCCTTATTAGCAGGTCAATTAGTAGACAGTGACCAGACCTGCTCCAATCAGATCTTGTCAGCGGGACATAAAGCAGGGCTCATCTGGCCGTGATGCAGCTTGTCTCGGATCAAGTCCATTTGACATTTTTACTCCTGACAGTCCACATTACAGAGCATGACTTCTATTGGGTGTCCTTGAGTCGTAATGTAGGAAATGGAAAAATACGTATTACGGCAAAGGTCTATCGGTGACCTTTTGAGGGAAGAGATTTACTCGTTCACGCCTTAAACCTTCGGTAAACGCTTATTGATTTCATTAAGTGCTCACTCGTGTCACAATCGCGCTGTGATTTAATGGCTGCTGAAGGTTGGCTAATGTTATCACATGACCTGTAAGTCGAAGGAATGTGAAATCTTTGGGGATCAGATGGATTATTGTCTTTGATGATAACCAGAATTTGGGGCAAACTAAAGCCGTACTTGCCTTCAGGAATTGCGGTCAAGCCTCATTGGTGTTTAGCTGAACTTTTCAGAAGTCTGACTTTTCAGAAATCAAACTGTGTGCTGCGCATTTGTTGTTTTAATAATAGCTGTCGTCACGTCATAAGGATGGGAGTTTAAATATTAACATCTATATCAGTTTGGGGGTAGAGAAAAACAGTGAGGACTAGATGACAGTGTCTCTTTTGGAATTAGGATGAGGCTTGTTTTGCACCTTTTGTTTGTTTGAATAATTTGCATATGTTTTATGAGGCCACTGTTGGAGTGAATTAATGAATGACGAAAACAAACAGTGGTTTCTTCACACAGCTTGCTTTTGTTTTTCCTCTCGTCATTAATGGACTACAGAAGACACATTGTGTTTATTTCAGGGCAGTGAAATGGTAGAACAAGACCAGGTTTTTGGGGGGGGGGTCTAAATTGTGAAAGTCGCTATTATACCTTTTAACATACGTAATTATCATCAAACTGCAATCGTTAGCTCCCTGTGTGGTGTATAATTTTCAGATGCAACTGGTAACTGGAGACCCTATATGCAGAAGATTTAAATTGTTGCTCTAAAGTGCTGAAGGCAGTGTAATTTCAACTCGGCAGGAGTGAGGTTTTGAGGCCACTGACAAGGTACATGCTGTTCTGTTGTTAAATACTGAAGGCCAAGTGTTGGGTTCAGTGTGTACAGTGCTCTGATTGTATCGGAGACATCGGGGAGAGTCTGTTACTGTCTGTTCCCAAATTTGTATAGTTTCTACTTGCTTGATCAAGTGTTGACAGCAATGCTAATATGTCTTATAAAAACACAAGTTGTCGTCACTTCAAACCAAAAATGTTATGTGGTGTCCGCGTACTTAATGGTCAGTGAAACATGATGGAACCGAAGTGTTGTGGCAACTTGTTGTCACATTTTTTTTGTTTTGGTCGTACACAAAAATGTGTCTATTTGCCAAGAAAAAAAAAATCTGTTTTTATTACAGTTTTGCTTTCTTGATTTCATAGCTAGAACTTGTAAATGAATAAATAGGGCTTTTTTATTTGTTAGCTTGTAATGGATTCCGTTACGTGAAAGCTTACAGCCAAATTTACAGCAAGTCTTGGCACTTAGCATTCATCAAGGTTTCAGTCCGCTCACTGTAGCCAGTTGAGATTCTGAGCATTTTATTGTGCCAGATTTGGGGTTTGTTTCTTATTGTGGATTCGATTTTTGTTGTCCATAGCAACTCTGCTTAGGTTGTTGGGTGTCAACCTGAAAGGTTGATCAAGTGTGCTACGAACTACGCATCATCAAATAAAATCATGTGTAAATGATGTTTCTGTACTAAGGGGCGTGCTGCCCAAAAAGAGTCAGTTTTGTTGCTCTTGTACCAGGCGGTTGAAAAGCAGTCTAATCTTTTCCCCGCCGTTGCGGGCAGCCAGTTCATACTGGACCTGTTGCTCATTGTGTTGAGCTCAGTGTGATCCCCACAATTCGCACACAGAGGAAGTGACCCAATCTGACCCAACACAACTTAGTCAGGCCCACTGAAGCTGATTGAGAACCATGACCGAAAATACAGCCCGACACGACCAGATGGAACTAGACTGAGCATCGCTGGGGCTAGCTCGGTTAAATCCTCCCGTTCTCTTGCTTGGTGGAGGTCCAGTCACACGTGAGAGATTCTCCAAAAGTAAACAACATTTGTTTTGCAGTAGGACCCCACCCATCCACCCACCTCCCTCCCACCCATCTCCATTCTCACTACACAGGCCAACCTAGAGAACACCAGAAATCAACAACAGAGCGGCGAGGTGCTGCGTTAGTGGATATGTTGACGATTTGTTAAAGCCCCGCCTTCAGTGTCAACGCTGGGACGAACAAGGAAATCCTGAGCAGTTCGTCAAGGGGCCTGCTAACAATGGTGGTTAAAAGCTTTCACAGATGCTTTTTTTTTTTTTTTTTTTTTTTTTTTTTTTTTGTCTGGTCTCAGTTGAGTTTCCACCCTGATTCCGTCATCAGTTTGACATTGTCCGTTCTAACCAACACGAGAGATGCTTGAATGTAACTAGCATTTTAAAAATAGCTCTTGAAAAGAATTATTTAAATCGCTGTTTCGGCGGTTCCTTTGTTCTCTCTGTTCCTTCCGTCTGATGGTTTGTCAATAAACAATATTGTTGCAGTTAGAGTGCAACGGCGGTACTAATGACTTGTAATGGATGATAATGGGTAGTATTTGAAGCCATTCATTTATGAGAAACGAAAAATGCTCTCCCTTGCTCTCCCTCTGCTCTGCGCGGAAACAAAAGTGGCCACAGCATTTCACGATGCAAAAGCACACAGAAGCTGTATTTAAAGTCTGCCTGAACAAAAGTATTGTTCAATTTTAATTGATGCAGTACTTCTAGCTGAATAATGGTATCACGCAGTGCAGTTCCACACCAGTACAATATTAAATATACCTTGATGGCAGCCAAAATGGAGGGCCATTATCTCTTAATTCCTCTTAGGGCAGAAACAATAACTACTGTCTGCTTTTGACTTTTGGTCTTAGTTTTAGTTCTGGAAACTAAATGTTCTCCCCTTTAAAAAAGAAAAGTCTCATAGCTGGTGTCAGATAAGCTGTTTTTTGTTTCATTCAAGTTTTCTTGATTGACTCTGGATAAAATTAGCTGTTTATCACAGAATCTCCAAATTCCTTTTCCAATGTCGGAGAGAAGATTGTGGATTCTGTGCAGTGCGCATCCTTGTGGATGTAGGTTAACTTGGCAGAGCTGCAATGTTGTTGAGGCCCCAAACTAAACAGGACTGAATCAATAATGCCTCTGCTGGTTGCGGCAAAGCGGTGCACTCAGTTTGTCTCAAGAAATGATTCATCAGCAATCAATTCCTCCCGGTCGACCTTATGAGCAAACTGCCACAGAAAGTTTGCCCAGTTTTCTACAGTGACCGCTCTTTCCAAACAAATTTATTGTGGGCTCATATCCAAATGCCTTTGTGTCAGGTTAGCACCGTCTGTGAGGAGGCTCTTTTATTTTGAATGGAGCTCACAGTCCCTCACCCCAGCACGATGAAATCATGCTGAAGCATTTTTCGGTTGTGGCGGTCTGGCAATGTCATGCCGCCAATCATGCTGGCAATGTGCTGAATCATGCCTGGCATTCCTGTGGACACAACACTGTCCAGTTAGCTTCAGAAAGGAAATGACACCCCCAGAGAAAACTTCAATGTAGGTGTCAACATGGAGCCACTTTATGCTCCTTTCATTCTGTGTTTAATGACCTCAATATAGTTCTGCCACTTACTGATGAGCACATGACATCATGTGATCTGTTTTCAGAACCGCAAAGCGAGCCGTTTTTTATTTATGTGGCTAGTTTTTTTAAATTAATGGTGTCTCGTTGCAGACATTCTGGGCAGTAAGTAGGATTTCAAAGTCCCCCAATCTTGCTTTGTATGAGATAATCCCCACCTCAATGCACTGTGTTGCTGAATATGGAAGGCGACAGGAGGAGGGGGTCGATGGCGGTTGAAGTCTCTTACTTTTTTCTTCCCATTTTAATCTTCAGTAGTCTAGCCAGCTGCTTCTCTTTTTTATGATTCGCTATCCGTTGTGCTGTAAGCAGTGTTTTACGTCGAAGTGGGCAACTACAGCAGGTGGATTTTCCAGATTTTCTTTCATGCAAATTAATTTTTGGTAAACACTCATTCTTTTCACAAAAACATGCACTTATTTGGCCTTTCAAGTCAGCAAAGGGTACACGCGTCACTAGCAGGGCCAGTGAATAGTTTTCATGCACTTTCAGTTTGTGGAGAGTGCAACACTGCCCCCTTCTGATCAGCAAGCTCTCAACATTTTACTCACAATAATGAACTCTGTGACCTTTAAATTTGAAAGACGTCATGTTAATTCAAAGAGATATGAATATGTTTGTCATTTTGTAGCCACGGACTAGTTTTCAACTGACCCTTGTCAGGTTAATGTTTCAAAGAGGTACACTGCACAGTTAAAGAATGTAATGCAAATAATGTCAAGATATTTTGCAGCACAAAATATCAGACCAGGCCTCGGTGCAGATAAAATAACATGTAAGTCTTGATTTAAAAAAACAAAAACGTGCACTGAAAATTTGCTTGATTGTAAAGCCCCAATAATACGTTGGAGGCAAATGTTAAATTGAAAATAATTAAGTGGAATAAGATGGATGAAGTTTAGAATAAGTACTTAAGACTTCATATCTTGAGTAATACCTCAAAATGTATATTCACTTGATCTTTTATCAAATGTGTACACTATTCTAAAAAAATAAGCGTTTGTGTTCATGTTTTTTTTATACATTCGCCACAAGGTGGCACTGCCCACCTGCAGTATGTGGCAAATAAAAGGCAGTGAGTCTGCTCGGACGGTCACGTGAACTGACTGTGACATGGTGCTGTGATTGACTCAGGATTTTCCTTCACCTTTTATCTCTCTGAATATCTAGGACTTGGAATTAATTATAAAGACTGTACTTTGTGATCAGGATGTTTCACTTGCAGAAACGTAGTCACACTTTGTGATTATCTGAATACAAATACAGTAGAGGAATAATGAAAGCAGTTTGACGGGAATATGTGGGTTGTATTAACCTGACTGAACAAGCTACTCCGCTTGTTTGCTACTAAGCTGTGCTTATGACAGCCCCACTGCCGTCACAGATTCGGGCCCTGACGGAGGAGTCCTATTTAGTTAATCCACTTCTAGCTCTATGTTGTCTTCACTCGTGATCTGGCGTTGGGGCAAGCAAACAAAATACAGGAAATGCTGAAAACCACAACGCTGCACTGCTAATAAAGTGTTGCAGTTGAAATGAAACAAAAAAAAAGATTAGTGGGCAAATATTGTTGAGGTGATGTCGCTGAGAGATTGTCTTTTGGTCACCACACTTAGCATAATCCTGTCCTGTATGAACTTGGTGCGTTGTGTTCTTTGGCCGCTAATCCTTATAATGCCAGTTTTCATTCCTCATAACTTCAAACTTCTGCTCACACACTCTTATGTAATGTGGCGGCTCTTTTGGTGTGTCTGCATGCATGCAAAGCAAGCGGCTTGCACTTATCTCTCCAGACTCGTGCCTCCGCTTTTTAACGTTGATCCATTTAGATAAATTTTTCGAGATGCAACATTTACCACTTAAGTACCTTTCGTGTTGTCATATGAACCTACGAGTGACTCTGAATGATCAGGTGATAAGTCGGGACGGTTCTAGCGCAGTCCTCTTCTTCTGCCACCCTTTGCCTTGTGCGTGATGACAACTAATGGCACGCTGCCGTTAGCTTAAATGCTCCCATAGAATCCATCTCTCTTGGAGGCTAAAGTGCCAACTCATCATTTTGAGCCTGCTCTATGGCTGGCTCACTCAGTTGCTCTGTCATTCTCCATAGTCAGGGTTTGACACAAACTATGGAAAAGCCAGGCCTTACTGGTAAAGTCTGTGCACACACTAAACTATCAAACTATAGCCCAGCCAAAAGCCTTTACAATTCAATAGGCCTCCTTTTTTTATTCTACATCGCTGCGACATGCAAGTCCCTTTTAATTAACTAGCGACAGTGGTGTCAGTAAAATAACTACATTTCCATAAATTCTAGTATAAGTTCATTTATTTATCAATATTTGGTAGTTCGTGCCCTCTTTCTGTGAGTTTTTTGTTGCTTGTGGTCATGCATGAGGTTGCTGAGTTAAAGTAACTGTCTGGCCTTTCCAAAAGTCATGTGATGCTGATTCATCCAGACAGTTGAAGTCTGTTAGGACAAGTAAAATCCCCAGCATTGTGCTCTTCCCATACCTGTTATTTCTTAGCCGGCACGCTCTGTGCCGTCATTGGCTCTATGAAGAGCTTATGTTGTGGTTTTTGTCTGGCAAGGTTTCGGCCATCTTAAGGCAGTCTTTCATGAGAATTGACAAGATAAGACCCCCAGGCACACGCTCTTGTCTGTCACATAGAGGGCTCCGGGGTAGACCATAAGGTGTTTCCCAACAGAAACTAGGAGAATAAAGCTACTGTAAATTGCTTTTGTAAATTTGAAAGATATGTTTCAGGCATCATTGCATTTTATTTTTGCTAATAAGTTTGAAGTTGGGGTTCAAATCCAGGCTCTGACTTTGTGGAGTTGGCATGTGCTGTTTGGGGTTTTCCCCTCTGTCCTCCGTCTTGCTCACACATGTGAATTGAAAAAATTAGGATTAGTAAATAGTGCGGAGAATCGAAAACAATAATGCAAAAAATAAATTGTAGATAATTGGGAAGTGTGAGGTAATGGCGTGGTAGATTTGACTGTATACGCCGAGGGGAGGCTCTGTGGTGGAGGAACAGGGAAATCATTGGGCCACATGCTAATCTCTGTTGATAGTTTATGTAACTGGCTGTGTCACATGACCGCGCGTCACTACTCACCCAGCTTCTGTCTGGTAATTCACCCGCAGCCATTCAAACACAAATAGATGACGGAGGGAAATGGGGAGAACGCACATAGGAACTCGTGTCAACCTGGTTTTCTACTTTGTAGTGCCGGTGCGGTTGTTACAACAAATACATCTGTAGAGAGCAGGTTTGGATCCCGCCGCCAATTTTTACCAGGAAGAAGGATTTTTAGGTAACCGTAAACAAAGAGCGCCAGGGGCACGCGTTTTTTGCTTTGGATTCTAAATGTTCCTTCAGACCGAAGACCCCATGAGAGTGCGCGGTGTTCAGGGCCATGACGAGATGGCAATGAAGCTTTTGTTCTGGGAGCTGGAGCAGCATCTCAAAAGGTAAACTAAAGAAGGTCTACAGTAGCGCTGCCTGGCCAACCACCACAAGGGCTCAACACAAAAGGCTCCAAGGCCGTATTGTGTGTGGCTCTCTGTGAACTTTCTATTCATTCATTCATTCGCGCTTCCAACGCTCGTATGAACGTTGAAAGATGGTATCACAAAGTAAGCGCTGTAAATTGTCATCCACTAATACAGCTGCACTGAATACAATATAGTGTGCAGAAAAAAAAACACATTTATTCCAGGTATATTATTTCTCTTTCAAGCTGTCTATAATTCAACTCCTCGCCGTCGTTTCCACCCTTGCCAGATTTAGCTTTTTTTTTTTTGTTACCACTGTGCTACCCTCATGTCACTCCATCTGCTTTCACACGAAGTCACTTACTACAGTACAGAAAGACATGAAGCACCCAATCACTTCTTTCTCTCTTTTGTAGTTTTGACATTGGGCAGAATGGAATATGAAGTACTTGCTAAGTAATGTTACTAAAATGGAATATTTGGTAGCATATGTATGTTTGGATTTGTTTTAGCAATACGTAGAAGTGAAATTTTGTGTCTCATCACTGGTTTATCAAGGTGTATTTTTTTATATTGGAGCTTCACTGCTTTTCTTCCTGAAGAGCTTCAAGTCGTGCAGTTTAGTTGGGTTTATATAATTGGCTTTACTTCTCGATCATTCAAAAAAGGAGTGCGGAAGAGCTCAGTGTCTTAGAGACTCTAGCTAAGCTGGTTAGCTTAAGTGTTTTCCTGGATTTGGATTCTGGTAGAAGACATCAAAACAATCACTCGGGTGCTAAATTTAAGTGTCACGAGTAGCTAATACGCCAACCAGCATGGCAATAATATGTTTTCTCTGGACTATAACATGCAACTTGGATGGCATCCTCTTAAGGTATTTAATTGGTGTAATGAATTAGAACGATCTGGTTACAGTGCCACAACCGCCATTTTTCCTTCTCTAACTGAGCCATATTAAGTGATGGCTCAATAATTTTTAGTCACTGAAATAGCAGTCAATTAATTAATTAAAGCGTGCCATCGCGAGATCTCACTTGATATGCAGTGCCATACAAGCCCATGTTGGGGCAGTGCATGTCAATTTATTATACTACTGTACTTGAATTTCTGAAGCATCGACTGCCATCAGTCATAGGGAAAACAGTACTGTGTATATATTTAAGAAATTGCTATAGCCATACTAAATTGTGGTCAGTTTAGTCTTGAAACGGTTGTTTTGCAAGAAATAGGTATGACTTTTTTTGTAGTAGATGCCAAAAAATAGTGCATTATTGTGCTGAAAACTGCAAAAAATCTTTTGTCACTGAACACTCGCGAAGGTTGCCTCTGCTTTTCAGCACGACGATTGGCTTTTTTCTTTCTTTCAGTGTCATCCGGTTCTTCCCGGTTTCATCCACCTCATCTTGTTACTCGAATATTCTATGCAAATACATGTCAGCTGAGCGGCAGGTGGGGGCGTTTCTGAATAAATTATGCAAACGAGCGCCGTCTCGGCCAATCGGGAGCCAAAGCTCTCTACTACGTCACGGTAGACATCAAGCGAGCTAGTCCTGAGCTGCGGACATCGAGTGCTCTTCAGTGTGTGCAGTACAGTGTGTGCTGAGCCGAACTGACATTGAGTTGTGTGTTAGTGTCGTCTGGTTCGCAACCCGAACGTCTCGTGTGGATGTGTCTCGGGGAGCTGATCGCGCTGTGTCCGTGTGGGGGGGACGGATTGGCTTTGTCCAGAACTCGAGCGCCTGTAACCCACAAAGCGGCATGAATACGCCTTGCTACACGGTAGCTATGGATCTGGGCGTCTGTCAGCTCCGAAATGTCTCCATCTCATTCCTGTCGTCGTTATTGAGCGCAGAGAGCTCTCACGTCACGTTCGACAGCAGGTATACGATCAAATTGAGCTGTTCGCATCGTTTGAGCAGCCGTCGTTGGCTCAGGGCTAGCTCTGTTGAGGCTGCCTCATCTGCTGGCCCTGTGGATGCTCAGCTAGAGAAACGGCCTCACTGGACATGGATGTTAAACGTTCAAATACGTCGTGCATCCCTGTAATTTCTTCTTAACCCGAGGTTTCATATTCATTTCTTCTCTCTTTTATCTTTTACAGCTCGTCGGGAGCAAGTGTTGTGGCCATCGACAACAAGATTGAACAGGCAATGGTGAGTTTAGACCTTTTTTTTAAAAATCAGAAGTACTAGCCTACACTTGAAAGAGCTCGCGTGGTTAAATACCGTTTTGTGACTGTTAGTATGTCAATTGAGAAACGTTTCACGTGCATAAAATGTTTGAAGAATATCAATATTTCAAAATGGAGTCGACTGAATTATACTGTACGCCTAACAAACACCCCGACACAATGGGTAGCCTTGTAGCGTTATCGTGTTTCTCAGTTCAGTTTTAAACTCTTAAATCAAGTCTATTTTACGAAGTGAACCGCGGCATTATAGTTGGAGTCAACGATGTACAATAGTTAAATATTAAGTTTTGAAACGTGTGTATTACGGTAGATCCTTTTCCAAAATGCAGGTGGCATGACTGCCGTTGTGTTGTTACGCTCAGCTCTGTTGCTAGGCAGGCCAAAATACACAATCCGGGTAAAAAAAAAAATATTCAGAGCGCTGATTGGCTGAATTTTCACGTTGGGCAGCGCTGTGACGTAAACGTGTGTGGATTTTTTATTTTATTTTTACAACGAAGTATTGACATTTTTAGTATGTAAAGTCCGCTGTCAGTTTTATTGAGATATTAATGTTACATGTATGTGTGCGTTTAGGAATGGCAAAATAATTTGATGCATCACATTGTTTTTAAAAAAGATTTTCAACTAGTACATATGAAACATTTTCTTGTGCTCACAAATAGCATCGATTGTAAAACACGTTGATGTACCTTATTACTCAGACATTTTAAGGGTTGAACTGCGGTTTTAGGGATAAATAATCATTTGTGATCATTTGTAATTTGTATATGACGTGACAACTCCTTTTAACCTCTTATGTTTGACATCCATGCAGTTTGTCCATTGTATGCAATAGCCATTTGAAATCCAAAATGTGATAATCATATAAACTCTGAAAGATGTCTGAACAGCAGAGCACTTGTAATCGTATACAAAGCAGCGATTGAATCAGAGCAAAACTTTTTTACATATCAAATATTAATTAGAATCCAAGCAGTCTCATGTGACAGGCAATTTTGGACCAAATAGAAGAGCTTGGAAAAGGGTATTTCCTACTCTGATTATCTTGCAAACCCAATAAGTGGACATAAAAGTGACATGGAATTGGAACTTCAGGGTGGGGCGGTAGCTTTCATAATAATGTAGGTCTCTCAAAATGTCAGATGAAGGTGTGACCGTGTTAACACATCTGACTTTGTATTTGCCAGGACCTGGTGAAGAGCCACTTGATGTATGCCGTGCGCGAAGAGGTGGAAGTGCTGAAGGAGCAGATCAAGGAGCTGATCGACCGCAACTCCCAGCTGGAGCAGGAGAACACCCTGCTCAAGACGCTGGCCAGCCCGGAACAGATGGCTCAGTTCCAGGCGCAGGTCCAGACCGCCTCCCCGCCCACCGCTCCCTCGACCGTCACCACCCCGGGTCCGGCGTGTACCATCGCTCAAGCCGCCTCGCACACCTCTGGCCCCTCAGCTTAGCCCGGCGCGTGCAGACTGACTCAATACTACTACTGCTAATGCAACAGAGCTGACGACGAGGAGGAGGAGGGGAGGTGATGCTGTTGATCCAAGAATTTGCACATATTTATCCCTGAGAAGGATGCATCCAGCGGGACAAGTGCTGCACAAGGCGACAATCGTGCAAGTCATTGAACATTTGCCAAAAAAAGTTGACATATCAGCTAGAATGTTTTCTCAACAATAAGCAAAACCACATATTTCAACACAGATGCTGAAAAGATCACTGTGCCTGTGTGTGGCTCCTAGGCGATGTCAATTGTATTGTTACAAGTGGAAGAACAGAAGACGGCTTTTGTTTTGTTTGTTTTCGTTTCGTTTTTGTCATGTGTTGTAAATAAACACGTTTCATGCTTAGAAGAAGCTAATGTTACATTGAACGAAAAGGCCTTTTTTTCAGAATGACAAATAACGAATGTGAGCAAATATCAAGACCAAGTCCCCATCTGGAATGGGGAGGGAGGGGATCCCAAAGCTCTTAGAAATAACAGCGGCATGGATTGTGTTATTTGGCTTTGGTGGAACAATTTTTCTTATATTTTCAGTATTTCTTTTCACATTTCTTAGCTCTGCAGTGGCATGGAAATGAAACATTGTTTGGCAGGCAAAAGAACGTGTACATTTCTGTATAGTGTAAGTAAACATGTAAAATAGTGAGAGGAAGAGAAACAGATGCATCAGTATCTTGGTCACATGGCGTGAGCAGCGACATGCTTACCTTGCTCGAACTGTTGTCTATTTTTAAAAGCTTGTATTTTCAAGATCTAAGGACTTTGGTTATTTAAACTGACGAGGTGCAGCCAACAATGTTATCTAGAACTGCCACTGCGACATTCACTCTTATTGTAAAACCCATTATTTTCTTCCTTTTCTGATGTTGCACTTTTTTATGATTTATTGTTTTGTTTTTGGACACTGAAATACTTCTGGATGGAAAGTATCTGAATAGCTCAACATTAGAAGAAACAATCTGCAACTTCTTGACATTTTTCCATTTCTTTCTGTGTATCGGTTGTATGCTCATGTTTTGTGCATGTTTCTGCAAGACTGGATGAGAAGTTGTAACATAACATACTGCAATTGCACTTGAAAGCTGCACTCAACTTTCATTAAAATGCTAAATAAGCGTCTTGGTTACTTCGTGATTGGGGAGGAAAGTCAGTCCAATGGGTGTGACACAGCGAGGGAGGCTACAAAATGAAGCCCTTGCTAAATGCTCAACATTTATTAGAATAAAAAGCGTCTTCTCACACAAGACAGATGAATGCTGCAACAGGCAAGTATGGCACATCGTCAGCAGGAATCACGTTCATGTGCATAAACAGTCTCTCACATTTGTACTCGTGCACACTTGGATGTGCGCACGTTCACACAGATATGAGCCAAGTGATTAACAAGACACAGCCGGCGTGGTTTGAGACTGTCCATAGAAAAGCTGTCAGCACCACAGATTGCAACACTGCAAATGAGAACAAGGCGGAGGCGATGCTAGTCAATGGACGGGCTGGGAGGCAATTTTGCTCTCTCTCTGAAGCCTCTTGCCGGTCCCTTGGTCCTTTTGGAGGGGCGTGGGTGGTATCAGAGGTGTGCTCAAGGTACTGTCTCTGGATCACATTCCCATACGGATACTCTGGATGATCTGAAATATGGCTGAGAGAGTGTTCCTGTGTGAAACCTCACTATATGGACAGTTTATTTCTGATACGATGCGGTACATACCTGATCCACACACAACGAATACAAAAAGGGCAAGCAGCCAGGGGCCCACTGGATACTTATCCTCCTGTGGTCGCTATGGGAAACGCACACACATGCACAGAGACACACTGCTTCAATCCTGTTTCACTTATTTTTACACTTGCAAATGTGCAATTTCCTCAAAATCAGCTTTGTTCTAATTCAGCCTTTAAGATTTGCTTTGATGCATCACACACCCCATTGTCAGACAGTGTCCTCTCTTTGGTGTTGAAATCAGGTGATCAAAGGGTTTGACTGAAATGTTGATCAATCCCCTCTAGAAGTGGGAACTCTTCAAAATAAAATGTTCAGCGGCTGATTACTATCCAGTCTCTTCTAAGTGTTAGCATCCTTTTTTCCTTCAGCCTGCATCCAAGGCAGGGTTAGGAAGAGATGAGGAGTAAATATTTATTTAATTCCTTAAATCATGATTTGCAACACTGCACGAATAAGAAGACGACTTCCTATGTGCCTGATGAGCAGGAACTATAAGTATCGCCTCTTGCGGCCATACATCACCTACACGGGCTAATGTCATGATCATGCTGACAGTTAAATGGGCTCACCAGCGTCTTGGCCACGTTTCCTCTCTGCGTGATGTTCTTGCTGTGCTTCTCGTTCGCCATGCGGATCCTCTGTTTGGCCACCATTTTCCGTAACGTCTATAAATGTAAGTCCTTTTTTCTTTTCTTTTTTTACTTTAATTTATGAAGTGATTGGAATATGTAGAACGATCACAGTAGCTTCCAGTTGTAGCAAACGTTTGCCGGGATGCAACCGGAATTGTGAATGTTTTGCTTTCAAAATAAGTGTAGTGAAATTCAATGTGGTGTTGTATGACGATTCCTCGACGGGTTGTACGTATTTTCTTCATTCTTTTTATAGATGCAGCGTGACTATTTATAGCGTTTTGAATTTTGACTGGAACCCTCCTCCTCCTTTATTAAGTGTAAGATTTTATTACTGACGTGTTGCGGAAGTCACATAGTAATTTCGGCAACTTTCCTCCATACCTGACACCTGACATTCACGCCAAATGATGCAAGCTTTTGTCTAATCAGACCAGAGTATTTAGTTTCTCATGGTGTTCTTCCATGCACAGATGATGTTGGGTATTTCATGGGAACCTTCAAAGCAGCAGCAAGTTGTTCACAGGGCTAGAAGTTAGCAAAAAGAACAAAAGGGAGTGCAGGGAACCCTCCAAGAAGGGACAGGTGGTCAGGGGAGGCAAGTAACGGAGTGCCTGCACTGGCAATCTCTGCAAATGAAATGTTACAACAATAATTTAAAAAAAACATGATCACATAAGTTGTGTTCCATTTTCGTATTCGTTAGTATTGTAGAGTAGAGATACACGTTTCCCACTTAAGATGAAACATATTCTTCAATTTCCTCAACTGATACCAACAAACTACTACTACCCCAACTAAGTTCCTTATTGTTTCTGAAGGAGTTACAGATTCTCAGTTTAGCAAGCTGCTCAGAGAGCCACTCTAGTTGCCTAGCGACTGCACCGATGTTACTTCCGCGGTCAAACAATGGAGAGTCAATTTCAGTGCGTCACAGTGAACGTTTGTGACACACAGACTGCTGAACATTTGAATTAAATCTTGCATGCATAATAAGATGACACATATAGAATGAAAATGTTTGAGCAAGTGTTGACCCTATGACCCGCCCTGCTACTGTGCAGTTCAGAAATAGTTCCACTTTGATCAAATGAATTGTTACAATCTAAGACTAATCTACCTTTGAAGATTCACAGTTTTGTAAATCTGTGTGCACACATGCATGCTAAAAAAAGCGATAGATAGATAGATAGATAGATAGATAGATAGATAGATAGATAGATAGATAGATAGATAGATAGATAGATAGATAGATAGATAGATAGATAGATCAAAATTTTGTTTTTTCTTACGGAGTGAAGTGTTAGTGAACACAGAAAAATATCAGCTCTTTAAAGTTATGATTGGTATGGTCAGAATGTAGGAAAAACTACGTTTTAGATGTAAAAAATGCAGACCAGGCATAAAGTTTGAACCATTCACTTGTTCAAACACTGCGTTAAATTTTGACCTATATATTGTGTTATTCAAGTTGCAACACTGCCATGATCGTATGAGTCTTTGCCATTGGCAAGCATAAATAACTCTTCTGGGTACTAATTTTTCAAAATGTCAGCAGAATGGCATGCAGACATGTTGGCACGTAGCACGTGTGAACCAGAGGCTGTTGCTGACTTTTACGAGACAAATAGAAGCCATCTCGTGCTTGTGCAAGACATGCGTCTTCATATTTTAACCACTCCTACTTTAAACTATGTTCAGTGTTTATATTGAAGAATACTTGACCTAAATTCTAGCTTGTAAAACCTTCCTACGTCTGGCCCAAATGCTAGCTGGAGAGTAAAAAATAAACATGTACCTAAAGAGGTGAGTAAACAGTCGTTAAAGCTTGCAAAATAAACCTGTAACGCGACAGATGAATTTAGGTAAAGAAAGATGGGAGGAAGGCGAAAGGATTTATTTGATGTCTGCATGCGAGGCCGTGACTTGAACAACATGAGCTCTGTTCGAAAACGTATATTGGGTTCGACCGGTTGAAAGTCATTACGGCCCAAACAAGTGTGCTTCTTTTCTTGTGATGGCCGGACGCCTTTGCTGCTTGGCCTTCACGCTGCACTAACTGCACGTCCGGACAGAGTTTCATGTGTGATTGTACAGTAGCACGCATACGCACGCACCCAGGCCTGACGGATTTATGTCGCTCTGGTTCACTTGAAGTTTTGTCTGCAAACGAGAGTTTCAAATATCAGAGCGTCTTGTTTTGAGCTTCAAAGGGACACCTGTAAAAAGTTGTTTCTTAAACACGTTTTTTGAAGCTCTTGCTATTTATAGCAATTGTTGCTATTTTCCATTCATAATTATTTTTGGTCATAAAAATAGCTCAAATCTTTGTTATGAGGTAGTAGATTTATTGTCACCAAGTCAAACTTTGTGTTTGATGACAACCCAACCTTGACGTCGAGTAACTTAAGGTCAGTCATTCATTGTGTGACGACTTGAGGAATGATTGACAACACTTTCAACCCAATAAAAACTTCTTCAGGGAGAGTACGCGCACACACAGACATATCTACACAATTTAAACAGTTTACCCAACTAGCTTAAAGGGTTAAAGAAACATAACACCCATAAAAACTTTGTGTCCTCCATTAGTTGACAGAACAAGGTGAAGAGATTTTTTGCCACTCATCCCCACCCTCTTCAGCTATGCGTGCCCTTTGATTCCACGATCCAACACCCATCATGTGTTTGCATATGTTTCAAAACTAGCAGTTAATAAATGTTCTAATAGAAGTGACCTTGACAGAATCCACATAGATGCTTCACTAATACCATAAATATTCTTCAGGGAACTATAGTCCTTTTTAGGTGGAGCGGAAGTTTTTGCCACATCGCATAAATAAATGAATAAAAATTCATTTCCAGGGCACGGGGACAAGGTGCACACCCACACACCCACACACACATTCAAAAGGTGAGCCACAGAATGCATCTCAAGTTGTTCTGTAGAATCTAGGTGTGGTACTAAACAAATACCAGCTTATTATGACTGAGTCTCCTTTTTCCATTATGTCCTCCTCCGCACACTATATACATATAATAACTTCATCATGAATAAACATGGAATTATAATGACTTAAACTGTGCAGAACATATAAGAAAGGTCGTTTTTGGTCTCCACTGAGGCCTTGGCAAACTTCCCAGCCCCGATCAGGCTTTCCGCCAACAAAAACAGTTTGTTTGCGACTAAGGGAAGCAGCGCCTCACCAAATGTGTAGAATGATGTCACATATACAGTAATTTTGGATAGATTATGCAACACGTTGGAGGAAAATGTCAAAAGCTATTTTTAGAACAACCTCACAGGTCCATGTGGTCCTTAGTGTACAGTTTACCCAACAATGTGGCTTTCCAGCATAGTTGTTCTGCAGGAGCCATTCAAGGCACCGCCCTTGTTGTGTATATTGTTGAATTATTTCGTTTTTCACTCACCGTGACTGAAGACTGTCGACAGTGGCACACAAACACACCGGGCTCTATTCCAGTGTCTCAAATGACTGTGGCTTGCGTGTGTTTGTGTGTTTTTTGTGTATGAGTCTTGTGGGAGTGATACGTGATACCACAAGCATGTCGTGGGAACAGGTAATGAAAACACATTAACCAGATGACAAGTCTTGATCTTTTCAAGCTTTTGCTAAAATGTCAGCAATAGCAACCATGTGTTGTAATGATATTCATCTTTTTTTAAACATATGATTCGTGATCCATCCATTTTTTATTGCTTATCATCCAACCATTTTTTTATTGCTCATTCTGCTGTGAGCTGGAGCCAAGTGATTTTTTGTTGTTGTTGTAGAAATTGTCCCAGAGGATAGCTCTTTGTTGTTACGAATACAAGGCAAAAGTCGTGAACCGAATATAGAGGGCGAGGAGTAATTTTCGAACGGAAGTGCTGTGCTGGAGGCTCCGGCAAGAGATAGTGTGTATGTAAACGTACTGACTGTTGACCCAGATGGAAAACAAACGATTTAAATGTTATTCCATGACAAATGCTTTCATCTTTGTCATCAAAACAAATGGATCTGTATGCACAGTAAATATGGGTGTTCTAATGAGTTTTTAAACCCCTACGCTAAAATATTGTAGTTTAGTATTAGAAAATAGATCATGGTGCTGTTTTGTGGGTTAGGCTAGAACAGATTAATGGTTTTTCCATTCATTTAAATAGGGAATGATGGTCTGAGTTAGAAGATTTTCCTACATTTAAAAAAACGATGGCGTGTCATACTTCCATTTCTTTCATAAACTTTAAAGGCTTGAGTCAAACATTTGTTGATCTTGTGCTGCTGGCACATCATTCATCTGGACCCATGTTGGAAAATGTAAACATTGAATGCTATGGGTGAAGTTGGACTGCTGGCAGGTAACTGGGTCAATAATCTACAGTTCATAATACAGTGTGTCCTCATTTAACAGCTTGAGTGAGAGTGAAAAGGGAGTGTGGATTTAAACCGCTTTATTTCTTTATCCTTTCTTTATTCCTTTTTCTGTATTTCTTTATCCTTTATTGGCACTTGCTGGCAGACTCTTAAGTACTCGTGGAGATTTATACAATACTATGTTCACCGCACAGCTTTCTGATGTCGTGACTCCAAAATAGGTCAATCGTGATTTGAAAGAAGTGTTGTTGTTTGTCACTGCCATTAATTAGCCAGTGTCTCAGTTTCAATAGTAAACAGCGCTCTCGTGTGGTCATTTTGAGAAACAACCAGGCACAAAAACTCAACTGGCATTAGTGTGAGTTGCTTCTAAATTCAATACAAGTTACGATTAATATAGTATAGTATTGTGGGAGTAATTTGCCACAATATCTGAATTGAATCACGTGACGAGAAGATAAGCGACAGCTCACTTGGCTACAGATTAATGTGAAGGGCTTCATAGAGTTGCCCAAATTACCTCTAAGTATGTAGTAATTTATTACGGGAGATAACTAACACGTTATTTCTTAAATCTAACCTATGGCGTCCACAGGCACCATGTTGTTATTATTATTATTATAATGATGATTATTCCTCGAGGGTGCATGGGAGTTCGCCCAACCAGTCCACATGTGTTTTGTGGACTTGGAGAAGGCGTTCGACCGTGTCCCTCGGGAGGTTCTGTGGAGGGTGCTTCGGGAGTACGGGGTGCCGAGCCAACTGATAAGGGCGGTTCGGTCCCTGTATCACCGATGCCAGAGTCTGGTCCGCATTTCCGGCAGTAAGACGGATTCGTTCCCAGTGAGGGTTGGACTCCGCCAAGGCTGCCCTTTGTCACCGATTCTGTTCATAATTTTTATGGACAGAATTTCTAGGCGCAGCCGAGGCGTTGAGGGGGTCCGGTTTGGGGACCTCAGCATCGCGTCTCTGCTTTTTGCAGATGACGTGGTGCTGTTGGCTTCTTCAGGCCGTGATCTCCAGCTCTCGCTGGAACGATTCGCAGCCGAGTGTGAAGCGGTCGGGATGAGGGTCAGCACCTCCAAATCCGAGTCCATGGTCCTCGATCGGAAAAGGGTGGAATGCCCTCTCCGGATCGGGGATGAGATCCTGCCCCAAGTGGAGGAGTTCAAGTATCTTGGAGTCTTGTTCACGAGTGAGGGGAGGATGGAGCGTGAGATCGACAGGCGGATCGGTGCAGCGTCGGCAGTAATGCGGACCCTGTACCGGTCCGTTGTGGTGAAGAGAGAGCTGAGCCAAAAGGCAAAGCTCTCAATTTACCGGTCGATTTACGCTCCTACCCTCACCTATGGTAACGAGCTATGGGTCGTGACCGAAAGAACGAGATCTCGGATACAAGCGGCCGAAATGAGTTTTCTCCGCAGGATGTCCGGGTTCTCCCTTAGAGATAGGGTGAGAAGCTCGGTCATCCGGGAGAGACTCGGAGTAGAGTCACTACTCCTCCACGTTGAGAGGAGCCAGATGAGGTGGCTCGGGCATCTTATCAGGATGCCTCCTGGACGCCTCCCTGGGGAGGTGTTCCGGGCATGTCCCACCGGTAGGAGACCCCGGGGACGACCCAGGACGCGCTGGAGAGACTATGTCTCTCAGCTGGCCTGGGAACGCCCTGGGATCCCCCGGGATGAGCTGGATGAAGTGGCTGGGGAGAGGGAAGTCTGGGAGTCCCTCCTAAAGCTGCTGCCCCCGCGAACCGACCCCGGATAAGCGGAAGAAGATGGATGGATGGATGGATGGATGGATGGATGGATGGATAATGATGATTATCATTATTATCAATATTATTATTATTACTACCAAGACGATGTTTTTTTTAATAATCTTATCTCAAGCAAACTGAAAGATGTGAGAAAACTAACATAATTTCAATAACTCACAGCATAAATGCAGTTTCAGTTCCTTGTACACCAGGGAGAGCCAAAGACTAAAATCTCAAACTTTTTTCATCCTTGTTACATAGTGACAGACATAGTGGTTCCATTATAACTTTACGAAATTGGTGCGGTGAGGATCAAACGTGCAGAAGCACAAAGGTGGAACGCAAGCAGCATGAAATAAACTTAACACGACTCACGTATATAGAACAGGCAAATCACCTCTTATCTATTTGGCATTGTAAAATGTAAGCGTGCATACCTATGAATGCCTAAGAAGCCAACACAACAACAAAATAAGCTTTTCTTAAGTACTTATGTATAACCAACAAGGCCGCGGTGAATGCAATTGCTTATTTTCATAATGATAGTTGGGAAAACGAGCAGCGACATGTTTGGAATTTCACAAATGACATTGTTTGACTGATGTTATCCACCCCTTTAAAGTTGTTTCCTTTTGTAAGGCTTCTCACGCCACTCAACAATGCTTGTGGAAATGTGCGTGCAAGTGTGCACGTGTAGTGTGTGCAAACGGACTTTAAAAGTGTCAGGAAGAACACACACAGTCACGCACACTCCTTTATGTAGGTGCGTGTGTGCACTGCGTGTTTGCGTGTGTGCGTGAGAGAGAGAGAGCGTGTGTTCGTGATCACATGCAAATACCCTGTAACTTGAGATATGTTTGAGGATAACACATGGAAGTCATTCAAGGGTGCAGGGGTGTAGCCATCATTTTAGAAAAGGGTGGGCCGTGGGCACTCCAGCTGGAGTAAACCGACTTTTATTAGAGAAAAAAAAATCCTCATTCTTATTAGTCTCATTCATATCTTACCATTAATTAATTTCATCTACTAGATCTGCATTTAGTCTATTAATAAAACACATCAACCTTAATACTTGACACTACTAGCAGGCGTGTGTCCTGGGCCTCCAATAATATATTTTGTGACGTCACCTCACTAATAGTAATTACCAAAATACACAGTTAGGTCAAACAAACCTAACTTGTGCTTCTAGGGATGGCGAAAATACTTACTGGTAATTTGTTTGTCTTGTAAAGGTTGACAATAAATAACATCTCATTAAAAAAAAAAAAAAAAGAATAATTGCAACATATTCAACCATAGAAATATGCAGCACTTTTGGGCCACTTACTAAGGTTCAGTCATTGTTAATGTCAAAGAATGAATCACACATTGAAAGATACATTTAATAATTAACATTCATCTTTAATTTGAAACGTAACACGCAGGCAATCATTACAACACATTTAATATTCATTGTATAATGATTCCTTCATAATCCCAAATTATTGTTTTGTGTTATAATAGGAATTGAAGATCAACAGTTTCTCAAGTTGCATTACATAAAGCTTGTCACAAAGAAAGAAATGTCAATGGAGCGTGGGGAAAAGTGCGCGAGGTAAAGCGTAGAGGGTCGCCACGCCCACATGTTTGGGGGTGGGGGAGTAAAAAGGCATGCTCAAAGTAAACTTTGCTCCACTTTGCACAAGTCAGTTGTATAAGATGCAAGCAAAACCCTCACGATTTGCAAATCATTTGCCAACTGCTGATTAATGTATGGCAAATAAAAGCACACCCACATAATTAAACTATAGAAAAACAAAAAATAAGCCTGTTTAAATGTTTCCTGTACTGTATTCATTGTTTACTCCCTGCAAGCTGCAGACTTAAAAAAAAGTTCAATTTTATTTGCCATGCAATTGTCAATGAGTCAACAAGATGCCAAGAAACATTTGTGTTAAAATAATAATCATAAATAGATACAGTATAATCGAAAGCATGACAGCAAATGATTAACTGGTGTAATCTTACACCCCCCTGTCATGCTTTGATTACATCATGCTCCAAAGATGCCTGATAAAGCAGCTCTCGGGACAGCATATCCACATACGCACGCATGCACACACCTCAACTGGAGAAAAAAAAGTTGTACTCCGTTTTGTACTCTCTTTTTTCCTTTGGTCACTGTTGCTTGAAGAGAGAGGAGGCGATGAGCGTCAGGGTGTGGTTTTCCGTACTGGGGCTGCTGGCCGGGCTCTGTTGCTCCTTTGTGGGGCTCGCAGAAGGGGGGAAAGTGCTGGTTATTCCCGTGGATGGGAGTCACTGGCTGAGCATGAAGATTTTGGTCAAGGAGATGACGCAAAGAGGACACGATCTGGTGGTTTTGGTGCCGGAAACCAGCTTGCTGATGAATGGCACAGAGGGCTACACAACTCAGGTCTACAAAGTGTCCTACAACAAAACTCAGCTGGATGCTTCCTTCAAGCAGCTACAGGACAATGTCATTGACAAGGAGCCGTCGTTCACCAATTTATTGTTCAACGTGCAGCTTTTGGTGAACTTCACGTCATTCCAAGAAAAAGGCTGCCGAAGTCTTCTCAGCCAGCAGCCTTTGCTGACTCAGCTGAGGGATCAAGCCTTCGATGCGGTGTTGACGGACCCTTTCCTTCCGTGCGGCTCCATCCTGTCTCGTATCCTTGGCATTCCGGCCGTTTACTTTTCACGTGGACTTCCCTGCGAAATAGATATGAAGGCTAACCAATGCCCTGTTCCTTTGTCTTACGTTCCTAAATTCTACTCCGGCAACACGGATGTCATGACGTTCCCGCAGAGGGTAAAAAACAACATCATGGCTCTAGTGGAGTCCTATCTGTGTAGTGTTATGTATGCAACATTTGACAAGCTGGTCAGCGAGTATGTGGAGGAAGGCATGACCTACAAGACTCTGTTGGGCCACGGTGCTATTTGGCTGCTGAGATTTGACTTTGCTATAGAATGGCCCAGACCTGTGATGCCAAACATGGTTCTTATTGGTGGTATCAACTGTGAAAAGAAACGTCCCCTTCCCGCAGTGAGTATTCCGGCTCCGAACAACAACAATGTGCCACATCTGGATTCACTCAAGGCATATTCTGCATGCTAGAGCACATACTTCCTCTTTATAAAATCAGGGTTAGACCTTCAGCGGTGACCGGCCTGAATATAGTCATTCAGCATTCAGTCAGATTTGAATCAGAATAATTGGTTGTCTAACAAATCACATTTGAAACATGCCCTCACAAAGCCAGAGTGCTGGATTCTGATCACATCATCTTTTTTTTTTTCTTCCATCCTATGGTCGGTTGGTCCAAGCAAAACCCATTCGAGCCAAATGGGGACTCATTAAAACATCTGTAGCAATCTGCACACAATATGAAATGTTCATTTCCAGTCACGAAATATCAAATACATGCACCTCCGCAAAACTTAATTTGTGGAACAGTGTTTTGACCTGTGCCCGGGCCCAAGCATAACAATCACGACTGTTTGAGTAGTTAATCAAATCAGAGCTCACCATGTGAAAACCTACAGTGGGGATTATTAAGGATTAAGGGATTACTTCTATAATCTTGTTTGGGTGTTTATCAGATAAAAATGCTGTAAAAAAAAAAAAAAACAATTCCTGCTGTTTTGCAACGTGTGAAACTGGCCCTGTGAAAACTACGCATCTGTGAACTGGATGTGGCATAGTTTGAATTGCTTCATATCGAAGAGGAAATACAGCAGGATGTTTGCAAAACACACTTGTTGCACGTCTAACGTGCTAACAATAATGCCTTGTTTGGTTCTGGCAGGATTTGGAGGAGTTTGTGGAAGGCTCGGGGCAGCATGGCTTTATCGTCTTTACCCTGGGCTCCATGGTTTCCAATATGCCGGAGGAGAAAGCGCAACAATTCCTTGAGGCCTTTCGGCAGATTCCACAGAGGGTAACGGCAACGCTCACACAAGAAATCACATTTTTATACCACATATTGTATATGAATGAACCAGAATGTGTATGTGTGTGTTTCAGGTCTTTTGGAGATACACTGGAGTTGAACTAAAGAATGTGCCTAAAAATGTCAAATTGATGAAATGGCTACCTCAGAATGATCTTTTAGGTAGGTTTGGTTTCATGGTCAAAAACATGCAGACTATTAAAAGAGCCTTTTTTTTTTTTTAATGATAATCATGATTGATTTCCTTTGCTGTTTATAGCCCACCCCAAGGCAAAAGCATTCATCACCCATGGAGGCTCCCATAGTATCTACGAAGCCATCTGCAACGCCGTTCCCATGCTCATGTTTCCACTTTTTGGGGACCAGGAAGACAACGTTTTACGCATGGAGGTGCGCGGCATTGCCGAGTCGCTCAGAATGTACGACGTGACGACAGAGAAAGTGCTGGTAGCATTGGATCGTATTATCAACAACAGAAGGTGAGGCAACTGAAGTGGGACGATAAGATGGAGTAACCCCACTGCTATTGTGTGTGACAAAAATTAGCATTATTCGCTGACTTTCAATTGATACAAAATTGCCTCTGTGCAGTTATAAAGAGAAGATGCTGAAATTGTCTGCGATACACATGGATCGCCCCGTTCCGCCTTTGGACCTGGCAGTTTTCTGGACCGAGTTTGTCATGACACATAAAGGAGCCTCACATCTACGTGTCGCGGCGCACGATTTGAACTGGTTCCAATACCACAGCCTGGACGTTATCGGCTTCCTGCTCTTTGTGGTTGTAGTTGCACTGTGGGTGACTCTCAAATGCTGCTTGCTCTGCACCCGCAAATGTTGCACAAAAGGCACAATGAAGAGGAAATCAGAGTAAAAACTCTTGCGATAATTGTAAAGTCTGTGAATATTATTCTTTTACTCAATTGTTACTATTGTCAGCTGTAGAAGATTCTGATCATAAGAAGCAGTCATGGAGTCGATTTCTAAACTGTCCCCAAGTTTGAAATAAAAACGAGCCAGTTAATTGAGTCACACTCTTGTTGATGCCAATGAAGAACTCCAACTTTTATACTTATAGCCAAAAAAAACCCAGCAATATTAAATTTATCTGACATGGATTTGTCTAGAGCATGGTGAAGCATTGGTTAACATGTCCACCTCACAGTTCAAGGGTCGATTCCGGCTCCGTCCTTCCTGTGTGGAGTTTGCGTGTTCTCCCCGTGCCTGTGTGGGTTTCCTTGTCTATATGTGCCCTGCGATTGGCTGGTGACTGGTTCAAGGTGTCCACCGCCCAAATGGGAGTTTATATTAAATTGTCACACGGTATTAGAAAAATAAAAGCATTTGTGTGGGCAGTATGTTATTCAAACCATTTGGATAAAAATATATTACAAATGAAATACAGTAACATTAGCATAATGAAAATGTAGTGATTTCAATATTTGAAACAATTTGTGGACCATAAGTTAAGTCTTAGTTGTGCAGTAGTGATGAGGGGGGAAAAAAGCAACACCTCCGATTAATTTCCTGTCTAGAGGGGGAGGCTTGATGACTAAAGGGGGTCGAAATGAGTTTGGTCAGTCAGTGTTCTACCTGCACGTCAATCGCGATGTATGCTTACCACGCCGTATTTGTTCTCCAGCTCTTCTTCTGCTTTACAGGTAAGATTCAATTAGTTTCTGTACGTGGTCATGAAGTTCATTTTTAGGAAGTACAAACATAAGAAAAATAATTGAATCTTTTTTTCACATCAGAGGCAACAGGCAGCAGCATCGTGGGCGGAAAGGAGTCCAAGCCTCATTCGAAAGCTTACATGGCATCGCTGCAGGCCTACGGATCTCATCGTTGTGGTGGGATACTCATCCGTAAAGACTTTGTTCTGACTGTGGCCCATTGCCAGTGAGTTTGCATTCTGGTACCAGTTCATCTAAAATGTCTCCAACTCGGCATTTTTGTGCTCACGGTGCCATCATTCCATTTACTTAATGATTGGGTTTGATTTTGGTGTCCCTCAACACATTTACTCGTGTTTTTTTGTCTTGTGGGTGCAAGCTGGGCTCTGTAGTAATCATACTGAAATGAGAACACAAAAAGAAAACGCATTGTATTTTTCATGTTGTGTTCTTTCGCATTTGTTTGCTGTTTTGTTTGACAGATTTGAGAAAATGACCGTCCTACTCGGAGCACACAATATAAGCCAGCATGAGAAAAGCCAACAACGGATCAAGGTGGCCAAATTCCATCCTCATCCAAATTACACTAATCAGTACGGCAATGACATTATGCTGCTTAAGGTGAGGACAAAACAAAACAAGAAACGAAAGTAATATTCCTTTTGTTTAAACTGAAAATGTATTTAAATCTCATTAAAGCATTTAAATGCAAAGAAATTGGGCTGAATGAGCTAAAAAAAATAGCTCGAATCTGACAAAGTTCTGAGATTGTGCCAAACAATGATTACCATTCTATGTCCTCTTACAGTTGAAACGTAAAGCCCGTCTGAACACGAATGTGGAAATATTAGACCTGCCCAAGGATAATGAGAATTTGCCGGCCCAAACGAAATGTACTGTTGCTGGCTGGGGCCAAACTGTAAGCGGACCTAAAATGGGACTCGTATCAGATGTACTGAAGGAGGCCACCGAGAATATAGAATCCAACTCTACGTGCAAAAATATTTGGAAGCGCAAGTTTCAGCCGGAAAGCATGATCTGCACCAAGCATGGTCAGAATGGCAGCTTTTGTTGGGTAATGCCGACGTCTCTCCTAAACGACCGCACAGGCGCATGCATCGCATAACACCTCCATGATAATCTTTCGAATGTCTTTCCTAGGGGGATTCTGGAGGACCCCTAATCTGCAAGGAAAATCTTGAAGGAATAGTAGCCTACGCTCACACGAGCAACTGCAGTAATCCCAAGTTTCCACATGTCTTTACCAAAGTACGCTTCTTCCTTCCTTGGATTCAGAAAGTGATGCAGGGGAAAACTGCAGCATAAGCCCGCTGCAATATTTCACTTGTTCAGTCAAATATTGTTACTTGTTATATGGTTACTAGATGGCATGTTGACATAACAGCTCTTAGTTCTTAGAAAAGATGCCCAGCAGGTCAGAGAGCATTAATCGCTTGTTTTTATGTATAATCTATAGTTTGTAGTATAATCTATAGTCAATCTTGCAAAAAGATAACAGGGCATGTCTTGATCGCGCTTTGCTTATATGATTTGTCACTTTCTTACACTTGTTGAAATTTGGATTTTTCAATCTGGCATGATTTTGAATCATTCAAATAAATATGCATTTTAAAGACAATTCTGCATTCCTTTTAAATGAATCGACTTTGAGTTTGTCAGTATAGTTTGAGCACACTTTTTCAAAAAGATACATTTTTAATGATTTTAGCATGAGGCAGCTATTTCTACCACAAAACAGGGCACATTTGATTGATTTACACAAGATTTTAATTAAAAATGATTGGTTACAGTAAAAGTTTGTAAAGTACGTGTAGTTACAGGAAAGTGAAAATGTGGTGAGAGGGATTGTGAGAGCATTGCACGGAAAGTCAGCGGTTGTGAAAAGCACACCTCAGATTACATGGTCAGTCGTAGTGCAAGCTCTTGAAGTTGAAGCGCTTTCGGTCGGTGAAGCCCGTCATCTGCGGTCACGCATGCTTTTATTTTTCAAGATTTGATGAGTACATTTTTAAAAAAGCTAAATATATTTAGATGATAGAGGTTTACAAAATGACTTTTAAAAAATACAAACAGAAATTAAGACTTAAAATAACAACCCACCTGACTTGGATCTCTTGTGAAGTATCTTTCCTCAATCACCTATTGGGAAAAAAAAAAAAAAACCACAATGCGTAACGGTTGCTGATTGAATTTGTATCCTCTTGTGGAGAAGGAATGCCCTTCCAAAAGTTGAAATCAAAATTCAAATCTGGAGTTCAATCAGGATTCATAGCATAATGAAAATGTGGTGATTTCAATATTTGAAACAATTTGTGGACCATAAGTTAAGTCTTAGTTGTGCAGTAGTGATGAGGGGGGAAAAAAGGTGTCACCTCACCCTCTAGCAACACCTCCGATTAATTTCCTGTCTAGAGGGGGAGGCTTGATGACTAAGGGGGGTCGAAATGAGTTTAGTCAATCAATGTTCCACCTGCACGTCAATCGCGATGTATGCTTACCACGCCGTATTTGTTCTCCAGCTCTTCTTCTGCTTTACAGGTAAGATTCAATTAGTTTCTGTACGTGGTCATGAAGTTCATTTTTAGGAAGAACAAATATAAGAAAAGTAATTGAATCTTTTTTTCACATCAGAGGCAACAGGCAGCAGCATCGTGGGCGGAAAGGAGTCCAAGGCTCATTCGAAAGCTTACATGGCATCGCTGCAGGTCGACGGATCTCACCGTTGTGGTGGGATACTCATCCGTAAAGACTTTGTTCTGACTGCGGCCCATTGCCAGTGAGTTTGCATTCTGGTACCAGTTCATCGAAAATGTCTCCAACTCGGCATTTTTGTGCTCACGGTGCCATCATTCCATTTACTTAATGATTGGGTTTGATTTTGGTGTCCCTCAGCACATTTACTCGTGTTTTTTTGTCTTGTGGGTGCAAGCTGGGCTATGCAGTAATCATACTGAAATGAGAACACAAAAAGAAAACGCATTGTATTGTTGTGTTCTTTCGCATTTGTTTGCTGTTTTGTTTGACAGATTTGAGAAAATGACCGTCCTACTCGGAGCACACAATATAAGCCAGCGTGAGAAAAGCCAACAACAGATCAAGGTGGCCAAATTCCATCCTCATCCAAATTACACTAATCAGTACAGCAATGACATTATGCTGCTTAAGGTGAGGACAAAACAAAACAAAACAAAACAAGAAACGAAAGTAATATTCCTTTTGTTTAAACTGAAAATGTATTTAAATCGCGTTAAAGCATTTAAATGCAAAGAAATTGGGATGAATGAGCTAAAAAAAATAGCTAGAATCTGACAAAGTTCTGAGATTGTGCCACTCCCTGATAACCATTCCATCTCCTCTTACAGTTGCAACAAAATGCCCAACTGAACACGTACATCAAGGTATTAGAACTGCCCAAGAAGAAGAAGAAGAAGAATTTGCTGGCCAACACGACATGTACTGTTGCTGGCTGGGGCCAAACTGTAAGCGGATGTAAAATGGGACGCTTATCAAGTGTACTGAGGGAGGCCACTGAGAAGATACAATTCAACTTTGAGTGCAAACATATTTGGAAGGACTACTTTCAGACGGAAGTCATGATCTGCACCAAGCATGATGAGAAGGGCGGCTTTTGTTGGGTAATGCCGACATCTCTCCTTAACGACTGCACAGGCGCATGCATCGCATAACACCTCCATGATAATCTTTCAAATCTCTTTCCTTGCAGGGGGATTCTGGAGGACCCCTAATCTGCAAGAAAAAGCTTGAAGGAATAGTATCCTACGCTGACCCAAACAACTGCAGTAATCCCAGGTATCCGCATGTCTTTACCAAAGTACACTCCTTCCTTGATTGGATTGAGGAAGTGATGCAGGGGAAAACTGCAGCATGAGCCCGCTGCAATATTTGACTTGTTCAGTCAAATATTGTTACTTGTTATATGGTTACTAGATGGCATGTCGACATTGCTCTTAGTTCTTAGAAAAGATGCCCAGCAGGTCAAAGATCATCCATAACTTGTTTATTTGTATAATCTATAGTCGTCAATCCTGCAAAAAGATAACAGGGCATGTCTTGATTGTGCTTTACTTATATTTGTCATCTGTTATTCTTACTTTTCAATCTGGCATGATTTTAAATCATTAAAATAAATATGCATTTTAAAGACAATTCTGCATCCCTTTTAAATGAATCGACCTCAACATAATTGTATATAGGTAGTATGGGCTTTGAGTTTGTCAATATAGTTTGAGCACACTTTTTCAGAAAGATAAATTTTTAATGATTTTAGCATGAGGCAGCTATTACTAAAACAAAACAGGGCACATTTGATTGGTTTACACAGGATTTTATTTAAAAGATGATTGGTTACAGTGAAAGTATGTAAAGTACATGTGGTTACTGGAAAGTGAAAATGTGGTGAGAGGGATTGTTGCACGGAAAGTCGGTGGTTGTAAAAATCAGACTGCAGACTATGTGGTCAGTCGTAGTGCAAACTCTTGAAGTTGAAGCGCTTTCGGTCCGTGAAGCCCGTCATCTGCAGACACGCATGCTTTTATTTTTCAAGACTTTATGAGTATATTTTTAAAAAGCTAAATATATTTGGATGATAGAGGTTTACAAAATGACTTTTAAAAAATACAAACAGAAATAAAGACTTAAAAAAAAAAAAACCACCTGACTTGGATCTCTTGTGAAGTATCTTTTCTCAATCACCTGTTGAAAGAAAACCACAATGTGTAACGGTTGCCTTGTACACATTTGCACATACGGGGAATTTGCACCCTCTTGTGGAGAAGGGATGCCCTTACAAAAGTTCAAATCAAAATTCAAATCTGGAATTCAATCAGGATTGTCTGGACATAATTTGCCTTCCATTATTTCAGTACATCAATTTTTAAAAACTTGTCCTCAGAGTTGCAGGCTAGCTCAAACGCATGGAAATTAGGTGATTATTTAAGGCATAATCAAAATCAATGGAAATGTTATGATTTAAATCAAAATACTTTATATTAGGAATACCGCTCTAGTTTTGATGACTAATGGAAACGGAAATTGAATAATAGATGGGTTGTAATCCATGTCAACAACTGCTGCATATGTCTCAGTCCATCTCACCTTGTCAAAGAATCTGCTAAGCTTCACCGCATTGGACGTGCCTGCAGCCAAGTATCTCAAATTGGTGCAATCCTGGAGAAATGAATATCACTTCAAACACACAGATGGGGATCCTGCACAACCACTAGGGGTCACTATAGCTGTTGAGTCATCAGTATGTAGTCTCAATAGCAAGCTATTGCAGCTCTAAAAGCAATTTTAGTAATGAAAAACGTAGACTTACAAGATTAATCTCTTCCGCGTTGAAGTCTTCAGACAAGAAGGCTGTCCTTGTGAGAACTTCACCGCGTTTGCTCTCGGGAATCTGGTCAAACTTGGTGCCGATGAGCAGCAACGGCACCGGGTTCTCCGCAAACTGCTCACGGTCATAGTCACTGCAAGAAAAAAAAAAGACACCATCACAAAGGTTGATACTGTGTTAACTAGTATTTCTCAATTTTAATTGGTTTGTTTGTTAGGAATCACTGATGGAAAAACATATCATACCCATTCGAGACAATGACCCCCGTTGGAGATGAATCTTTGTTTAAAGCTTCCAGTGACCAGCGATAAAGATTCTGAGAGGATTTCCTATTCGTCAGATCGTGCACCAAAATAATTCCTGAAATGGTAAAAAGAGGCGAAACTAACAAGAACAAGTCACCGTTTGTGTGTTCTACAATTATTGCAGAGGCATGGACACAACTCTACCGTTGACTGAATTGTAAAAGACCGCTCTGGTGCTTTTGATACTACTGGCACTGCCGACCGAGCCCCCAACATCCCATAGTTCAATGTAGTATGTCTTCTCCTCCGGAGTTCCCTCTTTATAGTCCTGGACCTGTATTGTAAAATTCAAATTGTATTTTATTGAATGGTTTAAAAGGTAAAGGGACATTTGAGATGGTTACAAACCCAGGTTGCTTACCCGTACATCTACCGAGCATCCAACAGTCCATGACGGATTTCCTAAAACCTGGTTCTGGCACAAAAGATGTACTAAGGAGGATTTTCCTACACCTATGAACAGAAACAGCAGAATATACAACACTGGGTAATCGAATGGAATACAATAACTCCTTTTTGATAAATAATGACAAAAATATTGAGCCAGGTTGTAGGTTGTATCACTATTCATGGTAATAATACATTCATCTTAACCACAACATGATAATAATCAAATATGTGTCTGCACTTTCGAGGTTTGGAATGCTACTGCGGCACAGTGTACTTTGGAGCAAGGCATTATGAGATGTATAAATATATTGCCTTGGAGACGACGCTATTTTAAAAGTACGTACTTACCGGAATCGCCTAAAACTAACACCTTTACTCTGTCAAGAGAAGCCATGATGTGTCACAGCTGACAGGACCGTCCCGGAAGAAAACATTGCATGTCCCGCCCACTTTTAATATACCTCAATTCCATTGGTCATTGTTTAACCACATCGCAACAGTATGTCTTACTATTGGTTAAAAATGCTCGCATCGGCCAATTGGAATTTGAGAAAATCGTTTTAGTTCGAGTTTGCGTTCTCTTTCCGGAGTATCTGCTCAATTAAAGCCAGGCAGCATGCTAGCAAACTTCGCCGGTGATCAATCTAAAACTCAATTTTTCTAGTGCTTCAGTCGGAAGATGTGTTTCCTCTAAAGTGAGAAACAAGTGAGACAATTGTTTTTGTCCCTTCAGAGCATAGCGGAGAAGCAGGTATGTATGTTGAACTCATGAGAAAAAAACTCAATCAGCAGTGTTTTCCACTTTGCTGCTATCTATTAAAGTCATTTAATATTTCACATCGTCTGGATATAAACTACCAAAAAGACGTGCTGTGTTACTTGGTTATGCAACAAATGGAAAAACAAAACAAAAAAACCCTCGAATTCTTGCATTAGTTTGAAGTTAATACGATCAGAATAATGGCTTCTCATAGTGGACAATATATTTCATGTGTTGTAAATACTATGGGTGAATAATTATAACTAGGATACTAGGATGTGTGATGAACATATGTTGTATGGGGTTAGGGAGGCCTGTCTTTATTAAAACACACAATGAAGCATATACATTTAGAATAGAAAGATTGTCTCTGTTCCTCATCATTTGGACCACCTTCCCCCCCCACAGCGCAAGATGATAGAACCAGAACTCTTGACAGAGGTACCCGCTGCATTGAAACGTCTCGCCAAGATGGTGGTGAGGGGTTTCTATGGGGTGGAGCACGCCTTGGCCCTGGATGTGCTCATTCGCAACCCGTGTGTCCGTGAAGAGGACATGCTGGAGCTTCTGAAGTTTGACCGAAAGCAACTGCGCTCCGTACTCAACACGCTAAAAGCTGACAAGTTTGTCAAGTGTCGTATGAGAGTGGAGACGACCCCGGATGGCAAAGCGACTCGACACAACTACTATTTCATCAATTACAGGTTATTTTTTCATCACGTCTTCCTTTTTGTATGAATAATCAAGGCTGGCTCGGTACTCATCCCCTGGGACTGATACCTTCCCAGCAACCATCCACAACTTCCAAAATTGTGTCAATTATAGAAAACCATTCGACCTTCAATTGGAATGGAGTTCTGATTCGACTGCATCAACAAAATGAGTTTGACTTTCCTGTATGTTAACATTGCTGCAATCTGACATGACAGGGTCCTCGTGAACGTGGTCAAGTACAAACTGGATCACATGAGACGGCGTATAGAGACTGATGAACGCGACTCCACCAACCGTGCCTCATTCCGATGTCCCTGCTGCTTCTCCACTTTCACTGATCTAGAAGCCAATCAGCTGTTTGACCCCATGACAGGTACACTTATTGTGACTTTTTCCAACTAGGTAACTTTTTTTCCTTTAGTCATCTTTATTTACCATATGGAAAAAAAATATATAACTAATGTTAAGTTGGGGCAGAGTGAATAATGATTCACAGTGTTGTGCATTCCTGCTCACTAATATGAATGAAAGGAGACATTACTGACTGCAGAATATGGCTGCACGATTCTTTTGTCACCAGTTCATACAGGAAACGTCATCAAAAATTGGCAAATTTGAGGTGCATTTCATTCAACTTGGTCAAATTCCCAATTCCCAAAATACTGCAATTTAAATCTATTCAAAATATCCAAGTAGATTTCTTTGTTTGAATCATACTTTTATTTTATCACATTTGTGGTTTAGGTCTACAAGGGGGACATTCATCAAAAGCGACCGCACGGTTGTAATGCATTGCGGTCGGGATGTCTTTTGCGGGCGTGTTTTACACAACAACAACACACAATGAAGACACAGGCCTTGTGCTCATGCTGGAAGAGTTCCCATTATTGACAGTGAAGCAGATGGCCTCTTCCAGGAAGCAGAGAATGTGTACACAAGGTCCCAAACCTCTCAGCTACACGCCTTTGAGGAGAGGAGATGCACACTTTGCACTTTTTTGAAAGGGGTGCCAGCTTCTGTAGCATTTTATTCAAGCGCAATGCCCTTAAAATGTGTTTTAAGTGAGTCTCGCATCCAGGTGCATAAAATGAAAATTGTTTGCATTATTCCTTGCAATTTTCTTTTTTTTATTTTCTCCAAGACTTTAAAAAGCAGTTTCGACAAGAGTGCAGTGACTTTGAGCTCGGCGCAGTGCAGTGCAATTTCACCTGTGCTTTTATAGCGATGCCTTACAGTGTAACTTGCCAAGGAATTGAAGATGGTGACACGGCAAAACGGCCGAGAGCATCCAGTTCATCTTGGCATACACTCAATTATGTACACCAAGACTGCACTTTTGAGTATAGGCCTCGTTTGATTTCCATCAACAGATTGCATTTTTCAACAGATTAGAAATTAAATTACATTTGATAACAGTTAGCTGTGAAAAATAATTCCACTAAAACTGTGTTTTTAGTTTAGGGCCTTGTGTTTTGTTGTCAACTATTTATCTGGATGGTCCTCTTTCACACAGGTACATTCCATTGCACATTCTGTCAGACGGAGGTGGAAGAGGATGAGTCTGTATGCCCTGATGCCAGGACACTGGTGGCCCGATTTAATGAACAGATTGAGCCCATCTATGTACTGCTGCGTGAGACCGAGGATGTGAATTTGGCTCATGAGCTGCTGGAACCTGAGCCCACAGAGATCCCTGCCCTCAAGCAGAGGTCAGTTTCTGATCGTTCCGTACATATTGACTTCCATCATCGAAGTAAGCTGAAAGCCAATAATGTGGATCTTTTTTCTAGCCGGGAACGCAATGCGGCGGCGGCTGCTGCAAACGCTGCGAGTGGCCCGCACCGGGAAGCCTGGTCCAACAAAGGCTCGACCTACGCTGACCTTTACACCCAGAATGTTGTCATCAATATGGAGGATCGGGATGACCCACAGAAGCAAGCCAGTGAGGGCACAGGATTGAAGGAGAGGCCCGTCTGGTTGACTCAGAGCACGGTGGAGGGTGCTTACAGCGAGACGGACATGCTGAAGAATCGTAAGTCTTCTTTTTCCCTCCTCATCATAATTTATTTTTTTTTTTTTTAATTTTGAGGCATTCTCAAAAAATTTAAATTCACATAATAGCTTATTCTTTTTTATTATCGGTAGGCCAAGGTCTTGTCAAAAGCATTGCCATCTTGTAGTGCCTCTCTGAAGTGAGGAGGTATGCTTCAAGTAAACAGGTCATCTTGCGGTAGAATATAAAAGTAGTGCTCTGCTGCCATCTTGTGGCATTTCTAAACCCTTTGGTGGGTGGCATCAGTCACTCCTGCATTTTCACTCTTTCCGTCCAGGCCCAGTCCCTCAAACTGTATCGACGTATACGTTGTTCTATTACTCATCTGTAACGACTGAATGTAGAGTCGACGGAATCTGCACTAGACATTTGCACAATAACTTAAAAATTTTACTTTCTTTCTGTTGCCATGGTAGCCTAGTTTCTGGTCAAAGCGGGTTATCTCTTTCTGTCAGTGCCCTTCACTGAGCTATGCTACCTATTGACGTTCACCAGCCAAGGACATGTAGCAATCAAGCCTGGCCAGATTTCTTTTGAATCATAATTGCTTCATTTTTAAATATTCATAGCTTGTTTGATTTTTCTGAATGACCAAGCGTTGCTCATTAATTTATCCACGCTTGTAGAAATGCAGAAGAGTTTCTTTTCAGATTTTGGTTGAGCAATCTTGAACTATTAATTTACGTGAGTGTTTTAGTTTCAGCTTACCATAACTCCAGCGTATGGTTTAACTAAGTTTCATATTACAGGGGGAGACATTGCGACCGGGATCCAGGATGGCGCAAGTCACCCAGGAACCGGCCAGCCAGATGAGAACGAAGAGGTGATGCGAGCCCTGCTCATCCATGAGAAGCGAGCCGTGGCGGGACCCGGTGGAGGCGGAGCAAATGCTGCCGCCAGAGGGCTCGCGTCCGCCTCAGGAAACGCCAGCGACTCGGAGAGCGACACAAGTGAATCCGACGAGGAGGCGCCCACTGCTCCTCCCCCTCACGTAGTCGCCGCCGCCGCCGCTGCTCCTCGGCGTGTCGCAGAGGAGGAAGAGGAGGATGACGACGACTTTGAGGAGGTGGGAGATGAGCCCACAGTAATGGTGGCAGGCCGGCCGTTCTCTTATGGAGAGGTGAGCCAGAGGCCAGAGCTGGTAGAGCAGATGTCTGCACAGGAGAAAGAAGCCTACATTGAAATGGGCCAAAAACTCTTTCAAGACATGTACTTTTGAAAACTCATCCCATTTTTTTCTTTTCAATAACATTTACCGCTGCCCTTTTATACTCCAGGCCCGGACTCACCGACCAACACGCAGCTTCCCAAGTAATTACATTCGATGTTCTTTGGACGAACAAAGCGGACACACGTGCGTCGTCAGTGTTGCCTCAGAGGTCACTCTGAATAGTGTTCATTCCTGAGTATGTTCTACAGCTTGCAAGCTCGCTATCTACATTTTGTGCCAATGCTTTTTTTTTTTTTTTTTTTTTTTATCAGCTGTGAGTTTCAGCAGCTGTTGTCTTTTTTCTCAAGACAGAAATCGGTCTCAAGTATGCTACATAGTGGGTCTATGAAGAATCAACCCAGATTGAAAGGTTCAAACAGTTGCTCAATATAAAGAGCATTATATCATGACATTTCAGTCTGAAATACATTTTCCTCTCTTGCAAACAATCTGTATTGTTTTTCTTTTAAAATATTATTTTGAATTCTACAGGGCTCACATTGAGTCAACCAAGCAAGTCTTTACTTCTCAACATGCTTTCATTTTTGACTGGTTTAATCTTGCCAGTCCCAGCATGTGGCGCTTGGATGTTAGGCCACTCCCTGCACATGTGAAAGATATTTTCTGAAATATCCTCACTATTATGAAACAGCCCATGAGCAATGATGGTTATGTGTTGCCTTCAGTGGCATCAAACAACCGGAATAGGAGCCGCCATCCATTGAGCATAGATTTTTTTTCAGCTCTTAGAGAATTTTCCCCTCAGTTTTCTCTTCAGTAAGTAAAATGAACGTTCAATCGGATTCAGTCCAGGTGATTGACTCGGCTATTGCATCAATTTCCACTTCTTTGATTTATCCAGGTTAAAATGTCAAGCTCTGTAGAGGAACTTGCTGAGGTCGGGTACCTCTAGAGGGAAAGCCCTTGTAGCCCATATATCTCTTTTAAGTCAGAGGATGGACACCTGTAGGGCAAAGCCTCAAAGGTCAGGAAGAAAACGGCATTCGGCCTCATTAAAGCAACCCCCACCCTTCAGGACAGTGCAATTAAAAACCTAATCCCATGCTGTGTCATTGATCTGGCGAGGCAAGCACGGCAGAGGAAGATATGTTGGCGCTTATAAAGTAGCTGAACGGAATTCAACCTGGAAAGTGGGTGTAAAAACTAAAAAGACCACGTTAAGGTGCTAATGGATTTATTTTGTCTTAATTATGATTAAAAAAAAAAAAAAATCTGTGTGGATTCGCGTTGACATCCAGAGGACAAGGGCTGGCATGTGTTTATTTTCCGAGTGAATTGGTTGAAAGTTGACGCTTCGCAGGGTTAACCTGAGAAGATTACGTAAGGATTGATTGATTGGGGTGTCGCTGTCACTCTTCATCCAATAAAGCCTGAAGATGAAGCGCTTAATGATCGACCGGGTTCCTCTGCTCGGCTTGTCAGTTGCTTTCCTGACCCTCTTAGCAATCTGAGAACTCTTTAAAGATTTAATCCGTCCACCTGCGTTCATCATTCTCTCTCTTCTATTCAAACCATGTCTTCTCTCATGATGCAATTCAAGACTCCACTATATAAAGTGTGGAATATTTGAGTGCAGTGAAAATGAAAGTGAAGATAACAAAAAAATTGGCATTTTTGCATTTCTTATCATTGCAAAACTGATTTTCCTCTCGGACAGATATTAGATGACGCTCTGAGATACCATACTGATTTATTTCCCCCAAATCCGACGCCTAATTATTCGAAGTGGGCACTTGACCATAAATGAACTCTGATTGCTGAATTTGAAGTTTCAATTTGATTTTGCGCCTCATTAGTCACAGTTACAATTTCTTGGATTTCCTGACGAGTATTATTGGCATTGGTGTTCAATTATCACAGATGAGCTATCTGTTGTTATTTGGCATCCTTTCATCAAAAAGAGCTGGAAAATAACAAAGCTGTGATTAAAACATTTGAAATACACACTATGTGAATGCATCTCTAAATTTTATTAGTCCCAGTTGTCAATAACCTCAGATGACATGACAGCCCTCTTAATCCATCACGTGATTTGTTTGCCATGGTGCCACTGCTGTTCTTCCAGCACTGTCACTCTGGAGACTTGATTTGAGGGGACTATTGACAGAAAGACCAATGACATGACCTTCTCAGACCTCTGATCATTTCTCACCCCATGGGGAACATTGAAGAGTGTTCACCTATTTTCATGGCTGATTAGCTTCTGGCTGCTCCACTGCTCCCCACACTAGAAATAATGATTCACTTTTAGTGAATGGTATTAAGTTTAGTTCAGTTTTTTTTCCAGTTCTTTGTTGTGGTGTAAGATTGTTTCCAGCCAAATACTGAATCCAAGCAAAGTTATTAAACAAATGACTTAGCAAAAAGTAAAGAAGTCAAAATGTGTACAGCGAAGAGTCTTTAAATGTAATATTTTTTTGCGATGGTGCATAATATATAATATAGTACATCACTCACAAACAGCAACAAACAGCAGAGCAGATGCTAGGCCAATTTTGGGTATTTTCCAAATTTTCAGAGAATTATTATTCTACTCGTATATTTCATATATCATACTCTACCCACTTTTCTACTTGTCCCTCGTAGGGAACACAAAATTCATCTTTATATTGCGTTTCTGAGAAAATACTTTGGGTTTGTTAAAAAAAAAAAGTGTTGTGGTAGACGTTCTGAGAATTCATCTTTATCAGCATTTCTGAAAGAATTCCTTTGGTTTGTTAAAAAAATAAAATAAGATAGTTGTAGTAGACGTTCAGCGAAATACTTGCACGTGAAGGAAAAAAAATCCTACCTCCGCCAGTGTCAGAAGACCACTAACGTAAATAATTAATCAGCCAATTGTCTTTGGTTTCAGTGAAGAAAGTAGAACAGTAATCTTTCAGTTTAGTGTCAGAAGCAAAACCACTTACACACACAAACATCCAACTACTACTCAGATTTGCAGTCCAACAAAAACTCAACATAGACTATTGCTCTTGATGGTTTTTTTGGTGTCTTGTAAACAGGTAAGTGGCCATGAAATGCAGAAAATATTCTTTCATACAATGTACAATTTTCTTTCTCTTGAAGTTGATTTCATTTCATTGTCAGCTTCCATGCTGGCTTCACACCACCTCCTCCGCCCACCACCAGGCCTTGTAGGACAAGTCCCATGAGTTTGCGTATTGACGTCACCAATTCATCATGCCAACACTTGTTTCTATGCCACCCAGCAAAAGTCCCCTGGCATAATTAAACTCTCAGCACACCCCACCCCCAGGAAAGGGTCCATCCGTTAATGTGTGAGTCATTCAGTTCCATTATTTGCTCACTTTAAATCCTCTACCGCTTAAGTGCATCGCGCAGTGCCACTCGACTTTTCTTGGCTCAGCGTTGGGTGCATTGCAGAATGAGCACATGTCACGTGGACAGGGAAGCCATTCAGTTGGAACAGATGCAAGTGCAGAGGTCAGCATCTGCTTTTGTGTTCTTGGTGAGCGTAATGTGACATTCTGTGATGTGGCATCTGGAAATTATAAACAACTTAGGCTGCCTTTTATTGATACCGTATTTGTTTGTGGTTAGTTTAAAATAATACACCAAAAAATACATAGCCAATGTTTTTCAATCACTATATATTTAAACTGATTTTTTTTCTTTTCCTGACCTGAATACAGCACTTGGAACTGCCCCAAAAGTCATTTTATTATTCCTCCCATTTTATTCTCATCCCTGAGACGATTTGGTGTCATCGTTTTATACAGGGACTGTCATCCTTTCACATGTGCTCTCAGCAACAATTCAACACCCAGAAACCAATTTTCTTGTTCCATGCAATCCAAGAGACAAATAGGCTTCAGACATTTGACTTGACAGCCTAATATTCAACGCGTCCATGAGACCCCAAGTGCAATTATGTATGACACCAAACACTTCACCTGCAATAGATTTCCTCCTAAAACAAAACTGAAATGCTTTTATCAACTATTATCGTCTCTTGTATGTGCTGATTACCTTGGGCACTGAAATCTGCCACGATCTAAAAAAATCCCCAAAAGTTGTATTTAAATCAAACACTACCGTTTGAGCTATAATATACTGTGAGTCGACTATCGTCATATATAATTTATAATGAGCTATCACTAAGCACTTTTGAGGAAAATTTATTTTTTAATTTAAAGACCAGTTTTTTATACTTTGAACAGAGACGTAGGAAAGGTATTGATGGTGTTTTTCCTCAAATAAACCAATTATTGAATAATCACTATTGCGAACATTGTGATGATTATCATAATGATATCGCAGCTTATTCTGTCAGCAATTAAGGAACCCGGTCCTTGCTGAGAAATGAGAACATAATAAAATGTCTTATTGGCTATTAAGCATTTGTTGGGAGGAATGCACTAATTTATCTCTTGCTCTAAAAGGTGGTCAGCTTTGTTGAAAAACTAATCAGCACTTTCTTCCTTTTAGTCACATCCCATTTGTATTCTGTATTGATTCAAAGAGCACCTGCTCTCAAGGCACCCGAGCTTTGGAATGAGAATTAGTGCTGTAAAAAAAAAAAAAAAAAAAAAGATTTCTTGTTTTCTTCTGCTAGTCAGTAATGAATGCCCCCCCAAATCAAGCGTGTTTTTGTCGGCTCATTGATATGGAAATGTTGAGGGCCTGAAGCATCACAACCTCAATTTCTCCACCTTGACTCAATTATTAGTGGTCCCATTGACAGGAAGGAATTCTTAATTGCAAATTGATTAAGAGCAACTTCTGTGACTCCATTTTGTTTTTCTTTGTATCGTAATCCCTCGGAAGATATTAACTGGCCCAAAGCAATTGATTGGTTTCATTGGATTTGTATATTTATGGTGTTTAAATTATAGTGAACTGATATCTGGCCATGCAAATGGAGATTAGCCCTGATTATTTTCTGGGCTCATCGATTATAAGACTGTATGGACTTATCGGGTTAATTTGCAATAAATATATAAAAAACATGAAAATGCTGCTTGCAGGGCAATATATCAATCATTTAAAAACTCTGCTTGTGGTCCAAATGAAAACCAAAGGTCAGCCCTGCCCACACCCCCATAAAAAATTGAATAGACCAAAGTCGTATCTGCAGCCATTGCCAAACTCATGAACACATTTCTCATGAAGACAAAAAAAAAAAAGAAATAGGATGTTTTCTAGCATCTGAATGTAAGATAGCACATGTTATATGAACAATGCATATTTTTTGTAATGCTAGTTATGAGTTGTGCTTTGCTTTTTTTCCCACTCCATACTTTTCCTAGATTGTATGTATCTTTGGATGATTTCAACACGAAAATACCCATGTCTGCTCGAGATGACTTTCTCCATCATTGTGATGTTGTCAGTGTTGACATTTTATCATCATATCTAAATCAGAATGCAGAGCAGGACACACGGGTGCATGTGTGCCGTGTTCAGAATGGGGAACGTCAAGCCTTGCCAGAGGGCAGAGGCTGCTGATGTAAAAAGCTTACGTAATATCACTCGTCCTGAGCATTCAAATGAGGTAATTATGATACTGGATTTCTTTTAAATACTTTTATTCTTCCTTTGGACTTATACATTTGAAATTTGACATTCTCTACCCAGCGGTATCTCATAAATATGATTAATGTATTAATTTGCACACTGTGCTTTACATATTTATATATCCAATTTATTTTGACCTTTCAGAATGGTCTTGCATCATGCAGGGATGTTGGCAAAATGTACTCTGTCACATTTTCAAATCAGTACCTTTTATACTGGCACTGCCACTTATAATGCAAGTTCTGAACAAAATATAAATAGATTAAACCATGGGTATTAGAAGTAGTCCTGATAATACCAATAATAAAAGTGTTTACAAGGTTGGAAAACAATCCTGTCACTTAGATTTAAAAGAAAAGAAGCCTTGACCATCTGATGCATGTTTGCGGCCTCGTTAATGGATGATTTTGTGCAAAAATCACTTTTTTAAATGCCCTTAATGACTTTCTGTTAAAATATTTAAGAAAGGTCTCAAACCAGCTTGACCGTGCTGATTGTCCCAGTCACCGCAATTCTAAGACTAATCGATTTACTGAGGTTTACTCACATCAGCTTATGCCTGTCATTGTTCTTTGTGTATTTGCTACATCATCTAAGTGTTTTTTCTTTTCTTTTTTTTTTTATTTGGTGGAAACTTAAGCTTCAAGTTTGCTTCATGATCCAGTATTTTTGATTCCTCTACATGACAGAATATTTGAAACGGAAGTATAATAAAATAGCACCAGAATGTTCAACAAAAATTCTTACGGGACACTTCTAATGCACTCAACATGGCAATGCTACACACAATTACCTTCAAACATAAACAGCTTCCATTATTATTAAAAGACAAATTCAATAAATTGTTGCATTTGCTGGACAGAATTGTCCCAAAAACAGTTTTTTTATATTAGGTTTTAAACATCTTAAGAACAGGAAACAACGTCATCTAGTGGTCAAAGTGAGAGAGTTCACTGGGTGGCGTAAAATTATTAAGAAAATTAATGTAAATAAAGAAAAACCTACAAGGCACAACATCTTTATACTTTTTAATATGGTATATTGAAACCAGCAACTCTTAACCTTAGCAGTCAACATTCCATGGGACTAGGGAATAAGAAAGTTGCTACGGAAGCCCGACAGGCATGAAGGAAGCAGTGCACTGGTTCATTTCTTCAAAAGACAGCATCGTATTGTTATTCGTGACAAAGTAAGTTATTTTAGCTTTTTTCCCATCTAGTATTATTTGACGAGTTTATTTAATTTCGTCGTTTTATTCATATAGTTCCTTTTTATCCGTAATTAGCCGTGAATACTAGGTTGGTTCTCATGCTGCGCAGGTGTGCGTAATCAAGTGCCGGCTGTCTCCATTTTAAATAGCGTTCAAAAGCATGAGGTGAGAACGATAAGTTAACTACTACCAACACTCGTAATAAAATGGAGAATGTAATAATAAACAACTTTATTAAATGATACGCTAAACTTTTGTCGTACTAATATTGGTCGTATTCTAGTAATTGTTCTCGTTCGCGCGTAGTTTAGCGCTAATTTAGCATTCGCGACAACGCGACGTAGCTTTAGCTTGTAGCCTAGCCTACCATACTACCATATATGGAAATGGCGAGTACTGTTAGAACTGTTTACAGGCTTGCTCCTAAATATGGTAAAATTTAAAGGTATCTCGTGAAAAATGTGTTTATCTCGTCTATTTGACAATATGATGTGCAGTGTGGCCTCGTTTTCACGTGGTTGATTTGCGTATTTTTTTGGTGTCTTTGACTGCCCAAAAGCGTTGATAACCAGCTGGAATTTTTATATTGCCATATTGTGGCCGAGTTTGAGGGTTTCAGTGGTTTGGAGAAGGAATATTAATCCTAATTTCACACTATTGTATCTTTCTGCTTTAATGCTACAGCTCATGTTTTAATTACGAAAATATACTTTCATGAAATCCTTTCTTTTATTTAATTTCATCGTGTTCGTTTTATTCATATCGTTCATTTTAATCAGTAATTAACTGTGAATATTAGGTTTGATTTGAATACTTGAGTAGAACAGCAAACAAGTAAGTCATTATCATTCATTTACAGAGGTCACACTTTACGTCAAGTATTTTAGTATCTCCCGGATATTTTAGTTTTGTCTGAGCTTCATGCTAAAATACAATGCTAACAAACCTAGATCAATGTTGCAGTCGTTATAGCTCCAATATTTGAACACAAACTTTGCAGCAACACTTGTAGGCAGAAAATATAACAATACTCACGGGCATATAATATGTATACTAAAAACTGATTGAAGCTTAGTGGCTCAACTCTTTGTCGTATACTGAAGCATGAAATCACGATGTACACACTGTTTTTCCGTAATTCTTATCATTCTTTTCAATTATGCTATTACTGTAGGTTTTTATAAAGTAAAAAACAAACAAAATAAACTATTTATTTTTATTTTTTATTTTTTTAAGGGGGCTGTGCGAATTGGCTGGACGAATCCAGGACTGCCTCGGATGCGCCTGGACGAAGCCAGGACTGCCTCGGATGCGCCTTGACGACACCGGGATTGCCTCGGATGCGCCTGGACGACGCCAGGACTGCCTCGGATGCGCCTGGACGACGCCAGGGCTACCTCGGATGCGCCTGGACCAAGACAGAACTGCCTCGGATGCGCCTGGACCGGGCCAGGACTGCCTCGGATGCACCCGGACCGAGCCAGGACTGCCTCAGTTGCGCTTGGACAGAGCCAGGACCGCCGCCGATGCGCCTGGACCAAGCCAGGACTACCTCGGATGCGCCCGGATGACACCAGGACTTCCTCGGATGCGCCCGGATGACGCCAGTATTTCCTCGGCTGCGTCTGGACCAAGGCAGGACTGCCTCGAAAGCGTCTGTACCAAGCCAGGACTGCCTCGGATGCACCTGGACCAAGCCAGGACTGCCTCGGATGAGCCTGGACAAATCCACGACTGCCTCGGGTGCGCCTGGACAAATCCAGGAGTACACCAGGGACCTCTGAAAGCAATCCACTATAAACACCACGCAGATTTAAACTTTGGCCCTCGACTGATCAACCTGGCAGATCACTTGTGCCACTGCAGTTTCAAAAATACACCAAACCAATTAAGACAGACGATCCAAGAGGCGTATCCAACGTCACCAGCAGGAAGCTGGTAAGCCCCTGGTATCCGGGTTCCCCTGCTCCATCTGTGAGCGGTTATGCGGCTCAAGGATCGGACTCTACGCCCATGAGAAGTGGCACCAGCGACATTGTCGCTGACCCCTAGGCCCCCTTTCCCCCTTGTCAAGTCAAGTCAAGTTTATTTGTATAGCCCTAAATCACAAGCTTGCTTGCTCCCTTGGAGCAAGCGTCATCATCGAATGCGTGTGCGTGATTAAGCGTTAATTTTCTATGTAGAGCGCCTGTGAGTGTTTAGAAAAGCGATATATAAAACCAATCTATTACAATTATTATTAAAAAAAATGAGTAAATTGATACTAATAGATGAGTAAATAGATAAGCTGCCTGGCATGCACCTGGATGAAGCCATGACTGCCTGGCCTACGCCAGGGTGAAACAATGACTGCCTGCCTGCCTGTCTTACTCTTGGATGAGACCCTTGGACTCGTGGATCCCTCCCTGCCTGCCTGCCTGCCAGACTGCCTCCCTGCCTGCCTGCCTTGCTGCCTGTCTGCCGCCTGCCTGCCTGCCTACCTGGCCTACACTTGGATGAGACCATGACTGCCTCCCTGCCAACCTGACTTCCTGCCTGGCCTGCACCTGGATGAAGATGACTGCCTGGCCTGCATCTGGATGAAGTCATGACTGCCTGCCTAACCTGCACGAGGATGAAGCCTTGACTGACTGCCTGCCTCCCCGGCCTGCACCTGGATGAAGCCATGACTGCTTGCCTGCCTGGCCTGCGCCTGGATGAATCTGTGACTATCTGCCTGCCTGAATAGCCTATGCCTGGATGAAGTTTTGACTGCCTGCCTGCCTGCCTTGGATGCGCCTGGATGAAGCCATGACTGCCTGCATGCCTACCTGGTCTCTGCCTGGATGAAGCCCTGACTGCCCGCCTGGCCTGTCTCTGGATGAAGCCACGACTGGCCTAGGCCTATGAAGTTTTGACTGCCTGCCTTGAATGCAGCTGGATGAAGCTATGACTTCCTGCATGCCTACCTGGTCTGCGCCTGGATGAAGCCATGACTGCCTGCCTGGCCTTTACCTGGATGAAGCCACGACTGATTACCTGCCTGGCATGCGCCTGGATGAAGCCATGACTGCCTGGCCTGCACCAGGGTGAAACCATGACTGCCTGCCTGCCTGGTCTGTTCCTGGATGAAAACGACTGCCTGCCTGCTTAGCCCGCGCCTGGATGAAGCCATGACTGCTTACCTGCCCAGCCTGTGTTTGGATGAAGCCATGCCTGCCTGCCTGACTACTTGCCTGCCTATCCGCCTGCCTGGCCTGCACCTGGATGAAGACGACAGCCTGCCTGTGTGGCCCGAGCTTGAATAAGTGGTTCTTAACCTGGTGTCGATCAAACCCTAGGGATTTGGTGAGTCGGTCTCAGTTTCGGTAGAGCCTCCACTGCGGAGGTCCAAACACACCTGATTTATCATGTAAATTTATGATGACACATATCTGAACTGGTCTCACAAATGCAACAGAAGTCACAGTAATTTGCAGGTATGTAATTTGTTGCAAGTTCATGCATTGTGTTGGTTTTGATCTTTGAACAAGGTGATGTTCATGCACAGCTGATTTTGTGCACCAGTAAAAATCATTCATGTCTTGAATTTGAAAAAAAAAAAATTTTTCTAGGGGTTTGTTGAATGTGCGTATTAAACTGGTGTGGTTGGGTACATCCAAAATGATTAAGAACCACTGGCCTGGATGAACCCGTGACTGCCTGCATGCCTGCCTGGTCTGCGCCTGGCTAAAGCCATTACTGCCTGCCTGTCTTGGCTGCGCCTAAATGTAGCCATGACTGCCTGCCTACCTTGGCTGCGCCTGGATGAAGCCATGACTGCCTGCCTGGCATGCGGCTGGATGAAGTTATGACTGCCTGCCTAGCCTATACCTGGATGAAGCCATGACTGCCTGCCTGCCTACCTGCCTGCCTGCCTACCTGCCTGCCTGCCTGCCTGCCTGCACCTGGATGAAAACGACTGCCTTTCGTCCTGTCCCATGCCTGGATGAAGCCATGACGCCATGCCGGCCTGCCTGCCTGTCCTGCGCCCGGATGAAGCCATGACTGACTGCCTGCCATGCCTGCACCTTTATGAAGATGACTGCCTTCCTGCCTGGATGGCCTGCACCTGAATGAAGCCATGACCGCCTTCCTGCCTGCCTGGCCTGTGTCTTGATGAAGCTGTGACTCCCTGCGCGCCTGGCCTGCGCCTGGATGAAGCCATGGCTGGCTGGCCTGCGCCTGGATGAAGCAATTACTGCCTATCTGCCTGCCTGGCCTGTGCCTGGATGAAGTTATGACTGCCTGACTCGCCTCGGGATGAAGCCATGACTGCCTGCTGGCCTGCGCCTGGATGAAGCCATGACTGCCTGCTAAACTGCCTACCCTAGCCTGCGCCTGGATGAAGATGACTGCCTCCCTGCCTGTCCCGCACCTAGATGATGCCATGACTGCCTGACTGCCTGCCTTGTGCCTGGATGAAGCCATGACTGCCTGCCTACCTGGCCTGCACCTGGATGAAGACGACTGCCTGCCTAGTTTGCGCCTGGCTAAAGCCAGTGCCTGCCTTAAACCATGACTGCCTGCCTGCTTGCCTGGCCTGTGCCCGGATGAAATCATTACTGCCTGACTGCCTTGGCTGCGCCTGGATGAAGCCATGACGTCCTGGCCTGCGCCTGGATGATGCCACGACTGCCTGCCTGCCTTACTGCTTGGCTTGTGCCTGGATGTAGCCTGCCTGCGCCTGAATTAAGCTATGCCTGCCTGCCTGCCTGCCTGCCTGCCTGCCTGCCTGCCTGCCTGCCTGCCTGCCTGCCTGCCTGCCTGCCTGCCTGCCTGCCTGCCTGCCTGCCTGCCTGCCTGCCTGCCTGCCTGCCTGCCTGCCTGCCTGCCTGACCGCCCGCCCTGAACCGGATGAAGCCATGACTCCCTGCCTATGCCTGGATGAATAAATGACCACCTAACTGGGCTGTGCCTGGATAAAGCCATGACTGCCTGCCTTCCTGGCCTACGCCTGGATAAAGCCATGACTGCCGTCCTGGCTGGTCTGTGCCTGGATAAAGCCTCGAAACTGTCAGCAGCAGGTAACAGCTAAAGAGAAGCGGAATTTTCACTGCGGTTGCAGCGACCAAAACAAAGCTACCGAGCAGATTGGACATCAAGAGCACCCTTCGGGTATCATTGTCTCTGATTACGCCATGATGGGACCGGCTCGTTTTGGAGAAACAAGCTCAGGGCTCCCGCTAATTCAACTTAATGGTGAGTTTTATTTTTATGCGATTTCCAGTTATTTTTATGCTAGTTGTATCATATTTCATTGAATTTTTATATTTATTTGTGTCAAAGCCAGTCCGTTAAAATTCTGACATGTAACTGGTCCGTGACGCTAAAAAGGCTGGGGACCGCTGCTCTAGATGGCATAGTTGGTTTGAAATGAGGTTAAAAAAAATCATCAAGTTTTCAGCCCAATGACGAGAGAAGTCAAAAAAGAAATACAACTGATTCATGAAGCAAATCTGAAGCGTAAGTTTCCCATCACTACTTGTGACTCACAACATTAATATCGCAAATCACGTTTCCATGTTCAAATGAATGGGCAATAGCACATATACATGCGAGAGATGGTAATTGTTGCCCATGTTAGTATTAGCCTTGAACTAGTTTACTAAAACTATGACTCTCAAATACACAGCATAAGATTCTCTTTCTCAATGTATAGTCTCAATAACCTAAACTGAGAGCAGCAATAAACAATTTCAATGCTGTAAATTCCCCCTTCATCCAAAATTGAAACAACCTAGCTTTGAAGAGAGCAGGAGCAGAAGAGAGAGAGAGTGCAAGACAGGCAGAGCGAAAAGGGGGCCGGGCTAGGCTTATCGAGTGTTTTTCAGCACCGTGGACAGCTCCAGTCGCTCTGTATGTCTTGGCTGAAGCAACAACAGCATTTATCTCTGCATCTCTGTGGATTGTGCAGACTTCCTGCTGCACCTGTTTCATTAAAAAGTGTTTTTGTGTTTGTGTGTGTATTTTTAAAGAAGTGGATCCTGACCGCACCAAGTTCTTTTTGTCTTCCACTTCCTTCGGAGCATGGCGACGTGTCTCTGTGACTGTTTCTGATGCGTGGGATGTTCCCCCGTATTGCGCGGATCCTACTTTAGGATCTAAAGAAGCGGAGTGAAGTTTGGGCCAGAGGCGAGCCGCATCTGCATCACCAACAACGGCGGCTGACAGGCGGTGAGTGGTCCAGATGCATTCAGCAGCCAGGATGAGGTTCCTGTGTGACTTTTTAAATTCCACTTAAAGACAGAGGAGGAGCCTGACACATCTGCAGGAGCGGAGCTTCTCATCGTGCATCTGCAGAAAGCCTCATTTCACACTCTTTCTTCACATTAGCGCCAAACAAAGACGTCAGAAATGAAGAAGTTTCGGAAGGTGTTGGACGGGCTGACCACCTCCTCTCCAGGTGGCGGGACTATGGGATCGCCGTCGTGTGGTAGCACTGCCGGGACCCCCACCGCGGCGCCGACCCCCAAAGAGATCGACGTGCAAGAGACGCTGGTGTCAGAAAACTTTCAGCTGTGTAAGGTGGGTGCCATGACTAAGCTTCGCTCTAGCCTGGCTGCACTTGTATCTTCCTCGCCCTCTTTATTTACATTTCACACACACCGTGTTGACAATGGAGCACTGCTAGGCATCCTCTGGTGTGATTTACGTTTAACGCTAAATTTAGTTATTTAATACTCGGGTGAAAGTTGCCCACAACACAACAAAAGAGCTTGATTTATTTATATATATATATTTATTTGTTTTGTTACGCCCCCTTAGACTAAGCCATTAGTCAGCCATCAAAGCTGGCATGTGGCTGCAGTTTGGGGAAGCTCCCACCAGTATATGTGTGTATATCCCGCTCATGTGATCCAAGAGCCCGGAGAGCATGTCGATGAAGAGCAGCCTTCGTGTTGCATCAGCAAGCACACATAAATGGTGTGGAGGCGATGACATAACCAGTGTCCCTCCCTTGCATACAAAGTGCACACAAGAGGGACCCTGCAGTACTGTCCTCATACTTGATGTGCTTTTCACTCAGGGGGTGGGGGCTGGTGCTGATGTGCGTGCTAGTGTGTGCCGAGGTTATACAGTAGGTGTATTTATAGCACGATGCATTTCGGGGCCGACTGCAGTGATTATTGCTTGCGCCTGAAAGAAAAGGCTGAATTTTGGCGAGCTGTGTGAATAATTCATTAAGAATCCAGGAGAATGTGGGTTGTTTGCGCTGCTGTATTTTTGAGTGGAGGGAGGGGTGGGAGTTTGTCTTTTATTCCTACAAAGAGATTCGAGGAGGAAGAGGCGGCGGTTGATTCACAAGTAAAGGATGCTGCAGAGCAGCCTCGACAGGCTGGCTCGCAGGCAGACAGGGAGGAGAAAGTGCTGGAAAACCAGCGGCGGGATTGTCGAGTCCCATGCCGGAAGCTGTGCCTTCTTGCTGAGTGCTTTCATGCACTGTTGATATTAAATCCACTGTTTTGATCGGAGCTCACGTGTAAGAAGCACAAGTGCATTGAATTCCACCTCGGCACCACGTGTGCACGTGCGTGTGTGTGTGCGCGCGCGCGTGTGTAGAGGTGAGTTACACAGTGGGAGGAAAATGCAATCACAGCCTTGCCTCCATCCATTTCCCACCCCATACAGAGTTCAAAGTGTGACGGACAGGTTGTAAATCTGGCTCATGTGCCGTATTATCGGTCGTGTATCTATTTCTATCTTCCCCCCCTATATGGGAACTTTGGCCATCTCAAGTCATGCCCGGTTGAAGGGGAAAAAAAGAATACTGACACTAATATCAGGTGCCTATATCAACTCTGGTTTGTCGGTTATTAGTTTGAGTGTATACAATTCAGGAAAATATAACCAATTTCTCAGATTTAGGTACATTTAATTATTTCCAAAAAGCTTTCACAGACATGAACGCACCGGAGAAGGCTATGTAATATTTTGACTTTGTCATGGTGATGTCACTGCATGCAGTGGAGTGTGTTTATTTGTGTGTGGGAATTTTCTGGCTAACTTAAAAAAGTTAGTTAGTTTAAGTTAGTCATGACTTGCGTCCTCACCGTTGCAGTGTGGGAAGTTGCCACAACTCCTTTTGTTTGGATCCCCTTTTCATGTGTTTTAATTTCAAAGCGGACTGCAGTGGAAATTGTGTTCACAGAAGTGGCGTAAGAAGCTTTTATTGAACTCTCCCTTGGACGGAATGAAATCAAGAGAGAAATTTGAGGTGGCAGAACGGCTCATTGAATCTTTCCTCTCATTTCTAACATGCAGAGGCTGAGAGAAGATGAGCTGCGAATCACTTTCGAGCTTTTCTTCTTGGTTATTGTTATAGTGGAACTAACATGCACCACCCTTCTATAAAATGTGTTGTGTAATTCCTGCAGAATCTTGCTTTAACAAACACCAAGCAGAAACGAGTATCAAAACAATGCCTCTTAAAAATAGCACTCATGGTTTGGCTCACTCCCAATGGTATTCTCAAATTGACCCACAAATGTCTTCCCATAATCGGCTTTAATGTGTTACATTAGCATGAATCATTAGCATTACTGTTGCAGAGGTGAAACACTAAAAAAAAAATAGAATGCAAACCATATGCTCTTAAAATTAAAGCACCACATGGCCCACACAAGACCAAAAGCCTTTCTTTGCTTTACTCTCATGAAGCGTTGACACAAGCAAGCATGATGAGAGCATGTGGCTGCAATGTCAGCACACAGTGAGTGCAAACAGGACCGAAAGGGAACAATGTGTGCTCCAAATATCTGCCAGCGATTAGAGAACATAAAATAAAATAAAAAAAGATGGCAAAGGCTGCTTCAAATTAAAACTGTTTTGGAATATATTTTCAACAATGCACTTGAAATTAGCAACCCAGCCCTGCTCAACACAATAACTGTAAAGCCAGACTTAAAAACAAAAACATTTATTTTTTAATCTTCTGGTTTCCTCTGCGTGATGTGCGCACCCTCATGGCCGACAATGAGGCGCTCAATTGCAGCCACACAAGCGTACTATCTGCAGGAAAGATGCATTTTCAGTGTGTAGGTGTAGCTAGCTAGCAAACCGCTTTTAGCCATGCCCCCAAAATCTAGAAAACCGACATAGGGAAAACCAGTTTTATTAATTTTATTTTATCTTTTGTTTTGTTGGTTTATCAACACATGTATGTATTACTTGCTGTTATTGTTTGGCAGTTTAGCAGTTTTTGAAATTAATTCATACAAATACAATATTCTTGTTTTCCATGCTTCGCATAGAGTTTATAGTGTTGGTTTTGGCACACGCGTTGAGGGCCTGGAGGATAGTTTAAAAAATAACTTGGACGCCCCAATAAAGAGGCCACTTGACATGCACACATTATCACACATGTTTGAGTGCTAACTGATTAATATTTTAGGATCCGGAGCTTGTTAAAATGTCCACCCCTGGGACATCTTCAGGCCATTTTCATTTATAATATCCTTAAAAGAATCACTAATAACAAAATGAAAATGGCGATGACCCAGTAACATCACTTTGAATGCAAAAAAAAATCCTTTCATTGTGAATTAGGATAATCAGAAACACTTTATAGGAAAATGTAATGACTTTTTAAATGTCTTTTTTTCAGGCTAGTCCCCTGCTGAGGATTAATTGGACTGTAATAAGATTCAGTTTTGCTATAATGTGTTCAACATCTGGAGTTGACACCTGGGAGCTTGAAATTTGTGAATCATCCTATTTCTTCATACCCTAAAGTGTCAGTTAAAAAAATATCCCCTGTGTTTCCAATATCTGCTATATTGGGTGGAAGGTGTAAGCCAGGTTATTTGTAAAAATCTACTTCCTGGTTTTTGCCTATCTTAGCAATAGTAATAACAGCTCAGCGAACAAATGCTTCTCGTTTCTCCTTTTGATCGGAATACATTTTTACGCTCTGCTTTAGTTCGTCTACTAAGTAGTGCTGCTCAATATGATTTTAAAAGCTCTGTAATATTGTTAATCGTAGCAGGATGTGGCGCCGGTTTAATAACGATGACATGATGCTTTTGTACGTATTATATTGACAGTTTTACAAGGAAATGAGCCTTCCAAATGGCATAAAAAAGTGCTTAGTTTGTTTTGAAGACATTGGCAGAGGAAGGATTAAATCTCTTCTCTGGTAAATTTGCAGAGGAAAAACGTAGCAAGTCTGTGCATGATGAAAAGCAGATGATCTCGACATGACCTCAGAGACAGACTTGTGGTCCATTTGGTAACTGAAATAAATGCTTGATAAGTCGAGGCTGCTCTGTTCCCTTCTGGTGATCTTTGAAATCCTTTGTCTGACATTACCTCGCCACGTTCACGGCAACACTGCAGACTCTCAATGGGTGTGATGACTCAGTCTGACGGACTTCCAACTCGTCTCATATTACCATGTGTCAGAGGCCTCAAGAGGTTTCTCGAATAAGAAGGTGATGTCAGGCTAAAATGGAAAGCTGACGAAAAAAAAATATGAGAGAATTGATGTTTGACCTTCACTTAAAGCATGGAATTGTGCGGCAAAGGCAAAAACAGTTTGGCCTTCTTAATCAGGTGCTGTTTGGTGCAAAAGGAGTCTTGAGTGATGCCAGCATGTGCAGTCTCAGCAACAGACTCTCATTCCCTTAAGTAAACTTTTCCAATCACTCTCTCAAAAATGGATCTCCTGGCAAGTTGGGGAAGCGGGGGTGAACTCTCCTGGCAGGCTCAAGGAAATATTTCTGCTCCTGGTTGCACATAGCAATGCACTCCGCTTTGATAGATGTCAATGTGAGTGTGAATTGTCAATCGTGTTCCTGGTTGGTGACCAGTGGAGAGAGCGCGTACTCTGCCGGGGGTAGGATTTCACTCAGCCGTGACCCTAACCAAGGCAAGCGCAATAGAAAATGTGGGTTGCAATACTATCAGGAGAATTCCATCTGTCGTCACATTTGCAACCACACATCACCTACTTTAGTGCTCCATAATATTAATGATCCAGTCAGGGACAACAGAACAAAAACTTGTCAAAGCTGCACTAAAAAAAGTGCCTTCATGAGTCTGAGAACTTTTATAGGACAAAGTTTACTGGCGTTTCTTTGACAGCTGCTGCTGTGTGTTGGGGATGGAAAATCGGCTTCAAGGAATCGGATACATTATTAGTTTTCGTGAAGTAGCTTATGTTCGGTTTTGTGTGGGCTTCCAAAATTCACTGTCCACTCAGTCTGTAGGTTGCTTATTCTCATCGTCTGAGCTCTCCTTGCATTCCAGTGCACTCCTCTTTAACAGATCAAGCCAGACGAGGGTGTCTTTTCTCGGCCATGCTTGATAAAGCGGCGCATCAATACGCAATCATTTTAGTGACGTGTGGCTTCCTAGTGAGTGTAAATTCTTTTATATGAGGTTGTTTATCTAACCCCCCAAAAAATGAGCCCAGTGTGGTGTGGTGATTTGTTCAAGCTATTAACTCATTCACTGCCAGCACAAAATGGATATTTGACGTCTATAGCTGTCAATGGCAGTGAATGAGTTAAAAGACAAAAAAACACTTTTAACCACTGCCTGACACAATGCACTTTGGTTTCTGTAACCACGACATCGTTATATTTCAAGGACTTGTTCACATAGTTTTAATCAATGACAAGTTTATTTAAATAAAAAACAGACAAAGATGTCAGAGGTGTGATTGGCAGTTCCATAGATGATGCGTTTAATGCAATAAAAAAATAAATATAAAATCCTATTCAGTTATAAAATGTAGACATATATTGCACACAACCAACAAATGTATCCTAACTTGACCTCCTTTATGGAAGTGATTCAAATAATAGCACACCATCTGTACAGTAGGCCGAACATCTTTTTGCATATATTATAAAACAATGACAATAAGGAGCTTTCTCGAAAGCGTGGAGAGAAGTGCATCGTAGATGAAAATCTTTTTATTTGAATAGCATTAGAGGGAAGAACATGATCCTCACTCATGGACACTTACCAATGCGCCATTCAAAACAGAGCTTCTTAGTCTTTTATCATTTTCTTTCACATTTGTGATTTATTCATAAGTGCCAGCAATGTGTTTATATTCCCCCTGTTCAAATGAAGCAGTACACAAATTCATTTTGGCACCACTTATGCAAGCTCACAAGAGCCAGAACATTGGTTTTAGGTGCTTGTTGCAGAGTTACTGTGATTAAAAATTGGCATTTAGAGACACAAGGTCTCAGATTTGTTTGAAGAATTAGACGTGTTGTGGTTCACTAGTGAAGCATTAGTGAAGTTCTCATTGATTGACTGTGTAAATGAAAATGTGAATGCTTGTCTGTCTCCATATGTCCAATGTGAATGACTGGCGACCAGTTCGGTGTGTCGTCCGCATTTTACTCCAAGCCGGGAGAGGCTCCAGCTCGTTGCGATAGACGAGACAGAATTTAGAATGTGCCGGTGAGAATTAGGATGTATTTATGAACAATTTATGTTCCAGTCTCGGGGTAAATATGTGATGTTTATTTATACTCCCTCTACTAATTGACTTTCTTCATCAGGGTTCGTTGAAACACTAAGCAGCAGACTTAATCCAATCACGATTTTTAGTGTCTGTTGCAAATGGGCTCCATGAAGCCCCGGTGTTGTCATAACAATCTCCTCCTTCTCCATTCTTTAAATTGATGCTTTCAACCCACACTTTTATCTGCGGAAACATACGCTTAACATTTTGCCTTGACCTGAAAGACTTGTCTGGTTAAATGCCACCAGACATTGCATAATGATATGCTAGCAGACGCTGAGATTTCTTTATAATAAAAAATAGATACATATATTTTGCAGCAATTTTCAATCAGGCCGGGTTGCAAACCAGGTCGCAGAACAAAATACAAAGTAAATTTCGAACTCGCCACTGTAATTTTATTGTGTCTGGTAGTTTTTAGGTGAGCTTATCAAAGGAAAGAAAATTATTATAGGATGTTGATTAGCTTTTGCAAATGCATTTGTAAATAATTTTCAACTGCACGATATAAATATTTGTTCTTTTTTTTGCAAATAAAAATGATAACAGAAATACTATAATAGATGAGGAGCTAATGCCCTTCTCCACTTTAAAATCACTTTTATTCCATTTCCCTTACTGTGAACAATGGAGCAATGCTTCTGGGTTTTTGTTTTCAGCCTCTGTGCTCTCATGCCACACACTTATCACTGCTTGTGCTCTTGAGTGCTTGCATTCATGTGCTGTGCAGAAGGAAATGCTTGTCAGCCTCAGAATCTGCCATGAATGTGACGCTTTCAGCAAAACAAACACAATAAGCCTATTTTTGGGCATAGTTAGAACCTAGCCATGACATACTTTATTCTCATCCTCTCAATGATGTCAGGTTAATATTCTTTCTGATTTTCATTTTATCAGTACTTGTGGAAACACACCCCTTATAGATTTTAACACAATTTACCTTATAGGTCTGCTCTGATACTTTAGCAGAACGCCTTGAAAACATCCACATTTAAACTATGAATTTTTCTGTAGGACTGTTGGTCAAGTCGTGAGGAATTTTCAAATAACCGATTTTCCTATTGTATTGGCTTCAACAGCATAATTAATGGTATGCAGTCACTTAAGCTCTCAAGCCTGTAAATTGCTAACATGAAAAATCAAAAATGCTGTATTTTTTTAATTAACCACTCTGTCAGAAATAAGCTGGTGTGATGATTACGCTCAATATTTGTACCTATAGGTGCTCAGTGTACAACAACGGGCTGGCAGTAAGAGACATGGGCGCTGCTTTCTATTTATAGAAACAGAGGTCTAGACCATCTCTGCAGCTCAACACTGTTTGGAGAGCGATAGAGAGAAAACGGTGGGTGGCATGAGGTGGTAGAAGGCGGTTTAGGATTCACGTGTCGGGCTATCGAATAGGACATCAGTCGTGTGCGCTTACAGATTGTGTGGACCGAGATGAGCAACACAAGAGAGCGAGAAAAAGGGGAGGCGGGATCAGAATGCGGAGATGAGTTGATGTAATGCAGCTTCTGGTAGCTTTAACATTGCTCCAAATGCATATCTTAGCCACCATCACTTTACATGAAGGGACTCCTTTTGGTGTTTTATTGTGGCAATGTGATTTATATAATGGGTATAATGGGTGAATAAAAATCTTGAATATTCATGAAAAGCAGCCACTAAGTGTTTTTCCAAGGCAAAAGACCACGGACGGCCCTGATGCAAATGCTTACAAAGATGGAAAATGGAAGGATCAAACTGTCTTTACAAATAGCATTATAGTAAAAGACAGGGAAGAAAAACAGCTTTACAGCAGCGTCGTCAAGCTTGCAATATGTATGAGCTGCTCTTGGAATCATCAGAGTAAATGCACTTCTCATCCACTTCTCGGCTGTCTTGTATGTATATGTGGGGGTGGCTCGTCTGTCTCCCAGCAACAGTGCACTCGAGTGGGGTCAGAGCACCTACCGGGGTCTGGTGGAAACTCCCGGAGGATACGTGTGTGTGTGTTTGTTTGTTTGTATGTGTGTGTTTGTCGGATGTGTACATGAATGGCTTTTCTCTTTGTTTTCAGTGTGGCCGCTTTGATTCTTGACAACACGGTGAAAGAATGATTCATACATCATCTCTTTTAAATAGCTGCAATACTTGTCGAATGATGAAATAGTGTGCTAAATAGCTCAACATTTCTTTGGAAATTGAACATGAAGAAAAATGCCTTCACTGGACTGAAAGACCAAAATCAGAAATGTTTTAGAAGTGTTTTATGTCACAAAAATTCCAGTGATGGTGTGAAAATGCCACATTGATCCTTTGACGCTTCCGGAGATGAGGTCTTGCAACATTAGCGGAGGTTTCACAATTTATGAGGAGTCTTGTGTGCCATGAAGCCTGAGACTCTCCACGCTTAGCTTTCTAGTTATATATATTATTATAAAACACCGTATCCTGTATAGATTTTATCCGGGCTGGTCTTGCTGTGCTTACAATCCGGCGACATATCTGATTGGCTATTACATCCATGACATTTCGACGCCATTCTCCAACGAGTTAAATTTTGAATTGCAGCTAGTTGTCGAATCCCGCACAGTGTGCACAACTTCCGCAGGGATTAGCTCCACCTTACCTGCAACCCTAATGAGGAAAGGTACTAAAGAAAAATAGATGGATGGACATAAAATGTATTTTTTCAAGCAGTGTTTGTTTTGTATTGGAATTTACTGCAGCCACAAAAAACAGACCACATTCACACTGGTTCAAAGTATTTCATATCGCTCTGTGTGTTGTTTCTCATTTTCCTCTATCTATTTGGATCAGCACTGAGCGAATTCACCGTGTTTGTCCACAGACACTCATATTATCCTTCCAAATTCATGCCTGTGCATGCTTAATTAAAGCTCAAAGGCCCGGGAGATGAGAGAGAGCGGAGGGGTTATACAACTCTGGCAGTTAGACGCAAACAAACAACCTCGACTTTTGTTCAGGAGATAAAAATCTTTTTTTAGCATCAGTCACATTATAATTGTTCTAGCTCGCACTTCCACACCGGTAATGTCCATGCCTTCACATCTATGTGGAGCAGATTATGGTAAGTGAGGCAAAACTGGGAAATGACCGCTCCAGTGCATACAAGGAATTTCGTAGGAGGATGGAGAGAAGTGCTCGTTCGCCTTGTCAAGTCTTGCATCGACTGTTGTCAAGGATCAACTTGAACCAGTTCAGTTTTTGATCATATTTGGAACTCTGCTTTGTACGAGACAGCTAACCTTGTAAACTTGTATTTGAAATTCAATCAGAATTGAGCTCATCAAAATTCTGCTTCATTGTCATTGTTGTCTTCAATTATGTGCATGTATAATCAGTAGAGTGCCTGTGCGGAATTACAGAACTCCCTTGGGAATACGTGTTTTTTTTTAAATAACTTTTCTTGTGGTACCCCTGTTTGACGACGGGAAGATAATTAAAAAATTTGTCCACTTCTACTTTTCACGATCGGCGTACAAATCTTACATCAACCTACTGTATTGATTACAGTTTGTTCCTGAGTTTTTATATATTTTAACCCCCTGAAAAATCATCAAACGTGTCATAAAGTAGACAAAGCTGACCGTATAATTTCTTTTCAGACAGCAATTTATCGTGATTTTTTTTTATGATTGATATTCGCAACAAAATGACACTTGAAAACGCAGACTTTCAGTAGACATCACCTAACCTTGCGTGTCTACAGCTGAAAACATGTCGACGCTATATCCTTTTGATTTGAAAAAGCAAGGAAGCCATTTTATGAAAACACTTGTCGGCTATTATTGGCAGCGGCTTAATTTTTTTTATTGAATTAAATGTCAAAGATTTTCCAAAGCAAAGTCTATTTCGTTTTTTATAAAAGCACAGAGAACTGAACAATAGAATGTCACATTAGCAGGCAGAAAACGTTGCTGAAGTTGTTTTGCGTGTTTGTCTTGCAGACGGTGCGCCACGGTTTCCCCTACCAGCCCACCGCTTTGGCCTTTGACCCCGTGCAGAAGATTCTGGCAATCGGCTCCAGATCAGGTGGTGTTCGGATGTATCCTTGCCATCTGCTCACAGAGACACGCTGACCAACTGTATGTACACAAACAAAACAATTGTGTGTGAGATCCTATCCAAGAAGGGCAACGACAAACGCCACCGCTGAGAATTTGCATTTCGGCTCGTCTTTGTTTTGACAAAAATATCCTTTATCGTTACTTCTGCCGAGGATATGAACAGGTCTTGTTTCGCTTCACAAAATCTCACGGAGACGTCCGACATGGGCTGAGGAAAAAATCCCATTTGGCTTTATCCCGACAATAATCAAGGCTCCTTCAAGGGGAAATTCAATTTACACTCTGTTTTATATTTTTGTGGCACCACATGGAGAAGCTGGAACATGCAGGATGAGATGTTAGATTGAACAGGTGTGTAAAATGATTGTCACCTCGAAGTGAGTTTCAAGGATGATATTTTGCCACCTTGCTCAAGAGCCAGTTGTAATTTTGAACCGCGAGCATCGTTGTTCCAAAGCTTCGAGCGGAGGTGGAAATATGTCATGCAAATGAGCCACTAATAACTATTGGTTAAAATCTCCGATATATGTGTGAATTCTTTCGGGTAACATTTTTCTAGTACGTCTTAATGCAAGGGCCTCTTCCTCCTCCTATTCTTCCTTTCCGCCCTGTCATTTCATATTGCACAGCTGTCATGTCGCATGCTCAAAAGTGTCCCTCCAACCGCCCACGCCCTGGGTCACTCGGCCACAAGGAAAGGAGATGGCGTGTCAGTGGGACCTAGGTAGGAGATTACACTCTCGTAAATACACAGTGTTCTCAGCATCCCCGTAGGGAACCTGAGGCAGAGGCAGCAAACAATTATCGATGCTGCAGTTGTTACGCCGCTGGTCCTGCTGAGGTAAATGATGAACAGACACGGTGTTCTGCCGCTAACAGAAATTAGGGGAGGGGGGAAAAAAAATACATTGAAAGGCTAGAATGAGAGATGCAATGTTGTTTTGCGAGAAAGTCGATCCTAGTGTGGGAGATAAAAGGCGGATAAAGAGGTGGCTGATGAAAAGCTATTAAAACAAGTCTTGATTACGTGATAAGCTCAGGCAAATGAAGCAACGTGATCCGCTTTGTAGCGCCTGACAATGGTGCCATCGCTTCCCTTGAAATTCCAGCGCTTGGCTGCAAAGTGAAACAGAGATTGCGGCTAGATGGAAGCCCTTGAGTGACTTAGCATTTGTATTGACATGCTGCACACATCTCACCGTGCTCTCACGAGGGCCCTTGCTGATTCTCTTTCTCCATTGCCGCACTTTCTGCTTTACTGTTTTTCTCCTTGCACCCCACGGCCTTTACCTCCCCCTTGACTAAATCTTGCGTTTATTACGCTCACGCTTTCTCGATGTCCACCTGTCACCGTCATCCCAATTTATTTCTGCAATGCAGCAAAATGGTGGAACTTGTTTGTAATAGAACCACAATCACATCTAAAGTGACGAATAGAAGCCCCATGACTGAGCAAAATTGTGGCTTGCTTTTTGCTGATTGTGAAAGTGGAATATTAACTCGTCGGATTATTGAAAGCAGAGTGCAATAGAGGTTACCGCAAAAAAATGTTTTAGGTTTGTATTACTTCCTTTCCCTTGTTGTCAGTAATAACCACTTTGGTAGAGGCAGTGACAGTGTCATGATGTAACTAATAACTGTATTTTGCAAGATCACCGTATTTTCTATCCTACAATCAAACTGCCTCGCCTCAAATGGCTGCTTCATCTCCACGCTCTCGCCAGTAAAAAAACAAAAAAAAAAACAGCAGGTAGGAGCTGTAATTACACTTGTCCACAAAGTGGTACATTTTGTTTTGGTATGCGCCACGTCTCTCCAGGCTACAATGGGTGTGTATGCTCGGAACTGATAGGTGCATTACATTCAGCAGTGACATTACAGAAGCAGGACAGCGTGTCTGTGGAGTCCACAATGAAGAATAATGTGACACAAGAGCGTGCCCTTTAAAAACATAAAAATCTCTCTCTATTGTAAACGAAATATGAAAAGAAGCCGCCTCATAGATGCACCTGCAGTGTCATCACAATGCAAGACAAAAATAACGCGAGCTAGTTCAAAGTAGAAAAACCTCAATTTTTTAAAACATGGAGATGCATAATCTATCTTTGTATCCCACAAGTGACACATTGAGTAAGCATCTAGTAAAGTAGTAGCCTTCCGGCTTCAATTTCACATTCGATGTGTAAGTGCTGCATCCTACGTGTTTTTTTTTAGTTGAGTTGACTGTGCTAAGTGTGCGACATTTAATGCTTTGCTATTTCTGTTACACCCCATAGCTATGTTTCACTACACTCTTAATATTTATAGCGATGTTACCGTGTCAGTGTATCTTTACTATAATTACATTTATATGTACAATATCATCACCCTTGACTCATTACATGCTTAGAACAAGCCTCTGGCATACTGTTGACTTCTTGCACTTGGCGGTATAAATATTTGCTACTTTGGTTACGCATGATTATTTTTGATGCATAGTTTGGTGTACTTGTGTTGTGTTGCCATGTATTCTATTCTATTCAATGTTTTATTTTATTTTAGTTTAGTTTGCTTTATCTTAGTCAAGTCAAATCTAGTCTATGTTATATAGTAATCTCTGAAATCTGAAATTAATTTGAGAATAGGTCGATTTAGACAGGTCGTCCTTGGTTTGCTCACTTTTCACAGGCCGAGCTTACCCTGCTTCATCATGAACATCTCACCCTGCAACTTGCTTCCTTCTTTTGCAGTGACCCTTTGGTGCTACGCAAATCTACCTAATCGTTATCATTACAGTTGGCAGGTAGAGAGTTCTAAATGGTATCAGGAGATATTCAATCAGGAGCAAATGAGTGTGTAGCAGGACTGATCATGCCTCGCTAGTGACAGTGTGTGTCGATGCATAATGAGCTCAAGTTTGGACGCGGCATTTGTGGTTACAAAAATTATGCAAATACGAGCGCAGTGTGTGCAAACACATCTCGCACACTTTTGCATCTGATTATGGCTTTGGATGCGCTTCGTAGTAACTAAGCTACTGGGAGCAGCAACATAGTGATTATGTTTGCAGGCTGCTCAGACAGTCAGCCGATGAATGACACAGTGGTGAACACTTAATTGATCGCTGTGCAGTCGTATTGTTTGTTTAATTGGAGCTGCAAAGCTGTCCTGTTGCAGGCAACGCTCGTGTGGCTAAATATGGACTGTGTTAGAAGAACTGGCTGACCCATTGAGTGTACATAATTAATTAGCATTAGCCAAATGCTAATTGTTGGCTGCTGGTACCAATGATTGTGCGGATGAAGTTATGTTTTTAATGTAATACGCAGATGGTAATTGTCAATACTGGCTAATTTAGTCCATTTCTAAAATCTTATATTAAAAGTGTCTTGAGCTTGCATTAATTACCATTTTAAATTTATAGATTTGCTCAATCGATATGGCACTCTCGGCAAATTACAGTCAGTGTACAGTATTAGTTCAACTCAACTGCGCCACAAAACAATCATTCAAACAAACATAAATCATGTGCCCTCCTACCAGCAGACGTTTCCATTAACCTGCACAATTCAGCCCACACGCATACAGTATATAATTAAACAATAAGAAAAACAGAATTTATGCTGAAGGATGAAAAAACCCACAAACTATATTTTATCATAATGTTCAAAAGGCCCCACGGATGCAAAGATACAAATGACATGAGAGATCGATTCATGCAGGTGTCATACCACAATGTATCTTAGATTCAGAAGACATCCGTCCGTCCGTCCGTCCGTCCGTCCGTCCGTCCATCCATCCATCCATCCATCCATCCATCCATCCATCCATCCATCCATCCATCCATCCATTCATCCATCCATCCATCCATCCATCCATCCATCCATCCGTGGGTGTTTCAATTGTCTTTTTTTTTTTTTTAACTGAGCTGATCTCTATCTTCTGGTCTCCATCATTATGATGTCTCTCTGGTTTGAAAAAGCGCTCATTTCCTTTTGCCACCATAATGATGCCATCAACTGTCGCTGGTTCTCATGATGCTTTGCGGTTTGTTGGCCTTTGCCATGATGACTGAGCCTTGCCACTTTTGTGTCCTTTCCTGCGTGAATAGCAGGCTAGAGGATAATGGGACTCATTTAGCTGATTTTGATATTTTCTTCTTTTTTTGTAGGTACTGTATGTCTGCTGCTTCCATTCTTTCCTTACTCTCATATCCATTTGTTCTGACCTTGATCCCTCATGTTGGATGGTACATGCATTGTCTCCATTGTTCTCTTTCTCTGGCTTCCTGCTTAACAAACTATGATTGTACAGTGTAGGTTTTCTGTGCTTGGTTGTGATTTGGATATGAAATTTTGGGATACCAGTCCTGGAAATGTTCTACATACCATAACTTTTATTGAGGTTCTCCGTCTTGGTGAATGAGATGACCCCAGGTAGTCTGTACAGTAAATGTAAGGCAATTACTTGAAATTATTCTCATCCTTTTCATCCCGACATTTCCCCATTATCCTCCTTACCGTCATTATCTGTTCCATGGGAGCGATGGCGAGGAGGTCGAGCGTTGAAAGGTCAGATGACTATTTATAGCCGTTGAAAATAATATCGGAAATGCCACTGGGTTTTTTAATCAGCATTCATAGTATTGAATTTATAGCCAAAAAAATCCCATGTGGCAGTAGGTAAAATCATTTCATCTTAATTTATTATAATGAAGCAACTTGCAACTTCTGTGTCGCAAGGAAAAAAAAAAGCTATTAGCGCTGCTTCAGAGATATTTCACAAGGTCTCCTATTCTTTCTCATACAAACAGCATGGCGTTTTAAACATGCTGATGTTTTTGCATGAAATATCACAAGCACTTACCGAGTGACATCCTGTGAAGCCTTCAGCTGTAAAGAGCCTTAAGAGGTCGAAAAGAATTCTGTGTAACCTTTGATATCTTACAATTGCGGGAAGATACTTTGTGTTTAGAAAGGACAAAGTGCAAAGTGTAAGCGAAAGACGTGAAGGTGCTGCAGAAGATGTGTGGGTCTATTTTTGTGTTGTTGCGGGTCGCAAAGCTGTTAGCAAGATGCAGTACGGCTCCGAATGTTACCGGGTCTTCTTTAAAAATGGCTTCACTCTCTCTGGTGAAAGAGATGTATTTATGTTTGAAGCAAACGGTCCATCTTGTGCAAGATGGGCCTTTTGTTGTTTTGTTGATTCATCATAGCATTTCGGCTCTAGAAGAAGAATTTTGACAAGTACGGATTCAGCCAATCACAAGCAATTATTGGTTGAGTGTAAAATGCAAACCAATGCTCTTATAATTAACCACATATAAATTCATTTAAAATGTTACATCCAATCTGTTAGTCTTTAATTGGATTCGATTATGAGTCCATTTGAATGGAACGACTCGACACCCCCGAGATGGGTTCTCTAACACAGTAAAGAGAAAGTAACTTGAATGCATATTGAGCTATAGTTATATTTTATTGTATATGTGGCCTTACTGTTGCTGAAGACATTATCTAACATTTGGACCACACTGCCCCTGTTAAAAATTGAAGTACAGTTTAAAAAATATACAGAAAATAAATACAATTAAACAAAAACAGCATGAGATGAATATTGAGCACACGGGGCTACAAAAGCTGACTTAGCTCATTTGTTCTCGACGTTGACTCCATTTATGCAAATTGCAGATGTCCAGGTTTAATTGTATTAATCGCAGAGTCAAGATAAGCCTGGCTTCCATTAAATGACATTGTACAATCTTCAACATTTAATAGTGACCTTTAAATGTAACCCAATGTTCATTCAAACAAAAAGCAATATGGAGAAATTGTGCAAATAGAACTTAGTGTCTTGTGTTTGTTGCATTTTTTTTCCCCTCGCTGTCAAAGCTAAATCGTCTCTACTCACTCTAGGACCGATCCAAGGTGATTTAGGCAGAAGGTGTTGGAGGTGAAATTGATCCTCAAATTGCAATTATCTCGTGATCGTCCTCACTGCTAATTCAGTTATTATCCCACACAAAGAAATATTTACGATCTGTACTTTTGACATTCCAACTTAATCAGTCACTATTGAGGGTTTCTAGTTCATTCATTGATTCATTATTGATTCATTCAAATGTGATTGGCTGGTGAAAGGTTCAGGGTGATTCATTGATTCGTTCTTTCGTTTATTAATTCAGGTTGTATCCAATCTTTCTTCATATTTTTTTGTCGCAAGCATCCCGAGTACTCGTTGAGAGGTTTCGTAAGTCGGTACATGCAAATGTTACCATTGAACATAAAAATGTGGACCCTAGAGGCAAAACAATTTCTAAGCACAATTCGTAGTGTCGCGTCGTTGGCGAGCAGAGAATCTCAGCAAGGTGTCACAACGCGGGAGCGCACAGCGTGGCACATCATGTCGCATTAATTCATTCTGCCTATCTTCTAAACAACAGACCCTTGCCGAAGGGTCTTTGCGGTGCCAGCTGCCTCTCTTGTTAATTTGATTCCTCACCTCATCGCCCGGGCTGGGAGCAGTCACATACGACCGTCCAGGCGTTGTTGTCATGACATCTGCTGGCCATGACAAAAAGAGCTTTTTGAAATAATTTCCCCGGTTTTCATGTATTCATCTCTGTTCCTGTTGGTTTGCTAAATGCGCTACAGATGACGGAAAATGATTCATATTAGTGCTCATTAGTGCAGCAGAGGAGGCCTGATGACAGGAGATAGACATGGGAAATGATGCAGGTAATGAATGCAAGCACTTACCGAGCTATCAGAAAATAATTTTGCTCAATTGTTCAAAAGTGTAAATGTAAATAGTATTTTGTTTTCTATCAAATAGCAAACAGGACTCTTGATTACATGTAATCACTTTCCCTTCATGAGGCCATTCCAGTTATCTCCTATCTCATGTCAGACGAGTTTGTTCCAAACTTCTCCTTGTTTAAGAATGCAAATGGAAATTCCTCTAGAAAATGAGAAACTTTGAGTTTCTGTCCTTGGGTTCTAACAATTTAGTAACCCTATCAATAGACTATTCTAGGAACCGCTGAGTTGGCCATGACTGCTGGTCTCCACCTCCCTCAGTGAGGGAGGATGTAGGAGACCTGAATCATTAGTTACCCACAGTGTTTTGCGATTAGAGTGTTTGCCAATAAATATTGACATACTCCTCCGATTCATTGGATCATGTTATTGCACAGCATAGTGTAGCCAAGAACCCAACCATTCATCTTCTGGAGATTTTGGACTTCACTTTGGGCTCTTCACACACGTTCACATTCACACCTATGATATATTCAGAGTGAGAATTTATTTTGGGGCCGTGGGAGGAAGCCGGGAGTATTCCGAGAGAACTCCCAATTGCACGTGAAAAGCATGCAGACTCCACATACAAAAGGTGTGAGCCTGACGGATATGAAATTGAATTGGATTAATAGTATGAGCGGTGATTTATAAAGAGAGGCAGCGTCTCACCAGATGCAGCAGCTAGAAAATGCGTTGGGAAAAAAAAAATCTCCGAAAAGTAGTCATTGAAAATCCTTGTGTCTTTTGGCAGGAGTAATTTTGGTTAATTAGAATGTTATATTTGGGTTGTTTATTGGTGTGTGGGAGAGACTTTTGGGTAGGTGTGATTTTTTTGTGAGTGTCACTTAATTTTACTTGTACGTCTGAGAGATTTTTTTGGTGGTGTCACGTTTTGACTGTGTGGGTTTTTGGTGAGTGTTTGTGAGGTCATTTCATATGTGTAGTAGTCTTGGCGTATTTGTGTAATATTTTTTCTGTATATGGGGATATCCTCATATAATCCAAAAGCCAGAGAAAAAGAGAGCCACTTATATTCCCTTAATGTCACGCAAGTATATGTGCTCTCCTGCCGTGAGACGCCCAGTAAAAGATATTCATACGAGAAGTCATGCTGGCAATGCTTCATAAAAACAAGACTTCCGAGACTTAATACCAGATCTATTTTTCGTCAGTACCTCCCCCGAGCCAGACACAGGGAGTAGAGATGAGAACACAATTGCCGCTATTTTTCACGTCTTTTTCTTCTGGTGTTTGGGTGATACAGTAGGTTACTATTTTATCTGTTGGGTAAAAGCTGATGAGAGACGGAAAGGAAAATGGCGGGGGAAGCTGATTCTAGAGCTGGATAAGAAGATACTACAGGGTGTACATGCACAATGTGGAAATGAAACAGTTTGGGAGGGGGGAGCTGGGGTGAGTGAACTCCAGGTGTTGATGCACGCAGAGAGGAACTATGCTCAAAGTGTGTGCCAATTCACTCTAAATGGAAATTGACTGTTGAATGAATGCATTGGACGTGATTAATGCATGCTTCTACTCAGTAGGGAATACAGCAAAATTTTGAATATTTCCATCCAAATGTTTTTGTGGGTATCAACTACCGATGCTCCTCGTTTCACTTCAATATTATTTTAGAGGTTGAAATATGTATGAAAGAATCTTTGCCATATACTTAAGGCACTGTACATTTCAAAAGTCAATTTTGATTGACACTTCTGTTTCATGGGTCTCGGCAGCCGCTCGAACATCTGGAAGCAAAGTCATGACCTATCTTATTGGCAGAGCCATCTGCAACATAATGAGCTATTAGGAGCGCTGCATTCACTGCCACTGCCTTCGCTTCTCACACTTACAAAGGTGATGTCATTCATGTTATTCTCCCCTGTGAATGCGATGGGTTATTTTTAGACCGCCCCCTCCCATCCAGTTCGATTGTTCCGTGTTTATGTTGTTGTTGATTCTTTTTTTTCTCCTTCATATTTGAGAGCTAATCCAGAATGATGTCCCTATTGGCCTTTCATAATATATTGCCTTGCAGCTTCCTTGCAGCTTCATTCCGTTTGATGTGTTGTACTCTAAGGTGAACTGTGGTCCCCTTAATCGCCGCAGGCAGCTTTTTAGAGGCTTTAACACACGGCCAATATCACAAGCTCGGCGTTGCATCTCTATGTTTACACTCATGTATACATGCAAAGCTTGTCGTATTCAGGCTCAAATGTGCAGAGAGTCGGTTGAACACCATTGAAGAGGATGCACGCCTCCTCGTGCAAGCAGGTGTTTGTGGAGGTGTTACTTGCGTGAACGCAAGGATGAACACAGAGATGCCTACGAGAAGATGAGAGGAGATTGACGATGGGATGAAAGATCGCTTCCTGGCAGCTCTGCCGAAATGGGCTGATTTATCTTCCCACAACGTGACTCACTGTTTGTGAGACATAAACTTCAAATTTTAAAGGACTTAATCAAAGACGGAATGGAAGACATGGTGAGAGAATGGGGAGAAAAGTGCCTTGAGGATACAGTCAGGGAGAAACAGATGAACTGTTTGGATTTGAGATGAAATGCAATTACCGGGCCATTGCAGTATGTTTTGCTGTAGCTTGCTAAAAAGTGAGCCAAGAACTGCGTACCATTTCACTAGACCAGCTTTTGGACTTCTGATGTTGAGGTGCTTTGGTAATACGAGTATTAGAGGCAGAGAGCAGAGTGTAAGGACTGTGGCGCGATTCTAATACAACCTTGTTACACATGGTTGGTTGGTGAACGTTTGCGTGGGAGGACCGCAATGTTTGGGCACATGCCTGAAGAAATTTGTTGCGTTGAGCCAAGTAATAGCGTGTCACTATTGGAAATGTGTAAAGTAAATACATGGCATAGACATTGGTTCTAGTATGCGTAATTATTTGGTTCTAAATGAGATTCTAATTGATTAGAGCATTTACATAGTTGCTCGGAGAGCAGGGATAATCCAATTTGTAAAATGAGTTTTCCAGGGTTTAATGTTTCTGTAATATCTATGCAGTGCTGTTACCGTTTCGCAATGGCTGCCTGGACACAAGCGGTGCTGCAACACATGTAGACAACCATGCATGTATTTCTTTACCGTATGCCTTTTTAAAGTATAATAATTGCGTAAATTCTGTTTCCTTCCTCATTTTACATTTGAATGTTTACCATAACCTTAACTTGCTGTTTTATCTCTCCCGCCTTACCCTCCCCATCCTGTTATCTGCTTCTTTTCAGTCGCCATCATTTGATTATGTTTATGATTGCCATTGCTCTCTTCCACCCTCAGCATCACCTACCCCCCTCCTCCCATTTGTATTTATCCACACATTGTCTCTCTGTTGATGGGAAGGCATTGAGGCAGGCAAACAGGCAGGGAGGGCGATGGGTCATAATGATGGTGCTGGCTTCTATAGAAAGCCTGCAGGCAGCTGAATCAATATCTCTTGTTGTCAAACGGCACCTTATCTAGACAAAGTGACAGAGCCAGGCTATTGGCTCTTGACTGCTACGCAGTTTTCGGAGCATTGCATTTTGGTGGGCTTCTCCAATCTGCTCATTTAGTGGCAATGCATGTATCCTGGAAGGCTTGGCTTTCTTTGTTAGCCTCACATATACTGTGGAGCAGAAAAATCTTTCCGGACTTGTCACCGCAGTACTTGACAAACAGCTCAGTGTTGTCGTTTAAAAGGCCGCAACCAACACACCCATGCGTCAAATATTTCTGCGAGCCTTGTGAATACAATGTAGAGCTTTTTATATTTGCTCACATAGAAAGTTATAAGTGCATGCTAAGACGAAATTGCTCGGGCTAGATAACCAAGGCCAACGTCTCTGATAGTTCCGCAGGGCTTCCTCTTGAATATGTATGAAGAGAAAACATCACCGTCTGCTTGAGGCTTTGTTGAGTCTCTCTCAAGGTCAAGAGTTCACGCAAAGGTCGCATATCATGTTTGAAAAGATTATAAATGACTAAATAATCATCAAATAAACAACATCCGTCTTCCTTTGAGTAATGCTAATCCTAAATGGGCTCAGAAGAGGCCTCTTTGAAACCCAAACAATCAATAGAGTGTAATCTCCACTCCATGATGTTGGGAGGAAGAAACCGTCGCTTTAAATCCGAATGTGTTAGTCACACCGACACCAGAAATACATTTAGATTTGCCTCAAAAGTCGTCCAATGCTGAAGCCGACCTAAATATTCAAGAGTGTTAAGTACTATAGAAAATAGATGGATATTTTAATTGGTAGTTCGTGAGAGGAAATTAGTTATTTCCACTCCCTCGTAAGTGTGCAAAGGCCCTTTGTCTGTTCTTCTAGACCAAATTTGTTTCCTTGCTCAATAAAGACAACACCAACTGCACTGTCATCGGCTCCTCTGACTATTGACTGCTGCACTTAAGGTCTGCTCCTTAAAAAAAAAAAAAAAAAAAACACACTCATTGGCTGTTCTGTCCTTTTTCAAGTAGGCGTTGTACTTGACTTATTGTTTTACTAATTAGAAGTCCCCTGAGTTACTCATTACATTTATACCAACAGGTGATTTGTTTTGGTTGGCTCTTGAGAGCGCGAAATCCTTCACGTATAACGCCATCTCGTCCGTTACATCCTGTGAATTATAGGTGGCATTTTGAAAAGGAATAACACAACCCCCCCGATGATCTAGCTGTTTGTAAAATGTCATCAGTAATAATTAGGTTTGTGTTAACACAACCACGGGAAATACGCTGACCCTTCACATTTCAAATCAGCTCACATTGTCTGCCATCCATCGCCGCTCTAAATGCTGCTTTTTATCACTGCAAATGAGGTCACAGTTCTGTAGGTTTATCCGGGCTGTCTCCAAAGATTTCTTTTGCAGACGTGCCAACGTCTGAAGGAGCAATTTTATTCCCTTAGAACGTTCTATCTGCAGGTTAATTACGCACTTAATTGTGTGCTCGCAGAGTTCTCAGTTTCAAGGAAGCAGAGCAGCGAGAGGCGCATTGTGCATTTCTAGCTGGAAAAGAGCTTTCTGCTTCTTGAACTTCGTGATTAGGATTTCCGTGCTTGGTTAGAACAAAATTTTAGCAAGCTGCACAAGTTGCCACATCGCCCAATCAGCTTGAAGTATCGTGCCAGAGCAGATAACAGTGGCGCGAACCCGGATTGATACTGTGAAGAATTCCTTTGAGAGATTCACGTATAAACCTGTCTCATGCCAAGTTAATAATTAATGCCTTGTGGGATACTATGACTTCCTCCCACATTCCAAAAACATGTACGTATGTTAGTTTCAGGGAAGAGTCTAAATGAGGAACCCTGTTCTAAATATAGCTTATCTGTGATTGTACTATAAAGTTATATAAGCGTTGTAATGTAAACACTGGCGGATAAATCATATAATAAGTACTACTAATACCGGATTTAAAGAGTGCACAAGCCATGACTTGCCTCACATGAGCGCTAGAAATGCTCTTGCATTGATTTAATAATTAATGCCGACTCTGTTGTTATGGATGGAGCTTAAAGGCTGAGCTTTGGCGAGAGTGAGAAATCAGTGGAGGGGAGAAGATCACGGTGGGTGGTTATGTTGTCTGGATATGATGACACGTTTAGTCGTAAGCTTTAATATACAGCTGTCACAATGAGCCACATTTATAATCAGACTTTATTTTCTCAATTTGCTTTGTCTAAACTTCAACGCGCAAATGCGATCCAAACGCATTATCAGCCACTCGAATAGCAATGATCAACTACGTCCATGCTCACTTCACATTCCGCGCCTTTTGTTCTACATCCACTCTGCTGTGAGATGATACTCTAATTTAAATTGCCCGACCTTCACTCTACTGCTGATTGCAAATGACGATTTTGCAACGCAGACGTGGGCTGTAAAAAGCAGATAATTACAGTGGATCGGAATATTTGAGTGCTTTTTGTTTGTGGAAGACAAAATGGAGGTCCTTATCATTAAAAGTGCAACAACTTCACCAACCAATGAGAAGTCCGCTTGACACTATTCACCTTTTTCAGATTAACATGACCTGAATAACTGAAATATGCAGACATTTTTTTTTTCTTTTTTAAGAGCAAAGTTAATATTACACAAATTGACCCTTCATAGTGAAATGATGGCTGGAAATTGGCGGCTGGCAGCACAGAAGCTTGTTGGAGGGAAGGAATGACTCATTGACAGGCACTCCGAATAAACCAGATGCACAGAAAATAACCGCGAGTCCAGATGGCTCGACCACAAAAGCAGAACATTGGCTGTATGTAATCTAAATATTCAGCTGTTGCAAAAATCAATGTCGGGAGATAAAGACTCTGTTAGCGTTCATGAGGTTGCAAATGCGCAGATTTAAGCATGTTAATTTTCACATTGTTAAGTATGTATGTGGCAACCTGGTTCCAATGATCTGGTTTGTTTACATGAGTGATTAAAAACGAATCTGTCATACTGTTCTCTCGCACCTGCACATTTGAAGATGAATTGCTGTGTTTGTCTTGTGTAATAACTCTAACTGTGGTGACAAATTGACTCTGTAATTAAGGATGCCTTTTCATTCTGGCAAGAAAATATGTCAACATTTTGAACAAAAAGGAACAAAGAACATGAGCCACTTTTGTACAAATTCAATTCAGGTCGATGGTTGTTGCTTCTGGCTCATTCACTGCGGAAACTCATTATTTGCTCTTTCTATATTTTGTACTATGACCAACAGCCAAGTCACTCATAATATTGTATGTGCTTATCACTTGATTTTCGGGAATAGAAATAAATAAACTGCAAAGCGACTATGAAACTAAAGCAGCAGATTTATAAAAAACAGGACTTTATTCCAAGAGAATCAGGAGAGACGCCTTTATTCCCCTGGTTACACGCTCGAGAAAATTTTGGCTTTTATTTTGGTGTCAATTGTTTTGTTTTCACGGGAGAGATGCCCACAACTCGAGCGAAATAATCAACAATTTATCCGTGGCATGTCTGCAGACGGTCCCCATGTAGTTAACTGGCAACAATGCGGTGGTGTTTATCTCTCGTATGAATGTAGGCGGTTCACCTTCACATCATCGTTGTGTTCTGACAGCCTCAACCCTGTTTTGATGCGGCCCCGAGTGTGATGTGAATTTGAATGTGATGTGTGCTACGAGTGGTCTGCCAGGGGGTGAAGTGATATACGTTGACACAAACTGATGATTTCAAATTTGTTTCTGTCCACTCCCTTGTAGCCATTGAAACACACTGGCTTTTATACCCTTAAGTAACTGGAATCAGTAATGGTCATTCCGGTCAGTCCACAGTCAACATACGGAATAAATGTTGAGTTCCCTCAGCAAATTATATTTGACTGAACATGTTCTCCTGAGAATTTAGTTGAATTTCTTATGAAAAGGAATGTTAGGTAGACAGAATGAAACAGTCTTAACTGACACAAAGAATCTCAACCAAGATAAATGTAAAAACATTCGGCTTTATCTTTCTCAATGACTCACAAGGTTAAGCTGGAGTCGTTCCAGGCATCAACAACCTTTGTTCGATTGCTACTTCTTAGGGAATACGCGGGAGTGAAACTGCCTCGAACTGTGGGAATCCTTACAAAAAAAAAATGATCTATGCATGTCTTTCTGGCCTGGGGGTTGAGCTCCAACCGAGTCAGCAGGTTTTCTGGAAGACACACTGTCAACCACCCTGCAGTCTTTTCCAACACCACTGCTCTGGTCTTACCATCACCCTCCCTTGGCGCCAAGCATTGACTCAGCAGTCAATCGACTGCCAGGCGCATATAGAGATGGACAACCATTCACACGCGCATTTACACCATCACTGAGTTGGCAACATGTGCCGTCTTATTGCTGAAATTGTTCAAGTGGTATCCAAATGAGGGCCTGAGATGAGAATCAAAGCCGTGAGCTCTCAAGTTTGAGGCGTGCTGCCCTCAAAATTGTTGAGCTAATCATACTTGTGTGCTTAAGAGCCTTGAAACAAACTCATACAAAGGTTTCCTCATTTTCCCAGTGAATGATTCATTCATCCTAATGTCAGAATTCTATTTATGAAGGTTTGCTTATTCAAATTTGTATTATTTGGCCCTGGTGAAGTGAAGGTGGAGTGCCGTTTCAAATTATGTCCCAGTATGATAACACAAATTGGTATATATCTCAGCTCCGTAGCCTGCAATGCTCCCTGATTGCTCACTGAAGCTTATTCGGGGACAGCTTTCCACATTTTGTTCTTAAAATAACGATATGTGATTGCAACCCATAAACATTACACAATCAGGTGCCCTGAGCTGTTTGCATGATGTTGTGGGTCGACATCATACCAAGTGAGGTGGAGAGGAGTTTCACTTTGGAAAAAAGAAAGAAAGGCAAATCAGCCTTCCCTTCATCTCGAAAGGTCATTTTTAGTCTGTAGTTTCCAAGTCCTGCGTATCATTTTGAACACATTTTTGTAATACAAAACAAGTGGGCAAATGTATACACAAGCTGTTGTCACCGATGTGTAGTTTGATTTTTGTTCAGTTCACGCTCCTCATCCATATATCAAAAGCCCCTTTTCTTTCAGAGCATCAACACGCAAAGAATATAATTGAATTAGCTCCACAGACTGAACACTGTTTACTTGAATCAGAGAGACCAACGGGGACTGTGCGGTACTGGTATTTCTCCTTCCTGGCCTCCTTTGCACGGATGCTTCACCGCTAACGTGAATGCCCTGAGGTGGGAGAAGAGGAGTAATCATCAAACATCAATGTGCATTAATCTTCTCCAGTCGTCCTTTCGACACGATGTTGACAATTCACGGAAGATGTAGCTTGTGGTGCAGCGAGCACAGCTAAAGAAATTGAAACTATGCAGGGTGGGAGATTTGTTTTTGTTTTTAGGGCTGCGAAACCAAATTTCATTAATTGATGGGGAGCAAGTTATCAAATCAGATGTAAACTTTTGCATCTAAAGATTGTTAAAATGGAAGACCGTCACCAGTTGCGGTACAGATCTTAGCAAGAAACGTGTAATAGATGGATTAGATCTGCCCATAAGCATTGCTATTTTTTGCATAACATTTGTGAAGATTCCTATAATTCCTTGACTCTGTGATGTCATCAGACTAGGACGGCCAGGGGTTGACTGCTTTTGTCAGCATGAGAGCGGTGCAGCTGTTCTTCAACTTCAGTTCCTTATCAATGAGGTAAGACGAACTATGTGACCAAAGCATTGGGACACGTGTCTAATATGACTGGATGTTTTTGATGAAGTATTAATCCAATACACAGTCGCTGGTGCAGTCAAACTATTCCTAAAAACTCATAACAAGTACGAGTACCAGGTATTGGTACCAGTCTTCTTTCAAGATATCGGTTCCGATACCGGTATCTTGTGTCTTACTCTTTTTGACTTGTTTGGAAACAGATATGTAACAATATCTTTGTTTGAATAAAATAAAACTAAGACTAGACATTACAAAAATGTGGGAAGTTTTTTTTTTTTTTTTTGGGTCGGGTTATTGGCGACGCTGTGATTGATGTTCTCATCGTTGCTGCTCTCGCTTGCATTCAAGTATGTCGGCTGTGGCTGCCCTGCTAATGGTCGCTTTGTCAGAGTTTCCTCTTGACATGCACTTTGAAGTATTGACTTCATCTATTAGCACAAAAGGGGCCACTTTTAAAAGGCCCCGTTGATTAACAGCATCAACCTTCACTGCGTCACACAAACGTCCCTGCGGGTTGTCAATCATCCGAAAATGAATTCCTCGGCTCGCTCTCGCTCATGAGCAGAAACATTAAGCAGAATTGCAATTACGATCAGAGGTTGTGTTGCGCAGGATATTATTAGACTAATTACCGGTATGTTGTTTGTTTGCCCGTTTTGAATGTATTATTTTGCTGCATGAATATTACATCGAAAAGAGTAAGGATGTTTTTTTGTTTACCCCAATGTTAACAGCATATGTCGCAACAGATACCGCAAATGTTTTTCATAAAAGGTTTAGTTAAAAATAGGGATTGGGAAATGCTGAGGGGTGTGTCAAATTCATAATCGGGCTGTTGTGCACAGGTTAGTTTTATTTATTTGCTCAAATGATAGAGGTCAGTGTAAATACAGCTGTCTCATATTCACTTCTTTTCCTCAGCAGCCACTTCTTTCATTCAAATCACAGCCCGGATGCTGATGTACAAAACGATTTGCGACACATTTCATGCGGTGGCCTGTGGCCAGTGAGCAGCTGATAGAAAACTAAAATTAATGAGAGGAAAAAAAAAAAATGCTTTACACTTTTTAATACCAAGATTACATTTTTAATCTAATATTAATTCTTCCTTGGGCTCCAATCTTAAGAGTCTTCAAAGAGGTTCACCGCGGGAATTTTGCTCTAAATACAATTTGTTATGCCTCCAACAAGGGTTGAGCATCTTACATTTTTCATAGGTTATTATTATTTTTTGCTTGAGTGCTGCATTTATTGTTTTTGAGAACAACTTTGGATTCTGCAACCCTGACTAATTTAAAAAAAGAGATCGTAGATGGATTGACAAATATGTCTACTTAAAGTACGGTTTGACCCCACTTGAAAGTTTTTCCGGATAAGTGCCTATATTTGATTCTAAACTTGATTATTTGCTGAAGATTATTTTTTATTATTTGCAGGGGGCCTTAGTCACAGCTTGTGCAGATGACACATTACACTTGTGGAATCTTCGTCAGAGACGACCGGCTATTCTGCATTCACTCAAGTTCAACAGAGAAAGGTGAGCACCTCTATTTAGGCACACAAAAGCAACCAGTCCAGGATGTACCCTGCCTCTCACATTAGCTGTGATTGGTTCCAGCCAACCGACAACACTAATGAGGACAAATGGATTCAGGCAACATATCCTTACCCGCATTTACTTTTAAATGGATCAAATTTCACATGATGTTTAAAAAGGAAAGTGTAGTTTCATCTTTTTGTTTCCAGAAAATAACCATCGCTGGGGTGTTGTGAAACAGCACATTCACTTTTTTTTCCCATCATTAAACTTTAATGGCAAACAATTGCTTTTATATAGCAATGCTGCTTTTGAAAACAGAAAAAGTAAACTCCAAAACAGAAAATTGATGTCTCCAAAGTCTGCGGTGGTTCACAATGGAGCGAGTCCTTTCTGCCACAAATACATTTTCCACATTTCTTATCAGCCTTGTTTGAATACCTCATAGTCGAGATAAGAATGCTTGCAACATTTTCATTTTTCTCTTCAACACACAATAATCTTTCATACTGAATATCAACTTTTTTTCCCCCCCCAAAGAGCAGCTTTAAATGGCATCCTTTTACCCATCGTCTTTTCCCCTTCACCCGTGTTGTGCCACGTGAGGCTGTCCTCGCTGACATTGGGCGAGAGGCGAGGTAACCTGTGAATGACTAGTGAGCCATCCAGGGTGACCCCGCCTCCCAGCCGATGTCAGCGGAGATAGACTCTTACTCCCTGCAACCTCGTAGACCGCATCACTGGCACACATGATAAATGGCTACTTCTACACTGTACCATGAGCAAACCACTTGGCAATCACGACATGAAAAATAGCCTAGTGGCTAAACGTGCATCCACCTTGACCAGAGAGTGCTACAGAGTAGCACAGAGAGTACTGAAGGGTTATAATAAAAATAAATGACTGGCTAAGGGGAATGTCTAAATTGCTGAGCCCACAGGAGATGGAGGTATGACCCAGCGCTGATATTCCTACTCCATCATAGTTTATGTACTTTGTATTTTTTGGATCAAATAGTCAAAGACAAGTTTAGGATGTTAAGCATCACCTGAAATACATTACAAGAACTGTAATGTAGCAATTCAACTGTGGGTATTCGTCCTTGATGAGCCTGCAGGGCACTTGTGCAGGAATTCCCAACAAAAAACGTAAAATGCATTAAAATTGTAACCCTGCAAATATTTCCTATTTTCACAAAGTATACCAATAATTCAATTAGGCAAATTTTATTCTCTATTTGTAGCCAGTGGTGGAGCGAGACCTTTATCCTTGTGGCCAAGGGGGTCAGATTACCCTGATAAACATTTTCAGGAAGGGGGCAGTGCCTCTGCGACCCCCCCAGCTCTGGCAGTGTCCATGGCAGAATAAAGTTATTTTTTTTGTATACTAAATATGTAACACTGGTCCATGTATTCTGTTACTCCCTGAGCATGTTTTTGAAATGCTGTGGAAGCCATGCAGCCCAATATCTCAAAAGCAACCCTCTCCAAATTTAAGCGATAACGCAGTGTGTCTCGACACTTTAAGAAGAAAGTGATGTTTCTATACTCATTGTTAAAACAAGATTTTTTTTCTCTGTTCCTAATTCTTAGATAAACATCCAATCTGTGCTACGCACATGCCCACACAAACACACAGAAAAGAAGGTTTGCAATTGTGTTCTGATCTCTAAATAAGATTGTACCGCGTGGTGCCATGTGGTAGGAGGCCTGTGCAGCTCTCGGCAGTTGAGCAGTGAATCATGCTCAAAGACAAAAGGCAAAAAAAAAAAAGAGAGCATCGTGAGTCATCCTTCAAAGGTGGCGACTTACTATTTAACTCGGTGTCTCCAGGCTCAACCTACAGAAACAAAAGCTTTGAACACCCCCACTCAGAATCTCCCTGGGAATAATGCATGAATCATTGGAGACGATGGAGACAATTGTGTTGTGAAAGCTGTCAGTCACTTTCTTGTTGCTGTCACTCCTAAGGAATTTCACATCATAATATAATTGGCCATTATTAAAACCGTGCACATGCTTCTGTGTGCAACTGTAAGAACCTTTGTTTTTTTTTTCTTTCTATAATGTTGACGGTTTCTATTTGTGTCTGTGCTTCAGCGAGCTTCATGATTGGCTACCATTGTGATTTAATTTTATACTTCAAGTTACACAACGTAAAGTAATGTTTGTGATTCAGGGCATAAATTAAATAAAAAACAGCCAGGTTTCTTTTCCTTGCAATAGTATTGAATGGCTCTTTGATCAACTATTTACTCTGGCTGAGAAATTTTTTATTAAGGTATACGGAGGAATATGTGGTTGTAAAAAAAAAAAAAGCTGCGTGGAGACAATGATATATGATAGGCAGCCTAACCCGTTGGGAAAAAGATGTTGGGCATTTCTGCCAAGTATTAAATGAAAATTTCAAGATGAGTTGGCTCATGATTCTGTGACTGAGTCACGGCATGGCTGCCATGGATAAGAGCAATTATTAAACCTCATTTGATTAAATTTGAGATTGTTGTGACATGATATTCCAACTTCACCACTATGCTAGCTGTCAGTCAACAGATGTTTACCATCTTTCTTTGTTCTGTTCTTGGTGACTGTTAATGTTATCGTAACAATTTCTGAGGTTTGTAAAAATGTTTTGTTTTGCTCAACCCCTGAGATATCATTGACCCCTCCTCGCCCCTTCACCTCCCAAGAAAAAAAAAATCTGAGTTCCATCACTGGTCCACACTGCAAAGTCATTGGGGGCTGATTCAAGGCAAAGTCTAAAAAAAAAACAAAAAAAACCACATTCAAACACACAATTTGGTATGCATATTCTAACCTTTTTTTTTTCCTCCCTATTTTCTTTCTTGTTCTTCAGGATCACATTTTGCCACCTTCCCTTTCAGAGTAAATGGCTTTATGTGGGGACGGAGCGCGGGAACACACACATCGTCAACATCGAGTCCTTCATTTTATCCGGATACGTCATCATGTGGAACAAAGCCATTGAATTGTGAGTAATGAAACATCAGAGGCTGCGGGAAACAGGAAAAGAAAGAATAATCATGTGGGTTCAACCTGGCTAGCCTAATCATGAGAGAAAAAAAAAATGCTTTGCTCGATTAGGTATTCATCATCGGGACAGATTCAGTTGTAGGTCAGGGTCACTGTGGCCTCACTGATTAAGACAACATTTATCGCAAATGATTTTGCATTTCAGATGAGCACACAGTAAAAAGTAGAACTGAACTCTGATCTTTAATTTGTTAAGCTGCTATATATCTCCACCAATAACACCACTGTGGCTTTTATGTTTCTGATAAGTGTTTTTTGTTTTTTTTTTCTTTCCAAACTGTCACCCTCCCACGTCACACTCTCCGGTGTTACACTGACAAGCTCCCTGCTACCATGTCAGTCACTCGCCAATTCCACACCGAGACATCTTGTTCTCTTGTGACATCCTAAATGACAGTGAGCAGTCATAACACTGCGCATGAGTGTTTCTGTGTTTGTTTGTGTGGGAAGACTCTTAGCAAAGGTCTCAGATGCCAACTTTACGTTTGGGAGTCAAGACAGATGAGATATTTCTTACATTTGCGGGCTCTCTGAAAAAATGAATGAAGGTTGTGTCGATCTAAGCATTATTCACAGTGCAGTTGTGTTCTGAAATATGGAATAAGTTTGATTGATTTTTTTTTCTGCTTTCCGTGCGGGGAAAAAAAAACCTTTCTAAGATGCATCAATTCTTAATGTAGTTAAAAATCCATATTAATATAGCACTGTGCTTCTATTGTTTGAATTGAATATGGATTGCAAACCCTACCAAATGTGCTCAGAGAATTAGCAATTCTATTAACCAGGACGGGACATTTACCTCAGAATATCAACACAAAAATATGCTGCTTTTTCTTTTTTTTTTTTTTCTATTCTCGATTATTGTTTAAGTCTGACACCAGCGTTGTATAATAGAAAAAAAGTGCTTTGCTGCCATTTTGTGGTAGCAGGGGAACGCTTTACATTTAACCCACGTAATTGAGAAATTAATAAAATTATGTTTTATTTTGACAAAAGCTCAGTACAAAAGAATACAAACGGTCTTATACAGAAGCGCAGCATTGCTAATCCGACCTTTTTTTAATGGGCTTCATGTCACTGTCACTCTTCCCCCTTATTTTTACAGATCAACAAAAACTCATCCAGGACCGGTTGTTCATTTGAGTGACAGCCCAAAGGATGAAGGCAAGGTGAGTAGGAAGATAAAAAAAAGTAACACCTTTGTTTTGACACCGCAAACACTGTTGTTCTTAGAAAGCTTAAGGCATATTCAATATACTCGAGTTATGTTATTTTAGGGTCAAGCTTCAAACAAATTGGAACAAAAATCTGTCAAGTGGCGATGGGTCCCAAAAAAAAAAGCCATTGACAAGCGTATCGATCGACGCAATGGTTTTCATAGCCGCTGGAAAAAATTTGACTTGACAACCTGCTAAGACTTAAAAACAAGACACTCGCTCACAGCTGCCGCCGCTTGTTGCTCTGAGTGACATCAGACAAAGTGTTGCACGCATGTTGCATGCAATGGAATAGTTTTGTTTAGAAAGTCGCCATGCAGGCAGCTGTAATTTTTTAACAAAGCACTCTTCACCATGAGAAGAATTCTAACTGAATGTTTGAACAGATCGAGAAAACATTTCTTCCTTGTGTGCGCTCAAGCATTTTCCCAAATTTAATGACTCATCTTCCATCGTGCTAAAATACAAGGTAGAATTCATTCCAAGATGATAATTCCAATTTGAGAAAATAAAAACCGCAAGAGATCACGGTATAAGCTCATTTATTCATTTTAATTTTGCATAATGCTATCTGAAAATGGGTACTAATAGTGACTTTTGAATTACTATCAAGACTGGCTGGATGTGTTTTTCGAATGGATAAATTACCTTCAATCAAGTTTTGCATATTAAGTCAGACATTTGATTACTCAACCTCATAGACCTGTGTTAGTATTTCAGTGTTCTTATTTTGATGGAAATATATTTTTTTTTTCTCTTGCCAAAACTCCAAGGGATATCAATACTCCACATGATTACATACACAACACAATTCTTATCCTAATTGCTAATTTCCATGGTTTATCTTATCCCATTAGTGCATCTGATAGAATCTTCTTAGAGTAAATTTTGAATTTAAAGAAGACCTACGGGTTACCCTTCTCGTTTCCATTTGCATATCAATATCACAGGACAGCAAAAAAAAAGCTCAGGTTTGCTGACTGCACTTTTTCATTCCCACCTTCCCTCAACTTCTTGATCTTCCTGTGTGAGATGTCACAAGTCTTTCCTCTCAGCAGGATGAACACGTTCCGCCCCTTTCTTTAAAGCTACTCTCCTTGAGAAACACTTCCATCTACGTTGATGGAATTTTGTCAGCTTTTCTCGACTTTCATCTGGCGCCAAATTTTTACCTTTGCGATGGTGCATGAAGCAGAAAGTACACATACTGACTCGTATTTGTGGTTTGCATTTTTTAGGGTTTATTGGTCATAACAAAAATGACAATGTAGCATGTACTGGATATATGATATAACTGCTAAACGAGGGTAGTTCCTCCTTGAATAAATATAAAAATCATGCATTCAGTGTAGTGCAGGCAATTTTTCTTCAATAACTCAGATGTCTGTTCTGTGATAAGAACTCGGGCAGAAAGTAGAGCGATGAGGAAATTGAATTACATTATTGCTTTCACAGTTCAAATTGGCTATATTACTTGACACCGGTGGGAATCGTACAAGAATATGTAATGCTGCCTATAGAAGAAATTCCGAAGATGTTAGTTGCGCAACTGCATGAGCAACAAAATGGTAACTGCATAGTGTTTTCATTATAATTGGTTGTTTTTCATCCCCTTTAGCTTCTTGTTGGGTTTGAGAGCGGGACAATAGTACAGTGGGACCTGAGGGCCAAAAAGGCTGATTTCAGAATCTACTATGATGAGGTAAGATCATACAGTTCATAAATACTTAACATATATACGGTATCCCATAAAGATTATTTTCCTGCAGGCCATCCACTCAGTATGCTGGCATCATGAAGGAAAGCAGTTCATGTGCAGCCACTCAGACGGCAGCCTGACCCTGTGGAACCTCAGAAATACCTCCAAGCCCATCCAGATCACTTTCCCACACGGTGAGAGAGAAAAAAATAGCTACACACTTTGTTTTTCCCATTTATTGATGCACTATAGCAAACAATTTATCTTGGGGAATCATTTTGCTGACACGGTCATAACTCACTGTGTGTAAATTTTCTTTAGTGCAATGTTTTATGAGGTATATTTTAAGAAAAAAAAATCTTCCCAGCACAATAATGATACAAAACGTGATAAAATGATCTCCTCTCACTTCACTCAATTTATTCACTGTGTGAAATCTGTATCTCCGTCACTGAACACAAAGCTATTATTCTATTGTTTGAATTACAATAGAGGTTAATTATGCCTTCCTCTATCTATGGAAAACCATTTAATTGTTCTGCCTGACACTATACGCAGCTGACATCAATGGGTGAACACAAATGGAATATTTGTTGCAAATAAGCAACAATTATCCGCCCAGTGGGATAGCAGTTAATTTGTTACGGCTAATTCTGTAGTAGATCAATTTTGTTGTCATAGTGTGAAAATGACCAGACGGTAAAGCGAGAGGACAGAGTTAAATAAAGTTCACGACAACAAGAACTCTTCTGTCAGAAGTATACGCAGCCTTAATTTGTCAACTGTGACCACATCAGTCACTTATGAGTAAACGGCTATCAATCTGATGTGTTAATAGCTGTCAAGATGTCAAACTGCTTCGAGAATGTTCTCCAGGAAGACAAAATAAGATAGCACAACAAATTAGAACTTAATCTGATTTGACAGAGATACAAGCATCTGCACTTTCATCTGATAAGCCATGACTGGCCAAATAATTCAAACAAGACAATTTGACTAAATTTGATTACGATTTTTTTTTTTTTTAAATAGAATTTGGGGTGTGGATTCCTAGGTAAAAGTAGAAATACCATTGGGAAAGTATCTCCCCATAATAAAATAAAAAGCTAAACACAAACAATCAAATTGCAGACAGAGGGATATGCTGTAACTCAGGCCAATAAAAACCTTCTTAGCAGAGGTAATAAAGCCAAAACAAATAGTAATCATGTTTTGGGCCTCAAAACAGTCTGCCTCCACCCCAGTTGAGAATAAATAATTTAGACACAACGCTGCACGTCAACTGTCAACACAGCTGTGCCGGTTCGCCATCGTGGCTTCACATTGACTTTGCAATGTTTTGTGCAACTGACTTCCTGAACACCGCATACCCCCCCCCCCCCCACCCCCACCCCCCACCCCCCACATTCATGTCGTTTGTTACGCTCACATGTCCCGCTGTGAGCTGAATCTGACTCCTGCCTGTCACATCAGTTCCGACTTGCTTCCTGCTGACTCCGTGAAATAAACCAACTGCTTCACCACTTGCAACACTTTGCGGAGCTTAACTATTCAGGCGAATGTGCTCCGTTTGGTTGTCTGCTGTTTGACACACTTCCGAAAAGCAGTGTTGTTATGATCTCCTCTTTTGATATATACAGGCGCTCTCAGATATATGCATGCATACATACATATTAGGGTTTTAATAGGTTATCATAAGACTTATTTCTGATTATTATATTGATAATTTAAAATGATTTCCCAAGTGTGTCAACATGATTGTGACATTCTTTTATCAACCCCATCAATCTGACATGTTTATTATTTTGGGAGATTGGTAAGGCTGCCAGGAATATGACATATTTCGAAATTACTTTGCTGTTTCCTATGCTTCAGGTAAAATACAGAAAGATGGGAGGAAGGAATCATGTAAACCAATATTGAAAGTGGATTACAAGACCTCAAGGAACAGGTGTTTTTTATTTTTCTAAGCTCAGCACAATGATCCTGTAGCTATGTAATGCAAGGTTTTCATTTGAAACTTTCATAAAATGTGGAGTCTGGGATTGTTTCAGACCAAGACTTTTGATCTCTTCCCACAGTGAGCCTTTTGTTATCTTCTCCGGCGGTCTTTCATACGACAAGGCGGGTCGACGGCCTACATTAACCATCATGCACGGCAAGGCAATTACAGTGCTAGAGATGGACTATCCTATTGTGGAGTTTATGACGCTTTGTGATACTCCTTACAATAACGGTGAGCGCAAACAAATGTTACGATGCAACTGTCAAGGTTGCAATGTCGTTCCAATTATACCATTATAATTCATGTTATTAAAGACATCGCAATGAATAGAGGAGCTATTCCCTTTTGACTTTATATTTTTCAGAAGTCCAGGATCCGTATGCAGTGGTGGTGCTTTTAGAAAAAGATTTAATAGTGGTGGATCTGACGCAGAGCAAGTATGTATTTCACAGTTTTGTAGTCATTTTAAGTTGGATATGGATCATGTGACATCCTTATTTGTTGTCTCTGAAGAAGCGACGATATCACCCGGAACCCTCAGAGGGACGAGACTAATTAGAGAAATAATAAGCGTGATGAAGTCAGAACAAAGGAGCATGAAGAGATGAATGTCTTTTGTGTTTGTGATTTTCACAGCTTCCCTGTCTTTGAGAACCCTTACCCCATGGACATCCACGAGTCTCCAGTTACATGCACAGCTTATTTTGCAGACTGCCCTCCAGACATCATCCCTGTCCTTTACTCCATCGGCGCTAAACACAAGAAGACCGGCTACAGTCAAAAGGTTTGGTTTGGATGTCGTTTTCTAATGAGGAGATTTCTTCTTCTGCCATTAATTGTACAAAATGCTTTGAATGCCATAAATAAAAAATATACTGTATCTACTTTTGTCCAATGAAACCAGCCAATAAAAAAAAAAAAAATCGCAACTTTGATTTCAAGGGTCATCAAACCGTTGTTAACGCTCATTATCAAGACATACACAGAAAATAAGCCAAGATTTGTCATGTGACGTTCTGAGTATAGAATATAGTGACTAATGTTGTTGTCAAGTGCTTTTAATAGAAATAAACGCTTGTTTGTTTCCATACCAGGAATGGCCAGTTAGTGGGGGAATGTGGACGTTAGGCTCGCACACCTACCCAGAGATCATCATTACTGGGTATGTCACCAATGTTGTATTTGTTTATGTTGCCTTGTGATATGATTCATATCTCAAGTCATCTTTTCCTTTTGAAATGAATGGAAATGGGATTAATATGTTCAAGCCCCACCCAAAAAAACCCAAGAAAAATAATTCTCCCGCACAATTGTTTTTTTCATATTACTGTTTGAAGAGTAAACAATATTGACAATACTCTCATTTAATATTTTCTGTGGCCCAGTTGTGTCAAGTGTTGACCGTAAACATACTTTTGTTTTGTTTGCTTGTTCTCAGCTCACATACCAGCCCAATGGACATTCTTTTCTCCAGCAACTAAAGAAAATGTTGTTGTTTTCCATTCAAGGGTTCTATTAATCCATACGAGGGCAAGATGATAGTGTTTTGCATTTGCTGTTTTGTGTATAATTTTAGATTTGGGACTCTGCCAAGCCCAGCATAATGAGCACAGCGCAGAGTGGGGCAATGCCGCACTCTGAGAGGTTGGCAGAGATGTTAAACCATTCTGAAGCAAACACGCAAGCTGGTCTCTGCTGCTGCATAACTCCCGCAGTCACGTTTTACCTCATATTTTAGTATCCAGATTTTTTTTTTTTGTCGTCATTGTTTTGACGCATAGATAAGGAATTTTTTGTTTCCTTATAATGAAGGAAAATGACGGGAAAATGAAAATTTTGATAGTAATAATAATAATAATAATAATAATAATGATAATTCTGTCCTACAAAACATACTAGTGAAACATTATAAACAACATAAATTATTCCGATTTACTTATTGCTGTTGTACTTCTTTGTCCAGACATGCAGATGGATCAATCAAGTTTTGGGATGCATCTGCAAGTAAGTCCATGCTACAGGATTATGTGCCATATAATATTTTGGGAAACCATCATATCATACACTCATAACAGAGGTTACCCAAAGGCAAATCTTGATCAGTATGTCCTTGCATGCCATGAAATCTAGAAAATACCAGGAAATGGAAATTTTCCAACCCAACCATGAAAAGTCTGGATCACTTTGATAACTCATACATCTTAATGTGTTGTTCCAGTTGAAATTGTAAGCCTGAGGAATGCTCTTCTTGCCAATTATATATGGTGCTTTTCATCACACAGTGCACAGGTGTTGCATGTTGTCGTAATTCTGTTTTCCACACAAATTTATTTTTTTTTCCAAACAGTTACACTGCAGATGTTATACAAGGTGAAGACCTCCAAGGTGTTTGAAAAGCCAAAACAAAACGAGGGCCGTGGTGCAGAACTGGTGGATGATGACCCTTTTGCGGTGCAAATGGTCAGCTGGTGTCCCCAAAGTCGCATCTTTTGTGTGGTGGGGATTTCGGCCCACATTATCCTCTACCGCTTCAGCAAATATGATGCCAACACTCAGATTGTGGTGAGTGAGACAAGACATTCTAATAGACAGAAGATTCCATGTCCATGAAATGTTAAACCAAAAAAGTGATCTCACATCCCAAGATAATATTTGTCTCTTCCCTAGTCTCTCGAGGTGCGACTTCAATGTGATCCGGAGGATGTCATCTCCCCTTCCGAAAATGAAAACAATCCGTGCTTCTCAGAGCCCCAGTCAGGCTCCCACTCTCCTCAGCCCCATCACCCAGTGAGCCCTGGTGGCGGAACACCTGAGTCTTTAAAGGATTGCACACCCTGCCTTAAGTAAGTTTTCTGACTTCCATTAAACCCATCTAAATGAATCCAGCAAAACCCGAAGGTCAGGTAGACATATCAAGTAGCTCAACATTAATGTCTATTTTTTAGGGTAAAGGATCGGGCGGTGCGGGTGCCTCCTGGTTACCAGGCAGAGCTAGTCGTCCAGCTGCCTTGGATAGATGGAGAACCTCCACAGCAGGTTTCAAGCCTGGACATCAACTCCGCCTATGGCCTGTGAGTCACGCTCTGTACTTTTGTCAGGACCCATAAAGAAAAGTAGGCAGCAGTGGTCTTTTTAAGGGTAAACAAATATTAAGAGAAAAGGTACAGTGAAAGTGCAAGTAGTGTTTAGTCGACATTTAGTTGTGACGATCTTACCCTCTGATGATTGCAAGTACATATTCTAGGGTTGTTGTTAAAGCAAAGCAGGTGATGGAAAATTGGAGCGGATTACAGGCAGAGTGGATGTTTTTTTTGGTGTAATTTACTATGGACTCGCTCTATCTAACCAGCTGTGTAAGTGCTAAATGGTTCTGTCTGTGTGCCAAACAAGCACTTTATGGACTTTGGTATGTACGATGCGGTCGCACTTTCTTTGTTGCCGTATTCAGATTCTATTGTGTTGAAAATTCTGTGCATTTAACAAATGAGTTTGTCTGCCTCCCTCCCACTTCTGTTACTTTCCATCGGATCAATGTTTTACAAAATATGTCACACTGAGAACATTTTTCTCTGCCTCTGAGTCTTTCCAGGCAAATTGAATGGTTTATTTTTATTGATTGTGACTTTTTGCCATGTTGGAAAAAAACAAAAGATCTACCAAATTATGAAAGAAAGCGTCCATACCAGATTAAATAATGCCAATCAAAAGTTCATTTTTTTTGCTTTTGAAGAAGCTACATCCAAACTTTTGACTGGTTGTGAAACTGTCATATTTATTTATGTATTTATTTATGATATGTATTTATTTTTATTTATTATATTTCTAAATTTATCATATTATTATATTTTTATTTATTTAAATATTATTTATTTGACGGATACTTTTGGTTTTGTCATGATTCGTTCCAAAGACAGCACATTCTACTCGTGGTTATCACGTACTATACTATAGATATGACTGTGAAAGTGTATCATGGCAATGTTAAAATGAAACATGTTGACTACTATTCAGCACAATGGAAGGACACCATCCTGTCACTTGTTTTGAACTTTTGTGGTCATAGAAGAAAACATTCTGCATTTCTGTGCCTTCCTTGGCTTTCTTTGTGAAGGCATTACTGTGAGAAAACAGCATGTCTTTCACACCAACTAAAAGCAAAGTACAGAGCAGAAGACTTCTTAAGGTGCCTGAATGCCTGCCTGCTGATTCAGCTAGGATTTAGACTCATTTTGTGATGGAAGATAATATTTGTCTCCTTCCAAGTCTCCGGAGAGGCATGACTGCAGTGTGAGTCGGAGGATATCAATAGTGTACCGTGTCTCATTATTTGATGTCATTATTCCTACTGTGATGGTGGCGATAACTTGCAACAAGGAATCTGTGAACTCGCTTGTAACATTTTTCTCAGGAATTCTGCCATAATTTAATTTCTCCTGCCGTTTGACATGCTCATTCTACATCTGGAAGTTTCTCTCTCTGTGTAGCTTTTTACCTTTTGGGAATATCCAGCCCCTCCTCATTTCTCCACTTCTTGTGTGGAAAGAAAACACAAGGATTGTGCAATTTGGAGGCAATGGGGGTCATGGAGGGTAAAAGGTAGCAACAAAATCGAATGCAATTGAAACATAAAATGTTCGGAGGGGTGAATGCTCAAGACAAGAACAAAAACACATTTGTTATGCAGGCTTTCCATGTATTTGGGGCTATCAGTGTTGATCCATCACTTTAATGCTAAACTGGTTCTACAGCAAAGGGATTGCAATTGGCTATAGAGCTTTTGGGAAATCAAGTGTAGATAAAATAGCACTCAGAGCGCATATTTGCCGAGACTGAGTGATCCTAAATTGGATTGGCACCAATTGGATCACCTTCACATACCCCCATCCCCTGCATGTCTAAATTTTGTAACTCAGTTGTGCATTATTGTGAAAAAGAAAAACAACAACAACCCAATTTTAACAAAGACATTTTGGACAATTTTTCTTTAATCTAAAAAAGCACAACATTTTTCTGTAAAATTGTGTTACATTATCAAGCTGACAAACTAACAGCAACGGTATAATGTTAAGTATTTTAAAAACTAACGTCAAATGTGTTCAGTAAAAAGATTGAATCTCAAATACTGAGCTATCCAAATATCCAACCATCGATTTTTTTATAGAGCTTTTCCTTATTAGGATTGTGGGTAAATTGGAGCCTATGTCAACTAACTTGCTAAGAATCATGTTTTTAAAAGGTGGGAGGAAGCCGCAGTACTATGTCTTGTAGGAGTCTTGAACGGATTGATGGCAGTTCTGTTCATTTCAATGTACAAAGATCATTTGAGTTACAAGTGTTTTTTGTTATGAGCTACGATATCTCAAGACAACACTGTTTTATGAATTAGGATAGAATGAGTTCTGTAAAGGTGACATTATGAAAATCCTATTTTGCAGTTTGGCATTCGGGAACTGTAATGGCCTTGCGGTGGTCGACTACTTGCAGAAAACCATCCTGTTGTGCATGTCCACTTTGGATTTGTACGGAGCTGCCGATCCCTATCAACGCCTTACCCGCTCACCCCGTAGGAACAGACAGTCCACCTCAGGTACTGAACACACTCATGTACACACACACACACATGCACACACTGATCTGTATATGCATGTAGCCATCTAACACTCACTGAACACCAACTCAGACTTCAAGTGTCGATTACGTAGGCTCTCCTCTTCTCACTCCTTCTCTGTCTTCTTTTGAGCTGCACACATTGAGGCTGATCTATGTTTAAACTCCACAGGTACCCTTCATGGGTAATCAATAATGCAGGTGGTTTAATTAGATTCTTCAAGTAATCAATACCATTCCCTTTTTGGATTTAATCAATGAAGACCGGTGGATAAATTAAAAAGTTGACTCTTAGTGTACATAGTTTTTGTCCGGGTAGACCTTTGAGAATCTTGCTGAATTTTATTTCAGACTGATTAATTAGTATGGATGAATTCCCCACACTTTAAAACAACAAACAACAATCTTGATAGTATTATATTATGTTCAAATACTGTATGATTTTTTTGTCCGTATTTACAGGCACATTTTCAGCTATTGCCTTTAACGCTTGCTTTTTTTATGTATTAAATAAATTCTTTAGAAAGTAAATCTTGTTTAAAATACGAAAAAAAAAACCTCTAAAGAGAACTGGTTCTTGCTCATTCAGCCAAATAATGGACAATAAGCATCAATACTAGAGTTAGTCCAAGAAAACATTGGGGGAAATCCCTTTTCCTACTTTTCTCTCTTACTTTCTCTCACACAATTTAATACATAGACAAAAAAAAAATCCATCCACATGTATATGCCTGTCACACATCTGCACTCTGCTATGAGGTGCATGTAAACAGGATATGTGTGTCAGTCTGAGTTGCATTCTTATGCATGTTGTCCTTTCAGTTGTGTTCTGTCTATATTTTAGCACTGCTTGAACTGAAGCCTTTAGTCAAGAGCCGTTTTGTCGAGGTCTTGTCGTCCGGCCTGACCTACGCCTCCCTTTTCCTTGAAACTGATCTTCACTGTCTCCAAAAAAAACCCTCTTTTTCCACACTAATGATCTGTCAAAATGTCCCCTCTATCTCTGAATACATTTTTCTTTACAACATGTTTTAGATCTCGATAGCGGCTTTTAAAAGTGGTGGGATTTAATCTTACATAATACCCACAAGTGTAGCCAACATATTTTAAAAGTATTCCGTGTTTGTGTAAAAAAAGGCACCAACCAGGTAGATGGAGAGTTACTTTTTGAGCTGTTGCGTAAGAGCTGTTATTGGCTTCTACCGCTCTTATGTTTTATAAAGGTCTCTCTGTATTGGCTTTACAAGATCAATTTGGACAGGGAAACAAAATAACGTCCAAAGTGGCCTTTTTGCGCACCGCAGGTGGTGCGAGATTTAACAGAATACAACGCTGAACAAGAGGACCAGACGATACCAATAAATGACACATTTCAACTCTCTTTGTGAGTTTCCGGTGCTTGTCCAGACATTTACGCAAGCACACAAAAATGAGGTGATGCAGCAACGGCAACATTGTGATGCAAGTTGTCGCTAATGGTGCTCTTATTTATTATTTATACATTTATTAACTTGATTTAAACACGACCTTAGTGTTTCTGCTGCTCAGTTGCGACTTGATTTCACTTTCTTTTACACTCTAAGACCGTGTGTTCTTTTCTCTTTCCCCCCTTTTGCTCTCCTTCATGATGCTTTTCTCCATCCTCAATTATTTGTCTTTTTTTCCCCCTCATTCTTATACTCACCAACTCCTTCATTCCTCTCACCTGCACTCTTTATTTACCACTCTTCCACTTCTTCCTCTCCAACCTAATGGTGACTCTGGCTGCTGGTGTGGGCATGCGGGGCCTGCCTGACAGACTTTTGCATGCGCGGCCTGTCTAACTTTTATTCTGATTCAAAGAAAAGGATCCGTACATCCTACCAGAGTAAGTCAAGCCTACCTGATAGGTTATACGGGTGTGTGTGTGTGTGTGTGTGTGTGTGCAAGGAGGGTTGGTGTTTTCATCTGTGTATGTGTGTGTGTGTGAAGCTTGCTAAGACAACAGTTATTGGAAAGGGAATAAACAAGACAAACCAAAGAGATGCTTGGAATGAATGAAGCTGGCCTCGTGATGAAACATCAAAACTGATTAAGCCAATAACGCAGAGCTGCCTGTTCCAGTCATGTCCAGTGGTTTGTCCTTAGCAGACACAGATATTCCTTGGGGGATGGGGTCTGTTAGTAGTCCTGCCCAGTTTCAAATGTTATACGATCCATTTGATGACCTCTGTAAAGTGAAAGTGTCTAAAAACTGAATGTTTAGCATTCTGGGTGACACTGGAACCAAATTTGGGACGGTAAAAATGAAATCTCTGTAAATGCTTGTGCATGATGCATGCGATGAGATCCCGATCTGTATGTGTATGTGTTTATTTGACTTTATACATTTGTGTATGTCACGTCAACGTGAGATTTGCACTACTTAATACACGTGCTGAGTTATTGTCATGGTGACATGCCAATGTAATCCGAATTTATAATCTCAAAGATTTGGAGATACTATATTGAGACTGTAGTGCAGGTCACACCAGAATTCAGCCACTTTGTGCCTAAAAATGAACCAATATTAAAATGTAGAATTGCAAACCTGCTACACGTAAATATTAAGTGGATTGAACCGATATTGTTCAAAATCTGGACATATACAATCACAATAGTTTCTTCATTTTTGTCTTTAAGGCTCCAAGTGGCTCACACTACTAAACAAGATGCAACTGTTCAAACGGTGATATAAAAATAATCACACGCTGTGTCTGTATATTATGTTCTCTCCCTCTCGACTGCCATGGCAGGCCTTACTGAACTATCTGACAACCAGCAGTCTGTTGACATGGAGAGAAGCAAGTCGCCCACCTCAGGTAACCAATCACACACTGGCATAGCCTCACCACAACAATCATTATATGCTAACGTACGGTATACCACTTGATGCTATGAGGCCAGGCCGGGCCGGGATGCCGTTATCTTCAAGACCCAGCGCCACCTGTGGTATGTTTTGACCAGGCCAGTGTCACGTGATACTTTTTCCACGTCTCAGTGTTTTAAAAAGATATGGAATGTATTGGAAATAACACAAGGTGTTTGGTAAAAGAAAACATTGGTCGGTTGGTTTATCGTCAAGTCCATAATGGGCTTGTTCGGTGTTGCGTGTGATTTCAAAATGCATTTACGACGCGAGCTGTTTGCTGGACAAGGAAGAAAAGTCATGTTTTATTTATGTTGTGATTGCAGTGGGGATTTTTGATTTGATATTCTGTGCGCTGGTCTGTTGCAGTTGTGTGTGCTGTGTTGCTATCATAAGCTTTTTGTCGCTGCCATGCTGAAAAGGGATTCAGGCTTGAACTCAACTCTTGGTATTCAACTTTACAAACAAGGAAGGGGAACAGAAATGGACAAATGTGCTTTTTATTACAGTTAAGGGAACATGTTTGATGTGTTAGAGTGAAATGCAAACTTTCAAGGGGAATGGTTAGGCAACTATTAAATCAAATTGAGCATCTCGGCATATAACCTTAGTTGCATCCCCCAAACACACACAGATCTTCAAACAACAAAGTCGTACTTGACAACCTCCATTTTTATTTTGATCAATTTTGAAGGTAAATATCAAAGCAGTTATTTTCCGTGTAAACAAACACTGAAATCTAAAAGTGTTTTTATTACCTCAGTAAATTGTTAGCTCCGATGATTTACTTCATGTGAACATGGATAAAATCACTGTGGGTGTAGGAAAAAGCCTGAGGAGCTGAAGTGGCTCTGCCCCGGATATGAAACATGATCACTGCTAATTCGACAGCTGGATGGCCTTTGTATGACATCAGTCATGCTGTACATCATCGATAAATGTATTACAAATCTTCTATTTTGGTGACCGAGCGTGATGGGAGACCGGCAGACAGACCACGTTGGGTTGAGTTTGCTGCCATGTACAGGAGATGAGAGGAAGCCATGAGTGGCCAAGCTCAAGCAGTATGAATAAGCTCGGGATTTGTGCCAAGGCAATTTGAGGCGCAAAGTGAGGTGTGTAATTGAAGCTCCAAGTGTCATGGCAACAGTGTGGGTGGACACATTATCAAGTGTGTGTGTGTGTGTGTGTGTGTGTGTGCGTGTGCGTGTGCGTGTGTGTGTCCTGAGGATAGCATGCATGCTCATGTGCCCATCAGCACAAACTATTCACTGTTACAATAATATAATTTGAAAAAAAAAATAGGCTTGGATAAAAAATTGTTTCGATATTTGTCCACCTTAACCAGTTCATCTTGGGAGGTGAGATTGTATAATTCTTCATGACAACATTTTAAGTGTCCTATTGACAATTTAGTGCTGACGCAAATCCTAATTGTTGCATCTGAGCTCCCCTAAGTGGCATTTTGTTTCATGTGGTATGTGATGAAGATCTTGATCGGTGGTTTTAATACAGCACAATGGTTTTTTTTTTTTGTAAAGTACAATATGATTCGGACAACAACACGGCTTCATATTTTTAGGAGGGAAAGACCAACATAGAAAAACATCATTTCTAGTTTCCCCTTCTATTATTCAGTCTGTTATTGTTTTGCTTCGCTTCGTTTTGCTTTAGAACACCGTTGGGCCCCCTCAAAGGAGAGAAGCAAACAAGATGAGGCAAATTAAATAGAACAACTTGCCATGCCTTGGGAGCCTTTTACAACTGTGGTGTGAAAAAGGTCATTTTGTTGTGTTACAACAATCTTGTCATTTTCATATTAAGAAATCGTTCAAGGTGCGTATTGTATCTCAACAGAAGCTGAACTTTAAGTCCATATTCCTTCTGTGCTCCATCTTTGAGAAAGCAAGCTAGGTTATTTAATAATTGTTCGTTCTCGTTCATCCTGTCTGGTTGCCCACACTTTTTTTTTTTTTACTCCTTTTGGTCATTAGGTGCTTTGCATTTCTCCTGCCTGAAAGAAGCCCCCTCTCACTTTTTTTTTTAAGTCTTTCTATGCTTGTGCAATTGTTTGAGGGTTGCTTCGCACCGTGTTTGTAGAATAGCCAGACCAAGACAGGAGATGGGCTAATAAGCTGACATGCCACTGAGCTTTGCCTTGTCTGGCAGGATATATTTAGCTGTTAGCATGTCATGGGAGGAAGTTCGTGCGCTGAAGTAATGTCACCTGTGCGGCTTCTGGCAGGTCAAGTGGTTTTATGAAAAGCGGATAACGACTTGGAAATTACTTCTCTCTGTAATTTGAGGTCATTTAAATTGCTTCAAGGTCTTTATGAGATATTCATGATGTATTGCATTAAGCATTTCATTTTACACAGGTAATTGGATTTCTTCTTATTTTTAATGTACATTTGCATAAAGTGGTTACGTAAATGATTATGGTAATGATTTTCTCACAAAGAAAATGCTCCTTCTAGAGAATTGCTCCCTCGATGCACCACAACCACCTACCTTCACCAAATTTTAAAATTAGCCAACAGCTGCAGTCACGAATTTACTGGAGCAGTTCAAACCTCTGCGCTTCAAATGCTTCTTTTTCCAAAGCAGTAAAGGGTGGGCGGCAGTGATGCGCATCATTCTTTCACCTCAGTGACTTTTGTGTTGCCAGACAGATGACAGAAACAATTGGTTTGTACGTGAGGTTCTATTCTTTTCTCTTTTTAGCGAAGCGATATGAAGCCTTTTTTTTAAAGCATCGCTCATTATGAATCACCTCCTCCCATTGCTGTTCTCTTACAGTTAGCAGCAAGTCTCTCTTTTCCCAAGTTCACCCGATATGTGTCTCTATTTTTTTGCTCAGTGTTGTCTGTTCTGTTGGATCTCCTATTCCAGTTCATTACCCAACCTCCCTTCACAATGACCCACGCGTCCTGCCAGAGCCTGTGGCCAGTCTGAGAGCCAGCCACTGCAGCCCAGTCTTTTACTTATTGGACAATGGTAAGAGGAGGGATGCGTCACATATCCACCTCATGGTCATATGTTTGTGGCTTTTTGCACCGTATGCAGCAATGAAGTGGACAACAGCAAGTGGGATATTTTGGGATGGGTGTGTGGTTCAGTGTTGCACCATGCATGCTAAGTGGATTTCCGCACTGTGAGCAATAACACCTGCAAAATACACTTTTTTTTTTGTTTTAATAGCCAAGCAGGGTTTCGTGACTTATGTGAGCTAAAATAACAATAATAATAAAAAAGTAGGACATCCAGGATTTTATTTTATGGCATATTATTTTTGAAAGCAAAACAAAACATTTTTTATGATTATTATAAAAACAGCACAGTTGCACAATCAAGCCACCATACACAGGGTATGGAAAACTAACTGAGCATTTAATCGATGTCCATAAAGGTCCATGTACTAGTTTTTGTTCTCGCCAGTAAGACAATTTATGACTGTGTCTTATCAGCAATGGTTTTCTACTACTAGTGTCACTTTTGTACCTACTAGTTTGCAATAAAGGACTGCTATAAACTACTGTGCTGCACTAGTAACAGCACTGCTAGGCCCAATCAGTAGGCATGTATCATCCCCTAGTAACTTTTTATCCTCGCTAATTGGTCCACCTTGACATACTACATGTTCCCAGTGAGTCCAAACTATATCTGACAACTACATGCTACTAGTAAAACTAGTTACCATATTCACTAGTAGTAGTCTGATCACGCACATATGTCAACTAGCGCATATTTCTGGCTCGTTAGTAGCATATAGCGCTCCTCTTGTGTTCAGATATTTCATATACTAGTCATAAAAAAACGTAACTAGTAAAACAATCTCCTTGTGAGCCTGAATTGTCTTACTAGTGAGTATAAAGCACATACTAGCGGGTGGATCTCAAGGCTAGTGATTAGATGCGCAAATGGCCTTTCATCAAACTCGCCATGTGTTCTAGAAGCAGACTGTTCTAACATTGTCAGTGTCCTCCATGCTTTCATGCAGGTGACTGTCTCGCTGCTCCTGTCATCGCTGGGCAGACATGTTTTATGTGTATGAACTTTGACCTATAGGACCCTTTGTGCCAGGCATTCCCATGGGGTACTTCTCCTTCCTCTAGCGCTTGACTGTCCGCATTGTTAACGCATTCGCAAGTGAGACACAACATGGCATTCCATTAATGGCACGTGCAGCATAGAATCTCATTGGTTAATATTCTCAGCCATTACTGTCTGTCTTGTCATGATGTGACATGCATTTCTTGAACAGAAATACAAATTTAAACTCATTCAACATAATTATTCATCAGTGGGTATTAAGTTCTATGTGTTGGCCAAATGGTCTTACATCATTTCAGGATGTTAATTGTGTGGAACATTGCAATTCCAATTGTTGGCTCGCCACCATAGTCATGTGTCAATGCTTGAGAGTGTAATAAGAAGATCCAACAAACCAACACCCTGTAGCAATAGCGACTGAAAATTAAACATAACGCCTCCGCTTTTGAGGTTTTTCAAAATATCGTTATGCAATTCTGAGCCTATAGCTGTATTTTCAATGCTGCAACATCTAGTCAAGGTGTTCTTTTCTGAAAGCTATAAAAGAGCCTTTTGTGCAAAAGTCAGTAAAGTTGTTTTAATTAAAAGTCTACGAATCCTCTGCAGTGTAGTAAATACCGTATATTTTTCTTTCAAATGATCTTCTTCTTCCGACAAGGTCATAATCACACAAAGAAAGATGTACTTTGGAATCAGACACATTCAAACAAATTCATGGTCAAGTTGTATTCACTAAATCATGTTTTTTTTCTGATGGCCCCTCGAGTTCAAACTACATGATTATCTACGTACAAACACTTAAATGCTTGCAAAATGTGGTTTACAATTTTTTTTGTTGGCCCAACTGTATCTTATTTTTGACCCCGGGTCGAATCTTTTTATTTTGGCTTCCTTGTCAGGCGTTTCCATTGCAAATCAGTGAAACGTGAAATCAAATACAGTATTGGCGACATTTGCAGTTCAACAAGATTGAATAGCGCCTATACCGTAAAGAAACCTGATCTAGTTGTTTGAGAGTTGAACCCAAATGAGATATTATGTTTCTCCGAGATTGCTGGAATGGCTGATGAGGAACTCCAATGCAGCATGCGTTGAAGAATCTGCACCTGCAGCGCTTATGCACGGTCAGATTTAATTAGAACGATTTTCTTTTATTTTAAGCCTTCGTTATATTCTGTTTTCATTTTTCTGTCGTTTTAGTTTGTACGTATTTATTTTTGAAGGGATTAACTGCTGCTTTGTTTCCTATTCCTTTGTTTCAGTAAAGGGACCCGGCAGAAAGTTAAGTCTGCCAACAGATCTTAAGACCGATCTTGGTACGGTAGGCGAAAGCCAGCAGTTTTCACGTGTCTTCCTTTGAGTCATTCGGTTTCTACTTTTGTCGTGTTTTCTAGGCTTTTGTCTTGCTTTTTTTTCTTATTTTCACGTTGTTTTGTTCTTTTCACTCTCTCTCCTGTTTAAGCTGACGGCCTGACGTGTTTGCCCATTTTCTTCCCATTGGTGTCCTATGATTTAATTTAAATCTTCTATATTCATTTCTTCTACATTTTGCAAGTGTTTATAAAGGTGACTTGTAATCCATAACTCTTATTTCAACATGAAGCTTTCTATCACATTATCTTGACTGGTCCATCCCCGCTTGTTTTTTGCAATCTCTCTTCCATCGACAGCGTTGCTCGACAGTGAATGGAACACGTGCTGGCTCTCATTGTAACTGGATCATTTTCTTCTTTAACAGCATTGCAGCAACTTGAACGTTTTCACTATACATGTCTAACTGCATCTACATCGTTGTGGGTTCCCTTTTGCTCTGCCTCTGCCGTACACCACATGCTGTCTCTCCTAAATACTTCTGCTTCTAAAGCTACACAAGTGCCTATTTTTCCTCTGTAATAACCTTTTATTTTCTTACAGCAAACTTTAATTTTAAAGTCAAATGCAAAAGAGACTCTATTTCAGTTTATATTTTAGTTTATCGGCAAAGTGTGTTCAAATTTTCATCATGTAATACATATTAACAGTAAATAGTCATTCATTTTCTTTTATGGAAATAACAACCTTGGTAGATTATATTTAGAGTGACATGAAAATATTTTCTGAGTTTGTGCATGTGGGTGAATGATGTCGTACACTTCAGGATGCTCTTGACAATTCTGTCAGTTGAATGTTGATTATTCATTTCTTGAAGCAGTTGCGGCAAAACAGGGTGCTGTATTTGGTTTTAGCCAGCAGAGGTACTGTTGATTTAAAGTCGATAGTTTTTTTGTGTGCGACAAAGAAAATGACATCAGCTACGAGAAGCTGGCTACAAGCACAAAGAACAGCCTTGCAGCAATATAATCAACTTGTGATATTGTAAACAAAGCAGAACGTTCAGAATGAGCCGTCCATCAGATCAATGAAAATACTTTTTTACCTTTAAATTGATTATGAGTTCCCCATTGCCTTGCCTAATAGTGACTAACACTTAAAGGTCAACAAATTAGCACAATTTTAATTACCACCATGCTTTATGACATTTCACAGAGGCTAATTAAAATGAGGATTTATTTATTTATCGATTGACTATGTTGCATTTATTTGACTAATTGATGTCACATGTTTCAGAGACTGAACTGTTATTTACATGCACACAGTCAGCTTATTTTAATGATGCTGAGCACCAAAGATCCTGGGCGGAATGAGGTTTGACTCAGAACAAAATATTTTGCACACACATACAGCACGCGTCACACACACACATCACACACAGTTTCGCTAGACATAAATTAAGGTTGTGACAACCACCGCACGGCCCTGAGGGAGGCTGTCTGAAGCTGCAATGCCAGTAAGTAACATAGAGGTCAAAGATTTAATTTCAGACGCAATGCTGTCACATGTAACAATAGCCAGGCCTCAAAACTGATCATGGAAAAAAATATACTCCTAAAACTAAAAAGCATGAAACAAGCCTGTTTTGTCATACTTGTTAAAAAAAATAAGCCTCACGTGTAATCCCTCTTTCGTCTTCCTGCTCATTCTTAACTCCCCTCCCCAACTGTCTCTCTTAATAGCACTACAATATCCTTTTAACACTGCTTGCTCCTCTCACGCTGTGAAATTTACTGAATATCCGTCATCACAAGTCATGTTTTGTAAGAGGAAGCGCAACTGAATTTCAATCCCATCATAGAGTTGTGAGCCCTTTCTTTAGCCATTTAAATTGCAACATCTCATCTCATCTTCCCTCATGATACTTTGTGACTTATGTAGACGGATATTGAGGTAGCAGACAAAAATTGGAATGTGACCTTATTTCCTTCCTAACGCTTTGCCGTTATTACAGATCATGTCAATGGACATTGCACTAGCCCCACCTCCCAGCCCTGCTCGGCGGGGAAGCCTCGCGTCCCGATGGGTCCCGAGGGGCCACGGCTTGCCCGCAGAGGCCCTGGCCGACCGCCATTCCGCAAGGCCCAGTCTGCTGCTTGCATGGAGATCTCCTTGCCTGTGTCCCACACTGAAGGTGTGTGCTTGTCTTCCCGATTGCCTCCCTTTAACCTCTCTAACGTCCCTTCCCTCCGGAAAGTGCATGCTATCCTCTCACCCTGGCAGAATGTGTTAAAAGAGCACGCTAATGCAAGTTTGCAAGCTTTTTCAATTATTCCGCTTATGTTGAAGTTGCATTCAAACTTTTTCGGCAATTGATTCAATATTGATTTCTTACATTGTTTGGGGCAACCTACTTTAAGTTGTTGATATATAATGTAGTGTACATACGTTCAAAGCAAATAAACAAAGCAAATACCTTCCAACTTTGACATTGTAAAGTATTTGTTAAAAATATAATTAAGCCAAAAATATACATATTTTTGCAGCTTGCATTAGTGTCATAAACCAGAATAACAAGTAAATGGAGGAATGCAAGAAATGACCCCTTGCATTGTGTTGCTTGTACCAACCAACTTACAGGCTTGAAATAGTTGTGCTAAACAAAAAGTCTTTCTTCTTTTTCTTTCATTCATCAAACACTAATGTGAAGAAAATTAGCTACAGGCAAAGTTTTGCTAAATTTGAGGTTGTTAGAAATCAATTTTGGAGTTTCTCGCTCTAAAAAGTAATCAAGCGTTCTTGCTTCCCCGCTCAGTCACGTCAGTCATTGCTTAATAATGCAAGAACACTAAATGACTTAAATGTTATGTCGAAACAACAAATCAGGAAAATAACAAATACAAAAATATATATATATAAATATATACATACTATATACACACACACTAAATATTATTTTAAAAATTGTTACAAACACCTCTCTAAATTTTCTGCATGTTCCTGAGGCAAATTACGTACATTACATGAAGTTAGACATTGTTTGACAAACAAATTAAATAAATAATCATATTCTTTTCATATTCACTTCCGTTTACGTGCATGTTCTATTTGATAAAAATCGCAGTGTGTGCCTGGCCACATTTGAAAAAGCCTCCTATAGCGTGCCCACATAAAAGAGATGAATAGAAGGACGTCAAATTTGATTTGCACCCTGGCATTTTGACATTTTCCTCTTCCCCCTGTTGTATTCACACAATGACTTTGATTCGTGGCATCTTTGAATGAAGTGACCCAGCAGGTTATTTACCAGTGTGCATACACACACACACAGACACATGCACACACACGAGTGTCTACATGAGTGTGTGCTCGTGTGCACGCTCATGTTTATCCTATTTGTGTTTCAGTCTTGCAATGTGCATTATTTCATATCGCTGAAAAACAAAAAACAAATTGGAAAGCAAATTGGAAAATGAAGCTCTGAATTTTACATTTCAGACATTTACCTGGATAATTTGAACAGACATTTGTATCAACATTTGTATCAACACCAAAGCCACCTCCAGGATACCTGATGTTTTCTTTCTGTATGATTAATTCCACTGCACAGCACCTCTAGTTAGATCCCCTTCAAGTAACGTTCCAGGGAATAATATCATGAAAGCAAATCTGTCTTTCTGGTGATTGTAGCACTGTGTGACTTTTCCAAGTGGTGGAAATGGAGATAAGCAAAGGCTATAAGGCTAATCACAGGTTGGTGACAGACTACTAAATGTCACTGATATGAGGATCATGATAGTGATTGAATTGAAACTGTGGAATGACCAACTGAGAATTGAAATGTCTGTTCTAGTTTGGTTGGATTGGAAGAAGAAGCATTGAGTTTTATCACTGTTGAGTTTCCAACAGTCGGCTAACCAGGATGTGATTTCCTATGGAAAGAGAAATAGTCGGGGTGAGTGTCACCTGAGTAGCAATTGAATTTTATGTTAAATTTACATAAACTATTGCCAAGGAAAACTAAGAGTAAGAACAGAAGTGGTCCTAGAATAGTATCTTGTTGAACCCCACAAGTGACATTTAATAGATTTGAGTTGAATGAACAGAAAGATATGATTTAAATCACTTGTAGATATTTTCTGTGATAGCGGCAAATATCAATGGATACTCAATTTTATGGCAAATTGTGTCCAATTGTGCACTCAGTGCTTCAGAGTCAGCTCTTTAACAGGATAAGTACAGTTTATTGCTTCACAGTGTACAACAATAACCTAAAAAAAAGTGGAAAGATCCACAAAATTAGTGTTCTGCTTGCCCGTATCAGTTTTAGGAATAAACTGTGTCATGTTTACAAAGTATAATCCCCAGTGTGCACCAATCCTAAATGTGTGTCGTTAGAAGAAAACAACATGCAAAATGAAGCCTCCCCTGTCCTCCCCCGTATGTTGTGTGGTGAACAGATGCTTTTCAGATGAGGCCATTACACGTGCGCTCATCTACAGTATTTACCACATTTGGTGGTGTTGTTTATCTGTCACGCTTCCTTACCACAGTGAAGAGCCAGCAGGATCACTGCAGTAATTGAAGGTCAACAAGCAGTGGTAGAGAGGAGGCTGATGTTAATGAGGCCTGCATGGCAGGTGAAAAGACAGAGGAGGGGAAATGGCAAGGAAGCTGCACTCGATGGATCTATTCCATACCTTTGGTGTCTCTATTCGATTTATGGAGAAAGGATGGTAAAGATGTTGAGGCACAAATCGTGACTTTGAGTGTCTTTAGTCTTTGACCGTGTTCCGATCCTCCAGTTGCGACTTTCTTTTTCTTCTTTCTGCACCATTACATTACAGTAAACATTGTGTGAGTGATAAACACTTCAAGGCCATAACCAAAATTTAAAAAAAACTGTAATTTCTGAGCATTTCTTATAATGCTAACACCACATCACAAGCTAGTTCACCGCACACGGTTCATATTTCCTCGAAGCATCGTATGTTCCCATCTTACCGAGTACTATTTGTACAGTGCACATTTTACTAAAACTCGAGCTGGTTACTGAAATATTTTTAAAAATTGATCGCAGTGGGTTCATGTGACTCAGTGACTATTGGACCAGATGCTGAAGAAGCTTTCAAACCACCATCACCCACACACATTTATGACTGCATGATATAGAAATGAAAGTGGGGTTAGGGTTTCTCTCTCTCTCTCTCTCTCTCTCTCTCTCTCTCTCTCTCTCTCTCTCTCTCTCTCTCTCTCTCTCGCTCTGTCATGTATTGCATTGAAAAATTAAACCTTGGAGAATTTAAAAGAGAAAAAAAATGTTTGAGGTTGATGTAGATGTTCTCAAGGTGACTCTCTGTGATTCTGCAAGTTGGCTTGGTGCATGTTGCTCTGTCTCACATACTCAGATTGTTGTCTACTCCTACCCAAGGCAGACCTAGCCAGTAGCTCTAGTTCCCTTTAAGGGCCTGCCCAAGGGTCCCTGTATCCTGTCAAGGTACCACTGTGCCTGACTTTTACGAGCCAGTGCCCCACTGGCTGTGTCACACAGACTAAAAAAAAACAACAACACCCAAGATACACATGACAAGCCCAGACAACTACCCTCTAAGATCGCTGTGAAAAAAGTTGTTTTCTCCTTGGCTCATATACAGCAGTGTTGTCATGATACCAAAATTGGATTTGAATTTCAAAATATATCGTCAGCGGCATTGTAAAAGCTCTCGGCATTGTGTTGAGGACTTATGAGATATATATTTGATACAAAATTGTGGTTGTCATGCAACAGTCTTGTATAGAGGCTGAATCTGCATGCGTTGTAGCACTACGTTTGTATTAGATCTCATTAGATGCATAGAAATGGTGCTGAAATGGTGTCCAGAGAGTGAGGTCACTAGCATTAAGTCTCACTCTTCTGTTGACTGTGTATATTTCAAGAAGTCCCTCCAAACTCAGCTGCAATCTTTTCTTTCTTTCCTTTTTTGTCGTTCTCTGGCACAACTGTGCATCTGTTTGTCTTATGTTTCTTGACTGGACGGCTGCGATTGTTTGTACTGTGTTGCGTCTGTGTGCGTGTGTATGTTTTGTTGGGACGTCGGGATGGGTGGGCTGCTTTGTCTTCTGGGCTTTATGTTGTGGGGGATCGGTTAGGTTATGCATCCAGGAGGGCAATGCTCCAGCAGTTACACGGAGTCACAATGTACTCTCACGACGAACACCACACCACCACCCCCTACTCCTGGAGTGACAGAGGTAAGGGGACGCATCGGCTGCTTATTGATGACAACGTCAGTCCTTCTTTTCGTTAGTACGTCTGATCCATGTGCCTTAAAATGCTTCCTGTCTTGAGGCGGAATGCGGGTGATGCTATCGTTCTTGAATGTGTTTTGCAAGGATACTTGGCAAGAAGCCACTGTGCGGTATAGCTCCACACACTCCTTTCATGGTCTATTTTAGCCCGTGCACACGTTTCTCATATCACCTAGAATAGATGCTGAGAAATTTCTCAAAATCATTTTGAACCTGATATGTGTCCACTCGGTTTTGCGCCATCTGTAGTTGTTGTTACATAAACTCGGCACTCACTCACTAAGGCGGTGCTGCACGGTGCCTGGTTCTAAATAATTCACCAGTGCTGTAATACAGAAATACTTTTATGATGGATGGATGGATGGATGTGTGTGTGCGTGTGTGCGTGCGTGCTCAGAAAATTCACTCTGTGCTCTCTGTTTTGTGTGCGAGTGACCACTGTTCTTTGTATTTTTGCGTATCTGTGCTTTTTTTAAATTCATCGCCGATTAATCGGTTATCGGAATTTTTTTTCTGCCAAATATCGGAATCACCAAGGAGCTTAGACCATTTTCACCTCCTGTTTCCTTGCACCTGGATTCTACTCTCAACTGCTCCACCCAAATAGTAACAAAAATGTTCATAACAGCGGCACAAAAACACGAAGGTAATGTCGAGTAGTATTTTCAATTTTTGTTTCTATGCCGGTCTATAAACCGGTCTGTGATGCAAAACGATTGGAGGTTGCTGTAGCATACTGAAATCGATTAACCAATTTTGACTCAACTTTCATCACGTCATAGTTGACTATAAAAAAAAATTGCCATTCAACCCCTTATGTGTGAGTGTGTGTGTATTTCAACTATCCTGTCTCAACAGTGACATTTCATTGCTTTATGTGGCAATATGCCGGAAAGCTGTCATAGATCTTCAAAATGTCTCCTTACACCTCTTACCCAGTCTCCTAAATGTTTCCTCTGAATTTCCTGTCTTCATATTTCGTTTTTTAATACCCACCATATTGTTCTTCTCTTCTGCGTTTATTACTGTCATTAATCCATCCGTCTACACTGCTGTTCTCTCACTAAATTTCCCTCTTTTTAATCATCTCGTGCTTCTCCCCTCTTGCATCGGTGTCTGTGTTTTTGTCTCTCCGGTGGTCGCCGCCGATGCAGAGAGTCGTGAAAACTCCTTCAGCCGCTCACGTAGCTCCAGTGTCTCCAGCATCGATCGAGACACCAAAGAGGCAATCACCACACTGCAGTTTGGGGAGTCTTTTGGACGAAAGAGCGACACTTTGCCCACACCGTGTCTGTGGGTTGGTACCAGCCTTGGTATGATCTTGCTCATTCCCATGTCCATCCCCACTGACCAGGAGGAGAGGATGGAGGAACAAGTTACCATTGGTCCCTGTGGTAAGTTCAGATGAGAAATCTAAAATTTCTGGAGTGAAAAAAACATTACAGTATAAGAGTGAAAAGACTCCCCTGGCTTCAAAATTGTTCACAGCCAGGATTAGATTTTTTTGTTTTGACGTCTATATTTTCTGTTTGTATATTGGCCTGGTGTCCCGATACTTTTGTCCCAGAGAATCCCTATTATCATAGACAACAATAATTGTTTGCTTAGAGTCGTCTTAATCATGCAAAGTCCACTCCGTTGTTGTTGTGTGACATCTCAATCGCATTTTAGTGGGAACCATTTGAAGTTGCCAATTTAAAGACCCACAACGGGATTTTTAAAAACACATTTTACAACGGGAACGAGGCGGAAGAAAGCCTCTTACGAAAGGTCACTCGCTTAAGCGTGGCTACACTTGATATGTTTTCAGTCTGACGTGATTTGTGGTTAGTTGATAATGTCACACAAACTGAAATGTCATCGTACTTCAGGGTACTCCGCTGCTATAATTGGGAGTCTATTTGTGTCTTAACAATCACACCATTTTTTTTTTCCCCCCTTTAATTTGGCCTTTGAGGTCATTATTGATATAAATGAAAACAACAACAGAGGGTCACAATTTTGGAGGTTATTTAAGAAATGCGGTCATACGGGAAATGCACTTTTATATTCAGTACAAATCTCTCACTGTAGTCTTATTTTTTTAGCGACATCTCGAAAGTTTGAAAACAAATGTTTTGCTTGAAATAAAGATTATTTTTGCCTTCCCTCTGATGGTTCTGCCAAACACCCTTAGGTGCAGTTCTGATGCTAAAGGGCTCTGTGTTGCGCTTTGGCTTCTTGGACTGCATGGGTGCACTCATCCAAAGCCCCTACGAGGTTTGGCGTGATGTCAACGCCCCAGAAGACCCCGACCGACCACGAAAGCGCAAGCTGGTGCATTTCTCGCCCTCCTCCTCCCAGGATACCTGCGGAGAAGGACATCTGGCTATCGTATGCTCCGAGAGGCAAGCCAAAGTGTTTTTGATGCCCTCACAGTCTTGCCTCTTCGTCCACAACATCACAGAGTCGTCGTTCGTCCTACGGGCTGACGTGGTGTCAGTGTGTAATAGTGTGTGCCTCGCCTGCTTCTGCGCCAACGGACACGTCATGACCCTCAGGTATGACTTTGAAAAGAGCTACAGTAAGTTTACCGAGTACATGACACACTATTGAGAGTTGTTCTGAAAATACATTCCAACTTTCTCCGCAACGGAATCATTTCTTGCAAACGGGATAGCGTTATATAAGAAGTGCAACATTATTTTCTGTGTAAAAGCATACGCAGTGACAGGAGCCACTTATTTGCTTACTAATTGCCTTCTATTGTTGTCATTGCCCACAGTTTGCCCAGTCTAAGACCGCTGATGGATGTTAATTACCTGCCTCTGACAGACATGCGCATTGCGAGAACCTTTTGCTTCACCAACGGGGGACAGGCACTTTATCTCAGTTCCCCGACAGAGATCCAGAGAATTACATACAGCCAGGAGATGTATGACAATCTGCAGGTGTGTGTAAGCATATCACAATAGATTTAATTTGACATCCACGTATGTGCCAATGTATTACTCGACTGCTCTATTTGTTTCTGAGGAGCCTAACAGCCTATGATGTATTTTACTGGTCCATCCAATGGGGCCCAGAGAGTTTATAATGTCAACATTACAACATGGCCTATGGCTTTCTGGTTTTAGGGAACATGATAGAGGTCAGAAAAGAATGAGCTTGTGGGGATATTGCTTCTCACTGGACCACTGGTGAGCCTGAGGGTGTTTGAAAAAGGCACTGAGGCGGACAGTAAAGCTTCTCCCTCAGGCAGAGTGACGTCAAGCTCTATGACTGGCTGCCTGCTTCTGGCTCAAACAGATTCTTGAGCTTTGTTGTGAGAGTGGCTTGGCTCAGAGATTTTCTAATCTTCTCAGGCTGCTTGTCAGCTGAAAGGGAGAGAAAGTGGATTCTTGTGGGTCCATATAGCCGTTTTTGTGATGGTCAAAAATCTTTGCGTCTTAGACTGTCGTATTGAGTGTACTGTAGTTGGGCCAGTTGACGTTAAAGACCCCGTTAAAGAATTCTGAGATTTCTTTCGAAATACATTGAATGTATTTAAATATATGATTTGTAATTGAAATAAATCCTGAAAACATGCAAAATATGAGAACTATAAAGTAATTGTTAGGGTTACATACATATATAGGGTTTATATGTAAATATACGTATTCATTTACATATACATACAAATACATACACACAGCAGTGACAAAGCTGTTAAAGGGAATGGTGCAACACTGCCACCTTAAGGCAAACAAATTGAATCTAGTCTGTCAAGGAAATGGTAATGTAGGATCTCTGATGGAAAAAATAAATCTTGTCAAAGATAGTGACAATAGCATAATGTTGGATGAAGATACTGCATTTTTTTAAAAAGAATTTAATCATATTTTCTCGTCACCTTTTTTGGTGGTGAAAGGTAAAACTCTTTATACCGATGATAACACACGAAACAATTGTGATGCCCGGTTATAAATATATTTTTACCACCTTGCTATGGTGTTTCTAACAGCCTTGTCATCACTTGTAGGAAATGCTGGGAGAGCTGTTTACGCCAACAGAAACACCAGAGGCCCAGAATAGAGGCTTCCTAAAGGGCTTCTTCGGAGGGAATGCTCACACATTTGACCGAGAGGAGCTCTGTGTGTATTCCTGCGCTTTTCTCTTATATTTATCCTTTTAATGGTCCACCTTTATAAATCCCTGATCTTATTTGGCCCACAGTTGGTGAGGCAGCAGCAGGTAAGGCTTCTCGGAGTTTGGCCCAGCACATCCCTGGTCAGGGAGGGGTGGAGGGAATGAAGGTGGCAGCTAGTGGGGCAGTTGGTGAGCTGGCCAGGGCCCGCATTGCACTGGATGAAAGAGGCCAGAGGCTCGGCGAGCTGGAAGAAAGAACTGCGCTCATGATGACCAGTGCAGAATGTTTCTCCAAGCATGCTCATGAGGTAAAACCCAGGACACTGAAATCACATACGGTATTTTAAAAAGTAACAAAAAGTGATATGTTGTGACTTCTTTTTACAGCTCATGTTAAAGTGCAAGGACAAGAAGTGGTACCAGTTCTAATTACGAGAGCCAAGTGGGGCTGACTGATGGATTTCTGAGGGCGCATTGTGCCGGGGCGCAGGAATTTTAACTCTGCGGATGAGCGATAATAAGTGAGGTTGAAGACTTTCTCTTAATGGCTTCTGAGTCAGATGTGTAACATTGTCACACAGTAAGAGGACAGGAGAGATCCTCATTTGATTGTTTGCTGAGAAAGATGGCGAGAAACAGGATGGTAGCATTTGGAGGACCGTGTGTGTGTGTGTGCGTGTGTGTACGTGTGTGTGAGTGCGTGTTCTGTCTGGGTTTGAACCTCACTGTATAGATACACAACAATTACGATATCAACATGACATGCATGAAACAAAAAGGAATGACTATCAAACTGCCATATTAAAAAGCAGCATGCTTACTTTAATGCTACTTTGACAGGAGATTCAATTATTATTATTTTTTATTTAATAATATAGCCAACTACAGAAACTATGAAAAACTTTCTATTTTTTGAAATATTGACAAAAATCTATATATAAAAACAAATGTATACCTGCATTGCTATTAAGCCAAAACTTGTGTTCTTTTCCCTTTCCTCGTTTTCCTTTTGACTTTTATTTCCCGCAAAGATTTCCTGACGCACTTCAAACGCACATAGTTATCTTTCTCTTCACATACTAAAATATAACACTAAAACTTTGTTCATAGCAAGTACTCTTGGCTGCAGTATCGAGCAACCATCAATGGATTTTGCTACTGCACCATTAAATCAAGTTTACTTTTGGGCTGCTGCTACTTTCAAATACAATAAACGACAAGGCTGTATTCCACTCCCCAACTACAAATCAGGATTCAGAAAAGAATCATTTCAAATGTATGCAAAGGCTTGGAGAACATACCGTATGTTTATATCAACCTATATATAGATATATTATTCACGTGCCATAAAAAAATATCAGTGCAATCAGTGTAAAGTTACAAAGAGCTAATAAGTAATGGTGGAGAGAGGTCAATGGTTGTTAAAGGGGCATTTAATGGAGTCCAAAAAAATGTGTTTTCCTGAGTAAAATAACACTCAAGAGACTTACATTTATGTTGTTGATTCACCGTTTGGGTCACCATTTGCGAGATGTGCAGGTTTAGTGTGAAACTATGATGTGCGTATGTGCAACAAGTGCTACACTTTAAAAAAAAGAATAGCGATAAACGATACAAGAATACAATACGCTCAGTCTCTTCCAAAGCAATTAAAAAGGACTACCATCCTGTCATCTTCCCCCACTTCAGTTGTTACAAGTTGTGACTTGTGTATATTCAGGATTTTAATGAACCTGCGTGTTCATAACAGTGATTGTTGCTGTCTGTGTGATGGCAGTGCAAAGAGGAGTTGGCCTTCACCACCCATTCAACCAACTTCCTCGTGAGTTGTTTATCGGTAAATGGTTCCACACAAAAAAAACCAGTATTTTTTCCAGTACTATCCAGATGTGAGTCAGTGAACATGTTCATGTGTAAAACAGCAGCAATTTCAACTAAAGACAACTGTGTTACTTTATTTCATTCAATATTGTTCTTGATATGGTATCCTCTTGTCGCAGTCCTATATTTGATGGTGACCGCCTCTTAAATGAAAGGCTCTTGTATGTTTAAAAACAACAAATGTTTCATGATACATGGTGGTGTATCATATTGTGATTGTGTTGTACATGTCAGTGCTACGCGACACAGGCCAACGACATCGAGTGGAGAGGATCTTTTGTACCTGTGTATTTGTCTGTATTTTAAAACAATCTGAAAAAAATCTCTTACACATTAGGCCTTTATGCCCTCGAGCATTGACAGAAATTAATCACTGCGCCTTGATTATGTTGATATCACTCCTGCATTGAGGTGCACAAACACACACATGCAAAGTGCAGCGAAAATGTACCGCTGTAGTATCTTTGCTTTATTAGATATTAAACCTGCTCGCCAGACTGAGACTCATTTTCACCAATCAAATTCAATAGATGAGCCCCACGCATTTTGTAAATTACATTTCTTTTGACATATATGAGACAGCTTGTGAAAAGAAGTTCACTGTACCTTAAATTACATTTCTTTTCAACACAGTCTGAAAGGCAGGAAAAAAAGCTATGAAGAAAAAAGTGATCTCAACTGACAGGGTGTTTTATTTAAATATTTTTTTGTTTTATATATTATATGTACTTTTCAATATTGGGTGAGACAAACAAAATATGATACAGATGGGGTATTTTTCTCTATATATGTTGTACCTGTCACTGCTGGTACTGTCTAAACCACTGAAACGCTGTTGTTCTTCACGGTAATATTCTTGGAAAAAAAAAAAAGCATTTCTCAAGTTTTCTCGATGATGGCAGCAAAGTTTGTCTTATTTAAATGGATTCTACCACTTTTTCTTCTTAATATTATATTAGTGTATTAGAAATTACTTGACTAAAAGAGCTGAACATATGTTGACGCAGAAACAAACTGACAATAAACATGGATTGATGTACATTGTTGAGAGCTGTATTGATCATTAGTGCATTTTTTGTGTATAATTTGCTGCCAAACAGCCTTTGAATATTTCAGGATGACGTCATGAGATGAGTCAGTCGAAAAGATATTGAACCCACCACACGCGTTAAAACTTCCGTATTGACACGCAATCCAGCGTCTCATTGGGCAGAGTGCTGACCAATTGAAAAGCAGTCTCCTCCTGGCTCCTCCCACTCATTCACATACTTTTAAGCAGAAGGATGAGGCGTTCAGGGAGCAGCTAACGTTAAGGCTAACGCTTTAAATGAACTGCGACCACTCATGTGCGTATATTAGACACGTTAAAACATTTACCTGTGCAATAGTGGACTTTAAATGGAGGCGGAACTAACAGACCCTGGAACTGCACCACTATTCTTTCAACCATATAGAAATCCGGACATTTTAATTAAGTGAAACAATGGCAAGTTAGAGAAACTTAAATCAACGGGAAAACAAGTATAAACAGACAACAATCGCGCAGAGTCATTATTGGACTATAATGTTGCTCCGATTATGTTTGTGGTCCCTTTTGGGTCTGGTTGTGTTCCGACCAGAACTTCCGCAGGTTTGGGCCGACTCGGCAAGACCTAGCGCTGCAAAGACCCTTGTATGGGGGCCCGGGTTAGAGCCAAATATTGTCCTTCCAGCCCGTTATTTCTTCATCCAGGCAGTGGACAACTTAGGGAGAAAGTAAGTACCAATACCGTAAAGTGTATCCGATAAAGCGATTGGGAGATCCATCACTTCAATAGCGTCGTAGTATCCATGACTCTCATATTCCAGTGCGTCTTATTCCCACCTATACATTTCCTTTTATGTTCTTCTAGAAAGTTATTTCACGTGAACAAAGGTGCCATATTTCAAGCCGTTCTGCGATATCGTGTCACATTTCAGAAGTTGTAAATCTCGCCAAAACGTGTATAATAACACGGCTGTTGAAGTGTAAGCCATTCAACGGCGAGGGAGCAGACAAGAAACTATTTGCCTCCGGGGTGGAAGACGTAAAACGGACGTCATTTTACACCTGTCATCCGACCTATGAAGGCATCCTGTTGCATTTACTGTCTCTGTAATATAATAGTTCAATTGCATATTTGAGCAGTTGCACCTTTTGAACAAAAATAATACACAGACAAGTCTCAAACTTGCGCTTTTTGAGTTCCACCACAATAATCAACAGTAAGATATGATAGGCTGAAGTGTTCATTAAAACCAAAGTGGGTGGCTCTAATCCTAAAAATATTTTATATCATTGTAAACCACTGAAACATTAGGCACAGTTTAAGCGATTAGACATGGAGAAAATGCAATTGTACTCAATCTAACCTGGTTTAAAAAAATGTTTAAAAGTTAAAGCCACTATCAGTAGGCCTATGCAGTCTGGAGATTTAATTCAGTGATACCTTCTTATACCACAAGAGGGAGTCCATGACACATCGAGAACCATTAATGTAGTCTCATTCCAGGCAAATACTTAGCAGGGCTAAAAATGACTTCGCTCTTTCCCGTCGCAGTCTAACAACTTCACCAGGGGAGAAAACTTTCGAGGTGAAGATCACGTCTCCATTGGAGCATTTCACCAGGATCTGGATTCAAGTTCTGGATCGTCAGGATGGCTCTTTCCTGGTTCGCTACAGAATGTACGCAAGCTACACCGACCTCCACATCCAAGTTTTGCTCGTGGACCAACATGTGGCCAAGTCCCCTTACATCCTCAAAGGTGGATTGTGAAAGTCGAATCTCTTCTGGGACATTTTAGAATTGAATTTTTATTACTTGTCCTGTCAGGACCGGTGTACCACGAGGGCTGTGACTGTCCACAACTCGACGACTCTGTTTGGCTGTCCCATATGCGCTGTCCTCACTCCTTTCCCCAGATAAAGCACGACCTGTCCCAATTCCTCAGCGTCGACCCAGATCGTAACGCTCAGGAGATTCCGCAGCGCTTCGGGCAGCGACAAAGCCTCTGCCACTACACCATCAAAGATAACAAGGTACACACAGGACGTCATATACTATTTTTTTTATTTTTTATTATGTGGTGGACTAAACTGTAGAAGGAGTCAAATAATTAAACTCAAAAGACATGACTGAATTGTTCACACTGTTTAACTTCATCATTTTTAGGTCTACGTGAAAACACTTGGTGAGCACGTCGGTTTCCGAATCTTTATGGATGCCATCCTCCTGTCACTGAGTAGAAAGGCAAGTGTGCAAGTCTGGCTTCTGGCTAGGCCGGATTTACGGTGCGGTTCCAAGTGCCCAATCCCAATTTAATGCCCAGATTCTAGTGTTTTTTTTTTTCTTCCTTACTCTATTTCCAAAAAAGACCTGATTCCAATCTGTAGATATCTAATTCCTTGAATTATCCATCCATCCATTTTCTGAACCGCTTAGTCCCCACGGGAGTCGCAGGTGTGCTAGAGCCTATCCCAGCCGTCAACGGGCAGTAGGCGGGGGACACCCTGAACCGGTTGCCAGCCAATCGCAGGGCACACAGAGACAAACAACCATTTGCACTCGCATTCACACCTAGGGACAATTTGGAAAACTCAATCGGCCTACCAAGCATGTGTTTGGGATGTGGGAGCAAACCCGAGTGCCCGGAGAGAACATGCAAACTTCACACAGGGATGGCCGGAGGAGGATTCGAACCCGAACCCTCCTAACTGTGAGGCGGACGTGCTACCCAGTGTTCCACCGAGCCGCCTCCTTGAATTATTTTGTCTTTAATTCATATCTGCACCTCTTCTCAGGAAAAAAAATCGAAATTGTGTTACTTAACCCATGCAGTGCAAATGTAGCCTCCATCTTTTACAACACATATTATTAACAGAAGCATTAATGTTTCCAGGTAAAGATACCCGACATGGAGTTCTTTGTTAACCTGGGTGACTGGCCACTCGAGAAGAGGAAAGCCACTCAGAACATTCATCCGATCTTCTCCTGGTGTGGCTCAAACAACACCAGAGATATTGTCATGCCCACATACGACCTGACTGAGTCTGTCCTCGAGACCATGGGCAGGTAAGTGCTCGCTCAATGCAATGAAATTAGTCATTGGAATCCGCCGAACATGATGCTGTGAACCTTTTTGTCACATGTTGCTGTGAATGCTGAAATTCGACTTGCATTGTGTTGTCACATTTAATGAACAGAGTCAGCTTGGACATGATGTCGGTGCAGTCAAGTACGGGCCCGCCGTGGGCCAAGAAGAACGCCACGGCCTTCTGGAGGGGGCGGGACAGCCGTCAGGAGCGTCTGGAGCTTGTCAAGCTGTCCAGGAGCCACCCGCACATGATCGATGCTGCCTTCACTAACTTCTTCTTCTTCAAGCACGACGAGAGCTTATACGGCCCACTGGTCAAGCATGTCTCCTTCTTTGACTTCTTCAAGGTGAGATCAGAATCGAGTATCAGGAGCAAATACTGTGTATAGTCAGTTCATGTGTTTTGTCTGTCTGTTTTGGCTTCAGTACAAGTACCAAATAAACATTGATGGCACCGTGGCCGCATATCGCTTGCCTTACCTTCTGGCCGGAGACAGCGTGGTGTTCAAGCAGGAGTCCGGCTACTACGAGCATTTCTACAACGAGCTCGTGCCGTGGGAACACTACATCCCGGTCAGGGCGGACCTCCGGGATCTGCTGGAAAAGATCCAGTGGGCTCGAGACCACGACGAGGAGGTTAATTTTATTATTCATTGATTGGATTTGTGGTTTCTATTGAGGATTTCATTCGAGTATTTATGCTCATGCCATTTTTGTTTTTTAGGCCAAGAAAATTGCTCTCGCAGGCCAACAGTTTGCACGCCAACGACTTACGGGAGAAAACATATTTTGTTATTATTACCAACTTTTCAAGGTAATATACTAAACATTATTTTTTATGAGACCAGCAGCAACATTTCTTTGTTTGAAAGAAAATACACCCAGGTATGTGTCTGTATGCCTCTGTTTGAATTTTGATTGCTCTGCTGTAGGAATACGCTCAACTCCAGGTGAGTGAACCCAAGATACGTGAGGGCATGGAGCTGGTAGAACATCCCACTGACGACCTGTTTCCATGTTCCTGCCTACGGACACAGGTAAGCACACCATGTTTCATCCTTGTGTTCATCTTAAAACAAATAAAATTATAAATGTTGCTGTGATCCGAAGCTGCAAGATTCTTGACAAATGTTATATTTTTATTTTCTACTGACTACTCATTTTTGTTTGTACTAAATCTATTCATTGTTTTATAGGTGAAAGATGAACTTTGATAGACTTCAAAGAAGACTGACAGCCTTTTTTTGGTTCTTGACACTTTATTGCCAAATTTTGAATGTAATGTTTCATCGGGGCCATCATTTCTGTACTTCTAATACCATGACTTGAATATTGAATGATTTTTTTAATAAATATTTTTCTTTTACTGAAATCAATGTGGAATTCTGGGTTATTTTAATCTATATGAAACATTATGGAACTCTGCCACAGAGATGCAAACCACTCGTCGACTCTGCTGCGATTTGGTCTGTTTTTGTTTGGTTTTTTTAACGTTTTGGCCATGGAGAGATTTGTTTATTCCTTTACTTACGCCCGTTCGTCATTTACCAATGCAGATATGGCCCTCTGCTGGACAATGTATAAAACAGCGCGTGATACACTTCCGCAATCCGCTGTGGCTGCTGGTGATGTGCGTTCCAGTTCATTTAAGTGAAGTGAATCTTTAGAATCCGTTCACTTAAGAGTTGTTCAAACAAATCGTTCAATGAATCGTCCCACACACACACACACTGATCTTTTTTTTTTAAATAAATCAAACAAATGAGGGCTCAGCATCGCCTGTCATGCGAAAGTGTTGGCTCATGAGTGAACGAGTCGTTCAAACGAACGAATCTTTTTAGTGAACGAGTGAACGAATAACTTCCTAAAGTGATTTGTTATTTTTTCAGTTCATATGACTTCAACCAGTAAGTGTCGGTAATACGCATTGAAGCTGGTGCCACCTTGCTGTAAAACAAAACGAAGAAGAAAATGACGTAACTTCCCGTTCACGAGTGAGTCATGAATTGCATTTCCCGTTCACCAACTGAACGGATTTGTGAGTGAACAAGTCAGTGAGTGATTTGCATTTCCAGTTCATCGCGAGAACGGATCAGTGAGGGAACGAATCCTGGCTTTCCCGTTCGCGAACGAGTAATGGGTCACTGACTTCCTTCCCGTGCATCAACGGATCAGTCAATAACTGTGTTGCGTCTCCCTCCTGGCGTGAACTATGTAAGCCAGAATGTCGATTTACGATTTGCCAAGGAAAGAAAGAACTGAAACACCACTTCTTTTATGCACGTTTTCTCCAAGCTAACGGCTAACTTTATTGCATGAAGGGATGCGCCGTTATGCAACAACGGGAAGATTATGCTTCTCTTTGGGTAATCTTGATTTTATAACACTTGTAGTAGTTTTTAAATAACGTGTATGCATATATACGCCTAAATATTGTTATCAAATATATCTACTGCAATTTCGCATTAGATTGCTGGTTTGAAATGTACTTTTATTATCATTCTTATTTTAATAAACATTAAAACCTGTTAAAACTTGTCCGGTGTTTTATTCCTTGTTTTTATTTTTTTGGGCATGAAAACAAAAATCAGACATTTGGTTAACTGCTTTATATGACAATATGTATATGTGTTTTATGTTGTGTACTATGTGTTGGTGTCCCCCAAAATAAAGAGAAAGTAGTCAAAGACACATTCTTGACACGTACTGCATAAAGTTATTAGGTACACTAGGTACAGTGGTGTACCTAATGGAGTGTCCATGTGACGTCACTGATCAACCAGCCAATCAGGAGGTGGGGGTGAGGGCGGGTGTGGCACTTTTCACTTTCAGTTCAGCTTTGGCCATGATTTTTCCCCAATGAAGCGGCCTGTTATTAGGTACACCTGAAAATGGTGGCATACCTAATGGAGTGTCCGTGTGACGTCACAGATCAACCAGCCAATCAGAAAGTGGGGGTGAGGGCGGGTGTGGCACTTTTCACTTTCAGTTAAGCTTTGGCCATGATTTTTCCCTAATGAACTGGCCTGTTATTAGGTACACCTGAAAATGGCGGTGTACCTAATGAAGTGTCCGAGTGATGTCACAGATCAACCAGCCAATCAGAAAGTGGGGGTGAGGGCGGGTGTGGCACTTTTCACTTAAACCAGGGGTGTCGACCTCCAGTCCTCGAGGGGCCGCGTTCCAATATGTTTTCCAAGTGACCCTCGTTAAACACACCTGCGGGAAAAGATTTGGTGCTTTTCACGTTCGGCAGGAGCTAAAACTTTTCACGCAGGTGCACTTAACGAGGGACTCTTGGAAAACATGTTGGGACGCGGCCCCGAGGACGTATTCACGTTCCAACATGTTTTCCAAGATTCACCTCGTGTATTTCCCCAATAAAATGGCCTGTTATTAGGTACACTTGAAAATGGCGATGTACCTAATGGAGTGTCCGTGTGATTCTCTCGTTAAGTGCACCTGCGGGAAAAGTTTTAGCTCCTGCGGAATGTGAAAGTGACCAAAAACTTTTCACGCAGGTGCGCTTAACGAGGGTCACTTGGAAAACATGTTGGAACGCGGCCCCGAGGACTAGCGCTTGACACCTGTGACCTTTGACCATGATATTTCCCTAATAAAGTGGCCTGTTATTAGGTACACTTGAAAATGGCAGTGTACCTAATGGAGTGTCCGTGTGAATCCCTCGTTAAGTGCACCTGCGTGAAAACTTTTAGCTCCTGCGGAATGTGAAAGTGACCAAAAACTTTTCACGCAGGTGCGCTTAACGAGGGTCACTTGGAAAACATGTTGGAACGCGGCCCCGAGGACTAGCGCTTGACACCTGTGACCTTTGACCATGATATTTCCCTAATAAAGTGGCCTGTTATTAGGTACACTTGAAAATGGTGGTGTACCTAATGGAGTGTCCGTGTGATTACCTCGTTAAGTGCACCTGCGGGAAAACTTTTAGCTCCTGCAGAACGTGAAAGTGGCTAAAACTTTTCACGCAGGTGCGCTTAACGAGGGTCACTTGGCAAACATGTTGGAACGCGGCCCCGAGGACTAGAGCTTGACACCTGTGACCTTTGACCATGATATTTCCCTAATAAAGTGGCCTGTTATTAGGTACACTTGAAAATGGTGGTGTACCTAATGGAGTGTCCGTGTGATTACCTCGTTAAGTGCACCTGCGGGAAAACTTTTAGCTCCTGCGGAACGTGAAAGTGGCTAAAACTTTTCACGCAGGTGCGCTCAACGAGGTAATCACACAGACACTCCATTAGGTACATCGCCATTTTCAAGTGTACCTAATAACAGGCCACTTTATTACGGAAATACACGAGGTGAATCTTAGAAAACACGTTGGAATGCGGCCCCGAGGACTAGACCTTGACACCTGTGACCTTTGACCATAATATTTCCCTAATAAAGTGGCCTGTTATTAGGTACACTTGAAAATGGCGGTGTACCTAATGGAGTGTCCAAGTGACGTCACAGCTCAAACAGCCAATCAGGAGGTGGGGGTGAGGGCGGGTGTGGCACTTTTCACTTTCACTTAAGCTTTTTCCCTATTGGCCTGTGATGCACATCACTAGTACTAGTACAAAATAGCATTCAACCATAGCCTTTCATGTTGAAACAGCCGACTGGTTAGCGGCACGGGCTCTCGCTTCATAAAATCTTGGTTCAATCCCAGGTGTGAGAAAACACTTCAATGTGTTTTTATTGTGCAATTAACCCTTTACTTATTCTTTTTTTTTTACCTCGTGTAGTGTACCTATTGAAGTGTCCATGAGGTGTACCTACACATGTTGTCATATAAAGAAGTTAACCAAATGTCTGATTTTTATGTTTTAATTGGTGAATATAAAAACAAGGAATAAAACACCAGACAAGTTTTAACATAAATGTTTATTAAAATAATAATAAAACAAAGTAAATTTCAAACCAGCAATCCAATGTGAAATTGCAGTAGATATATTTGATAACAATATTTAGGCGTATATATGCATACACGTTATTTAAAAACTACTACAAGTGTTATAAAATCAAGATTACCCAAAGAGAAGCATAATTTTCCCGTTGTTGCATAACAGCGCATCCCTTCATGCAATAAAGTTAGCCGTTAGCTTGGAGAAAAGGAGCATAAAAGAAGTGGTGTTTCAGTGAGTGGTTCTATCTTTCCTTGGCAAATCGTAAATCGACATTCTGGCTTACATAGTTCACGCCAGGAGGGAGACGCAACACATTCACTGACTGATCCGTTGATGCACGGGAAGGAAGGCCATTAACTCGTTCGCGAACGGGAAAGTCAGGATTCGTTCCCTCACTGATCCGTTCTCGCGATGAACTGGAAATGCAAATCATTCACTCACTGACGCGTTCACTCCGTTCAGTTGGTGAACGGGAAATGCGATTCACGACTCGTTCGTGAATGGGAAGTTACGTCATTTTCTTCTTCGTTTTGATTTAAGGCGTGGCGGCACCAGCTTCAATGCGCATTACCGACACCTACTGGTTAAAGTCATATGAACTGAAAAAGATCGAATCACTTTAGGAAGTGATTCGTTCTCCCGTTCACTGAAAAGATCCGTTATTTTGAGCGAATCGTTCACTCACGAGCCAACACTGGTGGCTGCACGTGATGGACAACTTTTGCGAGGTAAACTCAAAGAAAAAAACAAATCGGCTTTTGCGTCTCCCAGCCATGATGTTTGATCAATCACGTCCTTTTTTCAGGATCGTGTTCAGGTGCCATTTGGAACCAAATGTTTGGAGGCTGCATTGTGTGTTCCTACCTCCTCAGATCATCAAGTTAAGACTGCTGTCATACTAACCCATGGAGCTGGTGGAGACATGAACTTCAACCATCTCGTTTCTCTGGCACACTCTTTAGCCTCAAAGGGCTTCCTGTGTCTCCGATTCACATGCAAAGGTTTAAACCTGGCTTATAGAGTGAAGGCTTATCGTGCTGTGTGGGTATGTTTTTGAATTTTGACTCAGAAATAATAAAGCATGTCTATTTGTGATATTCACCCACATTTGTTTTTCTCCCAGCAATACTTGAAATCATTACCAAACTTGACCATAAAAAATACATTCTTTGGAGGTAAGCAGTAATATAAGCAAGCACATTGCCATGAATCAATGTGCCACACGCCGAAGGAATTTTTTTTCCGCCCAGGCAGGTCGATGGGTTGCCGCGCTGCCGCTGCCTTGGCTAAGCAACTAAGTGATGAATCGGAAGGTGCTGTTCAGGGTGTCGTCTGTTTGTCCTTCCCCCTACATCCCCCAGGACAGACTCACGCCCATCAACAGCGCAGCGAAGATCTCCGGGGGCTACCTGAAAGCATGGCTGTCCTCTTTGTTTCAGGCACAAAGGACAACATGTGTGATAAGGTAGCCTAAAATTGTCTTTTCCATGTATCCTCACCATTTGTCATAGTGGTGAATTTTTGTCTCTCTTTTTTTATCGTCTAGGTCCTTTTTGAGGGAACAGTAAAGAAGATGAGTGCTCAAGTGGAGGTTTTCTGGCTGAGTGGGGGAAGTCATGGCCTGAAAGTGTTAGGAAGGTCAGAAGAGTCTGTATTAGAGGAGATGAACACTCATATTATCACCTGGCTCACCAAATGGGGAGCATAGGTAAAATTACTCTGTCCATCTTTTTGTAATTTGTGTTGTAAAATAACGTAGGGTGGCAATAAATCTGTGAGGTGTTTCAAATATGGATGTATTCCTGTTTGTTTTTGCTGCTAAATCAATCTTTTAATAATGGAAGAAGTCAAACACGTGACATTTTGTCTGGTTTTCCAAAAAGAAATGAAAGAATGACTCAAAACAAACCTTAACAAGTGGACAATCGTGAGCATCCTCAATGTATACTAACGGCCACATGAGGGAGCCAAAGTCCTGCGGCTGCCGCAATTTTTTCTGCTTTCCAAGTCGCACCTCTTGGGCACATTAGTTGACCTGCTCAATGAAAAGTCGAGTAGCATTGAATGACTCAATCATTCATAACACAATCGTCATTTTAAATTAGTAATATCAGAACCCTGCTCACAATCCTAGCGACTTCATTGTTTTGTTATTCCTGAAATAGACAAGACACATGTACGCCTCTCCAAAGGGTTAAATCTCAAGCGACGTGTTACCCCCCAAACAAAAGGCGGTCGCAGTGGCACCAAACGTATGAGTGTCAATGCAGTGCGGGACTGCGCGCGCGTGTGTGGGAGACGCGCGGGTGGATCGTGCTGAGTTGAGAAGAGCGCACGGCGCGCGCACTCTGGGATACTTCACTTGACAGCCAGCCTCCTTGTATTCAAGCATTTGTCGGGATTAAGTAGCGGGGAAGGAGCATTTCCACTCTGTTGGTTTGTTGTAGACTTTGGAACGTTGTGCTAATTGGTCCATGTAGCTCTTCTTTGTAGACAAGACAGGATTTTGGACACTTTGGCCTAAGTGGATTGAAGCAGGTGACACGAGATGCTTTTGCCATTTAAGTGAGCGATTACATTCAAAAGGTAGGTACAACTCATTTCAATTCTCTCTTTACGGTTTAAATGGTGTAAAAACGTTCTTTTTCCCTCCTGCAGTTGACAACAGAGATGTTTGAGCGACATATGCCCGTCTGCTCCAAATCTTCACATCTTCAAGAGGATTTAAACATTGCTCTTCTCAAGTAAACACATCCCCACCCGAAAAAGTGATAAAAAATGGGAGCCCTAAAGATATTGTTCTTTTCACTTCTCCTGCACCAGGTGAGACTCGAATTACTGCGTTTAAGTTTTATCTGGCACTTTTTAAGGTGTGACTTTTGCACATTTTCTGGTAGCAGTTGACGTCATAGCTGCAGTATCACACAATTAACTTTAATTCGGATGGATGATTTAAATGTAATGGGCATTATGGGAAAATTTAACAGTCAGCAAAATACTTTTTTTCATTTAGTAGTCATTTTAATATCTTGAAAAAACTGCCATATGGGTATTCTTTAATTTATGATACATATTATTTAGGCTACTTTCAGAATCAAAATTCATTCAAATGTAGTTAATTTTGTGCCACAATTTTGTCAACTCCATAGTCATAAATATGATCATTTAAGAAGTCTTTCTGATGCTTTCCCGCATTATAAATTAACTTATATTTGGTCACAATTTTTTTTAATACAACACAATATCATAATGTATAACATTAAAATTTGTGACAGATTTTTTTTTTAAAGTGTATTCCATTATTTGCCCTCTTTTTGTTTTCTTTTGTGTCTGGCTTGAAAACACAATATTATTTTGGTTTTGCGTTCTTTAAAATGTTACCAGTTGTAGTGTTTTGTGTCTGCTCATTTATTCAAAAACAAAGCAGTCAGATATACTATAGTTACTGTTCTTACCTTTTTTTAGTTGGTCGTCACTGAAAAATTTAGACTTTGGGTATCACCTACCATCTGTTTTGGAGAGCCTGAAAATTATACCTTGAGAAACAGACTACGAAAGGTGCGAAATGTAAACATATTGGAGCTCCAATTTTTTCTCCTTCAGTAAACAGTTGCGATTATGTCTCACCGTCGATAGTCACCGTAAAAACTTCATATTTACTGCAAATATATTTTCTAAAGGGCATCAGCTCTTGCAGAAAATATCTAAATCTTACAAAGGTCTTTTATCTCTCATATAAACCCCATCAAGATTATGTTTATTTTCAAGGGCACGATCGCATCCAGACCGAAAATGCCATCGTGCGTTTGACCAAGTTCCTCACGTCTTTAAACGTTGCCTTAAGTGCGCAGATGTAGCTGCACCCGTGTTTTAGTCATCAGCCGTGGCTCTGTCGGTGAAAAGCCGTGCCTCCAGTAAAAGAGACAGACTGCTCCCCTGGAGTGGCTCTCTTTATATGCCTCAGTGGGTACAGACTCACCAGTCTGGCTGGAGACCGACACATTGGCCCTTATCATACAACGCTTAGCCTCTTAGAGAAATCCAAGAAAGTAAACCGACATGAAGTTTGTTACCGAAAAACACGGCGAGGATGTGTTTGGGTGTGGCACGCTTGTCTATAGACATCACTTGTGTATTCCAACTGTGACACACCAAGACTTTCGGTCTCACCCTCCCTTACTGAAACACTCCCATTCTGATTCAAAGTGTGAAAACATAACCCTGGTCGCGACATCTGTGCTTTACCCCCGGGGACAAATAAGCGGGTCAGTGCCATCCTGGGAGAATCCATTCTTCCCCGTGACATCTGCTGCAGTTCTCCAAAGACAGCAGAAGAATGTATGTACATACGACGTACCGAGAAGCCGGGATGTCATCCGTCTTCCCTTACGCTTGCCCCGCCTTTATTGCACCCATTGCATGCAGGGATGAAGGTGTTTTTTGCCGTGCTCCAAGACGACATTGACGAACTCCATTTGGTCTTTGTATCTCGCGAAGCTTTGGCAAAATGTCACAACAAAGCTTCGCTTCTCGCGGCCAAGAAGATTGGCGCTCCAGGAGACAAAGCCGAGGCTGTTTACTCGCAAGAGTCTCCGGAGTGACACGCTCGGCGTTCATCCCCAACTTTGGTGTCTGACGATTTCACGGATTACATGTCATTTCTCACGAGAGTTGGTCCGATTTTACACTCTTGTTTATTTGGCTCCCCCCCAAAAAGTCTCAGAGACTCTGATGCAATTTTGCTCCGTGCGTGATTGTTGTGTGAAGCAGACTTGGGAGTGAGGCGACGAGGCCTTCGTTCAAAGTCAAAAGGCGCTCTGGCAAGGACAACAGCTTGTTCCCATTCTTCGGAACAAAACACAAATGCTACACAAAGTCCCTCTCTGAGGACGCTATAACCTTTTTCCCCTTCCCCGTGCTCAATTAGCTTTTACTATATTATTTATATACTGTGTATTTAAAGGCAGCTAACACTAAGAAGTGTAATAAAAATGTACAGTGCGGGGGATTAGGAGCGGCTCTTTAATCTCACGCTTGTGATAATGCCGCATGGGCTGATTGATTAGTTTTTCCAGGAAGCTTATGTCAGAAAAACCTAATCCGTTTTTGGATTGTGCCAGCCTTGTAAGGTTTTCCGTGCCGCCATTTTATCATGGCGCCGAATTACAGAGCTGCCGGGCTGTGATAAGGTCCTCGTCTCTTTTACGGACCGCGCCGCCCAACCCCGGCGCCCCGAGCCCCCCCTCAACCCCAACCCCCAAACCTCTTCCCATCCCGATGGACAATAAGAAATGTGTTTATATCCTTCACATCCCTACTCTGCCGGGTCTTCACATCAACCTCTCTCAGGATTTGGTTTGTAAGAAAGCGGCTGAGGAGAAAAAAAAAAAAAAAGTGGAACTCGAGTTTTGAGTTCTTCAAAGCGGAGCGCGGCAATCGCGTAGAGAAGGAGCAGAATATGAGATGGAAAAGGCAAGCGGGCCAGTGGGATCTCTGTGGATGTGATTAAGCGTGGATTTGTGGCATTAAAGGGCCTTGCTTGCGTACTTGCGTGTGTGCATGCGGCGCCTTCCAGGATTCATTTGGGAACTTTGCGCCGTGCTGATGCCAATCTTTGCTCATATTGGGGTCACAAGCTTTCGGCCACGGGGCTTGACTGCATAATCCCTCCTAAACAATATTGTCTGTGGCATTTACAACCCACAGCCCGAGTGTTGTCTCTCACATCCACAGCAAAGGTTGTCATCTTGGCAGCTTGAACCCCTCAAAGCGGCGGCGGCTGGCATTGACTGTTTTCAGCCCCCGCAACCTATTTCTTTTCCAATCATCAGGCGTAATTGTGTGTAGCGGCGATCAATTCACGATAAAGGTCTTAAAAAGAAGAGAAGGAAGTTGAAAGTGATTGATACGTGTGACACGGTTGCCCTTTGCACTGACAATAACGGCGGCGGGATGGACGATTAAAGGCTTGAGTCGAACAATTAAGAGCGGCATGATTGGTCTTGTGATGTGAGCGTGCGAAGGGGAACTGATGCGCTGAGCCCTGCTTTCGGAGTACTTCAAACTCTCCGCTCTGCCGCAGGATCCATTATGTTTAATATGATGTTGAGTTTCTCCGATCTTGGTCCACAGCTATGAATTTTGATGGAAGCCTGCGGCAACGTTAGATCTCGACTTCAGCTATCTTACAGCGGTGCTATTACTACTCTGCGGGGTCAGGACCATTACGGCACCCTCTGATGCACATCGTCACAGGGAACTTAGCCACTAAATGCATTTCGCTACTGTGGAGCGGCATAAGGAAATGCAGAGTTGTGTAGTAGCTATACACTGATGCATCGTGTTGTCAAGACAAGTACTAAACGTGATAGCGCTGGACTATTTCCAGCGACATGACGCCCCATAAAGACGTCATGCTATGCTATGTGCTGTAAATTGCATGTTTTCCAAGCAGTTAGAATACTACTAATATAAAATGAATGTATCATAAAAAATACAAGAAACAAAAAATATGAATTAAGCAGTAAAATCCACCTTGTTTTCATCCATCACCGTAGGTGGCCATTTTGCCATTTGTACCAGTTGCTTCGGGATCAGGCAACGACCAATCACGGCTCACCTCGTCAGTGTCACATGACCAAACCTAGGAAGCAAGAACGTTGACATCAACTTTCAACTGAGATGAAAAAAAACCACGGTGGATTTTCATATTCCAGAAACACAATATTAATCAGGATACCTTGTTTAGGGGGATAATAGAACATTGTGAAGAAAACTGGACTTGACTTACATTACATTGTTAAAATCAACTGACAGACGTTTCTGCCAATAGTTTGTATTTTAAACAATGAAACGCTTAATGTAATTAAAAAAAATAAATACCGACCTGGCTAGACAATGACATTTTTTATATTTCCATATCACCCTCAAACACACCACATTGTGAAATCCAAAGTTCCTAATTAACACTCGACTAAAAAAGGCATACCCGCTACATGTCAAAGCATTGAAAAATGAGCGACTTCTTTAATTAAAGCTGTGGTACTTTTTGTACAAAAGACAGGTGTGACAGCTTTACAATAAGTACAAGAAATCTCCTTTCTGATTACTTCCACATTAACGTTTGCCTCGTCTGTGCTCTGAGCTTTAAGGCCTTTCTTCCTTCAGCCTGTCATTTGCAGGCCTTGCCAAGAGCCGTCAGCTCCTCTCCGTCTGTGTTTGTCTTGTGAAGTGCTTGTCTTCAGAGCCACCGCGAGGAACAAGCAAGGCGCGTTTTTACTCGCTCATGTTTCTTCTTCAAAGCGAACGGCCTCTGTGAAATCAACTGCGGCGCAATTGTGCTGTCAGAATTCACTTACTGCCCTTATGGGCAAATCCACCCTGAAAGTATTTGCGATGTAACATCCAAATCCATTGTGGCGAGGCGTTACGGAGAAGACGATGTTAAACAAAAACAAAAAAAAGGTCACTTAAACTACAAGGGAACGATTTTTGAAAAAAACTTGAAGTATTAGGAAGATTTCTCCGAGTTAATCTATGATAATGTGAAAATGTGTTTCAAAGTGGTCGAGATGACGGTAATATGTTTCAGGTTGTTATTACCTCCTCCAATCCCTGCTATCAGACTGTGTGAAATATGCTGCAGGTGTCAGGAGCTTGCGCAGGACTTGGCGCTTTGACCGCGTAAGGGGATTAAAATGAAAGTGATGATGCGTTGAAAGGCAACGCCTGTCGAAAACGTGAAGTGTTTATGGCTCTGCTGCTGTCACGCGTGGCAGGTGTTGAGATAACGCCGGCATCCGCCTCACCTGAAGGCTTCTGTCCAAGACTACCGGGAACACTTTCTAAACACACAACATCATCGCTGCAATTTCATTTCCTACTCCAAAACACGATCGATAATGTGTTTTGCTATTTAAGATTTTATATAGCGTCTCCCTCCAGTGGTGATTTCATTTTTGGCTTTAAATTACAAAAATACCCAATTTAAAATAGTTAAGTCTTTCCGTGACGCCGAATAAACTGTTCAGATTTCTCAACTCCTTTTCCCAAAGGTAATAATAGGAATTGGAACAAGCCTAGTTTTCACAATAATAAATCCTTCAGAACTATCTTTATATATTTTTTAAACGCACCAAAGGAGAACAGACAGTGAAAAGTGAGAAGTACATTTGAAGTGGATTTTGAGATGAACATGTACTACATAACCTTGCTTTTGAAAGCAATGACAAAGCAAAGACAATCTTGAGAGGGCGCAAAAGTGCTAGAAAAGAAAGTTGAAAAATGGGGCCGTACTTCCTGCAGATATGACTTTAGCAAATTTGTCTTAGCGAGAAGGTAGTGACTTGCAGAATTCATTTGTATGAATAAACTCACGGGCCATACATTAGTTCACAATTTCACATGCTGCTGATGTGGCCTCCATTTCCTCTCTGTGCCCCCATTCATGTAAGTCCGCCTTTCGATCGAAGTCAGCTAGTATAGACTCCAGCTTCCCCTCAACATCAACTTGTAAAAAATGGACAGATGGTGTAAGTGCCAAAAAAAGGAAATACATAGAAGTTGAATTCCAAATTGATCCACTCTGTCATCTGCAATTTTCTACTTGCTGCTGAAAAAAGAATTAGAATTGAAAAAAAAAAAACCACACCAGACTGAGAGTGAGTGCTGTAGTGTTCTCGGTGTGTCGCCGACGTAATTGGCTACTGCCGCATCATTTTTCTCATTTAAAAATGCTCACTGATGCTAGCAGGGGAGAGAAGAAAGATAGAAATTGTGGTTGCAAAAAGGCAGACAATCAAACATGACCAATAAGTCACATCACATTCTCCACGCTGGCTAAAGCAGAGCTCGGTGCCGTAATTCATGCAAATCGTATCATGTAAGCAGCTCGCTGACATAATGAACAGCCAGGTAATATTTTATAATAAGCCTCTTTGAAATAGCAGGCAAGGCAATCTGCACATTTTCAAATAACTCAACTCGTCGAGCTTACTAGCCACCCCTTTTCTTCATCTCCTATACAGAATTTTAAAAGTCACACATCGAGTGGGCTACAACCACACAAAGATGCAGAAAAGAGAAATTGTGATGCATTTGAAAGCCATTTATTGATTTAACGCTTGTGACTAGGCGTTGCCCCTCCAGATGCGGCAGTATTTTTTTTTTTTTTTAAACACAGAGTCAATTGAGCTTGTTAATGTGCATAAACAAACTTCTACTCCTGAAACGTTCTGGGTTGTTAAGCACTATATTTTGTTCTCCCTCCACTATTTCCAGGCAACATTAGCACCGGTCCAGCGAGGCAAATAACACCGATAGTTCTGTAGCGTCGCGCTCCACAAATACGGTGGACACATTGCTGTAGTAAGGAAATGGTTAGGAATAAATACAGATGTGTTAGTTGCTGGGATAATGACACCAGTCATTAGCTTAAGTTGAGAACTCCCCTTTAGCTCACTCAGTCGACCGTGAAGTCTGCTGCTCTCTGTTGCCTCCAGGATTTTTTTTTAAGTTCAGGCTTTTTCCTTAAAAATAGTCTCACAAACACCATCATTGTCATTGATGATGACAACAAAAAAACATTTCCAATAAATGTTGGAATGTTAGGAGGAACTGCATGAAGCTAAAGGCATTTGTTGACTTCACCCCCCCTAATGGTGTCATTGCGTGATGAGCATGGGGGCCTCCAGTGTGGGTGATCTGCAGCGATCCAGCACATCCGCCAAGCACCTGCCATGCATCTTCCCGGACACCACTCAGATTGAAAGTGATGGCTTTGGTGCGTGAGGCTGTTCCAGTGAGCAGAGCACCAATCCATTCTTCTTTGGCAGCGTGTTGTCGCTCACGCCGGGACTGCCTAAGCACCTCCGGGGCCTTCTCTCCTCCAACTAGCTCTGGATGTGAATCATTACAAATGATATGCTCCGGAACATAAGAAGGAAAAGAGGGCTTGGGAAGGATGCAGCGATTGGGGATTCTGGACTTGCAATGGTTTTAATGTCAGGGGGGGGCAGTTTAGTCATGACTAGAAAATAAACTGCATTGCGTTAGCAAGTTTGCAAATGAATGAAGACATAGCAAGCTCTCAACACTTTTTCTATCACAAGCTTCAAAATGCCGCCCTAGCCCATCACGGTAGGTGAGTCGACGGCATCTTTTCAGAAGATCCAGATGTCAGTGGCTTCTTAATATCCTTCTAGAGGCTAGTTGTGGTCACTGTAGCAATTACCTTTATGTCAGGCTCGAAAAGATCCGCCTACCCACGGGACAAACAGCCCGTCGGTTCGGCAGCGCTCATTACGGATTGATGTCGAGGCTGATCCATCTTCAGTGTGCTGGGAGAATTCAAGTTTCAACAAAATCTCTTGACTATATTGATCTGCACACAATGAAGTACATGTGCATGGAGGGGCGTGAAGCATCATTTAATCTCGTATAATTGAAAGATATATTTTTTATATAAAGAAAGTAGTTTACGGTTTAATTAAAATACAAATGAAGTAGCTTTGCTGGGAGAAAATTGCATTAAGGTTCCCTCAAGTTCTTTTCTCCATTTGCACAATGCAGATTTTATATTTTTTTCCCCCCCAGAATTGTTTGCCGTCAGTGCGCGTGTCAAGGTTAAACCTAGTTGATAAATATATAAGAAAATAATGAAAACGATTTTTTAGTTAAATAAAACAACAAAACAGTAGCAAAATGAAACATTTTATGTTTAAAGTTACAGTGCCCTTTTTTTGCCAAATTCTCACCTTTACCTAGAAATCCTACTATATTGTGCTTCTTATTTGCGTCTAGTCATTTCTAGACAATACATTTTGCATTTAGTCTATTGATTACATTACTAAGAGAAAACTAATCAGATCATGTCACAAAAAATATATACAATCAAACATAATCGAATGCATCGAAAATGTAAATTGCTTGCAATTATTTAATAGTAGCACAATTTCTGTCGTCTTACATAGTACCTCCATAAACACTGCCGCACTTGTCTGTAGTGACACCTAATCAGGTTGTTGATTTATGATGTGTAATTATTTGTTAGTCACTACTGAGTTACCTCAGGAGTGTTAATTATGCATGATTATAGTAAATGAGTGTGCCAGGCCCAGTCGGGCTTGTGTGTGTGTGTGTCACTCATAATGCCAATGTTTGCCTCGCGCCTTTTACTTTGCGCTGCTGTTGAAATGAGTTCTCAAACTCCTACAAGGCTGCACTTATTACCATTATAATGTCTCCGTCTTTTCAAGTCGCCTCTGAAAAGCCTCTAGCACGCTAGCACCGATTAAGAAATCTTAATTAAGCTTTTTGTAGATTCTCCTTCACAAGACCTTGCCTCATATTTTCCTTGTGTTTTGTTGTACAAAAAGAAAGATTTTTTTCCCCCTTTTTTTTTTTCCTTCTCTCATAGCTGTTTCTTTCTTGTGCCTAAATGAGCGAGTGTGTGTGTGCGTCGTTACAGAGTGACAGTGAGAGAGCGGCAACTTGAAGCTTAGACATCAGTGAAGGATTTCAGGTTCTCCGTGCTTCATCTGTCTCGGAGCATTTAAGTCGATATGTCCTCTCCTTATCCCCTTGTTGCCACTGCAATTTCCCCAGTTGCTCATCATACTTAAACCTCTCCTCTCATTTGCATTATAAACATATCATAAAAAGCTCACTTTAGGAGTGAACATTTGGTTACCCCGGCTGGAACTCGTTCATCGTTGGAACAAGGGTCATGAGTAAAGACAGACATTTTGATACCGCTTGCCTATTTTGTAAGAATTTATTGGTCACTTAATATTACTCATCTCAAATTGATCATTTGCTTTTGAGTGATTTTCTTCAACATCAGTAAATGATTTGTTTCGCAAAAAAAAACAGGCCAGTAGACTTACTGAGTATGCCGTGTAAAAAAAAGCTAGCTAACATTAGCTCAGGCATATTCGCCACTAAACCAATATTCCCCATATCTTCGCTAAATGTACATATATTTGTTTCAAACACAGATCAATATTAAAAGGTCATCAAAAAAATAAATACCAAAGCAAAGTACATGTGCCTGAAAAATCGGCTAAGTCATGAATTTGTCATTTCTTTTATTCCAATATTCGGTAAGGTAGAGTTAAAACATGCACTGTGTGCTGTGGAATGGAAAGGTTTTATGTAACTCTTAGCAGACAGACCTAGTTTGTTAGTTCCGTACACATGCGCTTCACTTGGGCTTACAGCAAAATGGTAATTACTCTGCAAGTAGCGCACAGCAGCTCAGCGAGAGTTTAAACAGCCACTGCTCTCAGTGCTTTCAACATCTGCTTCTTGCAGTGATCCCCGCAACCGGGCCTGGGGAAAGCCGACGCTAATTACGACTAAAACTAGCTAAGCTTATTGCGGTGAATTATTAACGCTTTATCTGAAGTGGACCAGGAATCGCTCCTGAGGCTAAACAGCTTTGCGGCACAAGGAGGATCACAGTTCATTGCTGCATCTGGATGAGCGCTTAGCGCATACTTACTATATGATAAGCTTGTTTTATTGTTGGCTGCCATTACATGTCAATATTGGCCGGCACCCAACAGCAAAGAATATCTGTGCTGGTTTGTACAAGCGGAGTCCTCATACCTCCAAAGTGGGATTGTTTGTTCAACCTTATCATCAATCAATCATCAATTAGTCATTTTCAACACTTAGAATCGGTGGTATTAGCCACAGAGTTAGCCATTAGCGTAACAAGCGAATTTGCCAAAGCTTCGTCCAGCGTGATAACAAGGACAAAGGTTTCATGTCTGCTGCGACACTGAATGAATATTCATTTGCATAATTGCTAATTTGCACCGCTTGTGTGTTTTGTGTTTTCTCCGAAGGCCGCATCCAGCAAAGTACGCGGGGGAACCTCAGAGTTGATGGAGTGGGGGGACGGCACACACAAACTGTCGTCCCCCACGGGCGCCAGTCCTCGGATCCTCAACCCTTTGCGTTTGTTCGCCAGGGCCTCCCCTGGGTTCAAGAGCGACGTGAGGGAAATGTCCTACATACAGAACATGGAGGACTTCTGGGACTGGTTATCTAACCAGACAGATGTTCAGGATCCCCAGGCCAGAACTAAACGCAGGCCCATCGTCAAGACCGGCAAGTTCAAAAAGATGTTCGGGTGGGGCGACTTCCACTCCAACATCAAGACGGTCAAACTCAACCTGCTGATTACGGGCAAGATCGTGGACCACGGCAACGGCACCTTTAGCGTTTACTTCCGCCACAACTCCACGGGCCTGGGCAACGTGTCAGTCAGCCTGGTGCCGCCCTCCAAGGTGGTGGAGTTCGAGATGGCCCAACAGTCCACGCTGGAGACCAAAGACACCAAGTCTTTCAATTGCCGCATCGAGTACGAGAAGACGGACCGCAACAAGAAGACGGCGCTGTGCAGTTTCGATCCGTCCAAGGTTTGCTATCAGGAGCAGACGCAGAGTCACGTCTCCTGGCTCTGCTCCAAGCCCTTCAAGGTCATATGCATTTATATCGCCTTCTACAGCGTGGACTATAAACTGGTGCAGAAGGTCTGCCCTGACTACAACTACCACAGTGACACGCCGTATTCCTCCACGGGATGACGTGGCTCACCTGTGTGTCTATTTGTGTGTATGTGTGTGTGTGTGTGTGCACTTGTGCACCTTTTGTTTGACCTTCAGATCATGCTTGTCAGCCTCTAAGCCAGTGGTGTCCAAATATTGTCCTCTGAGGGCCACATACAGAAAAATGGAGTTGTGCAACTTTATTTAAAGACCCTGTAAAGTGAATTCCGAAATGAATTCTGAGTACACTATACTTTTGAATTCAGTTGTTGAGAGCATGTAGGCTACAATAGGCTACTTTAGATTAAAAACAAACAAACAAAAAAAATCCTCTGGCCGTCTTTTCTCAGCTTCACTGGGGTAACTAAGAGGTCAATTGCATGAGAAGGGCACGTCTGATAGCTAATTAGGATGTTGTCCAGATGTGCAACCACAAGCAAGTGGACACTTACAACATTGTCAAACTCCACTTATGGAATGAAACGAGTATCATTTATCACCACATCTTATTATTTGAGATTTTTCTTAGTTCGAAAGCTTTTTAGCACAAAGGAGCTGTGAATAATAGACACACCCTGACAACCGGCGTTCAATCTTTCTCTCTTATCAAGGCATTTATTGATGGACCGAGGTTAATATTAAGTGCTACCTCACAAAAGGAGGCGAGAGGAATCATTAATCATTAGCAAATGTCACTCTGCCCGCTTGCTAAATGTCTAATTGTGCTCTCATTCTTCACCACCACCATCATCATCATTATGGCGCACTCTGTTTTCCAGATGAACATGAAGGCATCGTGCTGTATTCAAGTGTGTCTGACAGACAGTTATCATTATTTAACTGGCTTCATTTCGTTATGTTTCAATGTGTGGGGAGATAAAATATGAAAATGGAAGGAGATTCATTAAGGAAATACAACATGCATAAAACTGTACAACAGGCCGATTAGACTTTTTTTTGAAAATCAAATCAATTTGTATTTGTTTGTTATTTTAAATCAAAATTGGTTTCATAGTGAAGTGTGTCATGTGCTTTGACCGTTAAGACAGCTCAAGGCCACACATTGGATTTGGGCTTCTGTATTTCATGTCTCCCCCTCCATGAGCAAGCTGTACAGTAAAAGATCCTTGCAGGAGAGGACTTGTATCATAAGAAAAGAACTCAATCTGAGTTGATGTTTTTTGACTTCCTCCTCCTTCTGTGTAAATTCTGTGTATGAAAGTGTCCAGAAACAAAACCCTCCGGCTTCATATATGAAGTCACTCATTTCAAAAAGAAATCTTGTACAGCTCCAAGTGTACTGTTCCTCTTAATTCTGGTGTTTGTATCACATGTAGATAAATGTCCAATGTAACTATTTGACTTCCTGATTGCTTCAGTATAGAATGCTTAACACAAATGTAAAAAAGCTTAAAGGGGAAGTGAAGTCAAATATTTTCTTTGAATACGCTATGTGTGACCCCACTAGTCTGAATACCGTAATCTTTATCCATCTCACGGGGGCGGCCGTTTTGCCTTGGTTGAAGTGGGCATTGGTAGTGATGAATTACGATGACGATTGTTCACGATTTTTGAAGAACGAACGATGTTAAGCTTTTTTACATTAAGCGTTTTAGACTGTCCCCTTTTTACTTACGTTTGTTCTAAAGGAGCCCTGTGCTGTGTATACTGTAAGTACAAATGTTATTTTTTGGGGTTACTTTAATAGCCAAGTATTCACTTGTCAATTTATGGCATTAAAGTTGATTTGAACTTCACAAAGTTTGTCCGTGTTCACATTTGTCGCCTCTATTTTTATATTTTATTCCCACAAGGACGTGGCGGCAGAGTAAACAGCGTTTTCACAAATGCATTTTAGTGAAGCCTCTTAATAGCCAATACATCTGTGTCCGCAGGCGCGTGTGATACCAGAGGTACACCTCAGGGAGCACATCCATTCTGCTGGGGCCGCAGGCGACAGGCTTCTTTTCATTGGCTTCCATTACTCTTATCTGATCAGGGCCAGGTATCCTCTCCTGCACCATCAACACACTCCCAGGTCGCCCTGACCGACGTGGCCGCATCTTTCTATCACTCACACTTAGGACGGGGATACCATTACCAATGTGAAGACTAATTTTATTTTTAACTACATAAAAATAACATTAACAAAAATGTGCCTGCATCAGTGCTGAAATTTGAATTGACAAGCCACATGAATTCATGAAAGCACAAATGCATCTAAGTGTAGTATTAATTTAGTGTTGTATTGAACTGGATTTACAAAAATCTTAAACTCACCACTTTGGAGAAGTCTTGCAAAGCCTTTGCAGACATTTTCGACTGAGCCAAAAAGAGGATGATGAAAGGAAGCAGGGGCAGCAGGTGCATGTCTCTCGCCATTCAATCCATTTTGAATACTTCGTTAGCCTTTACGTCATGTGGCTCTCGCTCGCTTTGGTCACCTTAAAAACAAGAACTAGTCATCAGCAGTGTGGGGAAAACCATGACCATCTGAATTTAAAGAGAAAAAAATTGACACGAGTGTTGGAAAATGTTTTAATTGCTTAACGCAGCCAGTCCTGCGGACAGTTTCCATCCCGCTGCTTTCCAACATACATTTCAACATGTTGACATGACACAGAATGATGCTGCCCACTTACTGTACAAACACCCCTGGTGTTTGTGTCACGTCCACGCTACGATGCGCCCAAACAAAAGGACAAGCTCTCATTCTGAACAATGACATCGCCGGCAGAAGTGATGCGCAGCATCCTGCACGTCTTCCAAGCATGTTAAGACGACCGGTTTGTTTTGTACATAATCAATTCTTTTAATTCTGCACCAATGTCAGAAAACAATTTAAAAAAAAAAAAAAAAAAAAAAAAAACGTTCTTAGACACTTTCCTCAACAATAACATGACCATGCATTAGTCTTTCCACTTTTGACTAAACCACAATATCATGAGAATACATATTTGCAAGTTGGCAATACTAAAGTCTTGTTGTTCCAATTGAATTGAAGCTGGTTCACAGACATGAGCGGAATATGTCGTTTAGAGTTGAGCCTGGTTAAATACATGTCAATGCTTCCATTATTTCATACGAGTCAATTGACAGGGCCTTCCGAAATGGGTGATTTTTTTTTTATAGTCCCCACACAGACGCAACACAACAGACCCCATACAATGGTCTTCTGAAGATGCTTCCAGCTGTCATTTACATAGAAATGGTGCCATCAATATGGGGCATACACATCTTTTAAAAAGTGTTAAGAACTGACCTTGCACTGAAAGTGTTCATGCTCTTTAATGTCTGGTCACAAAACGGGCTAAACATTACAAATATATAATATTTCCCATTTAGTTCAACCTTTTGTTACGTTCCTATCGAACTCCATATGAAAACGACTATTGACGGGAACTAGTGCAACCTGGAGGAGGGCCTGGTCTTTGTGACAAGGCAGGCACAGAGTAAAATAGACAAAATGAACTCCGGAGCAACTCCAGAGCAATGGCAGATATATTAAGGCCATTTTGAAGAATTACAGGAAAAGAAAAAAAACACAGTGTCAGACAGCTTGACTTGCTACCCACCCTGAACACAAGTCATTCAGGGCAGTAAAACAAGACAAGACAGTCTTTTTTTTCTTTTCTTCAGACCCCCGTCCCCCAAGTCCATTGTGCCAGCCTCCCCCACATCCATGGTGAGAAAAGGCCACTCTTCTCCATTCAAGTGTGTTCAGTTTTGGTGGAATTAAAAAAAAAAAAAAAAAAAAAAAAAAAAGAGAGAGTGGCATCCTAACTAGTCTTTTCTTCTGCAGAGCCAGGGAGTCCCGGTCCGTCATGACTGTTTTAGACGCTTCCGGGGAGGACCAAAGGGCGGGCATTGCGCTGAGGCCAGGGCACGGAAGGCCTCGGCCACCAAGTGAGGGTGTGACTGGATCATTGACTTCCAGCCGGCGGTCTCCATTATGTCTGTAGCGTGGCTGCGAGCACAAACACAATCAGCTTAATGCACAGACATTAAAAATCAATGAACAGAAATGACATGCCGAAGCAAGTAAGTGGCTTGGGACTTGACATGAAAATTAAGTTAATATGATTTTTTTTTCTTTCTTTCATTCTCAAACTCAACTTCAGGCTATTTAATGCTGCTCCCAGTTGATATATAAAAAAAAAATCAATGTATTTAAAAAAAAACAGTCTGTTATCTTAATTTCAACACTAGATCGCATCTGCGTTGCCACAACAAAAGACTGAACACAAATGGTGCAGCAACACGTAGACAACATACCAGTACTCCGTAATATATTCTTGATCCTCTGCAAAGAACAACTACTATTAGTGCCGTACTGATGAGCTGAGAAAATGTTCACATTACATTTTTCAAGACAGCCAACCAGTCACAATCACACCACGATAGCTTGCCGATTACTCCAGGCTTGTTAAAGCACATTACACAACCACCCCAGTGAGATGTAGGCGCATGAAATGGAGCCCAGCTTCAAGGTGCCATGAAAGCACAAGAATATTCATTGGCGGAGCAAACTTGGCGACCACCCTCCACTCACAAAACGGGAGCAAACTGCTTCATTTGCGGAGTTTCTCCAGGTACAAGTCTATTAATAACTTGGACACAATGATACGACGCCTCAAAGTGAAAAGGCAAATAGTGTGCCGTCCCGCCAGGGCTAAAACAATGAATTCTAATGCATCTGCGAGGGACCCAGATAAGCGTGCGTTATTCATCTTGTGTCACATATCAGCTAATTACATACTTGCTATTCCAGTTCTTTCCATCTTTACAGCCCAGCTGTCTGAGGACACTGCACCTATGGCAAGGAGATAAAAAGGTAAGCATTCTGGGATGGTAAACAGAAATGGCAGCAGAAATTCATCACAGGAGGTTTTCTCCCCGCCTCCCCCTTCTTCTTCTACAGAGATACTTGCCTGTTGATAAAATCTATGGCTTGTGCTTTGAGCTGCTCGGCACTGTGCAAGTCTGCGAGGATGAGGTTGTCGGCCACATTCTCCACCGAGAGGCTGTTGCACAGGGCCTCTTCACACATGACTTTTAGACGCTCCAGAGCGTACTGGAATTGCACAGAGAGAGCAAACGCTTAGCTACCCGCTCTATTGTCTAATAACGCCAAACCATAGCACACAGGTGAAATAACATCCTATCCAGTGATTACAGCAGACTGTGACTAAAATAATGGTGAGGAAGGAAAAGCTCAGTGCTAAACCGGAAGTACACAATCTACACAAAAGTATTGAGACATTTCGCCTTAGACAACATTCATATTGCTCACCACTATTCGGAAAGAGATTATTAATACAGGAGCAACACAAAAAGAAAGAGAATAAAAATAACACTGATGTATGACAGTTTCCAACATGCAGGTTTGCAAGAGTAAATTATTTTTGTGCTTACTTTGTCTGCAGCTGCCAGCAGGTTGTCTGCCATCTTCTCCAGGTTTGGGGCCTTCCCTGTGTAGATGAAGCCCATCATTTCCTTGAAGACGTCAGGGTCCACGTCGCTTATATCGACACGGTTCTAGGAGGAGGGGTAAAAATTAGACAAAATAAAAATAACATTCTAAATAAAGTTAGTAGTGAGTAACTTTGTACCTTTTTACTCTCTTCCATTTCATGCTCAAACATCGCGTTGAAGACAGGCGACCTTGCTATGAGAAATAGATCCAAGAGTGATAAATATAAACGCAGTCAACAAAAACCTTCTTCAGCGGTGTACAGCACTTGTCAACGTGTTGAATCACAATTTGTGCTGCGTGGTCCACTTTTACCCCAGCAGCTGCTGGCACCATGTCGAATGGACACAGTGCTGGAATAGTCAGCAAGGCTTTCAGTCTCGCTCGGGTCAAGCAGGGTAGTTGGGTGGATTAGCAGCTTTTGGCTGCTTCAGACCAGCCAGGAGTTTCCGACCCCCCTGGTAGCCTTTCAAGGTGCTTATGGCTCTGTGAGGGAGGCCACAGGTCTCACAAAGGCCATTTTCAGCACTTCTCTGTCATGGGCGCTTGTTAAATGCCCTCAGAGCAACATTTACAAGGCAGGATAAATCACGCCTCCCTAATGGATTTGCAGGCAGGAAGCATCTTCATGTCAAGGTATTGCAATTACATTAAAACCCCGCCACATTCCTAATGGCAACTTCATAACAAGCAAGTTATAAAACGGTTTGGGCCAAAGCGCTGCAAAGCACCCACTCAAGTCCTTCATACCTGCCAGGATGGATTTGTGGGCTTTGAACTCCTGGCCTCCCACGTAGAGGCTGCAGTCGGTGAAGCGTGAACACTCCCAAAGGTTACCCAAGTCATCAGACAGCTGACACTCAGGTACCTTCAGCATGTTCATGTTGGAATGACCAGAAACGTTCACAGAGTCCTGGACAACGCTGACCTGCTCAGACGACACAACAATGCATTGTTGGTAGCACCGTTGGAGAGGAGAACTTTTGCCTAGTTGCAGAGGAACGCTTCAAGCTGAGCAATTACCTCACAGAAAAGCGTAAGTTTGTCATCAGGCAGAAGTCCGTTGGCTTCATCTAGGAGGAAATCTCTCCTGATGAACTTTTTAAAGCCCCAATCTTTGCCTTGGACAAACCTGTAGGCTCTTTGGCTTTCTGCAACAACAAAAAACAAAACAAATATGGCTTTCGGATTTTTTCAAACTGGAGCGGCACAAGTGCATGAGGATGATGTCCCTTACCCATCGCTTTTGTCTCCTCTCGTTTAGCATTCAGCAAAGAAAACTTAAACTTTGCTCTGACTTCACTTTTTGGACAACTAACGAGAAGTAAATACAACGACAGATAATCTTTGCTTTCATCATCGAGTCCCTTTGGATTGACTCGCAGACACCTGTCAAGGAGGCAGAAAGCCATCAGGAGTGTTCAAAAAGGAAGTGACACGCTGGCAACTAATTTTGCCAAAACAATCGTGTCAAGCCTTCGGGGATGAGCCTCCCGCTTATGACACACCGACCAATTATCATGCAACTACAAAAGGAATGCTGACTATTTATGATGCTTTTGTACCACGCTTTGCAATTTTTAGGGGGAACACATAAAAGAGACTGCAATGTTTATATTAAAAAAAAAATAATCACAACAATAAATGACACCCCTTTCTTAGAGGTTCTAATATTACATTTATATAATATATAAGTAGAAATGAGTCACGGACCACTTCATCTTGTCGTTAGGGCCCGAGGAGAAGGTTGAACTCTTCAGCACCTCCCCCATTTCTTCTCTGCAAAAGCTAAAGTTGTTTATGGTCCACATGTAGGAAAATTTGACAACCTTGACCTTGGCGCCAAAAGAAGAAACATGAAGCGTGTTTAGTATGACTGAACATGATGATGTGCTTTTGTGAAGAGAAGCGAAGCCAAGTGCTGATTGCTTCCAACCTGTGTGTAACACCAGCTCTCTGCCACAGGTCCACTTGACATCTCCCCAGGAGGAGGGGGGGTGGGGACCCGTGACATCACCACTTTGGAGGTAGCACTCGTGTCTCTAAAGCACTAGACGGTGCAAAAAAATATTTGGGCAGAAATTGAATTTCACCTCACAAAAAAAAAAAAAAAAAAAACTGACTTTGAAGCAAAATTCCAGTCAACAATCACAAATGCTCAGTCAGTTCAGGCTTTACTGAGCTCTCTCATGCTTTTTTATTATAGAGTTATACAGGCAAGACAAGGCAACCTTGCCAAAATATTTAAGGACATAACTCGAGTCAAACCTTTCCAACTTATAAATAAATTACTGTTTTGGCAGGAACACACCTCGGAGCATGTTGCTGTGGCACTCGACAACAATTGCAAATGTGAAATGGATTGCCTGACTCTGCTCTGTGGAGTCAATGCCACAGTTAACAAGAGCATATGACCAAAGAAGGATTGTTTGTTCAGGGGTATATTTGTGAATGTTAGAGTTATTATACCCTAATCTCCCTCGCAGGACTGATCTAACAGGTTGTCTGGCTTTGCTACCAGGAGACAATCCAATGTAGTGGTTATGTGAGCCGACACTGCTGAATGCAAATGGAACTCTGCTAGTACCGCCAAACTTTGGTTAGAATTTGTGCTCAATTTGACAAACAAACATACAATGTAGCAGCAACATAGTAGAATTTACAAATGTGAACTAAAGTCTCACCTCTGAGCAGTTTTAAGTAAATAAAAGGTGGTCTATGTCTAGTTTTTCACAGGATACTTCATGGTCCCATCTTCATGTTTCAGCCTACAAGGAAAACAGAGCAAAGGACTTGGAAATCACCTAGTGTCTCAAATTAGAGCTTTCACATTACTACTACAACATTACTAAAATAAATGTTGTAAAATCAGCCATTATCATTAATTTATGCGTAGTTAGTTTGGGCTGTGAATACCTTGCATTATAATTATTGAGTCATTTATTTGTATTTAATGCTGTTGAAGCAGACCATATTGAATGAAAAGCAAAACATTCATCTGGAAATGCTTCAATAAGAGTAAGCACAATTTAGATTCTGGCTGCTTTGCCATTCAAACGACAATGATGCAACTGGCACTTAGCTTGTTTGCATGAAATCAAGACATTTTGACCAATTAAAAGAACAGAAACTCCATGAAACATTCTTGATACTGGAGGGTTAACTGAAATGTTTTTAACATCACTTCAGTGACACACTACATCAGATTGTCAACACCGTTTTCGATCAATATTGTCTCGCGTATTAACCATCATTAACGCCCTATTTAACACGACTGCAATTTCCCAAAATACAAACAAACAAAAGAAACAGAAAGTTATTTCCATCAACTCACATCAAGACGAGAACGTCTACTAACTAGCGCGATCGTACTTAATCCAAACTAGCATTTTAAGTTCTCACTAGCAAGGGTAGCGTTGCTTTCTCGTTAGCTTTTGCCCGCAAATGCGGCTAACAACAACAATCAGCTAGCTTGACACAAACATTAAGGACGTATTTGTCTTCGTGTTAACACATACGCTTGTATATCGATGTCGCTGTCGTGGAGCAATCCAATAAATAAATCAAGTATTAAACTAACTCAGATTATCTTGACATAGTATAAAACAAAGGGCCTTTGCAGCTCCTTTGACAGAATGCTAGCCGATCAAGCTAACGTAAGCCTTCACGTTTCGATGCAATATGCTGGTGAGAAAACAACGTCGGCTAACTAGCAGCTAGCCTGAGCTAATATGTACAGCGCCTGCCAAAAAAGTTGGAAAATTCATCGTGACGGCGTACCTTTCAATTTCATACTTCCGTATGTATCGAGTAAGGTACGTCGCTTAGTGTCACAGGCGCTCCTGTCACCATCCGTTACTTTGGACTCTTTTTCAGTGAGACTCTTCACAAGGTTTCTTTGTCTAATTTATATCTGAGCTAGCTAAGCGTACTGTCTCCGGCTGATTTGGTTGCTATCTTAGCACGCTAGGTGGCGTCTACTGCGCACGCGCAATTTTTGAAGCCGACAAACGTCAACATACGAGTAACATTTGGATTATTATTAATTTAAAATTAATTCATTACATCATCATAAGGTATTTGAAAAAAAAAATCACAATTTGCACAGCATGAGGACAGTTCTATACCTCGGTGAGCTAGTGAAAGGTGCTGATGTAAGTTTTTCTCCAGGACCAGGTTGTTCCTCTCTTAAGACTCGTTGTCCACGTCGTCATCAAGGGGTTGTTTCACGTCAAAACCTCCTATGACTAGTACAAAGAATTAGGTGCAATTACTTTCAGAAAAGTTCCCGACATTACTTAGCATCCTGCACGGTCAAAGTTCTACTGATACAAACCCACACTTTTTTTAAAAGCACATATTTTGATGTATTACATTTCTGGTGTTTTCATTAAGTGACTGAGCATGGCTATAAAATTTCACCACACTATTTTATTAACATGTAACTCGAGAATTTTTTTGGGGGAAATTGCTTGAGGAGGCTGAGGCTGAATGAAAACTTTTGGAATATTATTAATATTATTCAGTATCAAGTAACACTGACTGTCTTTTAATTATGATGATGTTTCATAAAAACAACCTCACTGGGTCATTTCTGACCCACTAACGCATCAAATCAATCAATCAAGACATTTTTTAATAAATTGTGAAAAATGTAAAATGATTTTGGGGTACTAACTGAGGTCAATGCACTTTGCAGACTAGATAATATTTCACTTCAGCCACACCATGCAAGATAAACAATCAAAATTTCAGTGTGTTACCATTAAACTAACAGCATAAAAAACTAGTAAGTCCAATTACTTGTATTTCAAGGCAACACTGTATCAATGGGATTGTCCCTTGGAACAGATTATTTATCCAATTTGTCTCAGAGGGGACCACAATCATGTCAACATATTTGGTCAGAGCGATTTGACTAGCAAAATAACTGTTGCACAATAATACCATACATTCAATAATAAACAACTCTGGTGAGTATGGAGTATTTAATTAAATGCTTTGTGTTTTTGTCATGTTATTAGATAAATATTGATTTTTAAATCCGCCGAATGTTGTCTGCGGCACAGTCTCGCCTTTTGTCAAGTATTGATGGATTCTATAATTGAAACATGATTGCGGTGGTATTAAGAGGTAAGGCCAAGGAAACAAATTCACGGCCCACCACCACATCTTACACTGGCTTCAACATTGTGTCCCGTATCGTGGTCGTAGCTTTTGCTTCCGACGTGTGATGTCATAAAGTTATTCAACGGTGTACCTCTCAAGGTTTTGGATCCTGTCTTATTCTTGATTTTAGTTTGAAGGACTCAGTGGTCGAAGAGGTGGGTTCATCATCTTTATACACTATTGCATGTTCACGTTTGTCTGAAACTTGTCAGGCTTGATGTGTTAGCTGAAAACCCGAGTTTAATTCTCAGCCAGCCTTCTCATTGTCTTTCTGTGGGCCTCTGATGTTTCTCCACTATAGCAAACACAAAGCGGCTTGGGTTAAGCCATTCGCTGAGACGGGACTCTATAATGGCTCCATGTAGGCCTGTGAAAACTAATTCCTCTTCAGATAGATCATAGGTGTCAAACTCAAGGCCCAGGGGCCAGATATGGCCCACCACATCATTTTATGTAGCCCGCAAAGAAAAATTTTGCATCGAATAGTCTTCACTTTTTAAAAAGCGAGCAATTTTTATTACCATTCATCCTTTTAAACTATTTGAACAGTTTTTACGAGTCTCTGATTTCCAAATTAGTTATTCATCAGTTTGTTGTGAAGCCTATAGTGTATGTAGACATTGACAGTCTCCAATCAGTATACATTCAGATATTAAAAGTTTGTACGGCAATGAAGATAAACCCCTCCCAAAGTATGAAAAACAATTTGATCTTGGTTACATATATTGCACGTTTTTGATATGGAAACGCCTTGCAGGTATCGTAGCGATGATTCATTGACCTGTCTTGAAGTCGAGGGGCTGGGAGATAAGACCACTAGACAAGAAGATAGTGGGAACGCTTATCAGGGATTTGAATCGCTTTAATTTAAGGGCAAGAGGACTTTACTGCATATGTCAGCAGGCAAAAAAAGCAGGAAGGCTCAAGATGGTATTTTGAATACTTTTAATATCAAAGCAGTATATATGAGGTACCTCACGTTTGAACCTTGTAAATCTGACTTAAAAAAATAAAAACCACATGACTTTCAGATTAATGTGGCTGTTTTTACATTTGATACCAGAGGGAATAACTGTGACCACAGCAGTGACATGGAATCTATTTCAGTCTAATTAGAGGTCCTTCAAATAGTATTAATGTTCTTCCTGGCAAGAATCCAATGGCCCTCGTGATGAAGACAGATAGAGACAGCTATAAGTTATAAGGTAGGAGAAAAAGGCCACAGTGACAAGATGAGCCCTGCTGACCTTCTCAAAACTTAGTCATTGTGAGTAAAATTGAGTGTGACATATAGTCTAACGCCTTCTCTCCTGGCTTTTGGAAAATGGACTCATAACATTCAACAAAGAAGTCATCTGAAAAAAGATTCCAATTAAGTCTGATTCGGATCGAAATAATGAATTATATGGTAATGACCCAAATATGAAAAGTGGATATATTTCAAAGAAAGAAATTATAGACCTGGAATGTATATATATATTTTTTAATGTATGTACTTTATCATTGGTAACTTGAACTGCTTATATTTGCCGTAGAGCCGTCGTTTAAAAGCATTTGATTTGCTGCAGCTTTTTTTTTTTTTTTTCTTTCCTGAGTGCTTAAAGTTTTTATTTAAAATCCGCACAGCACTGGAGCCAAAATTTGATCCCGATACTTCTGGATTACGGAGCAGTGTCATGTGACAATTCAAATCTTACCTAACAAAATGTGCAATGAGTCAAATATCACTATCATAATTTGACTGTTTTCTGCAAATTGAACAAAGCAGAATCTTTTGTCTAATAAAATGCCAAACAAGATGAAATTAAACTTGGTTGCACTTTTTTTTCTTAACTAAGTGATTCCATTGTTTCCCTTCCAACAAATCTTGGAGTTTTTTTTCACAATGCTGACGGGGCTGATTGTGCGGCACGAAGCAGATGCTCTGTTGCCAGCATGGCCGCGGCCAATTATTGTCATTCTTCATAGCTCATCTCTCACAGAGCAGTGAACGAAATTACACACTACATCCATTATTAATATGCCACTTGGTATGAAAACAAGAGAGCAATTTAACCAACATTTATCCTTTAAAGTGTTTGATACTTAAACATGAGCCCTATTTTCTTTGAAGGATGTACTGTGACGTTATTCACATAAATACAAAGCAATACCGAGAGACATTTTGTGTGTTACAGTGACTCAGATTGCAAGTCCTTTAAGCATTTGCAGTGTAGGCAACACTGAATTTAAAGAGACTGAGAGGAGCTTTGAATGAAGTCGACTGTGTTCACACCCACAACGGCGCAAATGTCCATTTGTATGTGCGCCTGTGTACAGAAATACCAAACTTCACACTTGGATTGTACTTTTGGAATAAGCTTGGGTTGGGCACAAAAACACAAATACACACACACACACACACGTGCACACACACCCACACACACGGTTGTCAAATTCAGAGCAAAATGACATTGTTAAGAGCAAGCCACAGTAAATCCTCACCGATTTGTAAACAATGAAGCGTCTGTCATATTTGAAGGGGGTTGGGGGTGCAAACACAGGTAAGAATAAGACGTCAGGACTTGACGGCGACGCAACTCATTTTCTCATGCAGCAGGCTGATGATAACCTGTCGTTCTTCTGGTCCGCTTCACACCTGCCAGGAGCTTCTGCTTTTTGACAAGCTCCTGTCTTTTCCGGCCTTTCATCTACACGCTGCACAAAAGAGAGTTTAGAAAGTCTTTTATCTATGCCCGGGGGTACACTTCCTTGTCAAGCGAGAAATTCATCCAATTAAGCCTATGGTACGACACTTATAAAGAGCTCAGAACAGGAAGGGGTCCAAATGTTTTTCCATATTTCATTCTGCATAATTTGTGAGTCACCAAAAGCTTAAAACTGTACTCTTGAACTCAGCTTGTTGTTTTGCCTACGTGGATTCTGTTTCGTGGTCTAAAGGTTCCTACGACGATGAATAGAAATGTTTTTATTTTGCAGTTAATTGCCAATAAGATCGACAAGCACATGCAAGGATAAAATAAAAACATCTCAGTATAAGCACAATGATACAGACAAAAGTACCTTTACGGTGTTTAAAGCTGGAATTGGAAGTCAGTTGGAATGCCAACTTTACTCTTTTGTATTTTCTCCTTGTACATTGCATTTGCAAAGCACATAGCGGTGCAGTGAAGAGATACCCGGTATGGATGCATTACTGAGAGACTGTCCGTGAGCAACTGCTGATCTTGGGAACCGATAAAGACAGCCGGGCTTTCTGAAGGCTGGAAGAAAAAAATAAAAAGTGGCTAGCGAGAGTCACGTATAGCACACAGACGAGGAAGGTCACCGACTGCCAAGGAAGGGCCAGACGTTCTCCACAATGCCCTCAACATCTCTGTTTATTGGCATTATTCAGATATTGTGAAGGGTTGGTGCAAAAGAAAACATGTAATGGGCTGCAAAAGTTAATAAATACAAAAATCACGACATTCTGATATTGGCCTCTATCCATCACGGCATGTGGATTGATTAGAAGATAATCCTCCCTATCGCCACTTTTGCATATGGTCGTTTTAAGGACATGCTTATCTTTTGCCGGGCTAATTTCCCCGCACTCTTTGATAATCTGCATCCATTTGCATTTGTGAGCAAAGCAAGGAGTCACGTTTACGAAAGACCTTTACTGTGTGACCCGTAAAGTAAATTCAGAAATTTGTAATATTTATAAATAATTGTTGAAAAGATAGAGAAATATGTAGAGCTCATTTATGGAGATTAAGCACAATGGTGACAGTTTAAAGCATCGTGGTTGCTCTCACGCTGGATCATTCCAATTTTTATCCATGTTGATTGCAATTCATCACTTTTCTCAGGATGAGGAATAAAACCCAACTGGCGCTTTCATTCTTTATTGCCATTTTAGTGAGCACATTTTCTAGCAGTGTTTAGTCACTCATTTTCCTCCACTTTTCCGGGCAGGTGTGAGGCGGCCCCTTTACAAATTAGCCAACGTCCCGGGTAATTTCACTTTGATTAATGCAGATGCGTTCGTCTTGGCCCGCACGCCCCACCTACAGTCTATTTGGTATAAATTACGGAAGCTATTTTGCTGCACAAATCCAGCCCTCTCCAATAAGGTGCTGGCTCATGTGTCGACTGGGGCCTCCAAACTACCCCTTTGCCTGCAGGAACCACTAAAGCTTTTAATTGCCTTCTGTGCAAATGGTCCTTATGTACTTGATAAAGTATGTGCAAAGTCACACATGGGTGGGCTGACTCGCTGCGTGAATGAGGGAGAGGGAGAGGGAGGGAGAGAAGGAGACTACGATCCGTGATATCACAATGATTAGGATTATGCTGCTTAGCCTACCTGTACAGCTAGTCGCCCACGTGATTGCTTCCTTCCTGTGTACATTGAGAACCAGTCAAGTGGCTGGTCGCCCCCCCCCCCCCCCCCCCCCCCCCAAGTTAAGCGATAAATAAGTGCAACTTCAGTGGAAATGATTGCATTCTGTAACGTGCCAGAGAGAAGCAGGCCATTATTAATGTGATTCTTGTCCTGACAATGCTATTTTCTAAAAGGTAATTGCAGATTCAGATCTCTGAGAGGGCCTGACTGAGAGTAAATGGCACCTCTTTAATTACGGTCTCCTCCACGTCTCCTCTATCGAGCCACGGAGATGTTTATCGCTCCATGGGATTGTGGGGAAAATGACTCTAATGGGAAATGACCAGTGTCTGGGAAGCTGACTCAGATTAGAAGCGACATTTCTAATTGATGGCTAAAGAAATCCCCGGCTGGGTGACTGGCAAAAGTCACTTTGGTGAAAATGTAATTGGAGTGATTGGAAGCGGTTTATAATCTCTCCTGATGTAAGCTTGTGTTCACTCAGACAGCAAGAAGAAGCAACAAAGCACAAATGAGAAATTCAGTATTGATGACGAGATGAAAGCTTCGCACTGTGGGAGGAGGCGATCATTTGGAGACATTTTTGAAATGAATGCTGAATTTTACCACCAAAGCACATTTAATTTAATAATTACTGAAAATATGAATGTTTGTCTGTCCTTGTACGTGTCCAGTAATTGACTGGCGATCATTCCAGAGTGCAGAGTATGCAAAAGGTTTTAGTCATGCAGCCCATGGTGATCAGTGCTCCATACCTCCTGCCGCCGCTGGTTTGCGGATTTTAACAGCTGCTGAATCCATGAGTGCTTTCTGTCAGCAGTAACAAATTCGCTGCTCTTTTCCACCTGTCTCTCATTAGTTGACATTCGGGCGCCGGACAGCAGAATCTGTGAGGTTTTCCAACTGATGTGAAATGTTGAAATGACAAAATAATAACCACATCTGTCTTGTGCATGGCGGTATTGACACAACATTACTGCTAGCAAATTGTTTGTGTGTTCCAAAGATACTTCAAGCTTATGACTTCTGAAGCTCCTGACATTTGACGGCTGATGGGCGCTTCGCAAAATGGCACAGCTGGAAGTGGCAACTGAGATTTGTGTGTGTGTGTGTGTGTGTGTTTGTGTGGCAACAATTGCAGCTCTTATATAAGTAGACCTTGCTTGATAGTGGTCCTTCATTTGGAATAACTATTGCAAAAAGCCTCAAAACAGAGTCATCCCTGCCCACTGGGCTGACGCAATTGAGGCGTACTTTTTGGAAATTGGTCAAATTCTGCATTGAACGACCTGTGTCGTTAATTCCGTCATAATTGGACAGCAAATGGGCCAAAGGTCATATAAAGTCTGATGACCATGATACGTAGCTATAAGAGAGCTGAAGTAACAAAAAACAAAAATATTTTAGGGAATACTCAAGCCAACTGTGTAAATAAGGTTGAAATGATAGACTAGTTAATTTTCACACATTCTTGGAATGTGAAATAGCAAAAATTATTTATACACGCAATACCTGTAAAGTAGAAATATAACACAATACCGTTAGACCTGATCTGTTATATTCTGATAAACCTGTTAAACATTTGGATAGAAACAGTCACGCCCACTTTTCCCAAAATGATCTTTAAAAATCTTTTTTGGACTTCTTGTTTAGTTTCTACAGTTATCTGATTAAAATACCACCAACACAGACATGAGCAGGCCATGCCTAGTGTACATAAAATAATCAATGCAAACCACCTCTGAAAAACACGCTGCTAAAAATGGAATATTGAAACACTCTCACCTACACTATAAACGTACATACGCCCCCCCACACACACTCACACGCAGTCAACTCATTTCAACCTGTTCTCAAAGGTCAACATTCACATCTCATTCAGTGGGTATTTACTGACCTTGTCACCTACTTTGTATTGCATGTGGACAAATGAATTAAGATTCACGGGCCCCGGTAATGGAAAAGTGTTTTAATTTCCCCCTGACATTAAGACGTTGTGCCTCATAGGCATGCGGTGGCACATTACTCGGCGACTGCTCTCGGGCTTCGCCGCTCCCCCCGCTGCCACGTTCCACTTAAACACTTCAATCGCAGCAAAAGATCAAAGGAGCTGTTAAACTAATCAAGTGGAGACACAAGAGATGAAACTGTGCCCGGATTCACTGTTTTTCCTATTAGCACGGGCTCCCGCCACCTCTAACCCCATTAACCAAGTGGAAACGTTCAAGGAAGAGTTTTGGCGGCTCAATCGCCTGCAACGTATACAATGATCCTAAACAAATGGCCTTGTATGAGTTGCATTATTGAACATGGAAGCCGAAATCCTCACGGGAGTGTTCTTAGCGACAACTATTTCACTCCACCACACACATACCGTGTAGTATATTTCCATTATTGCCGACATCCCCATTAGCAGTTTTGCAAGAACCCGAAATTGCGTCGCGGATTAAAAGAACTCTCCTATGAGATTCTAATAGCACATCATCTAAAAGATGGATGGGAATATATTACATGAATGGGATTCGGATCTGAATCTCCTCCATAGCTACAAGATGAATATGTGTCATGGATTGACCATAAAAAAGTGAATTTGAAGCCGTGTGCTTTCCTTATAAAACACTTCAAGGTTGAAGGACTGTCGAAGGCGTTTCTTAAGAGTCCATACAGCAGCTTAATAACAGCCCTGCACGTGGCGACTCTGCCACTTTTCACTAGCTCTCAGAGGGCCGCTGCACTGGATAATAACTTGTTATCAAGTACCTGTAAAGCCGAGTGAGCTTTTGGAGAAGAGGTCACGGGGTGAAGTCGTTTTTTTATTGCTCCTCGAAGAAAACAATCACGGACATCTAACGTTTCATTCACTGTTAATTTACCCCTATGAAAAAGTTTAATGGAGAGTTTTAAAGATGTATACTGTAATGTTAAATGTAATGAGGCAAGAAATGTGAATTGTATGTATCATTAATGAGGTAAATTTGATGATATGTTTGAACCTTTTTGAGGCTTTCATCAATCTTGTATTCATTCATCATGATGCAAACTGTACACCGCTATCTTGGGCAAACATAAGACTCCAACGCGTCGATGTAATGTAGTGGAAAAGAGGTTAATTTGACGGATCTTTACACGTCGCTAATTAAACGTAGAAGGCTAAATAAAGCAAACAATGAGTAAATACTTGCTTTGCAAATATCTGCACTTGAACTAACACGAAGCAATTAATGGAGAAAGACAGAAAGTCGTTAGCTTAATGAGGAAATGCTAAGTACAATGGCACCCGGGATGTTTTGATGTTGTTTGTTAAACAGCAGACATTTGGATACGATATTATAAGAAGCGCAACTTTCAATCTGATTACAGAAGAGAAAATCTCGCTGGTGATGAGGCAAGGAAACTTTACGGATCCTTGTTTAGAATCTCCCTCGGCTGCTCCTTCCACTAGGAAGTTAATGATGCTAGCAAGAAGATGAATCACCTCAAACAACACGCAGAGCAGCTCTGACAAGTGTGCACCGGCGAGTGTGACACCTGCGAGTAGCTGAAGAAAGACTAATAGTCATGTCAGATGCTACCTGCAGGAGCCGAGCTACGTCTGCTGCAGCAAACTGTACCCACGAGACGTCGAGTCCCGTCGCTTGATGACAGTAATGCCGGCTGACATTTGAAATGGCCTCACATGGTAATTAAAGAGGCAAACGTCTGCACGGTCGAAATTTCATGTCATCGTCAAAAAAAAACCAAAAAACGTGAATGGTAGCTTTTAATATTCATCCGTTTTTACACTGGGAGTCTGTGTGTGGAAGGTTTCAAAGAAAATATCTTTTAGCACATTGTGTCTTTTGGTAAAGTGCAGATGGGTGACATGAGAGCGCTTGCCATTTATCTTTGTCAGCCCCGCTGGGCAACCTTATCACACGCAAGAGTACAACACGGAACGTTATTACACATTTCATTAAAGTGTTCAGTGTGGGGATTACTGAAGACGGCACCTTTGCACTGCATGGGTTGCAGGTTGGGAATTAAAGTGTACACAACACAGCTCGCAATATCAACAACTCTTAGTCTCGGATATTTTGTGAGTGGAAAATAATTAGTGTGTCATTGATTTACCAAAGTCAGCTTGGATAGGCAGGAAATTTAGAATCTACAGTTAACCTAACATGTTTTAGGAATATGGACAGACAAACACACTAAAATCTCCATGCTCCGAAATTGAATTGATGGAATTAATACATCACCAGAACAATACGAGTACCAATCACCATTATAACGAAGGAGAGGAAGCCGATACAAAATGTACACAGCATGTTCAAAAGTGTGATACGACTTGTATTCCCTTTGTGCCGCTACTTGGGGTCACAAAATAAGCAGCTGGGGACAGCTTATAGCTCATAAACAGCTTATAAGGCTTTGTGAAATCAACCTACTACTACTGTTGAGTGTCATGTTCCGACACTTTATGGGAGCCTCTTATCACACAGCGTAAGGAGGATATCCTGAAATAAATTAATGCACCGCATTTTCTAGAAAATACACTTTGGGAGGGGAAAATAAAATAATAATAATAATAATAATAAATACAATGTTAATAAATACAATAATATTAATAAACTCAATAACAATAATTGTGTTTTCAGACACACTCGTGTCTATTTAAATACATCAGTAATTACTTTTGACCATGTGCACAACTCCAGTTGAGAGGACACGTTATCTGTCAATAATAAATCACACTGTCACAGTCAAGAGAAAAATAATAAATATTTCATTCCATCTGTTGTATTTCCAACTAAGTGAGCCATATCAGATTGAACCTGTGAAACAAATGTGCCAAGTATACATAAACAACATTTGTCAGCCTTGAGTAACCATCAAAAATGAATAATACCAATATTAAACATTAGTTGAGCTGGAGTGACCCCACTCCCGACCACAAGTTTAAAAGTCAACACACGTACGGCTGAATTCTTCCACTGGCCACTGTCAGCGATCATTTTCATTATTTAATGATCTGTGTATGTAGCATACTTAAACTATATTTAATGGTCTATGGCGGCGATGGGCAACTTTTGTTTTATCCATGCCCCCGAGGGCCAGACTGTGAAAATGCACCCCTTACTGCAAGAGAGAGAGAGATTTGTTTTGTTGAAAAGCTAAAACAAATTCTTATAAGTAAAAAATACAACTTTGATTGCAATATATGATACCAGCAAAAATACACAATCTAAATACACTTGATTCATTTATAAACTTGAATAAACAAGATAAAAATGTAAAAGAGTGATTTTTTGTTTTTTTTTGCTGTAGTTTTGATTTGTGTTTCTATTTCCTGTACCACTGGTGCATTATTTTGGTAGACATCATCAACATCAAGCTTCCACAGACAGCTTATATCACTGAAAGGGCATGTTGAATAGGAATCGTGAACCATAAAACTGCTGGCAAGGCCAAAACATTTGTTATCTGTGAAAGTAAAATCAGTCAAGAGACGTGATCTGGATGAAACTAAATTGTCAAAAGACGGAAGAGCTTCCTGCAATCACACAAATAATACACAAAACAAACTCACAAATGACAATTTGGGTGGTAGCGGAACTAGCATTATTTCCAAATCATTTTATGAATAAATTTGAAAATATGACACTTTTTACAAACCATGATTATAGTTCAACAACTGACTTGAGGCCATGTTTTTTGTTCTTTCAGCCACAATCACACTTCCTCGGGCTATCACTCCCTCGAAGCCTGTTTTGCTGTGGAACCCATTTGTGTGTATAATGCGTGAATTACATCAGAATTCTAAAATGGATCTAAAAGGAAAGGCAAGTGAAATTGTCCCTCGGAGATTGTAGCATATAATTATTATATTACATAATCTGCTGCAAGACACATTGTGATAAATTCTGGGAATGATGACACTGCTCCTGTTGTATCATTCTCCGGATGTGTTATTAATTTTCTTTTTAAATTGATCTGTGTGGGTCTTCCTTAATCATGACTAAAATACTCTTGATGTACAAATTAAATTAGTTGTACCGAGGTTAGATTTCCGAATTGTCATCTCACCCAATCACTGTTGTCCTGCTACGTTAATGCCGTCTCTTTTTTAAAATCCCCTGAAACCAGAATAAATCCAATTACTTGCCATTTCTGAGGTGCGAGGCAACAGGCCAAGTCGGTCGTTGTCAATTGGTTTCAATGATTTGGACATGACAACCCAGACTGTTTGATGAATGTTTTATGATGTGACTTAAGCCTGACCCAAATGGAATAAAAGTCTACTTGTATTAACATGAGGGAATGTCATTGCGGCGCAGAAAATTCCTTTGTTCACATCATCTTTGAAGGGGTCCATTATCAAAAGCAGTAAAACAAATTTGACAGTCTCAAGAGCGTCCTCCCTCTCTCTCTCTCTCTCTCTCTCTCTCTCTCTCTCTTTCTCTCTCTCTCGCGGGACTGTCATAAAATCCCTACAGGGATGGTGTGATGAACGATTCAAGGCCAGCTCTGGCCCAGGGATGCTCCACTGAACCATACGTTTGATCTATCATCCGGCCTTCCCATATTAATGATGAGGTCACAGTATTGAGGGTCACGGCATTGCTGATAAAAGCGCAAAGCCGGCTATTTGTTACGAGCCCATCTTGACTGATCGTAACTCTTTTGATGAAGGGGGACGTGATTTCACAGCCCGGTGCCGTCACGCCAGAGACGAGTCCGCGTGTTCCATACAATATAATGTGATTTGAGGAGCACAGTGAATGAGCCCTATCAAACTCAATGTGGAACTAAATGAAGTGACTGTTATCACTCATAGGACAATGATTATGGACTAAACTGATAAAACATACTGCAGTGCTGCATTATTACCTACTTGACGCTCTATTAAGCTTTTTTCCCGAGTGACTGTTGGAATCAAGAGCCAATAAACATATGGAACATGGCAGTGATTAAGTGCGTTTGGAGGCAATGGCAATTATTTTTCCAATTTTGTAAACAGTACCACTTCCATAGTATTTTAATATCCTCTCCCCAGCCACTTCATTAGGTACACCTTCTCATTCTACTTGGATCTGATACAAATAATCAGTCTGTATGTAGTCTGTTTTTTAAAATTAAGCTGGATATATTTAGTGGGTATTGTTCACAAAGGTAAAAAACTGCATCATGATTTTTATTTTGAGCCTCTTGTAACTAATTAGACCATTAAGACCGTTTTAATGCAGAGTAGTTGAGTTTGTAATTACCGGCGTTGAGAGTACCATTCCAAACAAATGAAATTACACTAATTACATTTTTTAAAATTACTTAGTAATGTAATGCAACTCATCTTTCCTGGAAACACTCTCAGCTTCTCAGCCTTGCAGTTGCTTTGTTGTGTGATTCATTTTCCTTGTTGTGCCTGCTCAGTCTTAGCCAGCCAACCATGTCATCCTCCTGCCATCCAGTTGCACCAAAGTGACCCTTCTTCTTTTCCCCCCCCCCCAACCACATTGTGCCGGGGCCAGGTCAGACTCAGATCCTTAAGCCAGAAAGAGAAATATATAACAAGTGATCAGAACACATTCAAGCAACAGAAGCGTATCTAGAAGATACTTTTCCCACAAGATTAATCTCATTATTCATTTGAATCTAATCGTCGTAGGCAGAAATGAGTGTGACAGACTGAAATGCACTCGAGATGCCTGCAGGTATCCAGGTTCCCTGTGGTTTTTCACTTTGCTGACTCTATTTGCCAACATATGGCATCCTCCTCACTCAATCTAAACTCACTGTGTTTAGTAATGAGCTTGTTCAACGTGTCACCTATAGAAATAACAGCAACAATGTGCTTTTTATGTACTGTACAATTTAAGATCATCCAAATTTGGAAATCAATGTGGTTCAAAAAGGTTTGAGGACTGTGACTCAGATTCGATTTGTTCATATGTTGTACGCTAATGAAAGGATGAAGATTCAAGATTCTGTAATGGCTTGCTGTGAGCATCAGCAGCAGATGCAATAACTGAAGCAGCGACAGAGTGCGAGCATTAAACTGGCTTTTTGCAATTTATATTTGCAATTATCACCTTCAAGAATGAATCATTTCGTGTTTGACTTCCTGGACAGTATGGAAGATGTTTGTCAGCACCTTGTGTCGTGATTTTTTTGCCTTGGTTAAGAAGCAAAATATTTGTGGCATCTTCTTTGTACTACAGCATAAATCTCATCTATACGCAACCCCCGCCTACCCTGATCTGCCATAATAAACCTTTCTCCATTGGGGTCTGTTTTGGTTCATTGAATGATCTTCAAACATCCGACCCATCACTGTCTGTGCTCCCGGTCCAGCAGCCATGTTCTGCTTCATTTGAGCCAACATCCGGCCAGAGAATCATCTAAGCGGCCCAGGCATTTTGTACGCGTCTGGACGTCCCGGGCTCCTCTGTATTCATTAGCAGGCGAGTCACAGTGGTGCGATGAGGCATATCCTCTCAGGAGCCTGCAGGGACTGTCAGCAGAGTGACGGAGATGGATCGCAGGTGGACCAACGAGGAGACCTGCCATAGATTAACTCGTCTGCCAGCAGGGGGACTCCGGCGCCATTTGTTTTCAGCTCAACAGATAATTTTTCCAATTAACCTTTAAGTGCATTGCTTGACGTTGCATGCACAATTCGAAAAGAGCACCGGGTACCCGCTGGACCTTCCTTTTATTCTGGGATAATGACAGGAGAAGAAATATCTTTTTTTTTTTTTTCCAGACACACACAAAAATAGTCTGTCTAATCCCAAATGTATGAATTAATTTGACGTTTTATGCATGTTACATCTTAGCCATGCTGAAATGTAACAATACATCCATTCATATTATATTCATACATTCATTATATCATTATATTATAATTCATACATTCATATAATTTATGTAGCTCTTGCATTGGTTTGTTGGCCGTACTTATATTATGGCTGCTGAGTGTACAGTGTGTATACCATAGTCTGAATTTATTTGTACTCTCAAACTCTACAAGTTTGAGATTGATGGCATTTTTCACACAGTCAACACAAGGACTCAGGAGATTTTATGTCAAATTCGCCCCTGGGGCAACCGAATGTCTGCTCTACAAATGAATCTAAAATGGCTATCCCAAGAAGATTTCCCCAAGCCTGAGGAAGTCCATGCCTTAGATTAAAAAAAAGTGTAATTCCACAGCCATCTGGTTCGGGAGAGGAAATTTAAGTGCTGCGAGGATGCCAACTCGATGCCACATCGTAGAATGGGCTATTGCTTTCCAAATGACACTGGTTGGGCTGTGTCCACTTCTGTGCATTTCTGCAAAAGCATCTTTTTGTCTGCCCCTTTCGCTTCCACAAGTTTAAAAAGTAACCTTTTTTTTTTCTGAGCATGGGTGTCTTTGATAAGGAATCTAAACTAGGTCAAGGACTGCAACTAAAGTCATTGAAGAGTAATTAAAGCACCCGGTAATGCAACAATTCAAATTGTCTCCACCATGAGCTTTGGAGATAGAAATCCATTCAAGGATTTGGAGAGCCATTGTCTCACTTCCCTCTTGAGTGAAATCTTTTCCTTGCCATTTTCTTTCCGGGAAGCTGAGTCTGTAATTAAGAGAGCCGAGTTATTATCAAGCCACTGGAGACACTGGTGCAAAGCCTGCTCACCTATAATGAACAACTATATGTGTATATATTATATACTATATATATATATATATATATATATATATATATATATATATATATATATACTTTTTTATATGTATTTGCATATACCTACTATGCACACATGCATGCTGAGTTCACGTGTTCCTCATAAGAACTCACATGCACAAAATGTATGTATGTAAAATGTGCTCACATGCACAGACACGTGCGTGCGCACACACACACTTGGCCAATAATATGCAAACTAATATACGCACCAATGGGACTACCAGTGCCTTATGAAATGTCTAATCCCTTTCTGTAAGAAGAAGATATTTGGCAACCACCTTCATCCACTGTCACATTGTGCCTGTGGTCTTTTTGTTTCTTTCGCAGAGCCTCTGGCAGAGCATTTGAAGTTTTTAATCTGGTGCTCCAGAGACTAAGGTCACCTTACACTACCCCTCTTCCTCCCCACTTTTATTTGCTCTTCTGGCAACCTTGCTATTTCACACACTATTAAAAGAAATCTGCTAATGCAAGGAGTGAGGTCCTTGGCTCATGGAACGGAAAATGATGGCATTTCTGAATGCTGTCTCTCGAAAAAAAAGACCCCGGGCATCTTGTGCAGGGTTTATGACCCAAAGATTAGTCACTTTTTGGAGCTGGATGTACTGCCCTGAGCTATTTCAGCCAGAAACTGATTTTCATATTGATGTGCGACGTTGAGCTCTCTCCAGTCCACATATTGGCTCATGCATCACCTGGAGTCTGCAGCTGTCAAGCCTCAGTGATAGCAAAGTGAAGCAGACAATTCCTTTGTTAATAAATAAACAAGTGAGCCACTGCAGGTGCATTATATTTGTCATGCGCGAGCCATTTCGGCTACAGGCTCCACATTCCATTACCATTAACATTGCATGTTATTCAGTCTCAATCTGCTCCTGATTTACTTTCTCAAACCATTATTTGGACAGCTAGACTCTATGCATTACTTGCTATTTCATCAAGAATGTAAATGAATGAACGGGGGGGTGCAGTTATGCAACTGTGGCAGTGTCTTAAGTCTATTTAGTAGAGAGGGAGGAATGGAAAACAATAGAGACCATGTCAACATGTAGATATACGGTCTTTGACCTCGTCAAGGAGGGTGGAAAAAAAAGAACAATCGGGAACCACATATGGCAGGGCTTTGCATGTATTACGCGGGAAAAGACGAAGGAGAGATTATCCAAGGCCAGATGTGTCTCTCAAAGGAATAATAAAGAAAAAAAAAAGAAGAAAAATTCCCGCCGTCCGCTAAGAAGCTGCCATAGTCTGCTAGCGGAAAGCAACAAGCAGGAGGGCGGTGGTGCTCAGCTGTCTGCGCCATCACTTTGACTGTCTCGGAAAAAGCCAGATTTCAGGTTTAGGCCCTCTTTTAATGCCGTCATCCATCATACTTGAGACAAAAAAAAAAAAAGCACCAAGCTGACCGAGTGATGCTAATGCGGCATTAGAATGCTGTTTGCAGGCAAATGTCTCTATAAGGGAAATGAGATGTGCACATTGGGCTGTATATAAGCTTGAAAGATTATTCCACACATGACACAAAAGGTGCATGATTATGGAAACCAATGTGGAGTAAATATTTTTGACGTTATTTGCAAACATGTTCAAATGTAGAGCAGGGAAATTCCAAATAATTATTCATGAATTAATTTTAATCAATAGTCTGAATTGAATACTGTACAAAACACAAACCGTATATAACCACAGCTTTATGCTCTGCGATCTGGTTGTGCACAGTTATCGATCTATCTAATACAAAATTGCTACTGCCTCTTTGAAAGTCTAAAGTGTCAGTTGTGAATATTTGTTGAGGAACATCCTAAAGCAAAAGCGTTCTTGTACAAAGCTGGGACTCCGAGATACCAACACCCTCATCTACAGTTTATATTGGATTTTCATGTCAGCACTTTTGGTGAGCTGGTAAAGTATAATTGTGTCATCCTTTATGAAGCAGTGTTGAGGTGACAGCGCCCACAGAAGCGTCATTACTCTGCTTTTTATTGGAGTGCGAGGACGGGACATTTTGTTGGTGATGAATAACGTCTACCCGCCGAAACGTCACTGTGGTGCTTGTGTGCTCCGCTGAGCGTGCATGGGTCATTGAAAATGAAATCAATTCCAAATGAAGAATTAGATCTGTTCACCATAATGGGTTTTATTTGACAGCCATCAATACCCGCATCGATTTGCAAGTCCAATTGAATCTTGTGAGACACAAATATCGGCAGAGCACGGCAACAAATGTAAGAAAGGTGTAGACTGGCAACTGTTAATCAATCATGATTTTCTTCAAACGGCTGCGCAGAAGCACATTGGGATTTATAAAGCAGAGTATCTTAAAAACTAGAAAATATGAAACATATGATTTTTGTATTCTTTCCATTTGCAAATGGCAAACGAAAAATGAAACAGCAACTCATTATTTTGTCATTTGGTTTCAAATCTAATATGCTAATCTAATCTAATGCTGTTCAGTCCAGGGGTGGATCTAGTCTGGTGGGATACAGGGCAGAGGAATCCCCCCCCCTCAAACTCCTCAACTATTTGTCTTATTCACATTTTTTTTCTGTCTGCAACCCAAGAATAAAAAAGTTTAAACACCTCTGCTGTAAACACTTCTTGGGAGTAGAAAAAGATGACACACATTTTATCAGACGTTAAGCCAGGGTTGAGGGAAAAAAAAATTAAAAAACAAAAAGGACCAGGGCAATCTAATTGTGGGTTATTAAGACAGAGGGGTCACTCCTGGGAGTCACAATTTAAATAGCGGTCCAAAGTTTTTTTCTTCATTTCCTTTGCACAATCACGCTGATGCCCACGAGACAGAGGATTTTTAAGATCCGGCGAATGAGACAGAACCAGCATTTAATAAAGGCAGAAGATGAGATACATGTAGATTAAAGTACTAAAGAATAATAAAGTCAGAGCAGAGCTGCAGGGAACTGTAAGGTCTGATTTTCTTTTTCTCATAACGGGGATTAAGTACAAATATCCCCGCTGCGGGTATTAACTTGTGGCAGGATTGTTCTGCGTTATGATCACTTCTTCGAGCTGCTCTCCAACACAACAGACAAAATCATCCTCACTAATAAAATGCAGCGGATAAACATCTGTAGCGCTCACTTGGCATGGAGCGTTTCAAATCCTTTGCCAATGCCTCAAACCTACAAACTGGGCATGTTTGGTATTTTTCATTTGGCCAATTTCAAGCTTCAATGCGCGACAGATTTGCTGCTCTTCCACTGCTTAAATGTTAAATTCCATTTTTCATAGAATAATTCTCAGGTGAGATAGTAGAAAGTTCACAGCTTTTCATTCGTCCGGATAAGAAAATGGCAACGTGGTAGAATCGCGCAGTTTTTTATTTATTTATTGTCTATTCATATTTTTATTTATTTAATTTCATGTATTTATTCTTATTTTCCTAATTAATCAGGCAAATATGATTCAGCTCGTACCAGTAAGCCAATAATACCAATGATATTGATAAATGCTGCCCGCAATAACAGTACCGGAATAAAATGCCAATTTCATAATGAATAGGGTCAATTTGTGTTGTATTTTTTTCGTGTGTGTACTTCTGGTTCAATACGTAGCGCATTGAATATAACGAGCCGCTTATCAGCGCAACTAGTCCACATTCATTCCCACGAGAGCAGCGCTTAGGATACGACTAACGAGGCCTTGAACCACTAGATTAACGAGACATACAAACAAAAACATGATTAGAGCCAAGTCACCACTTTCCACCCCTTTCTGATTTGTGCCTAATCGGCTTAGATTGATTTCAACTGGCGAGTTTACGCCATCGCTTCTCTTCTGCGAAGTTCAACCAACAAGCAGAGAGAAAATCCAAATAACCAACTGAGCCATTCAAGCCCACACTGTACCGTATTCACTATAACGCTGTTATCCAGGCGAATTAAATGGAGGAGGGGACTGTTAGAAGTCGTCAATCAAACAGCCATATTGTGCTGGACCCAGTCCTGTGGAGGACAGCTGCTATATAACAGCACCTGCTAAACAGGACTAATTCTCCTGGATGAAATATGTCACAGAGGCGAGCCATTTACACGACTGATATCAGAGCTATATTTCAAGGCCCGGGAGCAGCCTCTGCCCATTAGAGGGTGCGTGATGTATTTTAGGGCCACTTTACGTGCTGCTAGGTTCTCCGAGAGCTCCCCTGACATGATAGCTGATAGAAGATGACTCTTGGCCAGTGTGGCGAGGAGAGAAGCCATATTAAAGAAGATAAACATCTCAAGAGAGAATTTGGCCAAGCGCTGAATATCCAAGCTCCGAAAAATATACTCAGATGCCATCGAAGGTTTGTCCTCAAAGATAAGTGGAGTCCAGGCACTTTATGACAAATGTGCAGACAATAACAAAATGGAGGGGAAAAAGTTGTAGTGTTGATATAAAAGTTGAATAAACAAAAACTTTTCACTATTTTACCTTTGGCGGCCAAAGGAAGAAAAATACATTTGCATACACTAAATAAACAGTGACTCTTTCAGAGAGGTTTTTATGTTTATTATTAAGATTGTAAAAGGTCAAATTTGCAGTAAGTAACATTTTTTTGTTATATTGAATTTTAAAACTGCATCACTTGACAGAATACCATTAAATGCCTCTGCAGCCTCATCTCATGCCTCTATTTAATTTTTAATTGTTATTTTATAACTTATCGAATAAAACCAGCCAAGAAGTGACCGAGGAATTCAAACTTTTGCTGCACTCAAAGAAGCTCGTAGGGACAAACAGGGGCTCTAGCAAATTCTAATTTCTTAGCCGGTTACTTCACTCCGGTTAGAAACGGAAGTTAAAAAGAAGAAATTGAAAAGCTCTCAAATTCATGTCAGTGGCAGGTGATGGTGCAACCATGGAACTAAGAAAGTGCCGTCAGGAATCTATGTAGCACCAGTTAAGGCCCTCCAGAATTTTATTTGATGTTTAAAATTTTATTTGATTATACATCCACCCCGTTATAAAACATGAAACCGTGACTGTTTTGTTTTTGGCAATAGTCCATCCTGAATAAATCATGTAGCAATGTAGCTTGCTTTAGCGTGACTAAAAGGAGTAAAGCCTCCTCAGATAAAAAAAAATAATGACTGCATTTGCTCATTAGGGTGAGCCAGAGGCTGAAGGTTCATCTGTGATTGCCGGCCAGATGGAGCAAAGCAGGTTGGCTTCTTTTCGGATGAAGAACTTCACCTAAAGGTGTCTCCAAATCAGTGTGTTGGCACGTGAGCAACATCTGACATGCTTGGTGTGAATGGATGGATTTCACACTTCATTATCAGAACCGTCGTGGACAATTAGAACAAAACTGCACGTCATCATGCTATAGTTTCCGATGATCTGTGAAAATGTATTCATCTCGTGTGATAAGACGCCAAGTCGCATAATTCTTGAAGAGAATTAGCGTCAGTAGTGTGTTGAGGTTGATTATCTCAGTGACTAATGCTCTGTCACTTGGTGGTGTGTGAGGGCCCAGTGAGGACCTCCTTTAATGAAGCCTGAACAGGTGCTGGAAAACGCATCGACATCAGCAGGGGATGGGGAAGGGGGATGTGTTGAGGGGAGTGCATGGACAAGAATTTCGGATGAATTTCAATTACTGATCTATTAAAGCTAATGAGGTAAATGAGCAGCCAGAACGCATTTACTAGACAGCCTCTGACAAGACCTGAGTAGCTTGACATGTGTTGTGTGTGTGTGTGTGTGTGTGTGTATGCAGTTGCATTATAACTAAAAATTTAAAAGCTACATTTTAAAGTCAGCCATCATTATGAGCATTTAAAAGCATGTTTGTTATTGTTTAACCTTAATGCTCAAGAATGCTTTTATTATTATTATTAGTTGTGTCTGCTGTCTGAACGTGAAGTCATTGTGCCCTCTGTTGGTGAGCTTTTTAAGCACATCGATTCAGTTTGGGCCATTCCTGCACATGCACTGCCCTCCGCTGGGCTTAAGGTGCAACTGTTGTTTAGGTCAAAAATTATGTACTGTAAAAATACATGAGAACAAGTTGAAATATCTTAAAAAAAAAAAAAAACTCTCACCAAGACGTGTATAAACAGAATAATTATAACGCATGGTAAATCAAACAACTATAATAATGCATAATTTGCTAAATTTACCATGAAAACTAATTAATACTATAGTCCTGTAAATTGCACAAAGATAGAAAAATGAAAACGATAAACATTAAAAATAATTTGCGCACTAATGAAACAACAGCTTCTCGCAGTTTTTTTTTTTAAACGTCGATGAGCCTTATGCCATATTTCACACTCACACCTACTCATACTGCCCTCAAGATGACGCAAATGCCTTAAACTAATTTAAATCCAGTGCTGAAATGTAATTAGTTCACTCTTTTTAACGCTTGCATCAAGGCACGTAACATAATTAAACTCAAAGGATCCTTTAAAGTGAAGTAGATCAAAATTATGTTGCAATATTCTTTTTGGCTGCTAATTTATGTTTTGTTGCCAGTCACGCGCACACACCAAATAACCATTAGTCAATACATTTAATTAAATTAATATTTCAGATTATTTTGCAAAAAAAGTGTTAATACAGTTCAAGTCGTCAGATTTATTTGTCTATTTTGAAATACAACTAGTAAAGATTAAAAAATTATTGACAAGTTGAAACAGTGCAATCAAAGTTAATTAGCTTACATTGTACCTTCTGACACACCACAGTACAACTCTGAATCTCGGAACTTACCAGTCAGACGTGCTAAACACAACGCTATCGAATATGAACAACATATTTGAGACATCTGCATATCTCCCAATGATTCAGTTCAGAGAACTAAATGATTTTTCCCAAAAGTGTTTTGCTTCTTTGCCCTTTTTACGCAGACAAGAGAAAACTGGCAAAAAAAATAAATAAAGGTAAACGTGATGATAACCCTAGACCCAAAAATGGAATACATCCAAACAAATCAAGGTTGACAGAATGGATTGTGCTCCATATGATAATCAATTTAAAGCTGATTGCAATTGCTACATCCTTTTTAATATTCATTAATATTATTTCTTGATGAATAAAAGAGGCTCTTTCGAGGATCAGTACTGAAATCAGGTTGCTTACCTGGAGCTTCAAACTTATCTTACACATGTGTATTGATTTCACTCTTATCTTGGTGAATCGACCACGATCACCTCCAGGTTATTGTTGAAGAGAACTTTCCCGTCAGCTTCGCGGGAACAAGCCGGATCTCTCAGTAACTTGATGACATCGGCTTTTAGTTGCGGTGAGGCTGTTTGGCTGAAGCGATCTACCTCAGTGAGAAAGTCGAGCAGCAGTTCTCCACTTTGATCACCCTCTGAGAAACACTCTGTGATATCCATTTCTGAAGGCAGCGTGTAGCTCTTGTATTGCACTCCCCCCGAGTCCAGGATGCTTTTCACATCTGCCGTGGTCACACACTGACTTATTTCACAGACGCTGATCTGACCCCTAAATGTCTGCCACAACTTTCCCCAACCACTCTCACCTGAAAAACAGATCATATTGAAGATGTCAGTCTACAACTATAATAAAAAAGTTGACTCATTATTCTATATTATCGAGATGCACCTGTAGAGTAAATATTAGGACAGACTATAAAGTGCACAGAGAGATTAGATCCCTTACCAGACACCAGAATAATGAGAAGCTTCCCATTTTTATCAAGGAGACTTCGAAAGAATCCGACGGTGGCTTCAACATCCTTGACATAGTAGAGCATCTGTCGATTTTACAAATCAAATCAACGAGCTTCACTTTTGGATTCATAAAATGCCAACTTGCAGGCACTGCAGCAAACGAACAGATTTTGTGAACTTTTCCTCAGCACTAACCTGAATCATGTGAATTAAATCAGCCTTCTTTGTCATCTCCTTTAACTTCCATTGTTCCTCAAACTCAGAGGAAGTCATCTTGTTCCACTTAAATGTGATATAATCCAAATCAGACTTCTGTGACACCAACACTGCAACAGTATATGCAAAATATATTTGACAAATTCACAATCAGACCATCGTAGCCCGAAGACCTTCTGTGACATCAACACGTGATGGGAGAAAAGCTCAAGCTACCTTTGTAGCTATGAAGTTGCTGGCTGCTGGGCTCGACCACCTCGTAGTCCACCGTCACCCCGGGGTGCTTCAGATGAAGCTCAGAAAACATCTCCAGATCAATGCGACCTACAGGAACCAGCACAGTTTCAATCCCAAACACACATGCAGTACATAGCCTAGAAACTGCGACCTACTTCTTCCTCACAGAAACAATGACAAATGTAGACAAATGGACAAGCGTCAACATGTTGAATATTTCAAATCGTACAGTGAACGTTTTTAGTTTCCAACCTAGAAACGATCACTGTTTAAAAATCGGTACTCCACTTTAAAAAATGCTTTGTGGCCATGTGCTATGAGGACACATTAGTTATTGATACAAGAATGTGTCCTCACCTTAGTTGACCACTACAGAAGTTACTCAGTTATATAGCATCATAAAATGTGAAGTTGGCTCGGCTATAATAAAACTGCGTCGAGCATGGTCTCTTACCGTCACCACTTCCAACTCCAATAACATTCAGATGGGGCTTCCCGTTTCCGATGCTATGGGGGAAAGAAGAGATTGACTTAAATGTCATTTTCCAACCTGCCAAATATTGGTCACACTATTTGACCCTTTTGTCTCCTGCCAAACACACAAAATCTTTCGAAATTCATATGGTTTGATTTATTATTTCTGTCACATAGAATAGCTTTTCTGTGACATTTAACATGTTCCGTTTAATGATCTATGACAAAAAGCATTCCGAGCCAATACAATGTCTCAAGCCCATGAGTTTAGACAATTGTCAGCAACTGTGAAATCAACTCTTGCTCGTTTTAAAGGTTACGGCCAGATTCTTGACAGTGGTGCTAATTGGTAGAAATCATAACCATACCATAACATAACGTCTCGGTCCACCCTTCGTGTGACAGTATTATTATATGAACAGGTGTGGATTACCTGGACACAATGTCTGGCAGGATATTGTGAATAAAGTCCTTCATACACTGATGTTCAGAAGAGCGCTCCAGAAAAAGATGGAAGGCCTTCTGGTACCGGTTATCATCGTAGACCAAACTCTTGAGTGGAGATGCCATGATGCTATGTCTGGCAAGATAATACAAAACACAATATCAACTCACCACAACAAGGTACAAATTTCAGTTATTTATGGGTTACCCTAACCTTATTTGAAACCCTAACCCTACATTGAAACCGTACTGTGAAATCCTAACCCTTGTTTGAAACCCCAATTTAAAACCCTAACCCTATTTTGAAACATAGGTAAAATAAAAACATTTTCAAACTAAAAGCTCAACTATAATTTACAACCAATCAGAAGTTCCGTTGTTCTCAACATCGTATTAGTCACCTAATCAGGTTGAGTCTTGCATACAGGAAAGAAGAAAAACTTGCCAGGGCAGCACTGTAAATGATTCAACACAGGAATATTAAGTCTCACATCTGACAATCTTTAACTCTGCATTATTGTTTTGATAAGGCATAGTTATTATCTTAGATTTCCCAACATTGTACAAGCGTACCTAATTCTATGGCATGTGAAGTAATAAAACATTTTTTTGTGTTTTTTGTTTTAAATGGGCGATCACTGAATTCAAGAGCGATGACAGCGATCACCCTTGACCGGTGACGTCACCACTTTCTTTTTAGGACGAAAATTCAACCTGCAACCGGGTTTGGATTGCTTAATCCATCGAGGCGATTTATGAAGCATTTTCCGTGTGGTGAAGAATTAGTTGCAACATGTGTGAAATGCAATTGGGCGGAAGTAGAACGAGAAAGAAAATGCAGCAAAGCACTCGTGTCGTGCAGGGAGGTGAAATAGCCAACTGGTGCCATACAGAAATGGCACATTTCGGTTTGCTCACACGCATTCATCGTGTTCACACAATGTGAAATATTCGTTCACTTACTGTGTGGGGCGGTGTGTGCAGCTGATCGCAGTCCAGTCGGTGAATGTGCACTACCTGCAGCTTTGGAGGGGAAAAGCTAAAGAACACTGCCACAGCCCTGTCACGCATTGCTCAAGGTTCACCACTAGAGGGTGTCATAGCCCCCTTGGAAAAAACAACATTAGGCACATTTTCGGAAATTGGCAGATATGACACGATTTACTTACTTGTGTGGGTGGGCAGTCATTGCAGAGATCCAAGTCTTTGTATAGAAGCAAAAAAACAAAAAAAACAAACAAACAATTTGACACCTCTTCCTTTAACATTTGATAACATTTGGTTTGGAACAGCAAAGCAATAAGGCCACAGTTTGATTATTGCATAATTTAAAATGGAAAATTACAAAGAGTGACCCTATTGAGTTTGAAGACTGCAAATGTATTACATCACTTTTTCCTCCTTTTCTTTCTAAAATCCAGCCTAAATTTCAAAGTCTTTTTATTACTTTTGAGTGCTTGCATTATTTTTCCTGTCCACCCTCATTATTGGATAAAAGTATGTAAACATTTGCCAATTAGCAAAATATAGCAATAATATCAGAGTTGTCACATCTTACCTGTTTGTTTTACCGAATAACAATTCTTGCAAATATCAATGTAATCATTAAAAAAAACACTTGTTTGGCTCGGTTCCAGACGAATGTCCGTAGAGCAGTCCATAACATATTACAAGACTTCCCCATTATCAAATTGTTCACGTATCGTCACAGAGACCTGCAAATATGCCCGTGGAGGCTCCAAAATGAAATTAATTTAACTTGACAAGATTAGCCCACAGCTTTGCCTCCTATCAGATGGCCGCGACACAAGCATTTGGAATTGAACCTTGGCTTAAACAAAAGTGACAGTCTTAAATGAGTCCATTAGATATCACCAAAGATTTTAAACACATTTCTCCTCACATCCGGCACGACGCTGTGAGAATGATCAGTATTCATTATTCATCCCCCTGCCATGAGAGTCACAAAGCTGATTAAGATCACAGGTGTAGACCTAAAAAAAAAAAAAAAAAAAAAAAGACGTGATTCTTTGTTTCACAGGGTTCCACGATTTATTTGCATCAGTGTTCATATCTCCAATACACACAATAGTAACACAAACAGCATGATATTTGAAAAACAATAAGGGGGCAAGGGGGGCGCACAAGCCAATCTATAATCAGGAGAAATAATGAAATGCCAGCAAAGTTGATATGTTCATGGTCTTTAGAAATGATCCATAGTTCACAGTTTGATCCAATTTCATGACTGCATCTTTTGAACTTGTCACAACTATTAAAACAGAGCATTTTTTTCAAGGCCACTTTGAGCATTTCTGTTTCAGAATACATCAAGCTTACCTGCGCACAATGAGCTGCTGAAATACAATTGCTACATCGAGTAACAACCACGGGTGATAGTTACCGGTAATACATTCAGAAGGAGGTCAGGTAACACCAGAGCAAATATTCAATTTGTGGAGGCAGGAGGAGAAAAAAAAAAAAAAAAAAAGGTAGCGTACACTGTTGTCAGCTGCCTACTATCACTCAATAATCCATTCCGTCATATGAATAATGCACTAAAGGTTGGAAATGTAGATGTTGATCTTGATTGCAGGAACCATCGAGATGATAGTTTGGTGGTAAACTTTTTTTTTTTTTTGCATAAGCAAATGGTGGATATAAGAATAAAAGCAGATATACAGAAAATAAATGACTTCATTTGTGCTTTCAAATATTTGGTTTTTAATTGTCCTTCATGTCACCTCGCAAAGAATACTTGAAGAGGTGAATGGAAAATTGAATTTGGACAACGACAGTGTTCATGATTTTGCCTTTACTAATACGAGTTTGAACTAAAACAATCAAGCTGCGAGAAGATTTTTTAAAAAAAAGGGATTTAAAAAAATATATTTACCCTTTATTAGCGGAGTTATCGTTTGTCATTTAGTTCAAACTGTGTATTTTATGTGTAACTAGGAAAATACTGGCATGAGGCTTCGAGGTGTAAATGAGAAATGATTGAGGCCTTGTCAGTTACCCTTTTTTGTCACTGATTGGTTGGTTAGTTGGTTGGTTGGTTGTCGGGCGCGGTGGTTTCTCGCAAATCAAATTAGATCCAAAAGTTGGTCCGGAAATGAACAAACGAGTAATTTGTGATTTCCAACTTCGTTCTTTTGTTTATTTTTATACAAGTACAATCTATTATTTGAGTAATAATGACACACAAAAAACCTTTAAGAGACCCCCCCCAATCCTTAAAGGAGAATTGCATTCTTCTGCTTCTCAGCGCAGCTGAGCAAACTAAATATGAAAGAAAAGAAAGATTCTTTGAAGGTTGACAGCTTGAATATATGTGGAAAATCTCAAAATCTAGCTGAAAGCCTTTGGTCTATTTGCAAAGTGATTGTTTTATTTCATATCCATTGTGGGGGAGTAGAAAGGCAAAATGATGACCCATCATGTCATTACCCAAAGAATTCCAAACTGTCTATCTTTCTCTTCCTGACATTCATGTATGTTTTGTATGATCTAAGTTCACGTGACATTCAGCAATCCCACTGAAATGATGTTCACTTTTATCGGCTTCTAATGACATTTGCGTAGGAAAAATAAGAATTGTTAAACTGGAGGCAAGCCTGCTTTTGGTTTCCACGTCTACACAACATACAGTATGGCATCGTCAACAAAGTACAATCCAACAGCAACGACTTGCATAAACATTTCAAACACTATAAAAGTCATTTCAAAGGAAAGGGAATCGTGAATCAGCACTAATGTAGTGCATAAAAGCATTTTCTTTTGTTTATTCTCCGAAAAAAGGCTGGTTACACAAAAAAAGTTGTGACATTTCCTTGATAAATTTCCAACGAGGATGAGAAAAGTGTTCCATGTTCAGTCTCTGTATGTCATGAATTTTTAACATGTCCATTAGGAGACAACCACATCTCCGTTTGGTCCTTCTGATTTTTAGCAAACATATACACGATCATAAAATAAAACAAAAAATGTTTCAGCTTTTGCAAGCTGTGATGATTTCAGGTTTGCAAGCCAGCCTGCAGCGCTGCCTCCATGTTGCGACTGACTTCTCAGGCTCTTCTTTCGAGGAGCAATTTACTGTGTGTGAGTGTGTCATTCAACAGCGAATGTTATTTGTGCGACTCTGTTGGAGTACCTCGGTCCGTTCGTACCGCCTGAATGAGTCCGGCCAAAAGGCGGTGGAGGCCATTCGTATGGAGAACACCAATGTGGTTACATATCTATGTCACCATCATAGGCCAGGGTCAAAGGCTTCTGTGGCGGAGGTGTCGTCCTGGTCATTTTGGTTGGTTTACTATTAAAAAAAAAAAAAAACAGGTGTAAACAAGCTGACATTGCTTCTGATTTGTCGCTTCAAGGCAACCTGTCATGATATCAATCTTTGTGCAGAGTTGTATTACGTGATAGCAAAGTAGTGGCAAAATATTGAGAGGTGTATAAGTCATCCCCGACAGCATGAAGAGCAGATGTGACTGTTTACATCTACGATGTGTGCGTGCATGCAGCTGAGCTTTTCTGGAGGGCGGTGGGCGGTCGCAACGACGCTGTTGAGCAAATAACATGCTACATACCAGACCAGGAACGAGAATGCAATAATGAAGAGTATTAAGATGAATCCAACCACGGTCACGGCGTAAACCCACAGCTTTACTCTTCCATCTGTGCAATAAAAGTCAACTTTTAGTTATTCATACTCGATGAGAAAACATTCAAATATTACTCTCGTGATTTCAAATGAAGAATTAGCTTCAGCGTCCGTTAACTCATCCTTCTGCAGTGTTACGGTTCAGCTATTTTTACAGCATATAATGACAGGCCCGGTGGAAACACTGAACTACGATAACTGGCTTCGAGATTCAAGCTCTATAAAGCGACTAGTCAAAAGTAATGATCTCGGGCACGGGGTCAAAGCATTACAGATCATTTCCATTTCAGTACCTGGGCCCACGGGTCGTAAGGTCCACTCTGTGAGACGGTCTCGGGCCCGGGATGGTTTTAATCTTCCCGAGTTGGTTTTCACGTCAGCTTTCTTATTGGTGTATGTGCCCGGTGTTCGAGTACAGTAGTCCAGGAAGCCGTGGGTGGTCATCACTTCGGTGTAACCCTTCTCACAACCACATACCCCACTCTGCATGGTGACCGGTGAGGGAGCAGCACGGTAAATATATGAGTCAATGCACATACGGCATAATTTTTATATTTTGGGTTCAAATTCTTTATTGGGCTCAGCTTTGGTTCAGTCTTGTAGTAGCATAAAAGCTACTGCGAGGGGCAGTAAAACTTCAAACTTTCCTCACATCTCCTTGATTGCCTTTTGATTTGTATGCAGCTCCCGAACCTTCTCTACCTGAATGTAGTTGCATCCTGCCTGAATTTATATAGTTATATTCTACGGCTTCAAAATGCTACATGTCATCATTCAATGTCCATTTGAAAGAAAGCACCATGGCAGGAAAGTGGTAAGATGAGACAGGAATTGATCTCGGTTGTGTGATCTTACCGACGTGCAGTGTGAGAAGGGCTTGGTGCACGGTGGATGGCAGTGCCGAATCATGCTCGGTCTTTTTTGCGGGAAACACCCCCCTAAAGGAGAAGAGGGGGGGAAAAAAGGGTTTCACTTCAATGCCTGGGCTCATCGATCACTAAATTAATGTAGTGTCACCACTGATTAATGGGCTTAGTTGCCTATCAGGGTCCATGATCAATCTGCGAACATTTTAATTCCAACCTGGAAAATTACATGTCAAAATATCAAAGAGTGTCGGGCTTCCTCTCCAGAGGGAGGTTATTCCTCCCGGGCTCATATTTGCCAGAAACATTTCCTTTAAAGCGATAAGATCACATTCAGGTTCTATTTACAGCACACAGAGCTCACCCTAAGCCTCCAGTCCCATAGCACTGCTACCTTTGTTCCATTTCTCTTCGCCTGCTTTTCTTCCCACACATACAAATGCATGATTATATTTATATGGATTGAAAGTCTCCCAGCTCAGCCTCTGGCTTATTGATTACTTATGCTAAGAGTGAGCGGAGGAATCAATAAAGGCCGCACTGAGAATAGGCACATCAGATAAGGTGGTAAATTCAACTAGAGCAGTATACTAAAATTCATCTTCTCATGTGCGATGTGTGAGACGTGTTGGCACCGCGGGACATATTTTTCTACTATCAGCTAGTATTTCGAAATGAATGCGTCGGATTCTGATGGAGAGGATTAAACATTGCCGTTTGCAAAAAATAAAATAAAAAATCCCACATACATTATCCATCAAATGTGAGTACACGAGCTAATCAATAATGTTGGATATTTTGTTTTTTTTGTCTTTTCATGAGTGAAAAAATTTACACTTTGTGGCCACTATGCTGCAGCTCAGTTTTAGGTTGTTGACAACATTTTTTTTAAAGCCGAGGCATGCGTCTAGAGCAGGAATTATCAACCGGTGGTCCGCGGCTCTCCAATGGTCCGTGGCGGTATTGCAGGCGGTCCGCACAATTGGAAATGGAAAAATAATTGTAACATTTTTAAAAATAAAATTGATTCATTATTTCAACTTGGTTTACTTTCCTTCTAATTTTGTGAATCATTTACCCATCCAAATTATGTCAAATGTATATGAGCTTCCCAAAATAGACATACAAATGCAAATAAATAGCCTGTATAGGTCTATCCTCCTTCGCAAAATAAAATCATATTCCACCAAAGCAGTGGTCCCTGAGTTGAGATATTGTACACTGTAAAAAATGTCTCATCTTTTACAGTTGAAAAACATTCCAGCACAAAACCTTCATCATGCATATTGATGCACTTGCATCTCACCAACGTGAGGAGCGTAAAAACAGAACTAGGACACTTGTGTCCCCTGCATCAACACGGACATAGTGCACAGATATTTACATTCATGTGCAGCTCTGCATATTTGTACGAGAATGCAACTTCCAGACCCATCTGGTGTGATAAGCTGACAGTGCTCACCTGTGACAATGACACCATCCGAACGCTGACACCACACTGCTCTCTCATTATTGTTCCATCCTCCTGTTCTCCACTGGTAACTGTAGCACTGGCCTCCTGCAGCAGAAGCAGATGATGCTCATTAGCAGCTCGTATCGACCATTCAGTGCCGTTGTTAGGCTACGATAGACATTTACCGCACAGGATAAGACATAATGCGGATGGAGGAAAAAGAGGTACTATTTACCACTCCGTAAGGATTACGGGGAAATGGGATGGCTGGAATTGGTTGGAACTGAATTAGAGACGGCCTGTTTTTTTCCTAAGTACATTTTTGCTGGAGGCAAAGTCTGGTGAACAAAACGTGGAACTATTCAAGTCAGACTCCATTCTGGCTGTTTCATCAATTAAAAAAAAACAGGATTAAAGATCAGACCATTGTGATAAGACAAATTTGGCAAGAGAAGAATGTGGCATTAAATGAAATGCCAAGTACTTTGACAAGTGCTTTTAAAAGTGGATAATTAGTGAGGGAATAAAAAGCCTGTGGTTTATTCTGAATATCAACGTACGAGCAGGGAAAGGGCAGGCCTATTTAACAAAACACTGAGAAACTGCACTTAGAAGTGCGTGACTCAATGAGTCCCCAAAACTAAACTCATGGAAAATAAATACACACAGTACATCTGTAAAGTCCAACGGGTCAAGCAGTAACCTAATGAGCCATCCTCAATATTTCATTAAAATTGGATACACGACGGAGCAGTGATGACCTTTCGATGCTTCGAATTCTGACCTTTTAATAATGACCTGTAACACTCAATTTTTTTTCAATGCGACATTAATACGACAAACCCATCATTAATTTCACCATCGCATATCTAGATACGCTATATTTGTGTTTTTTGCATTACTTTAGTGAAAACTGAAAACAATAATTACACAAAGCTGTGAAATCTATTGCGATGGCCAATTGAGGAACAAACTAAAATATTTGTTAATAATCACATGTATGTAGCTTCTTTGAAGCACCTATTGTTTTATTTCAAGCTTTTTTTTGGATGGGGATAATGGGATTTTATAAGCACGGAAAAAAATCTTGTAAGTTCAGTTATTGAATATATTTGTAGATGAGTCAGAGCTCTGTGATTCAAGCATTCAGGTTGTTCTTGTCAAAGAAAGTATTTTTCTTATCCACTGCCTCTTTTAACAGTGTGTTGCAGCTTTTTGTTCACTCAGTGGTTTAAAAATAAAAGTTCAAATTCCCTACATGAATATCAAAATGGAGACCATGGTGCAGCAGTCGTTCATTTGCATGACTTGCGTAGAGGCAGAGTGAGTTTCGGTGTCACCAGTTCGCCGTTACCTTTACATGGCTGTGTCTCAAAGACTTGCTGCGGGCAACTGTCTTGGTTCTCGGTGACTTGAACGATCACCGCTCTGGAACGGGTTTGGCGTCCTGTGCTTTCAAAGCTCCGCCCCTCCACACAAGTCAATTGGCAAGAGCTCCAAGATGACCACTCAGCCAAATGGCAGTCACCTGAAGATAGGAAAATGGGAAAAAACACATTACTGGCATGCACACATTATTCATTACCATAATCAGATGATGTTTCAACACACACGGTGGTTGGCAAGCAGTATTTCAGGAATCATTTTATAGGCCTTCCCCTGACAGTGCCTGCTACATATAATAGCAAAAACTACTTCTACACATCTGTGAGTGATACCAACGAACAAATTACTCACAGCCCAGTGGGTACTCAGAGAAAATAGCCCAACCGCCGTTGTATATTACATTAACTTATAACTCGATAGCCAGTAGTGAAATGTGTCTCGCGAGGGAGCGTCAAATTAATTTGATTTGGAGAGACATTTTTAGTGGAGTAAACCAGTTGATATTTTTGGTCACACTACAAATAGCACATGAGCACTTTGTTCCCTGAAGGGCAAACAGGAAAAGGCCTAGTAATCCTTGATGGGGTCATTTTGCAGTAATTAATAAATAAATAAATGAATAAATAAATAAATAAATAAAAATAAAATGCATAGACACACACGCGCACACACACACATACATATATATGAGGCTCTACAGGGATTGAAGGATTTTATGTTTTAAACAACAACACAAAAAGTCATTGATGGAATTAACACAGCAGGTTAAAAATGCAAAACACAAGTTATTACTTTTCGAAGTGAACATTTGCTCTTTTTACACATAAATGTTAATGTAGCTTCACATTCACACTCCTTTGGTTGGTTCCCTTTTTCACAGTATGAAATACTTGTGCATCTCTAAAAGTTAAAGTAACAGCTAAATGGATGGTTCAATCAGAGCGAGTGGATTCAAATCAGACGCAGTTATCTTTTTTTAATGTCAGCATACAGCTCAGTTGGATCACTTGAAGGGCTGATGCAAGGGCTCTTGACGATGTGATGACGAGTAATAGCATATTTAAGCTTAAACTTGTGTTTTGCATTGACCCTTGTGACTTAGCGTGTTATCCTGCTGAGAGTATTCATCAGAAGAAGGTAAATGGTAGTATTAAGTAATACAATTGGCATGAGCATAGTTTGAATGATAGCTCATACCAAAAGCAGACCAAACATTGCTTGGCTTCAACATAACATGTTTCTAACCAACAAGTGGAGAAAACAAGCTTGTTGTGGGTATTTTGTTGTTGTTGTGACACTGTGAAGTATAAAACAACACAACAAAGCTTTTTCATGGCCACATAAAAATCTGACTAAAAACACGCTAGGAGTGACGTTGACTCACCGCATAACCTCAGGTGACCGTCAGGCTTTTTTATATATGCAGTTCCTTGTTCTGATCACGAAACACGTTTTGGATTAACGACCGTGGCTCATACGCTATTTATATCGTACATTTACATGCTCTGTAATGGCAATCTATTCTTTCAATATGTTGCCATTTTCTCTCTCTCGCTCATAATAGCTGAATGTCACACCCTGATCTTTTTCTTTGACATAAAAGCTGAACCGATCATCAAATGCATCCATTTTTCGTTATTGTCGTATTTCATGTTGTCATTATGCGGTCAACAACATCCATTTTGCGTGCAGTGTGTCTTGCTGTCACTCTTTTTACACAGCATACCTAATAAGGTCAAGCATGGTGGAGGAAGAATGGATGCTATTTGTCAAAGAGACATTCTCTGAAAGTCAGCTATGCTGATTTATTTAGCAAGTGAACCTCAAGTTCGGTTCCATGGCCAACTTAGGTAGATGAGTGACAATATTAGCTTTCATCTTAGCGTATACTGTAATTTTTCACTGTATAAGGGCTTGACTTATAGTGATTTTCTTGTAGAGATGTGCCATGGGGAAGCCATAGTGTCGTGCAGTGACACAGTTACATTCATTTGAAGAGCCTTTTCCCCGGCTGCGGCAATTCTCACCAACTGACACACAATCACATCAAAAGCTCCTGATCCTGAGCTGAAGCTTGCGGCACCAGTGTGTTGAGTGAGGAGGAATTAAGGGAAACATCAGAGGCGCACAGCATGATGGTACATCTTCAGAGAAAACAAGAGGCTCTGGGTCGGAAGCTGGCGGCCACATGATCATCATAAATATATTTGATCGTATTGGAACAAATGAGGCCAATCCTTATATTTTTGATCCATTCTATCTGTTCGGTGGTGTAAAAATAAGCTTGCATAGCTCAAATAAAGAGCTAGTGGAGAGATGACATAAATGTCGGGCGGGAAATAACGATTTGTTACTCTGTATTGGTTATTGATTTTGCAAAAAGATAACATGCAGGCTGTAAGTCATTTTGGAGTGAAGAAATTGGTACGTGTGTTTTAAAAATCCACCTAGCAAGGAATACTAGTAAGATTAACAGAAATGAGTTACTAGGCAGAATTAAAAAGCCATTATATGACACACCCACACATAAATCCAGGAGCCAGCAGTGGCATCTATCCATTAAATAATTGGTCAGATGTTTTATCAGTGTAGCAAGACTGCATTAGTAAATAATGTGGTTAGTCGTGCAAGTGTGAGGATACTTTTTGACACGACCAGTTGTAGATAAATAGGTAATGAGCTACTGCAGAAGTTTATTGACTTGGCAATAGCAGCTGTTTTCAACAGCAGCTGAAATGTCAATGAGTTGGAGGTGATGGATGCCAGCAAATGGATGCATGCACGAGTATTGACGATGTGGCATGTAAATCAGGGAAATAATTATTGGTGTTATGAGTGTGAAATGAATGCATGATACATAATTCATGCAGGCAAAAAATAATTACTGTAAAGAGAGTGTTGGAAAGCTCCTCATCGCTTGTGAATTATGTTGATACATTTCAACGGAAAATGCGTGTTTTAAACAAAGGCAGCTTTACCTTGACAGGGAACAAAGCAGGGCTGCTCCACATCCTGTTGGATTTTCTGCCTCAGTTTCTCGCCACAAAATTTCTCTGCCGCTGGCAGAGGAGGAGACTCGGTGGGGTTGCCCTTGTGAGTGACACATGATAGGTTTCTTCTCCGAAGCCCCTCGCCACAGTCTGCGCCCTGCATGTAACAAAAGGAGGCCCAAGTAGTGGCGCGATTTGGGTGGGTGATCAAAGCACAGCAGACAGACTTTGCTATGTGTGGTGGATTTCATCATATTACATTCATAAATATGATAATATCATCGGTTGAATCCTCATAATCATCACAAATCACTTCACTTTACAATATCCGCAAGTAGAGTTCTTGCGGTTCCTTAGAAATTTCATTTGCATGTGCCAATATCCTGGACATACTGCAGCAAGTGAGTCTGCACCTCACATGTACTGAATTTTAAGCCAATGAGGGGAGCCGCGTTGATTGACCGTGAATCAAGTTGACTGTGTTCACACCCACAACGGCGCAGGTGCCTCTTTCTAACTGGCTATGTCTATAAAATTACTCCCAAAAAGGAAAACTATAACCATGTGTGTATTCAGACTTCACTTTGTACTAGACACATGTTGTAGTCATACCTCTACGGTACATGGGGACCAGTCGCTGAGCAGCCACATGTAGCAAGGGCTTATGGGGCATGGCCTTGTCTGGATGAGCTGGTTGGGACAAGGCCGACCTTCCTTGTGAGCCTCCCGCAACGTTCTCCGAGTTCGCACGGATTGCCCTGCAGAGCACACGTAGAATTCCCACAGTAGAATCAATCTACTTGTCAACACGGCAAAGTGATAAACAATTAAAAAGTCGGCTTTATGCGCTAAAATAATTCACACGCCGAGCACCGTGAAATGGGCGTCTAAAATTGACATAATGCATATTCAGAAGAAAGAAGGCAGCTGTGCCCACGCTTTTCCCTCACGACACATTTTGCCAGAGACAAAGAGGAATTAGTTCAACAGCACTTTTACTCTGTTTCATCATTAATGCTCATGTCTAACACAAGTGTTTCGTGCGGGGGACTCATTAATAATTTGTGAGCGTGAAAGTTAGGGAAATGGCTGAAAAGAAAGGAGTGGCCCGAGAGGCTTTGCTAGTTTCAGAACAGTTCAGCATCTGAGCGTGACCTTCATCAGTGGTGCGGTCACGACGGGGGGAGAAACAAGAAAATTTGTTGTTACTGCTGATCATCACACCCTGAAACAGAGATGACAAAAATCCCTCGTCGAGAGTGACGGACCGGCCAGTAGCGGCGACTGAGCTGTGAGTTTTACATCCTCAGCTGCAACATGCTTGGCTGGGAACTTCTTGGAGCAGAGGGGATGAGAGGCAAGAGCAACCAATGTCAAATTAGAATTAATGAACTTAGGAAGATGCCAGTGAGTCTTTCCAATTAAAAGAATAACAAGGTTTCTCTCCCACATATTGGCTTTAGGAAGTTCTGGCAAACCATACGTGGATCCGGGTTCAAATCATTACCTCGTGGATAATGCATGAGCTCATAAAACATCTCTTTCAAAGGAAGCCACAGGTTGGTGATCCCTAATTGCATTTTTGAAACCACCCAGCATGGATCTGATATATATTTTATTTGGTCCCTCTAAATTATTAAAAGCGCTTATCCTGTTATGGGTCAGGTGAGCTGTATAAAATTGAGATGAAATCAACCTGCTGTTCTTTCACGATGACCTCTGAGAGCAAGTTTGTATGTGGCAGTTACAAATGGCAAAACACGGTGCCGGGTTGCAAAAAAACGCCCTCGCTGTCTTGAAGGAGGCATCGCCTTAATTTTTCATAGTTTAATATATTAAAATATATTCGTGCAGGATAGCAGAGGAGAGGGGATAATGAAGCCTTGCAAATGTGATCAGCAGTGTCAGTCCATCAAGTTGTCATTCCCACTGGGTTAGGTGAAATTTGTTTTTGTTATTTTACCTTGGCTGCCACATGCGAGCATTGTCCCCATGGCGACCAATCAGAGAGGACACAGCTGACCAGACAGTGACATTTTTATCAGATTTTTTGTTTCAAATTATTTAGAAAAATGTTCAAAATGTTTTTCAAACATTTTTATTCAATGTTTTTTTTCATTATTATTTTTTTTTACCTTGGCTGCCACAGGTATGCGAGCATTGTCCCCATGGCGACCAATCAGAAAGGACACAGCTGACCGGACAGTCGACCACGCAGCTCTCCACCAACTTCCAGTCCTTGATCAGTCCAAGCTGTGCGACAGAAGGGAGCAGCAGAATTCATACTCGCCGCCAATTAAACATTCGAACACACTTTATGTAAAATACACTTTTCAAACTTCCCGTTGAGGCTCATAAATCCTTTCAATTTTTTCGTGCTACACAATGTATGAGAAATGAACAGTGCATTTGGGACCGAGAGGCGTTTACAATTTATTTTAAACACACCGCCGAGAAAAGCAGAGGCTGCTGCAGATAATTTAGCTAGAGACCAAATTGCCTCATGAAACATGAATTGATGCAATATCTATAAATTATTGAAAGCCCGATCACCGTGTTTGTTTGAAACAAAGGGGACAGAGGTACAAATATTGCTCACGTTGATCTTCATGTGAAATGAATGCAAATGGGGCACTTTTATGTATTACACTGGTCAAGTTTTCTAATTCAAGATGCAAGTAAAATTCTCAAATTTTCTTTTTTGCACTGAAAAATTACACGAAAAACCGATAGATACATTTTTAAAACCAGCAACAAAATACATTTAGTTAATTTCTGATTCGTATTTCCTATTGACCAACTCTTCTCTTACCTGCTCACACTTTTGCAAGTCCACAATCTTCCCATCGCTACGGATGCAGTCGAGAAGTCGTTGCCTGACACCTCCGCCACAGATGGCATTTTCACTCAGCCGACATGCACTCCATTCTGCAATACACGCATACGCACTTTGAATAAAAAAAAAAAAATGCATGCAAAAGCACGTATGCAGTATTGTAAAGGGGAAAAAAAATTCCAAGGCAATCTTTAGTTTTATTGCCTTAGCGATGACTACAATGTCTTAGCATTGACATTCGGCAAGGCTGAAAAGTTTCTATGCCTGTAAATATTCATTCTGGTCACTGTACTCTCGGGGCATTGGGTCGATGGCAGCAGAACCGTTCTGCTCGTCTATACCAGTGATTCTCCACTGCTGGCTTGGAAAATGTACTATTTTCAAAGTTATCCTGTTAATCTGTAGATTCTTAATCACATGTAGGTTATTAAAATATAATATACATAATGACGTCAAATTAAATTTCTTACTGAAGCGTTCAGTTTAGTTTAACTACTTGGCGAAAACAACATCATACGGGTCCCCAGCGTGACAACAGTTTGGAACCACTGAGCTAGAAGATGTTTCGTCTCACAAGGCTAGACAGAACAGCTGGACGAGCCTCGGTGCTTGGTGTGGAATCCAAAGTATTTATCGTCCAAGTTGGAGGCACGACCCGGCAACAAAAAGAGTAGCACTCTTTTGGGATGCAACACAACGGTCATTAAGCTCATTGGAGAGAGGCTGGCGCCGGCCAACAACAGTTGTTTAGATGGAATCGCCCTCTTGAATATTCCATTCAGTTGTAACAATGGTCATGGAGGTTATTGGTTAGAGGCTAAATATTGGAGCCATTTGGAAGCGATAAAATTACTTAACTGTAATCCGATTGAAAATACTAGAGTGTCATATTTTTGTTTAGCAGGCAACTTCCTTGAAATTCTTATTTCTTGGCTCTTTTTGTGCAAAATCAGTGAGAGTAATGTGAAGCTATTGGTAATTCCAGATTTTTGAGACTGCTGTAAATTAATATTATTATTGTAGATAGATATAGTCAATGGATAAATGAGAGCTTTTTGGAATCAAAAGTTCAGCCGTGTTGCATAGCAACACAGACGTACATAAAGAAGTCACTGAGTACAGACGTACAAAGAAAATCTGCCTACCTGAGACGCGATATTGATAAGTGAAACAGGAGCTGTTGAGGAGACAACTTTCTGACTGCACAATTTCCGGACAGGCTGCACTTCCCACGGCAGGGAGGCGGAGGATATGTCTGCTCCGGTTTCTCTCTGAACCTCGGTCACACTGCTGCTTGTGCAGAGAAGAAAGCAAAAAACAAACAAGCGTATAAGAAATAACGACAGCGCTTGACTTAAGTTGGATGCTATATGTTCAATGCTCAGCGCTTTCTGAATAGAAATAAAATGAAATAAAAAATACAATAAAAAAATTAAAAAAAGAAAATTAAAATAATGTTTTGTGATTAGTTAAAAAAATACAGTATACACCTGTTTACACCCAAAAACTCTTATTTGAGTAAACTAAATTTTATATTTGACTTTTCCGTAAACCGTTCTTCTCTCTACCAAGAGCGAATGCATGTATGATGGCAATGAGCTACACTACAAATCTATCACCAGTAAACCAAGTGACTTAATCAAACACGGAATAGGGCAGACCTGCTTGGAAAGTCTCTGAGGGAGATTGGCCAGTAGAAACCTTTGCTTCAAGGTTTATTCTCCACTGTGGTCCTGATTCATCAAAACCTGCACTTCAATCACTGTCACCCCCTAATGAGGCTCATCACTGGGAGCCTCATTAATCAACAGCGGTTTTCACACCAACTGTCATTGAAACGAACAAATCCATTTGTACATGACAGCACCACATCTGGCTTTTTTTGTTTTGTTGTTGACAGATTAAAAGCTTTCAATGAATACGCACACTTGGTTTCTGAATACGCTGCAATAATTAAAGTCAAGTATGGCACAATTAGGCCGCAATGCATAAACAATGCCTTGTTAAAGTGCCACCGAACATTCTGTTGTTGCTTTTTACGTTTGTGTTCGTCACACAATGCTGCGTGTAATCAACATTTAGCTCATTTCACAGCCTGCATTTAAATAAAAATGAATACCAGTAATTTTGTGAATGCTTGAAAAGGATCCAATTACATCACAATGTGAGCTATATACTAAACCAAAACCAGCAGAGCATAATGTCAACTGAAGAATAAAAGCCTGGATGTATTTTAGACAAAATAAAAAAAGGGAAGCTATATATTTTAGCAGGCCTGTTTTGTTCAAAATCAATAGCTCCAATGCTTTGTTGCAGAAGGAAGTCAATCAGCCTCAAGCTATATTTGTGTGTAGATTCATTTCCAGCCATTACACAGTCTAGTCAGCTCTTCATTTTTTTATTGCATCATTCTTGGCACCTCGACCTATGAAATCCAGTTTGGGAAGATGATGTCATTAGTTTTTGTTAAGTATTTAAAGGCTTTGGCGGTGGCTTAACGCAAGAGCTGAGTTTGATGGCACGGTTCATGGCTGTGGATCAATAACAGTAATAAATTAGTGATTTTGGGGTAAATTAAATATGAATCGGATTATGGGGAGCTCTATATTGGTGTGCATCAGTATATGCTAAAACTTATATTGCCTATAATGGCCTGCTTCCACCAAGACTTACTTGTATAATATCCCACAGCTAAACAGAGCAGACAGTACATATTTGCAGCAATAAATGCAAGCTATAATGCGTAATATGGAATGCCTTGAAATGTTAATTTCATTCCAGACACCCAGAGAGAAGAGCGTGATCTAATTCTATAGCATATTATATTGCAAACATTTCCCTGATGTCTAATTAGAATGTAAATGTGTTGTTCAGTTTTTCAATGCGAGTATACATAATTACCCTATTATAAAAGATCCAACTCTAATAAATTCAATGCGTGCCCAAAGTCATTCTTTGGGGGACAAAGTACATTGCAGTATTATTTTAATTGATCATTATGTGAATAAAACTGTAAGTTTCAATACAAAATATTGTTCATTTAAACAACATAGTGGTTAGCATTGCTGTGCTAAGCAGCAATAATGTCCCTGAATTGCTGTAAAATACATTAAGCCACCTGAATGATCCAATAAAAAAGGAAATTTCGTTTCTTACCAGCGGGCAGTCGCTCCAAGGTTCCCAGGGTGACAAGACGCAGTCGTTGTGACAGGCCAGAAAGCAGACTTGGGCTCTGGGCGGCATTTCTTCTTGATCACATTGACTGTCCTCCACAGTACTGACCTCCCCGCTTGTTCCTTTCTTCACACACCTGCCCGAGCAGCAGATGTGGCTGTATTAGTAGTCTCCAAGGTACTCCTAACAAGGTCTTCCTGGATTACATCTACAAATTACTTTAGTGACTATACAGTTGGGTTTTTCATTGCCTCTTAGGTTCAGTTACTTTTTTCAGAGATCAATTTGTAAAGCAAACTGAAATAGGAGTCCCCACTGATAAAACATGGTTTGGTTCAAGTGAAGAAAAAAAAAATGTAAGAAATTGTGCTTAATGGGGAGATGTTTTTTGTTTGATTATTTTCTCGCTGCCCTTCAGCAGTTCTTCTCTGAAAATGATTATGAAAATTAATTATTAATTAAAAGCATTGTTCTTTTTTCTGAAATAATTTTAGGGTGCCTGAAACTAATGAATTGGATTTACATTAGAATGTGGCCTTGTTAAGAGTGCAGAGTCCCATAAATCCCAAAAATCTGTGCACATATTCAGAGTGGATCAGCACTGAACGGCTTTTGCCTATTTTAAGTAGCAGCCATTAGAAGGCAGCTGTTTGCGCTGAATGTTCTCTCTTGGCATAGAGAGCACCAGAACACGAGCCAATCCAACCAAACCCCTCCGGTGGGGTGTTGGCATTCCAACACTTTGCCAATGCTCACTCGCTTACTGACCTGATCTTGCGGCTTTGGACTCCCTCCCCACAGGATGGCGAGTCGCCCACAGTGTTGATGGTACAAATGGACCAGGGCTCGAGCTTCCATTGATATTTGCTGCACTCGCTGTGGCATGGCACTGCTTCATTTACCTGCACACACACACACAAGACCAAGACTCATTATGCAGTGAAAAGCCCAATGTTTGTCAAACAAAAGAAATGGACGCGCTAATATAATATAGAATGTAAACACTCCCCCTTGACTACCTACAGAGAAAAAAAAAAAACAATTCCTGGAACGGCATATAGAAAAGTTATGGGCTTGTGTATTCTATTGAGATCAATAATAACTACACTTGCACATTAAGTTAAGGCAAGATTGGTTTCAAGCAATATAAAGAAGGCCAGAATGCAGTACGCCCATCCTCCAAGTGCATAGAAAAAAATTTGGCTCACTCATGGGTGAATTTGAGAGTGGCACGGTGAGCTGAAATGGATGATCATGGTAAAAAAAAATAAACACCTCAGGCGAGGGTGAATGTTCCGCCTATTCACTTTCAGCCGACTGAGACAGCAAATCTGGAGCGTCGACGTAACAGACAGAAGAGCCAGCGCCAGGCTCCTGTAAACACGTTTACGCTCTAAACGTGTAATAGGCGGCTGCGGTGGAAGGTAGACTCCAGAGAATAATTTGGTGGCAAAGGCTCTGACAAGCTGTAGTAGGTGTGTGTGTGTGTGTGAGACTGTTGAGCTTTGCTTCCCCCTCCAGGCTGCACAGATGACCATTATACACCCTCATCATCGACCATCTGTCCCCGCAGATGCCCCTGTTGGGTAAAATGGGCAAATAGTCTCCTCATGCTTTCTCCAACACTTTTGTAGCACCAAGAAAAGATGACTTTCACCAATGTGAGTATTACCATTTGTGTGAAATCATGTCAACCACACAGGCAGTAGCACAATACACAGACGGAGCAGAATCCTATAGAATATGTTCCCGAGTAGATGTGACATGACACGTTTATAATCATTTTTTTTTCCACTGCAGATGGAAAGTGTAGTCTGGTCTAGACTGTCGACATTTTCTCTTTTACGTAGCTATTGAAATGACATACTCTTCTGATAAGCAATACACGGATGATATAAAGAACCAATGTCACTTGAGACTCACTCTGAAATGCTTTACCGGCTATTCAAAGTCCATGAAAGAGTTCTTTGGAAATGTCGGTCTGACTGCCTGAAATAGGAAAACAGCCAGAGTGTTGCCCCATCCTTTCCACCCGGCTAGCGGTGCTCTCTGATAAAACTGCTTTTGTTTCTCTGGGGCAAAGACGGCTTGGGGTCGGCATGCAGTTTGTCTTCATTAGCTAAAGCAGAGTTTAAGTACAGAGTGAATGGAACTAACCTGAGCCTGCGTGGATGTCCATATTAGCAGTGCATGACAAGCCCCAGGTTGGGAAGGGAAGAGAAGAAAAATGATATGAGCATTAGTTTACTATCTTGCATGAATGTTGATTTTTGCCTCAAATTATGTCACATTTAAAAAAAAAGAAATACGCGTGGTCAAAACTTTTACAACTATTTTTTTTCTTGATTGGAAGTCAAGAAGTTCAATGAACAGCTTGAAATTGTACAGGAGTTCTTTTTTTAAGTAAAGTTATCTAAAACGAAAAAATATTAGACATATTAAAATTATACAAATTAATGGAAAAATGTGAGTGTTCTAAAACCAGTAGTGTTTAATATTGTAATTTAAAACAGAGGGAAATGTGTGGACAAGCAGGATAAATATTTACCGCGTTTTATCATTCAATGAGGCGTTTTTATCATTTTATCTATTTATCCAAGCTCTTTATTCATGACCTGCCTACATGAGAGGCAACATATGCAAAATACCTGACTGGAATGATTAAATCTGCAATTATCGAAGTGATGTGTTTGCCTGATCCTCAGTGCGGTTTTCTTTTAATATGGATGGTCACACATTTGAATTTATTCTATACCAGCTTGAACGGAAAATGGAAAAACAACAATCGAAAGTCAACTGGCCATTTAGAGATCATCACCAACTATGTATTTGTTACTGCAATTGCCTCACCCTTCAATTGTTTTCTTCTCTTTGCCCTTGCCTTTAAAAAGAGAATGTGACCGATTTAAAGCCCAAAATTGTCAAGCGATTCCAACAACACATTTGTGATTTGTGAAACTGCATCTCAAATCATCCAACTACCAGCAATTGTGAGGCTTCCTCAAAGGAAATGACAAAGCACCATGTGTTCCTTTGGCAGGGCTTTTGAAGATCATGGCCCACCGGCATCTAACGGGGGTGAAGGGAAACATGCAGGTACGTTTAATGTGGCGCCACTAAGCAGCTAACGAGCCTGCAAAGTGTCGTGAACAATACTCTTTTCACCCTTGTCAATGTTTGTTTGAAGCAGCTGAATGCAAACATAAAAAGGCATTGAGGTAAATATCTACAAAAAAAAAATAAATCAATGACTTCATATATAATATATACATCTTTGTTGCGAATGTATGCTATTCAAGCCATTTTGGATAATTTGCAAAAGCACAAAGATGCCTTTTAAACTGCTGCAGCTGGTTGTGACAGTTTGGCAATAGTTGAGCCCAATTCTAAATAAAGTCTGAGAAATTAATTGAGGTGAAGACAGCGAGACAAGCCAGCATGCATGAGCATGTGTTTTTCAGTGAATGTGTGCACTGTATACAAACAAGATCATTAAAAATGTAACCGTTTTATCAGTGGCGAATACATCGCTAAGTGTTCCAACTGGGTGCATCATTACCAGTTGATGGTAATATTCACCTTCTATCGATGAGAATGAACAAAGAGCGACTATCATTCTGCAAGTTACCGTGATTTTTTTTTTTCCCTCTCACAAATGACCCTAGTGACATCACTAGACATGAGACACTGAATGACATCACAACAAATGAGATGACAAATGATGTATTACAACTTTGTGCGAGCAATCCTGGTTGGAACGAGTGGAGATGCAAGAGCACACTGAGTGGAGACACTACATCGAAAATGGATGTACAGTGTGTTGTTAGGGTGACATTTTATTGTTTGCATCTTCGGTGAGTGCACATTTCCAGTTGGATAATCAGTGTTCACTTTGCGGTGACAGCTGACATAACGTTCGGTTTCCCTTCAACTGCTAATGCGGATCGCATGGTCAAATGTGAACGCCATCATCCGAGTCCCTTGTTTGCATCCAAAAACAAAAGTGCGCTTTGGGTCACTTGAGCTCACAGTGAGGCTGAAAAATATTAAGGTGATTCACTTGGAGCAAGTGCTGTGTTGTTATTAGGGATGGGCGGAGTCATCCATGTTGTAAAGAGGAGTGAAACTATAACAGAAGCCCTTGGGAGAGTTTTTTGGTGGTTTGATTAAGAAATATTTCTGATAAAACTGCCACTATGACAGATTATCTCTTCAGGTACTGCCATTGTTTGCAAGCGTGTCAGTTTTTTTTGGCAGAAAACTGTGCGACTAAATCCACAGCTGGCACATCCACTGGAAAGGTTTCATTGGAGCTTGGCAAGCCTGGAGCCCTGCTTAACCATTTTGCCAAGAGAGATTTCATATTGATAGTGGGCGCTCTGAATGTGTTCATATTAACATATGAATATATTATTACAAGTATGAATTTTAATCCCACTTTTTTTTTCAGTACCAGGATGAGTACTAGCCACTGTGTCCAATGGGAGTAAAGTACAAACAATGATTTGAACCTTGACAGAACCGTGTCAGACCTTGATCATAACACGCTGAGGCAGAAAGGAACAAACAGGCCCCCGAGAGGGTGCACGGGCCGAACCAGTGTGTTTTTGAACCTCCGGGACGTTCCGCTCTGCAGGGTCAGTCACGTATAAGGTGATCGACCGTGACAAAACTTGACAGTTGAATATGGAGAGTAAAATTGCCATATTTCCAAAGTGCGCCAGGTTTCAGGAAAACGAGGCTACTGTGGCCACAGGGAACATTGCGTAAACATAGCCTGGCATTTCTTTGTGAACAAAAGAAAGATGCTTTGCCCTTCAAGTTGTGTCACTGTGTGATTACACCCAAAGATCAACTATACTGTTTCAAAGTCAGGCTTTAATCAGACGTGGACTCAAAATATCTCACCACTTGAGAACTCTGTGTTTCCCCAAAAATGTCAAGGCCTCAGAAGGTGAAAGTCTTTCAAACTCAACTCACCAACTTACATCGGCCATTTCAAGAACGCAATAAGACTGACAAGTACTCAGATGGGCTACATTGAGACGCTTCTGAGCTGAAATTCTGCGTTCATGTAAACCAAGTGTTTCATCAGATTTCCGGGAGGCTCCCTCCTGTGGAGCTCTGCAGTTGTGAAGCCTAATGTTGATTTCTCTCACTTTGGTTGTCATCAAGTTTTTGACAGCGCTCAGTTCGGGTGGTCCACCATTTATGCATTCCTTCGCTTGCTGCCTTACAGTTTGTCACATCCAAAACCAACAGCCAAAAAAAAAAAAATGAAAAATCACCCTTAAGAATAAACAACCTCTGACCATCAAATTCCAGATTACACAATGCAGTCATGCAACTTTCCTTTCTGAAATCAGCCCTCTCCTCATTTGTTAATTCTTACAATTGAAAACGACAGAAATTAACTTTGCAATTTTATCTTCGGTTACAGCAGACTTGGTATAATATCATGGCTCAAGTGAACGATTAATAATCTCTCATGAACAACCCAATAACTTCAATCGTCTTTCTTTTAAATGTTTGGTATAGTGACCAAAAATTGGAGAATAATGTACCCGTGAAGAAAACATGATGACAAATACGATGCACCTGACAAGCTTGACCTTGAGAAGAGCATACAATAGATGTGTATCGCGAATGCCTGATTAATTCAAAGGTTGAAATTCATAAACAAGTCATCACTATTCTTGATGCTTTCATCTTGACATCCACTTACCTTCCTCTCAACACGCCAAAGTTTCCTGCTGCTTTGGCTCCTTCAGCTCCGCACATCAAGACATTTTATCTCACGACCAAACAGAAAACAAACTCGCAAGACTCAAAATTGCCTGCTCATCAAAAAGTTGAAAAAAAAAAAAGACGACTAGTTGAATTATGAATCAGTCAAACTGGTCAAACCCAAACAGAATATACACTCAGCTGTTCAATATTTGTCTTCAGCGAAGCTCAGTGTATCACGTTCCACACGAGAGCGTGAAGCTTACAAAAGCTGTGGTCAAGCATAGCCCAAGCAAAATCTGCAGCAAGTACAATACCCAGCATGAAGTCAACTGACTTTACATCAGCCATCGGAAAAACGTCCAATTAAGTTAAAATGACGTTACAATTTAAGGTTGCACCAAGCTGTGAATGTCTCATTCATGATGTATGAGCTGTCACCAAACTCAATAAAAAAAGATCAAAAAGCCATGTTTCATTTTTACTCAATACTGCAAAACAATATGATGTGATTACAAGTCAATTTGCACAATATACGGAGCACTCGATGACGGCATTCCGGAACAATAAAGCACAAAGAAACTCAACAAGAACCAATCAAAAGTCTTCAGAAAATATGCGCACTAACGCAGCAACGTTCCACCGAAACAGCAGGTGATGCGGTGAGATGAATAAGAAAAGTACCAACACCAAAGTGGCAATTAAGTATTTTCCCATATGCATGCGTCAAATATCTAAAAAAAAAAAAAAAGCACACCCATTTATTTGCGTCAGAGGTGCAAATCCCTGCAAGTGACAAAATTAAATTGTTATTAAAATGACTAAACACAATTTTCTCACTATTACTTTGTTATCATGCTCTTGCTTGCAGTTTAATATTAGATATTTGTTTTTGTTTGGACTAAAGAACTTACACTCGGACCAAACACTCATTTACCGAGTGTGTATCGTTTCCTTCCCTCAAATTGCGTAGGATCCGTGAATATAAAGTCAAATATTCATTCCAAAAGTTAAACAGCTGGACAAACTTTCTCCTGCACTGGTAAAGGCTCATTGCCAAAGCACTCGTGGCTTTAAGTGCGAACATTATGCTCGCTAATTTCCATCCAGGCTCACGAATGGCTCGTACCCTACTCACAAAATTGCTCACATTTCCTAAGCTTCCATTACTGTTCACTGCAACCTGCTGCTTTTAAAACCTTAAAACACACTTTGCAGAATAAAGCCAATTTTATATGGCATTAAAACCACACACATTTCTGCTTCTGTATGTTCAAAGTGCCGCCATAAAGAGTTTATATTTGCACCCATAACCACATCACATACGGTAGGTAGATCCTTAATAAACTTTTCTTTCAAACCTCAATGTCCCGATTAAACCCTCAACCCTCTTACTGTAAAGTGCTTCAGAGATTCTAAACCCTCAATCAACCAAGTATTATTATTGTTCACCCCCCTTGACCTGCACTACCCATCAACACATCAGAACAGTAAATGTAGAAGTGACACATTGAGTCGCTTCCCATCACTTTTGTTCAGTCAAGCATGGGACGATGGAATGGAATGGAATGTCGTAAATTTCATCTCTGTCAAGCCAGTCTCCTTTAGCCCTGATGGAGGCCAACCATCTGCTGCTGGGAATTTGACCATATTTGGTCCAGAGATCACTTGACATCAACGAGGGATGGGGAGAAGAGAGGAGCCATTTAATGACTTGAATACATCAGCGGCTATACAAGCAACTAAATATTAGTCCAAAACTTGGAACACCATTCACATTCACGGTGCTATCTTTCTGAACAGAATTGCTAAACTTGATTTAAGAAGACGCAGCTTAGCAAGGAAAAAAAAATCGTGACCTCCAGCATTCGTTATTCTTGACAGCTGTTGCCTATTTGTTTATACTCTTTAGCGCCACTGGAATTCAAATGAATCGATGCTTGCTGTTGAATTTTTAATGACATTTTGACATTTAACACCTTGCTCTCCACACTTACAACAGCGACTAAAAAGGGACTCATTTACTAAGCTCAAGTGGAGCTAGAGTATATTAGCTTTTTTTTAGCCACAACTGTGACAGATGTAACTGGCTTTACGAGGACCATTCAGAAGGTAACATTAACAGCAAGCCCTGTTGTAACCCTGAGATAAATCTGGGAGGGCTTTGGCAATAATGGGTGCCGGTTTAAGTGGCTGGGGTTATTTCAGGGCATTACAAGCTGGGCAGTAAAGACCTTGTTAACGGGTACTTAACCATCTGTACACAAATCTCTTCTCGCGGGTCGTGCCTCATCTCCATACTGACCTCCGCCAACTACAATGGTTCAAAATCACTGTAGCGTAATGGCGGCGTTCATAAAACACATCTCCCCTTTAAACCAAGACCGACTAATATATGGGCAGTTCAGAACCACCTGCGTATAGAACAGCGGTGGACTCGTGGGCCGAACTGGATTTTTTTTTTTTTTAATGAACAGATGGGCTGAGTTATAGGTAGATTCAGTTTTTATGTCAAGGATAGGCGAGGATGTAAACAGAAGCAACACAAGCTAGGCAGCAACACCACAAGAAAATATTTTTTTTTTTTACAGAATCACAGCAATTTTCCTACAGATATATGAGACCAGGGTTTAACTACAACTAGCATTGTGTACTGCATATGCCATTAGTACAATTTGACTTCCAGTGGCGCCATGCAAATTATATGTGTAATGGTGGTGAACACGAGTGGACCGCGACTGCAAATTGCCCTCATTTGCATTCAATAAATGAGAGCGTAGAATCTTGTGGATGGCTGATGGGTTAACTGTAGATGCCACATCTCCATAAAAGTTGAAATGTTCAACTGCCTGTTTGTACTCGAAAAGATGACTCGGGATGGATTGAATAATTCAAGCTAGCGGTGGTGATTAAACTCATTGCTGCTTTTTTTGTGACCAATTGTGATTGGCAGTTGCCATCTTACCTGGTTCTTCAGATCCAGTTTGGGACACGGACGGCCCCCGTTAAAAGCCTTCTCCCTCAGCCACTTGGATCTGACCTTCAGCCCGGGGCCGCATGATGAACTGCAGGGCGACCACGCCGACCAATCGCTGAGCTTACAGTCGAGGGGGCACGGGATGTGGCACAACTCCACCGTGTAGCCTGTGAATGGAACATTGGCACACACGAGCGAGAGAGAAAGAGAAGTTGAACTCGCACTTGGGTGACAGCTTCATTACGGGTCACCTGAATAATTTCCTCATATTGGCCTGTGCTCTGGCACACTTGCTCACTGTGACCAAGAAGTAATTATCAGACTAATGAGTGTTTTTCTACTCAACTGTGCCAGCGCGGCAATGTGAAACTTTTACAATGCCCATTATTCTTACACAAACTATATTTCGTACGTAATTAGGGCTTTTTTTTGGGCCTTACCGGTCTCTGTACACAGCGTCGGCTGGACCAGGCGTCCTTGCTGATCGATGCAGGCCACAGCTCTGTAACGTAGACCCTGACCACACTCCTTTACTTCCTGGTGGCTCATCCAAATGTGTAGCGACCCCGGAGTGGAACGTTCACGGAGGATGCAATCAGACCAGTTCCCGAAAGGTTGGGACAAGTACTCCTCACAGGGACAAGGCTCTTTCTCTTCGAGAGGATATAACGCCTCATTCAGGCATTGTTCCTTCTTTTTGCTGCGACCTGATGGATGACAGACAGCATGGTGAAAAGACGATTCAAAATTGTTTGCTCACAAACTGAGCAGGAGTTTTGTTTGACATACTGTAATTATTCTATTTTGGAAAATAACCACATATTAACACAGCAAGGAGCAAGAGCACCGATGTCTTTGAAGTTTATTCTTCTGCATACTGCTTAGTTGGAAAGTCATATTTGACATTCAAAAATGATTCACTTTGAATTGCAATATCCTTAAAAGAATTGTGCAAACTATGTCCGTTAATTGCGGCTACAAAAAGATCTCAATTCTCAACAGGCGAATATATCATAAGACAAATCTTGATGCCTCAACAGCTGGTCGTCTTTTTTTTTTTTTTTTTTGTAGACGTCAAATAATGCTTTTTATGAAATGGAACATTACAGTATACGCCATTTCTTTTCTCTTGAATACCATCTGCTCTGTCTGAAACAATCATTCCAACACAACTAGTGTGTGAGCCAGGCTGTCGATGCAAATACACGCACTCACAAAAACGTTTGGGAAATCGGGCTTTCGGGTTAGGATGAACCTAAAATGCACCATAACTTTTCCAGCAGAAAATGCGACTTCCTCAAAACTTTTGAATGTCCAGCTGTTCGCAACTTTCTGCTCTATAACAAGAACTACTAAACTGCGTCTTTGAAATATAAATGATTGAGTCAAATTAAAGGAATCAAAATGGAAGGAAATACAGCAATCAATAAACCATCCTTTCATTTCTAAACAGTTGGTGGTTTCTCAGCGATGGATACATAATAAACATCATCAAACGAGCAGGCTGTTATTGACTTTTTCACTCAAATCTCCAAATTGTTAGTAAGAAGTGACAACACATTCACAGAAAGCAACAGGAGTGAATAGAAAAAGATGCCTGCATGTTTTGCTTTAGTTGATGTGTGACAAAGGCTTTCAGATGTCTATAATTTGGTGTCAACCTATAATTGTCGGTGTGCCGTCGTTTCAGAGTATCAATCCGTCTCAGAGAAACATTATTATTTACCACTAAAGCAACGGTTTAAATTTTCAAATAGGGGCAACATGTAGGGGGTGGGGGATGGTCTTCATAGCGTATTTATACAATAAGAAACTAACTACTTGACCACCTGATTAATTTTACAGGTAGCTCAATCGTTGAATGAAGAAATAAAGTCATGACATTTAAACGTTACAACGGCCCTAAACTGCGCCACATGTATGCGACCCTCAGGGATGACCTACCGCCCAACTCTGGCACATTTTAATGAATTGGATTCAAAGAGTATTACAAAAAGAGACAGGGTGTGTTTACAACAGCCCCTGTGGCACTGGCTCAAATATTCATGAAGACAAATAGTACCCAGCCTGCTCTGCAAACACAGCATGTATTCCAATTCGGCCATCTGTGTTGAAATCAGGGATTACATGCTATTTAAGACTCAATTTTGATAACTACTGGGAAAGTAGAAAGTTCAGCTCGATATTGGAGGGGGTGAACATTTTTGCTCCTTCAACTCCAATTCAATCCACTCTTACCTGTGAGTGAGCGCTTGCGACTTTGGAAGCCGCCACATCCCGTGCACTCGGAGAACTTGGACCAAGCCGTTAGAGTGCAGTCATCCTTGCATGGCACTCGACACGCTCGGATCTGAGCAGGCATAGGACCGGTGGCCCAGCGCAGGCACTCTGTCAAATTGGCCGCCTCATCATCCTCCCCGACGCAACTGAGTCCTGTCGATATGGAAGAGGAGAAGAAGCGACTCTGATTACATTTGACCGTATGTAACTGCATTCTCTCTGTCGTGAAAATTATTTATTTATTTAATTGGCTGTCTTCCACTTGAACTTTCAGCAGTTCCAACCAAGTCATTAGCTCACTGGTTCAACCCCATTGTCCTTTTCTTGGCAGATTCCAATGCTGGAAAAAGTGAACTCTCAACTCTATTTTCGATGGAATTTGTTCAGCCGCGAGGTTGCCCAAATCCACACGTGTGGTATTTCACATCAGCTCAGCCACAGACAGGGATCATCTTTAATTATACACGAATTTAGAAAGGTGATAAGTTTGGAGGAAGTGCTGAAAGGACACTTTTGGAAAAGGCTCCTCCTCTACAATCTCCACATTTTGGGGAAGAAACTTATTGAATTACTCTACATCGAATAAAGTTTCTCTTCATTTTATATCAGCCAGAGCCAGTTACATTCTCCATCCTAATTTGTAATAATAATAATCAAATTTGATCTTTATATTAATCCAACTATTCATACAGTGTCGTTCAAAAGTGTCACATGTGTAAACACGCTATGGCGCCAAATTATGTATAACTTTTTAATTTTATTGGCGCAGCCTTCTACTCACTTCATTGTTTTTATACTCCTGGTACATTCTAAGTTGCCTCCAAGTGTCTGAAATGTCACAGGTTATTAAACGCAGGCATTTTTAATCACAATGAAAAGGTGAATCGCTAAAGGTCGGGGAGGATTGCCCTACACCTGCTAATGCTTCATTCGTCTTTCCTTACCGGAAAAGGTGCATTGAGTCGTTTAAAAAATGTAGATCAATTATGAAGTTAAGTGGAAGAAAGCGAGCCGGAATTTTCCAATTTTTTTCAAAGTGGCAGATGTCATCATCATTACTGTAATCGATCGGGCCAGTTTCTAGGCCAATTTACTCTCATCTTAGCGAGTCCCCAATTACACGGAAATGACTAACTATGGGATGAAATGATGTTGTTGTCATTTTTGACAACTCGATCCTCAGAAAACTCCTTGTTAGGGCAAGTACGTCCTTAATAGGGACGCTTTGCCACTTGAAGCGCTTTGGTGTCTGGTTACGGGACAAAGGCTTCAAGTTTTGCATTTCACACACATGAAGGTCACAATCAGTTCTGCGCAATCAAACCAGAATTTGTGAGGCAGGAAATATGCTTGCATAGAAAGCACTTATTTTAGAGCATTTTTATGCGTATAACCAACCCAGTCATCCTTGTTGGCTCAGGTAATTAAGTGCATCCGCAGTGGCACGTCTGGTTGTTGCTGGAGTCAATAGAATTTCTTTTGCAGCACAGCAGATGCATAAAAACTATTGAATATTGCGAAAACTGCTTTCCTTGTAATCATCTGCAATTAGTCTGTAAGAGTGATTCTTTTTTGTCGTGCTACAAGATAAGTTATCTTTCAGTCTGTAATGTGCCTGTGGCTGTCCGGCTTGCTCCATTAATAAGGAACCGGTGGCGTGATGTGATGGTCACGACAACAGACAGAAAGATTCATCTTATTATACTCTCAGGACAAATTGCCTGCCTGTTTTATGGCTCCATCAGTTGTTTGTTAAAGGAGCCGTTATGACCTTTAGGACTCATTAAATAAGGACAGTTAACTTAAAAATGAGTAGTGAAAGACAAATACTTGTGGAATAACAAAAAGACTCGCCTCTTGTTTCCAAGCCGTTTCCGCAGGATTCTGCTGTTCCAGATAAGCTACGTTGGATGGATTCAGGAACCAAGGTACAGGCGTGCCATTTGTGTATCCTCCACCTTAATGGAAACACAACAAAACAAAGACGTGAGGATAACTGCTAGCTTGGAAAGACTCAAGCAGCATCGAAGGCCTTCGACATTGTGTTGGTTCATAATGAATCATCTGGGCCCTTTTTCGTCCCAATGAACAAAAACATGAGCTAGACAATAATAGCAGCGGTAGAAAGGGAATGCGTTCAAATTGTATTCTGTCAAAGCAAAATTGCCCTGTGCTGCTTTTGGGAACAGTGCAGGAATAAATGTAAGCAGAAAACCTTGATGATTTTTCACATTTGTTTTGCTGTACCTTTTAACATTTTTTAGCTGACAATCTGGGCCGCTTGTTACCAACATGCCAAAAGCATAATAAATAAGACAAAAAAACAACGACACCTTGTGTTAAAAGTAAACAAAATATTGCTCTTATGCCCAAATGGCTTTTTATGATGTTTATAGCCAATTATGTGTCTTGGCATCAATTAAATGATTTACCTGTAAATTGGACATGACCGGAGTGATTCACAGTCCCTCTCTTCATAAAGAGTGTCGGGGCACTCTTGGCCTCCATTAGCAGACTTCTGAATGATAGTCCGGTACCGAGACTGTGTGGCAGAAGTAGCATTCTCTGTTGGAAAAATAAAATATATTCATAAATAACACACAGGATTTAGAAAAATGTAAAATATCAAACTTAATAGATCATCAGTGACGAATCATAATTGGTACTTAAAGGTTTGTCTTTCCGACTTTGACTTCTCATCCAATCAATTGCATAATACGTAATGACTTTAGAATATTATATACAATATATATAATGTCTATCAAGACAAGTAATCCACCAGATCCACACTATATTTTTATGTGATCCAAACATCTCCAGTTAGTTGGTTCTAAATCAAAATTAAAAACTAAACCAATCCTGAAAATGTATTCAACTCACACAATGGATGGCTTGTTAAAATGGTAAAAACAAAAGAGAGCGAAAACAATAAATTAATAACATAAAAAAATAAGAAGCTTTTAGATCAATTTGACTTTCCATGTTTTTGCCTATTCCACCCATTTTCAAAGTCAAAACTTTTGAGTGCATGATTCCTAAACAAGTATCGTCAAATTGATTGATAATAATTAGTGTGCCTGTGTATGACTGTAATTTTGTGCAACAAACATTCCTTAATTTCTGGACATACGACGTAATAACGACCACAGACTAATCACCACACATTAAAAATGGTAAAATGAAATGTGTCTGCATCATCAGCGGATCAATGAGCCAAAGAATATTTATAGAGATGAGTTGCTGGCGCAATTGTTTTGAATATTTATTTTTCCATCAAGTATCTTTTTTTAGTAATCCATAAGCCAATGTAATATTTTATATATTAGTGAAGGGGGGAAAAAATAAAATCAATGGCGCATGAGGCAGGGTAATCGTTTGGAGTGACACTTAAATATCCAAATGCGTTTTTGAATTTTAGCTAGATATAGAATTTCACTACATGATTCAGAAACAGTGGTTTGCAAGATATGCGCCATTATTTGGCCAAACTTTTACTTTGACTTGTGAGCGATACAAGCCCTGTACGGAGGCAGTTCGTTGGAACAAAAATGGTGGTGCAACATATTTACACAAATAAATTCACAGGTATATATTGTATATTCGCTACGAAACATGACAATGACATTACAGCATCTTACGGAGTCACTTACAGTCAATTCTTATTCGTTTTGTGCCAGCTTGAAGAACTAGCACAAATGTTTAAAAGGCAGAATACACAGTAATACGGTAATTTTTCTCATTTAAAAAAAAAATAGCATTTTTTTCTGGGCGGGGAGATGAGAACCGATTAATGGCATTTCTATTCATTTTAGTGGGAACATTTGTTTAACATACTAAATTTTTAAATTACAACCATGGTCTCCAAACAAATTAAACTTGTATCTCAAGGCACACATGTATGGGTCACAAAACACAAACATAATAAAAATGTGGTGTGAATTGGATAGAGTATAAACTATACACATGACCCTGAAAATGATGGAAAAATAGTGCAAATACTTCAGTCCACACACACAAAAAAGGAAACAGCGGTAAATCAAAAACTACAGCTAAAGTTCAGACTCTTGCCACGACATTTCAGTAAATCCATCCATCCATTTTCTGTAGCGCTTTGTCTCCACGGGGGTCGCGGGCATGCCGGAGCATATCCCAGCCGTCATCGGGCAATAGTACAATTCTCAAATAGGTTCAGTAAAGTATGCTCAAGGCTACCTGGCATGCAGGTTGATGGGCAGGCCGTCCATTCACTGAAGGGTGTCACAATGCAGTCTTTCACGCAGGGAAGAACACAGGGCCGGATCGCTACCGGACGAGCAGAATCTGGGCATCTGCACGCACACATAAACAGCGCTCTTATATTGTACTCATCCCTCAGGTGATGAGTGATAAATGTTCGGAGTCTTGCCGGTAACGCTAACAGGACAGTGCAGTGAAACAAGTGCCCCGTCCTTGACATCACACATCTCCCTGCAGGAAACATGATTGATTATTTGTCCCGCTGCTTGTACGAGCCTAGGCAAAATGTCAACGGATAAAAACGAAATAAATAGAATACAGTTGTCTCACACATGATGTCTGGCAGATTAGGGCCACTTGCTTCTTAGACTTTGCATACACTGTAAAATGTTACGCAATTCTCTTCAAATATGGATTTAGAGACAAATCTCGGAATTGCCTTTTTGGGATCGTTAAAAAAAACACACATCAACATGTATAATTACCATTATAAGTTGGAAAGGTTGCCGGTAGAAATTTAAAGAGCGGAGCTAAAAAAAAAAAAAAAAGGGACTGCCTAAGCCTCGCATCCATCCGTCGATTGTCTCAAGTCCTCATCCTCATTAGTGCGACAAGTTATGCCTGTTACTGACATAGAAAGATTAACAAAGATAAACGTCATAAATGTTCATTTTCACACAAACGAGGTGAAATTGTACTTTTTTTTTTCTTGTGGCACCTATGATGATCTCTCAATCACACTAGTGCTGAGAATCGTCACCTTGATTATCGCAATGGCTTCCTAATGAAGTGATGTTATGCGATTGATAAAATCTAATGCCTCCCTAAGGAAAGCTTCATTGACCAATTATGGCCAATTGATTAATAACTTGCGATACAAAGCGTTATGGCACGTTTACTAATATTTAATAAACAAAAATCGTCAAAAGGCAGTCTATTGCTTCATGGCAATTCTTTAAACGCTAATGTGAATGTGTGTTTACAAGCAGAGAATCAGCAGTCCACTATTAGCTCCAATAAGACCCTGGGGACTCCCGCAGGAAAAAAAAAAAAAAAATCAATTAAAGTTCACAAAATGGCTGCTTATTAAACCTGACGAAAGGAAGGCGAGGTAAACACCAATACGTTCCTTCCGCCTCAAGGACACATTGTCATACTTTTTAAAAGCACATCACTATTATTTAACCAATGAATTCACTTTGTTTAGGCTGTCAGATAATTTGTATTATATATTTATGACAGGCCGCCGGCAGTGTTTTTGTCAATGCTGCAATTTTGAAACATTTCATAATTCACACAGCTATGTACAGTAAATCATATGCTTTGATGTCTTCATCCATCAGGAGTCCGCACACACAGACATCAGGCACAGACCATTTTCCCCAACCCCCTGCTAAGTGGCTTTACTCGACCTGGCAACTGAGATCCAGGTCCCACTTGAGTCTCAGCATGGTGCCACATTCTGCCAGTAGCAGAAAGTCAGCAGGCACAAGGAACCTGATCAAAGTCTGCCCAAGTACATAGAGTGACATGCAACATTCCTTCCTTAACTTTATCCTCCTCCTCTGTTTTGCAGCGATGCATGCCAAAAGGCACAGTAATGCGACTGGGCCGCTGGGCAATATTGCCAGCTACTCCAAAAATATGGAGATGGGATATATTTGGAGCCGATCAGTTAAAAAAAAATAGAAAATAAAATAACGATGACATATCACCACCTGATTAGAAAACGCACCGACCTTTTTCATTTGTTTAAACAACTTGTTTATTTGCAATTTTTTCCAGTCAGGAAAATAAGTCACATAAGTAAGCAAATAATGCAATTATTGTCATATATGAATAATAATAATAATCCAGCCATAAAAAGCAATGCATTATAAGTGATGAATGAAGCGAAGCAGGGTGGTTTTACATTAGCGTCTACTCGGCTTAAGGACAACCTGTTGCTACATTGTCAACTTTTCATAACAACTGCTGTGTAGGAGGTAGCACAGGGGTAAGGGGTAAAAATCCTTTCTATAATTCAGTTTAGAGCACTGTCAATAATATATGGAGCTAAGGAAGGGCAAAATGTTATGAATTATGTATGCACCTTCCTGGCGCCAGCATTAGCATTGTAAAAATAACACGGTTTGGAATTGTCTTGTTTAGAGTAGTACCAATAGAAAAAGAATAAATGAAAAGGCAAATAGACAAAAGTCAAGGAAGGAAAATTCCTCTGAGAATTACTTAAAATCCCAAAACTGAAACAAATATGCCAAATATCCTAAATGAGGAAAAATAAATCTAATCCCCACACAATTTACATATTCACAAGGGGCTCCACAATCTAATTTCTCATACTTTAACAAAAGAAAAACTAAGTGGTTTGTATATAAATGGCAAAATGATTTCAAAATACAGTTGAGATTTAAAAGAACAGAAAGAGCATGTTGCACATCTTACCTTTTGCTGACAACAGATCCACCATTCACCATCTTCATGCAAGTGACTTTACGAATTTCGACTCCCATAGCACAAGTGGCGGTGTCATTCCGGAAGTAAGTTCGGTTGTGATCCGCACTATCATTAATGCAGGGCCCCCATGTTGAAGCCTCCCAATAGAAAACCAAGCAGGGATGATCATTACAAACTCTCCACTCCTCCAAAGCTGGAGCTCCTGGACACTCTTTCCCATCTGGATCAAACATACATATACAGAGGTTGCTTTAATGCACGTCAGATGAATGCATAAACGAGGTAAAGCCATCAAGATGCATTTGAGTAACCCAAATCATCTTTCTCCATTGAAATCAATGGGAATGACATTAAACCGCTCCAGCATCCCCCAAAACAGCAACCCCCCCCAAATTTGAAACATATTCTACTAAGGAAAATAGCCCTCTATGAAACTGAACTTTATAAAACATCTATTAATATCATATTTCAGCAGAATGCCAACAAAAATAAATTTGCACACAATTAAGTTATTGGCATTCTTTTTTTTATGCATGACCGGATCACTGAGGTTGCAGTACAATTCTTTCTCAGAAAAACGAGACAATTGTCTGTAATAGGGATCGATAGGGAAGCACCCACCTATGTGTTCTTTTTGTGCCCTTGACACTTTACATTTTGGGAACATACTGTTGCCTGTTTGGCCTTGACTAAGGGACAATGGACTCCAGCATTTAGCCCTACTGCAAGGAAATGGGGGGCGGCATATCACTGTGAGAATTTTACTTGTGGCAGAATGTCAGACATATTCCCAGTGGGTTTTTGGCTCCACCAGTCATTGTCACATTTAACATTTGGAGCCTCTTCTCAAGGTGTCGTTAGGGCTAAGCAGTGAAGGTTTGGGCGACAGAATGATCACCTCGCCGTTTGCTACCGACAGATGGAGCTGGAAATGTGCAAGTGGGGAGGAAAAAGTATGCAGGGTTCCGCCTTACCTTTTCCAGGGAGGGCCAAGACAGTACGAGTGCGACTTTGTCGACCCTCTGCTGTTTTCGAAGCACAACTGTGTGAGCAGGGGGACCAGGAGGACCAGACGCTAAGAACGCAGTCGGCAGGACAAACCACCTCGCAGGGCGCCTGCGTCGGTGGAGGGTTTTCCGTGCAGTACGTCGTGGGCACATCCTCGCCTGGATATGAGAAGTAAATAAGACTTGAATAAAAATGAAACTGCAGATGTACGTACTGCAGTTTTTACAGTGTGTCCTTCATCCTTTATCTTGCACTAATAGAATATTCATAACTGCTCCCAGTTAACTCTTAGCTATGATTCTTTTTCACAATTCTGTATAGCATTTTTCCAAAACTTTTACATAGAGCAGCTTCAATGGTTTTATTTGAACTTATTGAAAAATAAAATGTTTTTAAATCAATCACAACCCAAGGGCACATTTGACACAAATTAGTTCTTTTATTTCCACTCCAGGATATTCTCCTCGGTGTAAGAGAAGAACAGTTTAGAGAGCAAATGTGGGGATCACTTCATTACACACATACGGACGGACGACTCCTTAGGGAATTTTGGAAACCTTTTGTCCATAAACCGACAGTGATCTCACTCCAGCTACTAAAATAGCTACGGTGTTTACAGTGAAGCTATTAGTCGACTGAAGGCAGTGATAAAATCCCACCAGTGACATCAGGGCAATGTCCTATGGTAATTATATAGCGAACAACAACTTCTGACCAGTTTAGAATTGATTTTATTACGTCTAGTTTCACAATGAACAAATAGAATATGTCAGCTCATAGAAAACAACATTGAATTGCTTGAGGCCTGTATGTGAATATGCAAAAATAAATTACACATCAATCTATTTATGCGGAAATGACTGGAATACAAATAAACAAAGGAAATATGCGAGCGTTAACATCTAAAGTCACAACTTGGGTGTGTGAAAGAAGAGACATCACGGGTGGGGGAACTCTGCAAATAGATGGCTGCCCTGAGGTCCTTTTGAAATATTAATACAGGGAATGGTAGTTGCTGCTCTTCTCAGATAATACCGCCACTACCTATTGAAATGATTTTTGTTCTGCTCGCCCACCCGCCGATAAATCTTTTAACTGCGGTAGTTATAGATAATCCTCTCACCTTTGCCTGAAAGCCAATAAATATACTCAATCCGCTCAGATGGCCCGACAAAGCTACATCGCAAAATGAGGCACTTTAAAATAAACTGTGGTTACTATCAAAAGGGGTCACGGAAAAGCTATCAAGAATCACAATTTATGATTATTTATGAGAGGTGGGCTTGATACTCTTACTGTCGTTTAAACAAGTTACATGATTGTTTCGGATCCAAAAGAGTTTGCTCAGGTAGACAGTAAAAAGCGTTCAGTTGGATTGGGCTCAAAATGAAAACATTCCAAATCGTATAATGTTGGACGCTCATTCAAGCAAGCTTGAAAGCAATTTCCAAAGCGTGGGATTTTAGGTTTAACTTTCAAGCTTTCACAGTATTTGTGATTGCCAATTAAACTTGAACATCAGAGAGAATGGAGCTTGATAAAGTCGGCCGAGAGTGGATCGACAGAAGCAGACCTGCCCAATCATATCGGCACTGAAACACGATACATACAGTTATGATAAACTCACTCAATTTGTGATAATGAAGGTGGTAGTACTTGAAATGGTGTGTAATCACGAGTCATTTCTATCAACAAACAGGCTCTGATGAAGATGTACAGGCATTTCACACTGCAGCTGCTGATCCGCGTACACCGTGGGCGACATCTCCTTTGTGGAGTGAATTGAATAGACGGCTGGCAAGGCCAAGAGAATGGATGAAGCACAATGTAATTAGGAGTATGGTCGGATTGTATATTGCCAAAATTGAGGCGTTCTACCGTCAAGTATCCTGGAATAACCCTGCAATGACTCTCTTGGCCGGGCCCCAGAATCAATTTGAAGCCTATGCTGTGAAGCTTTTTGAAATTAACACAATTTGGTTGTAAACAATACAAGTAGACAGAGAATAGTGATGACCGAGCAAACCATCCAAACACTTTTGATTACCGGTAATCAAAAACGAAGCTAATTTATGACTTTGTTTTTGGAACACCTTCATTCAATTGTGATAAGGAGCTGCAAGCAAGCAGCACTGCATTAAATTCATTAGAGAAGTGACTCAGCTTTGCACTGAACCCATGTTTAAATTTTGTCTGTGGAATTTATATACGTTTTATGGTGGCCAAGTTTGACCACACAAAAGTTTATGAATCAGAACAAATTAGGCTTTTAATCAGCACCCCAGAATGGAATGTTCTTAAACTTAGCAGTTCCGTCCGTCCATCCATCCGAACCACTTTATCTCAGCCAACAATCTCTGGGCAGTAGGCACTAGTTATAAAAAAAAAAAAAAAAGTGATTCTGCAAGCTCCAAGGGGGGGCACTGGAGGTTCCCCCAAAATAAGATAGTTCTGGTGCCCTGACGAGAGAGGAGATGGAGGTGCTGGATGAGCACTAGTTGTTATAAAGATGCTGCAGGGAAGGTCTCCCGTGGCGACAAAGGAAAGAATTCAACTTTCAGTCACGGTCAAAAGCTTGGGGAAGAATTAAGAATATCTCGGGTGAGGAGATCGAGTCAGGAAAGTGCTCTTTTCACATGGAGGTGTCAGCTGAGGTGATCCAGCCAACTAATTAGAATGCCTCACTGGCGCTTTAACTTGTCGTTTTTCATTATTACACCGACTTGGCTCTGAGGTGGCCTTGACTCTGTGCACTCGGAGGGTCTCACAAGTCAATCAAAAGTGAAACGGCGATCAACATGTCAGCTATCTTTCACCCGGATTCAAGTTTGCTAATTTCATTCTTTTTCCTTATATCCAACAAGACGATTTGCCTGTCAAAATGTATTGACTTAAGTAGGTGATGGAGGATGATTAGTTAGCGGATGGGCAACTAATGACGGAAAGAATGAAGAGTGGAAGGAGTTTAGGATGGAGGAAAGGAAGCAAGGATATGGAATTTTTGATCATTGAATTTTTCCTGCAACTAATGCAGTGATGGCCATTTCATGAATAATTAACAGAATCACATAATACATTTATCACAATGTTGCACATATTACTTGTTGAAATTCTAGTTTAACTGTGGTTTGAAAAAAAAAGAATGATTAATTTTTAATTGAGCTTATGCATAATGAAAGGCATCAAACTTCTACAAAGTATGAACATTTTTCTCAGTGGTTTACGTGATCAATAACGAATGAAAAACACACTAATTAAAAATAAGAATATATCAATGCAATAATAATTAGTGCTTATAATAATATAATAATTAGTGTAATTAGATCATGAGGATAAGTTGTGAGCTGCCCATAGAAAAACAACCTCCTTTTAATTAATGTCAGTATTTTATAGTTTAAGGAAGAAGTACCTTCAGCACTGATGCACTTTGCACTTTGGACCAAAGTTCCAGGACCACAAGTGCTTTTGTTGGGTGTACATTCGCCTTGCTGTATTTGCCACAGGTAGCAAGCTGGATCCTCGCAGGGGATGGATTCCACCAGATGAGGGCAGACATCCAGTGGACTGCTGCTGGATGCCCACAGCACCTCTCTTCTCCTTTGTATGAAACCTGGCAGGGAAGACCCAAGGAGAAAAAAAGAAAAAACAGAGGTTGGTTGTTGCAATACATAATGCATTTGGTATAAACACCAAGACCATAATAATTTTGGAATGTTCATAATATGTTTTTTAGTTTTTAAATTTGGTGAAATCAGATTTTTAAAATTATATTTCAAATATATTCTTATATTTTTTTATTTTATTTTTAACTGTTTTAGTATTGGTTTTGTGTTTTTTCCATTGTGTGCAATTTTAATTTCCAACCAAACCTTGTATAGTATACATGCCTATACACACATAAAAATGCTAAAATGCTAGAATTTCTGAATGATGTAAATCCAACATCATTTAGCAATATTATTATCAAGCCTCTCCCTCATTTTATTTCAGGCCCATAATTCACTCTAAAGCATGAAATTGTCTTGTAATTGAAGTCATTCTCTTTCAAATCAAATAAATACACACTTTGCTGACTGGACATGACTAAACGGTTTATTCGAAAAGATCCAACTTTAGTAAGTAACTATTGAGGCTTTTCAATTCCTGGATGACGAAGAGAAACTTTGGAGATTAAATAATGTAAACTTGCCTCTGACCACTTCCTTGGGGTGTTTCCACTACAGTGGAGCAACAGCCCCATTCATCTTCAGCTATACTCATTTTAACAAAGACCTGACATTTGGCACAAAGGTCTTACGTTATTTCCTTCCACAGGTGGAACATCTAATCTCCAGGAGGGTCAGAACCTCCACAATACATCCTCCAACAATCTACGAACATGACCCACAGGTTCAGGAGGATGATCGGAGTTGTAGCTTCGGTCTATGAGGAAACTTAAAGACGAGAGACGGTGTGGATCGATTGCAGCGATGCCCCGCTGCTGAAATCCACACCACAAAAAAAAAACTTATTTTGGCCATGGTGTAACGAAGTGATGTTAATAATTGATATGCCTCTTGGTCATGCTGGTTATTTCAGGCAGGTGAGCTACAGCACTGTGTGAAGATACAGCACTCCTGTCGGTGCCGTGACCTCGAGTAAAATAATTACAAAAGCTCTATTAAATAAACCCCGCAGTCAAATGCGTTTACATTAAATCACAGTCAAATCTGATAAGAACTGCGAGTCGGGTAGAAGACAAAAAGTATTTACTGCAGGGTAACTCAAAGTCTATTGAACAAGTAAACTATACCGCTGACGCAGTATTGATATTTTTCGTTTCTTGCTGTATTCCGGCATGATTTTGATTTAGGGTTGATGTTATGTCCACACGCAATTTTGCATGATCAAATGCAATAAGTAAGCAATTTCTGGAAAATTTGCTACGAGTGTGCCGTCGAGTGCACAACAAATGATCGACATCTCGTCAGTCATGGTTTCTGTCTCTGATTGGTTGTTTTTCGTCAGGCGTGATGGTTTCTTAGAATTCAAATTAGAGGCAAAAGATTGGAAAGTATTTTTCACAGAACAGGGTAGGAAATGGTTGTTTTTTTTTTTTTTTAAATTGCAAACTTCCCCTTTGGTCTACCTTGAGGGTACTCCATTCAAAGAACTTCAAGCAAACACATTGGAACAATTTTCCAACAGGGCCCACTTCTTTTGATATTGTATGGTTTCCTTCATGTGCTCTGGGTCTACTAAAGCCTCAACATAATGCGTCACTCGAGAAGAAAGATGTGCAAAACAGCAGATGCCGCGTCTTCTAACCAGCAAAATATATTAATGACACTGTCTGGGAGTTGAGCTTCCGTGGTCCCGTGGAGGCCGGTGTGGGCACTGACCTGAACAATCCACACTTCAGTTGTTCCCCGGGGGGCTTTCATGCACATTTACGCACGACAGCGATGAGGTCGCGATGCCCTTTTAGCAGAGCGCTAACACACTGACAGCCTTGAACCGCTCACACATACATGGAGTGCCTGTCTAAAGGCTGCGACACACGTGTTCACCTACTCCGAAAGGCGGTGAGACAGCACCATCCTGCTGAAGGCTTCCGGCATGCCAGACGACTGCACGCACTCGGAAAGCATCTTATCCATCTCTTCAAACCTCCTGGGGATGGAGATGGCACACTCGCTTTCTGATCTTCCTCAGTCATGGCTCACTCGTGTGTTGCTTTTTTTTTCATGGCGGACTTCTCATTTGTAGACCAGACAAAAACTCATATGATCTCATCTGGTCTCTTAATTGAGCCTTCCTGTCTACCTCACTGTTTGCTGTATTATTGCTGTTATAGTGATTGTTTATTCAGAAGATAGCACACCTCTCAAATGAAATCATTAGCATTCGCAACAGCTCTTCGGTTTGTTTAAATTTGGTTGATTACATTGAAAGTACTCAACTCAGTTACCATGAGCAGCTGGCTGTAAATATATAACATGGCAATCTGTTTTGAAACTCGGCGGCAAATAGATATTTTCCTACCGCGCACTAATTTCCACATCTTGCCCATCTGTACAATTATCTGTATCAATTTCAAGTCATATTAGCTACATATTTAGGGGAGTTCTTTTTTATCAGACGAATTGCTGGATGGATACTGCTACCGTGACTTCAACTATCCATTTTCTGTATCGCTTGGCCCCACGGAATCAAACCCGCACCCTCTGAACTGTGAGGTGCTAACCAGTGCCCTACCATGCCGCATTAACTTCAGCTAATTTGCAATAATGTATCACATTGAAGTTGTGTCAAGAAAAAGGATTACAGATTATTAACTTGTTTGTTTCTCTTAAATTTGCAGACCAGGGAAAGGGTAATCCAATACCTTTCTTCCCCTGTGGATCTTTACAGCTGTCATGTACGCAGGTGCCCCAGGATGACCAGTGGGAGAGCAGGCAGCGATGTTGGCAGGGAATCGAGCAGTTCTTGACCGCCAAGGGAGCTTCTTGACCCGCACACAGTCTGGCAGTCACAGGCCTGGCCACTGTGCAAACATGAGGGACGCAGCTGGTTTAAGTAAAGCTTCAGCACACACGGGAGGTAGCGTGAATGTTTTTACTACGCCACTTGCGAGGATATACAGGACTGCATACCTGTTGTTTGCCTAGAAAAGGTTAAAATAGAATAATTGTGATTTTATTTTTATTGTCTTAGAGGCTCAATAGGCATTTTGTTTTTTAGATTTGAAAATACGACTAACTATTTTAACAAATTGGTAAAATTTATATATACATGACTGACTCATCTTAAAATTCAAATGTAGTGTATTTTCCAGACTATAAGCTGCTTTTTTTTTTGCACAAGCTTTGAACCCTGCGGTTTATAGTCCAGTGCAGTTTATCTATAGATTTTTCTGATATTTTTTTGATTTATGCATATTCTCTGATATATGGAAATTAAACATTAAAACACCTGCGTCTTATAGTCCAGTGCGTCTTACATATGAACAAAACACAATTTCCCCTTAATTTTAGCTGGTGTGATTTATAGTCTGGAAATTATGGTAGGCCTTTTTCCACAACAAATTAATGCTTGTGTAATTTGCGGACAATCATAAAACATCTGTCTTAGATGGTAGAATAATTCTTTATGAGAAAGTATTTCCTCCCTGCCCACAATAAGAGTTTTTATTTAATCTAATATTCCAGTTTGATGCACTTCCACACATCAGTGAATATCACATTTCCATTTAAATGAGAGCCCAAAGAGAGATTCAGCAAATGTCCTTCCTGCATAATGTCTTCTTGCCCTGAGTCATTTTACATGGTGTTTGATCTTCTGTGTAGAAATAACATGCATGCTTAAACACATGGATAAAAGCGCATATTACACATTTATCGGCTTTGTTCCCTAAACTGCGGGTGACAATTACGGACATCCAACAGCAGCAAACTGTTTTCCGAATAAGTCGCGCTAGAGAAGCGTTCCGCGTTGAAGCCACAAGCCACATCGCTTTACATCACCCGAAGCTGTGCCAGGGTTGTAAACACAGCAGCTTACATATTGATCTTTGTCCTGCACCGCAGAGCGCTTCATTGATATACTGCACAATAAAAAAAAAAAAAACAAAACTCTGACCTCCAAGCACTGAGGTTATGATATGGAACGAGGCTACTAGAATTTATCTTTTATTTTCCAATTGGACAGGTTAACTTGCCATCAATGTAGGACAAGTTTCTGAAATTCTAAATAATAAAAAACACTATCGCAGTCTGTTGTACAAATTATTGACCAAGTTTTGAAAATGGCTTGGTCTCATTGACAATACAATGATAATGGCTCAACAACTATTTTTTCCCCCCCCCGAAAAAGAGAGTTTCGGAAATGTAAGGCGACATGAACTATATACTCTTGGGCGCTAAGTGGCTTTCCTTGCAACGCACTTTATTCGACCAATTCAGCAAAACTGCTTAAAGGCCATGACATGATTGCTTAATAGTATTGTGATTATTTGTTGTGTCATGACTACATTGCTTTCCTGACATGAACATGTTTTTCAGAATGTGTACCCTGCCAGCATGAATATGTCAAGATGTTGAATGGTACTAATGTTTTCCGGTTTTGTTGAACTGAATACGCAAACGGTCCCGCTTCGCCTTGGAACGTGTATCATCACACCTTTGCCGGTGTGAATAATTGTTTCACTGTCTCGCTAAATTGTTTTCTGAGCTTTATAGTCTCGCCGGGCCACTAGCCCCGGCCTCAGATGTTTTATTCTCCTCGCAAACATGCTCCCTGAAGACTGCTGTTTTTACAAGAGCTTATCCAGTGAGGACAGAGTGACACTTTAAACTGCTGTGGAAGCAACGTTTGTAGAAGATTTGCCAAGCTTCCTTCATCCCCTACAACTGACACTGCGTTGCCATAAAACACTTTCAAATTGATGACAACTACTTAGTGTTGTGGTTTAAATGCTTACAATGTCAGCCGAGTGTATTCGCCGGATGGCGTAAACAACAATACGAACACTTCGCTAGCATTTATCTATTTTCACACCGCACCGGGATGTGCTGTCTCTCAATGCAGATTAAGTTTTAAATGAAACTGCTTCGTCAATGAGTAAGTCGCTCCCAGGAGAGTCTACTGTACTTGAAGATAAGCTTTGATATATACTTTGAACATGCTTAAGCTTTGCCTTCGCTACTTGCACTTTATTCTCCATTCTTGCATGGCCACGATGTCTTTGTACGCTTCAAAGTAAAGCTGGGCCGTGATGACGGTGGTTTTGTCTCACCCTCTTTCCTGTGATGTGGAGTTGAGTCATCAAGAACTTGAGCGCAGTATGTCTTTCTTGTATGCACCCCGCCTCCGCAGAGACTACTGATGTTAGCCAAACGCCGGTCAAGCTTGCTCAGTAAAGAGGAAACCAAGCATTCATTCCAGTCGGTGGTCCTCCACTCATACCTGAAAGAGACCAGAGGACCAAAAAGTTTGAGCACAGTTTGAAGTTTGCCGTTTCAACAGCTTAATGGGCATGATCATTTCGTGACAATTTTTTCAATTAGCCAATGGTTGATCCCAATTAACTTGAATGAAAAAGAAGCTACTAAAATAAATGTGATGTGACCAAAAGTGCAGAATTCAAGCAATTATATTGTATGTTGATAATAATGAGACTAAGCTTCTCATAATTCTATTTCTATTATGAAGTTGTATTGTGAATTACAATGGTTGTGTGTTGTCACCGCCATTTTTAACAGTGCCTTTGGAAAAGACAGATAAGAGAATACTGCCTTAACCTAATTACATTTTTGGTGCCAGAACAATGTCTGTTGATATGAAAATGACTTTGTGGCAAGAAAAAAAAACAACAACAGTTGACTCAGGAAAAAAATGCAAATCAGTGAGGGAAGGTTGTAGAACTTCTAAACAAATGATCAGTCATTGTCATGAAAAGTGCACTGGAGCAAAAAGCAATATTACTTGAGGAGGTCTCCAGAACAACCACCCTAAGTAATCTATCAGATGCTTATTCTCCGTAATGAGTTTTTCCTTAATCATGTGAATCCTCCACTCATATATAGCAAATAAAACAAGATATTCCTGCAGGAAAACAAAGCTGACTACATTATTTACTGACTGTGATTAGCTACCATCTTACTTTAACGGCGTGACTGGAAAAACAACGACAGACCCTGTGGACTACAACCCCTTTAACTGCTGCAGAAGTTGATATGAAATTAAATTAAAATCAATTCTTAAGGTAGAGGGACAAATTAAATGAACAGCAACATCATGAATATCTGTAGCCTTTGGGTATACTCGTAATCATTCTAGTTAGAAAGCTTTGGAAATGTGACTGAATTTTGAGAGCGTGGGCATAGAAGATTAAATACGACCCTTACATTCTGTTCGGAGGATGGTAATGATGAGAAACGTGTCTAAAAAAAAAAAAAAAAAACATACCTCGGACAGTATGGAAGCAAATCCCCGATAATGTTGCAAGCTTCCTTTTCCTCAAGGACAGGACATTTATTGCCCCCGCTCAGTGGGATCCGTGTTACGATTCGTGACCGCAGACGGTACCCGGGAGATAGGTCGGTAGATCGGCAGGTCTTCGAGCAGGGACTCCATGAAAGCCAATCAGAGGTGTGACAGTCTTTGGGCATCACGCAGGCTTGGTAGGTCACAGGAGAGTTGTACTTGGCGCAGAGGCTGCAGGGTGAGACGATAAACACGGTGGAGTGGGAAGGGTTCAAAACTACACATGGTAACAAAAGCAGATGGCAAGATTGTATGTTCCTTAACTTTCTCAAAATCCTTCGCCTTAAACTATACTTTTTTAATTAAATTACAGAAGCTGACATGAAATTAGTTTTTGCACAATTGCTGATTCAATCAACATGAAACAAGAAGATTAGTCATATAATTACAGTTTCTATTGTTCAATTTGAACTGCTAAATTAGGCTCGTTATTAAGACAGGGCTACAATCCTGATTGAATTTGGTATAATTAGGGTGTAATTAGGAAAACAGAATGAAACAGAGCTCAGTTGGGAAATAACAATTTCATCCCAGTTTAACCAGTCTCGGGCATTAACACACACAAAGGCAACATTTAGAGACGAAAAAAAAAAATCGATTGCTGACAATTTACTGCAGTGTGACACTTGTGCTCGGTGGAAATGAGAAAACAAAATCCTGTGCATGTGCGTGTGTGTATTCGTGTTTGTGTGCCCATCCTGTGTTCTTCTGTTCTTATCAAAGAGCTAAATACCAAAGTCAGTTTAAACAGCAGAGACAGGAAAGGAGCAGTGCTTGACATTTAACACAATAGTGCTTCGGCGCAATGTTGATGTGGTCTTTAACAGGACATTTAAACTGAAAAAGACAATCCAATTACAGAATCGCAAAATTGAAGTATGCCCAGTGACGTCACGCAAGGGGTGACCACTGTATAATTTTGATCGGATGGTGGTTTCCAATGACAAGTAATCCTTGACATTATTGCTATTTTGTCATCTTACCTCATCATTGCGTTCTTCCCATCACTGCGTGTGCAGCGGATTTGCCGCGTCTGGTATCCCACCTCCAGCTCCCATGACATGTGGTACTTGCGATGGTGACGATGCTCGTGATGGTGTTGACGGTCAAGGGTGTCATGTCTGTGTAGCATGACTGTATTGTTCTTGTTACTACTGAAATCCACAATGGTCCGACCGTTCAATAGGTCATCTTTATGATGAGGGAGCCTACATTCGCTCCAGGCTCCTACTTTAAGGCTATACTGGTACTCGTCCTCCCCGGCAGGGCAGTCGACAGACCCAGAACAAGTCCTGGTTTCGGTCAGGTTTGGACAGCTGGCACCGCCGTACATAGGCGTGGTCAGAACATGTCTAGTCCGATGCTGCAGGCCGCTGCCGCATGTCCTACTACAACCCGACCATGAGGTGAAATTCGAAACGACGCAGTCCTGCGGGCAGGGGATGAGACATGCCTGCTCCACTGGCGGTCTCTGGGAAAAGAAGTCACATATCCTCGAAGTGACTGCGGTGCGGTTTGAAGTGCGCATACATTGCACTTTGCGTCTCTGGATCCCATGCTGAGCTGTAATGCACTCCGTGGTCCGCAGCTTGAGCTCGTTGGAAAAAAAAGGTACGAGAACACAGGCCTCCCAGGCGGACAGCTCCCACTCAAAGAGGTCCTGGTGCCAGTCACACACCTTAAAGCAATGACGCCGACTCTCGGGTTTGTCCATGTGGTTGCAGTGAGAGCGGTGGGTGGTCCAGCCTTCCGTGTGGACACACCAGACGGTCCTGGTTTGAACTCCGCTGGAACCGCAATCTTCACCCATACAATGACCCCACTGGCCTGGAGAAGCACAGACACCAAACAAGAACATTTTCATTAAAAAAAAAATCCAAACTCTACACAGGGGGATTTAAATTGCTGTTTTCTGCTAGTTTGCAATCAAATACGATTCTAGGCCAATCACTTAAGCTTCATGATTACTTTATTCATGAAGAAAGAAAGGATGGAACCAAAAGCAATCAAGCTAGCGGCAAATCAATGTATAGGAATCAAATGCAAGTCTCTTATCACAAAGGAGGAATCCACTTAGTTGCTCAATTCCAAAATGGTTGTTTACCCGAGTCCATGTGAGGAATGACCAGAAGCTTGACTGACATCAGCAGCAAGGTTCCCCGAGGGAAATTTTATAGACAGTGACCTTGACTGTGATGTCAACTTGGTTGCATTGACAGTACAGTAGTGTACTTAATGTGTGCCACACATTTTCGCAATGTTTCTTTTTCTTTTTAAAAGACAATTTCATCTGAGTCTTAATATAGTATATACTGTAAATCTTATGAATCAAATCACTGATTAATAGATGTGAATTCTCTGTTCAGATTATTTTTGAAAATTGTTCGATTTTTTTCTCATTAGGAGTAATTATGGGATTCTCGTGCTGTCTAGATGTTTTTTTAAATGGATCCTTTATTTCTGAACCAGCCATTAACAAGCGGGCACTGCTTTGAAATTGCATATTGTGCTTAAGGGGGCAATATTTCAAATTACTGAATTATGTCATAGTTCATTGGAGCATTTGATTGAGTTTGTTTGCCTTAATCTGAAGATGCATTGATGGGATTTTTTTGGTCAAATTACACCCGCTATTATATTTTTTGAAACATGTTAAACAAAATACCCCACTTTGGATCAATAATATATATTGATTGTTAAAAGTATGACTCATTATTTGGAGAAATAACTTGAAATCACCCATACAGTTTTATGCATTTCATAAAATAAAAAAATAAAAAACACAGTAAACCTAAAGAGTTACACTTTGATTGTTATCCAAGCACACGTTCTCACAGTCACTAATGGAACTTGCGTCCTTTTATCACCACCATTTGGAAACCCTGCCGGAATGGCTACGCATGATTTATGGAAGTGTGATTAAGCGATTCCATTGCCAGAAGAACCAGTGAACACAAGCATTAGCTCGCTCCTAAACTCGGAATAATCTTGCACTCGATCTGTCAGCATCAGCACCCGTCCGCCTCTCAGGAATGAAGAAGTCGGCCTCAGTTCTTATTGCGCTTAGGCGCTTTGCTATTCTCGACTCTATATGTATATGCTAAAATCCCGAAAAAAGATTCAGTTAAGAGGCCAATTATCACAATACTGAAAAAGACAGAAATTAAAAGAGCCATGTAGCTTGAATAAGCCTTTTATTTTTTTTTTCCAGCAGCCTTCACTTGAAGTCAGACAAAAGATGGCAATAACAAGCTACTCTAAAGCATTCTCTTGTGCCCTGGGAGCTCACAGATGGATACAAATTGGGAGCAAACAAGAGCAATACACAATCTCATCAAAAGCAGCAGGCAGCAATCAGTCCTAAAAAAAAAAAAAAAAAAAAAAACTGAGCACAGTGGAATGACTTTTCCCTCTGGTCTGTTTAATTACATTTGATAAAAGTCTCTGGTCCCTTTAATTACATTTGGTAAAAGCTGCACTGGGCAAGTTGAGTAAGAATTAACTGGACATGTGGGTGCCCAATTGTTCACCTCGTGTGCAATTTAAAAGCTATTATTGTCCAAATGTTTGTTTGTAATGTAATATCTCCTTCAAATGTTTCAGCCTTGGTTTATGTTTCACTTACTGCCAACATTTAACGGCATCAATGAATGTGAAATAGAATATGGGTTCAAATTCAAACCCTATTCCCTTAATTTTGACTTGACAAAAAAAAATCATTTCCCAGGCTAAGATTTAAGTTTCACAGTGCAGAGCAACCGATCCTCTTCAATCATTGCTCCGATGTACCATAGAGTTCACTTTTCCTGCCAGTGAAGTCTATTCCAACATTCTCTTACCTTCCTTCTCAGTCTGATTGCTAAAATTGGGTTATGCGGTCGTGATAAAAATACAGTAGGAGGTTCCGTCATTACTCTTTCGGTGTCATCCTGCACCTGCTCCTTTCACACTTGAATATTATTTGAATAAACACACATTAAATCACTTGCATGAGTTGACATACTGTCACTCAACACAGAATGAATCCCCCCCTCCCTCACCTATCGCAGCGATTGATGTTTATTTTGGGAAAACGTATGTTCATCAATGAAAGATTAAACAGCCGATTAACTACAGAGGGATGAGAAATAGTTCAAAGGATTAAAAATGGGTGCCACCACGTTATGGAGTACATGGAAGGTAATTTCCTCTCACCGTCACTGCCTCCTTCCTCATTTTACTCACAGACACTTTTCCCAGCATACATCTCCAAGCTCCCAGTTGGAGTTAAGTTGGACTTGTATTGTGTGCTGCGAGACTTTTTAATTAAATGCCACCAGGCCACATTATGCATCCATGTCCCCAGTGCCGCACTTCCATCATTTGCCATTCATGAGCATTCTTCAGTTATATTTATATAGGCCGATGTAGAAGATCTTCAGATTATCAACAGGTAACCAATTAATCGTCAGGATGGTAATGGGAGAAATTTGGAAAATGGTGAAATTATTCTAAAAAACACATGTTTGTCAGATGTCAGTCAGTAGAAGTGAAGTTGCAAATTATATGTTAAGGCAAACTTCTCAATGATTTCCCTAAAAAGTTCAACAAAATCGAGTGTGTATTGCCTTGTTTTCCTTTCGTACCGCACGCACCTCGCACTGGCTTAAGTCAACAGATCGAAAGTGACTTCAGCATTCTGCGCCAATGAATTCCATACCCCCAGGCTGCTTTTCTATATGCTCATGTACCCAGCGGGCTGTAGTTGAGATTCAGCATTCATCCTTACAGGATCAGCACTAGCTCTGTTTGAATGCTAAACAATAAGCACAAAGCCCACCGGAAGACCGACAGAGCGCGAACACTATCCTCGCTATCCTCAATTTTAGCTAATCACCAACAACGACAAAAGCTCGTCTGACAATGTTTGATAACTGCCTCACTTCCACTGACGATTTGCGTCACAATAACAAGACAACATCCCCCGCAAAAAATATTTCCTTTTAAACACAGTGCTGTGATAAAAATGATAAAATAGGGGTTAAGTGAATGGTATCCATGTTTGTTTCCCTTAAGGTTCATATTTACAAATACAGTACATGAAGGCCGTACTTTAAAGAAGAAAAAAAAACATGTCGGGTTTGCCGGTATCAATGTATGTATGCTTTAGTCTGTCTCGCTTTAAGACATCGTGACTAGAGCCTCGGGAAGCAGCTAAAGCTACGGCGATCTGAATCTCTTTCCGTGCAATTGCTCGTCTTCTGTGGCTCTCTCAAGTCCCCGGAGCAGCCTGTGCCGAGGTGACAAGTAATTGGATACGATGTCATTCACTCCTCTTCCTCACCGCCGTCCACTGACCTGGGATTTTACTTTGTTACACACTGGACCAGAACTAATGGCCATATCTTCTAACCTGCAGAAGGACCCAGGTGTTTGGGTGATGATACTGGCCATTGTGGCCATGGAGGGACAAAGAGACCATTGTGATAAGTCTGTGCTGCTCTCCAACTTGGAATTTTTTTGAAGTGAGCTATGTAACGTCCAGCAAATTGTTTAACACAGATTCAAACATGACATAAATGCCAAGAGGGAATTCTTTTAATGGAATTTTCATGGATACAGCTGTTTGCAGGTGCAGCGCTAAAGCTCGATCGATTTGTGGCCGACCTATCCTTCCTGTACACTTTACCTTGACATTCCGTCATGGTTGCACATCTGTTGAGAGATTTTCCCCGAGCTTCTCTCGGGAGGAGGCTAATGTTCCGCTTTATTTCACCTCTAATATAGAGCGAGAATACGCCAAGCTATGTTGCATTTCAACTTAGCAAGTACTTGCTGCTCAAGTACTGACAACTGAATGAACTAAAGAGCATTTTTTCAACCACTGGAAAAGAAGTTCAATGAAGGCTTTTTATGCATTGATGTTAATTTACGTTGACTCTTTGCTGGTCTTCCATGAAGAATTTTTAAATCAGAGTTGTCCATTTTTTTTCCTCACTGAGGGTCGACATTAATTTGATAATTGAATAATTTGACTTACAAGCTTGGCCATGCAACATATTTAACTCGTAAGTTTACCACTGTATATGGATCTCCCTCAAAGGAGATCCAGGAGGTTCCAGGAGAATCACGACTCCACATTCAGAACCAAAACAAGAGTAGACCATCATGCTTAAAGGACTGTTGACTTGGAGATCATTAATGTGAAATATTTCACATATTGAACCCAGACACGACGAGAAAAGTGGAGCAAACGATCGTGATTCACACCATTTGCTGCCATAATTGGATTATCATTATTCATCGGGGGAGTTATGAATAGAATCGACATTACTGACATGCTGATTACTGACAGGCTGCTGCACACAGCAATGGCTGCCCCCCATCCCTGCTTTGTTTCTGTTTCTTACAAACGCAGCAAAGTAATGTTCAGATTTAGTCTATTATTTTGGCCGCTTTTTATTCCACAGAGCCAAACACAGTGAGTTGAGCTGTCAACACTCAATCAATAGCAATATGTGTACACACACTTTAGATCTTGTTTATCTTTCAGAATTACAGGAAGAGACAAGAAGTTAATGGAATGTTTGGGAAATCTGATATAAACTCGAGGTTTCCTGACAGAATCGATGGTGTTCCCTACAGAACCGTGCTTATCTTGAGAGCTAAAACGAACTTTAAAAAAAAAAAAAAAGTAGTATGATAGTAAGTTCAGCGACGCAGCGCTGCCACCAGAGAAGTCAGAATTTATCTTTTGACCTCCGCAAAGCATGAAAGTGGCTCATGCGCATAGCAACCATCCATAGAAACACAAATGTTGAAGCACAAGACAGCGCCGCATTGATTTACAAGTGGTTTAATGTTTACGGTCCATTAGAATATCACATCATCAGTGATCTGCATTTCAGTCAATGGATAGAATTAAAGTCCCCAACAACCAACAGAGCAGGAAATTGATGTGTTGGTGGGAGCCTCATTGACTTGTTGAGTTTCACATATTTTGCCTGACTGAGGCCCTGTGCTTCAAAATCAATCAGTCTGAGAGCAGGATATTGGATCAAGAAAGGTCCCCCAAGCACCCCTTGAGCGAAGCCCACCAGCACCAGTTTCTCAGCGCCGTCTCTCTCCATGAGTTACGTTTTATTGAAATGAATTATTGTCAATTCATCTTGGAAATGTGCAGTTTGGATTTTTTTTTCCCAACAGAATGTAGAATCAAAAATAAAACATTTGTCGGTAGTTCTCAAACAATCCACCAGGGGAACCTCAAAAGGTCTCAGATGTTGATTGAGTCGTGGAAATTTGCTGAAAAAGCTTAGAAATGATCTGAGCTTTCTTCACGGTCTGAGGTGACAGCCAGTTTGTCACCCATACCGCCGTTCGAGTGGGATTTTACTCAAGTCGTCCAACTAAATCCTGACGATGACATTTTAAAGCACTCCAAGAAAAAAATGTCACTGCCCGTTTGTATTAGCACTACTTTATCACGTTACGAGTTGATGATGTAAGCTCATTGCTACATTTGCTGTTTGATATATAACAGGTGACGCTTCCAAAATGTAAATACAGTACATCCTTGGCAAGCCCTTAAGTGTATATCTGGCAGTATAATTCTTCCCTCAGAGTTCCGCCTCCCTCTCGAATATCTTCTCCCCTGACTTGACTGTTTGAGCACAGCAGGCGATCAAAGGATAGAATAAAGCAAGCGCCGTGGATCAGTAACACTGTGCATCCTAAAAATGACTCATAAGGGAGGTTGCGAATAAAATCCATTTTGTTTCACCTCGCGTTGTCTCTCGTGTAGTTCCCACTGGGTCATATAGACAGTAAACAGAGAAGGCTATTTTAACGGGTCTCCATAGAAGCCGCTATTCAAACAATGAGAACATCATTAGCATTGCTTTCCGACTCACAGTGCGTAGGACTCAGTGAAGACATCTCACTAAATTTGGCAGAGAGCTTTGAAATGGCGCAACCACCCAGGGGATAAATACCATGCGATTAATTATCAAACTCAGGAGGGAAGAGGGGTAGAAATAACATGCACGTTGACATAAGAAATATTACCAGTTGGTAACCTATTTACTTGCGACTCAGTCTGCTGCTGGGGGATGCAAGCGTTCGTGCTGACAAAGACAGAGCACTCCTGCATGGCGAGTGGCTTCTGAACAAAACCACTCCATTAAGGGAAATGAACATGAAAGGTTGGGATTTTTTTTTTTTTTTTTTTTTCCCCTGCTTGATTTTTACATCTCACAAGCGGGAGTTTCAGACTGGCAAAGATCTTGATGCTTTGTGTAGAAAAGCTATAATTGTGTCAATTAAATTGCCACTCAAGCAACTTTACACAGCAGGCAGCATGCAATTTATAAATAAATTATTAAATTAAAAATAAATGAATAGATACAAAATAAACAACTAAATAAATAAAATATAAATAAATAAAATTGGGACTTTTTAAATGACTAATTAAATGAACACAAATTTTATTCAAACTTAATTGATTGAGTGCATTTGCTCCAAAGAATGGCCAAGAGTTTTTCTATTAATTCCAAATAGCCATGAAATATTTTTACAGCATTTTTATGTGGCTAACCTTCAAAGAAACATGCGCAAAGCACAAGTACAAGGGCACACCAGCTCAACACTCATCACTTGTCTCAATTCTGGAAAATGTGCATGCATGTGCGTGTGTGTGTGTGTGTATATGAGCATGTTAATTTTCACTTAAGAAAGTAAACAAATTTTCATGTGAAGCAGATCAGATGCCCGCCAAGTTTGAGTTATCGCTCCATTTTGGGACCGCTTGATTGAAATTTGACAGAATAAGAGAAGAATAGAGAGCAACCATCCAAGGTTACACGCCCCTCAGTTGCTCCCTTCAGATGCTCAATTTGTGAGGTCAAACACAAAATGATAGTCTCCACCCACACAGCCAGCCGTTCCACCTCTGCACTGCCTACCTGCCTGTGAATGTGCCTTTGTGGAGGGAAATTAAAGTGTTCAATGCGTCAAAAAGATGAACAAACTCAGACGCCGGATTTAATTAAAACAGAAATGTGCAGGGGTGAAGTTCAACACACCCCCTTGTTCTTGCATTATTTCCCAAATATTTACATGTCTGTAGAGATTAAAAATCAAAACTAATGATGTACAATTAAATTTCTAAGTTCCAAATGCCCCATTCTGTCGCATCTCACAAAGGACAACGTCAACAGCAAAGATATGGATTCTCTTTCTGGCTCACTGTGAAGTAAATACTTCAATAAAACATATCAGCCCTTAGACGAGGTTGTCTGTCAAATGAATAGCAAGTTTAAACAGAAGATGCTTGGTGTATTTCAAATTCTTATCTTAAAAAACACTACATATTATTCATTGCACAGACATGAATCCTTGACTTTCAATCTTGAGGTAATACAACGGCTCCTGTCGAGTGGTAGAATAACGAACTTTTATGACGGTTCTCAAACAGCACGCAATCAAAAGTTATTTGATTTGTCTGGGCTATTTTCAACTTCTTAAATTAGTTAATAATGAGTATGAAGACAAGAGGATTCGCTGCAACGATGTAACCCTACATTATTGTTTGCTAATGCTATTTTATTGCCAAGATGTTTGTTCTAGCACAAAAACACAGATGACATTTGCAAAATAATCCACCCCAACCTTATTTCCGCAATGAAACACTTGCATGCGGCGTGCACTCACTCGGCCTTGCCTCAAATTGGCCTGTGCTTCCTCGCTCCGGCTTTTAGAAATTACTGTCAACGGGCACAAGCACTTGCGTCAAAGCACGGCATCAAATTTGCATAAGTGTCGCTAAGTAAGCGTTGACAGTGGGCTGTTTTGACACGTTGTTGTGCATGGCCTGAAAGAAAGAAGCTTTCGGCTGTTGTGTCGTCCTCTGCGACAGAATGATTTGAAAACGGAACACCAAAGTGCCACGAGTGTGGCGTAATCCAGGTTGTGAAAGATCCCTTCTTAGAGTGTTTTAGTTATTAGGTGAAGATAGCTTGTTTATTTTTTCAGAAGAACAACATGTTCAGTACAAGAGGTACTTGGAAATGACTTGGAAGTACGACTAAAAGAAAAAAGAATAATCCTGCTCTTTTCAAATTTGCCATGTTGGAACGCAAAGAGCTCAGCGGCTTTTTTTTTTTCTTACAATGCCGTCATGCCTTGTTTTAAATTTGGTCACTTTCTGTCCAAATATTTTCTTCTGCTCCACCAAGATATACCAAATATAATTGTGAACCTCAAAAAACATTTAATGTGACATTTAAAATGCTTCAAGAGTCAGAAAAGTAAATATCCTTCCAACTCTTCACCAGAGCTTTTTTTAAAAAAATTTTTTATATCAAGTGGGAGTCATTTACCCATGTGACCTATCGGCCGTCCACATCAACAACATCCGTAAAGATGAATATTTTCATTTACAAGATAAAGTTCAGTTATTATTAACCCCTTAATTCCAACGTGCACATGGCCTTGTGCTCCTCCCACTTCCCCTTCCAGAAGTAAAACCTAAAAGCATCAAGATGCGACTTGATGCTTTCTGGCATAGGTGAAGCAAAAGCCTCACACGTGTCACTGTGGAAATACACGGTTTATAAAAGCTTGTCTGTGAGAATACCTTTAGGAAATTGAAGTTTTAAGAGCAAAGTATTGAGTACGTTGGGAGATTTCTCATGTTGACAGTGTGTTTCTACACCTCGCTCTAATTTCCTGACAGAAGGGCAAAAACAAGTTCAATCTGAGTGTTGAAAAGCTTCTGGGAAAACCCATCTTTAACACCTAAAGTAGTTTGTCAGTACAGTTACACGAAAGTGTGGGTAGAACCTTCTTTTTTTATATCAACAACTGCTAAATAAACAGAATAAGGCTCAGAAAGGGGATTTTTTCAGTGTTTGTCACAATTAGTTGATTCCGTGATGAATCAACCCCCTTCTGTGCAATTGAAACGATTTACCACAGTTCAGAATGAAATAATTTAGTCAATGTGGCAAGTATGCTGTGTACGAAGAAGCCCATTAATCATTTGTTGTTGGGTAAAAAGTGTATTGTACAAAAAAAGCTCAACAATGGAAACCAGACTAGAAGTATCGTTTGGGTGTGGTTGTCTCGCAATAAGATTTTCTAAATTGAACATCATCAACATGGAGAACAATATTCCGTGTGCCAACACAGAGTTCAAATCAACTGCAATAAAGCGTCTTTTCAGCTTTTCAAGCATTCTTTTGTGCTTTCCACATCAGCTCGTTAGCTATCTGATCCTCCCCAATGTTATTATAATTTTCAGTCATGCCCTTTCGCTTTGGCAAGGAAGCAAAATTCCCTCGAGAGTTTGTTTTCCTCTTGATGACGCACCCGCTGCATTTGGACCGAAGTAGTTGTGACATTTGAAAACAACTGGGTCACTTCCAAAAAACTTAATAGCGATGGCATACACTCAGAAAGAAACAACGGCGATTGCGTAATCTGCTGCTACATCTTTATATCATTCAAAAATAGTTGCCAATTATAAAACGCAATGAGATTTTGGTTCCGGTGTAGTACGTCGGATGCTATAATAGACGGAAAAAAAATTTGGATTCATAGTTGAATGTATGCCAAACTTCATAAAGTCCATCAGAGCCGCCATCTCTACGACACGGCGCTTGTAGAGTAAACATTCAGGTGATCCAAAGGACAAAGTGGTTAAATCTGCCATTGATAACAAGATGTTTTATAGCTGATATCCGCGCTTGGGCATGCAAGGTAGTTTAAATGTTTGGCATAGACAGTCATCATCATAAAAATTTTCATTTGGAGATTTTCACTGCGCACAGCTTAAAATGTCAAAACAGAGACATCACAGTGCCAAAATAAAAAATAAATAGCACACACGAAGCCACTTATCGGCAACACTTTTACTGATATGGGATTATTTAACATTTTATCAAGCTCATTGTGAAGAGTGACTCTTTACTATAGTATAAATATTGTGTCAACACGTTAGCATTCTATTATCATAATATTTTATGAGTGTGCGTGTTAACAGATTCAACTCAAATGTATTTATAGAGCACTTTAAAGCAACCACTGCTGCATACAAAGTGCCCAAAATTAAGTCGCGCAACAACAAACAGGTAAAACTAATTAATCATTTAATTATTATTCACTCAAAATTATTCAAACCAAAATTAAATCTCAGGCAAAGTCAACAGCCAAAGTGTATAAGAACGTTTAAAGATGAGTTTCAAAGATAACAGTTAGTGAGAAATAATAGGACCAGCAATGGAAAAGGCTCAATAGGCTCATACTTGGATATTAAGTTTATAATTGTGGTCAAGCCCTTAATTGATCTTCCATCATTATAGCCAAACAACCTTTTTTATTTTTCAAAAACAATGCTATCATCAAAAACATGATTCACAATAAAATAATATCAGACAGAGCATTCATGAGACATTTAGTTTCGCGAGTGACACGACCCATTTAAATCCAACCATTCCATTGTGTTTCTTCCTCCACCACATTTCACACGGAAAAAAAAGCCATTTGTAAAGCAGCCAGCACATTGTCATGGAAGGCTCTAAGCTCCTCACAGCTTATTGTCCTGCAGTACTTGTCCTTGATTTCAGCTTTGAAGGCGCACCACTGTGCATCTAGACATTGAAATGAAAGCATTATTGCCCGACTGTATCGCTGCTCAAATTAGTTCATTTTTCCCCCCCTCAAACATGGGCCCGGAACAAGAGCGAATCCTCAGGCTTTGGCCCAGTAAGCTTCCTAAATAATCTGGCAGAAAACGAGCCTCTTCACATCTAGGAAAATCTTTTATTGATTTCTCTATTTTCACAATGATTGCTCCGTTCACTGACTCGCTCCATTTACGAGTAAAAAGTCACCACATCATTTACAGCGATAGAAACGATGTTTAATTTCAGCCCTGGCTGACAAAACCCAATGGAATTGTGCCGTGCACTCAAGTATGTGGAAGAAAGATATCACTTTAGTCCTTCTGTTGTCTTTGCAAAAGTGAAAAATAAATACATGTCGGATGATATCTGGACTGCAATTATTTGGTCTTTTGAAGGCTTTTCAACTTCATAACCGAGCAGCTTACAGTTTAAGATAGCTAAAATGAAATCAAGAACATACACCATAATATCAGCAATGATAAAATAGTATTATATAGTGTGAGGCAGCTACTAAGAATCACATTTAGTACGATTGAAAAAAGGAGAGCGAGAGAGAGCCTTGCACTAGAGGTCGATAAATGCCAAGAATCCGCCCCGCATCTTCTAGTACAGACATTTATTAGAGGAAGTCAGGGTCAATGTAACGCGTGATCAGAAGGGAGACGGGTCATTCATATCAATAGGTCAAAGTGTCCTTGGGCAAGACTACTTATGATGAAGCTGGATTGTTGTTTGTATTGAAGCCTTTGACATTTCTGCTTAAAAGCCAGCGTGAGCGAGCAGTATAATTCCACCCATTCAACTGATCATAGGTCATGCTAAAAAAAAAAGCAGACGTAGGTCCCATTTTTAAAATATTTTAAATGCAGCCAATTATTTGTTTCGCCTCTGAGCAGAAATGCAACAATAGACAGAAAGCAATATTTTAAATTGCAGAGTCGGAACATACTCTTCAAACCGCCGGGTCAAAAGCAACCCAAATTGGGTGAAATTGCGAACTGAGCGCTGGGTCCAAATGACTGAGGGCATTGGGTTGAGAATTGGACCCAGCAAGTTGAGTCATGATTTTTATCCAACAAGGGCACACTGAAATTTTGTTTTTTATTTCATCTAGTGATTGCACAAAATAAAACCATCCGGATGTTGATCATGTTTGGGATACAGATGATTTCATTTTGTGTAACCACTTGAAATAAAATTTAATAAATTCAACAACAACAAAAAAATAGGTTACCTATCAGTATAGCTGCGACTAAAAATACTAATTTTATCATAAACATCTTTCTAAAGTTGCTCCAGCTAAGCATTCACACATTATCGCTCTTGATTTGTCTTTTACTTCGAGAGAAACATTTGCCCAGGAAATGAATAATTTTATTCCAACTGTACAATTGATGCAAGTCTTTTTGGATATAATTGCCAAATGACTTCAATTGGGTTGATGGGTGGGCTTTTGACTGTCAAGAGACTTTTCTATGCAGAAAAAGGGAATAATGATGCCATTAGCTACAGTGTTTCCGAGCTATATTCCGCTCTCCATGGTGCTGATGAAGGTCAAGCTTAAATAGATCCAGCTCAGTTTGACTTCCGGCTACTAACAAAAGATTCATTCCACATTGCTTCTGGCCTTCAAAGACATCCTCAGTCGTGTGGTTTTGCATAACGTAGGGCAGAGCTTTCGAAAAATTACATGTTAAATTATCCACGTTTTGAAATGTGTTCCTTTTTAGTTAGTATATAAAAATAACCAAGGATGAAAATGATGAAAACACAGCACACTGCTGTCATCGTCAGCCAACTAAATCACAACCTTCTACTGATTAATGCAACAATTGATTGACCCTTAACCCTCAAAGTTTTTCAAAGTGTTTTCCTTCACTCAAACGCTGACATATTATGAGGCAAAGTAACTCAAGATTCAAATTTTCTTTACAGCTTCTCATACAACGGTGACTCATAAATACTTCAGAACCTCACCCAGGATTTTTTCATGATTCCATCCATTTTGAACATGCGTTCCTTCAAGTGAAATTAATCAGCGTCTTTATCACTTAGGCAATGTCATTAGCCAGACACAAAGTGGGAAGTGAGCGCACCAATCACCCAGCAAGGGGGCCCTTTTGTCTGGTAAAGTCACATTTTCTTCCTCAAGCTGCTTCGCAATTGCATTTCCTATTGAACTTGTGAAGCGAGCTAAATATCAGTTGTGAGCTACGTTCAAAGTGCTTTTTTGGAAAGTGAGACTGATCAAAAATTGTAGCAATAACACATCTTAAAATTACCAATGCCATTCAAGACATAACACAGGAAAATCAATCACCGTAACGTTATTTGAGTATTATGTAGAAAAAAAAATAAAAAAGAGCTTCCCTCGATGGAGGGGTTCACTTTCCAAATGTTGTCTTTTCAATGTGCATTAGCGTAACAGCCCGAGCCCGGCATGTAACCACTAAGACAGATGTTATTTCTTTGCCTGCAGTGTGATGATGAGCAGTTATGATGCCTCCGCTGTGTCACTACCGCTCGTGGTAGAATAAGCCTGCTCGATACAACAATTCACTCAAAACAGGAACATTTATGGAAATTCTCCCATCGCATAAAAAGATAACAGGAATTAATTCATTAATACCTCCTTGGATAGTGCTGCTTTGAATTACCAACAATACATAATAAATTATTCACAGTGGAAATCAAGGTGGTTTCATTTAGATGGAAAAAAACAAATCGTTACCTGTTTTCCATGTGAACTGATGATCCATATGAAAGACAATATCAGATCGCACATGGATGAGTAAGACCGAGCAGAGGACGAAGAAACAGAGGCGTTTCCCAGTTCCTCGTGCCCAGACAATGACCCCAAAGTCATCCTTTAAAGTCATAGTCCAGCCCATTGCGTCCTCTCTTACTCCTGGGGGGGAAAGACGGAAAAGTCATCAGAAACTCTCTTAAAAGTAAACAAGGTCTAACAGGAGATCCACATTGTGAGCCTTCAAAAAAAAAATCTGTCTCCCTCAACTTTCAACACAATGTTGATTCATGAATCCCAACTTGCTGCTTTGACATATTGCCTGCCCTTCCTTTGTTAAAAACGACCATAAATAATTAGTCAAGGCCTCCTCCTAACGTACAATACAAGTGGAAGTGTTGGAGACTTAAATCATAGTGTAATAGGAAGGATGTGTGGCTTTTTTATTAGGGCTTATTTATGATTCTCTGCTACTACCGGTAGCTACATGGATTTTGGTCCTAATAGTGTTAAGAGGGATTAGTAGTGGATTCACAGGCCTTCAATTGTGCGCCACCGACAGATATGACAACAGAATTTAATCCGCATGACCCCCCCCAAAAAAAAGTCATACCAGTTGAGAATGTATTCCTTATAATGGTCACACGTGTAAGGTGTCTAAATAAATATATGCTTAATTTGACTCTGGTAAGCAAAATTAGATGGTTGTTTAAGTTGTGTTTAATGAGGAAGTACATATGGCTCGTTGCCCGGATAAGAGTTTCCAAATGCCAACTTGACTGTTCAATTTTTCTTTGAATTTTTTGTGACGTGCGGTCGGAAGGCTCACTGGCCTCCAAGACGATTGTAAACAAAGCATTGGGATGTTTATTTATCTAATTTTCTAGTGTTACAAGTTAAGCTATTCAGTATTTTTAATTTATGGTAAAGAGTTTTTTTTTTTTTTTTAATTAGTTGTGTTTTTATCCTGGTGGGAAGGAAATATATTTTGTGTGTAAATTGGCTTTAGATTGACAAATTGCACCAAAACCAGTAAATCTCGACCGGGTCGGTATTTCTATATTTCTGTTTGAGGTAACCACAGTTGACAGGATAACTCAAAATGTTGCTTTTCAGAGTTTAAAGCATTTATACAGTTCAAGCTTGAGCTGCAGCCGTCTGGCTATCGTGAAAATCTGTGAAACGAAAATCTCCTAACTGCTAAATATCTGGGTCAATGGAAGTGTGCCAAGTGCTCAGTAGCTCCAGAAAACCTGGCATATAGAGCAGTGTGGCTCAGATGCCGCAGTGCCTCCTGTTAGATACGGCGTGATCTGATGGAAGGCAATCTACCCGCCTATCTTGTCTGCGGCTCATTCGCCGGATTTGCCGCACACATCTTTCACGGATGAGGAACGCTCGACCGGATTTTCCCTCACAGGTGGTCTGGGTAATGGATGTTTGATTCCATCTATTAAAATGAATGGCTAATTTGATAAGGAAGGATTTAGCGCCATCACCCAGTTAACCCAAGGGACATTTCTGGCTTTCACAATTTGAAGAAATGATCTCGACAGATCTAAATGTAATGGAAAATACGGCGCTCCGATTCAATGTTCAAAAGATTACGATTGAACCCCCCCACACACACACACCGCTCCCTCGCCCCTTTCATATGCAGACACGAATAAGTATTTTTCGGATACGTCCGGGTGATTCAAATCGAGCCAATTTTACCCATAAAGTTGCTGTGCTTGGATTAAAGTTATTAAAAGAAAAATTTCTACCAAACGTGACTTGTTTGATCTGTTTCCTTTAAAGACAATTTTAGATAGGAACCTGAGATTGTGCTTGTGGAAGCTATGAGCAATCCCCTCAAACTCTCCTGATCTTTTTTTTCTTTTCTCGTCTTACTTCATTTTCTTGTCTCGAGACGGCAAAAGGATATCGAGTCGGTTGTTATTGAGCAAAAGGGAATCAACTGCTCTTTAAAGTCTGCCAAGGTGTTCGAATCAAATCAGACCAAAAAAAAAAAAAACAACCCAACAAGCACAAGCATGCATTTCTAACTAATTTACCTTTAACTTCAACGCTAATTCAATTTCTTGTTTACATAGTACTACTGAAAAATGTGGCTCAACGGCTGAATGAATACACTATTTTATTGAGCTTCACCCCCAAGTAGCTCAATTGGGATATGAAGCATAAACAACTAATATTTTCTATACACACTGGAAATTTTTGCAAATAAACACTGTACCTGATCAAGATGATTTCCAGTCATCCCTTTGGGCAATGTTGTCAGTTCAGTTAGGGAGCAGCCCTTCTGTGGCTTTACTAGCAAGGCAGACGAGGCCTCCAAAGACGTTAAGTCTGACAGGCGGGGTAAATCAGATGTATCAGGTCCTCTACCTCAAGCACCATCCAGTGGCTTAATCCTGTGCGAATCAATGTGTCGCGAGCTGGGACAGTGTCACACCTCCGGCTGCACCTTGTACTATTAAGCCCCTGGCGTTGGATATGTCGAGGGGACACCTGCTGAGCCTGGTACTGAAGTCAGCTAAGAGTCTGAAGGTTGGGAAGACACAGAATACAGATTGATGAAAGATCTGATGTAAGAATAATCGTCAGTTCACACAAAAATGACTTAAAGATGCTTTTGATGTGTAGGCAAAAACTGAAAAATAGAATGCATTTGTGTACATTAGAGCCAAAATATTTTTTCAGTCACACATACAGCACACTGTTCCGAAATTCATTTTGTTCATATGTTGCCATGGAAACAGATATTTTACCATTCCTGTTACTTCATACAGTTGTATTAATCAGTATGATGCATTTGTTTGTAGCAGATTTAAAAAAATATTTTTTTTCTCCCTCTTACCTTGTCAGAAGTGAGTAGTAACGAGCTAGATTTACTCATAAGTAACTTTGGGAATAACTAGTACCGGTCAGAGTAATTTTACTGTTACGATAAGCCATATTCTGTTTGTTAGTTGTAATCCAGGTTTTTGCCTGATCTATTTTAGTTGCATCATCAATCCAATGTAGCTGTATCAACGTTTGCCCCACCAATCAAATAGCCAGCAAGTCATAAGCACATACAAAATCTCTGCAGCCCCACACAGATGCAATATGTTTCTAAGTGACTCATTAAGCAAGGCAGAAAGAACGGCGGAAAATACGGCGTGCTGTCAGAAACCGCACACCACCACCCCGGCCTCACATTTAATCTGTTTACTTAACACCCTATGGAGGGGGGGGAGCTATGGCGTGTTGCGATGTCTTTTTGCTTTTTTTTTTTGCTGTTTGTTTGTTGCTGTACTACTCCGAATCATGCTTGAAACAAGCACAATTCTTTTATCAACAACTACTCCCCTTGTTTCCCACAGTCCCATTAGCTTCTTTTTTGGCCCAGCTGACAAGTTTCACTCTTTCGTTGATCTTCCTGGCCATGCTCCTGAAAGCCCCAAGATCCCAGTCACCTCACCTTTATTTCCCCCGGCGTTTTGATGCTTTATTTTGCTTTTCCACTCAGGCTTCAATAAGCTTGGCTCTGTAAGAACAAGTCTCTTCTGAAAACACAATAAATAAGCCCCAAATGCCACAAAGGTGCTGCTTAGTCACATTAATTAGACAGACCTTTATTAACACTGCAAAAGTCTCGTCTAGACTTGATTATTGGTATTGTTTAGCACTGCTGCCTCACATCAATAAAATTCGGGTTGCTATCTGCACATAATATAATATAATATGATATAATATAATATAATATAATATAATATAATATAATATAATATAATATAATATAATATAATATGATATAATATGATATAATATAATATAATATAATATAATATAATATAATATAATTACAATAAAGATGCAATTGAGTTCACTGCAGGTCATTCTGCCCCCAGAAGAACATTTTCACCCTCAATTGTCAAGCACTGACATTCACCACATTTCTCTCAGAAACTACAATTTTGGATAACTTTAATATTTTGAAGAGTCCTATCTCTGCACTGCAAGCAAACAGGCAGGACAACTGCTCTTGAGGCAAGGGTTGTGAACTCAATCAGCCACTTGTTTATCCTTGTGGCATGGAAGTACTTTGGTTGCCTCGCTTTGCCGTGGTGTGGCTAGATCGGCAAGTTGACGGGGTCAAAGTACTGACCAGAGCATGAGCGATTTTTTTTACTTAGTTTTGACTTCACTGCCTCAAGCCTGGTACGACACTGACCAAATAATATCACCACACAAGTTTCGGAAAATCTCAGAGAAAAAGAAACTTCCTGGTACAATCTAACAATAGAGACAAATGATTGCAAAGAAAATAAGATGCATGATTGCTCAGAAGTATGATAAACTGTCTACGCTTGATTGAATATAATTACATAAAAGTGCTCCATGTTTGTTGCATATGCTTCTTTCAAGTGTTCCTCAAGATAAGATGCAAGATGTTTATTTCGTAAAAATATGGTCCCAAGGCGGTACTGATGAAACAGCCCAGCTATTAACTTTCTAGTTGTCTCTCTTTATTTTTAGATTGACTTGGGTTGGAAGCTCATCCAGCAGACAGGAAAGGACATCTTCAGAGGATTGCTGAATTACATTGATTAATTATAAAGTGTGATGAGACTGACTTCATTTGGAAAAATGGGCAAATGTATGTGTACTCCACAGAGTTAATTGAATTAGAGAAATAAAATTAGATATGATTGGAAAAAATTTACTTCAGCAAAGTCTGAACTAATATGTTCTACCAAGGCCCTCAGCTCAACAGTCTTCTTTCTCCCTCAATCATTGCCCCATGCATCAACACTATTCATCAACAAATATCATATTTCTATTTTTAAGCAATATTTATTCTTTTTTTTTTCCTTTTTCAACAAAAAATAGCTGTCTTTGAGATTACAGGAAGGCCTCATTGTAGTCCTGTATTATGTAAACCTTATCCAACTGGATCCTAGTCTCATGCAATAAATATTTCATCCGAAACATGAAATGAGGTCTCACTGAAAATGTAAAATTGATGCAGCGCAAACGCAAACACAAAAGCTGCAAAATGATGAGCTTCACTGGTGTAAACATATCCGATAAGAACGAGATAAGTCTCTGAGGAAAAATGTAGACGATACTGAGGTTGCTGGAGGTGAAAGGACATTTCTTATCTGCCTTTTCCGGAATGCTAATTGGTTGTGTTTCAGGAAATTAATCAACACAAGAGATGGAGGAGGAGGAAAGCACTGCCGTGGACATTGGTGAGAAGTTAGGGCAGAATGTGACAACAATAGCACAAACGGTCAAAATCAAATGCCTCTGAAATGAGTCCACAAAAGAAGAAGAAAAAAAAAGAGAGGAATAGAGAGCCTGAAAGAGAAACAAACCATTCCTGGATAATCGGATTTGTTGTGTGTGGCTGTTCCGCCCGCCTGGCCTCACGACCTCCTTTCATTTAAAAAAAAAAAAAAGTATAATTAATGCAGAACTGGCTATAATCCTGGTCACGCCGTCATTTTTTCAATTGAAAGCAACATCTTGTGGGACCAGGATATGCAGGTGAGCGTATCTGAGTCGTGACTATGAAGGACCCAGAGGGAATTGTTGCACTGGGAGGGCGCCATCACGGCGAACAAGGGGGTGGCGTGACGGCGTCAGGATTAATTTTGAGAGAGTCGGGTAGCTGAGGCAGGCTGATAACATGGGTCAGTAGTCGCACAGACACCTGGACTCCGTATGTTCCTCTAGAAAGCAGCTTTAATGTACTGAGAGCCATGTGGATTTCTCGTCTAGTCCCAAGAAATTGGCAAGGCGTGTCAGCGGAAGATCAGTTACCCGATGACGGACAAAAGAGAGAATGTGAGCCTGCCTCTTACGATAAGCAATGAATATGTCCTAAAAAATATATTTCAATCATAAATAACTCTCGGAATCAGCGAGAAATTATTATATTGTAACGGGCATATCAAGTCTGCTGTGTTGACACCCACAACGGCGCAACAGCCATTTTTGTTTTGGTAAAAATCAACATTCTCTGCAATATGTTTTGTTTACAATAAGTTACAATATTTAAATTGTAACTTAAGTTCAAATGTCAGCCCTCAGAGTAAATCGTAGTTATGTGGTTGTGATGGATCATTCCCCGCTTAGTATGCTGTGCACAATTGGCCTGTGCTTGACTGGCACTGAGTGAATCTAGCAGATGCTTGTGGTAGAAATTACAATGCTTTTCAGGTTTGCGTCAACATGGTTGTCAAAATATGAAACTTACCGAAAAATATAAACCCTAAGCTTCAACAAAAAGCAAAAAACAAAGAATAGTATGAAGGCTCTTGCTTACCTGTGACGTAATAAGCATAAATACTATTTAAACTGGACAGATAGGGATAGACAATTTTTGGAAAGGCCACAAGTGCACCAAAGTAGTAATATCTTTTTTCAACACAATTTATTTTGAATCGAAATCTGACCACAATTGGGTGGTAATTAAATTTTGAAATGGCGTCAGACTGTATTGAATATACTGTATGGTATATTGAAAACCATGAAAGAGTAAATACCTGTTTGGTCATTTGTTTTCCATCAAGTCATGATTCTAGAATTTACATTAATCACAAAACCTAATTATTATCTTTGCCATTCTCTCAGTTTCAAATGTCAGAACATTGTGTTCGCTGTTCATTGACCTTTCCTAAACTATCAACACTGCCAGCAGCGCTAATAATTTCTATCTCACGCTGTGCTATCTTCAGGCTCCAAACAATGAGACAGTTACAATACATGCTTGTGCTTATTTGCGTGCTAAAATATGTGTTTGTGACATTATCAGTCTAGGAAATGGTGATTGGATGAGGTGAGAGAGCAGAGGGTGTGTGTCATAGATAGTATAGTAGTTCGCTCTCAGATGGGCGTGCATAACACTTGTGCTTTTACTGTATTCTAGGATGGACTGGAATATTTTGCGACCATGCTACTGGCCTCATTTAAAATATTTTCACACTCCGCAGATAAAACCGCTACCTGTTGATTGCAGCGAGGCATTCCTGTTGTTTCCGAAAGCCACAATTGCCAATTGATTGACCTCAAGGTTTGGCCATTATTGCCGAGTGCTAAAGAATCGACTTGCACACGCACTCAGATCCGGATGTCTAACTCTTCATATTTTTAAAGGTGCAATAAAACCTGCGCATTTAGGCTGATTTAAGGGCTGAGTACAATTGTGAGAAGCAGACAGACAGGGCGTAATGCTCGATTTGTGGACACTTGGATTATCGGAGTAAATGGAAAGCAGAGGCGGGACGACAAGAGGAGGCTTGTTCAGCATTTGTTACTGGAAATGATGCTTCCATTTTGAGAAAAGTCACTTTAACGGGTGACTTACTTTATTGATTAAAGGGTGTTCTAGGGATTAAACCCTTACCTTATATTGATCCAGTTCAGTTTGCAAGGATGGGAAAGGAATAGTGCCGTCTTGGTCCTAATATTTTACTTTATACTTGCTTCACTTTGTATGCATGAATTAATTGGAAGCAAACCCTGTCTAAATTTAATCCATCAAGGCAAATTAATTGGTGATGTCAATTTGTGGTATTTACAAATATTGTCTGACATGCACCTGAGAGGCAGTGAGGTGTTTTGCAAACAAAGCAGCTCAACAGTCAGATAACTGACACACAATGGTGGATGCTGATTAGCTCGAAAAGAAGATGATGGAATGCAATTCGTCACTCACTCTGAGGTGTTTTATCTCAAGTGCTGCAAGACAGACACGCACAGAAACAAAGTGCCTGCTTCAGCTTGTTATGAAGACACTATTTTGGCAGCTACAATTCAGGGCCTCGTGCATAATGTCAAAGTTTGATGAGGTGTTGCCACTAATTGCAAGCTTTAAAAGAATACTGTGTGGATTATTTGGGACGATGATGATGACACGTTGAGGCAGTGTCAAAAATTATATTTACATCCATCACTTATTTATTCAACTTCAACAACATTCTCAGGGTCAGAACTGTGTGTGTGTGTAAAATGACCCCTGTTTCTCATTTTACACAAAAGACAGAACTCTTGGTAATTTCAATTCACAAAGCTCTTTGGCCCAGAGATTGCCTTTTCTTAGTTGCAGCCTAGCTTTCTGCTCAAAATGTGCCAAGTTACCACATAGCCACGGATGGAAAATTTTGCTCAGGATTTACACAATGTAAAAGTGTTGAGGAAAGCCCAAGTATCTACTTTGGCTTTTTTTTTCTAACCCCACACCTAAAAAAACCCCGACTACTGAAATGGTGAAAAAGTTTTACCCTATATCTCAAAAAGTCAATTTGAAAGAGTTTTTGGTCAATACATGCTTTCTATGATCTAGAAACAGAATATAAACTGGAACGACTACCACTGAACTGTATAGAAGCAATAAGAGGACATTTTTTTTCAATTATATTTTCCATTCTCATTCCAAATGCTACAATTCCTTCCAAAATTGAATCCAAGTTTATTTTTCTTGTCCCCGTCATTTTCCATTCCTATCGACCTTGCATACCCTTCTGCCATCAAAAGCAAAATTGAGTCCAGCATGTTTCACTGAAGGGAATTCTTCAATTGAAAAGATTCGACTTTGTCTCTACAAAAAAAAAAATCTCAGGAAGAAAATCCTGGCTTCAAACCAATTTCCTGAAACTCAATGACCCTTTAATGAGCGCAGCAAAAGTCGCTGCTCTTTCGTCTTCATGCTTCCATATGACAGATGATAGACTGAAGGAGTGGGTTTGTGCTCACCGCCTGACCGACTCTCAATGATTGTTATTATATGGTTCTGAGCTCCTTACTCAGGAAATGACAGACCGTCCAATTTATTTCAGGGCAGCCTTAGTATAGGTGAGTGGATGATACACAAGTAAACCTCATGTAATAAATATTACTGTAGTTAAAGCTTCTTCAACATGGTATTGCTCTCGCTTTTTTCTCCTGCAAAGTTGATTGCAGTAGAATAATATTTTGTAATTTCAAAGTGACTTATTCGACTTTTGGGTGCGTAAGCGCTTTATTAAAAAGTTCCTCAGCACCGGTTCATTTCAGCTGGTTACCCTTCAGTGCGCACAACAATCTTTTTCTCCTTTCGTCTAAAGCGTCGATTTAAGAAGAAATTAAAAGGATGAAGTTCATTCTAAAGTCATTAAAAGCGGTTCAATTCTAAGAACAAAACTGATAAGGAGTAGAACACTCCAGCCTGCTGACGAATCACTATTCAATGGTCCTCTTTGTGTTAATACTGATTTGAGGGCACACTGTTGACATAAATAAGATTACTTTAATAATGGTGGTTACATAAATTACTTATAGACTATGAAGTCATGCACTTTCTACAGCGTTTGTTCTCATTTGGGTCGAGGCTCAGCTGGAGTTAGCTAACTTTGGACTGCTCACAAGCCAGTGCAGGTCTACAAACTACACATTCACACCAATTACAAATTTAAACCCTTCAATTAACACGGCATGCATATTTTTGAAATATGGGAAGAAGCCAAAGTACCTGAAGAAAAACACATGCAAGCATGTAAAGAGCATGTAAACTTCACAGAGAAGTCTTGGAAGAAGTGCTAACCGCCGCGGGATGGTGTTGTCAGGAAATAATCAGGTGTGTCAAAGTCTGACACAAGTGACTATTTTGAAATGGATGTTTGCATTTGGTAGACTCGATACAGGCATTTATTCGAATTGGAAAAAGCCAATGTTGACAGAGGGAAAAGCATCTTAAGATGTCGTATCACTATATTCAATATTGATTGATACCGCCCTGATGGATTTGAAACTGCTACAAATAGGATTAACGTGGATTTTGATCATTTCTGTCATTTTTACGTCTAACAATTTGTATCTGCAATTGTGTCTTGAAAACAAATTAACAACTCTGACAACAACAAAATAAAAAGGGAGAAACAAATCCATAGCGCAGTAGAATTATTTGATCCAACACAGATCGATTTAAATTTCAGCAGTCATTCAACATAACTAAGCCAGATAATATTTCGAGGAGATTTATTCATTTTTACATAACTTTCAACTGCGTCTTCTACAAAAGAAACATTTTCTCTGTACAATCTCATTGCAATCCCCCCCACCCTCACCCACATGAGCAGGCAAGAGGATTTGTACCTCATTTGTATGAGCTTTCTGCCATCAGTCTGCACCAGACATGAATACTGTCTTTTTATCCCAAGGACAAACAAAATAGACATTTCAGACAGATGATTAAATTGAAATGTATCTTGTCTTATCTATTTATACCCAATATTCAAGATACTGCGTTTGCCTTAAAACATAAAAAGACACTAAAATGATTGAGGTTTCTGTCGTTAAGAAATTGCTTTTTCAATTTTGAATTGGGAAATGTTATTTAACCACTGTTGGTCTAGCTGAAGGTCTACCTCAAAGACTAGCGACAACAAAGAAATTAAATCGGATGATATTGTTTTCTGAAGCAAATGCGGTCATCAAGGTTGATTGTGTTTGTTGAGAGTTAAAGGTCAGTGGGAGAAAAAAAAAAAAAGGCAACTAGATGTGTTTATTGAGCATGTCACTAAATGTTCCATCATTCAACAGGCTGGAGATTCAACGGAACGGCATAAGTCAAGTCTGGAAAATAAAACACATACATTCACCATCTCCATCTACACAATCTCATTTAACTTCAACCAGTGCAGCCGGCACAACATAAATATTTCACAAGATGTGTTTTACAGTGCAGCCCCAGCAACATTTCACGAGAGCAAGTCCTCGTGGTTTGCTTTGGCAAAGACACAAAATGAATTCGCTCGCGAAATAACAGCTGCGAAAAAAAGGAGCGACATGAATGTTGATGTGATTCTTCAACTCCAAAAATTGACAGCACTAACCCGAACTTAGATAAGGAGTCAAAATGAATTTGTATTGTGTGAGCACTAATCATTTACTATAACTTTCCAATATTGCTAATGCATCGTCTAAGTTACAATTTTGTCGATTTGTGTCGTGATGGAATTTTGGACATTTTCAACATTTCCTTCCGTGAAGAAAAAAAATCCCACACACACACACAAACTGTTGAACCAACATTCAGTTGAATAGCAACCAAAAGACATTGATATACGTCATTGGCAGTGAATGAGTTAAGTCTTAAAGAAAATCCAAGCTGGAGTTATGGATGATTTTAATACAGTCTATTTGGATTCACAGAATAAAATTAAACCAGAAGGCACGCTAAAATCTTTGCAGTAAATATATGACTTGCTAAACTATTTTTCTGCAATATCTGGTGATTGAGAGTCAGATTAACATCTGCTGGGTCCACATGGTGGTAATTCAATGAAACTCTCAGACAGGAGGAAATGTGAAGAAAAACTGGATCCAAAATCAAACTCATCTATGCACACAACATATTGACTCGGTGTGAGCGCCGTGACCGCGACACCATGGGGCTTTTTGTAAATATCATTGATCTTCGCCTAATGGGTAATTCAATTCCATATTTCAACAAAATCTAATTTGTGGCTCCTTTCTCACTTAATTGATCTGCTTATTTTGAATTACTTTAGACACTTGTTGTGTTTCCCTTGCCACTCACAAACCCGCGTCAGAACTGCCAGCTCCGTAAAATCACTGGCAGAGTCTACGTTCAAGTCAACTTCTCATCTTCATCCAGCAGTCATGGACTCCACTTCCTTTGCGCCACCAGCGATATCCTCCACCGTAGCCGTCGCCACTGCTGCTCACTCAACCCCGTCAAACTTCATCTCGGGAAGAAAATCCTGACTTCAAACCAATTTCCTCAAACTCAATTGGGACGAATCAGCAATCATCCTCATTGGACCAAAAGCAACCACGGCTTCGCCTTGGACGCTGGACCCACCTCCCTTCCCCTCACAAATCCAAGTCTAATTTCCTCTCTTTCGACCAGCATGTTAAACACCTCTCAAAAGTAGCTTTTTATTTTTTCTCAAAATCATTACCTACCTTCACCTATCTCCCTCCTCCTCTGATCACACTTACCCGCATACATATCCATGGCTCCTCATACCCTGAAAGAACCAATTTCAAAATCCTCCCCCTGACCCAAAATGCCCTTTTCATAAAGTAGCTGACTGAGTATCTCCATCAACACAGTCCCATTCCCGTCTCCTCCAATCAGAGCCAAGCACAAATCACTCAGAGGCCTTCTCCATTTCTTTTTGGAACTCGCACCAAACTCTTCAAGACTCATCTATTTTGCACAACTTTCAAAGAGACAGTTTCTTCGGTTTCCTTTCAAAAAAATAATTTCCCATCAACTTGAATAATGTCATTGGAAGTCCTGAAACCCATCTCGACTGTGGTTTATATTTTTATATATTTTTCTCATTGACACGGAAACGTGGCCCTGACAAAAGACTAGACAACATTGATGTCGCAGCACCATGATCACCATTAACACAATAAAACGTCTCATTATTTTGCACACTTACACCAATGACGTTGATATTTTGGCTAATTAAACAGACAATGTTCACCGTGCATCACCTTCTCAAACGTGTGCGCCGCGCCAGGGCAATTACGATTGGAAGAAAAGCCAAGCATGTTTAAAGTCATAAATGCTTAATGGGTTCAGGTAATTGGATTTACAGAAATGGCACGAAAGCTGAAGTAGTACCATTTGAGGGAAATATATGATTGGGTAAAATGTAAAAATCCTTTGCTGCAATTATTACTTCTAGGTGGGTTGTATTTAGATGGTGACAGGAGCGGTGCATCAGCAGAGAGCTACGCCTGACCTTCCCTGCTGTTGAGCGCATTACACTTCAATTAACGACAACGGCCTGCTGAGAGCAGAAGGAGCAGCTGCTGGGTACACATGGTGGTAATCCAATGAAAGTCTCAGACAGGAGGGGGGGGGGGGGGGGGGAAGTGAGGAAAAACTTGAGTCGCAATCAAACACACCAAGGAGACAACATTGCACATCTATAGACCAAGCAGTGAGCCCTGACCCGAACAGCATGAAGCTTTCACAGCACGCAAGAGCTAGTTACAAATATGCCCGATTTTGCCAAATGGGTAATTCCATTTCATGTGCAACAAAATCTAATTGGAGGTTCTTTTCCCTCACTTCATTGATACTTTTTTGATAAATTATTATAGAGACTCGTTTCCGTTTTATTTGACCCTTTTAAAATTTTACGAATGTGCCATCTAAACATTTTACAGATTTAGGTTACGTGATAAGGTTTCATGAGAGGGACGAAATAGTAAGACCACATCTGAGGGTGACCAAGTGTTCACCCACAAAAATGATTAAATTAACATATTCAATTAATGCCTCTTGAGTCCCTGATGTTATTGCGGTTTATTCGCCTGACTTCCCTGTAGGCAGCACGAGTTTACTTTCCACTCAGTGCTGGTGTGAATGTGAGTGCCAACACGAAACAGGTTGACCCAAGCTCAATTTCTAATCATATCAATTTGTGGTTGAATGGAACTCATTTTGGTTATTTTAGTGTGATGCACTAAAGAGGGAATAGAAAATGCTGTGTATTTAAAGTAAATAAAATAAAAATAAATGAATAAATAGACGCTTAGCAGTGCAAAACTGACTGTCCCAAGTATAGAAAACAATTCTAATTAAGTCTCCATTACGAGCTATGCAATATGTGTACAATGTTAAGTCATGTGAAAAATGCAAGCCGAAAGCTGATAATTAAAAGCAAGATTGTTTATCGCCCACACAATAGACAACCATCTGTCAGAATGTTTTTCTACACGATCCATGTTGTAAGAAAATGTCACCTTGAAACTTTGGGCGTGTGACGCGAAACCCAATCCTGACAACATCATTAACATGAAAAATGTGCAACAATACATTTGTGCCGACAAGATTAAAGCCCCCCAACAATGCCCGGACCTTATCGGAAAACTTTACCGGCAGTGTAATTACGTGGGCACCAGCCAGCCTTCAACAACACCGTTGGTCTGATTGGATCTCACCTTGACTTGACCTACTTGACCCCGGGCGACTGAAACAACTCCGTACATCAAGACAAGAAAAAAAAATTAGCTAATCAGCTGATAAAGACTTTAGATAAAAATGTCTCGATCCAATTACACTTCGAAATAACTCCTTTTTATTGTTCCCGGCTGCAAAGGATGCAGCTTCTTGTAGGACATGGTGATCATTTTTTATGTTGCAAATTCTTCTTAAAAACTTTCCGGAACTTGTTCAGACTGAGTACACTTTCTGTGTAACTCACATTATAATGGATCTGATTAGTAAATAAAGAAATGCAAATTGTGTGAATCATTTAAGCCTACATTCTGAAAAAACAAAACAGCATGAGCGTGTGGTTGTTTGTAGAACTGACTTGAAAACACATATTTGACTCAGCTCCAGAGGATTTTGTAGCATCTGACTCATCTTAATGTCAACAATCAAAATAGCTGCATATCGAGTATTTATGCATCACGTTCTCTTTTGTAGCATTTCAAAAAAGGCACGTTTGAATGAGGCTTCGAGTTGTGTCATGTCTGTGTAAAACCAATCATCATTGATGGGCTCTCTTTTTTTTCCTCGAAATCCTTCGTACTGACACGGTATGGCGAATCTTTATCCGTTTTGTGCCCCGAGGTTGTAATTCAAGGAACCAATTATTGAATCCCCAAGAGCTTTGTTTGGCCCCAGTGTTACTCACCACCTGGAGCACTGTGTGGGTTACTCTTGACATCAGCACCCTGACGGCCTTAGTCAAGTTACTTAGACAACTTTAGCATGCGGTTTTCAAACTTTTCTCTATGTATCAATGACAAACGTCTTCCAAGTGTTAATTCTGACACTTAGAAAATTTGAATGTGATTATATCTGTGAGTCAAAGTCTCATGAGGAAAAAAAAAACATTCCGGCTAAGTTACTTGCTCAAGTGTTATAATTATTTTTAAGGCTGTACTTCATTATAGCTACATAATATGCTTGTCTTTGAAAAGAAGTTTGTCAAATCTACCTTCCTATACAAAGTTTAATGGTTCGATGTAATTTGTAAGATGTACTTCATCGTTCAAGCCTTCGAACCTGTTTTATGCAGCCTTTTATAATGTCACCTCATTTAGCCATTCATATAACGGTGCTGTTGCCATGGAGCATTTGCCAAGGAAATTAACATCTCGTGCACATTTAGATGAAGCTGTGTCAAGATCAACCTGGGCCTCACTCTGCACTAAGCTGATGCTATTAAAAAGTGTCAATCAAGGAGGTCACCACTAAGGCATAGGAGTAAAATTCACAACCCGCTACTTGAACCACTTATTTATTCTGTCAACACGCTATTAACTCAAAAATTGTGTATAAAGAATTTCCTGTCCCTACTGAAATTTATAGAGATGCCACTAAGCCATCTCAGGCTTTGCAAAACACCCACAGAAATTTGTTTTCAATGAGGACAAATTGTTTTTTATTAAGACAAAATAATATTATTAAATTGAATCTAAAAAAATAAACAGTTGCGACATTGCCATTGCAAAGTAGTATAATAGTCATACAAACTAAGAAGAGTTTCACAACAACTATAAATGGCTCAGTAAGTTGAAATAAATGGTTTTTCCTAGATGATAAAGAATATATACCAGATAGTATTCTTTCTTTTACTTTCTGTGTACATGCTGCTTCATTGATAAAAACACTACAGTTTTCTAACGTGTTCATTGTAATCAATACCAAACTAACCCCGCAACGTGTTGTTAACATGAGTTTAGAAAAAGTGATGATGTCCATTCAGCACACTGACTAATGAGCCAATATTGTCTGTCTGTCAGCGTGTGGATAGCAATTGATATTCATTTCAGTTATTATGAAGATTTATGACTCAGTTCAATATATTCAGTAAATATGCTCCTATAAATTAGAGCCAAATAATAAATGATTCAAGTATATAGCTTGTTCATCACATTAAATGCCAGTGGTCTTTCTTGCCAATTATAGTGAACCTGAACTACAATCGATGGACTCGCTAATCTAAATTCACATACCATCTGTAGCTTCTACACGCCTGTCTGAATGTTCCCTGGCTTGGTAAGACAGTGATTAAAATCAGCCAATACTCGAAGACAGCATCACAAAAAAATAATGATTTCCTGCTCCACTTTGTCCACCTCTCACCGCAATTCAAAGATAAGCTCTAGAAAGAGCCATAACGCAATAATGTACTTTTCTTGATTAAAAAATATTTTAAAACTGAAAAATTGAACATGTGCACGGTTGATTTTTAATAAATGTACCGCCTAGAGGGAATACTAATACCCGGATGTTATATTGCTTTCTGAAAATGCAATGAACATTATTATTTGAACATTTTGCATCTGACAATTCCATTTAAATCAAAAGTAGAGGAATTCAATGCAGATTGATAAAAATGCAATCTGGAGCAATGCATGTCGTGTTGCGGAAGGACAAACATTTGCCCAACAATACAATTGGTATATTCCCTGAGGAAAGCTACTGGGAAATTCCATCAATCCATTTTCTGAAGCACTTGTCCTCATTAAGGTCGAGGGTGAAATGGAGCCAATCCCAGCTGACCGAACACGAGGCTGGCTACACCCTGGACAGGTGGCCAGTCAATCACAGTTCACGTATCGAGACAGGCAATTATTCACACACACATTCACACCTATGGGAAACTTGGAGTATTCAATTAACACAAAAAAGAGCATGTTCTGTGGATAAGGAGGGGAACTGGGCTACTCAGAAGTGAGATTGAACATCAGATCTCATGACTAACTAGCCCCACTGCGAATTGTTTTTTTCCAGTTTAATACCACAGTGGCCAGAGAGCCATTTGCTAAAACTAGGTGCTGGTAAAACTGGTTGTAATATGATCACTGTGCAAATGGATTCCATTAGGTGGTAATAGCATGTGCAAAATAATCTGATTTGGTCACAATCTTGTTGAGGGTCAGGAAAATTTGACAGTGACGTAGTGTAAAACAGCCCAAATTATGTTACCGTATAGCCATAGAAGCAGAACTACACATTTTTTTACAATGCACCAGAGTAGTGGGGAGTTCTCTGGAAGTGTGGTCAAAATATGTTGCATGAGAGCTGGAAAAATAAACTTGTTCAAACCATGCCAAAAATGATATACGCTTTAAAACAAACGTTGTCATATGCTCTGAATGAATACAGATACAGTCTTGTAAAGTAGACATACATATGAGTGATGGGGGGGGAAAAAAGAAAAATATTTTATGATAATAATGCAACGTGCATCAGACAAACAGATGTCCCAAAAAAAATTGCTAAGATGTTTCTGGACAAAGCAGGACATTATGTTCTAAGAGCTACGTGCTGTAAATTGTCTTTCTATGATGCAAGATTCACCAAGCTGGAGTATTTTGGCAGTCTGTAATATACCAAGCCAACAAACACTATGACCCGGCACTTGGCAATGTGTTACTCGGTCCTGGCTTCGAGCCAGGACGTATTCAGTGACAACATGAGCAACCAGCCCGTTCCAGCCATTATCCAATTGTTTGAAAGCACACAGTCTGTCCTAATTGGATGGAAACAAGCTGAGAAACTCCATATAATAGCCTGGGAAATGAGGACAGAGAAAGGAGTCACCTACGGCTCCAGGTTGGAGCGTAATGAAATAATTAACCGCTATGGGATCTTCTCCTGTGGTGCACAAGGCAAAGAAGTTGCAAGTGTTTTCAAATTGCGAACATTTGTAAAGGAGTGAGGAATAAACGTAAAGAAGACCTGGCATACTGATTGATTCCTGCTGTTAGGACATGCGGGGGGGAAAAGTGTCTTTATTGAAATGTCAGGAGCCTTCCACCCTTCACGAGAGACGATGGTTGATCTGACAATCCGTATCCAAAAGCGGCGGAAGGTTTCATTGCACATAAAACATCCAAATATCCTCTGTTTGAAAATTCAAAGTCCGTCAGTTCTGCTTTCCGAGGAGGCAGGTTGCCAAGACTTTGTTGAAATAATCTGTTCTTTCTCCAAAGCAGAATCTTCCACTATGCCAAATTTTCACTCTAAACATTTTCAAAATTGATGCAACGTCGAAATCTACTGTAACACACACTCCGGCGACCATTTGGCATAAGTACAACAACAAATCACTCTGCATGATGCTACACTCACTCATTCCAAAATAGAGAAGTTACAGAGCAAAACCGCAGCTTGCCGGCAACTTAGCGGCTTTCAGTGTCAAAATATTCCTCCTCACGGTTAAAGATACATTTTTTTCCTGCTATTTTTTTTCCTGGAAATTCTTATCAGTGCCAAGGAGAATCAGAATGGCTACAGTGTGTTCCATAACAATAATACGTTCTACCACGAAATTCATTTGTTGTACCCATTAATGTTGAGCACTGTAATTGGAGGGGGAAAAAAAGTTGCAATATTTTGACATTTATTGTGTTCTAATTTGTGAATGTGTCAGTAGATGAACAATAAATTAAAAAGAGAACATTATGTTACTTTGCGCATCTAATCACCAACTTGGGAACACTTTTTTTTTTTTTTTACATTATCCGGCATGTAAATGACGAGCCACTGAGATAAATGATCAGAGTGAGAATTTCATATTTTTCTTATTTAACAGCCTTGATCCATTTATGAACGCTGCATTAATTCACGAGCTTTAAATATTCATTAAAATACCTACAAGAATTCTCAGAAGCAAGATAGTAGCGCCAAGTGGACAGTATTCAAAAAAAGAGCTTTAAAATGTAAAATCCCATTTGCGGCGTCTTATCGCAGCGAGTCTGACAAGGAGCAAGAATGGCATTGAAAAGTGAATCATTTAAAATAACTTTTCTTTGAAAAGTGACTCCGCCGGGATGACACGCTCTCAGACGGCACTTTTGAATAATACTTTGCCGTTGTTATTTACGGAATATTAAATATTTTAGAGTTTCGAAATCTATACGAGGCAAAAAGGCGCTCGGTGGACATTAAAGCATATTTTCACTCCAGGTGTTCTCTTTAGGTGAATTCCTCCTTTCTTCTCATTAAATCTAATTGTCGGTGACGTCGAAAAGAATAACAAAAAAGAAAATGTCAACGGAAAAGAAGGAGATCTCGATGGGCAACTGAGGGGGGAAAAAGAGACACCATCAGGGGGAAAAGCGTAACACTAATTCTATTACCGGCGGGAAGATTTAGTGAATACAGCCAGTGATCCAGAGTTAATAGGGGTGATGGAAGAAGGAGATCTAAGCAAAAGACCAGCGGGCTGACAGTCCTGTGCTTGGGATTTGCGACAGCCTCTTCAAGTGCCTTGCATCTGACTAACACCCAAAGAATAACCCATGTGGCCGGCTGGAAGAAGTGACAGACAAATAAGGCGGCTACTTGACAAGGACCCCCGAGATAAGGCACGCCGAAGCCATACTTTTGTATTCCGAGAGGGGCAGGGTGGTGATTGTAATTGAAAACGGCTCGGGTACGGGAGGTCAGCAAATTCAACAGCCTGAGCAACGTGCTTGTGTTCCAAAAGCCAGGCATTGATATTTTTTGTTGTCCCCCAAAAAAATACATCAGTATGACTGCCTTTTTTTTTCTATATGAAGAATAACCTTCCATCAGGAACATACTGTACGTGAATTGGCAATCGCAATCTACACTTATCTGTCAGGCACAGAGGTGTATCAAATATTGCAACGTGCAATGGAACAACAAATGAAAGTCGAATACTGTGGCTATATAAAAAAACAAAATGGTTTGTTTCATCAGAGCATAGCACCAAAATGAACACTACTATACCTACGGTGAAGCAGAATTGTGGCAGCATTATGCTTAAGGCCCGACTTATTTATGGATTTATTTTTCAGCTAGAACTGGGGCCTTAGGGGAAATTGGCAACGCCCTCCCAAAAAATAGTTTTTGTTAAAGCTGTCAGAGTGATGATCTGTGTAAAAAAAGAAAAAAAAAAGCTCTCTCTGGTCTCATCTTGCTCCTTAAATCAGATTTTCGAGAAACCACCGTGGCTGAGGAAAAACAACCAGAGTCAGAAGGCTTGACTGATGAGTTCTCAAGCATATCGCACACAACAGGCATATAAGAGAATCAGAAATGACTTGGAAGGGATTTTTTTTAATTGATTTTAAATTACCAAAAAATAAAATGTTGTGTTATATATCTATGGCAAATGAATCACGGTGGCCATGGCTCACATCAGCTTCTTTACACTTACTTTACGTTCCAAGCGAATCCAACTCCCAAAATGTTACTTTTAAACCACATTGGGGTTTCACTATTCTGGTCACGCAAGCCATGAAGTGGATGTCACAACAATTCCATTCTGAGACACCCCCCCCCCCTCCAAAAAGAAAAAAAAGCATTATATGAAGCCATCACAGAAAAGCGGCATTTTCCTTTATCCAGGGAATTCCATCCGTCAACAAACACATTAAAATTTTACTCTTTTTTTTTTTTTTTTGATGCTAATGCACAAAAACATGCACCCCATCCCTTATTGTCCCACCCACAGGATAACTTAAATTGGGAAGCAATCCAAGGGATATGCCCCATTGAATATTAAGATCATATGCATTTAAAACCCCCAGTTAAAACATCATAAAGATTTTTATTGGAATAACTGTTAAAGTTATCCCAGGTGAAGTCATGCCACGCTTCAGTGCAGCTCTTTGCTTTTACTGGGCTGGGTCTCCCAAATATGAATTAAAAACTCATACAAGCAGCAACTTATGAGGGAAAAGTAACTTGCACGACACACACGCTGCAAGCAAGTTGATATCAGCAGAGAGCCCAGAGGGGAATACAATATTAAATACCTTTTTTTGCCGAAAAGATGATTTATTATTTTGAGCCCCAAGGTAATCTTTTTTCAGTTTACTTTTAAGGGGTTGTTTGTAGTATATAAACTCGTCATAATTTACGTGCACTTTGCAAATCCTTGCAATATCGCTGCAGCTAATAAACAAGGTCATCCAGCAGCAGTCAACAAGAATACGCATATGTAATTTGATTAATAGAGGTTTTCAAGAAATGTTTACGCTATTATGGAACATTATTAAAGTTAAATTGAGTGAAAGTGATTATCATAATTCTCTGTCTTTAATGACTGCATGGCTGATATGAAACTATTCAAGGGTATAATGGCCTTTTGTAAGATGCTATTTGCTCATGTAGGCCTACTGCTGACACAAATGATGGAAATTGTGATTTGGAAATTTTCAAAAGTTTGCTGCTTATTTTGGAATGCAGCACAGGTGAGTAACTTTAGCCGGTCATCCTTTTTCATTTAAGTCTTCCTCTTCTATCTTGCATTCGATCGTCTGCATTAGCTTCTCGAACTCCAATTGTCCTCATGTCTTCTCTCGCTTCATCAATCAGCCTTCTCTTAGCCTCAACATTCTCCCGATAGCCTTGTCCGAGCCATCTAAGTCGTCTCTAACTTTTTTTTTCCTCCCAAAAAAAAATCTAACCTTGGCTCGAGCTCATTCCTAATCCTATCCATCCCAGTGACTCCTAAAGAAAAGCGACATTTTCATTTCCGCCAGCTCTGCTTTCAATCGTTTCTTCTGCACCACTGTCTATAATCTGTACATCATGGCCACCCTATCCATTGTCTCTCAAACCTTCTCCTTCGTTCTAGAAGACACACTTCAATCATCGAAGAACCTCTCACATTTTCCTCCATCTGTTGCCAGCGTTTCTTCACTTCCACCGTTTCTCTGACGCTCCACATTTCAAGTCCTCCCACTTCTCAGACTTGCTAATTCACACATACTCCGTTTTAATCATTCCTCTCCTCTCCAGCAAATGCCTTCACCTTTCCAAATGTGTCATCTGCAAACACGATGGTCCGTAGGGATTTCAGTCTAACCTCATCTGTCAGCCTATCCATCATTATTCTAAAGAGGAAGAGGCTTAGCACTGATTCCCGATGCAGTCCAACCTCCACCTTAAACTCCCTCTGTCACACATCTCATCACTATTCTGCTAGCCTGATACATATCCTGTACTAATCTAACATACTTCTCTGCAACTCCAAGACTTCCTCATGCAGTATCACAGTTCCTGTCTAGATACCCTGTCATCAGCTTTCACGACTGTACATCCACACACACAAAAAAAATGGCCACTAGCTCACTTTCCCTCCATTCCTCAGGAATATTATCACCCTCTTGGCTTCTATTAAATAACCTGGTCAAAACCCCCGGCAACCACATCTCTATGCTTCCATACCTCGACAGGCGTCGACTGCCTTTCCATCATCTATGTACATATATATATTTTATGGAGTGGGATATTTGGTTAATTAGCGGATAATACTGGTAACTTTGAATGTACCGTATTTTCCGCACTATAAGGCACACCGGATTATAAGGCGCACCTTCAATGAATGGCCCATTTTAAAACTTTGTCCACATATAAAGCACACCGGATTATAAAGCGCATAGAATAGATAACTCAACGTTGCTCAAACGTTAATGCAATCACAATATAGTAACACTCGAAATAGTGAAAATAATAATATATCAATAACTCAACGTTGCTCAAACGTTAATATCACACAACACACAAAATAAACACGTAAAGCTTACTTTAATAAGTTAGTCGTCATCCACGAATCCTTATTGGTCCAGATATAAGGCGCACTGGATTATAAGGCGCACTGGATTATAAGGCCCACTGTCGGCTTTTGAGAAAATTGGAGGTTTTTAGGTGCGCCTTATAGTGCGGAAAATACGGTATCCATAATAGTGAGAGGAAATGAGAATATTTACTTTGCAAGTCAACAGGGGACACCCCTAAATTTTAGCTTAGGGGAAAGTGCACTCCTTGTGAAAATAAGTAAATAAACATTAGGCTGGAGCCCTGTGTGATATACAGTATATACTATAGGCAATTAAATGTTAATGACACCTCACACTAGTGGGAAAAAAAAATGCAAAGCGAGACGGGGCGATGGTTTTTCTAATAGGAGCCGGCAATGGACTCATCTGTTGCAAGGGGGAGTTCTTTGAACACATTGGCTGCCATATGCAGTGTTTTTGCAAAGACGTAGTGCGCTTTTACTATATGGAATGCAATATAATCTCTTTGCCTTGGCTGCCACTAATGTGGCCCGATAGCTTTATAAAAGATTCATTTGCACATAAAATCTCACACACTAGTACAAATTCTCCATGTCGCAGAATTAACTCACACTAGACAAACATTTAATTTCAGGGGGAGCTGATTTCCATCCCATTGTTGTTATTGATAGGAGGCTTGTAATGGAAAAACCTTCAAAGTTGCTGCACTCATAAGTCAAGGTACACCTGTAATAATTCGCATAATAAACTCAGCTCGATGAGTTTTTTGATTGACTTGAATAGTAGACAAAAAGAAGTCAAGGAATGACAAAAGTAATGACGATCAAAGGCCCTTCTATGTTTCAAACCAAAGCTGACTTGGTTCCAGATTTTTCTATTCTAAGCAGGTTCTAAGCAAAATTGAAGGGATGACGCCACCGCGGCAATTTGCTGGGGAGTATCAGCAAACATCAGAGGCCTAATGAAGCTTACGTGAAAGACACTTTGCCCGCCCTCTGGTGTTACAAGCAATTGGACTCTGATTCTGTCTCATCCTCTCTGCAATTGGATCCTGTGTGAAATGCTCAGACCAATAAATGTTAGATCTATTTAAGTCTCTCGTTATCCTTTGCTGTCATATAGCTCGATGAGTCTTTTGCACCATGAATCACTTTCACATAGATATTTAGATGGGTCAGTATGGAAAGGAATTGTCAAAATTACAATGCATCATTACACTGAATATACATAATTGGAATTTGTGGGTGACCCCTGCTTGTTTCTCTTTAATGAGCACAATCACGAGGTTATGGGAAACAATGAAAATCGAAAGACAAAATGTTAGAAATGGAAACAAGTCAGTGCTTTTTTTTTTGGGGGCCAGTTTTGATTTGAAAGCCTGTTGCCACAAGTGTAACATTCACCTAAACTGTATTTTAAGCAGGACTGCCGAGCTTGTCTCTTACATGCAGCTTTTTATTTTTTGGATAGGCTCGTTATCCGCCTCAACATTTGACCAAAAAAAAAAAGCTTTCCAAAGATGTTTCTTTGTTCCTTTTTGTCAGTTTTAAGACTTACTTTTTAATGACCATATCACATGGTCTCAGCTAAGACATTGACGTGCTCCCGATTTAGAGTAAAACTTCTTTCAGATTCTGACAATCGGTAAATTATTTCTAGTCCAATCTTTCCAAGTGGCCTGGTCTCAAGTGGCTCTATTATTGTTGATGGCTGATCCAAGGAATTACTCAGACTTGTTACAATCTCTGAAACTAACATTCTATTCCATTTTAGCCTACATTTATAAATGCATTACATCTTAACCCACACTTACCTCCCAAGATTATGAAAGAAAAATGCTAAAACGTGTTAAACAGTCAGAATAAAGACAATTGGGGAGGGGAAGCTGAACAAAACCCAAACGCTTCAACTCTCAGATCTCAGACTTTCAGTAGCGAAAAACACAGCCTGGGGTCGTTTGATACAAACCGCAGTCACCGTATGCCAATCAATAATCAGGCCGGGTTGCAATTAGTAACGTGGAAGGCTTGTGAGATTCACGTCAGTTCAATCGAACATCGAGGCGGGCTACTCATCCGAGTGATTCACAACCCAACAGTTTGTCCCACGCTGAGTCTGAATTCATGCCGTCGATCTTCTTTATATGAAGCATTCAAGGTTGGAAATATGCATCTGTCAAACGTCCCCCATTACCCTGGCTGCCTGTCACACCTGGGGCAGCTCACAAGCAGCCGGGGAAAAAAAAAAAAAGACAGAGTGGAGCTGTCAGGAAGCGAACCCTCAGCGGACTGAGAAGGCACCAGCTTTCCCCAGCTCTCCGGCTCTAATTTCTGCCAAACTCTGATATTTGTCTGGGTCCCTTGCCGAGTGCTCTGTTAATGACAAAGGGGCGAGTAGCTGAGACGGCTTGCATTCCCCTCAAAGAGACGATTGTTTTATTTATTGCGATGAGACACTTTCTAGTATGTCGCATATTCATCTGAGGAAACTGAGTGCTGTTGAAGGATGCTTGGGGATGCTATGAAAAAACTCCCCCCACATTGAGGACTAATAAGGAAGACGCCAATGTATCTTGGTACAATACAACTAAAAATAGAATTAAAAAAAGTCTTTAGTGGCTGTTGGATCATCATCCGAGCTGCAACACAAAACATGTGTTGACGATGACGATGGCATTGTGTGTTGTCTCACCTCGACAACAGATGTCTTTTCACATCACAAAGCTATTTCTCTCATTTGGCCCGCCCCGCAGTTCAAGAGAGCACAATAGACTCTGTCATGAATGAAATATAAGAACAGCGCTGTATTACTTATGAGACTTAATGTAACTTTGCTCTCAGCCGTTTTCAGGTTTCATTTTCATGCATCAGTGTGTGTTTTTTTTTTTTTCCACAGCAGCCGGTGGAGCATTAGAAGAGTGGAGTTATCAGCAGAGGCCACCTTTAATCAAACCAATAATGTTCACGTGAACCATTATGGGGCAAAAAAAAAAAAAAAACATCTTCCAGGCCCTCTCCAGATAAATTGGAGGCATTACTCGCCCACCAACACCACATTAGTCAAATGACACCAGGAGTTTCGCAGAGCATTTGAAGGATTCCAGATTTTTTTTTCTCTTCAACTTTCAGTTTGATGAATTTAACGCAAAATCAGAATCTTACGTGACTTGAAAGAAACATTTTCGGTAAATGCTGTAAGTATGACTGAATGAATAGCAATGTCACCTTTGTCATGGCCTAACCTTTCCCCGTGTCACACAACAGTGGACTTCTAATCATCTCCTCATCCCGTTTCTCAAAGCAGAAGAGTTAATGTTCCGTGCACAGCGATTTACACACTGCCATTTCGACTACACACGTGTCTCCTCTCTGCTTTTCTTTATACCTCTTTATTTTCTAACAGGTCTTCCTAGTGCAATTTACAATCCAGATCAGAGCCAATCAAACATGCACGGAGGAGAATCAAATCTTGCAGCACCGTCTCATAAGTCAGATGAATATGAAGTCACATCTAATTAAAGTCGGCTTGATTTCTAACTTCATTTGAGATCCACTTTAGGTTGGTGAGAGTCCACTCAACACCTGCTGATCTGACCTGAGCTCAAGTCAGAAGTCCCTTCCATGCAGCAGCTTTGATGATCCTGATTTATCACCCAGTTTCTGTCTTCTTCCTCTCTACAATCTGAAAGCACTTCTCATCCTCCCGCTCACACAATTCAAAGAAGATTGCTGCGGTTGTCATCGCCGCACTTCATAAAGCCACACTCGGACGCCTTGGCTAAAGGTATGAAACAACTTACCTCGCGCTGTCCCTCCGAGCTTAACGTCTAATTCATCACGGGAAAACAGTGCAGGAGGAATCAATCTGTGTGCACTCGGCCAGTGAGCAATGAGCTTTGCGGTGTTGCTGCACCTCAGTGCAAAGTGAATAAATCAGCAAAAAAAAAAAAAAAAAAGGTCTTACCTGAGATCTCGGTGATGCTGCTTGTGCTGCCGCCGTTTGTAACTGATCATATCTCTGCAAGTGGGACAGCATCCGAGAAGAGGAGGATGGAGAGGATGCAAGCAGAGCGAGTGAGGAGAGGGAGTGGGAGCGGGAGGAGCTGATGGGAAAAAAAAAAAAGAAAGAAAGTGGCAGTGGGCAACAAGACAGAAAGAGAGAGAGAACGGAGAGAGCAGTCATGCTCTCACACAGCGCCGCGTTACACTGAAAAGGATGTTCTGGCTCTGGGAGGTGCTGCTACCCGGCCAAATGACATCTGCGTCTCTCTCCAAACCATTGGCTAAGAGGAATCATCTCCTAATAAGCCATTTCTTGCTGTGAACACCCGACACACACCCGCCCCCTCCCCTCCCTTCAAACGGCACATATATGCAAAAACACATGCAAGTTGTCTTTATGCAGCCTTCAAAGATCTTTGCAGCCCCTCCCCTTTTGCTACTCACTGCTATTCTTTTTCATCTGGTTGCTCTCTCAAGTTGTCCCCAGTGCATTGCACTTCATTTCTCGAAATTGTTGCAGGATCCATGTTCTTGTTTTGTCACCGAAGAATACAATTGGGAGGATTTAGTAATTGCTATAAATACTTTTTGCCTCACCCAGCCAGCTGGGAGAAGATAAATCGGCAACTCTAATGAGAAAAGCCCACGGATGAGTTGAGTTTTTAATTTTTGTGCAAGTTATCCAAATGTGTGAAGATACTCAAGTTCTTATTTAAATCTAACAAGCTCATCTGTTGTTAAATTCATTCAAAGTATTAAGAGCAACAAAAGCCAATTGATGTAAAATATTGTCATGGGAATGGAGAGGAGGGCCACCATCCAATTTTGTTGGTTGCTGCTTGTCTTCTTTTCCCTTGTACCTTGTGTTTGACTTCATTTCCTGCCCTTCTGTGTTTCCTCCAGCAGTTATTCCTTGGTGTAACCACAAAATGGTTGACCCGACAACAGAACACATTACTGATCAGTCAGAGGCCACGGACAAAATTGTTCTAGCTTGCTGCTAGACTGCAATGTCCTCGTATTGCAACGTCTGTGTGGGTGGGTGGGTATTTCTCCCGTGAAAAGCTTTTTTTTTTAAAAGTGAAACCTGATGTGAAAAGAAAATTAATTGCAGACACATTATTCATTCAATGCTTGTGAGATTAATAATCAGATCTAATGGTGCTTGGCAGTCAGCGCATGACTCGACTCTGGTTTGCATAGTAGAACACTGATCTAATCGCAAAGTATTTTTTTTCTTCTAATGTGTGCTTGAATACAGGATCCACTTTCATGAGCTATCACAGCGATCATATCCACCCACATGATCTTTTAAATAATTTTATGCTATTCATGTCCACCTGAAAGTCACGTAGTGATGGCCGACACTGTCACTAAAGGTGTCACAGTACTCATCAGGAACCATTATGGGGGTCATTGGCTAGCTGAAGGACACTTGAATGTAGTCAGAGGGGAAATCACAATTAGAATTTTTCTCAGTCCTCCACCAGGGTTTGTATTAGCCACACATAATTCGAATATCAGAATTTTTGTATCCGGCCAAATTGTCCTGCGGGAAAAAGCTGGAGCATGCGGTTTGCACAAAAAGTAGAATTAAATTGACCGCCTATGTGAACGGTTGTTTGTCTATGTGCCTCGTGATGGATCGTCGACCTGTCCAGGTGTACCTCGTCCAAGGTCAACTGTGATAAAATCTAAGAGAAGTGATAGAAAATGGATGTTTGGAAGTATAAATGTATTCGATTGGTAGATTGTCTCAAAGTGACCTCTCGCCACCTATAACCCACCAAAAGCAGTTCAATGGATTTAGCCCTGCAGGTCTTTATATTAATTTTGACATTTAAAGCCTGTATCATATCAATTAGCTTTATACACGACATTTACTGAACACAAGCATGGACACACATAAAAACATTTTTTAAAAGTAAACAACACAGACACAAGCTGACAGCATTGGGCAGTGACAACACAGAAGTAAACATATCAAACATTAAATACTGCTTATTTTGGCCTTAAGGTAGGTAACCTCGATATTACTTTGTTGGCTCAGCGGTGTTTGCTTTAATAGTTTATGTCTTATAGTGAGTTTTCCCAGAAATTCTGATGTAATTTGGCAGATGGTTTGTGAAATATTTTTTTTCCCTACTGATACAGTACGGATTTGATTCAGTTGTCTGAGACATTGAGAAAAATATCATTGTTAGGTAATATCGGCACAACATGCTATCCAAAATTACAAGGCCACATCTAGCGTATGCCCCTTTTTTTTCACCAACAGAAAATTAAATTCATTAACCAGTGCCAGAGTGATCATATTTAATATGTCTGAAATTCCACCACCACGTCTATTTCTGGTCAATGTAGTCATTAAAATGTAAATCCCAGCTGTCATTAAGTCTCAAGCAGTTCACATCTTCCTTGACACTTACTGCAATAGAAAAAGGCTGATACTTACCATTTTTTCTCCATCCCGCTCCCTTGGTCAAATGACACCGACGGTTTGGTGATGAAACGCTTCGTCTTCCGTCACCCAGAAAAATGTGTAGGCAGCATCACGGTGCGAACATATGTGCTACGGGCGTGGCAAACACAAGAAGGAAGTTCTAAACAGGTGAAATGAATGAATTCATTGGACTCAAGCCAAGTGACACAAAATACAACCACACCCTTAAAAAAAAAATCAATAAATACATCACATGCAAAACAAAAATAACAATGCACTTAGTAAGTCACATCATCAGATATCAGATAAGATTTCTACCCACTTGTAATCCAGGATTTAATTGTGGCACGATGGTGGCAGTCATGATCTAGCATTAGTATGAATGCACACCTAAAAAAATAAAATAAAATAAGCCTTACCGTGAGAGACGTCCAAAAGTCAAAGCAGTCTTTTGGTGAGTTGAATAAAAAATAAAAACTTAAAAAACATTTCCACAGTTACTTATTGTACCCTTCTGTAATTATTGCTGAAGACATACATTGTCCCTCATGACTCAATAAATGTGTCTATAGTGGTGTTTGCTGTTCCATCACGCAAACCAAACATTTGCTTGATATTTGCGTCCATGTAGAAAATATTTAACAGGCCCTCCCTTGGAGCTGAAAATGAATGTCAAGACTGCATAAAATACAAAATGAGACATGACATTTTTTTTCTTTAACAAAGTTCGCTCAACATGACTCCAAACTGCATTGTTAGCACAAATGCCAGCAGTGTTGCCACCTTAAACCCAAACATTTTTTTCATTCCAAGAGGGAAAAATTCTTCACTTGTGCATACAGAAAAGGAAGCGCAAATTCTGCTGCTTGGACTCATATCAACCAGGAGCGCCATGCCGACTCAGCGAGAAGTGAGCATAAACACCCCAGTTGATTATTTTTCACGGAGCAACAGCAATCAAACGAACAAACCCCTAAGAATATGATGTGGTTAAAAATGGTGTCAAATATTGACAGGAAGCAATAAAATAGGACATACTGCATAGAAATGGCAATGGAATAAGAATGGTAGTTGTTCCGATAAAATATAGAAAAAAAAACTAAATTAAATCCAAAATCTTAGGAGTCACAAAAAAGCAAATTGTTCTCGCTACAACTGCAAAAAATCCCTGACGATGAGTTGAACACATGAGCGGCAAACCACTGCACCTAATGCTGTTTAATATGCATTTGAAAACAAAACCTCAGTGCCAACTATACAAATTTGCCTGAGCCATCAGCTCAACTTCCAAGACTTCCAAACCATTTATTTCCTCTCTTGCCATGTCAATTTCCGCAAATGTTGAAATAATTTAGTTCAATGGAATTTCATTTTTTTTCCCCTTGTTTGTTTGCTTCTGTGTGTGTTTTTTTTTTTCTTCCGGTTTCCCGCTGAGGTTCCAAGTCAGACGCTTTCGAATGCAGCCACTTTGAAGCAGCAATTAACAAGTAACAGTAATTATATTGTACGTTAGACAGGCATCTGGTGGGAAATAATAATCCCTGAAGATGATGATAAGGAGTGAGCAGCAATAAAGAAAATCAAACAGTAGTTCGAAATTATATTGATAACATCGCACGGTGTCACTTCAAGCGATCATAATTGTTGAGATAAATTAAAAACAAAATGAGCAACTGCTTTCAAGGGGCAAGTAGTTTAGAATCAGCGCAGGCAAACAATTTTATTTTTTTCTCAGAGTCAAGTACGCACATTAGGAGAATCTATGTTGTTATCCCGCCACTACTCTTAAGATTCGCGAAAAATGAGATTTGATTGAACTCAGCTCAGAAGTAGCTATCATTGCAGTAACGCTCACACTTTAGCCTCTTTAGCCGTGACTAATCCCACGAGTATTACAAGGCTAGGCCTTAATTTAAAAATGAAATTCATCCCACCTAAATTACAATCGAGATTACCCGTTCATGCAATGGTTGGTAATTGTCACCATGGTTACCTTGAAGAACGAATTGTATTGTTGAAAAAGCTCTCATGTTGGCTATTTCGCGTCCTCCATAATTGCATTTTTGATAGCCTTCTTTTGTTTGATACATTTCCAACTTTTCTATTGTGGCATAATTGGCTGAGCTTGTGATATCCCTGGAGAGTTCTCGTCGTTCTCTTCTGACGTCCTCCTGCCAAACTCGACTTCTGTTATTTTTAAGAGAAATATAACCAAGAATAATTGGATATTTTTCTCCATGCCCGGTTACTACAAAGGCCGCTTCTTTGCTTTCAAAAAATGGTGTCATTGACCGGGTAATATCATCATGCAATTCCCACATTGATTTAATTGGAAAATAATAATCAGCCAACCAAAACCAGTTTTAAAGCGTATATTCTTCTCTTTTGTCCCCGACTTTGTACTTTGAGTCTCACTGCAATAACAATGCCAGACATCCATTCTTGAGGCCCTTTTTCTATGGAGCAATAACTAACAAGGAGACAACTCACACTATATCGCAATGATGAGTGACAGAGCGAAACACCGCAGCCCGAATCCAAATGTAAACGATGGCAACAATCGAATAAATTCACCTGGTGTTGAAGAGGCTCAGAGAGGTTCTGCCTCTGGATGGTCTTTAACATTCAAAGGATTCACTCGCACAATTCCGGCTGCTTTCTATCTGATTATACGTTTTATTTGAAACTGTCCTTTCGGAAGCCAAATCAAGGCTTTTCATCAGGTTGCCTTTCTGTTTGCTTTTCAAGTAATTAACCTCGTCTGTCAGTGTCAGCCAACATAAGCCGTCAGCGGCCATCACTTTAAATAGTGGTTAAATTCTTACTGCATATTAAACTATCAAGAATTTTTTTCCCCTTTCTGACCAAATGAATGCTTTCTTAATTGGACCTCACCTCATCATCTACTTTAAAAGACGATACCGACTGACATCTGACATCGACCGATCAAGCCTATCCGATATTCTCCCTGCGAATTCAAAACGCTCAAATTGATCTGACATCTGAATTTTTTAGTATAAAGGATGGGAATAGCGAGCACATCGGACGTAACTTGCATATCTCTAACGACAGCAGGAATAGTCAAGGAGAATGTCGTTAAAGAGGTCGGTCGGCGCTTGAATTAAGGTGGTAATCATACCAACAAAAAATGTCTTGCATTTCAATTCCCTCCCCGTTTAGTTCTATAGAACTCATTCCACGGGGTGTGATGAAAACGTAGCTGCAAATAGACACTGAGTAATTGCAGCCTGGGAAGTGTTATCCATTACAGCTGAGAGCCCAACCTCACTCAGAAATGCCGTTAAGTTTTACATTTAAATAAGTACTTCTTTTATGTCAAAACCTCTTTACCTCACGACCGGGTTAAGAGACTTTTAATCAGTCTTTGAATCACCAAAGCCATGTGAGTGATGGCTTTCAGGAGACATGCCAGTTGTGCTTAGACAAGTACTATAAAACACTCTTACACCATCTCACACATTATATTCCCATACACTGAAATCAGTTCGCAATCATACCGACATGTTAATGAATTCGATCCATCATTTGGAAATAACCTGCTTTACATTTTGCCAGCATGATTCTAAAAGCTCTTTCATATCATCATTGCAGGTGCAATCATATCAAAATGATTTTTTTTTTTTTTTTTTTGCCATAGATGAAAACAGATGATAGCTTACTTCGGGAACCCTTGAAACAAAACATACAGGTGAGGTGTGGACGTTTTCATGGTCTCGCTGCAGCAGCCCATATCGGACTGATTAAATAAGGCAGGAATGTTACTTTTTTGTAATTTAGATGAGCATAAAAGCAGGTTTCATTCAAAGTGTTTGGCTATCTAATCTTTACTCCTTACGGCTGCCTGTCAAGTCTGCATCAATATTTAAACCCCACTGAGAATGCAGAACGAGGACATATGCATATCACTTCAAAGTCGAGATGAATTCCTTTTTGATAATGTCTGAGGATGATAGGCTGCCATGATAAGGCTCAAAATATCACCATTCGCCTTCCAAACCATCAACAAAGAATTTCCATCCGTTCGTTGTATTCTTTCTGAAAACATAAAATAATTTAATCTTCCCTAATAATGTCTCAAATTGCATTGTGGGGTTCATAATTATAGAAAAAGTAGCATAGAATGCATCATATCATTTTCAAGCTTTTACAGCCTCCAAGAAAATGTTGATTGAGCCCGTGGGCTGTTTGTTTGACCTGCGCGATGTGCTCTTGAGCTTCACATTCACTCGGCTGTCAATCTCACCTTTGCTAGCACTGACCATGCCGGAACTGGCCCACCAATCGTATCTTTATGGAGACAGAGAGTGACAAGTGAAGGAGAGAATAATCTGGTGTCACAAGGTGCAATAACGTGATAGGACATGCACCCTGTAAAAGCAATACACAAGAGGTGATTGTCAAGAATGACATCTAACTCAGAGAACCCAAAAAAATGGATGGGATGGATTTTTAGATTTTTTTATAAGTGTGTGAAAGACAAACGGGAGAATTTTAAGATCTTGTCATTTCAGTGGACCTTCTGCATATGGATTGCACACATGTGCAATACATCACCTAAAGTACTGTACATTTCTTTTGGCATCCATCATGGTACCCGGTACTCGTTCTTTTTCTCGAGCCACGTTGACAGATTACACCTTGAGCGTGACACATGTAATTCACCATTAGCATTAGGAGACGAACAAGGAAGAGAGCTGCAGTTAAGTCAACGCATGGCTGGAAAACAAATGTGGCATTCGGTATTGAGGGGGGGACGACTTAAATTCATGAAATGCCCTCCTATTGCTTCTTCAGTCTGCAGAGGCAATTTCCAGAGGAAACGGATGGTAGTAAATATAGTTAATGTGCTGAGGCAGCATTAATACAGCCACATGCTGTTAAAAGGCGACATGAGATACCGGGGTGATTCTTCACACAATTGAGGTGAGACTTCCTGAGCTATAAACTAGTCTTGGACTGGACTCACAAATAATACATCAAGTATTCAACGTGAGAAAAGAAGTTATATGAAAAAAACGGAACGAATGATTTGTGCAATTTCTGCCATAATTGAAAAAGGATATTAGATGAAGCTCAGACAACACGGCAGGAAAGTGGAAGAAAAGTGGATACGATTCCCTGAAGTCCCTGATTATCTTCATCTTGGATGTGTTCAGGGTCAGGATGTTGATTTCAAGCCGGACATTTTCCCTGTAGGATAATTCTTCATTGTCCTTGATAAGCCCTGCAAGTATGTTGTTGTCAGCAAATTTGACAACAATGTTAATAAGGGTGAATGAGAGAGCAGCCATGCATAAAGAAGAAGAAGAGGAGGGGACTGACCACACATCCCTGAGGTGTGCCCGAATTGGATGACAGTGGACTAGGTATTTTTCCATTCTGACATTTCTGTTAGTCGTGAGGATTTCAGTATCCAGGGCGTTACTGTGACATGCCGATCCCCAGTTTACTCAACTTTGTAACCAGAATATTAGGAACAACTGTGTTAAAAAGCTGAGCTGAAAACCACACACAGGATCCTCACCTTGTCTAACATTTGAGAAGTTTTTTGTGTCTAAGTAAATAGGTGCTAAAACCGTGTCTCTAAGTAAGCATGCTGTAATTATAAAACAGTCCATGTGGAAGGAAGAACAATGCAAGATGTGACATCGTCTTCTCCTCCTCTGTGCCTGGTTGGGCCGGCTGACGTTAAAAATGTACTTTGCATCTTCTTGACAGAAGACAGATGGTACTTGGCAGAGGTCACCAACGCTACACAATAATGAGTCTTCTACTGTGGTAGTGCTCAACCTGCCCACCTATTCGTAACTAAGGAAACTGGAAGGCATACAATTGGTATGCATTATCACCAACGGAAGCTTGAAAATCATTTCATTTTAATATGATGAGTTAATGGATCATCAACCTAATGAAGTTACAAGATTTGACAGAGTGCTAATGTGGATTCAGAGGAGTCGGTGAACTTGAGGCATTTTCCGTACTGGAAGAAAACAAATCTGTCAATGTAATTTCACATTTTGTAGGGAAATATTATCGGAACACAAGTCTCGGTGTATACCCAGCTATTGTTGCCATAAATGTTAAGAATTTATATTTCAAATTTGTTCCAACTTAAATGACTTTTAGAAACAATAGTTGCAAACAAGAATTTTCCCTTCTGTCTCACATAGTTTAATAAATTAATTGTGAAAGCCTTGCAGGAAATTTTGTATCACTGCAAATTGTATTTCCAACTCGATTATAATAATAAGTTAAAGACACAAAACAGACAATTATATACGTTTATACTCCTAACGTTACGGGTTGGTGAATGGCGAATAGCAGAAGCCGGAAATGACTTGACTGTTGATCTAACATAGTGTAATGAAAAGTGACAGCCCCTATGCAGCATCCATTTGTGCCAAAGATATTTATGATTAAACATCGTAAGGCCTCAGATCGTATGAGTGATGATCACATTAAGGCTGTCTAACCGTCACACTGGAGGAGCATTTGGCCAGATAATCGCTTCCGAATTTTGGACATCCACAGTAGTGCAAGTAGAAAATAGAGAGAAGAGTTGCCGGGCGAGAAAGTGTAACGTTATGCATTTGTGACAGCGGCTCTCCATCATCAGTCAGGCAATGCTTGCCCCTCAATCTGTTTTCCTTTATTTGTTCTTCCTGTGATGCGGGAGCAATGAGCTTATCTGTGATTTCCTCAGAGCACCTGCAAGCATTAGCTGCAACGACTGATTGGGACAATAAAGAGCTTAAGCTCTCACTTTGCTTGTGTTTTTTTGTTCAATCCTGGGGAATGAAAACCGCTGAATCTGGAGCTCATAATGGCCTGTACAGCTGCTAAAGGGAATAAATTAGGGAATGGAAGTGAACGGCTTAAAGCCACTGCAAGATATCTAAGAGTTGGGCAAAGATGGAAGGGGACAAAGACAAAGACGGACCTTTTGTTGCCAACCTTCAGTGCAGCAAGGGCGGCTCCATTTTCTCCCAGTTCACAGTCTTTTCGATCCATCAGCAACATAGATAAGTGCTGGTCCCAGTGAGAGATGAAGGAAGAAAGCGATTAGAAAGCAATCTGATGCACGGAAACTCACAGCGGCGCCCCCCCGAGTCAAGAGAGATCGACACTTTTACGTCGGAACATTGTCCACTATTACACTTTTGATTTTAAGTATTTGCTGGGAAAAGCTATTTGGGGGCTGTTTTCACAGAATGTTTTTTTTTTTTTTGTAAATCAATTGAACAGACATCTTGTCCCTTCATTGACAACATCTGGACAAGTGTGAGTACAACACAAGCCATAAATAACTCTGGCAGGCCATGGTGCCGTTTTTTTTTTTTTGAAGCTTCTGCAGCGGTCCATATTTTATGCATTGCAGTTGTAATCAGAGAAGGTAAATTATTGCGCACATGAAAAATGCATACATTAAAACAAAAGGTCTGTAAATATTTGAAAATAAAAACTGTAATGCTCATCTTATGTTAACTTTAAGAAGTAAAAAATTATTAGAGAGCTGATCAACAAGTGTGTAAGGACTAGCTAGTTAATTTCTTTAAGACATTTTCGAGCCTTTTTAAAATTTAAATTGTGAATTTGGATCATTTAGAGAGTTTGACATTAACATGGATTCTAAGTAAATGTAAAACAGCTGCAAGAAGTTTGCATACATTTTGAATAAATTTGGTTAAAATAGGATTTCACCCACTGGACACATTTTTTAATATTTTCATTCACATCCTTAAATGACATTATGTGCAACTGGGAGGATGTAGAAATAACCCAAAAAATATTGAAATAATGTGTGCTATATGTTTTCAATAAACTCAATTTAAATATGTGATTTAAGTCACACATCTGTCTGGGCAAGGTCTCATCGCTGACAAAGCATATCAGAGTAAAAACTGAGCCATGAGTCAAAACAAAATGCCTGTAGAGTTCACAGACAGGTTTGTGGCAAGGCACATATCTGGGCAAGGCTACGAAACAAATTCTGTGGCACTTAATGTTCCCGAGAGCATAGTGGCCTCCATCATTCTGAAATGTCAGACTAAAAATTGGCTCATCGACAATTTTCTTGCGCATGAATATCGACATGCATCAGCTTGTTGTTTTGAAATGACAGTGACGTCATATTTATCGCGGATCAGAACAACTAGCAAAACTGATTATAATTATATTATAATTATTATTACTGATGACTGCCAGATATTTTCATGAAGTCTGGATGGATGGATGAATACAGAGGCCTGCTTTGAGCAAATCTTATAAGTGATAAATAAATATATGATGTATTTTGTGAAGCCCACACAAATCTAACCCAGACACCAGACAGAGATCTTCTGGAAGTGGTCTGTGAGACTCAACCCCCTCAGTCAATGCATGAATAATGCATGAAGGATATAAGGACATCACGTAGGGATGCTGCCAATATCAGCTGGTGGTGGTAGTTTGTGTGTGGGGGGGCAGCCGGCCCACCCCCGAGCTTCTGATCTTTACCACGACCTTTGGATTTCACACTCTCTGAATGCGTTGCTTTCTACAATAGTCAAATGATAAGATATAAAGCTGATAAGGGTGCAGCTGAGCATCTCCACAACAATACAACATAATTGTTATAGCTGAATTTACTCCCTAATGAGCTGCCTGTTGACATTTTAGATTCTGTGCCAGTGTTCTGTTCTATTGTTATCATAGAAAACCAGACATAACAGAACACAGACCTGGGATCCGTCACAGGTTGGGGGAAGGGGTGAGAACTTGAGGCAGGCGATACCCTAGACTAGAAAATAGAGTCTTGATCGGGTTTTATAATTTGAAAAGATTAATCATCAATGTGCTTAGATGCCGCCTGACAGTTTTGATACCAATCCAAAAGTATTTGGAATCTATTTATTATACTGGAAAAAGTCTGTTTTAGAGACAAAAGAGGAAATATTTTCTTTAAAATAAAAAAGACGTCTCATAACAGGCTGCCTTGCGGTGTCAAAAGGAAGCAAAACCGCTCCGAGTGAGTGAGTGTTTGTGTTTAAGAAGACAGAGAAATGAGTCCCACTCTGCAGTTCACTCAGCATTACTGAACTAGATTGCCTCATTACTGCTGAACTGATAATGTTGATTTGCATGGAATCAACACAGTGAATACTTTTTATTTTAACGTTCTTTTCATCATTTTGTAAAAGTTTAAGTGTGGTGTTTCACTCTAGTGAACCTTTAAAAAATTTACATAACATTACAAATTATTGAATATTTTGTCGGGTAGGATTGCACAACACATTTTGTTCATAAGGCTTAAAATTTGCACGATGAAGCCAAATAAATCCGTCATTTGATCAAACGGCGAAAAGATGGTATCTTGACAACTTTGATGTCAGAGCTGAGCAAAGCAAAGGAAGATCTAACAGAGTCGCCTGGCACATATGACAGGAACAGTTCATGATGATTCAGCAGGTTTGTAGGTTCCCTAATTTACATGTGTGAAAGACAAAAGCTCACACATGTCCACATTTCCTAAGATGGTGAACGACAAAACGTCAGTGCAGTGATGGATTTATATGCCAAATCTGCAGAATTGTTCTCAAAGCATTGCAGCACATTTGCAGAACCTAAAGATAGTGGATGCATGCTCGTCCTTGATAGCAAGGGTGGCTTGTTGGAGCACAATAGGTGACGCTGTGCGCTTTGTCTATTGACTGCTGTACAAGAAAATGAGATCACCTACAATGCATGTGATGTTCCTTTAATAAGCAGCCAGTCACATCAATGGATTTTGCACTTGAGTGCATTTCAAAGTCTGCCCTTAATGAAATGAGTTGAATAAGTGCTTCTGCCTTCTCCATTGTTTTGTTTACACAAAAACGTGTACTTCCACGCATAATTTTATACGGCAGTGTCCCCACCAGGCTTTTACAAGTTGCAGGTAACATATTCATTAGAACATAAGTGCAAGACTGAAGTTTCACTTTAAAAAATGAAAGCGAGCATAATTGAACAATTGAAACAATACCAGCGTCTCACGTGGTATGCTGGCCCTTTCCTGCCTTGCAAACCTCTTCGCCATTGTTGCAGCATAATGAGAAAAACTGTGCCACCTAGTGGATGGCTGGAGGACAACACCAAGTTCAATGATGCTTGTCTAATGGTCAGCTCACTTCATGGTCCACTGGGCGCATTCAGGCACCTCCATGTCACAGATGTAAATGACGTCATTACCTTCTACTGTGTACACAACTAAGAGGATTTTCCCCCCCCCCCATTTACCTTTCCTCTCTATACGTATCATCAATGGATTCAATCCCATGACACACTAATAAGAAACAGCAGACAAAGCCGGTCTGCGAAAATATGATTCCAAGCTTGGTAAGTGCATCCAATTAGCAAGTCAAGCAAAACCTCTGCCTGGAGCGAATGGAAATGTAGATAAGATTCACTGGACAAATTGGAGGTACAATATAATAAGGGACTGACTGATGGAGACCAGGAGTCTTAAGATGCTATCTAAAACAGACATGCTGACTCGGCTCACTTCTGCTGACCAAGCGTTTAAGGCGGTCTTCACTCACAGGGCAAGAAGACACAGACATAATTATGTTTCTTCATATCAAATATATATAATAAATTACAGTCCTGTTAGTTTAGAGACTTGGTCGATAGAACTCATCAGAGCACAATGTGCTTTATACGGTTTCCAATTTGGCTCAGTCAAATAAAAGCCTGTTGGTAGTGAATCTATTCATAAGCCTTTCCTTCTCAGAAGAATGATCAAAGAGCGTCAGCTCGTTACCATTAAAATATCTGTATTCAGAACACTTTGCCGTTAAAGCGGAGAGCAAACTTGCCGCTTCTTGTCTCGGGAAAGGCTTGCATCTTTCATGTTAATGTCACTTTAACTGCATCAATAAACAGTGAATGTAGAGCTGCGGGTAGCGTGTTGTGGAGAGTGTGACAAGAATGCAGAAGTTCAAACGGAGCTTCTCGCTCGGCGTCGACGATCATAGGAACAACTTGCCTTGGGTAGAAAAAAAAATCTCTTTGCTTCTCCAAAGGGCGTTGAATTGGCATTGCAGAACGTGACTCGTTCTGCCTGTTAAGAATATTTTTCAAATATTCCTTTAGCTCAAACAGGTTGAAAAGGAGCAAAAGTACTTAACCTGCCGCTTAATTAACGTAATGCGTTGGAAGCTAATGTAGCGTCCATTATTTGCCAAAAGGCTAACATCTTGAAACAATCAATCATTATTATGTCGAATAATGCACATTGTGTACTCATGACAACTGTATTCCTTTTACGTACAATACACACAATGTCCCTCCGTCCCGCCGTAGACTGAATTTTAAAACATTCAGATACATTATTCAGGAAGTGAATTTCTTTAGGTTGGCAGCTCTGGTGCAGTCTGCCTCTGACCTGATAGGCTCCAGCCTCTTGTGATCCTCAATGGGATAAGAGGTATAGAAAATGGATAGGTCTTCAATCAAAGCTTACTTGCTCCGTGTACATTGCATCCATATCACACTATACTTGTCAATCAAAACCTCCTTACTTTAGATGTGTGTGAATCTGCTCAGTGGCTCCATTGAGTCAATTTTAAGGGTCACAGAATTCAGCATGTAATTACCAAACATCAGACAAAAGGCATAGCTTAGAAAAAAATTCTGAAGTGGATTTTATTTAGCCATATCTGAGCTGCATTCAAATGTTCCCCAAGACTCTTTGTTGCCAAGCAACATGAACCTAAGATACTTTACGACCCTCAAGTTATGGAGTTCCCTCCCTCAGGCATTTGACAATTTATACAAGACTTACGCTGGCATCCTTTTTTCTTAGAGCACAACAAAGTATGGCTCTCAAATTAAAATTCTGCTTCTGATTGTGGAGGAGTGCAGTAACTAGCAGGGATTTCCCGTAATCCTCATGGGTATACTGTATTTTCTCCCGGTCTAATTGGCGATGCAGAAAAATGAAGAATAAGTCAGTGAAATGAGGTTCAAGTGTACACGACTTTAATCCAAACATGGAATCTTTTTTTTTTTTTGGTAAGTTGAAGACAATGTAATGACAAAGCTCTGATTGGCTTGATTACAAAGTCACGTTTTACCATATACTATCTTCCACCTCCTTTAGAGCTCATTTTATCTGATCTGATTGTTGTTGTTTTTTTGTTTCTTCGATGGCACGCCATGTGCCACGTTAAGAAATGTGCAAAAAAGCCAAGGAAGGCTGAGCTGGGCCAAGCTTAGGCTGTCAATGTCCCATTCTCACACTCCCGAGTTGAGAAATGAACCAGACCGGATCGTTGGATGCGGTCCAGTTTAATTAGTGGAAATCTGAGAATACCGAGTGCTGACAAGTGAATATCTATCTAGGGATCTTTGGGGGCCACAGAGTGACAGCTGATATCATTTTGCAGGCTACCTGAATTTGTAAACAACATTGATCAATATGACACGGCTTTTACAAATGGTTGTAGTTTAGGAAAATGACAGGTCATTACAATGAAGGCGCGGGGGCCAGAACTGTCGCTAATATAGATAATGGCCTGGGGATAAACTGCATCATTGATTTCCCTCGCAACATGAGAAGCAACAACATTCGATAAGAAACCGCAATGGAAAAAGAGTAGATGACGGCGGATTAAAACACAGATGATAGAGCAAAGAGAACACGAAAAGCATTGTGATGAAAACAGAGCCGCTCCGTTCTTTGCGTGTCTCTGGACGAAGTGAATAGAGCTCACCGCGCTTTTCTTTGTTCACCTCACTGCATATCAAGCCCTTCATCTTTCAGTGTGGCATTTTAATACTGCATTATGTCGTAGCGCTAACTCACAATGATACAAAAGCTGATATATTTGCTTTTTATTCTCTGCTTGTGCAAGAAGGACATTTTTTTTTCTCAGACTGATAGCACATGGAAATATCAGAATAGGCCATGTACATGTAGGATCAAAATAAATAAAAGGGAGTGTTATCTAATATTTTTTTCGACGAAAGTGCTTGACAAGTAATGCAATTCCTCATGCCAAGCGAACGGAAATTGCACGGGGAGCTTGAAAATCAGGCTCAAGGGTACAATGAGGAATCGTTCATTCAGAGTTGCGATGGGTTGATAACTGGCGGGTCAATGACAACATTCAAAAGCAAATAACGCGTGGACAAAAGAGCAAAAGGAAAATGAACGTTGAAATCATCGGAAGATGGGAGATCAAAGGGGGGCAGCTGAGCGATTGGAACGCAACCTTGCGATTGAAATTAGGAGAATAAATAGTGATATTAAAATTCACGTGTTATGGATGGTAACAAATCTCTGCCGTCGTTGATTTTTACAATTTCTTTGCTGTGTTTTTCACAACATTAGACGTGTGGATTCAGTTAAAAACTGCAAAAGCCTTGACTGCGAAATATATATATTTTCCGGGGGGGATGTTGTTGTCGTTTGGCAGCACAAAAGTTGACATTGCCAGCCAAATGACATCGATAGAAAAGATCCGACTACGACTATAGTGGCTTGTCATGTCAAACATCAGCGTCAGTTTTCACAGGAAGACAAAAATCACCCCAAAATGGATGGATAGGAATATTTTTAGCACAATATTGAGGGCATCACATGCATTTCTCATTCCCTCCCACATTATATGTCATGTTTTTATTGCTCTGAAAATATTTCTCACATGTATCAGAGACTGTTATGGAAATGAAATCACACCAACTTTTTTTCTTAACTTTTATAAGGTTGGCTGGGAGGAAAGTAATGAGCTTTAATGCCCAAATTGAACAGTATCAATTGACTTAGCTTAATTTATTCCTCCGCTGTTATTTCACAGGTTCTTTGCATATTTATGAATTTTCAAGTGTGACTGGAACATTTCCTTTTTGTTTGGGATTTTCAAACAATTAGAGCAAGCTTGTGACATTTCCTCAACACCCACCTGCAAATGAAACCTACTTTTATTCCTCTTCAAATTTCATGGGCAAATTAGTGAGATATGCCGCCATTTTAGAGCCAGTAACTGCAATCTTGCCGTAATTAGGTTTGGGCGGATAGATTCGAACATGTAGCATCTGCTCCACTTTGAATTGCAGTGAACAATGTTGAGACGAGACATCTGTCAGTTAACTCATTAATGTGCTAAACACCTCGCGGTGACAGCATCCGAAATATATTTCATTTTAGCAGGAGCGGAAAAAAAACACACAACAAAAACACAAACAATCCGTCAGGTATCGGCAAGCCTGCAGTGCCACATGGTTCTTCCGACACCCACTCACTGTACAGCAGTATGTTTCTTACATATTGTGGTCTCCCTCCTGCCTACGGGAGGAAGCTTAGCTCTTCTTGTTGCCAGAAACACTGGCAGTAATTGCAAAGTAAGCCGTGTGGAAATCATCCACACTAGACTATTATTCACTACTTCACTGTAAAGTTTTGTATCATTTTAATTGCTTAATGTATTGGACGACTATATTGTCTAACGTATCAGATTGTGCATAATAAACCGGATGCATTTTTATTCCATTATTTATATATATATATATATTTTATTTTTTAAATATTTATTTTTTTAAATATCTGTTTTATTTTTATTTTTAGTTCAAGATGTCCTCTATAGATAGAGATATTTCTATTTTGAATTTTTACGTTTTCATTCATTTTATTTATTTTTATTGTTAGTTCAAGATGTCCTCCTTTCTCACATTCTCATCTTCTCAAGGATAAATTGTCTGCCAACCAGCTGATCTGGATCATTCAACGTCTAAATAAAGAGGGAGCCCGAGGAGACTGCCTTGTCAATTTGTTCCCAATATCCGCCTTGTTTCTGCATCTGTCCACTTCAAGCCACCCTCATGGGAATATTTCAGTCCATTCGCTGAGATGTTCCACACATTCCACTTTCCATATTAGCAGGTGAAAATTAAAATGTTTTGTAGCAAAAACAAGGGAAGATAATTTAGTCAAACCAGCCAGTAAATGCTTTACTTCACACAGGCTTTGCTCTGTCGAAAGACCTCCCATTTCTTTCAGATGAATGTTCCAACACATCTTCCAGCACCTTGTCTTCATCCATTTGCTCAGCATTCCGACACTTTACAGCAGTTTAGCAAATGGCAGCAGCACATAGAAGAGGTTTAGAGCAGGCGAAATGAGCATTGCTTCTCTGACAGTAACAAATAGAGTGATAGCTAAACTGGCAGTGCAATTTAAAGGCCAGCGTTAACAGTTTAGTAAGACAAGCCGCCACCTAAATTATTTTGCTAACACGTGGAAAAGCTATCTGTATTTCCTTTCATTGGTTTAAGCTAATTTCCATGGGCAGATCAACCAAGAAAGCAAGATGAATGAGTTAATCCAAACCTTTTTTATTCTGTTTTATGCTGTGTGGAAAGTAAAGTAAATGTGGAGCATCCGCCTTTGCTGAATGCACACATTTGGGCCAGAAGACATCTGGCTCTGCCCTGTAAACATAACAGAGGAAAAAATAATTACATTAAGCTGCTCAAAGCATTGAAAAACATATATTTTCAAAATTCACCACTATCGTCCTTCAGCAGTGTGTCCTACTTTTTTACTCTGTGTGATTCCAAGCCTGCAGTATGAAATTTCACTCACAGACTTTTTATTTTCATTAGTGACGCTCAATAATCCAGTCAAATGCCACACAGCCATTTGGCGTTTTAGTTAGCCATTTGTTTGTTATTGTAGAAACGTTTTTTACAGATTGTCATTTAAAAAAAAAAAAAAATCACTGTAAGCAAGTTAAATTTGTATGATTTTTTTTCTCAAAGTTACTTTTTTGAAAGTTAATTGAAGTCAAGGGAGATTTTTTCCCCCCGTTGTACATGTTTGGGGTGTTTCATTAAATCAATCCTTGAAAAATATTTGGTTTATTCATTCTTTCCTTTTTTTCTATTTTTTCCAACACATATTGAAATTATTTTTGAAAATTAGGTTAGTCATTCATCTATTTTTTTATAGTACCTTTCCTAATTACAATTACATGTACTATTCAGATACTTGTGTGTATTTTTATCAAAACGGGGATTCTGTCTAATCTTTTAGAATGTGAGGAATATGTCTGCGTACCCAGAGACAACCCACACAAGCTCGAGCATAAATTCAAACCCGACTAAAAAGCCACGTCGGAGTTAATAATGCAAACTCCAATCATGTGTCATGGCGGGTTGGGGCCGCCTGAGTGGTGGCACCTGTGCTGTTAAATTGTTTGTTCTATGCTCGTTCGCTTTCTGCTCTCTCCCCCACCAGGTAACACTTCCATTCTTACTCGCTTTGATTTACACATGTCAAAACATTTGCACCCACACATTCATTTGCATTCATGCACTGCGTACACCACTGGTTCTTATTCACATTTAAATGCCTTGTAGTAAATTATTATTATTTGTAAAAGAAACCATCTTGATTGACCTGAATGCTTTGAATTTTTCCCCACAGTTAGATTTATTATTGTTGTGACTTCCGTCGAACCAAGTTTGTTACATATGTGAAATCATTTCAACAAAAGGCACACAAACAAACATACACAATTTACTCAGCCTAAAAAAAGTATCCCCAAATTGCTCCTGCACAAGACTTAAAAAAATAGACTAAAAAAAAAAGTACTGGAGTGGATTGTTGACTCTCTTTGTTAGATTTTTCTTGAAGTGAAAATCAAGTACAAAAGATTTTTTTTTTGTTCATACTTGTCAAAATGGAATGACTGGTAAGACAGAGATTTTTATTATCCGAAATAATGATGGTGATGCTGCTTGCTGCTGAGCGAAGCTTCACTTCTCCCATTAGATGAACAAAAGGTGAGAAGTAATTACCTGTCTAATTATATCACTGATCATATTCTTACCATTTTCATGACTGAAATGGGATGTGATGTTGACACCATGCTGTGATTGATGCAAACTTTTTTTTGGATCACTTGCACTTCGGCTTCACTCTGCTCACTAATGAAGTATTTGTTGTGTTATGTGTGCATGTGTGTGTCGAAAAGCAACTGATCCAAGGCACATCTTCATTGCACTCAGTGACGCCAACAGGCTTTTGGCAGGCTTATCAGTTGTGTCGCCCAGCAGGCCAGTCTATTGCTAATAAATAAGTCGGCAAGTGGTGATAACATGACCAATGGCCGCCAAGCCAATAATTCTTCATAAGCATATATTTCCAAAGGCACTCGTCAGTAACCCTTTAAATATAAATGGACTTGTGGGCAGCAACAGTATACAGAGTCAAATCCCCGAATTAGGAAGGCTGATTGTATATTATCTAATATTACAGCCACTGACAGACTTTATGATATTTTGGGGGGGTGATGATGTGTAATGGCAGCCCTGCTCCCATTAGATGGCGCCCCATCCAGATGCATCACCGCCCCTGTCCGGCCTCATTAGTATTCTTTCTATAATGAATGGTACAGTATGTGAATCCCACAGTTACCCTACAAAAGGTTTTAGCTGCTATCTGTTGTTTCAGTCTTTCGATGATGTCTACATTATCACTCTAAATTGTTAATATAAATATTTGAACAGGCTTTTTTCTGGAGCGGAAAAGATGATAAACAGACACTCAGTGCCATAATGATTTTTAAATTGCTTTTCCAAATTCTTCCCATAAAATGTTTTCACAAAATATATATATAACAATATATCTAAAACTACATTTGTATTTATTGTAATCATTATTTGTAATGTAATGGTGTCTGTATCAGCAAAGAGTGAAGTGTGGAGAGTGTCTGTCCAATAATATAAAATAGCTACAGCAGCAGGAGAAATCCACTTCTCTGACAATTGCGCCTTTTTGTTTGTGAGTCAATAAAACATACGGTTCCTCAAAACATTCTCCGATAAGAACACCAGTTTTTTTCATTTCTCATTTGCTCAGAATGTGTCAAAGCACATATTAATAATCTGTGCGGCGTTATGTCACACACAATAAGCATCGTCCATAAAACGATCCCAAACCAATTTGAATCCAAACTGGACCACCCCATTAAATATGACAAGTGTTATGCAGAGTACAATTTGTTCCACTCATTTGAGGAAGTCCTTTGCTCACCAGACTGTGTCACACGCAAACTGCATTAATGTCTTCAATTGAAGTCAGGTCACTCAGCAACTTGCCAAAATAGCAAGCAGCCTGCCACAGCTGCCCAAATGAACAATGAGCCACGAGACCACTGACAAAATCTTGAGTCTGAAAGCAGAGAAAGTGTCTTCGCAGGATGTGAGATGTCAGCCACAATCTCATGTTGGACATAAATTGCTCCCTCTGCAATGATGGATTTCCGTCCCAAGGCTTCTCATAAACATTTCCAGAGTAGAACCGCTTTTTTTTTTTTTCTCCCTCCCCTCACACTAGCCAGCCCGTGGGCTCTCACTCGCAAAGTGACAAGGTTTCTTTTGTTTCTCTTGGCAGCGGGTATACACGCTGAGATCCATCCATACGAGACCCGCATGAGTCCTGGACACCATGTCAGAGGACTTCACAACCATAATGTCGCTCCCGGGCATAAGTTGAGCTAGATTGGTGGAGCTGCAATCATTTTTCTGGATGATTTATAGACCAGGGTATCATGATAACACAAACAAGAAAGTTGAATGAGCAAGAGGAGGTTGTTAGGTGGGGCGGTTTTGTCCGAAAAGTCAAAAAGTCACCGGCCGGAGGGCAGGGCGGGAACGAGAGAGTGTGCAGGTGGTGTGTGTGGCCTTCATTCCGTCGTGGGTCAATTTACCTCCCCATCCCAGCACGCTGACCTTTTAATATGGCCTATACCTCCTCTCCTTTCACCCGAGCTTTTATGACCCCATGTAAATCTCTCTCTGGTAACACAAGCTTGTCAGCCCTCCTCGAGCGTCTTTCTTCTCAACGCATTTATCCTCATCGAGAATTCAAAGAGGACCCGTGGTAGGGAGGGCGGTGTGCGGCTCAACTCGAGTTAAAGGAGACTGGGAAAGACCGAGGGATGATCAAAAAGGAGAAAGTCCAGAGCGAAACCCTAGACATGGGAATAGCTGGACAATCCAACGAGCAGGAGAGAAAAAAAAGAAAGGAGAAAAAAGCCTCTCTTAGATGAAAGGCAGCCGACAGCATCAATAAGTCATTAAAGCAGACATGTAGATCCAAAAAAAAAAAAGAGGAACAACCCTGACAATCACAAGTAAGCTTATAAGATCATAAGGTGAGACGGATGACACCACTGAAATAAATAAATAAAAGATTCAATAAAAGTGTTAACGTGATAAGCGTTGTCTGTATTTTTTTTCAGTCTGAACTGTTGCTTTTTACAGGGGGGGAAAAAAACTAAATGCTCCAAGGGTATTTGTGAACAGGCGCTGTTGGTGCAGGACGGTCATTAACTGCTCAGACAGGACTCACTTTTACAACATGATGTTCGGCAATAAAATACCACCCAGAGTATTCAGCTTCGGGTCTTCACGGCTGTTTGTGCTCTATTTATAGGAGGCGGTCAAAAATATGGGAGTGAAAGCTAGCAAATCTTAACTGACTATATTTTACATCTGAAAATGTAATGTGTGTGCGTGAATCAAAAGTTTCAAACAGAAGAAAAAAAAAAAAGATCCATATTCGTTAACCAATAAGCACTAGTCTGACAGAGGTCACATTTATTCCTGTTGCCACATTGTGAAACCAGGAAACTTGCGGAGGGGAAGCTTATAACTAAATTTACTGGGTGGTAAATTCAACCGCTTTAACGGTTATATTGACAGCTCGTGTGTGTTGGGGAAAAAGGAAAAAGTGGAAGAAATCTCCATTGATATAGTTCATGTTGTTTTACACCTGATTCCATTGCTGTTTTTAACCATCATTTCTCTAATAGTTAGTGATAGCAACCACGGGGTACCTTAATAATTTAAATGCCGCCGCAGATGCCGAATGTTGCTCATATTACTTTTCTAAATTGCCTTGTAGTTGTTTGTTTTTTTTGCTATGTGACTGCCGTCAGGAATTGCGGATCGCTTTGAAATTACCACCAAATCACTGCACTCGATAGGCCTGTGCAGCGAATCCTAATCATCCAATAACTCCGTCTCTAAGCTCTGGGAATAGCTTTGTTGCGCCGATTGTGTCAAAGACAGAGGACCAAACAAAGTCATTGTACAAATGTCGCTCCCATTCAGCCATTAGTTGTGCGACACTTTAACTACTTACTATCAAGCCTTTCATGAGTGTTGGCTTGTTAGGACTTTAATGACTTGAAATTCCCTGAACAAACACAACGTCTGGGAAGAGGTCACATGGCTCTCCTTTCACTCGTCGGCTCTGCGCTCGCTTTTGTTTGTTTATTTGAAGGAGTCTTACCAAACTGACACAAAAACAACACTGCCCTAAATCTGCGTTAGGTGCCTCTGTTCACACAAATGTCCTAAAATACGCTGTTAACCCCTCACTCTTTGAAATGGTCTAATTATATTGTATTTAAAGGGAAATGTAGAACAATGGGTGGCAGTAGGACAACACAATTTAATCAGCTGTATTGTATGGGGTCATTTGGTTGAATTGGAGGTAACCAGATGAAGATTAGATTTGTTTACGCTCCTTGGATACAAGCTTTTCACTTTGTGCTTGATGAAGAATAAAATAGGTCATTGTGCCTTTTTGGAGCTCCACTCGGTGTGCAAGAGACACTACTTCTATTCAGAAGTGATGTTAATCAAGGTCCATAGTCAGCAGTTGTTGAAAAACAATTACCAGCTTGCGGAAACTGGCCCACTTCAGCTAATTTATTTTTCCAAGTAAAATGATTTCTAGCAGTTAGCATGTTTTTGGAGAGTTCCAAGTTTCAGTGTTTGAATCTCAATTTGTGTTGGAATCGTAGTTTCTCCTTGTAGTTCTCGGGAAAATGAAGACGTCAACAAACAAAACACTCAATTTGATAAAACCACAGAGTACCTTGTCTCATTAATTTAAAATAATTTACTTTAACCAGGATTCCTTGCCCATTGTGGCCAAAGGGTTGTTGGCTGGGACCAGCTACATTCTTGATAGCTATATTAGATTTCTACCTAACTCGCTGAGGAGAAGTCTTTTCAGGACCAAAGTTGCAACAGTTTGTTCTGATTTGAGTGCCAGAATTTGAATTTCTGGTATGTAGAATGATGTATAACATACTTGGAGAATGTTTTGGTTTTTCCTATTTTTAGCAAACAATTCCTACACTTCCTATGAATATATTTATCTAGCCTGGCTATTTTTTAATGATGACAGCCAGACAGAATAGTCAGCATGAACATATTAGCACCGTTGTGGATGACAGGGCTGCTGTGATGCAGTGGATGTCGGCTGGGTTGAGTCAAGCAAAGGCGTCATGAATGATTGGCGGCAGGACCTCATGTTGGTCTTTTCCTGCCTAGTGAGCAGCTAATGGTGCACAGAGCGGGAGAGGGAAGGGGTGAGGATAAACACCGCGGCCCGGCTATGACGCCAGATGGGCTGTCGGCTATATATTGTTGCTTGTAACAAAGCCACCACGCCAAGCATGCTCCGTGCTTTTAGGGCATTGACAAATGAGATAGCCCAACATGAATGTTTTAGACCAGCTCATTTGTTCTCACAATCAAGACCAAATGACATTTGACATCAATTCAGAAGAAGACTTTTCTAATGGTAAAACTTCATCCTCGGCCTCCTGTTTTGAACTTTTCAGATACCCGAAATGATATTCTTCTTATTAACAGATATTCAACTACCTGCAATATCATTTCGCAAACGATGCCATAAATTGCGCAAGAATATCGTGACAAAACGCAGCTGCTGTGTCAACAAGGGTGAGTTGTTTTGTCACAGTCTGACGCCAGCGCGGCAGCACGGGAAGATGAGACTCATTGCCGCACTCGGCAGTTCGTCTTTTCTCACCTCACGCTATCTGAAAATGAAGGAAGTGTAACTTGGGGGCCACCGTGTATGCTGTGTGGTGCCTTGTGATATGTGTCGGTGTGAAAGGTTATTGATCTGACGGCGGACAACAGGTCCGGCCTAAGAGAAGAGGAAGCGAGTGTGGGTTTTTTTGTGCATGCGTGTGATCAGGTTGTCAGACCACAACAAAAATGAAAAACAAGTTCATTGGGAGTTCAACATGTTCTTTCAGCACCATCAACTACTATCCTGTTCTCATTTTGCCTGTTTGGATTTTCTTTCTTGATACTGCTCATGACCCGCTTATGGCACACTACTGCACTTGTTTAGGAGGACCTACCAAGATGTGTGCTGTTCTTATGTCACGAGTCAATTTTTTTGGAAAGGGCTCGTTTTTTTTTTGGTTTGGGAACCTACAGAAGACATCAGGAGCCAGCAGCCCCCCCCTCCCCCAAACACACACACCACCGACATCGTTGACCTCACAAATGTTCTTCTGGATGAATGAGCAAAACATTGCAGAGAGATCTTATAGAAAGCTTTCCCACAAGATATAATGGCCACGTGTCCCAGAGATCCAATATCTATAAATCACCGTTACTGTTCACAACTACGCATATGAGATGTTTTAAAGATGAGAATATGAAGCAGCTCTGACACCGAAGCCCATTATTAAAGAAAAGAACCGAGGGGGCTTGCAGATAGATAGAAGTGCTTGTTGGATAAATGATCCATATAACATAATGCAAAAGGAATTAGTATTTAAAAAAAATATATGTTGATTTATGACATCTGGTTTCTCTGTGAAACAAAGCCAGGTGCTTTCGTTATGTATGAAGAAGAAATATAAAAGCCCTCCAGATGATTCAGAAACTTGATGATGGGAGAAACGATCTTTCTCCGCCTATTTCGGTGGCAGCCAGCCCCCAGGCTTCCCAAACGAGAAAATCTAATGAATCATGGGGGACGAGACAAGGATAACATAAGAAAAGGTATCTGTGCACGATGCGGGACGGAAAAACGAAGCAGTGGGTGCTGTGTTGTGTGAGTCATCATTACCGGAGCCTTGTCAAAGGCGCCAGACGATGTAAGGTGAGAAAGATGGATAAAAGTCTGCACAAAAGAAAGGTGATTAAGATCAGGTTGCAGTTAAATGGAAAAAGCCCATTTTAATATATTCACTTCCTGGATTCTTCATTTGGTCTTGCCTAATGTGATCCAATCTGGAAGGGGTGTATCAAATAATTATTTTTTTTGCCACAAACGTCATATTGCTTTTTTTAGTGTTGGAGTTTGAAGTGCACAGCAATGCATCATGCTGAGAACTGTTATTTTTTATTTTTTTTAGTCACGATACAGGAGTCTGGAAACATAATGGAAAATGCATCGTATTAAAAGCAGAATATTTTCATGCAATTCTTGTGTTGAATTAAACTTTATAGCGCAAAAATGAACTTTCATTGGAAATCCTTAGCAGAGCGGTCATGAGCATGTTTCGGATAACATGTGCAGACATGCCCAAGTGTGCCTAAATGTCATGTTAACTTGTCAGATGACTTTTTGCACATTTAGATGAGGAAATTTCGAACTCACAAAATCACCGACTATAGGGGTAACCTTTCCAGAAGTCGGACCCGCTACAGCTACAGTATGCCAGAACAGGTTACTTTTGCATACCTTTTTTTTTATTAACCTCAGTTTAAAGGGCAACCAATTATGTCTGCGGAATAGTATGAAGGAGTGAGGGCAGAAGATTCTAGTCAATATCTTTTCAGCAGTTAAATACAACCTGAACTTATATCTCACCCTTATCATAAAAAGCAGATAATTTGACATTTTAACAAATGTGCTTATTCTAATTTTGGAGGGATTTAAAGTAAATACAACAACAAAGATTTGCAAACACGGATGAATCTTGCTATCTACGTCTTCACCTAGTGAGCTGACATCAATAAGGAAGACAAAGACAGAAATATAAACAAGCCAAGAATTGAGCCCTTCGTCTCTAGCTCAGCCAAGAACACATAAAGACTCTCTTTTATGACAGAAAAGGTATTGCTTTCTCAAATTGCTTTGCTTAAGCAATCGTCGAGCCCATAAAAAACGTTTCCCTTTGGCGTTTTCACCCAAATCAAACTTTCAAAGTAAATCCAGCGTTAAGTCACATTCTCACTGAGTACTTCTGTGTCATCTTTCATTTGAAAACAAGTCTTATATTTTGGATTACCTAGCTGTTTAATAAATAAATATATATCAAAACAATATATTATTTAATATGTTGAATTGACAGTAAATGATGTCAAAGCGGCCCTTGTATCCTTCATTTTTTCTGTAAAGTTTGGACACCTTGGAGGAAATGTTTGACAGATTGCTTTCCGGCCCTCATACTTCATTGGGTACTATTCAATCTTATTACATGTAAAACACTTAAGATACTCAAAACAGCCAGCCAGTCGTGACCTCAGCTTCCTGTCTCAACATCTGCTAATGTATATGTCAAAGGGTCTTACATTTGTCAAACAACATATAAAACCAGATTGAAAGCTCCCAAGGGACAGGAGGGGTCATCTATAATTCAATTACTGAGTACACACACACACAAATGCACATATGTCAGTGAAAAACAAAAGTAGCCAGCGGGTACAAGAGAAAAAAGTCCTAACTGGTCCAAAACTGCCCTTAGGCAAGAGGCCTGTGATGGATCAGGAATTGATTTGATTTGAAGCGAGTGTGAAAGCTTCCGTCATGGCCTCTGCCAGAGAGGTTGAACCATGATTGAGCAATGGCTGTCTGGTGGCTTTGCTTGGGGAAAAAGTTAATACACTAGCTGGACCGCTCAGAATAACCTTTTGTGCAACTTGTGGGTTCAGTTGAAAATGAAATGTTGGTGTTATAGAGAAGTGATACAAGTTTGCTAGCTAGTGAGGTATAGCTAAGGTGTCTTCTTCGTAGGGCAAATAACACTTTATACACACGTGTTTTTATCTTGTTACAGGACCAATTTAAACGGAGCGAAACAAGATGAAGTCAACAAAAACACACACACACACACTGTCATAGTGATGTTACCGACGATAACCCAAAAGCTTTGTTGACTCTTCTGATAATGACACATTCTGTCAGCTGCCTCCGAGCGTCCTTCAGACACCGCGGCTCAAAGCAAATATCCAAGTGTCTCACTACCTGACAGATAATAATCAGTCGGGAAAAAAAAATTACTTTATGGTGGCACGCTCCTACCCGAGGCCTTAAAATGCTTCCCCGGAAAGCCAGTCTAATATCTCTCAGAGTCAACCATGGACACATACTGTATATCAGCTCCTTTGGATACTAGATTTTTTTTTGTAATTGGAGATGTGTTTTTACCACACAAACAGAAGAATGCAATTAGCATCTGCTATATCCTGATCAAAATTTCTTTTTCCCGTGGAATGCAGTGCAACAAACTACTTTACCAGCAATCTGGTCAGTGCACGTCATAAACAACTCTAAGACACAGAGGTCTGCGACTAAAATTTCCAAAAACTAGAAGCCCGGATGTTGGTCCAGCCCTACAAACCCACATGTATTATTGAGTCCACATCTTTGTTTACGCAAAAACACAATAATCCTCAGAGATTTGAGGCGATGGGTTGTAGCAGGGGCAACATTCGGTATCAGCAATCCCAATCTACAGTCTTTGCAAAGAATTCAATTGTGCTGAGAAAATAAAGCCGGAGGCATGACTACAAAGGAGACCGTTTGAGGCCAGAGAGTTTGTGTTGAGGAGGAAGTTGTATCATTTGATGGTGAAACACAGCCCGTTGGTATGTTTATCTTAGAAACAAAAAAAAGTGATTCACAAGGGGGGAACTCCTTGCTCCTGCTGCTGCACAAAAACATCAGCTGTTTGAAGTAATAGTACATGCGGCAGTGAGAATCCGTGAGTCCTTCGATAAAATAGTCCGGGAAAAAAATTCATCACTTTGATTGCTTGAAGAATAATTCTTTGATTATTCAAGTCATCTGGTTAAATGAGCTTGAGCTAATAGTTACATGGCAACGGAATGGGAGGTCCACAGATCCAATCTGCAGGAAGTAGAAAATAAAAAGTTCTGAGTCCGCTAGCTAGAGGCTCCCGATGTAGACGGTGTCATCTTTCAGACAAGGAGGCACCGCAGGAGCAGTGAAACGTCCCTTTGGCACAACCTGATAGATGTCCGCCCTTTGGCGCTTTGTTCTTTTTTGGTGCTGAGCATTTGTCCCCAAACTAAGTCACAGGGTTTTATGACAGCCCTTCATGGACAGAGGTGCTCCTCTGTAAACATCTGCCGCTCTTCTTTTCCCTCACTGTGTTTAAATAATAAATGACGATGACTGGGGCCCCCTTGTGCTAAGTGGAGCTGTAAATCAGCACGGTCAGTAAAGAGTGACAGGAAAACAAAGATTTTCATAGATTTTACATTGAAACGCAGTGCTCCTGTGTCTCACTGCTTGATGCAAAACATCTCAGCGGAAGATGGTTGTGATTTGAAAATGGAAAACTGTTGGTTTTCTCACTCCCGTGCAGTTTTTTTTTTTTTAGATGGTGAATTTATCAGCCTCCATGTGTAGCTTCACTGCTTTTATTCATCCTCCCTCACATTATATAAAGAAATCCAAATTGACAGGTTTAAACACATGACGGTTAAAGTGAACACGCTTTCAACTCGAATGGTGGGCGTGTGATGAGCATGACCCGTGACACTTTTACAAGATTACCCCTCTTTGTAAGATTACACGCACCTTGCTGACTGGCCTCTCACCTCTCACTTAAAATGAGCAAATTGGAAAGACATCGATCCCAGTGGGAAAAAAAATGTACATGTCACAACTGACCTATCCATCACCCTGAGCAGAGTGCTCACTAATTTATAACATTTGAACTGATCTTTTAAATGTGCGGGGGTTCATACAAAAACTTTGTTTACCACTCAACCCATAGAAGAAGAAGGAATAGAAGATTGGCTAACTGTTAGCTTATCATTGCCGTGGTAGGCTTTTTTTAATATGCTAAATAAATTTTGAGATTCAAACAATTGACACCATTTTTTTCAGAGCTGATCGAGGCAAATAAATCAATCTTGCTGCAACTTTGATGAGTAGCAAGGAAGTATTATTTGACATGTCCACCATGCTTAAAGCTATGATCATATAGCTCCACCCCACCAAATTCTACACCAAGGCAATTTTGCTGATAATTAAGAGAAAAGTTGGGAAAAAACCTGAGTAGATTACAAGAAAGTGCCCCAACAAGGAAACGGCCAAGTTTGCAGAAAAATGTAAATCATTTTTATGAATCAATTTTTTTCCCTCAGCTGTAATATGCATTTGAAATTGTTTGAATAACAGCATCAGCACCAACACTCTCTACTTTCAAACAAAGCAACCTTCATGCATGCAAAACCATTCAATGAGAGGTTGTACGCAAAATTATTTTCTACTTTAACCTCGGCGAGTGCTCTCCTGTCGGAGGTAATGATATAGTCCAGTTGGCAGCTGGTTGATTGGCTCTTTCTCCTTGGTCACCATCTCACGAGCTTATCTGCTGTCATCTGGCCCATTGTTTCTGTTATCTGAGATGATCAGGGTTGAGTTGAGCCCCTGCAACATCTTTGCAGACCATATGGATGAACCTCCACCTGCAGGGAGCCTGAAAGAACACTTGCTGGGATCTTCAGTCATATACATAGGTAGCAGAAGGATTGGATGGAAATGTCAAGATGCCATTAACATTGACATTCTTCTTGGGGTATATGTTTGAGAAAAGCATGTGGGAGGAACTTTTGTGAAGTGAAAGCCATTTTATTCATGTGAGCAGAACGAAACCACAATAGAGACGTTGGTGAAAAAGGAACCCCGATTGCGTCCATCATGAAGTCATATAAAACCACGCTTCCTATGCAACACTTAACATTTCCCAACCAGTTTTGGATTGCATCTCATCTCCTGTAAATGGACATTTCATGCTTAAAGCCAGTGGCAAACTCAATCTTCACAACAGGTAGTGGAAAAAATGAAGGAAAGTAGTTCACATGGAAACTGCCAACGTCCAACTTTGTCGAGAGGAGCACGAAATTACCTTGTTAGTATTCTACAAAGACGAAAAATGAAATAAAGCCTCCGAGTCTGCTACTGAAGTGCCGAGACAATTGTTTATGTGTTTCTATTGATGTCCTGCAGTGACCCTGAAATAACTTTACCACGCATGATGTGCACAAGCATGAATAAATTTCATCCTGGAATCTGGAGCCACAAAAAGATTTTGTATGCAGGATAGACTCTTCATTTTTTTTTATTTTAATGTAACATTGTGACCTTGATTGAGGTGAAGCAAAGTGTTTGAATGGGACCAACAACACATGGAACCCTTTAAGAAAAGTAGGAAGTTTAAGAGGGTGCCTTCCAAAGATAAGAAGTATGCTTTTTAAGAGGCTCTATTGTTCAAGTGCTCTTTTCAAACACAAACTTACATGGATGCAAACAGGATGCCTTGTGTAGAAATATAATCAATCATAATAGCTGAACACCTTTTTTTACTCGGTTTCACCTGTTTGTGAGGTTTTTATGAATTGTATTGACGTGTGTCCCGCAGTTAGACAATTTGTTGGTGATGACAGTTATACAGCAAGGCAGTGAGGAATGGAGTGCATTAAATGCAATCTTCTCTTTCTTGGTTGATAGATAAAAAATACCCTGATGGAACCTTGACTGCTTGATGAATAACTAGATAAAGCGTCATGCATTCCAGAGTGGAGAAGTGCACATTTTGCATGTGCATAAGCATGCAAGACATTCATAACAAAATAAAGCAAATAAAAACATTGCATTCTTCATTCCACAATATTTCAGAGGCCACATACTCATAGGAGAAAAACAAAAACGCCGCCGGTGGTGGCTGCAAAATCTCTGCTAGGTCGTCATCTGGCTTTTCCACGGTGCAACGACGAGGCGCTCTAATGAAGTCAGGCTACTGCGAAGTCCCTGACCAGACACTGACCAGCCACTTTTTTTTTATGACATAGAATAGAATAGAATAGAATAGAATAGAATAGAATAGAATAGAATAGAATAGAATAGAATAGAATAGAATAGAATCTTGAAGCATTGACAATAATAAATACCTTCATGCATTTATGGAGTCCAGACTGTAGCGTGACTTTTTTTTAGTGTGTGTCTGCTTCTGATTGTTAACGTTTCAAGTCAACTTTAACAATCGAGGCTGTCGGTTATTCTTCTACAAGACCCGTGAAAAGTGAAGGTGACATTTAAGTGGAGTTGTCATTATGCGGAAATGATCTTGCAGAGGGATGACTTGCAGCTGGAGGTTTGCTGTTGACTGCACAACACTGCTCTCTTTCCTTTATCTGGCTGGCATTCTTCTATTTCTTTTCAATAGCCATTCTCCAGTGAAGAGCCCCCTCCGCCATCATTCACACTTCTTGTGATTTGTATTCTAAGTAGCTCACAGATCTTTTGTATGCCGAGGCCAATAGCAATGGGAATCCTCGTGTCGACAGTGGAGACAGCAGCTATCCTGCCAGGGCTGAAAGGGGAGGGAGCTTGTTTGTTTTAAGGGGAGGGAACCTCTTAAATCAAAATGGCACACGGTAATAATGACTTGACTTGACATGGGGATCTCCCCTTCTGGCCACAGAACAACAGTGGTAGCAACACATACCAACAGGGGGCGATATACAGCAAACAGACAGACTGTGGATTTAATGATAAAACAGAAGAAGACTGCAAATAAATTGCTAAAGGTAAACTTTCATAAACAATAAAGAGTATGTAAATTGTTATGTCATCTGTTGGCATGTGCAATTATATATTTTTTTATAATTACTGAAACATCATGAGCCTACTTATTCCGTCTTTCAGTGTATATTAGCATTAAGATAGCTGACTTTCATAAGACAACCTTAATCAAATACATAACGGTCATGTTTAGTTTAATACATTTATTGTTGATTTTTTAGGTGTGTTGTATAATCCATGCAACCGGACAGACACTTTAGGGGAATTTGAGGACACAAAGAAGAAAAAAACCTATTGTAAACATCTAATATAAAATTCAATTTAAAAAAAAGAACGGTTTCACAGAGTGGTCAAGGGAAAGTGAAGACAAAATAGTGTGCACAGATGAAACCCAGGAGTTGTGCTTACAGACTGATAACACAGCAAATGCCTGCGTCTGGATAGTGTTGATAAGAGCAACATAGCAATACAGTGGCCTTTCTCCAAATTGCAGATTCTCCCCGTTTCTGTCATCGGGACTCCCTCTCAGGGCACCAAACACAAAAGATGACTGTGAAACTACTTTGATAAGCCTCTGAAGTGCTTGTTGATCTTCTTGAGGTCAATCAGCATGTGTGTGACTGATGTTGATCAGTAAATGATAATTATTTAGTTACTGTATCAGAGCTGTGATAATTGAGGTCATAATTAATTGAGATCTGACAGTTAATTGGCGAGAAAGCACATAATCTTCATTTTATGTATTGAATGTAACAAAAAAGTACAAATAAAAAAAATAAAACTTTTTTCAAGCCAACTCGGGATAGATAGTTGGTAGAAGGTTTATTATTGTGTGCAAATTGTGAACTTCCCTATTTGAAAATATCAGCCTGCTGTCAAAGTTGCATAACACCCCGTTGCGGTTGTTTTCAAACTCACAGCTGTAAATTTGTGGTGAGGTTTTTTTTTTTTCATCGTCGCTGAAGTGTAAATTGTAAATATTCACTGGCTTAAAAGGTAATAGAGACGTGTAGTGTGACTGTTTACTTAGGATATGTAAGAAAAAGAAAATTCTTCCCATTGCAGCATCTCCTTTCAAAACATCCATGATGCTTTTGAAACCATCTTGAAAGCAATGAAATCAATGACACACATCAATGTATAAAATCTATCACCAGTCTCATATTTCAAAGTCACGGCTTAGCATTTGCATGTCTCCTGGTGCAGATTATGTTTCAGACACCCGCCAGCCCGCTCTCTGAGGAGGGAGGCGGGTTCGGTGTGGCCGGGGACCTGTCATCACTAACTTAACTGAAATCAGAGAGGATTGGCAAAGCTGCCAGAGAGAGTCGAGTCGTATGTCCCGAGGCTGTTTGATTGAAATCCCTCATTATAGCATGTAAGGTACTTTACACATCCACTGGGGTTATTCGGCACTTTGGAGTGTAGAAACAGCACTTAAGCACTGTATGAAGGCAAAAGGAAGACCCCCCCCCCTTTTAGGTGGCGTCCAAAATGTTTTTGGCAAGGCAAAGTACATTTGAAAGCATTTACAGAGACATTAAAAGTACAGAAATAAAAGGTAACTTCCTAAAATTATTTAAAGAAGTATACAATGTAAAAAAATACAGAAAGCAATGTTGTTAACAATCCTGCCAAATTAGATTATTTCAAAAAATGCTTACTACAGTATATGAAGGGAGCTCTTTTTCCACCTTTTCTTTGTGATGTGTGCACACTCGTGGCAAACTATGAGGCACTCTAAAGTCAACATGCCGTGTGCATTTGGGATGTAGTTAGGTTATAAAAAGGAAAGCATTCAAGAGCGACTCGTGCTGGAGCCAGTGAGTCAGTCGGCAACGTTTTAGCCACGCCCAAAATAGAAGGAGAACTTAAATGATAAAGTTAATACTATACTGTAACTCCGCAATTGAGGACTGGATACTTTTTTTTTTTTTTTGTGGGTTTGTGCGCGTGTTCTGCTTAGAGGTGTGAAGTACGTCATAACAGTACACATTGTACTTTATTGTTCCACTTCAATAGTTTTTTTTTCTCACACATATCTTGACTTGAGTATTTATTATTATGACAACTATTTATTTTTCCACCCTACATTTTGAAGCTATACTTGCTACTTAATATACTTTGTCTAAAGTGGCTTGCTACTTTTTCAATTTTAAGTCCTTAGGTGCAATTTCAGGTCTTAATTTATTTTTATTTATTTTTTACTTAACGACAGGCAACTTCTACTTTCACCACTTTTTGTTTGTTTGTTTACACGAGTATTTAAACGTCAACTGAATTACAGAGTGAGACTAATTTCGCAACTTCTCATGCGCGTCTATGAACGTGCTGAAAATAACTGCTTGTGTTTAATATATGAGGCAGGCTTAACAACAAAGTTTGAGAGCTGCAGAATCTTTATAAAGTCTACCCGTTTTTGGAACAGTGGGTACCGCCTCCTCCAGGGGAGGGGTCAGGCCGGGGGGGTAACACCCCCGACATTTAACGAGGCACTCACAACACGCAGTTCAGATGCGCACACACATTGTAGTCCTAACGTATCATTCACTTGTTTTCCAAACTCTGAGGTGAGTTTTTTTTTCTTTGTCGTTTATCTAATTTAGACTGCAACTGCTTTTCTACAAGAAAAGATTATGTGTGGCAAATGCCAAATTGTGCTCACTATTTTTTAATACGTTTCTAGTTGGCTGCTTTATTTTGACTTTATCTGATTGAGTGCATTATTTAAAAAGTTTATCAAGACAAAGTTGCAGATTCTAACTGTTTTTTATGTTTGTATCTCCCATGTAAAGCTTATTATTTTGACTTTATCTGATTGAGTGCATTATTTAAAAAGTTTATCAAGACAAAGTTGCAGATTCTAACTGTTTTTCATGTTTGTATCTTCCATGTAAAGCAGTCACATATTCTGACTGCACCCACTTAGGTTGCTATGGACGTCTACATATTCAACAACAGTTCTGACAACTTCTCAGAGGAGTCTGGCGATTTCGACATGGACTTTCAGGAGCCATGCGGCCGGGCGCTGGGCGACGATTTCAAAAAGATTTTCCTACCGGTCGTGTTTGGGATTATAATTGTTCTTGGCGTCATCGGCAATGGATTAGTAGTCATTGTGATGGGCTACCAGAAAAAGGTCAAAACAATGACAGATAAGTACCGGCTGCATCTGTCTGTGGCTGACCTGCTGTTTGTCTTCACGCTGCCCTTCTGGGCGGTGGATGCAGCCAGAAACTGGTACTTTGGAAGTTTCCTTTGTGTGTTTGTGCACATGATCTACACCGTCAACCTGTATAGCAGCGTGCTCATCCTGGCCTTTATCAGCCTGGACAGATACTTGGCTGTAGTGAGGGCCACTAACAGCCAAGCAACAAGGAAGCTCCTGGCCAGCAAAATCATCTATGTGGCCGTTTGGCTCCCCGCCACCATCCTCACCGTCCCTGACTTGGTGTTCGCCAGAACGCAAGACACGGGCTCGTCCAACTACCGCTTCATGAACGATGGAAGCATGGAAGTGGCCGACTCCAGGATCGTCTGCCAGCGCATCTACCCCGATGAGAGCAACCTCACTTGGATGGTGGTTTTCCGCTTCCAACATATTCTTGTGGGCTTTGTGCTTCCCGGTTTGGTCATTCTCATCTGCTACTGCATCATCATCGCCAAGCTTTCACGAGGTGCCAAGGGTCAAGCGCTGAAGAAGAAAGCCCTGAAGACCACGGTCATTCTCATCCTCTGCTTTTTCTCTTGCTGGTTGCCGTATTGCTTGGGCCTCTTTCTGGACACGCTCATGATGCTCAACGTGGTCACGCCTTCCTGTGAACTTGAACAAGCGGTGGAGAAGTGGATCTCCATCACTGAAGCTTTAGCGTATTTCCATTGCTGCCTTAACCCCATCTTGTATGCTTTCCTGGGAGTTAAATTCAAAAAGTCAGCCAAGAGCGCATTGACGCTGAACAGCAGATCGAGCCAAAAAGCAACTCTCATGACGAAAAAGCGCGGGCAGATTTCATCAGTGTCAACTGAGTCAGAGTCTTCGAGTGTTTTGTCAAGTTAACTCGACTGAACTTCTAAAATGTGAGACTTGAAACTAAGCTTTAATTCAACAATTTACTACAATTTGTACAGCTGTAAAAAACAACAAACAAAAAAAACAACGTTTGTTTCCCAAAAGCAGGTGGGTTACCTTGTGCTTTACAGTTAGGTTTTGTTTTTTGTAAAAACTGTGAGGTCATTTTAGGTCAAGCTTCAATTGTCTTTGCTGTGAGCGATGTCGCTGCTTCTGGAAACTGTAAATAGTTTGAAGAGTTTTGTGTGTTCGCACTTGTGTGATTATCTAAAAGCTTTTATTTATTATTGTCATTTACACTGGAAGTTTTGTACCGGAAATTGCATGCTGCTTTTTGAATCTTTTTTTTTTTTTTATATGTAAATGCATGTTGTTGTTGTTGTTGGTTTTTTTACCTGAAAATAAACAAAGTCAATGCTTCTTATAATGACTGTCGTGTGTGTTTTCACTCAAGTGGCTCTTGATGCCCTCAGGGATTGGGGGATGGGCGTGTGAGTGTGTAAGTGTGCGTTGTTGGGCGTAGACACGGGGTCTCTCAACACAAATGTCCCCACCTGATCTAACTGGGAAGCAGACGGAGGTCTGTGCAGACCCTGTAATTGCAAGAACATCTGTGCACTTTTATCTTAAGCAGTCTTGACACCAATGTTAAGAGTCTTGCTTTAGAATTAAAATCCATATGGTGCTATAAGAAAAGGGGGAAAACATTGTGAAGATCTTCTTTGACCCCATTTCTTTTGGGCCTCTTGACACCGGGCTTGTATACAAGTGTTAAACCATTTAACCAAGGTCAAAAGTTTTGTTATCCCCGTCACTATTGTCTTCACAAAACGGGTTATAAATTTTGTGAAAGTAAAAGAGCAGACAGATTCTTTGTTTGGTATTCACATCATATATTATAAGTCATCAATTCCGTTACACACGTTGACATCAAAATTAAGAGTTTCTTTTTAACTAGGACTAGTGATGTTCAAGTTGGAAACTAAAGGAAGTTGGCAACAAAAGACAGAGAGAAGAATGGAGCCACTAAAAGGCTACTGTGCAATGCGGCGAGCGATGGCATTCTTTTCAATCGACCGATGGCGCTACATTTCCATTTCTTTACATGTAAAAAGGTGTGAAGTGCCTTCGTCAAGTCAGATGTTTAATGGATATTTGTGGCCTCTCAGAGAGAAACAGGATAAAACCCAGAGATGGTTCTTCACTTGGAAATGTTCCCAAATGGCTCGGGATTAGCATAAGACCTTGACTGCCTTGCAGCCGGTGTACTGTAGGAAGACATCTTAGGTTAGCACGTCACTGTGTTCATCCAAAACCTTTTCATCTGCTTCTTTGCCTGTCAAAATGCATCAGCATTTGAGTGGAGAATCACATTATTATACACAGAAATGTACTGGCGCGTCGATGCAGGGAGTAGATTGACCTCGGAAGGACACTGAGAAAAAATAAAGTTATGCTTTGGAAAGTAAAAGTCCACCTCTTGGTATTTGTTTCGTGGATTTACTTGATTTTTGGATGCACTTTTGAAATTCAGAGGTGCCTTGAGATACAAGTGTTTCTTCAAACCGTCTTTCCTCATTGAAATGAATGCAAAAAACAAAAAACCCTAACAAAAATTAGGAAAGTCGGTAAACTGCAATAGTATTGAGTGTTTTTTCTAAAGGATAAAGAAGATTTTCTTGTGGGTATTGTTATATTAGTTGTTTACATTTATTGCTTGAAATGTCATAACACATCTATGCTACTCGTTCGTTAACCCGTCTATGGCATTTCACATGATGTGTTAGCAATGAGCTAGCGGACTTTAAGGCAATATTGCGTGATTATTTTAAATACACAACATGAAGTTCTTTTTGTTTTGCTTGAATTATTTAGTATCTGCCAATCTGCTGACTGTGAGTTGCGTTGAGTTCCCTGCCCTTACAGTGAACTTTCATCATGAATTTTTGCTAGCATGTCAAAGCAAAATGCAGCTATGCAAATGACCCAAAGCGCCGGTTTGAGTGCATACAATTTATATCCTCACAGGCCACTTAAGAATAAACCTGTGGGTCACATGCATCCCCTCTCATACTTAATTCAAGAGTTGTAACCGCATAAATTGGTGTGCATCTTGTTGCGGTGAAAGGTCTTCAGTGTATGGGTTAAAGACCAAAGTTGTTAAAACGGATGGGGAAATATTTTCTACCACCAGTGTACCACCATGGGGTGAGCTAGTCTTTTTTGATGACGCACACAAATAAAACAACAGTTTTGTTTGCGGCCGATTGTAATTATTTCAAAGGGACACTGCAAACATGAGATGAATGGAACGTAAATACTAACGCTTCCCTCGGGGCAGTGACCTGCTTCACTAATAGTCACATTGTTTGGCTGGAAGAGCGAGCAGCAGGAAGACCGTATCCTGCATCTATATCTCATGTGGCAAGCAGTCTGAGAAAAGCTTTGATGGCCCCCCACTGTATTCAAACCACCATCACTTACACTGAAAGCCAAGCTTGCAAAGCTCTCTTGATAGCCGAACACCCTTAGTGCACTCGACAAAGGCGAAAGAGGGAAGTTAATAGAGGCTGACTCTTTAACGCCTGCTTGGAAGCATACAGTTTCATGTCATTTAGTACTTACAGTATTTTATTCATTTAGTATGAATTGTTCAGCTGAAAATCTCTCTGCGATTTAATGGCCTAGCTCAAGTCAACCTATTTATGTGCACCAAAGAGGCGTAATTGAACAGATCTGCACCTCATTGTCATATTCTTGTACAGTACTGAAACTACTAAATTGCAATTACAGCGGTACATTGAGATGTATGTGAAGCCAGTCATAATTCCTCAGTCGGCTGCAGTAATATTAGTCCTGCTTTGCAGGAGTAAAACAATGTATGATATTTATATTTATTATATTTTGTTACATTTCCAACTACATGTGTTGCTCCACCATTTGTGTTCAAATATTGATTGCCCAAAATGCACTGACACCGATACAGTTTTGCTAGCCCATCTATGGTCATTTTATCTAAAGCAAATATCTAGATAATGTGGTTGATTTAAATACACATGGAATTCATTTCGTTTTATGTTTACTTGGACAGTGAATCTCAGTTGGGAGTTTCGATAAGCATTATTTATTTATTTATTTATTTATTTATTTATTTATTTATTTATTTATTTATTTATTTATTTATTCATGTTAGTTTTTTTGTTTATTTAAAATATGCTAAATGCACTTCAGTAAGCAAGACCAGTGGAAGAATCTTTCTAATAATTGATGGGCAATATTCTTCATAACGTGATGAAAGACAGATAAAGTTTGCTTTGTATTTATGTGTTTTAGAATGTGTGATCGTGATTATTTGTTTCACAACTTATTTTACTAACATGTGAGAACCTTTCCCATACATTGTTTCTATTCGGATTGATTAAGCAACCGGAATTTGGTGTCCCCTCGATATAAGTCCTCACTTCCGGTTTACGTGCATGCTGTAACAGCTGACGCGGTGCACGCCTGTTTCTGTTGTTTGCAGCTCTGCACATTCTCCCAGAAAATAACTCGTCATGACTAAAGACGGCGTTCAGGGGTAAGAAATGTGTTTTAGGTCAATCATATTTAAGTCTTGTTTGAATCCTGACTTTAAAGTCGCTCCGAGAAGGTTAAAATCGAGTTAGCATTAGCTGGGTGGCATTGCCTTCACACACATTGGATTGCATCATCTGTCAATGAAAGAAAATAAAAATATTCCCACGATGTCTCCAGATGTCATTGCATAATATATTCATATGCTGATTAATCTAAATTAGATGTTTAAGTAACTTGTGATTACAGGATTTACGATTTTAGATATTGTCATACTTGGTTGACAAGCAACTATTGGATACAAACTTTGATATTGTCTGTCTTGGTTGAGACTATGAGCCAAAAACATTATTATTGCATGCAGCACTTAACCACATGATTTGCAGATGCAAGGGATTATTGTTATGTTTAGTCATCTGTGTCCAAGAATGTATCTATTTTCAGACAACATATCCTTGTCTTACTTTTAAACATATGTGCAAGCAGCATGCACCACCCACGTATTCTGTTTATTGAATAAACGCATCGAACCCTGATTTAAAATCCACCAAATAAAAACTAACAAACCGGCCTCGATTCGCAATTTATGTTGGCGCTGAATGATACATTGCTGACAAAATTGGGCCCAGGAAAAACAGTCTGTTATTGCAAATGTCGAAGGTATTATCAGCAAATATGTGTTTAGATTATTTAAAAGCAGTTTGCTCCTTGCAGAGTTCTGTTTTCAAAGCTGATTTGCAAAGTACTACCTGTTGGTACATGATAATCAACATTCCTCGGCTGTTCTCTGTTACTTTACAACGCTTGGCTCATTTGCCATGTAGTTAGTTACAATAGTGGGTGCTTTTGCTTAATAGGGTTTAAAATAACATTACTAGTTTGTTGCTTCTGCTCAGGGTCAGAATCTTCACATTTTTTCTTGTATTTTGGTGTTCTTTGAATAATTTCATTACACGCACCACTTGGTTATATGAGCTCATTTAATGTTTTATCAATTTACTGTCCTCTTTATGGGAGTTTTTTTCGCAACATCAGAGGACATGTTTGATAAACATTATTGTGACCTGTTGTCAGGGTGACCGAATGTTCTGATTGCATAACAACATTTCGCTATTTTTTTTTTTATGCCTTGAGTCGATGCAAAGTTGGTGAATAGCTGCACCACACAGTAATTGCTGCTGTAAAAATGGTTATTCCAGTTCATCCAAAGCAACAGGTTTGACAGACTCAAATTTACATGTGTTATTATTCCCCAACTCAGTTTTACCAACTCATTAAAAGAGACATTTTCCTGTTCGTACATAAATCCTTACTTCAGCTACCCCTTAGATTTTTTTTTTAGTATTGTATGAAATAATGCCACTAAAAGTGATCTAATCAGAATAGTGCGCTTATGACGTAAATCTTGTTTGGAGGGAATTCCATTAATGAAAAAAGATGGTTTGTGCTCTCCTTTTTTAGACCCATTATGAAAGGCAAGCGCTATTATGAATTCAGGTTATTTTTGAAGGCTTTATTGCTAAACATAGTCTGATTTGGTCCTTGTTTTTTCCTGTGACGAAACAGCTCCCTTCCTTTAGGTCAGGACACCTGGACTGGGAAATCCAAACAGCAGTTATTCATGCACCTGCACTCTTAGTTAAAGTTAATGCAAAACTAATTTATAGAAGTGCAAAGGTCAGTGTTTTTATGAGATGATATAGTTTATTGCATCTTTGTAGCGATGCCCTACTAAAACACATAATTTTCACTTTCTGTTCTAGCAAGTGACAGTTGTGAATGAGACACCATTTGTCACTTTTGGGGATGTTTTTACTTCAGTTTTTTTTTTTTTTGGGTACCTGCAAAGGTTGACCAATTTTTGTTTGATTGACCAGGTTGGTGCTTGAAAAGTTGAATAAAGTGTTTGGTTGACTCTCAAAGAAAAATTTCATATGACAAATTGCTTGTTTCAAGGTCCAAACTCCCAACATCATAAAATCTTAAATTAAATGCTGAGTCTTTTTTTTTTTTTTAAAGTAACATTAATATTATTCTTTGTCTTGCTTTGGGGGAGACGCACCAATTTACAATCAACTATTTCTGTTCATGCTGATTGGTAATTTTGAGACAATTCATTAGTTAACCTCACACGCAAAGCGAGTCAGCTCTACAGTATCGTGTTTGCGGATCCATTCAACGAAATCTTTGAATGAGCATCTTTCATCGCCGACTTCAGCTGCTTTTTTCGTACACAACAATGGGATTAAAGGTTACAAGCGGGACGTGACGATGGCGGTGAACAACTTCCTCCGTCCTCCGGGACGAATAGAAGGTGGAAGTCGACTTGAGTGTTTATCTTGCGTATGTTTTCCTGTCTCAGGGCGCCGGCGGTGGCGGAGGAGGACCCTCAGGCCCCGTCAAAGAAAGCCCAGAAGAAACAGCAGAAGGAAGCAGAGAAAGCTGCAAAAAAGGCTGAGAAACAAGCCAAGCTGGTCAGTATTTTTTATTTTTTTTCCCAAGTGTGTCTCACATCCGTTGCGTCCTCTCGCAGCTGGTAAGACTGTCGTGCCTTCTTGATGGGCATTGTGGTTCCAGCAAGGTTGTTATTCAGCCAGGGGAGGGAGGGTTAACGCTCTCCATTGTTCAAGTATTCCTGCCATTTTAGACTTGTTTACGTCTGACCAGCCCTAACAAAGTGTTATTTTCCTATAAGCTGAGAGCTCGACACGTTGGCTCCCCCCCTCAACACGCAACACTCACATGTCAATAAAAAAGATTTTGTTGTTTTTTATTCATGAGCATGGCCTCCAACTGAAGCTTCCATTAATTATTTGTATTCAGATTTTTTTTTGTGTGTGTTCGCTTATATTTGACCTTTCAATTCGCAACATGTTTGGAGTTTTACATATTGGCAGTACATTAGCCCAAACTGGTCTTGTATAATTAAACACGAGCTTTTTTGTGTTTCAGGCTGGTGATCAGAAAACCGAAGAGGAAGATGTAAGTTGACTGACTCACCTGTTGATTCACACTCTTGTGTAAACGCCCGCATTTACAGTTGGCAAGCCTACCTGTGTCGGTTATTCCAATCTATAGATAAGCGGCCGCTATCTGTTATCTCTCTTTTAATAATACCGCCTGGCTTGCGAAATGAAAGTGCAAGACTCTCATGGTATTTGTTGTTTGAATTTTCAGGATTTTGCCAAGGACCGTTACGGTGTGATGGCAATGGTGCAATCCCAACAGAAAATGGGTTCGTTGGGCAGCTGTTTCTACTCCTCACTAAACATTCATAAGCTGGTATATCTGATAACGTTACCGCTGCTTTCTTAATGTGAAGGTCCATTTATTTCCGTTTCAAAATGGCTCACCTGCGTGCTGTGCCCGGAAAGTCCACAGGGATGTGGGAGAGGGTGGAAGGCTTTCAAGTGGGTTGAGTTCTCAGGCACAGTGGCAGCCCCACTTTTTTTGATGCTGCCTCTTTGTCTGCTGTGCTCTGATAATAAGGACGAAACATGCCTCTAAGTCGCACGCGTGTGAGGCCAATTTGTCAGAAATCCCTCAGAAGAAAGCAGTCAGGCGGTGTCTCACTTGGCACTGCTGTTATTTTCAAAATCTTATTATTTACTTGGCCACACACACTCATGCATGCTTACGCACAGTTTTTTTGTCTGGTGTCTTTTGAAAATATCGAAGGTCAGATTGAGTGCGCGCCCCGTGGAGTGAAAATGGATTCGCAAAAGCCCTCTTTGAAGCAATTCAACTTGTGTTTGCAGAGAGAGTTTTGACGCTGGTCAAGGAGCTCACTCCCAAAAGGGCCGATGAGTTGATCTGGTTGCGTGCCCGGGTCCACACCAGCAGGGCCAAAGGTGAGCTGTTTTTGTCCTGTTTCAAAACGCCACTCAGGTGGAATCCAATCATCAGTCAATTTTTCGAAACGAGACGACGACCTTTTAGTCATTTCCTGTCAAGATAACTTCCGGGGGTCAAGGGTCTCTTCTCAACGCTCATGTCCTCCATCGTTCTCGTCATTGTAAGCATGTCCGTGTGAACACAATAACATCCTGATTCAGTCGAGGATGACTGTTGCGGTGGGAGTATGACATGGCTGTTATCACAGGCAGCAAACATCAAAGTCCCTGGGTGGTCCGGCCGCCTTCTTCCCCAGGAGCTGGCTCGCCCGCTGAATTGTTTGCTCTCCTTATAGTTGTGTGTTTGTTAGGAAGCTAGCAATCAGCCATTCTTCACTCACTACTCTTCAAAGAGTGTTCCTGTTCACAACTTTACCTGTAAGTGCGGACAAAGATTCAATTAGGGACCGCGTCGCTCCTCAAGTCATACATCACCTTTTCGACCGGCCAAGTCGGCATTGTTTGGACAAACACGGCAGCTTTATAACGGCCATTCATCTTTGCATTCTGGCATCATCACTTGTTTTTGTCTTCAGGGAAGCAGTGTTTCTTGGTGCTGCGCCAGCAGCAGTTCAACGTGCAGGCGCTGGTGGCGGTGGGAGATCGTGCCAGCAAGCAGATGGTCAAGTTTGCAGCAAAGTGAGTATGGAGACTGCGTTTCCTGTTAGGGAGGCGCTAAACAATGGTGGGAAAATCCTGGGCACTAATTGTCCGCCGATCCATTTTCACACATTCTGAGAGAGGCGTGGGCTGAGGAAATCAATCATTTTTCACTTGACCACAAAAGCTGCCTGTTAACAGGGTCGGATATGGCAGCTTTTTAATAGAGCAGTTCCTGTTGAGATGGCAGATACGCCGACGGAGTACTTAAAATGCTATGAGCCGAGCATCATTAGTCTTGTTAGCGGTTACCGAGTGTAGCCTGAGCATTTCTCTTAGTATGTTTACCTGAGGAACTCATGAGCTACTTAAACACACAGTTTTTAATATGTGCTGAACGGTTCTCGTGACTATTAACTGTTGAGTTTGTTTAATTGAAAACAATTGAAGCAGCCTATTGTCACTGTCTCGACATTTAGTATATTAAGTCAAGAGCACTGGTTGAGTTTGACATGACGAAAACTTTTGCCTCTGGCAGTTGTGGCTCAAACGTGAAGCAATTCGCACATCTAAATCTCAAAAACAGCTGCGACAATCAGTCCTGTCGCTTTTTGTAAAAATTGGTTTTGATGACTGACAGCATAAGACTCTGGATTACAAGTAAATCCTATCACTGGTGAGGGCAGTGATGATAATACTGGCAAATCATCATTTTGTAGATTGAATGTCATCCCACTCTCACTTTGCACAGTTTAATTAGATGATCATCGGGCTCCGCAAGCGCATCGCCATTCAAGCACGTATTGTGGTGAACGCGATCGAAAGGTGTCTGGGAAAAAAAATAAAATCGGGCTATCTAATCTGAGCTATTTCCAACTTTCTGTCTTGTTTTAAATCAATGTTTACCTCATGTGCGCTGAATTACTATCAGTCTCCCAGCCCTTAAGCGGAAGTCATTAATGTGGGATTTATTTATCTAAGTCATCTACGAGGCAGCAAGGGGCTACGGGTAGCAGCTGTTGTGGGGCCAAAAGGGACTCGAGCACATCAACGTTCTGTCCCTCATTAATGTTATGGACCGAAGAGAAGTGATGGATTAAAACGCCCCACCCCCTAGCCCCCCCTCTGTTCTTGAACTCAGTATTAGCAGAGTCACAGCAGTGGCTCATCATTAGTTTGGGCTTCAGAACCGGACGGTCACAGCTGGACATTATATAATATGCTGTACACAAATATTTTCTAAAAGAAATAATGAATATAAAGATGGAAATTAATTACGGATAGTATTGTTTGATTTTCCTTCCCTATGATGATTAATGATATTTTTGCTAATTGGAAACAGTGAGACAGTCTTTTGTTATGCTAAAACCTTTCATTTGTAATATATGCAGCTGCTTTTTAAATTAAAAAAAAAAAAAATTGTATCTAAATAAATCAATGGTCTCAGCCCTCACAATTACTAAAAAAATGCCAAGCGCTCCATGGCACATTACATGTCAAACGAAAGTTCCCCCTTTAGTGGAAAAAAAATATGCTATCACGCAGCGATCCTCCCGCTCAGATTTGAACAGATTTCCTTCCTGGTGTACTATTACTTATTCGTTAAAGTGCCAGACAAAGTAAGGAGAATAAAAGAAGGTTAAAAAGTGTTTTTTTTTTTTACTTTTTAACCTTCTTTTAATCTCCTGACCTTGTCTGGCACTTTAACGGACAGCGAAATAATTTAACTGTACAAAGAAAAAGTGCTTTCCTTTGTACATATGACAATAAACGCTTTGAATCTTAATGATCCACTTTACCCGCACAACAGCATCAGCAAGGAAAGTATCGTGGACGTGGAGGCATCCGTGAGGAAAGTGGACCAGAAGATCGAGAGCTGTTCCCAGCAGGATGTGGAGCTTCACATTGAGAGGGTATCATTATTTTCTACCACCGGTGCACATTGATATAGTTTAATAGGCTATTTCTCAAAATGGCAACTCAGTAAGGTAGTTAAAGATCCAATCTGCTTTTTCCAGATTTTTGTCATCAGCCAGGCCGAGGCCCGTCTCCCTTTACAGTTGGATGATGCCGTCAGGCCCGAAGGAGAAGGGGATGAGGTGAGGATGACAGTTTAGCTTTCCGGTGACCCCGTTTTAGGGTACAATTTAAGTTTTAGGCATTCATCAGTGGGAGTGAGTCCATTTGATGCAGTGAAACCTTAATTTGTCTTAATCTGTTAAATAAGGATTATATTCCCTCCTCCACCTAGAATTTGGGATTTCAAAGAAAGTGTAGCCTTGCAGAGCACAGAGAATTCTAATTAGGGTGTTTTGTGCACTAATGCCGAATCATTACATTCGTTTACACATAGTCATGAATATCATTTGAAATTCTCTTTGTAAATTATACCAGTTTGTCTGTCGCATGTGGCCGTGAGAATTAGAATAATCATGCAGTTGTCTTCACTGTGTGTGCATTTTTGTGGTTGACAGTAGCATTCAAGATAGGAATAGTTCAAATGAGTTGTTTTGCATTGTGGTTTCTCTAATGCTGATGGAAATTATGCAACAGCAGTTAAGTTTCCATCATGGTCCTAACGTCAGCTTTGCAAGCTTTACATTTGCAGAGACTTCTCAAACATCAGTTCATGCCAACATTCTGGGATGTGATCTGTGCCGGTCCTTTTTTTTCCTCCCTCTTTTCTTCAAATGCAGGATTGCTTACAATTTATAGTCCAAAGCGGATAAAAAGTCATAACTCTCTTGGTTGCATAAAAAAAATGAATCAATCCATTTAGAATTAAATGCCATTTTTATCTACAGTCGAGTGAGGCTGAATCTTATTCTTAACTATAAATGGTCATAAATCTAAACACATTACTACAAATCACTACTTTCCTAGATCCACAGTTGTCCATAATTTAATTTCTGTTCTAAAAATGAAATGCCTTGTGGTAGCCTAGGGCTTGTTTTTGTTTGGTCAACGTCTGCAGCTGCAACCACATCTCAGGTGTTTTCTACTGGGATTTAAGATGCCCGTTTCAGGTTTAAAAGGCGCACATGTTGTCCTGGGAGACCGAGGCCTTAACAGTCGGTCCGCCCGCCCGCCCGTCTCACCCTTTGCCCTGCTGTGCTGGGCTGTTGGGAGCAGGATGTGGCTACGCAGGCTATTAGCGCAAAGCCCAGCGGGTCCTCCGAGGAAGTCCGACATGCATGACCCTGAAAGCCGTGGTTCCTCCTGTGATGAAAAATTTACTCTTTCATTTGTGTTCTTTTGCTACCGTATTTCCATAGCACCAGGTGTCTTTTGTTTTATTGGGCTGCCAGGTGGAACAAAGCCGTTATCGCTCTCTTTGCTTTCCAAACTAATAGGGGGGAGGGGGAAATCAAAGGTGGATGGCTTTTGTCTCCAGCTGATAGTATTTCCAAAAACCTTCATACATCTCTGGCAGCTGGTAAAATAAGAATAGATTCAGTTGAAAACTGTGTTTGATATTTAATCAAATAAAATGGCTTTTTAAAAAAAAAAAAAAATGTATGTATATATTTTTGTCTTCCTGCAGGAGGGGAGAGCCACTGTCAACCAGGACACCAGACTGGACAACCGAGTGATTGATCTCAGGGTAAGTTGTTGCCTGGAGAGATGAAGAGAGATTGCCTCGAGTCCTCTCCTATGAAGAGACATACTCCATCCAATCTTAATCACGACTCATGAGCCAGTTTTTATTTTTTCTTAAAAAAAACAAAAAAAACAAAATGCTGAGCTCGGCAAAAGATTGCGGGACACCAATGTTTTGTCTCCATCAACGTGCGTAATGTAGTTGACCTTATTCAATCGGGATAGTAGCCCAGCTTTATTTATTTATGTATTTATTACATGCATTGCAAATCACTCAGATCTCCAATAGTTTGTGATTTAATGTGTTGATGCTATACATCCGTGTGGGAGGAATGTTGAACTTAGGTGAGCAACTGTAGATATGACCTTAAACGTTTAGATTTTTTTTTTTTTTTTTGCCTCCTACGCACACACACACATAATGCAGGATGGTGCTCACACCCTCCCTCATATCACAAGAACACCTGCTCCCGTAACACTCTGCACTTAAAGTCCATGGACACATCAGGGTCCAGTGAAGCTATAAAAGTGGTTCTCGCACTTGCGGGCAGACTCTCCAAAAGGAGACCATAAAACATTTGCTAAAGACTATCCCTTAAACACAATGTGCTTTCTTTTACAGCACAGTGGCAAAGGGTTACTTGATTTAATTTAGATTGTGCAAATTAGTTGGGAGCAAGCTGCTGTTGTGTTGTTGAGTAGACAAGTCTGTGGTCATTTTTACAACCATTACATCAACATTGTATATGTGTAAGAATACTCTCCAGCCTTCATATTAGTCTTTTAGCCACCATAAAATTAAATCAATTTTCTTGCATTTAGTTTAAATACCTCAACTTAATCATCATAGCTAATCCATTACATTAAGGCAGCACATCTAAGAGCTAAGAATCGGTTTATTCGGTTTGACGTAACGGCCAGACGTGCGACTAAAAAGAAGAAAGGGATATAAGGACCCAAACAAATGTTTCCCACGTTCTGAAACGTCTGTGGTAAATTACCACCGCAGCACAGACAGTCCCGTCTGGTTTAAGTATGTTTTGCGCAGCGCTGAACTCAGCTAAAAGCAAGTTGTTTGCTGTACGCAATGGTAACAACGTTGACAGTTTGACACCTACTCACTTGAGGTGTACTCATGACAGGAAGTGAGTTTTTTTTTTTTCCACAGTCCAGGTCAGGACAGTTTTGAGTTGTTGTTTTGAGTATAGAGAAGTGTTTTATGCTGCTGCAAAGTGTTTGTCTGGATGTGATTGCTTACTTTCATGTATGCAGCTGTCACTTGATACAAGAAAGAAGAATAAAGTGACTCTAAACCGCATTTGGGGGGAAGATGGACTGAAAAGGCGAGGTCCTTTGGTCATGAGCCTGTTTAATATCTGGAATCGAAAGCCAGTAAAGCTTTTGTATGTGAATCAGTAATTGTAGGGCAGTGTTCAGTTATGTTCTGACTGGCTTCTGTCAAACTGTCGCACGTTGGCGGATTTCGTGTTACTGGTATTACCGGTATTTTCTTTCTTTTGTACCTGTGGCTTTACTCTGTACCTGAGTTTCACTTCAACCTCCCCTTTTTTTGTTCTTTTTATTTTTTGTGCATTAACTGATTTCATTGTGGCAATGTTTGCTTGTGTCTCTCAAAGACAACCACCAGCCAAGCCATCTTTCGTCTGCAGTCAGGAGTGTGCCAACTTTTCCGAGATACCCTCACTAAAAAGGGCTTTGTGGAGATTCAGACACCTAAAATCATATCAGGTACACACACACTTTGATCCCCTGGGAAATCTGAGATAGCTTTCAACAGAAATGCACTTTCTAGATGACTAGCCACAGGTGAAATGTAAGTCATTGCTTTACTAAAAAGTTAGTATGCTCAATGAGAATTCTTGATAACGAACTGGAGAGTCTGGGTTTTGTTACACAACACGTTGTACAACTTATGCAACACTTTCACTTCTTCCTTTCCTCAAGAGCCAATGAAAAAGGTTTTGGTTTAGCACCTCGCAATTCAAACGTGGCGCTCTTGATTCGAGCGGCAACTGTAAATCCGCATGATGTGCTTTTTGCAAAAAACCACACCTTCCTGTTTGCCAACACCCGTGACATGTAATAACTGTTTGCGACATTAGGTGGGCCCTCGCCCTCCTCTTGGCATGCAAATATCAGACAAAAACAAAACATTACAAATTTAAAAAAACAAAAAAAAAAACTTTTTTTTTTATTCCTACGCCAGCTGCCAGTGAGGGTGGAGCCAACGTCTTCACGGTGTCTTACTTTAAGACCAGCGCCTACCTGGCCCAGTCTCCCCAGCTGTACAAACAGATGTGCATCTGTGCTGACTTTGACAAGGTCTTCTGTGTGGGTCCAGGTAAAAAAAAACAAGAGTGTGATTAATTGCTTATTCTGTATCAGGGCAGATATTACACAACCAAAATGAAGCCTCGGTTTGTCTTTTTCCGTCGGCTCACTAGAGAAATAAAAGGACTTAAGGTCATCACTGCATCTAAGGCTTGAATACCCTTTACTGACGTTGCCTTAGTTACGGCCGGTCCATTTGGGACCGGCGCTCTGCCAGCGGAGTTGTGCGTCCAGCGAGGAACAATTTTGATGTAAGCATAGCATAGGTCGAGGGCAAAGAGGAGCAGATGTTGTCCTGGTTTTTGAGTTATTATTCAGGCATCGGATGGTTGCAGCTTTGTAGATTCTGGACTGTGGCGGTTGACAGACTTGTACGATTTGTGCCCAGCCACCTCGACTGATTTGCAAACTCCATCGGTGGTCCAGTTAACAGAGTTTGCATCTGACCCCGAGGGGGACACGATGTCCTTTTGGAAAAATATTGTTGATGTCGCTGTGAAGGCATTCTTGGATGCAGCTTTTTAATAGCCTCACACTTATACGAAGTGCATGAATTATTAGTCGTCCTCTCGATGGCCGATAGCAATTAGCGGCTAATTATGTTTGGCAGCTAATTAGTATGTGATGGTCATAGTTGTGTCAGTCATCATAAAGGTACCTGTCAGTCATCAGCCATTCAGTAAACAAAGTCAGGACTCGATGTTGTGTTTCACAATCGTGTATGAACTGAATCCCGAATTTAAAAAAAGTAGCCCGTTTCTGATAATACTTTTGCCTACGCAAGACTAATTTCCAGTAGCTCATAATTTTTATGGCGTGAAGACTGATCTTAAAATCCGATTGGGATCGAGACCCCATTTTAATCGCTTCTTTTAGAGTATTTTAACACAAAGCAGCTTTAAGTTTTTAATGACTGCTTTAAACATTTGATGTCAATCTAAATTGTCATTCTTATCAGTTTTCAGAGCGGAAGACTCCAACACCCATCGGCATCTCACTGAGTTTGTGGGTCTGGATATTGAAATGGCTTTCAATTACCATTACCATGAGGTCATTGACTCCATCACTGACACCATGGTCCAGATCTTTAAAGGCCTGAGAGACAAGTAAGCATTGCTAATTAGTGTTCAGTTTTTGTTTGAAGTAAATCGAGGGCTCTGTCAAACATTCTATTCACTGAATGGTTAGGAAATGAATGCAGCAATGTTTTCTTTTTATGACATAAAATCAAACTTGACAAGCTCCTAGTATGAAAAAGTCAGTTATTGTATTTCCTGACAAAACTATTTCACCAGTTTAGATTATGGGCTGTCAAGCGTTTGTCAGCTTTGTGCAAAGCAGCTAAACGGCCAATGAGATGATGGTCCATGTTCCTTCAGTGCCCCCTCGTGGTGGCATGGTGGTTAATTTCCTCAACTATGTTTGCTTCGTCAGGATGAATTGACGGAGAGGTGAACAATTATTTGGTTGCAGTAACTTTTGTCTTTTTATGTCAGCTTCCAGACGGAGATCCAGACTGTAAACAAACAGTTTCCTAGTGAGCCTTTCAAATTTCTGGAGCCCACTCTGAGACTTGAGTACAAGGAGGGGTTGGCCATGCTGCGTGAGGCCGGGGTGGAGATGGGTGACGAGGAAGACCTGAGGTCAGAAATGATCACATGTATATGAAAGCCAAAATATCCTAACTAGAGAGTCTGTACAAATATATTTTCATACGTTGGAATGAACAAGTTACTGATAAATTCTCGTCTTTGCAGCACGCCGAATGAAAAACTACTTGGCCGCCTTGTCAAGGAGAAGGTAGGTCCAAATGCGTTCAGTGTGTATCAGTTTCTGTCATCTACCTACTTCCAACTGTTATTATCTTTTCTTTCCCCTCACCCTCCAGTATGATACCGATTTCTACGTTTTGGACAAGTACCCGCTGGCTGTGAGACCTTTCTATACCATGCCTGATCCCAACAACCCTGTAAGTGTCTCACAAACATAAAACGCAGACATACGGCAGTGAGAAATGTTATAGCCGGCATGTTTTGAATTCCAGAAAAATTCCAACTCCTATGACATGTTCATGCGTGGGGAGGAAATTCTGTCCGGGGCTCAGAGAATCCATGATGCGCAGCTGCTGACCGAACGGGCCATGTATCACCAGATTGGTAAGACTCGGGCCCAGCGAGTAATTTACTTGATCAATAGTCCTTTTATTATTAATCAAGCAAACTATCTATTTTCACAATAATTGGTAACTTCATTAATAAATAAAATAAAAAAATGACAGTATTTTTTTATTTGAAATAATAAATAATTCTACGTACGTCCCATCCCAATGCCTCAATCACAGCATGTTTAGGGATGTGAGGCACTTTTGAAGTTTGTCTCCCTCTGCAGGGGACAAATAAAAAAATCCACAAGGAAATGAATGTTAATCACAGAAGCAGTGCTTTGTGAATGTGGGTGAAATATAGAAACTAGTCACGTGAGCCTTCTGTTCTATGTCACAGATCTGGAGAAGATCAAGGCGTACATTGATTCCTTCCGCTATGGCGCCCCCCCACATGGCGGTGGAGGCATTGGTAAGAAACACTGTTCTTATTTGAGATACAAAACAAAGGTTTTGATACTTTGATGCTCTCAAACAGTCATTGTACATTACAGTTTTGTTCTGCATATCGTTTTGTTGTTATTTTTAAACCAATCTGCTGTCTGTTGCTATACCTTTTCCACCCCCATTTTATTGATCAAAAGATGTTGATGTAACTTTTCTGTCATCCCTTGTAGGCCTGGAGAGAGTCTGCATGTTGTACCTCGGGCTCCACAATGTGCGCCAGACCTCCATGTTCCCCCGTGACCCCAAACGCCTGACGCCTTGAAACTGTCAAGGGAGGCCATCTTTTCAAAACCAGACTTCATAACAGTGACGGACAGGGAAACTACTAATTCACAATACTGATTTTGCGGGTTAGTGCCACTCTTAGTCACTAACACGCTACTGGGATTTATTTCTACTAAGGCAGATTATTGGAGGCAGTGCAACAGTAGGAAACTATTGATTGTTGTGATGAGATGTCTTAACAACAAGCAACAGTTGAGCGACAGGAGGCGTGCACTCGAGTTAGGTTGGAAAGATGCACTACCTGTAGTTTCTCTCTCACTACCTCCAACTAACCATCATGATCTCCTACATGTCTGTAACTAGATGTTTTTTTTTTTAATCAAAAGAACAAACCATGGATCGTAAAAATATTTTCAAAACATAAAACAGCCTTTGTGTTCATTTGTTCAGCAAACACACCAAACGTTTTCTCCAACAAAATGTCAGCTGACCCTCTTTAATATATGACAAGAAAAATCCAAAGTGCTCAAGTGTTGGCGGCAAAACAGCAAGGACCACATTAAGACGTTTTACATCTGGCTATGGAACATATTTTACAATAGCTAGTTAACACAGGATAACGTTAGTCCAAACTCCCAAGGGACGCGTTGAGCTCTTCTTAAGCTCTCAGTCAGTGGCTGAACCACTGATTTGAAGGATGAAGAGGAAAATATGAACAATGTCAATGTATAGTGACAGCGCTCCGTAAACGTACTCCTCCGGGCTTATCGCCAACTCCCGGTTTCCGATGAGAAGCTGCGTGTTGTATACTAAAAACTAAAAGAAAACAGAGTTTAGCCACCCTAAATAAAGCAATGTTGCCCTGAGAATATTACTTTTCACTTTTCAGGGACTTTAACAGTCCATAGAGGGAATTTTGAAGCTCACCAAGGTGTAAACGATTGCTCCAATGGCCGCATAGAGCATATGAAGCCAAGGCACCTGTTCAGTGACACAAATAAAGACCTCGGAATGGTAAATTAGTCGCACGGATACACTTTCTTCTCCGAGAAACCCGAGTAGACAGAATCCTTTATAAAAGAGGCCCTTACGTAGTGGAAGGCGAGCACGATGGATGTCACAATACCGATGATGATGAGCAGAATGGCGGCAATGCAGAGAAATCCGCCGCAGGAAGTGAAGTCAACCTATGATGAGAAACATTTCGCATAAAAGTGAATGTCTCGAAGGTGCATTCAAATTCCCATTATAATGAGGCACCAATCTTTCGAATATAGCAAAGATGTGACATTTTTTCACCTCCCTTGCATCAGACCGAAAGATGGATTCACATCTTTTCCCAAAAATCTTATTAATATTTAAAAGGAACACGGTTCACAGTTGTAATGCGAGACAAAGGCGTTCTTTTACACTGACAACAAAGACTTTGTGTGACAAGCCACAGGCTGCTGAGCCTCACACAGACATTCTTTTGACTTGCATCTACCTTGGTTTGAAAGCAGAAGACTGTGACAGTTACGCAAACTAAGGCCGTTATTCCCATGGCAAGTAAGACTGCTTTGGTTTCGTAATAGCTGGAAAAAAGATACATTGGGTGTTTAAAACTAAAAAAAACATGATGATGGTGTGGTGTATGTAAAATAAAAGGGGGCATAAACAAACCTTGAAATTGTTCCAGACATATAAGATAGGGCAACAGTCTGCAGAAGACAAATCATACAAATATAAGTCACTGCTTTTTAAAATTTGACATTCTGCTTAAGGCTCTGCGAAATCAAACATGGCTTCTGATGTATAATCAAGTACTCACAAAAACTCCCAACAACACCAGATTCCATGGAAAGCGCCTCCTGGACACACACTGTAATCAATCCATGCATGCAACTAATTCATAATCGTAGCTTTTAAAGCAGGCATGGTACCTTGGCTCTTTACAGCAGATGAGAATGCAGTAAACGATAAAGTAAACCACTCTAAGGAAATACAAAACACGCAAGTTGCATAAAAACAACTAAACTCCATCCTGGCTGCAGTTACAAACATCATTTTATAACTCACAAGGATGCCCAGTAGATTCCAGGATACCTGATAACAAACATCTTGACTGGCTCCCTAAAGATGTGCAAATAGAGAGAGCACTCAGAAAGTAGACGAGACATCAGAGGTTTGATATTGTGTTCACACTTACACAAATGTAAAGACGGCCACAACTGAAAAGGTGACAGTGAGCTGAGCTGCTAAAATTAAATACACCTGCCAAACAAGCACACATTTTAGATCCAATAAGATGAAACTCATGAGGAGCAGCCCTACCTTTCTGATAAAAGCGTGTCGAACAGATGTACTCTCCCACTGCGTGCTTAGAAAGCCCTCCATTTCTCCTGCAAATTAGGACGAGATAGCATGTATAGTGCGCACAAATAGGAGGTCATGCGTCACATTTGCTCCTGACTTGGGTTGGTTGCAGTCATGCTGGCAGACAGAGTGGGTATTGTGGTGGGCATCCCAGATGGAGAGAGGCCAGGCGCTGCCCACATGCCGGCCTGGCCCCAGTAGCCGGGAGGGCCGGGGTACGGGCCAGGGCTGTAGGATGGAGGCGGCGCGTCAGATGAACCATGCTGCAGCTGGTTGGGCTCGTACTTGGGATCTTGCAATGCATCCTCATAGGCTGGAGGATTATCCACTTTAGATGTCATGGTTGCACCCTGTAAAGTAAGAGGGTTTGGACATTTTACAGCAGAGAGAATGGCTTGATTGTTCAGTTTTGAACCCTCGTTTCATATACAAGCTGATTCATTTATTAGTGGGGCTCGATTGTGCAATTATTGTGCTATCGAGAAAAGTATACAATGGTATTTAGATATTACACGATGAATAAAGCGTAATAAATTTGATGTTTCTTACTTGTTTCAGCGGCTCTGTCCCCTGTGCTCTGCACTTTCCTAAATGTGCACCTTGGTCCTCAGTGTCACAGGATATGTGTTTTGTAACTTACACTAGTCAACACTGTGTCATATGACGGATACTCCTGTTGCATATGCACATTCTAATCCTTTTTAAGGAAAAAATAAATGAGGTAATGTTTTACTGCCAAATTATAAGTCAAATTCTCTTATTGTAATATTTATCTAATAATAATAATAATAATTATTTGTTAACAAAATGGCCCTGACATTTTCTAAGGATCTAGCAGATATGAATGTTTTTTTCTGTGATGAATCATTTTAATAATGTAATTTTGTTACTGTATCAGCCATAGCACAATAACTTTTATTTGATCTAATTTTGATGGGTGTGAGGAACAAAACGCAAGGAAATTAGACACTTGACTCATCAACTCTGATTTTTTTTAAAATTTGGACTATTGTCTTTTATTGTGTTCATTAGCATTACTTATTAATAGTAAAAGACATTTTTAATTTTATTTTTACGTATGGCGCGTAGCTATGATGTCATCACGTTCTTCCTGGCTCAGACGTGATGGCGCTTCCTGACTGGGTTCTACCTATCACTGTCTCCGTATCGTTCGTCTCATTATGTTTATTTGTTCGCTTCAGACGCACCGCACAGCTACTTTGGAGGAAAATATTTAGCAAAATAATGGCTCGCACAGAGAAGCCATTATTCAGAATAGCGTAAGTTTGTTCTCGCTTCCATTGCAACAATATACTGTAGTGTTGTGTGTTCGTTTGGTTGATTCGCTTTAGCATAGCAACATCTAGCGTTAGCTCTGAGGTCATTTAACAACATTACATTCATGACTGTATCATTTAAAAAGCTTGTGAAGGACACTAGTGTTGTATACATTTTAAAGTTTACGCACCCAAATGTCAAACAGTATGCTTGTAACAGTAACAATACTAATATTGCTAATGACAGATTATTATTAGGATCATAATTTCATTGTTTGTCCTTTGCATCTGCCTGGCTCTAATATATTTGATCTTTCTTTATTTTATTTTTCTAAATCAGGTACACATTGTACACCAAGACCAGTCTTGGGTACATGTTTTACAAGAGGCAGATGAGGAAAGCTCGGGAACGCTACCCAACTGGACACTCCACAGTTCTGCCAATGCAATTTCCTGGTATGGCATGGAATATCTAAATACGTACATATTTTATTTAGGTTAAATCCATCAGCAGATTCAGGGGTTACTTTTTGTCTCTGGTCTTCCTGCATGGAGTTTGCATCTTCTCTGTATGTTTGTATGGGCCTTCCCTAAAACATACATGATGGGCTCCAGCTCACCGTGACCCCTAAAGCAAATGAATGGCTTGATCTGTCTCGCAGTAAATGATTAAGTATGTTGCCAGTGTACATTTTGTCCTTTGCTTTCCTACAGGTATGAAAATCATTCCCATCTCTGTGCTGTCAGACAACTACAGCTATCTCATTATTGACACCACCTCTAGCGTTGCGGCTGTTGTAGACCCGGCAGACCCTCAAACTGTTCAGGTAACCAGGTTTTGTACGGTGCTTTTCCCCCCTGATTATTTATATTTGTGTTGATCAATAACAGCTTTATCAACCTTTTAGGCTGTGCTCGAGGAGGAGGGCGTGACATTAGAAGCCATCCTCTGTACACACAAGCATTGGTGAGTTTTTTAATGTTATTTTTAATATCGCGCTGTATAAACAACAAATGTGGATAAAAAGCAGGTAGTGCAAATTTGAAAAGCACTATACAAAATAATCTACTGAATGATTAATTCAGATTTGCACTCAATGTATAAGTCCATGAAGTATACAGTGTAAACAGTCAAGCTTCATAGTTTAAGTACCCGGTGAGCTTCTATATCATGTTTGACCCCATCTGCTTGCTCTGCACAAATCACCCAGACAGGTTAAAAGGAATTGTCGAGTCGAATCACCACGTTGCCACTGTCTGTGTTATCTACAGGGATCACAGCGGGGGAAACAAATTGCTGAAAAGGCGTCATAGCGCATGTAGAGTTTATGGAAATGCAGCCGATAACATTCCCGGCCTGACGCAGTAAGTTCCAGCTTGCTCATTTTAGCACGCGTGAAGAGAGTGCATCGCAGTGAATTATCGTGGCCCGATGAACTGCACCGAAGCGCATGTTGCAACTGTGTTTGTTGAGAAGGTCGACAAATAATGTCATGTTTTTCTCTTATGAATAATTCTTTCACGTTCAGCTAATGGTATGCGCTTCCCAGTGAACGTGCTGAATAATACATTTCTTTCTGCACCCTTACCCAAAGTGCTAGGTGTGTCATGTCGTCACCGGTGTTTGATTTTTTTTATTTTATTTGGTTTTTTTTTTAGCCCTCTGTCACACAAGGACTCGGTAACAGTCGGTTGTTTGCACTTCAAGGCCCTCTTCACGCCAGGACACACAGTGGGCCACATGATCTACCTACTGGATGGCCAGGTACCGGGTGCTCCAAAAAGTCTTTTCTCTGGTGACCTGGTCTTTCTCTCAGGATGCGGTAAGTAGGGGCTAAAATGATTAATCAAATGATTTACATGCAAAAAGTTATTTGATTAATTGTTTCAGCCATAAATGTAATATTGCAAAACAAAGAAATGTGGCAAATTTAAGGAACTCTTAAATTTTGAGTTGCAACTGCTGTCCCTGTCTTCCTCTCTGCCACAGTTTGCAAAAAAGAAGTGTAATAAAAACCAAAACAAGCTACTTGTGTCAAGTGCACTTTTGTTGTTTGAAGGGAGGATGTTTGAGGGCAGCGCCACAACAATGTTGTCATCGCTCGACACTGTCGGCTCCTTAAGTGATGATACTCTTCTTTGGCCTGGTAGGAAGCTCTCACACACACGCACATAAACACGCTAACGTACGTCAATGTGTTGTGGATGTGCATTGATGCAATTTGCACTCACGACAAAGCTGCAATTATCACACAATTAATGTCACTTTAAATGCAGAGTGTGCACTCAAGTGTTATTATGCTGGCAAGCTAATGCTTGTTTTTGTTGGGGCCACACGAATGCCTGCACACCGGTCGCCCCTCAGGTCACGAATATGCCACGGACAATCTGCTGTTCGCCACTGAGGTGGAGCCACGCAATGCAGCCATGGAAAACAAATATCAGTGGGTGCTGCAGCAGCGAGGCCTGAAGCGCTGCACGGTGAGAATCATACATCGGCGCTCTCGTCATGCTGCACAATGTTTTTCCAGATCCTGGAAGCGAGGCCTTATCACCTAGCAATGTGTCAGGCCTGGTTTTTGTCACATGCTCATTGCACGATACAATATGCACGGAAGAGAAAATAACATCGGCATGTGTTGCTAAATAAATTCAAAATCCCCTCCTTGCTTTTTAGTGTCCTTCAACAATTGGAGAGGAGAAGTCGTACAATCCTTTCCTGCGCACTCACTGCACAGACCTCCATCTGGCGCTCGGAGTCCAGCAGATGGAGAACGAGGACTGGACTGAGTTTCGGGCTCGCATCCTGGAGGAGCTGCGTAGACGCAAAGACCAGCACAGCAGAAGATGACAATGAGAGCTGAAGCCAGACGATGGAACAGTAGACGTACGCCTTGCTAATCTTGGTTGATACGGTCTAAAGATAAGCCAAGGCTGAGCTTTGCTTTAGAATGCAAGGTCAAAGCCAACCTTACATGTACTGTACGTCAACTTGGGTTTGTGTGGAAAAGTTTTATTGCACTCTATTGTTTCCTGCACAACTTTTGTTAGTGTGACATCAAGAGTTTAAGTGAAATTTCATTAATGAAGCAATCACAAATGAGGAATGATGAGTGGGCCTCAGCACTTCTCATATAATGTACATATAGTGTGAGCTACTTGAAATTTATTAGGCATAGTTCAAATGACTTGGAGCTATGACGTTTATATGGTACATGATGTTTTCCAATGCGACTTGATGTTTAAAGATGCAATTATAATTAAATGTGACTGACCTTTGCACTTGACCTGCATTGTCAAAAAGAATGCTTTCACGAAACAGCATAACATTTTGGAGAAGAATCTTTATACATGTTTTGATTTATTGTATGTTTATCAGTTTATTGTACTGTGATACAAATCCCTTTGTATAATAGCACATGTATTCTTTCAGTTGACTGTTGGAGAGAGAAAATAGAATGCAGCCTGTGTGTTTGTGGGAAAGCTGGGGAAAGAACTAACCTGCAAGATATGAAAGCGCTTTAGATTCTAGTCTCTGTCTGGAAGTCTAAAACCAAAGCAGAATATCCCCTGGTGACTGTTGACTAAAATATTATTCTGGTTGTTTGATGCGGTTGCATATCTGATTTGCATATGTTTGAGTTCAGAACACAACCGCACGGGAAACACTTTGACTTTAGGTTATGTTTTAATGAGGAAATATTCAAGTAAACTTTTTCCATTGGAACTGTTTGTTGCCTTTTGCGAGCTTTCTAGCCTGACAGCTGACTTGTTTTTTTCCACTTCTTCAGATCTACTCAACATAAACAACAAATAGGAGATATTTTGCAAATATAAACTATCACACATGACAATATCAAATGCTACAGGAACAAAATTGCGATATGATATTGTCCAATTTAAACAATATTAGAATAAGCATTGCGGCAATGCAATAATTGATACTTTTGGGCTGGAATAATGTTGGTGCAGATTAACACTAAATTAATAGAATTAGTGTGACCTAAAACAGACTTCTTCAAAATGTATTTCTTATTTTACTTTTATTTTAATCTCGTCTTTTATTGCACTCCAATCCGTACTTCAATCCGGGTTTTACACTTCGATTACGTCATCATTTGTATGCGGAAGTAGATATCCCGGAGTAGTATCAGTGTGTATTTGTCACTGTTTTGGTGCAGAATCAAATCATAACTTGCTGATCAAAATGCTGAAAGCTGTTATTTTAATAGGAGGGCCTCAGAAAGGTGAGAATATAGCGCATCGTCTTGTGTACACACTGCTTTTTCTTTTACAGGCATTTAAATCGCTAGTGCTAAAACTCAATGCTACGTTCGTAAGGTTATATTTAGCTGACGTGGCGCAACGATAACATGCAAAATGTGTTTCTTTTTGCAGGCACAAGGTTTAGACCATTGTCATTTGAAGTCCCCAAACCTTTATTCCCAGTAGCTGGTGTGCCCATGCTGCAACATCACATCGAAGCATGCGCCAAGGTGACAGCATTGCCAAGTTTATGGCTGCACTCAAACTGTTAAAAGTCTTGTCAGTATTCATCAACTTATTTTTGTATTCCCCCCCCAAGTTACCAAATATGAAAGAGATCCTGCTCATTGGCTTTTACCAACCTAATGAAGAGCTGAACAGATTTCTTGTGACTGCACAACAGGAGTTTAAAATTTCAATCAGGTAAAAAGGAATTAAAATCACACCGTTGGTTTAGCACTTTGTGGAATGCTTTAACCTCGCCCTGCAGCTACACATCTCTTGCATACTAACCACAACTCAGATTTTCTTGTGCACCGCAGGTATTTGCAAGAATATGCAGCCCTGGGTACAGGAGGGGGCATCTATCACTTCAGAGATCAAATCATCGCTGGTGGCCCTCAGGCTTTCTTTGTCCTTAATGCTGATGTGTGCGCTGCCTTTCCTCTGACAGAGATGCTCAGCTTCCAGAAAGAACACGGAGAACCAAACAGCTTTGTTATACTCGGAACAACAGTGAGTTTTCCCTATTGGCACTTGTCTTGTTATAGAATATTGTTTTGTCCTCACTGCCATGTAATATTGTAGCGCTTTAAATCTTGTGATGTTATTCCAAAAGATTTCACTTTTTTCACGCTGCCATTTCCCTTTCTCAGGCAAACAGAAAACAATCCCTGAATTATGGCTGTATAGTTGAAAATGAGGAAACAAATGAGGTATATAACCTCCCTGATTTATTTCCATACATACTCATCGGCTTCGAATCATAACAGTCTTTCTGTATGCTCATTAGGTGTTGCATTATGTGGAAAAGCCCAGCACATTTGTGAGCGACATCATCAACTGTGGTATCTACCTCTTTAATCCGGAAATCTTCCAGCATATTGGAGCGGTCTTCCAGAAAAATCAACAAGATATGCTGCTGTGAGTTGGGGGGACCGCCTGACAGGGATCCGTGTGTGTCTTCTTTTTTTTGTGATTTTGGTTGTCTTCATTTGTCTTTCTTTCCCCTTCCTTCCCCCATTATGATTTGTGTTTGCCCACACAATCATCAGTTTTCCATATGATGGGTAAGTTGGTACATGTCACCTGCACGGCGTGGTTTTAGAGCACTCATAGTTTGGTGTGCGTTACTTAGCAACTATGGCTGAGTTTGCATAGGAGGCTTTGTGATTGTTGCCATGCTCTTCGTTCTCTATCTTTTTTTTCTTTTTTAGAAACAGAGTTTAAGTGAGATACTATTGCAATGTTATCACAAGAACAGGCATAATTAAAATGTTCCACTACCTTTTTTTTTAGGTCTCTGAAAAGTTCACCAGATCAGAAATTTGGAATTGGTTTATCAATCTTGACTATTGTTTTTTTTTTCCAAGAAAATCCCTGGGGAAAAAAATAAAATCCCTCCTAAGACAACATTAAACAAAAAAATCGCTCAGGTTTATGTTGGAGCGACACCAGAAAGTTAGGACTTGCTTACTTTGATTTAAAGGAGTCATAGATGTTAGCTGAAAAAAAAAAAAATTAGCTGGTTGATTGTCACGCTTTTCTCAGTTTTTTTCTTCCTTTTCTGCACTTTGTACTACTGCACTGTGAAGTTGGCAAATATTTGCGTGAGGACATTCTGCACGTGGTCAAACTATTGGTTCTTGAACTTGATAAAGTAAACAGTGGTTTTGGAAGTGACGTAGAGAAGAAAACACAGTTCCTTTTCTCAATCATCTTAAACAAATAATCATAATCAACTCTGTACTCCGGCTACACAACTGGGGGAAAAAAAAGTATTTTTTGGTGGGTTTACACTTTATAATTTTGTTTTGCGTGCTTAAATATTGTGCCGCAAGGTCTTAAAAGAGAAAACTCAAACCATACTACATACTTAACCAACAATCCACCAAAATGAAAATTAGTACTGACTCAGCATATTTTCTGATCCTGGAGCTTGGAAAGGAATGAAAGTGGATTCATGGCAAAATCTCACAGGGCTGACTTTGCCTCGAACCATACCTCCCCCTTTTGGCAAATCTCCCATTATGGGTGGAATCCTTAAACATGTTCTTTTCATCAATATTTAACGTTCTGTTTCATCTCTTGGCTCTCACAATTCACTTTTAGAGAGATCCTGATTAGTATGGAGAGCCATCCACTTAAGGTTTTGATCAAATGTTGGATCGGCTTTGGTTTGAACCCCCGAGCTGACAAGTGATGCGTTTTAACTCAAACTTGTGCTCGCGTTTGCTTGGAGTGCTGCTTTGGAGAACGTTTGATGAATTTTCGTCTGGATTTTCAGCTTATCATCCGAGTGGCTCGTCACATATAGAGCGAAGAGCTCTATTAAAAAGATTATGCCATGGCGAAATTTTTGAACAGTTTCCTTTTTTTTTCCAAAATGAGTAGACTTTTCAACCATCAGAATGTTTTATTGGTTTAATCCAAAAACAGGTCTTGACCAGAAACAATTATGTCAGCACACAGAAATATAACAGAGGCATAATGTCACATTTTTATGTCTGGCAGTGAGGAAACAAACAACGGCTGGCACAGAGCGGAAGCCATCAGGTTGGAGCAGGACATTTTCACCGCCCTCGCCGGACAGGGCAAAATCTACGTTTATAAAACACTTCGATTCTGGAGCCAGATAAAATCGGCAGGGTGAGTGAAAGATGTGAACGTCATTTTCATCCAGTCTAGCTTTCATATGAATCCCCACCCCCCCCCTCCCTCCCTCCACAGGTCTGCAATATATGCCAGTCGATTGTACCTCAACCAGTATCATAAAAGTCATCCGGAAAGGCTGGCCTCCAATAAAGTTGGAGGCCCGAAAATAAGCGGTACGGCAGCCTTATTGTCTTTCAACACGGCGGCGACCCAACCGCTTTAAAATGGCCTCTTTTGTTCTCTAGGTGATGTTTATATTCATCCCACCGCCAACATTGATCCCACTGCTGTGGTAAGCATCATTCAACATTGTTTTTATTCTGCGAAAGCACAGGAAAGATCGAAAGCAATATGTCATTGTGCAGTTGGGTCCTAATGTCACCATCGGTACTGGCGTTACCATTGGTGCTGGGGTCAGAGTTCGAGAATCCATTATCCTCCACGGTGCGACTCTACAGGTAAGCCAAAACACTATGCAAAGGACAAATCTCTTCAGGCAGCTCTGTGTTATTTGCATTTTGCTTTAAAATGTGATCTGCATGTGAAACTTTTCAGATGTGTGACTTGGACACACGCTCAAAAATAAAACTCTTATAACGCAAATCCCTGTTATGATTTGACCGTCAGTTTTGACAGATGCACAACCTCAGTACAAGGCAAAACAAAGTCCAACGGAAACGCAACAGTCCTCCTGGGCTTCTTCTCTGCGAGTGAAAGTACTAAAACCAAAGACGTGTTTTTATAGTAGATGGCTTCTATTTGTTTTGCCTGCAAAATGGTTTAGCAGTCATTGATTTAATGTTTGCATCTCTATTTTCTCCTCTAGGACCATTGCTGTGTCCTCCACAGCGTTGTAGGATGGGATAGCACGATTGGAAAATGGGCACGGGTGGAAGGAACTCCCAGTGACCCCAACCCCAATGACCCCTACGCAAAAATTGACAGCGAGACCCTCTTCAGAGAAGGAAAACTCACACCGTCCATCACTATCCTCGGTAACATTTCCTTATATGTCATTTGGGCCGCGCATTGTTTCACTTGTCGTGATAGTTGCCACACGAATTTTTTATACTCACCCGCAGGTTGTAATGTGTCCATTCCAAGAGAGGTGATAATCCTCAACGCGATTGTCCTGCCGCACAAAGACCTCAACCGCAGCTTCAAAAACCAAATTATTCTCTAGCTTCCTCTTTTCACCCTCGCGTTGTTATTTCCTCACCGGTGGGGATCACGCCGAACGCACCGCTCTTGAGTTACTGTTTATAAGATGTCAGGAGGGAAGATATGGGACATTCATTAGGCTGTTTTGAAAGATAGATTTTTATGTGTTTGTCCTCAAGGCTTCACGCATCGTCAAAGAAAGAGCAATCACACATGTTGATTCACCTTGAAAAGTGCTGTCGGGGGAGGGGGGGGCAAAGTTATTAACTTTACTAAACTGTTAATTTACCGCCCGAGCAAGAGTAATATATTTGCTGGATGTTAATATGATGTAAAAAGAGGTTTATGGACGAGCACATTATGTTTCTCCCGCAAGGACAAACTTGAGAGTCTAATGCAAGAACGGTAATTGTAAGTAAATAAAAATGACGAACTCGTGAGTGTTGGTAGAAAATTAGAGGGGGGCTTTTGCGTGGCGCTTTGATTAAAACCTTTTAGTGTATTAAGTGTAAAACTGACTAGCAGCAAAAATAAATTAGAGACTTGATAATGAGATTGCAATCAAGTAGTTTATTTTTTTTACGTGCGCGCGCATAGCAGGGGGTCCGGACTCCTTTCATAAAATCAACAACGCATCTGAGCGTTTGCAATCACTGAAGGAACTCTGCATCCATCGGCGGATATGTCAGATTAACATTTACTTAATAAGCACTTGAAACCATCGTGATCACGTCTGCACTTTAGTTTCAATTATTGCGGCATTTGGGGGACGTGACAATTGGGATAGTGGAGCTGGAGTTAGTTTTACTTGCAAATGACTTGCTTTAGTGGATCCGAAGAGGATTCTGTAAAATAGCATCACCATATTAAACTTATACAAGTTGTACAACGAGTGTTTCCTTTGAGTTTGTATGTCATGTGACTTACACATTCACTTTTAGTGCCACACAATGTCACTAATATTATTTTTCACTTAGTCCAAATGAAGTTGACCCACTTTTGATGCCCTCTATTTTTTGTATGTTGTTTCCCCGCCTCGGTCACTAAATTAGGTTTTCTTCTTGGCAATGGAAATACTCGCAGTAATTTCAAGGAAGGACAACCTGACAAAGACAATCATGTCAGTAAAATAATACGGACGTGGTGCATTTTAGAGCCTCGCAGGTGGAAATGTCTCGAAAGTGACCTTATGTGCTTTTTGTAGCAACTATCACTTTGCCATAGCAGTTGTTCTTATTAGGGTCATGAGAAGGGATCTATCCCAGCTGACTTTAGGCAAGTACACAAGATATTCAATAGTTTCAATTTTAAATTTACCTCAAACATTTAATCCAAAAATGCCAACAAGTCACTCACCTGCTTTGACACAAATTCATTGTTATACCCGCTAAGATGTTTTTCCCTTGAATTAAAAGGCAAAAAAAAAAAAAAAATTGTTTCAATGTATAGTGTGCTGTGAATTTTTTTGTTTTCTCGTTCAGGCGCTCATGTTGTTTTTCGTCTTGACAATGGAAAGGCTCACAGTAATTTCAGGAAAGGCTAACCTGTCAAACACAATCATGTCAGTAAAATAGTCGAGAAGCATCACACTTAAGAACCTTGCAGGTGTAAGTGTCTCCACGGGCAATCGGTGAGGGCTCAGCTTCCTTTTATGATCCATTTATTATGTAACTCGGCAGCGTGTATTCATAATATCGATTAATAATCGATTATCATGCCATTCCCGGGCAAAAACACGGTGACCTCTCGGGATGTGCCGGCTACAAAGGTAACAATAGTTTGACTCAAAAGTAGTCTGTATATTTCTCACATCCGTGGCCCATGCGATTATGTTTGCATATCAAACGCTTCACACGACAGATAAAAATCAAATACCTGCTGGATTTACTTGAAAAGTCCACTTTTGCAATCCATAAACAACTTCTCTCATATAAGCACTTCCCCCTCAGGCAACTCTGTAAAAGAGATGGAAAGTTGTCAGAACAAGCCCCACGGGAAGATCAGCATAATCATGTTTATTTTCAACTGTACTCCCTTCAAATAGAAAGAGAATGTGCAAAACTGTTTACCACTGGGGAAACATCTAACGTTAAGATTAACAAAGGCGGCAAATTAATAGTGGATTAGTCATTATTGTTTTTCTTATCGCCTGATTAGAGCATAATCGCCAATGCAGTTTGCAACAAGCACATCTGTTCAGTGATAAGAATAATTGGCTACGATCCCAGCGGAAAATCAAGTAAAAAAAAGCTTCGGTCTCAGTGGACCTTGTTTCTTTCCCAGCTGTGCTTTTTTTGTATCGGTCTGGTACGAGAGGCCAGGACTACGGGCGAAGGCTGGTCCGGGGAGGTTTCCACCTGAGAAGACAGGTGGAGGGTCCGCATGAGCGTAAAGTGAGAGGAAGATGCCTAACAGAAGCCTAAAGGGCTGACAAATGAGCTGTCAAATAGGAACTGACATCCCTGACTCACATGGTGAGGAAAAATAGCATCGGGCTGTCGGGGCATCGGCGGTGAATGCTAATGTTTTGCTAAACTGCAACGTGAAACATTCAAGTGTGCCAACTCCCTGGTTCCCCTAACAGGTGGGAAGCAGGTGGTTTTGTGGTTCGCAAACGTTGCCGTTGTGACTTCTGACTTTGACAAATTCAATGCGTGAAGTTCCCCCAAGAGACTGGCGCGACAAAGATGAATTAGCCGGAAAACCACGGTGGCACGTTATCACGACTGTTGTGTTGTTATCGGCGCTTGGGCTCACACATTCTAATGAGATTCAACACGGAAGCTGAATCAAAACTTTTGCCTTTAGCTCATTTTTGATTGACAGCTATAGTCTGTGTTATGGTTGGAAATGTGAGGTTAAAAATACTCTTTGAGATGATGCCGTGCAGTTTTCTGTCACTCTAGTGAAAATAAACGTATAAATGCGACACTGTAAGTTACTAATTTGTAATTGTGATTCACAAGATTCTGTTTAGTAGGGGAGGAGCGATCTTAGCCACACCCACAAAAAAAGAAATGATACAAAATACCACAATTATTATATAGTTCTCAGTCTTTGCACAAAATTCCAGCAGTTCTCTTGAAACATGTTGGGTGTAAATGTGATTTCACTTTACAGGGTCAAATGGGTGTGAATTGTACTGTGCAAAACAAAATGTTTCTTAAGGATAAATAGCAGTTTTGAGCTATTGTTGATTGCAAGCTGAATTGAACATATGCCTTTCACTTTGTGGAAGACGGAGAAGCTAAGCCCGTAGTCCAAATCATCACAGTGAAAACAGATTTAGTTCCACTTCCCAGCAGAGTGAATTTTCATCACAATTTTTGGCCGCTTTATCCCGTGTCTCTCTTCGGTTGGTGCTTCGAACAAGGGATTTAGCACAAGCAAAAAAAAAAAAAGAACCCATTTCAAGTGGACTGGTGCAAGAACACTCTTGCCAAAGCCTGTTTTGGAAAAGCGCTGTGAGCAACTGTAGACAAAGAAAATTAAGGGAATTTTTTTAATATGCTGCCAAAAATATTGTGAAAATAACATATAAAATCAATATTTTTGAAAGCTAAATAGCTGAAAATGGAAAATTATCTATAGATAAGTGTATATGAACATATATGTCCAGTTCATTGAGTATCTGATTTGTTTTATTTCAAGAGCAATGAAACAACAACAAAAAACACTCAAATGAAACTTGTAAGACAGATTTCTTTTCCCCCTCTCCTCAGTCACTCAGGGTTTGAAGAGTGTTTTATAACTTCATGTTCATGTTTCAAGCAGAAAGGGCAGTGAAGCCAACCGGAAAGCTTCTCACTTCCCCACCGGAGGGGGTCCGTGGTCCGAGAGGAACCTATTGCAATATTAATTTGACATGCACAAATGCATCAGTCAAAATCAATAGTGGTTAGTCAACAGAGCCAATGTGCATCAAACTTGACAATGCTTACCTATCTCAGAGTAATGGAGAACAGTAGTGCGCTTAACAATCAGAATTGTTGATGTTGGAGCGTAGCAATATGTCGAGAAGGAAAATTCTGCTGTGTCGCCAGAGGTTTGGCATTGATCGACCTTTCCGCTATCCATAAAGTAGATGTCTCTTGTGTTCAAAGGTTTAGGGTCACTTTGAAATGGCAATTTTTTTTCTTATAGAAAGTCACTGTTTTGATTTGTTTTTGTCTAACCACATTACCTAGCCTGACTGATTTAATGTGTTTGGTTATCTTATGTTACTGATAAATATTGGAACAGACCTTATATTACAAAATCCCGTTTTACCTCACTGCATACTTTTTTGATGATGTTGAAAATGAAATGCCCCCAAGAGAAATAGAACATAAGAAGTAATGGAGTAAAGGTGACGACAGACTAATCACTACAAATTCAATTAAATATTCAAGTGCAAGAACAGGTGAGATCAGCTGTAATTCTTTTTTTAATTGATGTAAGTCTTTTTTTTATGTTGTTTATATCCAATAGAGGGCACTGTGGCTATTCTTTGAGTCCGGTCATGTTGTGACCTGCTTTGGACTACAGCACAGGCTATCTACAAAAAAAGTACAAAAAATATATTTGCAGCACAGCATCAGATTTCTATTCCCACTATAAGGGTTGAAAAACGACACATTTATACAACATCCGTGTTTCTTATTCAACAACTTTGTGGATTTATTTTTATTTTTTTTTACCACTCATAGCACACGTTCTTTTTAATGTCAGATTTATTTATTTATTTATTTATTTTTTCATGAAAAGACCATTTTCAGTTGTGTTTTTATCCGGCACTTGCTTTAGCCGGAGTGTATAATTGTCGCTGTCTGATTGCATATCGCAGCTCTTTTCAGGAAAAACCTTTTGACAGTGAAGTATTTTGTAAAGACACACAACACTATCATTAAACAGCTTCACTGCCAGCAATTTACCTTTCACAGCTTTTGTGAATGTTTTTTTTTAATATCGGCTATGGTACAGAGACCAAAATTCACATAAATGGCCACAACATGGGAGTAAACAATAATTATGTTTCATTCATGCAAACGATAATTGTTTTCTGCCATGTTGTTGGTTGAGATCAGACGGATAAGCTATCAGTTAATGTCAGATATGCTCCAAATTTCTTTGAAAGTATCGAGAATCTTGGGTACAATTGCAAAGATAAATTTGGAGACATAAACAACTACAATCCAGTGTCAATTGTGTGCGAAGACAAGTAGAAATAAAACTACGACCTTTTTACGTGACTTGACTAATTTTGGCATTAGCGTTGAGGCTTGATAGTGTTAACATAAAAGAAGTCACTTGCCATTCCGATAATCAAATAATCCTACATGTTTACATTTATGTACGTTTACTGCCCGCAACAATTGACCGATATCCAACGTAAGATAATTTTACACTTTCCAAATTGTGACGTGAAAGGGAACAACAACCAGAACCTCACAATGTTTCCGGACACAAATAGAAAAACCATTTTGTGTTGTGTGTTTGTGTACTGAATTAGTCCACTCCAAAAAGAATCAGATGATTATAAGGAATCAGGTCAGAAACAAAGTATATTTCTTCTATTGTTCTCATCGTCATTGTTTTCTTCACCTTCTAAGTTGTCGCAGTTATTTATTGTTTTCTTTGGTGGATGGATCTCCAGAGATTCAGATCGACATAATTTCTTCTTTGTTTACCAGACACTGCTGCTCATTGTATTTCACGTCTCAGGTGTTCCTTCAGCCCCGCGGCCATCTTCTTCCCCCCTTGCTCACCGTTCTTGTCATTCTCCAGACATGTTCTTCCTTTCGTGCTAGTGTGGCCCCCATCTTAGTTATGCCCCCAGGCCGTCTGCCTCGGGTCCCCCCCACTTCATGACTCCTAAGTACCCGGGTTATTCGCATGAGGTGCTTTGCTGTAGCGCCCGGCTGCCAACGGACCTTCCTGACTGGGGGCTCCTTCACAAACACTCTTCAGCTGTTTTACACCCTGTACTCATGTCATCTGTCGCAACTCAAGCTCATCACTCCCGCTTCTTGCTGTTTACTTATTTGGTTGAGCCAACAAGATGTATATATTGTATATGTAGTATATACAGTATGTATGTAAAGATTAGAACTTAAAACAGGAGGATTTCCTCCAATTACCTGAACGTGCATGTCAGAAACGCTCCGATATCACATTTCTCATTAATGATGCTGTGCTTCCACCTCTTTCCACCATATTTAGTAATTCATTTGGCTCAAAATGACTGTGCAAACAGCTGCTGTTGTTTTTTTTACACTTTACTACAGGTGACTCAATTGTTGTTTTACCTGGAGGCACTAATGAAACCTGGGATTCCCCTCTAGTTATTTACAACAGGAAAAGTCCCCGAGATAAAATACCTGCAGCTAACTCCATTTTTTGCCTGATCTGAATGGATCGCATTTGTATTTCATCTTTGTTTTAAAATATAAAAGCACAGCTGAACCTCAACTATGATGTAAATTAATATATTCTGGAACGGTGACATCTAATTTCCCTTTTGTCAGCATCACATCATGTATTCTTCGGTTGTGCTGACTCATGTTTTTCTATTTGCATGGTCTTACAGTACCGTTATTGGGATAATAGATATTAAACCCCTTTCAAAGGACCTAAGGACACTTGCACATGATCTTGATCATTTCTAATCTCTAGCTTTGGAGTTGCTGTCATCAGTGTATCAAAGTCTTCTTAAAAAAACAATCTTTAAAATCTGAAAATGTGAGAAATTTGGTGAGTAAAGTACTTTCCTGAATGCTGCAAGCCCTTGAAACATTGATCTGTGTGTGCAACACTATTATGAGGGTAGTGAAGTATAAGCGGTTGAGGCGAAAGTGCGGCGCACCACAATGCTCTGGGAACCATTACTAGCTTCAGTGATGCAAGAAATAGATTCAATGTAGAACATTATACCACTGAATAGTTCATTAGCTGACTTTTAATTTCACTACAAACAAAGTGGTTGCTGAGCGACGAGTAGCCGAAGAAGTGGAATATAAAAAAAAAATGATATGTGAACTGCAAGGATAATTACTACTGAGCTTGAGCTGTAGGCTGTACGAAATGGTGTTTGTAGTTCTTCGGACATTATACCACTGAATATTTGATTAGGTGGGTTTTGATTTACCCCAAAACACAAAGTGGTTGCCGAGCAACGAGTAGGCTGATATGAGTAGAACATTCTGTCTGAAATGAACGTTGGTCATTTTGTGTTCCTCTGCACGTGGTGTTAAAGCTAAGACACTAAACAACCAACATAACGTTTACGATGGAATGGGTACGTCGATTTTTGGGATGTAACCCCTGGCAGTAGTGTATTTATGCTAGAAATTCAAAGATGTTTCAAAATTGATGGGACCATGTCGATCAAGCAGGAATTGGGCGAATACCAATACCTGGTATCGGTACCAGCCTTGTTTCAAGGTATCGGTACTCACGACCATTTTACAGTCAGGAAGTAAAATTGCCATGACGAGAACTGTTTATCTTTAATATTGTTTGTATGCATCAAAAGTAATCATGGTACTGGTACCTAGTATTGGCATTGGTGACGACTCAGAATGGGTGAATGCGACAAGTCGCGATTGCTGTGAGCCGGTCGGTCCCTTGCTCCCTTGCTGTATTGTCTGGATCTCACTTCCTTTCATCATATTCCATTTTTAACTATTTATCTGCTATCCTTTCTCCTCCTGCCCAGACTTCCATCTGTTCTCCTACTGCAGGATTTCGTACTGCCAGTTTGGCAAAGTATGAGCTTAGTCTTCTGGACAAACCTTGTGGATGCTCCACTGCTCTTAGCCTGCTTTGGAACCAGTCTCAACTGAATCTCCGCTTACATATTGCATTTGCCTACTAGGTATTTTTTTTATTTGTTGAAGTAGGGGCTTCACAGACAATTTCACTCACTCGAAACCCCTCTTGTTCCCCCACGAGGCCTCTTCAGGGGGCTACTGTTTAGATGCAGTGGATTTGAAACTTGCAAATTCAAATCATAACAGGTTATTGATATGGCCAAACATCCATTTTCTTATTGTGTGACCATTTAAGAAATCTTTCGGGACACATTTTTATTACTATGAACTCCCAAATCAATTTTTACGACCCAGATTGTGCAACCAATGCAATTACTTTTTGGCAATCCTTATTTGTTCGAACGAAACAAAGAAAGACGATGTATCCATCACTGACATGAGTCAAACCTTTTTTAGTAGAACAGAGTTGCACATTTAGGGCCTACAGAAAAACTTGAGGAAATAATGTTTTCCTACTATACTGTCGGGACAACCGTAAGCTATTGTTCAACACTGAATAATGAGACTTTCGTGGTGAGCATATTAACAACCCCTGAGATTTCCTCGGTGTCCTGCGAGGCAGTCACATCTTCTCGTTTGTTCAGTATGAATATTGGCAAAATGCAATTAACAAGAAATCAGCAATAGAGTTGAGACATATGGCAGATAAAATATCCCAAGGTACTGCCTAAGGAAAAGTTTGTTTCAAATGGATATAATTATCTTTTGTTTTCTTTTTATATTCTTAAACAGCAGGCCAAGTATTAGATGAGGAAAAGTTGATGAATTATATCTATAGTCATTGTCTATATATTGTAAGAGATCTTTTTTTAATTTACACCCCTATTAATTAATGTAAAGACACTGATCATGTTAATAATTTCTCACAATTATTGGGACGGAGTGAGATTCATGTGGTCCTACCCGGTGGAAAAAAAAAAAAAGAAAAGATCAGCTTTTGCGTTTTAATTACTCAAGCGATTGTATATCAAACATTTTTTATTTGGTTCCTCGGGTAAACAAAGGTTCGTCTGGAAAATTTGATCATCTTAATCCTATGACTAAATAGCAGTACTGTAGACTACCTCCGCCTATTTTCTTGGGAGGCGAATGCAGCACGATGAAATAATATAAGCGCACACTCCTTTCAACCTTAAAAACAGCTGTTAATGTGTTACATGAAAAATGAATAATAGCTTTAAGCATTTGGAAAATATTAGCTTTTACTGGTGTGCTGTATATTAAAATATATTTTCTAGTATTTAAAGTGGATGGCAATAAACAGATGCATCATTTTATGATTATTGATAGTCATGGGCACATTAATTAGCTCCATCTTCCTATTTTCTGGAAGTCAATATAAATAAACAAATATAATGTTTGTCTTCTGCTCATTTAGAATGATAAGCAGTCAACCCATATCTGCTTCTACAAGCTCAGAATAATTTTGGAGCATTGTTTGAGAACTCAAAATGAGCGAGATTAAAAAAAACAGCAATCATTATCGCTGTTAAATGAACAACTATTGTTGCCATGCGATTTTAATATCAACACAATGCAGCTGTAATAAACATAATAAGCAGATTACAAATGATTATTGTCCGTTACGGCATTGTACAACAGACCACGTTAAGGCTGCGGCCCATCGCGACTGATGGCCTGATATCATTCCACAAGTCATACATTGGAAAACAAAAATGAAGCTGTTATCTTGTTTTCCACAGGGACGCTTTTTGGAGAAACTTGCTTATCGTGTTGGGACTTGCATGTCATTGATGTTGGAGTTTGTGTAAGAAATATTAAGAGGAAAGCACTGTGAGATTGCTATTTAATCAATAATATATATATATATATTTTGTAAGAGCATCAAAAGCAATAGAGCGAATTATTTCTAAATGCTACACAACTTTGCTGTGTTGCTAATACCTGAGACCTTGCTACTATGATGTAAAGCACAGGTGTCAAACTCAAGGCCCGGGGGCCAGATACAGCCCGCCACATCATTTTACGTGGCCCGCGAAGACAAATTGTGCATAAAATTCGTGTGTCATTACTAGAATTGCAAATTGTCTTCACTTTTTATATCTTTTTTTAAAAATATTTGACCAGTTTTTACTCGTCTGATTTGAAAACGAGTTATTTGTCAGTTTGTTTTGTAGCTTTTACTGTATATAATATGAGGTGCTCATCCATTTATTTGGGTTGACAGTCATAATGGCCCTCCGAAAGAAGCTATGACTACAATGCTGCCCGCGAAAAAAAAGTTTGACACCCCTGATGTAAAGGCACCAACTTTAACAACAAATCATGTGACTGCCCGTAATATTTTATATATATTATATTTGTAGTGCCCATATCTTACGGTAAATCTGTTTACCGACACGGCAAAAATCTCCCTGTTGGCATGGCAGCCAGATGGCACACATTGCCAGAGTGATGGCACACCTAATGGCAGTGGCAGACAAAGTGGACACCGTCACCTCATTATACCTCTCTGACATTCTATCAGTCCAACCCGTGTTCATTCGCTCATGTGATTTAATTACCATCGGTGTCAATTTGATATGGCAGTCAGATCTGGATCGTGATACGTGATGTGAGACATAGGCAGGTTGTGATACGAGAGATGTTTGCATTCAAGTGAATGTTAATGCGGTGACATCGACGATACGAGATTTTTCAAAATTGGTATTGTCTTTTGGGGATCTGGTTGAGTATCTCATTAGTATGAGTGGTTAAAATCACAGAAAATATCAATGACACTTTTTCGTAAAAACTCAGATTTTGGACTTTTCAAATTCACTGTACAAATTCGGGTCCCAATGCTGCCGTCGAAATAGAACCGGTTTGAAAATCCACAGTGGAGCTGCTGTGTCTATAAACTAAAACAGTGCAAATATTGTGCATGTATTTGGCAAGCTGCCGGTAATTGTTTCTGGGGGAAAAAAACAATTACTCGGCACGTCTGTGCTTTCAAGTCAACTGCATTTAAGAATCATCTCGGATTTATTGCTCCTGCTATGACGCAGAAATGAAACTTAATTGTCAATCAGTGAACCTTTATCGTGCCTCTTTGTTAAAACCGGTGCGGTGTTTCATTAGCAATTCCTCTGGCAGCCACATGAATGCTTTCAAAAGATTTTTCTTCAACTTTCTTTGCATAAACCTTGTAAATGACTTCTTATTTATGTGTGATGGAATCAGGAAAGAGCTTTTTGATTATGTCAGAAAAAAACAAAGCTTCCTTTTGTGCTTTGTTCAACCTCCTGGTTAAAGTCCCATAACTATTTCGTATTCTTTTATTTATTCCGTTTTTTATTATAATCAAAAGCATCCCCAAGGTCTGAGAAAGTGACAAATTCATCCCTATTTCCAGTCAGATGGGAGATGAAAAGTTTTGTATAATTTTATTGTGATGATGCTTTGGTATGCTTTAGCATGTTTTGCTGACGGCTAACTCCACTGTTTTGGTAATTATGAGTGCTTGAACTGTTGTGCAGATGAGGGCAAATAACTTTATGGATTGAATTTGCATGATCAAGGTTAAACTTTGAGACAACTCAACGAAGGAGAACTGTAATACTTGGGCCAGATGGAGGTAGAACAAGCTGGTCAAGCGTTCAACTCGCCACCCGTGAGGCATGGTGAAGTTTCACTGCTTTGAGAAGGACCACTGCACGGCTAAAGACTTGAATGTGAGAGTAATTTTCTCACTTGCCTTTGAACTTAATCCTTTCAGCAGCGGCTTCAGCCTTCGGGGTCCAACAGTCATATTGGATATATGAATAAACCAAGAAATATGCATAAAAACAGCGTATTGAAGAATCAAAGACTCCCTGCCCAATTTGGGTTCACCTGGCGTGATTGGAATTCGGAGGAGACGGACAATAGCGTTACTTCCCCTTTCTTCCATTATAAAAGATGCACAATTTGAGAAGAGGAAGTATTTTAGTAGCCATGATGGAAACAAAAACAGGAAAGCAATAATTTCTTTTTAATGACACCTATCTTTTTCACATCCCCTGATTTTGTAGCTAGACATGCATGAAATGTATCCCATGGCATCTTGCTTGACAAGGGCTCGGCCCAGTGTGCAGTATTTACTAGAACCTTTCATTTGGTTAGAGATCACAAAGCATCAAAGCAGATTTACTCTGCTTCTGTGGTGTAAATAACTCCCCCCAGTCTCTCTCCGCATCTACGGTATCAACTGGCAGTGCATTAACTTGGAAGACTTTATCGATAGCTTTGACGTCGAGGTCTTTAATTAAAAGCCCTCTCGCTCAGATGGCTGCATATCACGCCGAGCTCATCTTCAAAAGGCGGGATCGTCGGTGTAATGTCATTCTTCAGTCGGTGTCAGATGACTCGTGTTTGCAGATTATTTTAATGTCAGCGCCGGCCGTATTTTAGAAACATTGCAAACAGGTCAGCTTTAGAAAATCCATGCCTCATCATACACCAAGCAAATCATTAAATGTTTGAGAGTGTGCAACGCAAAAGAAAATATCATACTCCTACTTCAGTTCAGTCTTAAGAGATGTTCCATGTTCTTAAAATCCATAGGCTGTGAATAATATTGATGTTTGGATCTCATCTATGCATCCTCAGGCTTTTGACTAATAATTTACCACGCATCATGAAGCACAGCTGCCTATGCAAATCTGACATTACGGCTGTGATGGAACACGGTTATCAGTTTGGCCAAACGCTGTAAAAAGCTTCTCCACTTTCCCCCTTCCTAATTATTATTTTTTTTTTGTTGACAACACATTATCCTCTGTGTCATTCTCATGAGAGTCATGAGATTGGTGAGTGGCTCTTCTTCATTTGCCTGACCGTGATGCTTTCTTTCTTTTTTTTTTTTTTTTTACTAACCAGAGGCATGGAGAAAGTGCTCACTTAGAGGAAATGATGGGCTAATAGTGTTTAATGAGCTGTTTTGGCATCATGTTGCCCTCCTGAGCTTGTTTGTAGGGCAAGGCTGTGTGACATGACCCATCTGCAACCCCCGCCTGTGCGCATCGTGTGTGTTTAGCTCCGCTTTTGTTTCAGTGTGTGAGTGCGTGAGTGTGTGTAAGCCTCTGATCAGAGAGACAGTCAGCCATAAAAAATGGAAGGCGGTGTTTAGTAGTCAGACGGCGATGCTTTCAAGCCTGTTTTCATTCTACCTTGTTCAATAGCGAGCTTTGTCTCCTTCTCAGTCATACGAGGCATTCCTTTACACTTGTCAATAGGAGAGCCTCGGTGCACACATATTTATTCATTCGACAATGCACAGGAAAAACATCAGGTCGCAAACGGTATAAACGTTTCATGGTTTTCTTTAATGCTCACATCTCGGCAGGTTATGTGAAATGCTATCCAATTCCCAGGCGGGTGACCATCGGGAGGAGATGGCGGCTGTTTGTAATTGAAAGAAAATTTCAAGGATGTTAAAGAGCCACCAAAATTCACAAACCGCTAAATTTCATAATTAAATAAGAGAAATAGATTGGTTGAGTTACTTTATGCTATACCCTCATGTGGTGCTCTGTCACCCTAGAGAGTGACAAATAAAAATTGCACTGAATATAGGTCAGTGTAATAATTCCACATCACTCTGACAAGGTGCACGACAGCGGGAAGCCTCAAACAAAAAAAATCAAGATCTGCTTGTGTCACAAAGAACAGAAGTAGACATTGAAAAGATGTCAAAAGTTACATCATGTATTGATTGTACTGTACATGAACACCAGTCAGTCCCAGACACATGATGAGCTCACGATCGTGACGCTCTAAAAAATAGCGAAAACGAAGTTTTGGGTCCAATGAATGCCCTTCAGAGTACTTCCAAATCCCAAGCGGTGAGCGGAATTATTTACAAGTTTTCTATCGATTGTTTGAAAACCATACCAGCATTTGACTATCGTTTGAGGCCAAGTTTCTTTCTGGAAAATATAATGTGATGTTAAAGAGTGCTCTCTGAATTCAAATATATTTCTTTTGTGTGGGATAGACTTTATTTATTTATTTTTTTTAGTGGCTATTTTTACATTCTCATTTTAGGCCTCCATCTAGCGATCTATCGCTCAACCGGTACTCAACATCCATCAATCCATTTTCTGTTTCACTTATCTTCTTCATGGAGTCCTCTCCCAGATGACTTTGAGCAAACACTCTGGGCAGAGACTCAAAAATACCGAACAACACTTTGGCTACACATTAGCTTATCTTCTGATCCAAATCAGCATGTAACGCAATCAGGGTTTACGTTTGGCATGCCAAAATGTTCGAGAAAGGTATGCTCGGCGCTTGAAAATCACTTTTAACGACCGCATTCAACTTGAATTTAATTAGCTGTAATCGCATAATCTGTATTGTAGCTAATCGCAATAACTACTGCAGACGCACACTCGCAAAGGGAGGAAGACTAATGAGGTCGGCATGACTTATTGTCCGCTCGGCTGCAAGTTTCATTTATAACTATCGTGAATTGATTCGGAAAATATTATTAAAGCCACCCAACCGTCCCGTCTCTAATTATTATAGAGCAATCTCAACATTTAGATTATTAAATATCTAATAGTGAATCAGCTTTATTCTTCAAGCCAAACAAAACCTTCCGAGCTCTTCTCATCCCTCGGCGAAAGCACGCTCTGAATGTTAAACGGATAAAGAATACAGCCATTTATTAAGACGTTCAACCTTCCTCTTTCCTTGTGTTTGAACTTGAAAAACAATACATTCACCACCGATTAATGTTAAAGTGTGGGAAGTAACCCCCGAACCACTTAAACATTCAAAGATGTAGTTTGCGAACTTTTACCAGACTTACTGTACAAAGTCCAAAGTGTGGATATTGACGGTTTTAAGTTCAAAAGTGTATAAAAGGGCAAACTATACAAGAAAGGTGACATCTAGTTGACACGTGCCAAAATTATTGGTCTCGAAATGACAATAGAGCGGCAACGTAGAACATTTCGGATCTCGTCATCATGACGCAGTGCCTGATAATCCGCAATTGGATTCCACTCCCACAGGCCCATTACATTGTGTTGTTTAGAAAAGGCGGTGGTTTTTTGATAATTGCAGATAAGGCACAGGTCAGCTGTGTAATTCAAGAGAACGGATTTTATGGCTGGCCGTCCGAATGGCTAGTGCTATATCCGATGCCGTTACCATCATTAGTGCTGCTATGGCGACAGGAGGGCAGACGGGGTCGTATCCAGATACATCAGCTACTTTGAGTTATTCACTCGGGTCCTGGATAGGCTGTTGTACCGAGCTCAACAAAGCGATGGTGAAAGGGTTATAAAATAATTTTGTATTCAAGCTAAATGGGAGTTTGGGGGACTAATTGTACTCAAGTAAAATGTGGTCTTCCAAATAATTATTCAGGGAAAAAAATATACAAGTACTGAAAAACTGGTGATTTTTTTTCATCATAGAGATCAATGAATTGCAGATGTATAAAAATAAAAATAGGTAAGGTACAGTATCACAATGGCATATATTACTTAGAGTACAAGTCCAGTTTCATTTAAAGAAAAATTCTCAAATGTACATTGAATTCAAACTACTCTGGCAAATACAATTTCTATTTTGCTTAAAAACTCGACTAAACGTAACAGTAAACGCAGCATGTTACTACCCACCTCTGCGATGCAGCTCAGAGAGACTCAAGAGGGCAAGCGTTACAGAAAACAAATGGAACGGCTTGCGCTTGGTTGTGTTCAAATGGATATCAAGTTGTATGACATGATGGTTGTGTTCAAATGGATATCAAGTTGTATGACATGATGGCGGTGAAGGCGGTGGGATCAATCAAATAGCGCCGGCCGCCGCTTCAGCAGCAGGCTGTAATGTAGATAAATAGTACACACGGTGATCACATGTTGTCCCACGCGGGAAGAAGCACATGTTTAATAAAACATACTTGCTGCAATCACAGCTACATGAGTAGGGTCACTCTGAGCCGAACATGAACTCTGATTTGCTGCCATCGGAAAAAAAGCAATTCGGCCTCTTGCGTGCCTGCAAATAACCGTGTATCCACATCTGCCGACCTTTTTGACAAATGAGATGGAGGCTGGTACAAAATCACAGATGTCGCTGGAAAGAATATAATCATGCAAGCATTCCGCATGGATATGATGACTAGAAGATTGACCAAAGAAGTGATAAAGCAAATGTTCGTCCCTTCTATTCACCATATTTAGGACACTCATACAAATTTATATCCTGATAACATACTGTCATAGGTGAAGACTACAGTTGGTGACAACACAACAAAGTGTTCATTAAGTTGATTAAATCTTCTATTTTGGTTACATTTATAGAGACCTTGTCATGAAATTCTTAATTTTTTACATCTTTTTAAAGCATGAATATGCATCGCCCACCCAAAATAAGTCCTTGGAATTGTGAGGAAAAAAAAATTACTCGTTTCCCTTGTTTATTGCTGTTTGTACAACACAGCTCATAAACAACTCTGGGTGTTTTACCAGATCGGTTTGTGATGTCACTAATTCCGCCCCCTTGGTTTGCGACGTCATTAACGTCGCGAACCCCGCCCTCAGAATTTTTAACCCATTCCCCTGAACAAAGTTTCAATACAAACACACCGGTACGGCAAAAGAGCAACAGCTTCTTTCTTCTGCCAACATCCGAGCCACAGGAAGGTTTGTGGTTCGACTTTATTAAATTGACAGGAGGACCAAAAGTGAACACATCTTAGAGAACACAGTGAAGGAAGGATATTATTGCTGCATGATCAATCTTAACAAGACATCTTATTTATTACTAACAAATGCATTCGTTTTTTTCTTTCCATTAATCACAAGCTATTCATGTCTTGCAATAGTATGGGATCCTCCATTTTGTTAGCTGCAATTGCCCTAATACATCATTGTAACTCCTGATATTGCATTAGTCAGAGTTGTATAAATGGGCATTTAGCCTTAAACCAGGCAAGAATTTTTCATTCCACTATGCAAAGTTGAGCAAAACAAATGAGGCCAAAACAAATAACATGAGCAATGATAAATCAACCGCGACAAATCGGAACAATTTTCAAAATGACATATCGTAACATATCGTTAGTGTTAGTGATTACAAAAAAAGAACTGGGGAACAATATGGCATATTAGGTTAACTGTATTTAATACAAAGACGGGGAGGATTGAAACAGGGGTTTCTAATTTAATTTTCAGTTTCATTTTTTATTATTTGTAAGGAATTTCCCTTTCAAAAAACGCACATTAAACAATGCCAGCTTAATTCAAAATACATTTTTCTAAAGATTTTTCTGGAACACCAATTTTTTTAACTGCTTGTGGTGCGTCAGGATATGAATGCTCTTCCTTTTCATAGGGATTACATTTTTTCTGTGACGCCAGTAAAAAATTGACGTATTATGAGTTACTCACTCTGTACCCACCGAAATATTCCGAGAGTTCAAATCCATTCACAAAAAATCTCCCCGAGTAGTACATTAGAACATTTCAATTCCGCAGAGCACAGAAAAGTAGCAAATACGAAATGAAAATGACTCACTTTCCTTCTTCCTGGCGCTCATCATGAAAGGCCTTACTCCTTCCCGCTGTTTTCTCCTCCCCTTTACTTTCCTGTTTGTTTCACGTCATCCCACCTCTGCACGTGCCTGTTTACCTTAACGCATTTCCCAGTTCTCTCGAGTGGAAAAAAAAAAAATCAAATGTTTCTCTTCTTTGATCAGAGAGACTTAACAAGTAATTGAAGGAATATTTTCGAGTGAGCTGACAGAGGCGGATGATGGTGAGATTGACGGCAGCGTTGTTTGTTTACAAGTCAAAAAAGAAACTTTGGCAAGTCAGAGTGTGGGTTGTGTTCAAAGCGTGCCACTCTTGTGCCGTATTGCGGGTTTGCTGTCAGAGCCACGGCGCCAGTCAAAGGTGGACACACGCTGAGATATAACGCTCACATACGAACACTGTCACAAATGCAGAAGTCACAATTTCCTTTTTCCCGGTGTTTTCAACTCAGTTGAATGCTTAGTGTGACGCCACGTTTAAAAGTATTATGCGACGTGAGTGACAACTTTTGCATTCTTCCTGTGTGGAGCAAAAGGCTGTCTGAAGATCAGAAGTGGCTCGAGATTCTTTGGGACTGTTTCTGTTTTTCTTCTGCTTGACTCCCGGCTTGTTCAAGGAAGTTGGGAGCAACCTTGATGCGAACGTAGAACTTGTATTGACGGACTAACAAGGGACTTCTAATAGCTGCGTGTCCAAATCCTGCCCTGTGTGAGCAAAAGAGGGAGAGTAATTTGCCACTGATTAACGTGATGAAAGCCGAAGTGAGAGGAGCGGGATTTCCTCTGTGGAATGTTCGACCTGTGTTGTCAGTAGATGTGCCAAACAGAACACAGTCGCTGTCACACAAGCCACCCGGACAGTACATCAATATATATACAACCAGGGACTTTTTCTGGTGGCACTTTTTCAAACCTATCTGATTTTAAAATCATCTGCCTTTTTTGTTTTTGTTGCTAATGTCCCTTTAGTCAATCAGACAGGAAGGAAGCCAGAACTAGCGGTTGATTGATCCATGCTCGCCAAAATCTGTCAATGAACATACTGATGAATTTGTATTTTCACTGTAAAACCAACAGATTGACAAACGGCTTCGCCAAACATCTACCGTATGTGAATCCCTCTGACTAAAACCGCACATGAAACATGAATACGGTATTATCCATGTCTATCACGGAGCTGAATGATGGAGAGTAATCGTAGTGATCATCTTTGATGACTCTGGTCCCAACTACGCTCTAACCCTTAATCTCTCCATTCGTGTTTACACAAGTCAAGAAGGCGGGAGTGTAGCACAGCCTTGTTTACAGTCATCTCTCACCGCCTGTGATTGATAGCAGCCATCTCGTTAACGCCGCCGTCGTCCGAACGTGTTCGACCGCCGTGCCCTCCCTCACTTACACCGTTTGCACTCCAATTAAAAATCCAGAGAAAGCCAACTGCGATCAAGTTGAAGCGAACAGGACCTTTGTATCAGCATTGCAGCCCTGATATCGTTTATTGGCCACTGCAGAGAAAGCGTAAAGAGGGAAGTATAAAATGGAGGAGGGGGGGCAAAAAGGTAATAAGAAGGGAGGGGGTTGTTGGTATGATGTGAGTGATTTATTAGTGTAGCTGGACACTTAATAATTACTTAACACACACACACATAGATCACCTTTACAGTATTTCTGTCAGGCGATGGTGCAAGAATGGAAATGATACGTGATTGATACCAGGAAGCGTAGGCACGGCCCGGGGGAACACAGGGTAAGGTCTTACTTATAAAAACATCAATCAGGGAGCGTGCTCTGTGAAACACCAGCGCACCCCCCCTCCCATACCTGACCCCCCCCAACCACCCACCCACCCTGTGCATTGAGCACAAGACTTGCCTAACGGGGTTAGGGTTTCTCCTCCTGCTTAATTGAAGATACGGCTGCCACCTCTGGAAGAAATATATGACTGTGCTGCGGGGGAAAAAACATGAACACAAACTTGAGTACTTAGCGGAGATGCAAACAAGAAAGCAGAACATTTGCGTCGGGACATTTTTAACCTGAAGTATCAACGCACAGCCGTGCTAATTGCAACTTGGTGCCATAAATTCTTGGTTTTTTTTTCTTCAAGTGCTGGAAATGCAACAAGGTTTATAGGAAGAGGTGGCAGCTCATTTGGGTTATTTCATACGGGATTGGATTTCACTCAATAACCTGCCATGGATTGCAACTTCACCGCAAATAAAAAAAAAATCTTGATTATACATTCAAATTGCAATTTGGATTTAAAAGCCCTTAGTATAAAGTTGACGGCAAAACCAATTCGTGACAAGTGTCACTTATTTGCTGAAACGATGACGGAATATCGACGTCTGGAAAATATTCAGCTTGCTCATAATACAATGCACTTTTTGTGGATTTATAAACGACTACACATATCCAAATCTTGTTAGCAGTTTTAATCCCTTTTCTCCTCAGTTAAAAAAACAGGTAGTAATGTTAATAACCTCAATTTATCAACAGTATTGATCAAAGTTAACTGCTGATTATAATCCTCAATCCATGTCATTCTGGCACTTGAGAGCAATCATTTCTTAGCATTCATATGCAAATATTTTTTTTGCTCTTTAGCACGCTTCCCCAATATCGTCTTTTGCCTTTTTGTTCCTCAATACAACTGATTATCATGCGCTACTCTGTTTATTATTCCGATGCCCCCCCTGAGCGGCCATTTATCAAAGCTTTTTTAATTGGGTTATTTTTCACGGGACAAACGCTTGCCCGGCGATGCGCAGTTCATTTCAAATGTTGATAAGCAACTGGTTGTGCCTCTGCCTGTCATGCCCACGATGTTATTATATGAGGGATGTTCAGCATTTTTATAGTCCAGTCCAGATGAACGTATTTCTTCAGATAGAAGAGGAACATTGTATTACGGAGAACATTAATCAGGAAAAATGTTCCATTATAATAACAAAAACTTTTAGGGGGGTGGTGCTCCTGTTTTTGTTTATTTTTGTCTTTTAATATCCTGGCTTTTGGAGACTCTACTCGAGGCAAAGCACTTGAGTCTCCCTCTCCTCCTGTTGTGTTTGCTTCCCATTATCGTGCAGGTGCAGCGAGTAGGGAAGGGTGTGGAACCATGCTAATGACCAACCTTGTTTTAATTAACTTCAAGTTAAAATGGCGTGAAATTGAAAATGATCATCGCTAACGTAAACGCGGCTAATTAGGATATAAGAGGTGTGTGGGTGAATTATTTGATTACTATTGTTTATTTGGAACTGCGCACTTCCTGGTCTGGGTGATAAATGAGTCTCCATACGGCAAATCTTCAATCCGCCCACCCCCCCTCCCCAATTTATCTCAAAGCACTTTTCTATTTGCATGTCATTTCACACCTTGTAGTTACATTCAAGGTTTATATTCCGACTCGTCTAGGGCACAGTCCGTCGGGACGGGCTCCCCCGTTGTGAACCTGAAAAGCTTTTTAGAAAACGTATAGAAAGTTTTTAATCAGAGGCAGATGTTTCCGTGATACGATTATCTCAGTAAGTTGTAAAACATATAGATAACAGTCAAAATAGAGAAAGGAATCTCATGGTTGCCGTGGCATCAGTTGGCCTTGGTATCTTTTCGTATTTATCGGTATTTTGTGATGGTCCTTTGTTGCTAAACAAATATGTAATCAATTAATCGACAATTAATTGACGATCAGATTAATTGCTAATTATGTTCGTTTTGAAATATTGATGTTTTAAAAACCAGCTAGGAAATGTAAACAACTTTCACTTCTTGATCAGATTTCACCCCAAAGCTATATCCCTTAATTTTTTATGAGTGATGCAATATTGTTTCTTTGCTGGGCTTCACAACACGTTGGACTATCCTCCTTGAATAAAGATGTTTGTATTCCAATCAGCACAGCTCAGCAGAGCAGATTGAGCGCTCTCCCTGACAGGAAGGAATCTGCCACTGGGTGATGGATGAGCCTGTCAGATTGGGAACAATTTGCTTATGTCAGTTGAGTCCAAACTTTAATTTCACTGATCACGTCATGATCGACGATGCGTGTTCTGACATAGTCATTAGCGGTTGCTCTAATTGTGTTGTCATCACGCCCCAAACAAAAACTCCAGAACACTTTTGGGCCATCTTGTATTTTTTTTTCTCATTAATTTCATTAAAAAATAATGCAAAACATTTGAACAAATGGGACCAACAAGCCACACTATGGCAGAATATTGGCTACGCTATATCCACATGTACACAATGTATTTTCAAAAAAGTAACTGTTTGATTTGTTGACTATCTCTAGTTCTTTCCCCACTTTTATGTTAACTTTCCGGCAGCATATTTCTTTGTAAGAATAAGACATTACACTGTACTTTTTTTTAGCACTTAAATATTGCATTTTAATTTAGTTTCATCAGCATTGCTGTATACAACCTTAGAACCAATTTGCCCTGAAAAAGCTTTCATCATCACAAGACCAACTTTTAAATTAGAAAGCTCTTAAGGGGTAACAATGGATGAGCAGCAAGTTGCTCGTATGTACGTATATAAAAGGCTGAACTTGTTTTGTATTTGTACAAGAGATGCCAAACCTGACTTTGACTACGAGTAAAAACCTTTGCGTGTGTTCCATGCTCCAACTTAAGCAAAGCCTTGCTTGACCCCATGTGACTTTTAGCAACAGACATTTTATATCGATGTACAAAAAGCAGATAACCCCAGTTTCTAAAGACTGCATAACAAAAAAAAAAAAAGAAAAACTATTTTCTCTGAAAAACACTAAGAGTGTGCTTTCAGCAAGTACAGCCAAGGGGCTATCGGATTTGATCAGCATCATGCAAAGGCATTATATCCGTTTGGCTCACGGCTTTTATGCAGCGGGTCGTGATGAAACCGTCACAGTGGTATATTTACTACCAAACTTTAGCAGGCTCCCCACAGCTGTCTAAATCTGTCTTGGATCAACCCATTAAACTTATTCAGACTCTTTATGAATTACCTGTCTCCTCACGCTCGTATAGTTGTGACCCTGAGAGGCCGCTATGACAAAGCTGGTTATAATCTCACAATAAGAGGGCCAAGAGCCAAAACAAAAAAAAGAAAACAAAAAAAACAGAAACTCACAGGGGTAATTGTGAGATGAGAGTCAAAATGTGCTTGGAAATAATCACATCGATGGAATGGGTTTTAAAAATGTCAGTTTGTAAAACACTAGTGGATAAAAAAAATTCCCAAGAAACTAAATGTTGTTTTTTTTGGTACCATTTTTGTTTAAATGTGGTACAACAGATTGAGTGAAGCGCACACATTTTTAAGTAAGAGAAGCCCATCAAAATATTATCCTGAGTGACTATTAGTGTGTTAAGAATTATTTAAGCCATTTAAGAAATGACTTGTCTCATGAGTTGTTACCAAATAAGCTCACAGTTAGCTTTATGTATTGTTTTCTTCTGATAACTTATCTGGTATTTTGTTTGATTTATTTCTGACTTTTTTTGCACGCTCTCCAGATGCTTTTGAAAAACATGTTTTGATTGTAGGGTTTTTAGCCATGCCTGTTCTTGCGATAATTTGCCAATTTTAGATTTCAGCTGCAGTCAAGGCCAAGCTCCATGTTAATCAAGAAAAAGCCAGATAAAAAGATTTCACGCTTTGCTATAAAATGTGACAAAGTGAGAATGATTGCATGTTAGTTCCAGTGTCACAAAAAAAAAACCAAAGAGCTGCTGCAAAGTAAACATCAGACCTTTTCCGGAATGACTGATGGACTGGCTGGCTTTGCAAATTGAGTATTGTAGAAGCAAAAGCAAACTATTATTTAAAAAATGTGCCAACGCTAGGCACTGACAGCCAAGATTCAGTGCATGAGATTGATTCTGGAACAGCTCAATCACAAGTAGCTCTTTGTCTTTTGCGAAACAGTTTTTCTCACATGTTGGGTGAGAAATTAAAACTCCAATTAATGAGCAACAAAGTCTGACCACAAGTCGCAAAAAAAAAAACCATTTGCTTTTATTCAACTTAAAACATTGCACTTTACATTACTAGATTTTCCAATTGCTTACATTCTCAAGAGCTAATTAAAAATACTGTCAGTATTATTGATCAGTCAGACACCTATGATTGCAATTGAAAGAGATTTTCTGAGAAATAGAAAAAAAACTGACACCTAGCACTGAACAATTGCTTCTCTCTGTTATTATTGTAATCCAACAAGGTATTGACAGCTATTCTCATACCTTCATTTTAAATGGAAAATAAAATTCATGTCAAGGAAAGGGATCAAGTGAGTTCCTGGCAGTTTATAAAATTTTATTGCAAATGTTTAATTAAATAATCAAAATCTGTACCCTAATGTTAACACCCAACAGGTAAGCGGGCTCCTTTATCCCCACCATCCCATTAAAGCTCATCCAGTAATCTTCTTAATGACTTCCATTTGTCATAAAGAATTGCAAGTGTCTCGGGGCTTCAAATTTGATTAATTGGAGAACAAAAGAATAACTTTTGTGCCTTGCCCTCAGTTCAAGTTAATTCCTACAGTGTTTTTTTTTTTTTTTCACTGCGGCAGCGATAAGCCGCAAAGCCTGTGAGCTCCAACGTGGAGATCCAAGCGGCATAGCAGGTGATGGCGATGATGCTCAGTTGAATCATGCAATGGAGCCTTTCCCCCTTAGCAATTACACTTATGAAATCATAAATCACGGCTAAATAGCAGAGAAGACTGAATGAAGACATTCTCAGGCTCATGGAAATGTCATTTCTGTTACATGCTGAGGAGCATTTTTGGGGTGGGCGGGGGTATCCTAAAAATATCATAATTAGGCTTTGTGTGATCAGGATTTTGGAGCAAGTTTAACATAAATCTAATTAAAAGGCTAATTTGTTTACAGTACTGTTGATTTCTTGTTTGTGGGGATTAGGAACAGAGGCTCACAAATTTGCGTACAACTGATGCTCGTTGGAATTAATTGGGAAAAATAATTACAATTAAAGCCCAAAATGCTGAGTCAGTGCACCGAAAATATTATTTTAATTATTTTAAAATATTTAACATCTCAACAGAAAATGTATAAATGATGGAATTTATTTTTTGTAAGAATAATCTCAACCATCTCCAGTAATACATCACCGCTGTTCTTCGGATAAAGTGCCCGCATTCTCGTGCAGTTTTTTATCGCTGTTGCTCATAACGACAGTCTAAGCCTCTTTTTATTTTTCATTACTCCAGCGTGGTTGTACAACATACTTTTTCCCTGACCCTATATCGCGTTGGTCCAAAAATGTAACCTTACAAATCCATGTTGATAATAGTGGTGATTCTCACGAAAAGGACAAAGGGTTGACGGAGGCCTGCGGAGGGCATTCTCGTGCTGTTGGCGCGCCGTCGGTCTGTAGGAGCTCTCGGTGCGGGTTCACATAAACAAAGGTTAATCCGCTCAGACAGGTAGAGGAGAACAGCTCTGGTGTGACACGCCTCCCGTTCACTCATCATCGCTTCTGCCACCTGAAGGCAAAAGCTTCTCCGTCTCTCCGAGAAGCCTATTTATTTGTTGTCTCCCGAAAAATTGAAAGACATTTTTTTGGCTTCTGGATCTTCTTGTCTATGGAAAATAGTCTTACTGAATAATATTTAGTAGGTTTCAGTTGTATGCTTTGGTCGGTTGGGCAGAACAAAACTGACTGACCATGTTTGGAATGTGATTCATTTTTCTTTTTGCTTGCTGAGATGTGTCCACCTAAGCCCAGAATAGGAAATTGGACCCCCACTGTCATTTAAAAGGTCCCTGACATTTTTTCGTCAAAACGTAAGACATAATTTCCACTTGGATCTTCGCAGTTTAAATGCTGCCATTTTGACGGTTCTGTCTCATGTGGAGAGCAGCTTTTGCTACCATGAGAACCAGAATTGTCGCTAAAGCAGAGCCATAAAGGTGTTGCTAACAACTTCATAGTTTCTATATTCAGCCACTTTTGTCAAACACTTCTCTCCAGACAATCAAAATTAAAGGCCCGATAATATTTTACATTCAATTCAGTCGCTATGGCGAAGTATTTTTTTTTTTTTAGAGCTGATTCAATCCACCAGGTAAATATTTTAGAGGGTTATATAAGACTACATTTCAGTTCCTCAGCCATTTCATTAAAATGTAAACACTTGGCAAGCTAAACTGTGTGTTTAGGATGGCCGAGGGAATAGCACATGCTTTGCTCTGCCGCCCCTTTAGGGTTGCACGGGCAGGTCAAGGGCCGCGATTGTCAGTGTTTATTAATGGGCCTGGCCGAGGGGACTGACAGCAGGGTGATCTGTGTGATGATGATGTCTTATTGCTTTCCTCAGGTGCATACATATTTATGATGTGGCGCCACTTCCACGCCAGCTAGAAATATCCGCTTAAAATTCTATCTCATGCTTTCCACGGCAGAAGCAGGGTGAAAAACTTTCATTAGCATCGATAATGTCTTTGCCACATTACAGTTTAAAAAAAAAAAAAGAAACACATAATGAATTTCCACTTTCATTTGCATTTTAGGAGGAAAGCATGCGGTGTTAAACACAAAAAACTATACGCTGATTCTTGATAGTGGCCATGTCAGCAGTTTCTGCTTTAATCGGATGACTTTTCCGCCAGCAATTGAATTAATTCCAACTAATTTGTATGACAGAGTGATTGGCGGTGCGACACATGTATGTATTAAATATTAACAGCCACCACTTCCTCAGGGACAGCTGGGAATTTAAAGGGCAACTCTCGCTCAGCCATTTAGTTGATTAATACGGGGCCCTCATTTCAAGCCGACAGATTTGTTTTACTTATACATTCACATCCTCACGGAATACTGCCCTCCCTTACCCTTTTCATGTTTTCTTGATAGCGTGACTCTTAAGGGAAAATCACACGCTGATTAATAGATTACAAGGCGTCTTTGAAATGACAATTACTTACTTTGAAAATTGTAATCATCATTATTCTATTTATCAATCAAAAACTCCCACCAGTGTTTGATTAAAGCTGCTTTGATAACATTTATTAAATAAAGAAAACAGACTGGAATGATTCGAAAATGTGGATATCTGCGTTTATAGACAAGCAGTAGATACTTAGATATTTTAATGTCTCTTAAAGAGGGAGTGGACATTATCTTTTGCTTTTTTTGAAACCACCACACCCGAGACAAACCAACCAATCAGCTTCCCTTGTTACCCCACAAACGCATCTTATTCATCATGGAGTATTACTAGAACACTAAATGTTATTGGTTTGAATTTTTTTTTTTCTACAGCTTTTCCCAGACCATTTTTCTATATTACTCTGTGTCAGCATCCACGAGAAATTAAATGCGGAGGAAGGCAAATCCTTAGTCATTGATTGGTCGGATTAATGTTTGTAGCTTATTATATGATCTGGACTTTTGCATCAACATCAAGGACCATTGATCTTCCCCACCCCCCACGACCGTTAAGTAAACAAAAAAATATCAGTCCTCTGCAAATAAGTTGTACGAGCAAGCTTGCTGTGATTTGTGGTGACAGGAGCTTTAATATTACGCTGATTCTGTATGGCAGTGGAAAGCCACCGCCTCATCCCTGCTCCTGCTGTCAAATGTATTGTATTTCAGCCATGTCCCCTCAGCACCGAATGGAGAAATAATGAGTGCTGTCTAGAGACAATGTCACTATTATTTTAGATCTCCTAAATCCATCTCTCTGTGCCACTCGCCTCCATTTTCCTGGAGGTTTCGCTCTTATTTGTGTCTTCCTTACATTTCTCGCTGCTTACGCTGTCCCCTCAAAGCACAGTCACACCACCCAGCCTCAGAACGGATGCGTCTTCACCTTTGTGTTGAGCGAATAGTTGCTCACATGATTCCGTTCGCGCTGTTGTTCAGCGTGCATGTTGTAGGTTACGTTGACCGCTGGTACTATTTCTTTACTATGGATTTATTGAACTCATGATTTGCATAGGTTGCATTTAATTTGGATGTTGATTGTGTGAGGAGTGTAAGACTACCATGAATTTAAAGACCAATAAGATGTCACTCGGGACTGTTTGGATTTTTTGGCTCTTGGGGAAAATCCTTTAATAATCTCTTACTTGGGCTAAAATAGGACTGCATTCATTGGCGGAGCTAGAGGGGTGCAGCAGGGGCACTGACCTCCCCCCTCCCTTCCTGAAATATGATCTGGATCCTCCAGGTGCCAGGCCAGACAATTTTGATTATTTTCTGATTTTTCCACATTTCCCCTCGTCCAGCATAGGGAAATTATATTGAATGTTTATCAAGGTTTGCTGGAGTTTTTTATTTTTTTGTAATACATTTGTTGGTTTTGCCGAACCCCCCACCCCCACCCCCCACACATGCACCCTTTCCTCAAAGAAATAAATCCTAGTTCCGCCTGTGCCTACAGTGAATATTTAATTTCTTAGGTATACAAAAAAAATCACATTTTATAAATTGATCATGCATAAAGTCACATCAACAGTTGTCATACCAATGTGTTGTTCTGTGTTGTGTCTTTTCTGAGTTTTTTTTTTTTTTTTTTTTCTACCTGTTGGACTAGTTTATTAGTTACCCCATTATGTTCTGTCTGGTAATTAGACTCCATGTCACTGCACTGTTTCCTGGTTTTTTTTTCCCCCTTGAGATTCAATTTGTTTTCAAGACAAAGACAGCGTGTGGCTCATTTTGAAATGTTGTCTGTTCACTAATGCTGTTTTTGTGTCAACTGAGCTGAATGTTACAAAGCCTGCGTCGCTCACTTGGCAGTGATACACTGCAGCATTGTCACGGCCACTTAAGAGCTAAATGATGCCTTTAAATGGCTCCGCTGGCAGTCAAAGAATAAAGACGTTAAAACAGGGGTGGGGGGGGAATTCTGTGATCTGAACAAAACAAAAATCTTTGGATAATGATCTATAAATTAGCACTATCAATGGATTAATTTGAAGGACGCTACTTTCTGAATTGGTTGTGCATTTTTGTTTTGTTTTGCTATTAAAACCTCTCATACATCAAAAAACTGTAATATAATGAATACACTTGATCAAAACTCAAATGTCAAACAGTGTACAGAAATTCCCCCAGAGTAATTGTATGAATGTGACTGTGAGTAATAATGTTTTCACCAACAAACAATAGCAATTTCGTTCTTGCCTTGGTTTCAGTTTAACCTCAGGCTACCTGGGATTGATCTACCCAAGTCTCCTAACTTAATCAGCCATTTATAGGTTGAGAGATGATGGTGAGGGAGGGCAAGGTAGGGTCTATGTGTCGCGTGGTTGGATGACAAGGTAACCAAGGAAACCGCAGCACCTTCACAATTGGTTAAAACTTGTTTATCTCTAACGAGAGTTGGAGCAAGGGTGAGGTTAATGTGATCATTACGGAAACAGCCCCAACATGTGGCTTTGAAACACATGTTGTGAGGTGTTTTCACTAGACGGCATTTAGTTCTCTATGGAAATTTGGAACATAATTAAGGAAAAGATTTCAAAAGGTAGCCTCATAAATAATGCAAACTCAGCGTTAAATGTCCCTGACAGCGAATGCTGGCGCTGCAGAACGGCAATGTCCAGAAAGGCTGAGCTGGTCTATCTGGTCATCAGGTGACTCCCTTGGAGTGCTATAAATTGACAGAAATGGGAGGCAGTGTAGAATAAATGAGACAGCTGGAATAAATAACCTAGCCCCAAGTATGTTTTTGTGACAAAAGTCCCAATTGTTATTGCTATGTCAAAACAGATGATAGTCCCATAAACATAAATATTTGATATTGTGCTAGAATTCAGCATCTGGAATAAAACAACCTCCTTTAAAGTGCTGTGTTATAATATAACACTTTCAAACAAAAAAAAGTTTGACAGGATTTTAGCTGCTCCTTAGGAACCAAGCGCTGTAGACAGACACACTTCCAGGTTACATAAATAAGCCAAATATTGATTCCTCACATTGATTTCAAGCAAGTCTTGCACAAAAAGGAAACGCTACCCATTCCCAGCAGCAGTTTTATGCATGCTAATATCAAACAATCTACTTGTATGTTTGGAAGTGAGGTACGGAACTAGAAACAAAAAGTAAATTAAACAAAGGCAGATTTTTAGGATTTTATAATACAGGGCTTAAAAACCGTGAAAAAAAAAATGGAGTTATTGAAGGTATTTGTGGATTCACGCTTTATTTTCTGGACTCGCTGAGTTTAGATGTCTTAATATTCCCCCGTGATTCCGTTACGGGCTTTGCAAGTGTTGCTTTGGCCCAGAGCTCTGTCACGGATGTGGGTGATGTCTCGGTCCCACATCTCCAGGACTGTGTCCTCTTTGATATTCCTTGACTCCGGGGCTTGCATACACACATTGAGAGAAGTCAAGGTCACTCTCCCTGACTGGAACCTCATGAATATTATGATTAATCACAGTCTTTTGGCTCAAAATAATAACAAACCCATCATTGTCATGCAAGGTCCATAATTTCAAGGCTAGCATTGCAGAGGGTGGTTTACTTCATTGCCCTCCCCGACACCTCTTGAGATGTTTTTTTTTTTTTCCCTTCTTCAAAACAAAGCACACAAACAAGGACAGTTGTCCTGCCCTTAGGCAAGCCACACGGTAGAAAGCAGGAGAACACAAGATGTGATGTTTTAAAGGTGTCTCACTTTGTAAAACAGTCGATGATAATGCTTCTTTCTCTCTGTGTGCTTTCAGCTTTTTTTTTTTTATTAATAAAATTATGAAAACAAAAGATTAGCTGGCGTAAGGAGTAGCTCATAAACAGTATGCTAAATGCCAGTTTTTATTTGTGGTGTAGTTATGAAAAGACGCCAGAGATGTACGTCTCACAGAAACCGCATGCTGCCCCACATGCTCCTCGGTTGTGCCCGAAGGAAGCGTATGTGATGCTACTGCTCCTCCCAAGTGATCATTTCCTGAACGGTCTACCGATGTATCACTGCCAAGTTAGCACGGTTGTCTCTGCTCACCACTTGAGGCAAGCGCTCTCTGTGGAGCTATGTTCATGGAGTGTGAACACGTGTCCCATTGGTCATGACGGATGCTTTGGGTATTCTTAAGCAAGAACCCAAACCAATAATTTTTTCCACTTGATGACCAGTGTGAGATCATCCGGAAAATGAAAAACCCTCAAATTACTGTATTTTCTGCACTATAAGGCGGATTATAAGGCGCACCTTCAATGAATGGCCCATTTTAAAACTTTGTCCATATATAAGATATATACATTTGGCCCACGGGCCGGACTTTGGACGCGCCTGCTGTAGTGGCTCAATATTGGTCCATATATAAGGCGCACCTGATTATAAGGCGCACTGTCGGCTTTTGAGAAAATTCGAGGTTTTTAGGTGCGTCTTATAGTGCGGGAAATACGGTATCCTTTCTTGATCTTGTTAGGATAAAAAAAAGTTTGTTCCGGTGATTCTGGTTGGTCTCGACGGTGGCCGAAAAAGAAAATGCAATTCATTGACAGAAAACAACAACTTTATCACCAAATGCTGACCTTTAATTACAAAGCCTCCACCATGGTCGGCCATACCTTTTTACTTAAGTTGACATTTATAAATACCACAATGTCTCCGTATATTGAAGCCAATGTATTGTTGAGCGAGATAGCATCAATTCATTTGCCAAATACCGTAACTAGTAGGAAACGGGCTTGTCGAGGTGTGTGGACGAGGCGGCGTTATTGTCCATCGGCGCTATGCATGCAGAGGACAAACCTATTAGCCGAGGGCCTCGCCTATCACTCACGCAAGTGATGAAAAGTCCAGATAAAGATGGTACTTCGCCCCGCTATCCTGTTTGTGTGCCCGGGACAAGAAATCAATACAAGTGGTTTCACAGACTGCTTTACAGTCAGGGCAGCCTTCCGCTTAAATGTTTGTCTATTTTATTCAATGACACCTTTGCAAACTCACCACAGAGCCGCACGGAGCGGTGAACAAACGTAAAACAAATGTCCACCCGTTCGCTGACAGATGGAGACGGGGGTTTCGTCTTTACACATTGTCAAAGCAAAATATATCGCGGCCCTTTCATTACAAGCTAGGAGAGAATGTTATTCCTGTAGCCGACTCATTTTTTTGCCTGATCTTTCTGTCCCGGCCATCATAGTGGAGATGTCGGTGTCCACGGGGACATGCACCTTCCTCCACCTCCCCCTCAATGAAAGAAGATTTTCTAGTCTGATATGCAGTAGAACAAAAGGTTATCTAGGAAGTAGCCATGTTATTATACAACATGCAGGACAAAAAAATGGAAACATAATTTACAGCTTTGCTCTTATAGTAAAGGCTGCAATCTTATTGTGATACTCTTTGTCGGCAAAGACATTTTAAAAAGGGATTCCAAGAAACTGTTTGTTAGCACCATAATTTCGCAGCACTGGCAGATTTTCCGAGAATTTTTTTTTTTAAATATTAAAATAAGATTCATTATGTATCCATTATGGAGGTCAGGTGTGGAAAAAAAATCCCGCAAACACTAGAAAATAGTCAAAAATGTATTATCTGTACAACTCGGGAGTCCAAGCATAGTTCACTGCTCAACCTCGCAAAGGCACTTAGCATTAAGACGGAAAGAGTAATTATTGGACGACTGCATTAAACCTCACAGCACTTTCCGTATTTTTAAAGGACCTTTTCCAAACAGGTATTCTTTAGCAAAATTATCCTATGCAATTTCTAAAGGATAATCTTTTTTTTTTGTTGCTTCAAACACAAGGCCTCTTTTCACAATTCAGTTAAAAAAAAAAGGAAAGTAGAAAATGGGGCCTGAGGCTGAGTGGAGTAGACAAGCACCAGCTTCACATCACTCACCTGGATTCACAAAGGACAGAAATAGCACTAAAAGCACCCACTCTCACTTTGTTACTCTTCCTTCCTGTTCCTTACAGTGCATACACTTTTTGGGAAACACATCGTTTCCCAAAGGACGTCCTCCATCACATTACATTCGGAGGTCATTCAAACCTGCGAAGATGCGAACACACACACACCGCCACCTTTCGTATAGTGCATTTGGAATGATTTAAAATAATATGCCACTAATAGAAAATGCCATTTGTAATAGGCAATAATCCATTATCTTTATTACCTCCAGGAATAAAAAGTGCACCCCTGAAAACCTTACAAAATGGCTTTAATAGCTGACAAAATCCAAATAGAAAGGAGCAATTTGGAATAATTTCGCCATAACAACTTTGAGCAGCTTCAGAAACACCATGATGGCTCGTAATCAGGTGGGGGAATAGTGTCAGTGTCATTGCTATGGCGACCGCGCATCACCTTCTTTAGTTGTCTATTATATTGATGGAGCAGCCGGGACCCCATTAGCGCCGTATTAGCGTTCGCATTTTAAAGTTGCAAAAAGGAGAGAGAGCATTTGTGATGTTCTCACATGGATAACTTATTGGTGTTTGCTGGCAGTTGCTAGCACGGTGTCAGAAGGACTTGGTCGATGTCACCGACTTTTTTCTAAATCAAATAATTTGCCCTTTCAACCTTTTTATTTGTTTTCAGTCCTTTTCTTTCAACTGTGGTTATTTTTTGGAGTGCTCCGTATATAAAATTGAGTTACTGTTCGTATGTTCTGGTGCCAATCAGTTTTAATGGTGTAAAGGTGACTCTATTTTTGTGCCTGGCGTAGATCGAGTGAGGTGACCTGTCTAACGCTGCGAGGGGGCCAATTTAGCGCTTTTGTCAATCTACTGGAAAAACAAATTCTACTGCAGCATATGGATTATATCTTATGATTACATGGTAGAGCTGTGAACATATATAGTTTGCACGCTGGCTGGAATATTTTCTATCCAGTCGTCGTGGCAACCAGGCACTCTAAAATGGCCATGCTAGTGTGAAGCTTCCTGGCTTTTTGTTTTTCCTAATCACTCTACTTCTCTCTCCCTGCACTCACGGCCAACAACAAGGCGCGCTAAAGCACCAGTGAGACAATGCCCAAAAACAGAAATAGTAAAAAAACAAAAAACAGTTTAAGGCTATTGCAATAATTCAGTTCTACAACATTTTTCTTCAAACTTGTATAATGTATTGAGTAACACATTTCTGAATTCACCTTACAGGATGAGTCTTAAAGAATGTGTCCAAGCCACTGTCAAAAAAGTACTTTTTCACAAGCATAGCTGCTTTTTTTTTTTTTTAGTCCTTTTTGTCAGGTGGATCTTGACAGTCTGTTAGCACTGCAGCCAGTCCAATCTCGTGTTGTGACAGGGACAAGGAGGCTCCCTCACCCGGCAGGGTCCTGATTGATTGGGTAGTCGGAAAGAGCAAATGTCCTTGACAAAGAAGCAATGGAGGACAGCGGGCCGCGAATCTTTTCCGCCCTCTTCTAAGAACTTTGCGTTTTTGCTGAAGTAATCCTCCCCGTTGACATCAAAGAGCCACGGCTGACGTGGGAACGAGCTCGCCTGGAAATGCTTCTGTCAAAGTAGACAGATGCGAATGGTCCAGATTTTCAAAGTAGGGCCTCCTGCTTTGACGGAGCCTTTTAAAAAAACATCTCATAGTCAAAGTATCCAAACATTCATTGCTTATAACTTTTGAAAATGCGCACCGATAATATTTTCTCCACCTGTATTTTTATTTTCTTGTTTGTTTTTACTGCGTATGTTCTGTGATATACTGTACACATGATATTTAAACATTTGCGTCTCAGCTTGTTAGTGCAGTCGCATAGCCACTCTCATTATGAAGACATAACCGAGGAGCAAATTCAGATGCAACTCTCGCTCCCCTCCCGGTATGAAATTCTATCAGCCACTTTGCATTCATCCATTGGGGACCTTGTTAAATATTTGCAATGTGCCAAGTCACACAGAGGCGAGGCATCATAGCCATTACCATTGAGGTGCGCTCCTCTTTTAAATGTTAATTGCCATTCATCACATATTCTCATTACATTCCGAGGAAAAAGATGTGCTGTGGGCTCTAGCGAAAGCATCTCATTTATTTTCGGAATGGTATTAAATATCCACACACTTATGATTCATTCACACAGACAGAAGAGGAAAAATCAGTGCGATGTTTCTGGGGTAATCTATATGGAAAGTAATGACAAATAAGATAAGTGATGAAAAATTATTTTTAGTTTAGGAAATGAGTGTGAATAGTTTTTGTATTAAAGCGTTTCAGAATTAGTATGTAAATTATACCTATATTGCATTTTCTTGTTATTTTTATTCCTAGTTATCAACAAATTAGAAAACGAGTAGGAATTAGAAAACCAATGTCATTTATTTTCTGTTCTGCTTTATTCAGATCAAGGTTGCGGGGATTTTGGATGAGCGGCAAGGTGTACCCTAAACCTGTTGGCCATTTACATTCAGACCATCACAGAGTTGGAACTGAACTCCTCAGGTGAGCTCCATGCTTATCCGTGTAATGTACTTTTTTATTTCATGAAAAAACATAGGCATTTTTTTTTTTTACACAGCTCTGGTACAAACTATCATTAAAACCCGTGCGGCGGAAGAAATATTCTGTGGGTGTATTTGGTGCAGAACAAGAATTTTCCAACGCATTGTATGAAGTAATGCTGTCTTTTTTTTTTTGACACTGGAGATTCTTTGCCTGAGGGAGAACACCAGTGTCACCTAAAAGTCAGCAGCACCAAAAAGTTGAAACGTGTCATCTTTACAAAAACTTAAAAAACAAAAATGAAAGGCTTTGATTAGTCGTACCGCCTCGTGTGTATTGCAATCCAAACTTTGACCCTCGCATATTAACAAGGCTCCCTCTCACTTCCTTTGAAAGCAGGTGAGAAGAGCAAGGTAAGGCTAATGAGGTTCATTACAGGAATCCACCCACGTAGCAAGCCAGCCTGTCTTGACCATGTCAGGCTGAAATTTCTATATACAATTATTTTTTTAAACATATATAACAAATTACCCGTCCAAAAATAAAACGCAGGAAACGATGCATCTGCAGCATCAAATTTTCATTACTTGTTGTCTTGGAAACCCAAGAACCGGAATTAATATTGTTAGAAGTTAATTGGTTTCTGAGATTAAACCAAAGTAGGCACTGACTATTATTATAAATATGGGCTGGAAAAGGACATACTAGGGGAAATAAAAAGATATGGATTGGTCGGTGCTGAGATGAGGAATATGCTGCCTTGGACTTTGAAGGCTATTTTGAGTTATAGCTTAAGCTTGACACAATGGACCTGTACAATACGGGTGGATCTGAGGTCTTGGGGATATGCGCTCATATAAGGAAATCCCCTCTACAAAGAGAGGAGGTGAACGGCAGTTATTTAACAAGATGTCCCAGTCAGCAGAATAGGGATTAAAATGCACTAGTGCTTATCTGGCATGACTTTGACTTGAAAACTGGAGCTTCCCACAAAAACTGGGTCGACAGAGGTCATCTTGGAGAAGTTGTTTATTTTCAACGTTTCTAACAAGAGCACAAGTGGACGTGTTAGTAGTTTTTTTTTTTTTTGCATATCTTGATTTTGTGGGCAGGGTGACCCAGCGATGCCTCACGATTCCAAAAGTCAACACGAGCTCTTTTAGTTTGTTTGCTTGTGAAATTCTTAGGTAGATTTAAGTAATCCCGTTTCATCAAAAAGGATAGCTGTATTGATTTGTTGCAGATGAAATTCTGTCAACAATGACAGTAGGCTCAGGTTGATTTCCTTGAAACAGAGCTCAAAGAAATGAAATCCTTATCTTGTGTGATGTATTTTTTCGAAGCAGACTTTGTCGCTTGCTTGCTTCCCAAAACATTTGATCCCAAAGCACTTACATTCAAATATTCTAACCCTCCAAGCTGGAACTTATTTCAACCCCCCCTCAAATGCTTTTTCGTACTGCTTAACACTTTCCACTGACACATAAGGACAGCTCAAGTAGAAAGGATTTGCCCCATCCTAGGATTGTACCCGTTGTAAATGATAGATTCAGAGAGAGGCAAGAAAACGGAATAATAATCTCTTTGACGAAAGACATGACAAGTGACTAGACATAGAAAAGAAACCAAGCGCACAGAAAATTGGATTTTCAAGAGTGCCTTGTCTCTGGAAGAAAAAAAAAGAGCAGCCAGGTAGCATTAGAGTGGCTTTCATTAGCCTCGTCATTTGGCGCCAGTGAACCGTGAAGATGGTTAAGTGATATTATGTTAACCTCTTGTTTTACATCCGGAATAGAAATTAAATGTAATTAGGCGCTGATTGTACTTCCTACACAGTTTTTCACGTAAATGCAGATGGACTCGAGTCATTTACTGACCGTCTGTGTCACTGTTCTCATCTAAGGACCCTCAAGTCTGCCATTTTACCCAATAATTGACAAAAGCCACCCACATCAACTCCACAGGACAAAATGTTAAATTTAAATGTGTCTCAGTCCTATTACTGGCCTGACGGGAAATGATGAGATGAATTTTTTTTATGCTGTTGGATAATCTTCCCATTATATTTCCCAGGAAATAGCCAGAGCCAGGTTGCAGACTTAACAGGGTCGCAAAAGTCGCTTTTTCAGGTTGCACTCTTCCATTAATTTCCAAACACAATGTTATCAACCAATCTGTATTTCTGACTGAATTAACTAAACCATCCTATGAGCAATTTTCCTATGATGCAGTGCCAACCCCAACTTGTGTTACACTTGGAAACCTCACACAAGCACACAGAGAAGGCGCAAATGCCACACAGGAAGGCCCAAGCTGAGATTCAAAGAGCTGTGAGGCAGACACGCCAAACAAAAGAAAAAAAACGCCACATAGCCAATGACTCTCCTTTCTATTTTTTCTTTTCATATTGGATCACGCTATTGAATGTGACCTCACAGTCCCTCCGATTGCAACTACATAGAAAAGCATCATTTTCAGAGCTTCTGGCACTTTTCTCCCCGTAAATCTCTGTCCCGCTGATGACTACAATGATGAGAGAGATCTGGAGAGGCAGATGGGCCGTTGGGATATCCCTTCTGGTCTGGTCTAACTCCTTCCCAATGCTCTGATCAAGGCCAGTCCAGGACCCGCAACACCTTGAAGGTCAGGCTCGTATGGATTTGATGGACTCCCAGCATGAGCACAGTCAGAAAACGCTGTTACGGCAGGTAGACACAAAGCAACGGGGGCAATCAGTGATAGAATCCACCCAATTCTCTGGCTAATTAATTGTAATTACCCGGCACAACAGGAGGTACCTGAGTAATAAATGGCCACAGAGACAGCTAAATGGGATGAAGTCAAAAAACACCATCAAAGGTTACACACTATTCTATATTGCTTGGAGCTTATTAGAGCTGCAGTCGATCTAAAAAATGACCTTTACAGGATAAACTACTCTCTACCAGATATATCTGGAGAACAGAAGATGATCTATATATATGTCTCTTCAAATATGTTTTCTCCTCCTACTCCCGCCTGATTTGTTCATGTTGAAGCCTTGTCACGGGACTCCGTACAAGCGAGGAACTATATTTGGTAACTGACGGGGGCGTTGAAAAATAAAACACACAATCTCACTATGACGCAGTAATAATAAGCATGTAAAATGGGAACTTGCATTCCGGTGGCCTGGTATGTCAATTAAGCACCCTGAATGAAAACTCGAATGTTTTATTATTTATGTGAAATGATAAATCGGATGGGTTTAACTTCTTGGTGCGAAATTTTTGATCATGTTACCTGGAACCAGAAATGCATATTTAGCTAGCTAGCTTTGGGCGACCGTATTTTGATTTAAAAAAAAAACGACACTTGGCACGGATGACACTCAAAAATACCATCCATCGTAACGCCAATAATTTTAAAGTAGAGCTACAACATATTGGAAAAAATCACGTTTATCACTCCCACTGATATCAAACCCGACCCCACCAATCCAATCAGTGCGGAGTTTATGCATTTCTTCCGTCATATCGAAAGCAGCAATCTAAATTAGAAACAACCCAAGGATGAGGCCAACTCTTTGATGCCTTCTCTTAATAAATTTAATACTCTTTCAATGGTCCGCCATGTTCACATTCGCAATAATGCCCCGAGGGAGCTTTAAGTAATAGCGCAGCAATACGTTGAATCTTAAGCAAATCCGGCTCAGCGTAAACAACTTTGTATTGTACCGAGACTCCCGAAGGACATCTGAGACGGGCTACTTTTTCAGCATGCAATATTTAACAGATATGCTGTAAAACATGCTGTTTTCTAATCATAGCTTTATCCACACACTGATATATACAGATTTGGATGATGTATAAGTCGGCTCGCTGTGTAATGTTGCCTTATTGCTACCCTCAATTTAACTTGGATGTTTTTTCTCGTGTTTACCCCAGCAGTAGCCTTTCACAGTGATTCATATTTCCGATGTACTTTATGTACTTTTTGGAGTTAAGAGTAATCCATCTCACACACGCACTTCTGAACACAAGCCTTTTATTTCTTTTCAAGAGTGAGGATTATGCTGGACTGGATCTTAATAATTTAGAGAAAGTTAGAGTTTGCAAGCAGAAGTGCCGTTGCCAACCAATCGAATTCTTCATTTATCCACCCATAGATCTTCTGTACTGCTTATCTTCACCAATAACCAATCGATCAATCAATCAATTAATCAGTCAATCCCCTGAAGCACTTTTAATCAGACAACCCACAAAAACACATTTTGCACTGTGATGCATTTGCATTACTTTTTTTATACTATTCCCAACTCAAGAACCAAAACTGGATATGATTTATCATGTGATACAAAAGTTGTTGTTCCGGCATGTCCAATTGGATTAACTATGCATAATGTTAATTTGTCAAAGAACCTGAGTCAGACTCAGATTAGGAATGATTCAACCAGCAATCATGCCTCACCCGTGCGTCATTTGTATCTGCAATCACGGAAGAAATAGCCAAGAGACAACTTTTGAGAGGAAGAGGCCATGGCAGCGGGGCCAAAGGAAGAGGATTAAAAATGTGGGGGGAGTAGGATGCATAAAAAGACAACCCAGACAGCTTGACGTGTGACGACCATTCTGCATTGCGAGAGAAATCCTCCAATGACGTGTATAAAAAAAGAAAAAAGCTCAAGAGCTGCTGGACCTTGTTTAGTTTTTGCAATAGGTATTCCCAGCCATAGTTGTGTAACGATAAACCGAATCCTCTTTTTCATTTCAACACACGTCAAGTTATTTGCCTGCACCCAGCAAGTGTCAAATGAATTTATCAGCAATGTTGTTCAAAACTTAAGGCCCTGCAATCATTCATCTTTGCCGCATAGAATGAAATAAGCATTGACTCATTCATACGCCAACTGAAGAAAACAGGTTGCAGCGCTGGGTTCAAAAGGAAAATCTGCAATTGCGTCTTATTCAAGGACAGTTTCCACACAGCAGATGGCTGACACCAACTTCCTAAATAGCCCTTTGGAATGACTACAATTTCATTATTGAGTGGTCATTTTGAAATATTTATGCTCTTCAACGCCCCGAGTACAATTGCCCCCAGTGAGCATTTTTGTCAGCCAATTATTCACCTGATGCTAATGACCAGGTGCCAGCACTACTGTCTCGCTGATATCATGCCTGAGGACTGATGTATTGATTAGGCGAAATTGATCAAGGCAGGGATGATACAGCAACATTACATGATTTATTCAGCCGCTAATATCTTACGTCAGGAACGACCTTTGGGATTTTCATCATCCATCCGAGACCTCCTTGATGTCCACTAGCTGCACCACCGATAAAGGCAAGAGAAAATAACACTTTTTAGACTCGGAATAAATTAATTACATATTATGCCAATGGCGACTGTTTTCCCATGATGGCAATTTTCAACAAACAGTTGGAGTTCAATTCTAGCAAGACAAACAAAAACAGAACAAATTCGCAAAACTTTCATAGGGAGAGTTTTAAATTTGACAAAAAACTTTTTTTTGCCATATCCATTAAAACTGTCAGTGCCTCCAGCTAGTCTTCCTGGAGAAAACCTTCACAAGCAAATACCTTAGCTGAGATTAAACCCAGGACCTCTCTGCTACGTAGCACACATGCGTACCGCTCAAAGACAATGTTGCCCCACAGAAAATATCAATCTTCATTTTTCTGGTCTGCTTTGCTTTACCCAGACCCCTGAATGCAGGTCTATTAAAGAATGAAGAACCACATTTTCCAAGCTGTCCCACTTTAGCAGACGATAATGTAGTCTGTTATCACCTCGGGACTGCTGCTTTATTAGTGCATTATCCCCCCCTCCTATACGATGCCATTTGCATGCGGTGTGTACCGTACGAAATGATGAGGCACATCTATTGTCCCGATATTGCCACAATGAATAATCTTCATACAAGCTATTAATTTAGTCATTTCATTGGTATTATGCAAATGTTTCCTGTTAGCGTTGGCCCAATCGACACGTTTGTCGTCCGTCATCTGAAAGATTTTACTTTTCACATCAACATCTTTATAGATGACAACGATCGTATTCTATTTGTCTTTTTTTTTTAAATCGCTGTAAACAGATTTCCCCCCCCCCAAAAAAAATCAGCAGCAGCTGACTATCTCTTACCCAGCAAAATAATGTTTTGACGTTCATCAGTCTGAAAAATAATCTCTTATGCATGACACGTTTTGACTGCATGCACAAATTATCTGTGCTATTTGCAAAACTCACCTCAGCTCACCTAAACACAAATTCACAGTGGTAGCAATAGCAAGTGGAGATTTAGTTCTGGTGACAGGAGAGCAGTGAAGCAGGCTGATGGTAAAGAGTTTCAGACAACCACACCATGCCAAAGGCACTTCCTTCAGTTGAATGAGGAGCTGTCATAGGCTGTGACCTTCATCAGTGTGCCGGGATAAGGTGTCTTCCTGTCCTGTTTCTAAATCATGTCGCGGGAACCTTGCACATGCCTCGCGCTTGTATATTACATTTACATTCACAGCAAAGGCTGCATTTAAAGTGGGAATAACAAGATGCAGCTCCTCTGACAGCCTTTTGCGGTTTAACCTCTTTGCTCTGGTATTGATTCTTGGCTGGAACTTGACCAGCGGATAACCCACTGTTGGACATAGTGGCCGACTTTAGCAATGAAGCACTCACTGCTTAAGAGAGCTTGCGACTATTTTGGGAGTCAGCGGTAGCAAAAAAAAAAAAAAAAAATGTCACAAAGACATCAAGGTATATGCTTACATCACTATGACTGTAAAGCGTTTTATATATGGAGGGAGAATATTTCAAGGGTTGTGAGCAGAGTTGAAACTGGTTGCCAGATTTGAATGTTTCCTTACGTCACTTTTTTGCCCCTCACTAACATCCATAAACCCGATTCTAAAACATTTTCATTCATAATGGCATGCAATTATGAAAGGCTGTAGTCAAACAAAACTGCAGCGCTAACAATACGAAGCTAGCATTCCAATGAAGCAAAATGTTCAGATAGCCTCCTCCATCCAAAATTGCTCAGATTTTTTTTTTTGCAAATTGGTACGACCGGCCAGTTGCCAAGTGGGTGTTGTTTTTACAAAGTACTGATCAATATAACATGTTGAAAATACTTTTTTGCTGATGCAAGCCATTTTCTCAGCTTTCCTGAAAAGTGATGGTTTTATAGATGCAAGGTTTCCTTCCGATGAAAGTGACATGAAGAAATGTACAGTATTTTTTAAGAACGGCTATCCAGAAGGGGTTTATGGTGCAGGCTGTTGTCCATCTGGCAGAGGAGCAAAGTCTGTTGTTCTGGGGGCTGCAGGGCAGGTGAGCTTCTGTCAGCGTCGACGATGGGTCGGGCCCATGATGCGAGTGGCATGTTGTTGGTGCAGCTGATGGGGAGGGGAAAGGGGTCGGCATTACCTTCAAGGCTTCTTACCCCATTCGCTCCATCCCATCTGTCCAATGCTGACAGGCGCTAGGTAGAATCAAAACTGAATTCTACTATGCGGGATTAAATGTCACTTTGCAAGCATTGAGACACCAAAATATTAATAGGTCGTAACTTGACTTGAAAACGATAGGCACTCTGGATATGTGAATTGGGTTTGGATCAATGACTTTGCACATGACTCCGTAACTACATTTAATTGTGACTTGAAAAACGTTTGTACAGCAAGACTATAAAAAAGACACTTTTATAAAAACAAACCAATCAGATGGGATATTCCAGCCATTGATCGTCATCACCAAGGCCCAGTGTGTATCAATTTATTAATTCTTGCCTCACTTTTGCTTCTCTGCAGTGACCTTCACTTTAAAACCCGATTTATGCTATTTTGCTAAGTTGATTATTGGATGCCCTTTGACAGCAGGCAACTTTTTAACATTCAGCATTGGATCAATATCACCCCCCCCCCCCATGTTTTGATTTAGCAAAGCAGAAATTAACAGCATTAAGAATTAGGTGTGCCCTTATCAAGTCAGGATTGAATTAAACATCTATTGCATTAAATGCGTTGAGATTAAAATGCACATAAACACTTACCTCTGACTGACTGACGTTGGACACACAAAACAGGAGACCATTTTCCTCTTGCTTGTATTCACTTTCATCGATTGAATAATGGAGCAGACTTTGTGCTTTTGCTCGTACGGCTAGAATGAAAATGGGCCTGGTGTTGAACAATGATATGAATATGAAGGAAGTAGATCGACTAAGGTTGGTGCAAATAGAATTTCCTCGAAGTTCACTGGTCTGTTTTATTTATTTTTTGAACCAAACTTTGTATGGTCGGCCACATTAGAGTACACAAAAACACTACCATGTAATCAACGATTGCATTTTAAATAATTGCCCTGGCAGTGAAGAGTTTGTTTTAAATGCTGAATCAAAGCAAACCACCAGAATGTATTTCATGCACTCATCAAATTATGCATTATATTTGCCCTTGATCAGCATCCATTGATTCCCCCAAGACCCCCATAGAGACCAGGCACATCTCTTTTGTGCCAAACATGAAATTACTGCGGTTGTACAGAGCTTCACATTTACCCTTTTAAACAATCCACTTGAACCAATTAGCAAACACCGCATAGCAACCGACAAAACCCCACGACCAATTTAGCGTCATTCACATTCCCTAATCTTGCGTATTCCGTCGTTTGTTGCCCACTGATAGCAAATGACGCGGTGGTCGCATTATTTAATTTTCTTGACTGATTTAATTATTAACATTGAGGGGGTGCATGAGCGGTGAAAATGTGACTTTGTTGCATACAGTAGGCTGCTGACTTGAAGAGACACGACGCTCGGAGCAATCTAAAATCATTGAACCCTGCTCTTTGCACTCATGTGCAAAGCACGGCAATTCCTCAGTCCGCTTCTCAAGCTCCGATAGCTTTCACTTTCCTTTGGGCTGTGTGTTCTTACATATGGAGAGAATGAATCCACATAAAGTCCTACAGGAGTTAGAGAAGCCATAATGAAAGCTCTCATTAGGAAGTGGAAGCTTCTGACTTTCATCTGCTATTAGAGTATGGTTGCAAAAATGCATGCTCTCAAAAGCTGAACTAAACCACTGAGCCAAAGCGTGTCCAATCTCAGCAAGCTGATACGTTACCTCCCAAGTCATTTCAGCACTTCCATTGAGATGAAAGCGCCAGTCAAATGTTCTACAGTTAAAATGAAGTGGTGACTGGATGTCTGCACTCAGTCGATTCAACCCAGCTCAACATCACACACGCATTTGAACGCCGTGTGTGTCCACATTCAATGTCTTCCTTTGATCCTTCTGTCTCAACACCTGGGGTCATACCGCCCCCCCGCAGCTTGATCATTCGGTGTAAACAAAATTTCGAGCTCGCTCCTTGCATTTCTAATGAGTTGACCGACCGGACTATAATTCCACTCAAGTGGAGCCTTTTCAAAATGTGCTTGTTAGAAAAGGGCTGGCTGAAAGCAGAATGGAGATGCTGAAGCTGTGTACGCACAGAGTAACAATCTTGGCCAATTTAAGCTTTTTTTTTTTCCTGTCGTGCAATCAAAATCAAAAAGGCCTTGATTATGAGGTGCGTCTGAAACACAACCCTGAGCGATTATACTGTAGTGTTGGGTGTGTCAAGTAATTCTTTTTTCGTCTTTCTTGAGCTGCTCAGAAAAAAGTCGAGAGTGACGAACCCAAATGTTAAAACTGATCTATATCGCAGAACATCCATCAACAGCATGTTCCAGCTGAGCCACCGTAAGTGTGACATGAAACAAAGCCAATTATGCAATGTTTGCTGACAGCGGGGGATGAAAAAAATAAACAAAGGCAAATACAAATTCATATTTACACAATATATTCAATAAATAGTGGCTACAATGTGGCTATTTAATGAACAAAAGCAAATACAAATATATTCAATAAACAGTGGCTACAATATGGCTATTTCAGAGGCTCTCCACATTTCGCTTTTTTCACTATAGGTATTTTTAGAATTTGAAATAATTTAATTATAGTTTGAGTATATATATTTGCATATATAGGCCCCATTGGACCACGTTGCCTGCTGTGCACGGGGCCTCAGAAACATTCAGTGCATTTCCTTATTAAATGCTAACACCACAATTTAAATGTTCTTTTCACCGAGCTGTGACCTATGGTGTTTGCTTGAAGAAGAAAAAAAAGAGAGCAAATATCAGCCTGTGCTCTGCAGTCGACACAACCGCCTTCATTGTAACACGGGGCACAGAGAACAACAAGAAATACAATATTTAGTGGCTTTTATGCAAATTTGACATTTCCCTTGGCTGAACATAGCGAGGCTTTCTGTTGACCACTGATACCCGCATGTGTTAGTGCTGAGGCAGCAGCATCCTCCGTTGCGTTACGTCGTCATTATTTTTTTTCACCGCATTAATATCTGTCAAATAGAAGCCGCACGCCGGCAGGTCGGAAAAGTTGAGCTGATTGTGTAGCAAATGTATCATAGTTGTGTGCCAAATGCATCAGAGTGAAGGCCTATCTCACGGCTGCACCTTTCTAACTGAATCGTAAAAAGCGGAAAGCAATTTCACGCCGAAAATGAGACACGCGTTACGGAAATAAAAAACACCAGTTCAGATTCATTTTAATGCGTTTTAAATTATTGCAACTATATTACGACATGGATAGATAAATAAATACATAGAGTAAAACTTAGTGGCTTGTTTGCGGGACGTGTTCAACAAGTTTGGCGAACAAATGACTTATTATATAGCTGGTAGAGATTTTATTTCTTCCGATGTATTGTTTATCTACCACATCTGGTCTGCAATCAATTGAAGTTTATTTAGTACATCTGGTCAGTAAATGGGAAACATTTCATCCTAAAAACATAATCGTTTTGTTTATATGCGAGGATGTTAAAATTTGTTTTCTGCCCAACTTTTGATGACATTTGTTCCGAGTATGTTTATGTTCACAAAGACATTTGCTGTCCAGCAACAACAACCACTAACGAGAGAATTTGGTCTTGTTCAGCGTTCAGCACATTAATGCAAAAGAATTTCATGACATGTTGTTATTGTTTTTTTAAGTCTTTGTATTGCTGGGTGTCATTTCCCCTGGTAGAAACACAAAGACTTTTATTCAAAGCTGCTTTTTTTTTTTTTTTTTTTTTGGCTCATCCGACATTTCTTTCTTGCTATTTGAAAATATCATTTCAAAACACCCACACGACTGTGGTGGTTTAAACAAAGTAGGGAATTGAGTTAGCTGCCGTTTCTTGGTAATTTGAAACAGAGCTGTCATGTTTCACAAGCTTTATGGATCCAAAAACAAAGAAAAAAAAAACAAATAATAGCAACTCACTGGAGCATGCTCTCAAAAGGATGTCTAAAAAATGGTGAAATGTTCTCAAGCTAAAATATCTACCAAATAGATTATAATAGCATAATTTCATAATGATTAGTCCTCCAAGGTTCACTGGAGTATGGTATGGTACGATACAGGATGGGAGGGAGGGATGAAGAAATGGATGGAAGGAAATAATGACTGATCATGCAAGCCATGTGTCGACTTAGTCCTAGCTTAAGCAAGAGAGCTGCACTGCGGCAATTAAACGCACACGTCAAATAGACGGCGCACTTTGAACAAGATGATAATCAGCTGTTTCTCTTGGGAGCATATAATCCATACTTATCTTCCACTCCTATGTTCTTTTTTATTTCATTCCCTGATAAATGGACCAAGATGAACAGTTTTAAAGTCGCTCAGCTTTTACTTTGTCCACATTCAGAGCTGATACTTGCACATCAAAATGAAAAATCGTAAGCACCCGTGGAATTGCAGTATTCAGACTAAAGATACATAAGAAGGATGCAGCATCTTTCAAAGATAAATAAATAAAACATTAGCGTGTAAAAGTTCTTCCATTCAGTTTCATTGTGGGATCTCAACAAGAAAAGAAAAAAGTAGGTTGGACACATAGAATGTCATCCATCATGTGAGTCCTTCAGGTGTTTGTGTGCCAGATGTGCCTGTATGTTCTCATTTTCATGTGATATCCAGCCATGGCAAGTACACTGAGCTCTGGTTCCCTCTGTGCTACTGTAAATAAGCCCAGCGTCTTGTGGGAATAGCCACATAAAAAACAGTGTGGTAGCGAGACCTCCCGTGCCTGCTGCCAGAGGCAGAGCTGAAACACGGTCACCTTGCGCTTTACAATATCCATAACGCACTAAAATAACAGCGTTTTTATAACGTATAAAGTTGCTATGGGGGTTTTTGCTGAAAACAATAGACATTGACGACAGTGACACAAGATGAAAATAATAGTTATGTGTACTGATAAGATGACAGATTTATCATCCCATATAAATGTGGGCAACAAGTGTGCGGACTCCCTCTAGTGATATATATATATATATATATATATATATAAAAACACACACACACAACGATCCACTTTTTGTTACCGCTCAACCGTGAAGGGTCACTCGCAAGACTTGACCAAAAGCATGTCAAGCCACTTGACACAGGTTTCCTTAGCGACCTTTATAGATTTGTGGTAACCCTCTGCCCTTCAAATTCTGATCTGACATCAGCAGCAGTGGTAAAATGGTTTAATTCACATTTAAATGGGACTTCTCTCTTGCGGTCACAGCCCCTCGCGATGTGACCCGCATGACTAATACCATCTCAAAGGAAAGCGCGCGTATTATGGCTCTCGCCTCCATCCCTGCCATTTGCATAATTTAGTTTGCCATCTTGGAAAAAGTGCCATTAACAGCACTGAGACATAAATAATATTTTTTTTTCTAAATGATGGGTATTGGCAGATCAATACTTTAAGTGTATTTGAAAATACCCGAATGTGCTCTGCTGCATTCCGTACCGTTTGGAACGGTTTGGTTATTCAGAGCACAACACTCTCGGAGTGACAGAGCAAACTCTGGCGCCTCTGACTGGGAAGACAGAGACTACGTTTACATGCAGTCAATATTCTGGTAAAGGTCAGAACTCCGGTTTCTGAAACATTCAGAATATCCACATTACATACCTGTACAACAGAGTCACTCACAATTTTAAATATGCCGAATATCATGTTACTTTCTCCCGTCAACAAAACACGTTCATATCACTCACCACAAAAATGAACGCATTTACCCCCAAGGTAAACTGTGGGTCTTATTCGAAATTGAAAAATAATGTAAAATTTCAGTTTAAAATTGTCTTTCTTGTCTGCGTGTTAACAAACCAAACAATTTCTCACTTTGATGCTTGGCAGAGTTAATTACATCTTTATTTTCCATAGACTTAAGTAAATCGTGATTTATTGGGGCACTTATAATTCAAATCAAACATTGAACGCTTGGGGCAATATTCGACAGTACCTTTTGTTCTTGTCATAAAGAGGAAGAACAAGGTGATTAGGCGTGCGAGTGTGAGATGGGGGAGGGCGGGAGGTGGGGGGGGGATTGTCTGTCGGCATCACATGGATGACCACAGCAACTTGCAACTTGCACTGAAGGGGAAATAATCACCACGCTACCTTCTTATGAATTATTAAGCACTCTGTTCTTATTTTAGCCCTGACTTGCTGTTCTGCATTTATTCATGTCAGTTCAAGGTGTTTATTTTATCAATCTTTTTGTTGTTGTTGTTGACAGCTGTATTACGACAGATAAGCGAGAGCGTGTGAGCTGATCAAGTGGTGAGACAAGCTTTGAGAGCAAAGCGGCGCAGGAGCAGCAGGAGCAGCAGCGCTCTGGTCACAAGGAGCTGTGGTAGAGGCAGCAGCAGCAGCACTATCAGTCACAGCGCAGGAAGCATCGGCAGCAGCAGCAGCAGCAGCAGCAGCAAACTCTTCTCCGATTCTCTCTTCTTCCCGGAGTTCTTTCTTGCTCGGAGTACCAACGCCAAGGAAGTCCGAGGAGGTGACAGCTGCTGTTTTTAAAAAAAAGAGAAAGAAAAAAAAACAATCGCAGACCTGGCTGCCCCCATGCCTATCGAATTTGTTTGCAAAATCAAGTTTGCAGAGGAGGATGAGAAGCAGAAAAGCAAGCAGGATGGGGACAAGGAGAGTCTGATCGAGGAGAGCTGCGCACCTCCGGCCAAGGACTTGGCCGGGTTTGCAAACTCCTGCTCCCTACACGGGATTAATCACATCTTTGTCTCTGGACGGCTGGGTATCCGGCAGACTCTGTGGGCTCTTGCTTTCCTCACTTCACTGGCACTCTTTGTTTACCAGGCAGCAAAATGTGCCATCTCCTACCTGGAGCATCCTCACGTCACAGCCCTGAACGAAGAAGCCAGCCCGGAGATGGTTTTCCCCGCCGTGACCATCTGCAACATCAACCGCTTTCGCTTCTCAGCACTCACCGATGCCGATATCTACCACCTGGCTAATCTGACGGGACTGCCCCCCAAAAACAGGGACGGGCACAAACCCACCGATTTGATGTACCCTGCTCCAGACATGCAGGACATATTCAACAGGACGGGACACCAGCTGGACGAGATGCTCATGAGCTGCAACTTCAGCGGGCAGAACTGCTCAGCTGAGGACTTCACTGTGGTGAGTGCAAAAGTTTCTCAAAAGTTCTCCCGCATTCTTGGGCCCGGGTAGGGATCACCGTTCATGTTAGGGTTTGTTCATTACATCACTGCATCAGCTCAACCGAAGTAAGTTCTTCGGAAATTTAAAAGCTTTCATAAAAAACAAGCTGACATGGAAGGAAAGGTCGACATGACTCGTGTATGTGCATGCTTGCGTGTTGTCATCTCCAAGGTACACGTGGTTTTCATGATCTGTATCTTCATACAGGATGCATGACTCAAGCTCCATCAGTGAGCCACCTCTCTCCTCACTAAGTTGAACGCTTCATTTGATGCCGCTGTCAACTGTGACAAATATCTGCCATCAAAAGACCAAAACAAAAAAGATAGCGTCTACGTGATAGGCGCACTTTTTCCCCCAACAAACCTTTTCTCTGATGCTGCCTCAAAGACGGTGCGGTGCGGTGCGATGCACTCTCGTTGTCAAAAATAGCCTTGTCGGGTGTTTTTCCTCCCTGTTGCTCTCGCTCTCTCTCTCTCCCTTCAGTGAGGAGAATAATGCATCTTCAACGTTGTATTTCAATCGCACTGCTGTTGAGTTTAAATATTTCAAGACCGATATACATGATTTTTGCATTAGCCAGATTGACTAAAAGGCATGAAACAATCTCTGTGCGAACCGGCGTGAGTGTGTTTGAGAGAGAGGGAGAGTTTCTTGTTTTCCACAGTAGTTATTGAACACACCATCCTCACAGGAGATGGAGTTCCCTTTTTCGGAATATGCAAATTGCTTTGGTGTTGATAAAGCGCTCGTGTCAAGGCGTGTTTTCAACATTGATACCGCAAAGGCAGTGCGCCGCCTTTAATTTATTTTTTCAAATAACACACAAATAATTCAGTGGCTTCTTTTTTCCTTACTCATGCACTTACATTTCTAAATGAGGATTACTTCGCGTCGCAGGTGTTTTAGATGTACCAACAGGTAGCGTGATCCCTCGCAGGAGAGGAAAAGCAGTTTGTTGTGACAATATCGCTTTAAAATTTGATAAGGAGTCTCTTTCCCAATTGGAACGTGTGTCATGTCAGTCACATGTCAGTCAATGAAGCGTCTATTCGCACTTCTTGGACTCTGGCGTGACTTCATCGGTTCCCTAAACTGCTTGTTCGCTTCTGTCAGCCTTGTGATCAAATTTATCTGCATTTTCGGAGACTGTCGCTTAGATTTGTTACAGGCTATTTGCCGCTTCCACGCCTGACAAATCACTTTGTCCGACTTTGGACTTGGGGATGTGGCTCAAGTGTGACAGCGGCGTAGTCAGGATGGCAGAAAGCACGGGAACGTGTTTGCCTGCAAAAAACAGCTTGCTTGCCATTTGTTATGAGCTTGGAAATAGAAGGAAGTCATGATTAGTGGCCATGCGCTATTAATCACATCCAAACATGTACAAACCCAACGCACCTCAGCCATTACTTGTGCCCTCGTGGGGAACCACTTCATGGATTGGCTTGTTGTAATGTGTTTTCTCCCTATTGATCATTATGGCTGCGCCAGATGTTCCATTTCGGCTATGGTGGTGCTTTCAGGGGACACTTGATGACAAAATGGGATTGTCATATTTTTGGGGCATTTTCACTGGTCGATAAGATTTGACTTTATTTTGCAACCAACGTCAGTATGTAGTCACTGCTTGTGTTCGTATACATTCAAACGGCTTTTTTGTCCCAATGTTTACGTTCCATTTATTTTTTTCAAAGTAAATATTCGTGACAGGAAGCCATTAGTGTCCATCCATTCAAAATGTGTATTATAATAAACAGCTCACAGTATGCAAACATTTATCCAGCTGCTCTAATTTATGCAAGGGAATATATTAGCATGCAAAATGGATGTATTTTACCCTTTCTATTCACATTTAATACAGGTGATACCTCCTTCTTTTTATAATTACAGATTACTTTGTTGGCTTGGTTTAATCACACGAGATAACGCTGATTCATCGAGCCCTTGAATAAATAGAATACCTTTCTTCCAGTCTAACATGGCTTAATTGTAAATCATTGTGTGGGGCTGTCAGAAAGATGAGCTGCAAGCCCCTTTGGCTTTTTTTTTTTTTTTTTTTTCTGGACAGCGCTCTTGATTGGTTTGCTCTGACTCCTAGTTGTGTTTGCTGATGCATTATTAGATTTTGCTCTCAGCAAGGACAGATCCCTTCTGCATATATTCATGGAGCTAACTAAACAGCTAAGAGGTACTTTGCCAGGTAATCTATTAAATTCCGGTTTCACATTTATGATGCTCCGTCTGTCTGTGAAGTGAACTGAAGGTACATATTGTTATTCCCAGCGTGTTGTTGTTTATATACTGAAAATTGGGTGTTTAATAGTATGGCCTCCATCTTTTTTTTCTCATCATGGTGAGAGAACCTCTCTCCAAGTAAATCAATAACATAAGGAAATAGTCCAGAGAACACACCATTGCACACACCATGTTTAGATTCGAAAAATATATATTTCTTATGATTATTTTTCCTGCTCCAAAGCACACATTGTAGAGTGAGTCAAGCGTTTTCTAAATTGTGCAAAATTATACCAGCACATTTTTATGAAAACTTTTCCGAAGAAAGTCTGATGACAGGTGTGACTCCATTTAAACAATATAATGAATTAGAAGATTTTTAATTTATTGAGGTTTAATTGAAAAGCAATATAGGCACATTCTTCCATTCAAGTAGATGTTGTCCAATAAATAGACATAATCGGAACTCACACATGCACACATTACTCTCAATTCTCTCGCTCATGCTTGCCCCTTAAAGTGACCACGTTGCACTGCCGCAATAGAAAATTTCAATGACTTTGTGTTTTTTCTCTAATTTACTAAAATTACACACCAATGATCCTGAGTCCCTTCAGCGCCATGTCATGACACTGGCACAAGAGCTTGCTTGTTTTTATAACGTAGTGATCGACTCCTCCCAGAATGCTCACATTGATGTGAAATTAGTTTACAAATTTCCCAAAGTTAGCAGGTTTGCAACTTCGATTCAGCCCAGTTCAACTTTTATACTCAAATTTGCAAAGATCGTTGAGAGAATCATTCACACCAGTAAGCATAAGAGAAAAAAAAAAAAGCAATGCATCCTCATAAGGATGTGCAATCGTACTCACTCGTCCTTGCCGAATACTTCTCATTTATTTTTTATTATAAATGTGGACCAGCTATCCCAAAAAAAATCCAAAATGATTGCCGGATAAAATTCAGGGCCGATGTGTTCTGTGTGGTGTCGAAAGTTAACTGCGTGTTATTATCAGCAGGAACACACTCTGTACATATCTCTCGGTTCTGTGTCCATGTGCAGAAAAGAGTGACAAGCATTTCTCCAGTAGGTTCAGTGCACCCCCCCCTCCCACCTCCCCAGATTTTGGTGGGTAATGATGAGGGTGGGAGCGTGAAAGTGACTTGCTGCCCGGACTGCATGCTCAGTCCCCAACAGCCTGTCAATTAGTCTTCTACAGTTGCACCGCCGTGTGTGTGTGTGTGTGTGCGTGTCCCTGCAGCTTAATATGTAACGTCATGCGACTCGCACGTCAAACTCGGAGCCAACAATAATATCCTATCCAAGACATAAACAAACATGACACACACGCACACAATGACTACAGGTTTCTTTCTCACCTTTTTCCCGCATCCGTTTTCTATTATATGCAAACTGTCGAAATTCCAAGCACATTAGCGTGCCTCAATGTTTTCGGAACGTGCCGAACAATGCTATCTTGGGAATTAATAGGAATTTGCGCTATGACAGATACAGTACCTGAATTGTAAAAAGGAACGGAAGAGCGCTGTGACGACATTTGACGCACTCATTCGGAGTAACGATTTTTAGAGTGACAACAGCAAAAGATTTGGGCAGAGTTGTACAATAAACTAATTTGGGTTTTTGAAACCTCCTTCCATTTTCTGAGTTTAGTACTGATCCTTCCGACAAAGAATTGGGCACAATACACAATACTTCTCGCCAACAAACAAACCACAGTGGACACATCACCTGGCCATAACCTGCTTCCTTTATGTAACAACACAAACTTCAAGAAGAACTGCTGCCTCTGCAACTTCCACCTGCTGCTCCAGCATATCACGGAAAAGTTCCCGCTGATATGCATCTCCCCCTTCTTATCAGATGACGACCACCTGTGATACGATCACACGGTGGTATGTAAACGCTTCATATTTGCCATTTAAGGAAGCTCGCCGTTTTCAATGGCACCTTGATGCCATTTTAAAAATCTCTCACTGTTCATCCAATTGAAGCGTTTAGTAGGATGAGGAAGGCTTCCGATGCTGTGGTACCACTAAGCGCCCTTCCGCCTCCCCACAACTCCTCCCCCTCTTCTCCCTTACCCCTGGGAGTCTTTTAGTCACACAGACATTTGTCTCTTTCTGACAAGTCATACAGCAGGCTGTTGGGAGTGTTAATGTGCCTGCTCCTGCACACATACACAAAGGTGTGTTGCGTGTGTACAGCAGAGGGAATGTTTCCCCGCACTAACACACCCAGGTTTCCTCATAGATTGAAAGTTGGTTCACAAGATTGATCACGACTCTCTGACGTTGCGCCGCTCCCTTTGCAAGGGATCGATACATCCTTCAGTCACATCGCTTCCCGGCCTTTCCTACACCGAGCCAAGAGTGACTAATTATACCGTGCTTTGATTTTGGGATCCGTCTCGGGCGTGGTGGTTAATACAAGCAGTGGTGACAAATTTGCTCCCGTAGAGAAATGTCAGTTTATTTCAGCGTGTATGTGGAAGCGATCAATATACACTTTATTTTGCGGATAGGGAGCTGAAATATTTAAGGAATATGAAATGATTCTCTGCATACGCGTGCAATGGGAATACACGATGCGGGTTTGGAAAGTTATGCTACCGCTCGAATTTTGTAAATAGTGGAAACTGCTACCACTCCGAACAAGAATGATAATTTTGAGTTATTGTATTTTTCAGAACCAACTCAACATCATCCATTTGTAATTGTACCTTAGACTGTGCTGGAAACTCGTCAGACAAATAATTATATTCGGAATGTCATTTCTGTTGATCCACTGATGGTCTTCTTCAAACAGAAACTCACTGTGCCTTCATGCCACAGCATGTCACTCCGTCTTTCCACATAATCTGCTTCTAAAACCGTCAGCGACCATTTGGAGGTCCGACCGTATTTCCTAAAAAAGTTACAGTGCTTTCAGGCGAGCTCACAAAATACTATGGCTTTTATCGCCGTCATCATTCGTTGGGTTAGTGTCCACGTGTGCTTTTAGTGTTTTATAAATATTTTACAGAATTTTAGACTGACTGACTTATAGTTCTGAAGGGTTATATGGCGGATCTTGTGCCACAGCCCCTCACACGGAAACAATTCCACGAGGGCCTCTCACAATGAAATTGAGGATTACAGCAAGAAAAGTCGCACAAATATTGTTTTGCGACAGACATTCACAATCATTTAATGAAGAACTCCAATTCTTTTCTTTGCAGTAACAATGATAAGCAGCTGTCATCGTGGAGATAATTGTCACTCTGTAAGCCTTTGGCCAAATAGACTTTCCCTCTTAGCTGGCAGCTTAAGTGTGTGTGTGTGTGTTTTAATTTTTTTTTTTTTTGTACATGATTCTGTCTCGAAAGCATTAGTGGAAATTCCCCTGAAATATTAACCAAGCTTGCTTTTAGGCCACGACCGCCACATAATGAGTCCGTGCCTCCTCATTTTTCTTGCTTGTATGCTTTAATTACTTTGCAGGAGATAACGTATGCAGGTGGTTGCTCACAAAATCATTTTACTTAATGCGGATAAACTGAATGCATTTGATTAAGTTTTATGGTGAAAAAAGTTTGTTGTCAGAGAGAGCATCCAATTTCTGAGATGTCCTTGCCAATTGTTGTGTCTTTAATTTTGTGTGATGTATTTTATAAAGATAAAATTGTTACTTTTGGGAGAGATTTTATTCACGCCGTGGTAAAAACTGTTCAAATTTATTTGGAGAAAGATTCGACGGCAAGTGATAAACAATACCCGAAGACAAAAATAACGAACAAAACTCTATTGAGGATTCAACAGAGGCCAAGGGGAATAAAATACTTTGATGCAACTCTATTAAAAAAAATAAATGCAGCAACAGAGAAGTTTGAAACTCGCTTTTCCCTCATTAGAAAGCGGGATTCTGAACCACATTTGACCCAATTTTCGAGACGTACTTCACAGTAGAAGTTCTTTGCAATAAAAACAGGCTTGAGACAAAACTATTTAAACGGAGTACCCGCATTTTAGTAATGAGGCCGAATTGGAGCATCTCATTGTTCTTCGAATGTGTAAAAGACAGAGAAGGTCCAAAATTTGGGATCATTTCACACTCACAGACGAATAAGTGCAATGTATCTGCTTCCAGAACAGAACGTCTATTATTGGCAACGTTGTTAGCTAATTTTATAGCGACAACCACCGCTAAAGCTAGCTAAACGACTAATGATTAAAATTTCAAATATGTACCTCGATGGTGGTGGGTGGGGTCAGTGAGGTGAAACAGTTATTTGTTTTTTTTCCTACTGACTCTGTGGTGTGTGTTTCCGACAATAAAACGATTTGCGATGTGCACATCACGGTCAGTATGTGACTGGGATAAAAGGTCAGTCGGCTTCAATTTATCTCACTCTGAAAAGAAAACCACAGCCTCGGTTCGTCTGCTTGACTGGATGTCTGGCCTTTATTCTGACTCTTGTCTGATGTCATCGCATCAGACATGACGCTTGGCTTTTCACTAATTAATTCGGACATCCCGCTCCGTCTCTACGCAGCTTTCTGCCGGCATTAGTGCCAGCTACAGATAACGCCAACAAGGTTTGAACCCTACGTGGGCTAAAGATTAAAGTGTCATGACAGGTGTGATATTTTGTCAGATTCAAAACGTGCACCGGCTGACTTTGAAGCGTCTACCACCTGAAGCAACACTCCTGCGCGATGATGTCGGCACAGCAGCAACAGCATGTAGGGCAGCAGGAAATGCTTTTAAGGTTACGGAATGAAAATCATTGAGTTGTCAACAACGGTACGATGGGAAAATTTGAAGTGACAACTCGTATGCACATGGCTAGATTGCACAAAAACGTAACGTTAGGTGTTTAAACACTTCATTGTTCTGCTTTGAGGAGTCTCTGATTTCTGTTTAACCTGATTTTGTTTTTACTTTCAACATAAGGTCGAATTGAGTCTGTTTAAGGGGTTGCTTATGACAAATTTCCAGGCATATTTAAAAACAGGTAGATGGTTTTTGTTGTTTTGTTTTTAGCTAGATAACAACCTCTGATTTGCCAGCTTATCCCTCCTCCGCTGAGTTTTGTCAACATCTTTGACTTACTCGCGGAAGGTAAAACCTTGACGTGGCATGGGCAGCTTGGCTATCAAGTCCTGTCCGTCTTGACAAAACGCTCGACCTTCACATGCTGGGAAATGTCACCAGATTGAGCACAGTCAGTTTCAGCTTGCCTCCACGCTTTTGATCACCAAAGGTTCGCATTTTGGGTTTAGCCAAGCTTCAGCAACCTCCACAATACAGTAAATCGAGCGTGTGTGTGCGTGTGGGCTGTGTGTTTCTTCCGCCTGGACTCCACCGTCTCATCAGCCTTACAATTTACTCTTTGAATACAAAAGGTCATCATTTTGAATTTTTCAATTACAACTATTCAGACATTTTCTTCAGATGACAGCATTACTTTGTCTCCAGTTCATTAAATTCTTGTGCGACGCCTTTAGTTTAAACAAGCGTATGTACGACCGTCCCTCAACGGTGTTGTCACGATTCGTTGTGTTGTCCTAATGCATGCTAATGACAAAGTAGTGAACATTTCACTGTCAATAATGTGAAATACGGCCCCGGCTCCCTTAATGCTGGCTTCGTTCAATAACCTATTAAAGCTGAATCACAGATAACCTGGCGAGCATCAGGAAAGTAATCTGAAATTTGTGCTGACATTGATCCAGTAGGAAGGAGACCTATTGCCTCCGATCAACACCGCGGTCCCGGGAGACGACGCCCTTGGACATTAATAGTCCACTGTCCTAGATTTTACTGACACCATAGATTGTATAAAACATACAGTGCCAACCTCTCAAGCTATTTTACAGAGTTTCATTTCCTGCTCCCGCCCATATTTTATATTGCAATGCTTTTAGCTTTAGCATTTAGCAAACTGAGCTTGCTAATCATTCCAAGCTAAATGAAATATTAACAAGTTTTAGCGCAGTTCATCATTGTTACATTATCCCGTATGTCAGCATTCATTTACATTTGAGTATGTTCGATTAAATGTTACATGTGTAGTGTAACACTACCCCTGAAAAGAACATTAATGGAATTGTCTTAATGATGCTGATGTGAGGTTATAAGCACCGTAACACAATCGCTAATGTTTTGCAGTCGTTTACACTCTCGGTGCGTGTCATGTCAGAACAAGCCAGTGGCCGCCCTAATTACATTTCAAAGCCAGCCGCTGAACATATGTAAAATGCCGCAGAGCCTTTCTCAGCGTGTCATTTGTTGGACTCACAGATGCTCGCGTGCTTCCGTGGTGTAATGCCAACTCATGGGAGGCCGATATAATTAGCCCTTCTCAAAAAAAAAAAAAAATGCAATTGTCAGATCTTACATGTAAAGTAGACGTCATAGTTGGGAAAGACAAATGGCTCATCCATTAAACAAACCCTGCAGGACGTAAGCAATAAAAAAAATGACACATTTTTTCCAAATCGCAGTCTCATCCATTTAATTACAAACTCTGTGATAAGGGCATCGCCGTAGAATAAATAGGACCAGTAATGAAGTATGGCATCGCCGTTTATGTGCGTCCTTGACATTCGCTTTGTGAATAAGGAAGGGGTGGTGGCGATGGAGGGGGTGTCGTCAGTTGTCAGCATCTTCCCAAACAGAACTTGAAAGTCTATGCGAGGGGATAAATGTCAGTGGGCTTCACTCACAAATCAGCCAGCCTTTTTTCTCCCATTGTGTGACCTTCACTCTATCTTTTCTAAAGAGAATTAGCAGGGTATTTTGAAATGAACGCCTTGTGTGTAGTGTACCATGATGAAAGTCGTCCCAAGAGAAAAATTGAATATGCATGCCATAAGACCATGCCCTTAGACTGTCTATTAATTAGTCTGTTTAGGTGATCTTAAATATTTCATTAGCATGGCATTGAAAGACCTCTGGGATATTGGGGATAAAGTAACTAGCTTTTCCGTAAGCCAAATAAACATGAAGCTTTCCCTGATAAAGAAATTCTACGGATTATTCAGTATTACGATTGTATACCAAAGGTGAGCCAAAGGAAAGCGCGGCTTTAATGGCGTCGCACCTCTTAGCTAGGTTGCACAGAGGGGGCAGGAAAAAGCGCAGTGGGGAACGGAGCGACTATTGCGGACTCGGGTTCAATACCAGCTGGCTTCGGCGTCAAATTAGAGCTTCCCCTCTTGTGTCCATCTGCTGCTCAAGTCATCCAAAATACAGCCATCATGTGCTTCATTTCCTTGCTGTCTGACTCACCTTGCAAGTCAGTCAAGCGCTCTCCCCGACGGCCTCGTCTCGGACTTAATCAATACGAGCAATTTTCCGATTCAAACACGACTTCCTGCATAACAATAAGAGCGGAGAATTGGCAAGAATTGCTATTTGTTGTACACTTTTGAATTGGATGACTCCAAAAAAAATGTGTTGTATCATTCCCGCATTAATAAATCATCGAAGCGCCTGCTCTAGGAATGCAGCTCGGATGATGACAAATACAGCAGAAGTGATCCTTAAAAGAGGTCACCTTTAACCGAGCCGCTTTCAAATGCAGGTTATGCAACGCGATGGCCTGATCTCGCCAGACATCGCCTGTATACAGAGTAGATGCCGCTGAATGAATAAAAAGCCTGCCCCCATCTAAGATGCTGATTGTCTATGAATATTTTCATCTTGATGTATCTTTTTAATAAGGATTAAACACTGGCGCCCCTCTGTTATTTTTGTTTGCCGACAAGAAATGATTTAAACTTCACGACAGACATATTTCCTAGATGTCTGCGAGAGGCACACTATCAATGACAGATATGAATGAAATATGAAACGCCCGGAAAGGCCAGACTCCCCACATCATTTCTTCAATTTGGTCATTTTAACGGCACATTGCGGCATCGGAATGTGGAAGGCAGGTTTTTTTACAAAAGGTTAATGTTGGTATTTCCATGCAGATCCGGCTAGGTTGAATATTTTGTATTCCCGGAGCTGTGAAATGCATCTAAATGGATCCCACATCAGGGTTTTTGATTAAAATGTCAGTGGTGTGTTTACTGCCGCTGGCTGATAATCGCTTTCAAACTCCGAGGTTGTTACTGTTTGTCGTCAGAGCGGATCACTATCATAAAGATTCTTGTGTCACTATGAGCGGTGCAGGAAATCAGGCCGTGAATTTGACTACGCCGTCTCGCCGGCCTGTCATCATGATCTGCAGCCCCTGTCTTATATTAACTTTCTAGCTCACTGCCGAAGGGGTTGTAAACTACAACTTATCTGCCAAAAAAATACCTCTTATCATGTCTAATAGGAAGGTTTTCAGAGATATGCCCCCCCCCCCCCCCTCACTATGCAAGTCCTTTTCCCCCTGATTCCAATCAGCCACACATTTTCTTTAGGTTTTTCATGCCTACTTGCAAATTCACTGACTTGGGCCCTCATTTGTCATTATCTTTGAATGTTCAGCCGCGCTATATAGAGCGTAACCACAACGAAATAAGGTTAAGCTTGCGGTGAAATTAATTTAATTAAAATTAACCATCCATATTAGAGCACTTAGTTCTCAACGTTTGGCTGTTAGCTTTGTGTGTGTGGAGTCACTGAAATATCACATAAATGAATTCACTGGAAGGTGGATTTTTTTTTTTTTTTTAAGTAATCGCTAATGAAGCAAATTCTTCTATTATCCACGCCAATGAATGATTTGCATCTTATGCAGTCTGTGTGATTCTGTTAAAAACGTATTTTTTGACCTTTTTCCTTGATTAACACAAAAGTGTCTTATGATAACTGGACACAAAAATTCATCATTTTGTGGATTGGCCATAAAAAAGGAAGCGCAGCACTTGAAGCTTTCATTTCGATTGGCGCTGCCGAGGGCGAACCAAAACGTGATTCATCGTCTGTGTGACTGTCCCTCAGCTCAATCAATAGGCAAGACACCTCCAGATGGATGCTGCACCTTATTTGCAGATTTTTATCAACAGACAGCAGGTGGGGGTGCTTAACGCCATGAAAACTAAGTCCGCACGATGAGCACAAAAGCAGGTCAAAGGTTAAGACAAATGGAAAGATTTCTGTCAACATGTAAAATGGCGATCCCGTGTCTTCCCAAAGTATTCCTGAAGTTTCTCTGCTCCAGACTTCATTTGATGCGCCACCTCATACACATCTACTAGCCAGCTGTTATTTTTCCACCTTATCAAGTCGGTCATCTATCCAGCCGGGCGCACGGAGCTTTGCCCTCAGTAATCTATCTTCCAGATCACAAGAGGTTCGGCAGGCTGTCCACCACCCACTAGCCATCGGAAGCCTCGGAGGGACCTGTGGGATACGGCCTGGTGCCGATGATCCTGGGATGCTGCCGGAGCTTTAATCCCCATACTGTGAGAAATGCGCTTCTCCAGCTCTCCCTCTTGCTTTTGCAACTTTGATCAGGTCCTAATGTGATTAGGCAGTGACCCTGACATGACCGGCCCGGGAACATGTAAACGAATAAGAAAGGAATTATTCTGAAGGTGTCTTCCCCCTTGCTGCTTGCCTTTTGGGTAATCAAGATTTCATGTATTCGTTTTACCTTGGCAAAAAAAAAAAAAAAAAATGCGATCTATAATGACCTGACATTTTTTTTAACTCGCCAAGAGGCTCATTCTTTGAATGCTAACCAGATCTCAACTTGAAGGGGCAGCATGCTGAGGAGACACTTTTGGTTTTGCATTTTTATATTCATGATGATACTGCGCAGGTGTGGCAAAGTGGAATGATTGCGTAATTTTCATTTTGCCGTTTATCGGTCAAAACTCTTTTAGGGTTTGAGTTATTCACAATAAAGGCAGAGGCAAAGTGAATGTTTCATGATTGTAGTTCTCTGTAAACATTATTGCACCGTGACGCCACTGAAGATACAGCTCAGATACAAACTAATACAGAAACGAAAACATTTCATTTTTATCAAGATGAAATTGTTAGCAATTCCCAGACGGAGCTCTCAGGGGAGCTAGTGCCCGGGCGGACTCATCAAGAAAAAAGGATCTACTGGGGAGTTCTTACACTCCGGTTCTTGTAATGTTTCCTGGTGCTATCGAAATGAAATTCCAATATGCTAAAGTTGAGTATTTGATTAAAAAAAAAAAAAAAAACAGGAAGCACCCTCAACAGCCTCCAAAATGATCATTTCATGACAGTGACAGTTAATACTAAGTTTGCACAAAACTGTGATGAAGAGCCACAGATCGTATTCCAATCTTAGCCAAAAGGGACAATGGCCGAGAGGACTGCGAATGAGTCCTGTATGATTGGCGTCGAGATGGAAAGGGATGTTGCACCACAAGGGATCGTTTGTCCATTAGTCTTCAGTGAGAGTGCTGGTGTAGAATGAAAATGGGCTGATTTACAGCAACTATGGCAGGTTGAATCAAGGGAGGGGGAAAAAAAATGTTACGTCTTTCGTATTGTGGTGTCAAATGCAGAGAGTGAATTGGAGCCAAAGAAAGATGTGTTCAAAAATACAATCGTCGCCCTCGAAGGTTAACAACTGTTGATCTATGTATGCTGGAATGGATTATTATTTTCTCTCTCAATGTTAGACTTGCCGAGTGTATGTGCGATCTTCCTCTCGCCATGAGTCAAGATGTTGAATTGAAAATATTACAAGTAGACTTTGTAGTAGGATTTATTAAGCAACTTGATTTAGTGTAGAAAAAACGATGTTTTTATGAAGTACAGTATAGTGTGCTATTTTTCCTGATTTTTTTTTTCTCGAATCTAGAGCAGATTAATGGTGAATAATTTGAATTCTAAGTATTTAATGTGTTTGCTCCTCTGATTTGTTCCGAATAGAAAACTGCAGTCAGTCATAATGAAATTCACAATTTCACATCCTGGCCAGATGCTTTTTGTAGATCCCCCAAAAACGAACATATCCCTGTCACACTACATGATTCCCATGTGCAAACGCTGCATAATTTGGGTTTAAAAATTTTCTTGCTCTATTCATCACTCTTGTCCTTCCACACTTGTGAGACGTGGAACCGTACATCACAGACTCCTTCGACCCAGACAGAGCTGTCTTCTCCTGTCCGAGTGCATCAAAAGCCAGCTGGCGAGTCGATCACTGTTGTTTGGAAAAGAAAGCAGTCTTTTGTCTCAGCCGGGCGCAAAACAACTGTGTAAATGAAAGGTGGACTGTGTGACACCCGAGGTGTACCCCCCCCCCCTCCCCCTTTGCACTCTCTTTTTGTCCCCCCTCATCACATCCCAACTGTGAGTATTGCTGAGTGGTTCTGAGGACAGACGGCCCGATGAAGGCTCGCATTTGTTTCCTGTCACCAAGCTGTCACTCACTCGGCCATTAGCGCCAAGGGCAACGCTGATTCGAACCGCAAATGGTAAGAAAGGCCGCACGCTGTGACTGGAGCGAAAAGGACAGAAAGGCAGAAAAGAATGACGCGAGAAGAGATGTTTGCCACTCGCACGCGCCTATCAAACACGGCGGACGTGATCAAATATTTCAAGGAGCAATGCCCTTCTACGGGGCACCGAGGTGGAATACTGTAGTCAGGGATGTGCTGCCTGTTGTAATGATTTAATGGAATCAATATCTAATTAGCATTTGTTGGATTTCACGATTGCATTTCCAATGGGTTATGAATGAGTATGAGTTTCTCACTGCTTTTAGTCCGAAAAGGAAATTGGATCGGAAGATACCTTTTAGTCATTACGCTGCTGTTTTACGATGTGTTTTTTTTAGTGGTCAGATTGTTATTGGATGTAATATATGTAATGTTTGTTGTAGGATTGTTTTAATTGTTTTTCAACAGCTTGAGGCATGTTTTTATTTATTTCCAAAAAGTGTCCAGGTATCGAGAATTTCTTCTCGCTATTTCATATTAACCGTATTAAAATGTGAAAAGTAGAGCAACAGTGAGATGTAAATTGATTTCTAACATGCTGCAGATCAGAGATGCCAACAGCAGATGTTAAATGAGATTCAGTGTGAGGAAGCTTGTGGGTTGATGAACACTCTGTGCATGTTAAGGGTTAATCACTGCCAGCAGATCGGCTCGCACCCATTTAGGCCATTAACCATTCGCAAAAGGGGTTGGGCGCCGAAAGACAGTTCTCGGCACATTTAGCTTTTCATAAAAGGTTTGAAGCTCCACATACTATCATTGCCTGTGAATTAGTGACTAAAACAATGACAAGGATTCGAAAGATTAAAGTTCATGTTATACTGTCAAAAGGTGAGTATGGGATGAGGGGGGTGTAGAAATATGCTTGGACCCCCTAGGTGCCAGGAATTGACTTTTGGCTATTTTCTGAATTTTTCCTGGATTTTTATAGAATATATAGTAGATGCTTATTTGTGTTTTCTGAGGACTTTTTGTTCTGTTGTAAGTTTTGTGTACTAAATAAAATACAATAAATCTTTATTTATATAGTTTCGTCGTAACAAAGCGCTTTACAATAACACAAAATAACAATACAACTGAAAATATTCGGTCAAACATTGGCAATGATACAAACATAAGAGCAAAATCAAAGCCCCGGTGTCGGAATAGTTCAAGCAAACTTAATAGCGATCATGTCAGTTGGGCTCGTGTGCTGTTTGTCCGTTGCTGACCCGACTTATTTAAATGTAGACGTAATCCTTGGAATCCGGGGAATTGTAAAGCTGAATGAGGGTCAGTCGGAGGTTAATGACAGTAGAATTAGCCGCTTGCGTCCCAGTGTGGTCAAATAAAAACTGCATTTAATTACAAGGCTGTTTAATTGCAGCTTCTTGACACATTACCTGTTTGCTTCACGTCCACGGGGGCAAATTGACTCTGTCGAAATATCACTTGAATATTTATTCGGCCTACCGGATTTGACTTTTTGTTGATATTTATCAAATGTTCTCATCGCTACATGTGGCCCATCACAAAACAGCAGTTTAATAATTCACATCTCAGTGGGATAAGAAGGAATGCTTTTAAAATGCGCCCAAGGAGTTTGAATAGCTGATCTTTGGCCGTGCTTTGGCCTGATCAATAACAGCTCAGGTGGCCACTTACATGTTCTGCATGAGAGCATTCACTGAACTTCCTCGCAGTGGAAATACAATGACTAGTGTGGAAACAGACTCGTGTATGCGCAAACATGATGAGAATACCAATTCCGTGCTTCCGGAGTTTTCAATTTCATTTTTTTTTATACGTCAGATGAGATTTTTCTCTAAGCCACACTACATCAACACATCACAAACTGGAAGGTAAAAATGGCTGAGAGGAAGGCGCTTGGTGCTCTGCAATTTTTGTGACTTGAGATCGAACACACTTGCGTGACTGGTTTCTTGCCCGGCAAAATAGATTTTCACCTCATTTATTTACAAATTTAGAATGAAACTTACCATCACGACACTGCCACTGGGTGTTTCTGAAGAAGTCAAGTCTGCGTCAAGCATAAATGGAATGCTTTGTGCACTTTATTTTATTTCAACGCATGACTTAAAAGCACATTCAGTTGGTCTTTTATGTCTATACCACAATGGAGCCTTTTCCTCACAACATGAGGTTGAATTTCATTCAAGGAACCAGTTCCATGGTTCCGGTTTCTGTCTGATCTTAAAATGCACCACAGGTAGTGGAGCAATACTTTTGTTAGTGTTGAGAGCTGAGCTTTGAGCTTTGTCTGTAGTGAATAGCCTAAAAAATGCCTTGAAATGCAATCCGGGAGAAAAATATTATTGTATGCGTCGGAAATGTTTTTATTCATTTGCCGATTAATCGGAAGCCTGTGTTTTTGCTGTCAAAAATCCGCATCAGCCTAAAAAAATCAGGCCTTAGTTTCAAGTAACATCATAAAAAAAAAAAAAATCCCTGGATCGGTTGCTGTCGAGCCACTGGCTTTGTCGTATTGCCCTAACTCTGACCTGATCGTCATGGTAACAAAAGCCGTTCTTGACATTTGCATGGAACATAACCGCCCCCTCCAAACGACGTGATTTGAAACAGTGTGACAAGAGCATTTCAAGTGTAGGAGTTCTTTTATTGAATGTGAACAAAATGCTTACATCATCTCTTAAGTCAGCTGAAACAAATACTGACCAGTTATTCTTCTGCGGGTGACTTTTGCCGAAATGTATGTCAAAGCACGACTCATCTCGTGAAGGATGAGGATGCCTCCGGTGTTTGCGCTTTCAATAAGGAGATCAGGCGGACTGACGTGAAGGGCTTTAAGTTAATTAATAGCATGTCATGGCCTAGCAGGCATTCTTGTAGCTCGACGCCCGTCGCTTCCACCCTGCCTAACATGGAGACACTGGTAGCCCGTGACGGGGCATAAGTAGCGTCTCAGGAGAAGCGCATGGGGCCCAGGGGTGCACTTGATTCGGTCATCAACATAATGAGGTAATTTGAAACAGATTGCCGCTTAGACAGATAATAGGCACATCATCAATGTGCTGGCCTGACCTTTACTAACAAAGCATAAAACTGTCGAGATGTCTCAAGGCAGTTCTGCATCAAGTCTTCCCATCAAGAGCTGATTTTTTTTCTTATCTGTTTATGCTCTGTGAAAATTGTTTTCACAGTGATAATTGATGACGATTTTTTGTTATGATATCCATTTCGCACCACTGTGACACATTTTCATCTGCTGTAATTGAAGACCCACTCTTTGATTGCAACTCCATTTTCACTGCAATTTTCAAAATGATGAATAAAAGTCATTTTAATTTGAAAAGACAGAGCTGAAAAAGGAGCTACACAGTATCCCCCAGGAAAAGTGTGACATAAATACAAAAATACTTACTTGCATGCAGTATCTTTTGAAGTTGGCAAATCTGTCTATGAACATGATTGGAGACACTACGGACATGCCGAAGACCTGAATCTGATTTATACGACTTTAATGTAGTCATGTAATGCTGAATAATTATACGTTACTAGTGGGGCGCCACCAGGGGCCATATTTGCATACTGTCTATGCATTGATAGTGAACCAGGAAGGTCAAATAAATCCCTTCGGAGTAGCCAGATGACCTCCGTGTTGTTTGGATTTGGAACCCACCCAGGAAATAATGGAAATTGAATTAATCCCGCCGCCCACTCATTCATTTTTGATATCCCTTATCCTGTTCTGCACTGGTGGAGCCAAACCCAGATGACTAGTGAAGAGCGAGTTTAATGGGAATTAATCATACTTCAGTTGTACGCACATGGTATGTTTGTGTTTTTTTAAACAATTTAATTGAGTTCCCAAATGTTTTGTTGACCTGACTCTGACAGGCTTGCGTCAAGAATTATAGCACAATTTACATACCTTCTGTCTTGTCCGGCTGAAATTAGCCCGATTTTAAGATCTGTAGTATGCACTGGTTGTTTGGGAGGGGGGAGTTTCAGAGATTCTCAACCATTATTTTCACCTGCCCGAGCATTTCCACTCCTCGACAGAAATCGTGGTTGCTATGAATTGTCAGTCTTTTGAGATGAGGGGAAAATAAAAGCAGCACAAAACTTTTCATCTTTTGATATTTTGGAGCATTTCTCAGCATTTGTGCGTCATTTCTGATGTTTTCCCTTTTGTTGACGGGAATAAAGACTGGACCTCTGCTCCTCTAACAAGCACGACTAGATGAATAATCAGGAACAATTTAAGCAGGCTTTCAAAATTTCTGAGCATATGACAAAAACAAAATCAGCGAAAGCCATCATCAGTTTTAAATCATCTTGGGAAATAATTTCCAGCATTCAAAAAATGAGCAGTGGGGAAAAAAAACAAAGGCAGATCATAACACGCTATCTAATGGCAGATGATTCACGCATTGTTGTGATGCTTGTTAGCAACTTCTTAGTCATTATTCCTCATAAAGCTCATCGTTGCTCAAAACAGAGAGAGAAATCATTTTGTTGATTCATTAGTCATTGTTTCTCCCTATTGTAATTGTGAACTGTTTTGTCAAAATATCTGCCTAATTTACATTCAATAGTTAAATTCACAAGAGATCTGCAATTAGCTTTGCCACCACTACCTTATGACGACTTTTAGGGATCATAAGAATCAAAGCAGTACATGAGTTTAGTGTCATACAACTGACCGTCTGTAATAATTAACTTCCAAATGATCATAACGAGCAATGTACATTTTGGTAGGACTTGCCCAGCACTGTTCTCAGATGAATATTTTCTCCACCTCGTTAGTCTCTGTTCACAGATCACATCATGCAGAGAAATCGAGCAGATTACAAACATCCATTGGACTCCTCACACGCTGTGCTGAGATAAACAAACTGGAGTGGAAAACGCAAAGAAAGGCATATGGGAATACAAAACCGGGACAAAGAAAGCACCTGCTGTTGCGTACGCACCGACTCGACTCCTTGTTACGCCACCGCGTCCTCTCTAATCTCCGATAAGGTTCATTCGGCGTGTTCCATGGTTCTCCGTGTATAATGTTCCTCCATCTGTTGCCCTCACAGACCTTTGACTTGTCCACGCAGCTTAAAGATGTGATGTGAAAGAACGAATGTGAGGTTTCCAATTCTTATCACTGCTGCAATACAGAAGAAGGGTAAAGTCCCGTCACTCCTCGATCTGTCAATGGTCACTTTAACCAAGATGAGGGAGGTGGAGCGGCGAGTGCGGGCCATCCAATGAGTTGTTTTTGGCGGAGAGTAAACAAAGCGCAGATTGTCCCTGTGAGAATTCCGTGTGACGGTGCAACAGGCGGGAGCAGCTTGAGCACAAAGCAAAAAGGTCGCCGTCAGACAGGCTGGTGTCACCTGATCTATTGCAGGTTAACACACTCGGAATGATGTTGTCATCAGTGCGGTGCTGCGTGACCACAAATCTATCAAGCTAGGACCTTCCTGTATGTCAGCTTTCTTATATTATCATTTGATGATGCCATTTATTCCTCTGTACTTCTGCTTTACCTCAAGAGTGACAGATTGATTTTGTATCATCTTTTAACATTCACCAAATGTAGCCTGCTAACCATTTAATTTTTATAGTGCTTGTCACAGTTCTTCAATCGCAGGCCACATCAAGCAAACAACCGTTAACATTTTCTTTGCTGATTTTCCTAATTAGCGGGGATATTTCTGCACTCATGATGGCTCTAGGCAAGGAATACTATTGAGGTACGCTCTTCAGCGTCTCTACTTGTCATCCCATGCGGCCCCCTTCAGCTCGGGCCCTAGGCAATAGACTGCCCTTGTAGCGACCACTCTGCTCATTCGAGTTGCAGTTTGGAGTCTATCCCAGCTGACTTGAGACAAATACTCTGCCCTGGTCACCAGACAAACACGGGGCACAACTAGACAATCTAATTCACACCTATTGCTTGCCTGTCTGACAGATTGACACGCTTGAGAGCAGTCAGCTATATGGGACTTACGTAAACAAACACGGTAAAAGAGCCCATCGGCTTTTGCCCGTGTCTATTTTGCCGAAATGAGAAAACCGGACCTCGGATTTAAATACTTTAAATTTGGCACAATGACCTTTTCATGGCCACGTTTAAAAGGCTTCGCTGCAGACTGGCTCTAATTAACATTAGCCTCCAGCAGCTGACTGGTGTCCTCCGGGAAACAGAAGCAATACTGGCTGAGCCGTAGTCCTGTAAAACACAGCAAAAGGCCATCGGTTCATCTGTTCAACGCCCCCACTTGCCGCCACCTCCCGTCTCCCACCACCCACTCGCGTCTCATTTCCCCACACCGGCAAAGAAAAAACGATGCTCAAAGAACTTTCTGTGTTTGCATCCAATCATGTCGTTTTTAGAGCGGGAACCTTCGTAAACAATATTGTGTTTCGCACCCACTCGCACAACTTCCGAGTGATTATGGTTGTTCATGTCATCAGTTAACAATTCCGTATGTTGTTCTTAGGTCTTTCAATGAGAATTGGATATTTGGTTCCTCAACTTGATGGTTGCCATTTTGACTTTTGTGCGGCATGCAACACATTCTTTTCAAATGAATGTTGCCTAGCAAGATTTAGGTCTTGATATCTCCAAATCAGGTTGGTCACTTTGTACATAGCTGGCAAACCTAATTAAAGTGCAGCGTTGGTTTTGCATTTAAAACAAGGTTAGTGTTTGATAACCTCGAGTTTCACGGATAAGTGCGCACCCACTGTTTAAATATTTGGCAACCAACGAAAGCGGTGTGAGCTGGCGGCTTTCCGTCATCCTTAAACAAATCCCATAAAAAAAAAAGCTTAGAAACAAAATGTGTGATTCTATGATTGCTTCGCATATTTCACTCAAGGTCAAACATTTCCACAGCTCGCCGAATCAAGACACTAAGTGCCCCCTCTCTCACGAAAGAAACCGATGGAAACGATTCCCTCATGTCTTGTGCGGTGTGGTGTAGTGCAGCAAAGTACTCCCTGGGCACCTGCCATTTTTCACAGGGAAAAAAAAAAAAAAATCAATCAGCTGTACAAGAGGGGCTCATTTTCATCATCACTTCATTGACTTTCTCCCCAGCTAAATTTGCTTTACAACTACCAAGTGATACAGCTGCAGGCAAAGAAGATCAGAGTGCATTTGAAAGAGCTTTTGCACGCACGCTGTAGTTTTCCCTTCAGCCTTATTACCTGACATTTAACTGGTCGTGCTTGCATGTTGCTGACAAAAGCGTTTTGTCTTTTGCTCTCGCGAGATACAGGCACACAAAGTGCTTTGCTGGATCTTCGTAGCTTTGAGGCATCATCAAACAAGTGGTCAGATCGAAGAGAATCAACATGCTGTAACTTTTTCTATAAGTTCTGCAAGAGATATATAACAATAATTATAATTTAAATGATCACTTATGATTTATTTTTAGAACAGGTCCAGAGCTACTCATTTAGGAGTTGTTGACTTTGGGCAAAAGGTGGTTTACATTATGGACTGGTGCCCAGTCCATCACAGGGCACATTGAGCAGGAACTGAACCGTCAGGCGGAAGAGCGAACACCATCAGCGACTTCTTTCTTAATTGTATTTTCTCAATTTATGGTACTAATTTAAATCTCTCAAAGGGGAAATTGAATTTACACTCTGCGGTATATTTTGGTTGTTTTAAATTCTGATGCACACATAATAGAATTCTTTTTGGCTGCAATCCTGAGGGACTTATTAGGACTGAAGACATTTCCAATTATTTGGAAGGACTGCTCTCTCATGGCCTTCACGTTGACCGTATTGTGCTTGTGAATGCGGATTGTGCTTTCTCAGATGGACACATTTCAGTTGAGGCAGCTGTGCTTGTTCTCAGGATGTGTGACGTAATCCAAAGTGACATTCAAGTATGTCCCCTGGACCACCGAACAGCTTCTAATCTTCGGGCTCCGTGCCTTCAGGAGAGGCCCTGGTTTCCCCGGCCATCCTTCGGAGGGTGCAGCAATAGCAGATCTGTTCAGGGAGTCGGAACTGGAGCCCCGCAGCTCATGTTTTGCTGCTGACAAATATAAATTGCAACTGTGTGATTGAGTGTTGACATAAGAAACCGAATATGGTTGGAAGTTACCCGGCTAGATCACCATGGTTACTTGTGCTAAACTAATAACCTGATTGGCAGCAGTTATTGTTCATTTTTTAATGTGTTTAATTTTATTAAATTATGTTCAGCAGTGAGAAATTAACCATTGGATTTAAAAAAAAATGCTTATGCGTTGACAAAGCATCAGGACAAAAGACAATGCATCACAACCAACTAGCATGAAATGTAAAATTGCAAAGAATGTGTGGGTGTCGAATGTCTTTTAGAAGGGTTCCTATGAGAATTACCATGAACAATGTACTTTGCTGAACAAAAGGAGGAAAAAAATAGTCGGAGCTTTTGCAGTTCAAAGATGAACCACCATCATTATTTTATAGAATGCAAAAGGAGTTTGATCAAGTTGTTCCTGTATCTTTAGACCTACTATATATTTATATAAAATATTGTGTGATGTAATACTTAGCCAACCTTTTCTTTTACAGACTTCAGAAATTTCTTTAAGCATGTTCTTTCCTATTTCCTCTTATGAAAAACTATAGGAAACTATAAAAATAGAAACTATAAACTAGCTTGACGTCATCCTGCCGTTTAAGTACCATCAAGAAAAGTAAACATTTACAGAGCAGCAAAGCCAGCTGTCGGAGTCGGAATGATAAGGTGGCTGCGCTTGAGATGGGCTGATCAGATGTCCACTGCAGCTGGAAAAATAACAATAATAAAAAATGATTTTGAACTAAAAAGCAAGGCCGTTGATTAGATTGGGCAGTCATTTTGCTTCATTTGCGAATTTGGACTCGCCCTTCCTTTTGTCAGTGATTAAGCAATCCTGTCATCAACCAATGTATAGATTCGATCTGCCCTGAGATAATCAAGGTCAAAGATCTGATGATTCACCTCCTTTATGTGCATGTCAGCACTTGCCTAGTTATTATGTTCAATTGAATTTAGAAGACAACAGCAGTTCGGAGGTTATCCAACAAAATCTTAACGCTACTTTTGGTTGTAAATCCTGCTTGGTGTGCGAGGTCACCGCGAGATTTATCATGATGAGGACTTGGCTTTAGGGAGTCTTAGTGAAAATGGAGGTAAAATTCCAGAGGGATAAACATAAGAGCGGCTCTTCATCCATCTGGAAGAACTGAAGTCTCTCCTTAATGCATAGTTAGCACCAGAAAATAATAAAAGATGTTTAGTGTCTCATTGAGCTTCTGAACGATTTAATGAATGATAGCATCTTTTTCACACCAGGAACTCACATCTTAGAAATGCTTGAGAGGTTTATTCACTGTAGAGATTTGCTCTGGGTACTTTGCATAAACACAGCTTTTGGCTAAACAAAACTGTATATTCTTAATGTTATTAACCCGAACCAAAACAACAACAAAAACAATAAAAATGAATGCAGAGTTGAATTTGATTATCTGTAGTGACATTAAAGACATATTGCATATGTAGAAATGGATTTTTTTATATATATATATATATAATTGCTTTTCCACCCCGGGGGCTTAATATATGGATCTTGAGGAACCCATAACAATCTTGAATTGGACGCTGGGTTTGAAAAGGTTTGGACCTTCTCATGGCAAGTGAAAACTCCATTCCTGTTTTAATAAATTGTGCCAAAATCCATTTTCCTTTTAAAATAAGTGGGATTACATGACTGTTTCTTCTCTACCCTGCCGTCATTGCGTGGTAACACTGTATGCACAAGATGCGCACCTTTCAGGCTTTACAGCTATTTGTCTTTCCGGCGGCATTATGCAAAACACATGACAGCTTTAGTGCTTTAAAGCTCGTTGCACTCAAGGTCATAGAAGCGACTTGATGCAAAGACAATCACCAATACCTCGCTGTCAGCCTCCTGTCAAATACTCCATGCGTAAATAGATCAAAAGGGAACATTCCGGTTACATGGGACTGATGGGTGAAACCGTCGTGAAGATCTTTTCCATATGCTGCACCTTTGTAAACAGGAACGTGCTTCCTTTTGAGTCAATGTCAGGGTCCAAAACCCTCGCCACATTAGCCCTAGTGAATTAGCTTAATTCAGTTTTTGGCAAATGAGAGCAAAGCTGAAGGAAAACAGGCCAGTGAAAGTTCTTTTGGATGCTTTGTTTTAGGCACTCGATTCCTAAATGACCATTTCTCTTCTTCTCATCTCTTGACGTTGTATTAATTGTCGAGCGCTGATAATAGCAGTTTGAACATCTTGCTGCAGGCAAACCATCCTTACGCAAGTGTAGCAAAAGCAAAGCAGAGCGAAAAGCTGAACACTAAAGTCTTTCCCGGTGAAATGGCGCTCAAGTGTTTCGCTATTTTCACAAATAGCCACGCAAGTAGACATGTTCTGGGTGTCCGCATGGAATTTGTGTTGTTTCTTTGCTGCCCGGGGGTAGTTGACAGATGTTGTGTTTGCCAGTTCTCGTCAGGTTGCGGGCCAACGAGTTCTAGCGTTCTTCACTGCCCTGCACCCACACCGCTTCTCCCCCTACACCTCATCGCCGCTGCAGCGAAACATGGAAATTGATGTTGTCAGTAGCAGGTCCCAGTGGATGTACAGAATCAGCGCCATCTAACTTCCTGCAACCGTCACCGAGCCGCGTGACGGGGTGTGCGGGAGGCGAGGTATGGGCCTTGCAGTTCACCCCCAGCCAGCCTCCCACCGCCTTGTGGTGAGTGATGTCACACTCTCAGGGATGCTGAAGAAGAGCACAACGGCAGCAGGCGGAAGAGATAAGACCCCCACACACACACACTCCCACCGACCACAGATTAAACAGCGGGATTAACCTCGCTACTCCGCCAGTACCACCACGGTGTCTTTCACCCCCTTATCTGCCCCTACCTCCTCCCCCGTTTCTCCTCCAACATTTGCCGCCATATATTTGTACAGCTGTCATGTAGTTGGGGAAATTGCTTCTTCGGCCTGTGTGGGTTTTTTTTATTGAAATATAAGAAAATGGAACTCGGTATGCCAGAAACTTTCCGCACAGAATGTATTTTCGCGTTATCCTGAGTCACTCTTGATGTAGCTCATCTCTTTGAAAAGAAAAATTTTTGCATTATGATTTTCTCTATTGTGTCAGTATTGGTGCATTTTTTTCTTTATACTTGCCACATTTAATAGCTTGATGTTTCATCTGCAACATAATGTTTTTCTACGATTAAAGCCAGAAGCATAAAAAAAAAAAATTGTCAAAGAGATAAAGACCAGCCCTGGAGCTGCACTATGGTAATGGTTTCTTTATTTCATGCACTATTGTTTAGGGCACAAGCCCGTACTTGGGCAGGTGTCAAGGTTATTGGAGTCAAATGTACTAAATGTAAAAATATAAATACATGTTCAACATCTGTATCAAAATGGAATGAAATACGTTTACATAATTAGAATGGAAATTGAGATGTTTCCAATATTGGCCCAAAGCCAATACAGCACAGCCACCTCCAAGAATATCTCATACCCACCTTCCATCTGACAGAATTCATGGATTATTCCCTTCAAAAAAAGGAAAATAAATAAATCGCTCAACCAAAACTCACACACTAGCTACGTTTACATGGACGCATTTTTCAGATTAAAAGAACGATGGGAATAAGAATGCTTCATGTACACAACCAGGTCAGGAAAAATGGGAAAAAATACACGAACGGCAAAAAAGTAGATATGGACAGAGCCATGTTTTGTTGAAACGGAAGTCTACTACTATTTGTGCTATATTTTGTCACTCTTCAAATGTCACATTGATTCGTTCAGTGTTCATGAAAACAGTGAATCCGATCATTTTAACCCAAATTCTGAACATTTTGTCCATGTAAAAGTAGCCAATGTTTAATTGTTAATTCATCCATCAATGGTCTTATCCAATTTAATGTCATCTCTGCAGTATATGATTGATTGCTCTAAAAGGACGAATTTACGATAGAATTATTCACTCGCCGTGTCTTCCAATGCATCTTTTCATGTTCACACTTAGACCTCTAATTTCTTTTGTCTCCGGTTAGTAACTATAAGCATTACATCACAGGTAAGAGGGAGTGGAGCCTCTCCAAGGCTTCAAAGCATTAAATTAGCATGGCATCCTTGTGTGTTCTCGAGCTGTGATAGAGCTAGTGACCAAGAGTGCTATGACATTCCATTGATCCAGAAAATTGCTGCAGAGCCAGCCTTGAAATTAGTTTAAATTGCTGAATCAGAAATGTTATCCTGGATCCAGTCGAGGCCAGCGTAAACCTTATGCCTCTAATCCCTCCGCTGATGTGAAAACTTGTCAGGGATCGTGTCAACCGGCGCCACAAACGATGGGGGAATTTGGGCTGGCTGTGACACAAGGAGACGCATGCGAGGCGGATTTGACTTGGATGCCGTTCATGGCTATCGCAGTTGTGCAAATCTTGTTGTCTTTGGGAAATTCCCTTTCAATCTGCCCCGGTCTTGTGCTTTTCCATTCAGTTACAGGCAAACTCTTGACGCTGTGACAATATCTTATCCCGAGCTGTTTTAGATGTGACTTGAGTCATAAATCAGAGCTTTAAGGTTTGAGATTGAAGAGTTGCCATCAATCAGATGCCTTGTTTATCCTCTTTTGGATGCTTCTACAATCATTTGACAGAAAGAGAGCAGAACTGGCAACTCTGGAAAGTCCCGATGTAGAATAAGCTCCGTTAAGAGCATCATTGAAGTAAACATGGGATTCAGGTCAAATATGTTCAGTCACAGACTTCTCTGTCTAAAAGGATTGAGAACATCGGGGAGCACTTCTCTGCCAGCACGCCAACAGACGGCGTAATCTCCGAGCTTGTATTTTTAGAGACAATCATTTGCCGAGACTGACTGGTGATCAGTCTTAGCTGGGAGGGGGACATCTGATCGATCGATCTTAGATCTGTGGTATTGGATTACGACTTATGTGTTTTCAGAAAATAGATGAGCCGACAATTTCAAATACTTTCTACAGCATCAACTGGCTGTGTTGAGTTTGTATAATAGTGAACTAAATCGCAATGCAGGACTGGTGGTTTGTTCTTGCTATATTGCTCGCCTGGATTGCCTCTCATAGGTTTTTGTGCGACACCAAACGTCTGGATTGATTGTCAGCGGTGATATAGTTGTGGGTGATGTGCTGCAGACCCCTACGACCTTGCGCAGGATAGACTGTGTGGCGGCTATATTTGAGATGTCTATTAAAAATGATGAAAAGATGTGCAATGCCACCACATCACTGAACCCTTACTGTTGCTCCACTGACCCTGAAGGACACGGATGTTGCGAATGTTTACTTCTTTGTCCTGAGACCCTGTTGAACATGAGCATAGGATCTGGATAGTTATAACCTTGGTTACCTTGGTAACCCAATGTGATTCAGGTGGATTAAAAGAAGGAAGCATTTCTCTGTGGTGCGATCAAAGATGTCCAAGACGCATCTTTCAAATTGTGTAAAATAATAACCCCGGTGGATGGCCGTATTTCTCGATACTGGTCAGTCACAGAAATGAGCTTTAATCACCCCAGAGCGACAGTCTCGCAGGACACGTGATTATAACCAGTTTAGAGCGTCTCTGTTTGACGCACTTTGCTCGGCCCGCACGTTTCACTCTGACACAAATAGACGGTTCTGTTTTCAGGCATGGCGGCAGCATTTCAAAAACACGAGCAAAGAGCATTTTATCTGCCACTTTGATGGAGACCTTTGCACAACCTCTGTTTGTTTACCAATGTCAGCAAAAGTATAACTGGCTTTATAGTTTCCCTCTTGCTGGAAAAAAAAAAAAGTTGAACTCTAAGTGGGTGAAGCTTTAAGTATCATGCATAATCCCCTTTACTTCTGACGGGAATCAGAAACTTGGCCCTAAGAACACTCCACGGATTTTTAGGTTAGTGTGTGAAAATCCGGAAGGATAAGAGATTGCCCCAGTGGATACGGGCGGATTAGTGTATGTATTGATTTGTGTCATCTTGAGGAGCATGCAGTATATTACAAGCACATTAGGAGACAGTAACTCGGCACATTAAAATGTGGAGTGCGAGCGATGAGCACTTCAAACGGCTTCTTCTGCGACTTGATGAGCTCTTGCTGTCAAATTTGAACTTGAAGTCAATCAAGGACATTTCATGTAACTCGATAATCAAGATAGAAGAAGTTCTAATCTTTAAAAATATACCGCGTAACTGCTCCTGAACTACATTAGCTCTTGGAGTACTTCCAGCCGATCCGTATGAAAGACAACGAAGATTATTATGAACTAGCTAATGGTGCATTTATTCGAGCTCATTAAAAATATATGTCAAGTTAGTTTATTATGAATGGCCATAGATGTTACGGGGAATTAAAAAGGCTTTAAAGCTGATGATCATGTTTTGTTATTGTTCGGCTCGGACATGGTAAGCACCACATACTGCGTTTGGCTTTATTACATCGATAAATTTTAAGCGATATCATCATTGTAAGTACATAAAAAAAAAGATATCTGTTTGTTTTACTCGTTGAAGTTGGTCCATCGGAATCACAATAATCGCGTGTTGGGACGTTCAATAAATCCGGGTCGTCCCCAGTCAAGATCGTACTGTCCGAAATGAATATTTCATGTTTGGGCCAAGCCCCATCGAGAAAGAAAAAAAGCATTATGTTTGGTTTCATTCGGCAAAGCCTCTCTGTCGTTAAATAGTTGCTGTGCAAGGACCTCCCGGGAAATTAAAAACATATTGTGCCACAATTTCCCTGTGACTCGCAAAATCTCCGGGGAGAATACTTTTCAAATTTCTAATAAAGGAGATGTGGAATTACAGTGAGGGGACCAGGCATTAATTAAAGTGGGAATTTCACTGAGGTCAACTCCTCATATTTATCTGTTTACACCCATGGCTTAGTCGTTGGTAAAGACCGCTCGGTGTATTGAGGTCACCGCTCAGGGGTGAAACAAACGTGTAGACAGTCTTAGGTATGATAGCCAAATGATTTATGTTATAATAAATAAAAATCAGAAGGGGATACAATGTTTTAGAGTGCAGTGGACCCTGCAGGAGGTAAACAAACACTTTTCTGTGACTTTTTCCTATCCCACATTCTGCCAAGCGTTTTTTTTTTTTTTTTTATAGCTGCTTTTTAATTGTTTAATCTTAACATCCTCCCCTCATTTGTGAAATTAACACTTTTAAGAGGCTGCGTTTGCATCTTATGGTGATTCGCTCCAATGTGCAAGATTATTTCTGCTGCCACAACCCAGCGCAGTAGTTTTGCTCGTGTAAAAGCGCCATTAGTGTTCTGTCCCAGTGCAGAAAATACTTCCAACTGGGCGGGATACCAAAGCAGTCGCTAATGGTGGCAGCTGCCCTTTCACTGCCTGAAAACTGCAGCCTGGTTGGTAGGCATACAAGTGACATATAGATGTTCCACTTATTTATTTTGTGGGAGTCAGGGCTGTGAAATAACAAAGTTGTTGGTTGAGGGAATAGAAATGGTCTCTATCCAATGAAAATCCCACTTTATGATGAAACTGTTTTGTTATTGCTCTGGAAATAAAAAACACAATAGATGACATGTCACTATTTTCAACAAACAATACAGCGTTGAACAGCTTTGATAGGAAAGCCTGTAATTCTTTTGATGAAGCCGTCGTGGAACTGGAAATAATTAAGGTCTCTGCAGGGTAAATCTCAACACTTGTACTGCTGTTCCCTTGATCTTTTCTACACGATCAATTTATTTCAAGAGGTTTCTTAAGCGTCTGATAATTCCTGATTAAAACTGTTTACGACATGCGGCTCTTTTGCTACGCAGCCTCATTAACCTCCATGACTAAGGAGATGAATATAGTCAAATTAGGAACATTTGTGAAAGTGTTTTCTTAACGCTGTCATTTTCTGTGCTTGGCTGGTTTGGTTATAAGACCTGTGCCTATCTCCTTGCTGATAACATTTTGCTTACTCCACCACTAGGTGGCACTAAATTCTACACACTGTCCCTTTAAGGCAAAGTCAGCCGCGAGAAGTCATCTTAAATTAGGCAAGAAAAATCAGTTTGTAAGTGGTTGAGGCACGAAATAAAGCAGTTCTTTCACGAAGTACTGCCTAGTAATTTGGGATGGACTAACAAAAACTATAAGCTCAAGTGGGTCTCGGTAGTCAAACTCCATCAGGTCGTCTTTCCTGTGCAGCTCAGCGAGCAAGAGTGAAAAACCAACTAGGATTGATGAATGGTCTGTCCTAACTTCTCTTGTTTGTTTCATCTGTTTTTTTAAAAATGACCCGTCAAAAAAAAGGGAGAAAGGCAGTGTTGTGCACCATGCTGGAGGAAGACATGCTTGCTTGGGTAATCCTTCACTTTTACACCGACTTTTCGGGGCACCTAAGCCAGCCGTCACACATCAATACAAGGTGTCTATCCCCTTTGGGTAAGTTCACTTGATGACTTTCCATCTCCGTATGAGGGCTGAGATGGAAGTGCCGTGAGAATACACTGACATTGATTTCTTTATTTTAACCCTGCTTGCTGATGTATTGACTGCAATGTTGATCAGACAGCACTGCAAAGCAAACACACCATGGATGGGAATTAGACAACATAATAGTCAGAGGCCATAACCTTATCATTTCTTATCATTGTGATTCTGCTGATGATGTCACAGCGTAAACAGTATTAGTCACAGAGGGACACTCCCGGACCAAGTTTCTCTGGCCACGACATGATCAGCTAGGCTAGCTGAAGATCTGGAGCCCCTTTCAATCAAAACATATTGTCCACTGCTCATCCTGAACCAAAACATTTTCCGTATTTTTGGCCTGGCGCACACCTCGTGAAGAAGAATGAAGAGCTCCCAATATTGAATTGTGTAATTGGTACCACATGCTAATACGACACGCACGGCGCAGTGTTCACAGAAGGAATTCATCTGGTGTCCACCGAGGTGTATTTTTCCACTTGTTGTCACAGTGCGGCTTAAATAAAATAAACATGCTCTGTTCCTGACATCTGTCGCAGCAAATTATAAATCTTGGCGAGGGTTGCAGAAAGCACAGTTAGTCCTCAGAAAAAGGGCTTTGTCACAATCAGTAATGTATTATGAGTTCCTACGGTGGAAATTGGTTGACATAAAAGCATTCTCTCAAAGCAAGAGTACACACGGAACCTTGAGGAGAGCAAATTCTATCATGTTTATTATTACAACTGTAAACCCGTATGATCATGTGAGGCCTGGCCTTTAAAGGGAAAATCTTAGGACCAACTCACTTTTTGTTATCTTCTTCTACAAATATGTGTGAAAATTTCACAACCAAGTGAACAATTATGAATTTCCACCCCGCTATTACATCACAGTGGGTGAATTTCTTTTTGTGTTTTCTCTCTCTGCCTGTGGTATTATGCAAGCGCCTTTCATTTGTAGTCTGTAGGCACAGACGCAATACCTCCCCAAGCTTTTATGAGCCCCAGAGCAGAATATGATTGGAGCTTCCCTTCCGTCACGTCTTTACTATATGTGTAAAATGTTTGTGCTGTTGGCAGTTTTACATTGTAGTCAAACACTAAAACAAAGCCAAAGGTAAACAGAGCTGCAGTGAGTTTCATTGGATGTTAGCGTCTGATGAGTGACACTTGATTGCTGAGGGAAGTTATCAAGGTCCAGTCCAGTTAAGTCTAGTTGTCAAAGTAATGCATTCAACACTATCTTGGGTGAGATGATGGCTTGTTCACATCAGACTGAATGTGCTGATTTCAGCCAGACAAAGAATGGGTGTGGAAAGTGTTGTCAGTGAATGGCACGTTATTAAGATACCTGACGCCTGGTTTAAATTGTGTATTCTACGTCCAGAAATGCATTTAGGTGACTTTTTCTATAGAATGGTCAGTGCGTTTGTCTGGCGTTCGTCTGTTGAATGTGGCGGAATTGCACTGAGGTGTCCTAATGGAAAATGGTCGCCATCTCAGCGGCTTGACACAAGGTCAAATTTAAGACTCGCGTCTCTGGAAAGGATTTGACAGAGATTCATTCACACAGAGCAAAACGCGCACTAAAAATTCACGACTGTTGATGTTTAACATTTTAAAGGTAAATCGAAAATGCAGTGAGGAATTGGAAATAAACACATCCATTCCCTTTTCTCGCCAGCCCTGGAAAAACACATTAACACAAACATCTAGTGAATTTTTTTTTTTTTACAGTTAACAAAATACGGTTACGTTTATTCTGTGATTCTTTTTTATTTTTTTATTTGTCTTAATATTCCTTTTTGGCTTTGGTTATCTACTTAGGGAGGGAGTTTAAAAGATGTGCTCAAAAGACAGTGCTGCCTTGAGATGCAAGTTGAATTCAAAACACAAGTCTAGAATGGCCTTTGAAATGAATGGAAATGCCATTAATCCGTTCCAGCCACCCCAACCTCCCCTCAAAAAAATTTGAAAATGATTGACCCAAATTGTTGTAATGTGTTATTTTAATTACAAATGTAGCACTCTACAAAACACACACACCATAATGACACAAATTAGTCGTCAATAAATTAAAATAATTTTTCCTTCACTTTAATGGAAAGGCGTGTCCCCTGCTCAAAAAATTCAATGGGGTATTTCTTTGCATACCTTACTTTAGTGCAGCACATACTACATGATCACAGCCTCACACTGAGGCAGAGGACGCTTGCACCAACGAGCAAGTTAGCCCGTTCCAAGAAGATCAAACGCACAATGACAGCGCGGTGTGTAACCACAGGAAGCCTTCGATTATTGTACGGCTCGACCACAAGCAACTTCTTTAACTGGCAGGCAAAGCGCGGGCGGCACGCCTGGGGATTGACACAACCGTCAGCCCGATACCCGAGCTTTGTGTGCATATTAGGTGATGGCATAATTAAAAGTCCAAAGGGACGAAACCATGTCGTCAACTTCTAATGCCTCACGGAGTCGAGGCAAGTCGCCTTCTGAGCCTTGATGGTAAATGGATCGTTTTAAAAAAAAGTTTTACGGCAGCATAAAGTTAAAGAGCACAGCCGTATATATGCCAGATATTGATAATATCTTCATAAATTGGCCACGCGGTAATTCTGTTCAGCCACGACCGTCCGTTTGTCTTGATGATTCCATTTCCTTCACGGGATGAATGTGTACACGTACCGAATGTTGTTTCTGTTAACTTTTTTTCTCCTCGGCTTCATTTTGATGCATCAGAAGCCTCCTAAAACCTCAGACTGCATTGTGCGCTCTCCTGACTCCCATTTGGCACAACTACAATCCACATGCCAAACATCTGGGCGGGTGGCATGCCGCCATGCAGCCGGGGCCAAATATTGGACCCATCTCTGATGTGCAGTCATTGTTGCCTTCCTCCCTTCACTTTGAATAATCTACCGTTTCCTTTTGTCTGCCATCTTCATTGGCTCCCTTTTTTTTTTTTAATGGTGTTGTTTTACAACAGCAGTTGTTAAATGAAATGTTATAATAACTGTAATGGATAAACACCATTTTTATTGCGTTTGCCTGAAGTAATTATAAAGTCAATATATTTTGAAGAAATTTGGCCTTTAAAAAATCTTATTGGCAGTGCATAGGCAGAAAAAAAAATACTCGTGAAATTATTTTCAATTTCTGTTAGATCTATCACTTCGATATCTTCTTTAATGATATGCCCTTTAATTTGTGTGCTGTCATTAGAGCAGATAGTTGCCATTTAACCTTAGGCCAAACCTCCCTGCAATTTGGCTCCGCGTCCGCCTCTGTCTAGTGATCAGTGAGAAGTGCTTTGGATCCAAACAGGCTCTTTAACAACCCACAGTAAAACCTTTATCAGACTTGTTTGCTTGGATGATTCATGCAGAATGAAAAACACGAGCTATCGTCTCCTCCCCGTGTGTTCATAAATGTCCCGTGCTTTCCAGGCAAATATTGTTACCGTGGGGTGTTAGGTAAAGGGGGGGCACCAAGATAAGTACGCCTGTGAGCAGATAAGTGTGTGCACTTATTGCACCATCTTGTGAATGAAACAAGTGTTGCATGCCTATAGACCACTCGGGACAAAACATTCAGCTGTAGTTTTTCTAAAAGTAAAGAAATGTGCATCTTATTAAGACAAATTCACACCTTAGGGTTATTTAGAGTCTTCAAAGAGTTTTTTTAGTTTGCATCTGTGGTATAGGAAAACCCACAAGGAGAACATGCAGACTCCACGCAGGAGGGTCCAGCTCCAAGATTCAAACCCAGAACCTCTCAGCTGCTGGCCACATGTCCGCCAGCGTGCATAAAAGCTGAAATCCACTTATTGATTTGAGATGCAAAACACAAGTCCACAACTCCAGCTTGGCTTCAGTATTACTATTCATGTGTGTTTGTATATCTTTCACATCCCCTAAGGCTTCCCCATATTTTGTACTGATAAATGTTGAACATGGATATCATATCAAGCTTCTTCTCTCCAGACATTTCATCTATGTTTAGACTGCATGTGGCCCCAGTCCAACATGAGCAACCGATTTGATGTCTTGGCTCTGATGAATACAAATAAAAAAGGATGGACTGTATCAGGCTTTCTTCAGGGGAGGTTGTTTTCCCAAAATAAATAAATAATGTAGGTGCCGGAGCGATGAGTGATGGAAAGCTTGGGAAATGAAATTCAGTGTAAATGACAGTGGTCCCTTGATTAAACAGGAATATGAGAATGACCGCAGACAAAGAAAGTCAAAAGGTAGACAAGTGCATAAAGGGAGATGATTCAGCTACGGCTTTCTCCTCACTGCCTGTCTCCTGACACACTCATCAAACGGTGAAGGGCAACTTGAGGTGAAGAGCAAAGCGAAACACCCATTTGTCAGCTATGGCAAAGCGTTCTTTGCTATCTTTAGAGACATTTGTTTAAACACCCCCCCTGTCCATGCACCCACACCTCTTCGGTGCCATTGCCTGAAGCTGCGGTGAGGAATAAACAGTCACCACTCCATATGAAATAGGAAAATAAATAATGAAAGCCAACAATAACCAGTTGAGTGCTTGTAGGTGAAGTTCGGATAGTGACATAATAACAGCGGATAAAAGCAGTAAAATGTAAAAGTTGAACATATTGTCAAGTCAAGTCAAGTCAATTTAGTATCAAACAGAGCTGCTTAAGTTGGTTTTGGTTATATCTTACGTGAAGGACTTTTCACTTAAAAGTCCTTGTAAATTAAAAATGTGAGTGTGAGCAGCTGAGTTTACTAAAACTAAACACAATACAAAAGAACCACACGGCTTTGTTTTAATAAAGTCTTTTGAGCTAATGCTAACAAAATGCAAAATACCATAGGTGGCCTAATAAATACCGTTGGTGTTGCAGTGACCCTTGAAGCGGCAGATATTTGGACAGGGTGAAGCAACACATGTAGACAGACGGTACAGTATTATTTATGCAAAAAAATAAGTCAGTTGTAAAAAAAATATGTTTTTAAAAAAAGGAAATTAATGGCATTTCTATTCTTTTCAGTGAGGAATTCTGATTTATATGGGTATTTTGACTCAAACTCATATGTCAAGGCATCACTGTACATGACTAGGAAATGGATAAATGATTTCTTATTATCTCATTTGGCTGAGCGAAGCTGAAAATATATCAGGTAATCCATTCAAAAGTACATTAGAGATCTTAACCAGCTCAATCAAAAGGGACATAACTGCGAGATGATATTCTGAATTCTTTGGAATGGTAAATTAGTGCCATCCGGATGTTGGCGGAGATTCAACTAAATCAGCGCTGAAACTATTATGAACTGCAAATTGCATTTAGCAGGTTACGTTCTTGAATTGAGTGCAGCCCATAGTCACAGGAACTTGCCACGCATTTCCACGTAAAGATGGAAGTTCTATTAGCTGTATTGTGCTGGAGAGCTCGTTCGTCCATTTCCAACCTGTTATTTCAAGAGCATCTATCGCCGATCCATTAGATGAGTGTGCATGGGTGAGTGGCACAAAAATGGGAGGCTCGCTGGTTGTGCTGCTTGCTGACTTCGATGCTGAACTTATTTTTGATGCTCTGTTGGAGAGGACCAGAAAGAGGGCAGGGGATGACTCATAACTCCCACAAAGATGACTGAAACAAGCCCCGGAGGTTGACAGCAGGGTTCATTTTAATCTATGAAGTGTTGGGGCCCAACGTATGCGGTTTCAAACGGTCAAGTGGCTACAACGCCTTTTTATGGAAAAACCTCCCTCGGAGTGAACGGTGCCAGATTCATCACTCGGAATGATCATCCGATTAATCAGCGAGTCTCAGCGGAATTCCTCTAATGTTTCCTCGTTCATTTGCATTTGTCATGATTATTTGAGGAAATGATCACATTTATCAAGCGTGTTATTCCGCCCAGCGGTAGAATGATGACAAGGCGCTAATTGCAAATGATAGAGCTCGCTTGGATGGCCCTCTGAGAAACTACCAGGGAAATTGAAACACTCAGCTGCGTAATGATCTATGGAATATGCGTGCGCGATAACGTAGTGAGTGGCAATGTTGAAATTGGTAGTTAATGCTCACCCTGCTCTGCTCGGAGTTGGACTTGTCTTCAGACCAACTGCTGAGCTCTCCCAGTTAGACGCCAGTGTGGTTATGAAAGTCACAATAGATTTTTGTTTACAGGCCACAGCATGTGATCTCGGTGCGTGGCGCCATGGTAAAAAGTAATCTGCTTGACTTTTGATGAAGGATTATTTCAACCCGGTTTAATCAAGGAAAGATTTGAAAGAGGCGAATGGAGCAAACACAACCCCAAAGTCCGTCATTGTGTTTATTTCGGGAGGGAATTTATTCTTGTTTTTTTGCTGAGGGTTAGCGTTACACAATCCTTGTGTTTTAAAATGAGATCTAATTTACATCTGGAAAAGAATATCAAGTCAAATTTATATAAGGACAATAAAATCATGACCTTTCTTTCTCACCTACATGTTGATTCGCCAATGTGTTTCTTGGGGGGTTGGTATCGGTAGTCTTTACATACTTGATACCTTAAAATATGCTGCTATCCGGTATCGGTACTTTCCCAATTTACAGAAACCAGATAAACAGAGTGGAAATGAAAAACTATCACCGCTGATGACAAGAAAAGTAATAACCCGACATCTTCTTTCCGCTTCTGTTATGTTTTAACAGCCAAGCTGATGATGACAGAAATTGACACAGGATTTGTGTATCATAGCAAAGTGACACAATAAACACTTCAATTGCCGTAAACAGAAAACGTAATGAAACATTTTGTTTTTACAGAGATAATCACGCTGAGCTTTGATTGACACTGTTAGAGATGTATTCATTTCGCAGCATAATGAGCAATTTGCATAACTGCTTCATTTTGGGTTGTTGATTTTTTTTTCCTTCAACATCAACACATATGGAATGATAAGAGACACAAACATTTCTAAGGCAATTACTTGAGTCGATTCAGATGTCATTAATATTCCATGACACAGAACTGTCTCACTGTGACTTGAATTATGCAGAGCTTCTTCACCCTCTGTATGATGCGGCTGCATGTCACATATAACCCCAAAATCTTCTCTTCTGCTGTCGAGTAAGGACGCGTGAAAGATCATCATGTATTTATTATGAAGCTCTGGTCGAATAAACTAATGTTTGAATTCTTAAGTGTGGCAAGCAGAACAACGGGAGCCTCCCCTCCCTGTGGTGTACAAATTTGAATTATTTTGTTCCAAGTGTGGTGAATCATTTGTGATTCAGTATATTCTCTTGGGTAATTTTCTGTCTTGTTTTTTTGGGGGGGGGTGTATATTGGGGTACTCCTTCGCTGGTGCACTTTTGTCATCCTCTTTTGCTCAGGTTAAGGAGAAATGATGACACCGTCTTGACTGAGTTGTTAAAGATTTATGTATCTTGTCACGGTAAACTGATTTATTTATATTTTTTACTTGCCTTTCAGGAGCATCTGCCTTAGTTTTCTTGTTTTTACTTGAATTTACGTGGTGAAATACAAAACCTCTATTTTTATTGGATTTGTACCAGTTAGTAACCATTTTTGTTTAATCCATTTTTGTTAAGACCCGTGTGGAAAAAAAAAAAAAAAAAACACGGGAAGCTCACCAAAAAAAAAATCTGGAATAGGCAAAATAATTGGAAGACATTACCATGGTCTCAGGGGGTATCGTGTGAATATATCAAGGTCCTCCAGTGCTGAGAGCAGACCTCGGGTGCTTGGTTGTGGCACTTTTCAGCATTTCCAAAGCAAAATCCTCCTTCACCTCTGTTGCCCGTTCCATCAGACGAAGTCCGCCTGCTGGGCTTAAGTGTGTCAATGAACGGTTGAGAGGATCAGCGATAAGTGAAGCTTACCTCCCCGGCAACTCTGCAACAGCCAAATTGAGATTAAACCATTTCAAGCTAGCAGCACATGTCAGTCAGACTCTTTCTAGAACTGGTGGGGTTCACAACCTCTCTTCTAATTATCCTCACGAGACATATAAAGGAAACAATTGAAATACAATTTATAGCTGTCGCGAGGGCCGTAACACAAGACTACCGGTTCCATGGGATGTTCCCCGCCCTCCTCTTCAAGACCTTGGGACACTCCAAGGACATGCATGCCTCCCTAGTAGCAATACTAAAACTCCAAAATGCATCCTGAGCCTGTTATTCTGCTCAACAGTTATCTGAATCATATTCTAAGAATCCATTTCCTATGTAAGCAAACATTTGCTCTCATCCTTTATCCAAACTACAAACGGTTTAAAGGGCACAAAGCAATTACTGCAAACAAAAATGTATTTTCTCACCTTTAAAGCCATGTTATATGATTCATATTTCCTTCTGTAATCATTGTGGTGAATATGCCCAGGCAAAGAATGTACCCTTGCAACGTTGTTAGATTTATTGTCACTGGTGTATAAATAAGATTTCTTTTTGTTGGTTTTCAAACAAACTTCATTTCTGGTCAGCACATTCATTTGGCGGATTTGTTTGATCTTAAAGTCAGACGCCCATGTTTAGAAGGCATCGGTATGAGTCTTTAATATGTCCGCCTGATTGTCATTTGTGTCTCTGGGGTCGAGACAATTCCTCTTCTTTTATTACCAGTCAGCGTTTTCTTCACGAAATGAATCCAATGGATTTTGCTCACTCTGGTAATTGATGCCTTATTTATCAGCAAAAAAAACAAAAAGAGGGGTGGAAGCTATTCATACAGGCTTCGTTGGTTTAATCACTGCTGGAAACGTGATTAGGATCGCTTTACCGAGATGATTTGAATGCAGGTTGAACTAGAACAACACATCCACTTTTTGATTGTGCAAAAAAATGAAGTAAGCACATATTGAAACAATAATGGGATGTAGTTTATCTGTTTCAGGATAATAGAAACTGATACTATACTTGGTGATTGGTTGTTTGGTGATACCTGATCACCTTCAAGGTTTTATGGCGCATTTACCCATATATTTATCTTTTCCGATATATACGTCATGACGTCCAGCAAATCAACTTTTGAAATTTAATCCTCTCTATATTTCATCATGCCAGCATTGTGATTAAAAGTAAATGAAATAGTTTGAGGGACTGGATAATGACTCCCTCTTACAAAATGATATGCACTTATAAGAAGTGTCATCGTGGCCATTTGTTATCTCCAGCGGCATCCTAGCCTCTGTCAGGGAACACGGCAACAAGGTACCGGCACGCCAGTGAACACACGCAGCGAGAAATGCACTGCAAGCACAGCAACATCGGTTTTATTTTACTGTGATTTGCTGACATCAAAGTTTGAAGGAACATGAGTTTACCTGATTGCTTTTCCTGCAATTTACTGCCATGTTTTTTCCACCTTGCATTTCTGTCTGGAACGAGAAATCCTGTTTGTTCCTTATCATAATACAACATAACACAAGCTTCTGAAGTTACAGGCCTCTGATAAGGTTTTATACGATGACGGTAAGGGGTCCAATTAAAATTTTACATCCATAGTGAGCAGTGTGGAGACTCCAAATATTTATGGCGCATGACAGGATTTGATCTTATTTATGTTCTACGCTCAGTTCAGTCTCGTTCTCGTCACAGGCGGAGCCTTGAATTTGTCAAGCTCATGTTAGCTTTTGTTTTCTTCCAGGTTTACACCAGATATGGGAAATGCTACACCTTTAATGGGAACAAGACCACATCTAGGAAAACCAAGCAAGGTGGAATGGGAAATGGGCTGGAGATCATGTTGGATATCCAGCAGGATGAATATCTGCCGATATGGAGAGAGACGAGTAAGCCAGCAAAACGTTTGTGTCCAATGTAATGATGTGAAAATGAAATATTGTGCATTGTTGTTGTTGTTGTTTTTTATTGCAATCCTTAGTGCCAGAATTTGTGAACTGATGAGAAAAGTAAATGTCAATCAATTGACTGACAATTGTTGGTATTCGAGTGAACACTTTTAAAGTCATACATAATTCATTACACGTGGCTGTCTTCACTTCGATTTCAGCCAAGTTTGATTTCAACCGACGAGAAATAATCGAAAGTGTGGTGAGATCGCCAAGGTCGATCTCCGATACGTTGGAATTGAAAATACCGTCTAATCAGATTCAGAGTTAAATTGTGTCATCATTAAAAACAACACCAAAAAAAATTGTCTGGTTCCGATGTGCTTATCGTACATGGGAAAATGATTCCCATTTATAATTCACATCACATTTTCTTCATCCTGTGAATTTCCCATGCTGTGCCCTTGCTCCATTTTGAAGACGAGACGTCTCTGGAGGCCGGAATCCGAGTTCAAATCCACAGTCAGGACGAGCCTCCTTACATTCACCAGCTGGGCTTCGGTGTCTCTCCAGGCTTCCAGACCTTTGTTTCATGTCAGGAGCAAAGGGTAGGTCTTTATCTCTATCATCTTCAAGCCCAACCACAAAGAGCATGGCAGCCTTACTGATTTCCTGCCAGCTGCCCGGCTAATAAATCTTTGTGCTCAGCTGACATACCTGCCCCAGCCTTGGGGGAACTGCCGCTCCAGCAGTAAAGAGAAGTTCCCCGGATATGACACGTACAGCATCAGTGCCTGTCGCCTGCTCTGCGAGACCAACGAGGTTGTGCGAGTGTGCAACTGCAGGATGGTGCACATGCCAGGTATGATCACACAGAGCTTTTAATTACCGTATTTTCCACACTATAAAAAACTCAGATTTTCTCAAAAGCCGACAGTGCGCCTTATAATCCGGTGCGCCTTATATATGGACCAATATTGAGCCACTACAGCAGGCGTGTCCAAATATATGGATTTATATATGGACAAAGTTATAAAATGGGCCATTCATTGAAGGTGCGCCTTATAATCCAGTGCACCTTATAGTGCGGAAAATACGGTACCTTGACTATAGATTTATACTGAAGCATCAAAGACTTTTCAGTTCGGCAACATATTCCGTATCACTACATATGAATGACAGCCAAGGTTGGATTAAGAATTTAATTAGTAGTCGCCGCTTCCATTGGAATATTTGCATTAGTCAATCCATATCCATGATATCATGAGGCACGGGCAAAATAATCCATCTGTGTTTTGGCCCACTTGAACCCTCCGAGGACGGATGTAATTTGCGCTCTGACCTTGAGCTGCTCTACATGGAATGGAATGCTCTTCAGCTATGATGGCAGCTCTCATTCAGGTGTCAGTCCTGATTAACATCTCAGTGAATTTCTCAACCTGTCGCCTGGGCAGGCCATCATCAATTTGTGCCATCTATTTTTACGGCTTCTAAGCGCAGATTGCAAGGTGAGTGGTTATGTTCTTTTCGTCTGGATTTAAATCAAATTCTAATATGACCAAAAAAAAAAAATCTGAGCACTTTAAGGAGCTTGGCAACTCTCGGAAGTTGACTAATAGAGATGATTGTGATTAAGTAAACAAGAGAATCGATATTAATGATTGAATTCTGAAAATTTTGTAGAAGACTTAAAATCCGACAGGCAAAAAATAGCGAAGTCGGATTGGGAAACGCTGTCTGCAGATTTTTTACCCCTATTGATTACCAATTTTTCATTTTGACTAATCGTCTGGAGGATACAAGTGAGACGCCGGTCTGTCAAGCACCAAATTAAGTGTCTAGACTTGCACAGCATGTGTGTCATCAACACTATTGCTAAGAGTCGGGCTACTGAACGTAAACTGTGTTGAAGGAGGCTGCATTGAAGCTCTAGAAAGAACACAACCACAACAATGAATTTAGGGTACAGTAAAAACATGATACCAGAAGGTACATGCATCACTGGCCTTTTGACAAAGACTTATCACTTGCATAGGAAACAATGTTGCAAATCATTTATGCGTTTTGGACTGTAACATCTGGAAAAAAATTATAGAAATAAGAGTGGACAAAGAATAATAGTTCTGCTTTCTAATATTCCTCGGGGCCACAACTATTACATTATGCTATGACAGCTGCACCATTCTAAATGCTGGTCCATTGTTTTTAACAGCGGGAAATCAATTTGCGACTAAATTATAAATGACTGCTGCCTTGCGCGTCAGTCCGTGAGAGAAATTGCAAGATCAACATATTTTTAAGAAACTGCAAGAATTGAGCCCCAGCTACAAATGAATAAGATAACAAAGAGAAACATTTGAATTAACAGATTGCAAGCAATAATCACTTGAGAGTTCCCAGTGAGCTGCAGCACCGCTTTTGCTTCCCACGGTGATGTATTGCATCCGGAATTTGATTTATTACAGATATCAGCTTTAATAAATGCAGAAGCTTTGCTTCACCAGCTTTGGGAAAGCGAGTACGCACAATTTATTGTTGAATATTAAGAAGACTCAAATTCCTTTATAGGACTCCTGAGACCAATTGGTTCCAAAGCTTGTCAAGGGAGCGCGGGGCCAACTTGTGAATAGAAAGTCTTTTTCAGTCTCACCCACACACACACACACACAGCTGTTCAAATGTTACAGCGCTGACTTTTTCATTTTTTACCCAGTAAACAGGATGTGGAAGATAATCCTGTCTTGCACTTGCAGTGGTTGTGGCCCCACTTATAGCTTTGTTTGTATATGTTGAAAAAGCTGTCGTGCGCCATCTGTTCACTAAAGCGTACACTTAGTGACTGGAATAAACACACGTTTAATTACCCCTTTTAATTCTCTAGGGTGTTCTTAGGTCCCTTTAAAGGCACTTGATAATCACAGTTGTTGTTTTTATTATTATTGCACTGGAGTTCGTAGGAGAGCTTTGCAAACTATGTGCATTAAAGATGACGTTGTGTTGATTTTGTTTTGATCGGACTGAGTTTTGTTTTATGTTTTCTCTGTGTCTCTTTTTTCATGTCTTGTCTGTCTCGTTATGTTATTTGTTTCCGTCTGTTCTTGTTAGTCGTTGTCATTTCATGATTCCTCTTGTGGTGTTTTGGTTTATTTTTGTACTTTGAATAGACTTAAAATATTTTTGATTTGACATTCCTTGCTGTTTGCTGGTTTGTTTTATATTTGAAAATAAGGTTCCTTTGAGAGTCCCGCACTTAGCTCTTCTGGCTTTTTGCCACCAAATCTCTCAAGCTTGCCAGATATGTGGTTGCGCTGAAGATGGGTGTTGTAGTTTGAAGTGGTGGGTCTGATCTCAGGCCATCACGTGTAAAGTTTGCATGTTCTCGCTATATTTGGCCTTTAACCCACATTCCAAAAACTTGCATGTTAGATTGATTGAATACTCTTTGTGAATAGTTGTCTTGGAAAACTCAACACAAGCTCAGAAAGAACACACAAGAAAATTTAAGACTAGATTTGTACCCCCAACCTCAGAGCTAACTACTCATCCACTGTTCCCTTTGTCATCAACTTGGGGCAGATAAAAGATTTCTTTCCCCCCCTTTTTTTTTATAGTAAACAGCTGCTCGCGGTTTCTGAATATATCCGACTTGAAAGACTTTTGTCTTTGAAGCGGTGACTTTTTTGTTTTGTTCTGTTTGTCTCATCAATGTCGGCCATTGATGAGAACAAATGGTCTAGAACAGTGGTTCTTAACCTTGTTGGAGGTACCGAACCCTACCAATTTCATATGCGCATTCACCGAACCCCTCTTTAGTGAAAAAAAAAATTTTTTTTTCAAATTCAAGACATCAATGTCTAGTACTGGTGCACAAAATGAGCCGTGCATGAACATCACCTTGTTCTAAGAACAAAACCAACACAATGCATGAACTCAAAACAAATTACAGACCTGCAAATCAGTGTGACTTCTGCTGTTGCCTTTGCGAGGCCAGTTCAGATATGCGTTATCACGAATTTATAAATCAGACGTGTTCGGACTTCCGCAGTGGAGGCTCTGCCGAACCCCTGAGACCGACCGACTCACCGAACCCCTAGGGTTCGATCGAACCCAGGTTAAGAACCACTGGTCTAGAAATTGGATGCGTATAAGTTAGCAACATGGTCCACTTATCAACTTTTAACATCAGTCTGATAAAATAAAAGAATGGATGAATAACTACTTAATTGTGTAATGAAGATAAACAGTAAAGAAAACAATATATTACAAATGCACATTTTGTGACTTCATGTGACTCCTTTTAAATCTTCCACGTTTCTTTTAGGCCTACCACCATTAGAAGCAAAAATGTGTTTTCCAAGATTTGGTTGCCTCAGAGTTAATATTTTAGTGTCTGGGTCTATTTCTATATTTGGGCGAGCACCGAAAAAAAAAAAAAGCTATTAGGCCATTCTTGTCCTGTGACACGTGGACAGCTCATGGAAACTCGCCATGGCTTTTGTCTCCTCAGACAAAATGGCTGCCTTTTTTACAAAGTGTTATTCAAGACTCATTTCTTTTCTCGCTGATAATTGTGCTACATTGTACAAACAAGACATAATGTGAGCGCGTAAAAAGTCACATAGACTATCCGATGTCATTTCACTCTACATTAATCAACACACCTCATAAAGAAGCAAAACAGCAGAAGTCTGCTAATGACTTGTGCCGCTAATGAATTCCCGCATTTGATGGACTGGCCAATGTGTTTTCTTCTTTTTTCTGAGGACGTTTTTTTCTACACACGCATGCTTCATTTCTCTGCGACAGCCACGCTCGCTGGATGCAAGTCATCCTCGGCGTGTCCTGCCTTCATTGGGAGATGAATGATAAGCGACGCCTTGTTGTTCACAGCCGTTCTTCCTCATTGCGGTTGACGCGGGTCACTGATCATTTTGGTTGTGATTGATCAGGCTCATTATGTGCTCTCTTCTTTAGGAACCGCTGATATCTGTCCTCCGAATAAAATCAACTGTGTTGACAAAGCACTTGGTAAGAAACAATCTGCCTTCATTTCTTTTCTCATTACAATGCAACACAATAGGTACAATGCAAAGTTTTGAAGATTGTTTTTTTTTTTCTCTCTCAATAGAAGTAATACCATAACCGGAGGTAATCTAAAGATCTTGAAATGACTTCCCATTGTGATTTTGTCACTTTGGAGTGTGATGGCGTCCTTTGTTGAACTGTTAATATTAAACTGATTCGTCATTTCTACGGCGTCTCGTCCATCTTCCATCTCATCTCGCTCTCCTTCCGCCAATATTGGTACAGAACAAAAGTACCGTGCTTTTCAATGGCATTAATGGAGCGGTATGAACGATTTTATGCTAATGAGCACACATGCGTTGATATAATTATACTTTTTCTTCTATTTGAGCCACAAATTTAATTATGCCTCTCATCACTACATTTAAAACTTATTGAAGGTATTAAGAGTGGCTTATATCCATATGGGCCACACTCATGAATACAATTATATGAATTATGCTCATTTAATTCAAGGTAATATTTTGTAATATCATTTTCAAAGAGGGAAAGTTCCTTCCTGAGAAATCTATGCCATCCTGTATAAAAATAGACAGCACACTGTGAATCATTTGTTCTCATCTCACAATGTTGCAGCCCAGCTCCAGAAGACCAGCGGGGACACCTGTCCATGCGAGACGCCTTGTAATCTCACCCGTTACGGCAAAGAGCTCTCCATGGTCAAAATCCCAAGCAAGGGTTCAGCTCGCTATCTCTCCAGGAAATACGACAAGTCCGAAGACTACATCCGGTACGAGCGCTCCAGAGCGACAAACTCGACAGAGTGAGAGCGGTGATGCGCTTCTCATGAAACTGATCATTAACTCTGACCTCGAGTTTGTGGTCACTTACACGCAACATAAAAGTCGACAACACAATGTTTATTATCGTACCTTGACTTCTTTTTTTTTTTTTATCAGCCATTTGTGTTTTTGTGAGTTAACAATATAAATGGCACTAATATTAGGACTACAACTAACAATGATTTTAATCATTGGTTAATCTGTTGATTAATCAATGAATCAGTTTTTTTTCTGTCACTTGGTGCAAAGACAGAATTAAAAATTAAAAATGCACCAACATTGAAAATATGAAAAAGTGTTGATCACAGTTTTCCAAAGTAGTATTTTTTTCTGATCTGATTTGCGTCATGTTACTATGTTGTGATTTGCCGTATTTTAATATTCTGACTGTTTTTCTTAGAGATAATTTTCTGGTATTGGACATCTTCTTTGAGGCGCTCAACTTTGAAACAATAGAACAAAAGAAGGCCTATGACGTTGCGGGTTTATTAGGTATGACTTCCGCCACCGAAAAAATTTATGTATTACAGTGGTGCCATGATATATGAGTTTACGTCATTCCATAATTGGGATAAATTGAGTTCACTGCCAGAATACAATGCTCTAAAATTTTTGCCTAACAATCAAAGCAAAAAATAATAATTCAGCGAATGACGGCTTTTAATCATCTCAAAAAAATGGTCAAGTCAGTCATATCTCAAGGTACCACTATTGAGGAAATCATTTGTGAAAATATTAGAGAAAAATGTGAATTTTTTATTGCGCTGTTTTTAGGTGACATTGGTGGCCAGATGGGTCTTTTCATTGGAGCCAGCATCCTGACTATCTTAGAAATACTGGATTATATCTATGAGGTATCTGATTCAAGTTTGCATGTTTGCCTTTTGCTGGTTAAGTGTGAATATATCAAAATAACAATATTTCGCACATGAAACAACATCATGATTCATGTCACACAAGATACTGAAGCATAAAATTACATTAAAACTTAGCTAGTTCATGCTAGCCTTCCCCTAATTTTGCATGATTTAAAAAAAAAAAAAAAAAATCACTGGCAGGCCCTTTGTTGACCTCGATCCAGCGGGCCAAGACAAAATGTCGCCCCAAATTCCCTTTGGACTGATTGTCATTTATCGTGCAGTCTGACTAATGTCACGCTGCCTGATTAAATGAGCATATCGGGCCCCCAGACGCTCGCGTTGCATATCCAGCATGTCAAAATCAGATATTTGGACCATGTAAGCAGTAAGAGTCGTTCCAGAGACAAATGTCTGAAACACAACAGCTACAAGCACTATAGAAAATAGATGGATGGATTATGGATGGAAAATAGCTACTTACTTTCTACTTGGGTATTAGTGTCATCATCTCAGTTTTTTCTTAATTTCTTGCATGCGCTCTTCTCATCTCAGTTCTTTTTGTGTTTGCTGTTTTCATGCAGGTCTTCAAGCAGCGGCTACAACGTGTACTGAGGCCACAAAAAGAGGAAAAGAAAAGCAAGCCGCAACCGCAGCCTGCTACTGTTGCAACAGTGGGCCTGGAAGAGATGAAAACAGAGGTCCGGCACATTCTGTACCGCTGCGCTTCTTTTCATGTCGTATCTACTTCCTTCCCCGTGGCACGATGATTCTATTAGGAAACGGGCCTAGATGGGGAAATCTTACTTTTCCACTTCTGAACTAACAATATGCAATGCTCTTCATTCATTACGATCATTTGCTCAGGGGCTGAACTTGTTTATTGCAACATTTTTATTTGGATGTTTCTTAAATGGCTCGAGAGTAAGTTCTCAGTTCCAGTGATGAGAACCAGTACATTTGCCCACATCAGTTTTTTTTTTTATATACAGTATTATTTGTGTTTCTTCTTTTGTCCTTTCCTGGTTCAATTCAGCTTTTTTTAATTGTTTGTGGCGCCCTTTCCCAGGTGATTGCTTTTTTCAGTCATCATTAAATTAATCGATTCCTAAATTTATGCAGTGCTCCATTCTCTTCTGTAATATAATTAACTTTGCATGGGGAAAAAAACAAGCGTTATTGATTTTTTTTTTAATGCAAATTAGCGGATGTGATGTTGTCGGGACTTGGACAAAAGTTTTGGGACGAACACAGCCATGCAGACACAAAAAAGAAGAGTTTTTCACGTGACCCCATAAGCGGCAGTAATATTAGCTCTTTTCACACAGGATAAAATATTTGCTTGTAACTGGGAGGTACAAACAGAATGAAGCCAGAATTAATTGTGATTTAAGTTATTTTCTGTGTTTTTTAACAGGAGCCCAACGCCGTGACGCGGAATCACCCAGAAGGGGCGTACGCCAACACGATGCTACCCAATCATCACCACCATCCTCACCATCATCACACCGGACATCACGGACCATTTGAGGACTTCACGTGCTAGATCCAACCATCCTTTCCGTAATTTTCTTTGCATTGACAACCGGAGGGCGAAAAAAGCAGTGTTTGTTGGAGGAGAGACCTTCTGCATTAAAGCGCCAGTTCTTTGCTGCCATCAGTGAAAAGCTCCAGCCAAAGTCCAACACCAAACTTGTGATGCTAACAAAGCACTTGTATGTACCGTAAGTAGGCACAAAATGGACACTGCGTTTTGTTTGCTTGTTTTGTTTTATCAGGATGGGTGGAACCCCTTTAACTTTGTCTTGCTTCAAGTGAGAAGTCAGGCACTTTGTGTTGACGGTGCGTGTTTCCTTTCCCGGAAGGAAACGAGCATGACCACTTGATGCCGTTTATATACTCCCCAAAAAGGACAGTATGATTTATTTTATTTTTTTTATTTTGTGTTGAAGCCATCTTGATGGTTTTTTTTTTTCCTTAAGCTATTGCCCCTTCATGGAGTACACACTGTAGCCTATTGCTGCATCAAGTCATTGAAACATTATGAAATATCTAATCATTTAAAGAGATACTATATGTTCTATATTGTATACAAGATGAACTCTAAAGTAAACAAAGCTCTTTTGTGTTAAAGTAATTCAAAGAGGTTATCAAAGTGGAACTGATTTTTCTTTCTTTAAAATTGAAGTGGCATCTTTCCACATCATTACACATAGTTTATTTGTGGCAAAGGTGTTAGCGAGTAGCATTGTACATTGTAACATTAACATTGTAAAAAAAAAAAAAAACAATAACGAGAGAGATTCTGTTTTAATGGTTGTTGTTTATAATGCATTACTATATAACTTAAGTAATTCTTTTGTTATTTATACATTTTAGAGGAATAATTTTCTATGCGATCATGATTGTAGCAATTGCTGTACACTGAAAATCTACTGATGAAGAAAAATATCAATACATTTGTACAGGTAAGAACAATGACTATGGATTGTGGACATTATTTCCCCTCTACGTTTTGTTTTCTACACGCACATGTATAGTGGAACCTCAAAAGTGGAAGAGCCCCCTGAAGTTGTAAGATTGGGGATTCAAACGACCAAAGTCAAACAAAACAGCAGTGACCATCAAACTGGAAATGGAACCGATTGTAACAGAAGACGGAGCATCGCTGGCAGACAGAATGTACGTAAAAATCGGTCGGTTCCGTTTTTATGTGAAGAGACTCGCCTCTCAAGCACAAGCAGAAATGTTCTTTTTATATTTGCAACACAAAAGTAAAATTTTGCTGCATCAGTGTTGTCAACATTAAAAAAAAACATTTATCATCAAATTATTGGTTTGGTATTTACCATTATTCATATTAGGCTTCTTCTTATACTGGTGCGGCATTGGAATCTTAAAAAATTACGGAAACCTGAATTATGTTCAACCTTTAGAGGTTCCACTCTACATTCTTACCTGACCTATCTAAAAAAAGTCCAGCAAATTTCAAGGAATGAACTGAGGGTGTATGTGTGTACATCTTTAATGAGCACATTTTACATGATTGAGAAAAAGATGATTGAGGATCAACTTTTTTTTTTTTGAAGCAGCAGTAACGGTAAGTTTTTTTGGGGGATCTGATCAATGTTGATGTGGAGCGCCAATGACAATCATTGTGACCTTCAGAGAGAGCTCTGCATTGCTTTGTATCAGAATTTAACCAATTTGAGTACTGGAAGCTTGTAATAAATGTTTCTGTAATCTAATTTAATTACGGTAATTTGAAGACTGCACACTTAAGATCATTTCTGTATTAAAATTTATTTACGCTAATTTGAGTACAGCACATAAATAAATATGTTACTAATTTTTCCAAGGGTTTTAGTCAGTTTATGTTTGACAGTGAATAAACAATTTGGGTAGCGTCTCTTTTTCACTAGTGTCAAACTAGAACGTCGCTCTAAGAACCAAAGCACGTACATTTTTGTGATCAGAAATATGAAACAGGTTTAACATTCTGGATTGTTGTCTCTGAGCATTTTCCAAGCAGATGAGATAACGCTGATGACATCAAGCCCTTAAAATGAACTTTAGCGATTCAAACTTCAAACTAATCAGTTTAGCTTCAGAGATCTCGGGGTTAATAGGGATTTTTAAGTAGTTTCTCACTCTTTTGCCCTCATCATTAGACTTTATACAAAAAGCATACTGTAATCTTTTTTTTGTTAATATTAATCCCTTTTTCACATTTAATGAAACTTTAAGTGTTTAATCAGTATGGTGAGGTAATACAACAAAGTTAAATTGTGTCCAGTTTTTGAATAAAGATTGGTAAGTTCTCTGTATATGTGTGGTAGAATATGAATGGTGTATAATTAGATGCCAATCTTGTGCACAGACAAAATATTGCGGCCCACGGTGAAGAATACAACATTTAGCAACTTGGATATTCACCATGTGTGACCGCACAGCGCCATCTGTCAACTCCCCTATTCCTGTCAAGTAATCACGGGCTGTATATGACTGTTTAATATTCATAATCATGTGTCACTGACATTTTCAAAAGGTTCCCAATCGCGCTCTCCGATGGCATCCCACACAAGGCCATGCATAACAATCCTGTCCTCTGTCATCAATAATAGCGGGCGCTCTCGGACAAGTCGCACCAGGGCCTGGCGTGTCGAGAAGAATACGGGACATTTTTTTATTGCCGAATATACCTAAATGGGAACGAAGGCGCTTTTGTTTTTGTCTTTCTTCACACCGTCCATATCCGAGGCCCATTTGGAATATAATCTGCATGACTCGCACAGGCTAGTGATTAAGAAGCTTGTTTTCAAATGCAGATATGGGCCAGGAGGCGTCACGTGTGCACGTAAGCCGTGCGGGGTGCCGCCGGCCGGGCACGCTATCGGGTCTCAAGCTTGCACCGCAGCAGACTGAACAGCATGCGGCCTGCATTCTTGGGATTCCCCCGAGACCCTTAGGAGTTTACTTTCTCGGCAATTCTTAGTCACACGGTGGCATTTAGTGATTACATTTTAGCCACAACGTCTCGTTAAATCACATATAGACTGACCAACCTATATAAATCTTAAAAATCTTTGCGGCCCTTTAAGATTTATACCACCGGTTTAGAGTCTGACGGATATTTTTGGCATGCAGGAGAAAGTCTTGAGTACCGGTTAAAAACATGCAAATTGGAGGAACCAAAACTGGTATGCGAAACATCAGAACCATGACTTTCTGTTTTTGAAGTTTAACTTGGAAAGCATAACAAGATACAGTTATGTATATATAATGAATGGCCGCAAGCCAATAAGGAAGTTAAAGGTGACACCCACACACATCAGTTGGCTTTTAGTGTCAAAAATCATTTGGTTATCTCCTAACAATTCTTCTGTTCAATGTCGTGACTTTGACAGAACCTTGACATGGACTCAAACTGTCAGGGAAAACTAAATCAGTTCCTGGATGATTTGAGGCAAATATGCTTCTGTGTGGGAGGAGAAAGTGCATAAAACCAAGTACAAAATGATGGCTTGCAATTAAGTCCCAGCTGCTCTGTAATTATGTGGTTTATACGACATGCCTCAGGAGAGTACATATGGACCCTTGACATAACTAAAACTATAATTACGATTGCAGTAGTTTCCCTACTTTTACCCAAGCCAGACAAAAAGTGCTTCAGGTCTGACAAGATCAGGATTGCTAATGGTATAGAACTTGTCAAGACACCCAATAAAAAGTAATTGTGCTTGAAATATTGACCAGAATTTATATTACTCACAACAGCTACTTTGTACCAGTAGTGCGCTCTTCTGCTGACACCTAAAGGACAAACTAGATTTCACCATTTATAAAGATGTTTTCATTGTTGAAGACACTGAAAATATAAACATTGACTTAATCATAAAACACGTTTTATTTAATTTAAAAAAGAGAAAAATACATTTCACATTTGATTGGTGATTACAGCACATGTTGAAAAACGCATCTTGTTTCACTTGCTTTGGTTAGATTGGTACCAGTAAAAATCAAACACATTTGGTTCCAATAATCTAGATGAAAAAAAAAAAAAAAAAAAAAACAACAACACATGGTATTGGACATATTACGTAACAGAAAACAAAAGGAATATTTAAATGGTCATCGAGGCCAAATGCCACAATAATAATAACAAATGACAACAAGGGAGTGTTCATCATCGGATAATGTGAAGTGATGGATGGAACTACAAAGGCTTTAAAAAAGTGTCTAAAAAAAATTAGTGCGTTATGACAAAACAGTCTACAGCATAGTTCAACGTAGTCCGACTTTGTTGGCTTTGGTGAACACACACACAGATCATTTTGTTGTAGCCAAAATTCACAGTGGTTTTGGGAAGGTTAACAAATATTGGTTCACTGTTTCATGCTCTTTGTGGGAAAACATTCAGCAGAGCATTGTCTTGATAAAAACATTGTGCTTGTCAAAAAAAAAAAACAGTAAAATGACCCCATGGTCTGTAAAATATAATAGTTCAAAGAAAAATACAGCAAAACAGTTTTAAAAGATCAACCTAAATCATCGTAGTCATACATCGTAATGTGTGGGATTATTATTGTGAATGAATCATTGCATGAATCACAGTAAGGAAGAAAAAAAAAAAACGTGCTTATATTTCTAGCTCTTGGCCTTCTTGCAGCATTTCCAACTGAGTAGAAGCCATCTAATTAATAATTGGCCGATCTCCAGACGCATGCTGTGGGGCATCATCTGCACACAAACTTGCACAAGTAGATCAAGTCATTGAATTTAGAGCAATCTTGAAAAACTTGCCAAGCATGGATTACTTTGAATCCCTTGTACCTGATTCTTTGATTCGATGAGGGTGGAGGAAAAAAAAAAAAAAAAGTACCATTTGGTAATATCAAGTAAATGCCAATGTTTTCCATCTGGTAACTCAACAGTGGCGATAGCAGCAATATTGCACTTTTTAAGTAACTTCTTTATTTAAAAGGAAAAAAAAACGTTCCTGCGTCTATTGCTACCATTCCAATACCGTTGCAGTAAAATTGTTCTATTAAAACTTTGCGCCTACTTTAAATGTAACTATAACAAAAGAGGACAACGATACGCGAGAACTTCAATGAATAGTGGAACTGAAAATTGGACTTATTAAAACCTTGGCGAGTTCAAATATTAGTCCTCGCAGACCGCATAAACACATGTTGTCAAACAATGCTGGCATGAAAAATTTCTACTACATCCAGAAAATCTCAGGCTTCCTGTGAGCACATCTTTAGTCATATAGAGTCAAATGTACACACGCCCCTATATACATACCAAAGACAGGCAGGAAATGCTCCAGTCCGTGGTTTGAGGCACATACATAACTTGTGGAGAGGCGCTTGCGCCCAAATGGGCCTCAAAAAGTCTTGCAACATCCCGACTCAGCTTCAAGCATCGGCTAAGTGTGGCGTACCGAATCGAAAGACTGATGAAAAACACAACTTCAGCACCTGAATGGCAAAACTATTATGTAACATAAATACGACTTTAAAAAGAACCATCTGTTGGAAAAATCAGTTTCAAGGCACAATTACAGCAATTTTGATGCATAACTACAGACGAAGAAGAGAAGGTAACTGTCTACACCGTTCATCTTGCAAAGGACTGTGTTTACGAAAACAATGTTTGTGTTTTTGGTCAGTGACGGTGTAGGCCTGAAGACTGTTACAGTGCAAACCACTTTTAAATATCTTATTTGGTTAACTCGGACTGACCAACACGAAAACTTATACCAAAGCAGCCATGCTCTGTCTATCACAAACAATTGCAGACTGGCCCCTAGTGCAAAAAAGAGAGGACCTAATAGGACAACCAAGATCAAGATCCTGGTTATTGTGGAAACATATAGGTGCAGAGAATGAGGGTGTGCGACTGGGCACACTCAATCGTAAAAAACCCTGCTTCCATAACATAGTGGTCAAATATTGCTAAATGTGAATGGTATGCATGTCCTTCGGTTCTGGCTACTTCCCTGCCCTCCACCGAGCAACCGTGACCGAATGCCACTGAGGGGTTGTGCAACGAGTGTTCATGAGTGGCAGACGGTTGGAAATTCCTTTTGCGGTGAAAATGCACTGTTGTATAACTTCATCTTTCACAACAAAAGTAAAGTTTTCAGGTAGCAAGTGAGATTTCGCAAGCCAGTGCCAAACCGTAACAGGGACAATATATGAAAAATCTTCCGAACACCAGGGGGCGCAGTTTTTTCATTGCAGCCAGTTAAGTTCAGTTGTTCTCGGTGCATTGCTCGATGTGCTTAATAGTGTTGTAAACGTGATTCATTTGTTCAGCGTCGCCGTTATATTCAGACGCATAGAAATTGTTTTGTCCTAACATCCATTTGAAGATACATAGCTTTTCACGCCCTGCGTGAGCAAAGAGGTTTGGCTCTCATGTGCTGTTGCTTTGTTCTTGTTCAAACAGCACCATTGCGAGTTGGGAGCTAGAACCCACGCCTTCCAAGTTGCTCTGAACACACCTGTGGTAGATGTCCTCGCTGAGCCGCGGGTTGCAGGTTAGGTCGCGGTAGCCCTGGTGTAAAGCCGGCTCTACCGCCCTGAATACGTGCAACCCCGAGTATTTCACAAACATGTCATAGATGTCCAGCGTCTCGAGGATATCCTCGTTCTCTTGGACATCTGCGACCATTTTGGTGCGCGTCGCCATGTAGTCGGCGTTGTAAAAACAAGCTTCGTCGAATGACCAGCGATCAAAATGTCCCGAATCCTTCAGCAGGTCGATGGTGGCCGGGCGTGGCTTGTTGTGATAGGCCACGTCAGGGTTGTAATCCTGGAAATGGATTGGGAAGAAGACTTGCCAGTTGTTGATGGAATTCATGCGGCAGCGGTTGACAAACTCTGAATTGACTTTGGTGTTGACGCTCGCTAGGAGGAACAGTGTGTCAACTGGGTGTTTTTTGGAGATGATATCCATGAATTTGATCTGAGATGGCGTTTCTGTCTTGACGCTTATCCAAGGGATTTTCACTGTAGGGTATTTGTGCTCATAGAGGTTTATCTGAGTCTTAACGCTGGCAAATATGTCATTCTGGTTAACTTGCTGTGCCTCCACCAGATCATAAATGAATAGAAAGGTCAGGATGATGTTTTCACTCGTTTCAAAAGCATTGGCGGCAAAGACTTTTAAGAACTGCTCCACATAGTCCCGATCCACCGCGGTCATCGGTATGATGGCGTGAACCCTCGTACCTTCCGTGACGTACGGCATGGGAATGATCTCCACCTGGCTCAAAGGTCGAACCAGATGAACACGCTTGGTGATAGAACGACTGTGACCTTTGCGGGTGACCGCCTCCAGTTGTAAATCCAACGTGTACTCCATGCCTCTGGTAGGGTCGAAGCGTCTGTAGCCGTTAATCAGGCGCTGCTTCTTCAGGTGCAAAATTGGGTTGTACTTCTTGTTCAGCTCCTTGACAGCTACGTCGATGACATCAGCCACATCCAAGCGGTCGATGCCATGCAGATCGCACTTCGGGGATCCGTCGATGCATGAATAAATGTCATCTTCGGTGAAGTAGTCCCATTTTATAACCTCGTAGCGAGACTTTGGTTCAAAAGGTGGGTTGATTCCTATTGGCCACTGTGCACTCCGGTTGCCGTCAAAAGCGTCAGCGCTGACATTTTTGATTTCTGCCTGTGGAACGACAAGTGGAGCCACCGCACCATCAATGTCACATTGCCGCTGCTTGAGCGCAAGTTTGAGAATCTAGCTCGGAGAGAACAGGTGATTTGTGACACTTGGAAATCAGCTTACCTGGAGCTTAGCAATCTCATCGTAAGTCTTCTGCAGTTCAATCTCCGTGAAGTGTCTGTGCAGACGGTACATCTCTTCAGGGTCAGACACTGGATGGACAGTCAGAGCTATTCGAAACTGCTCACTCTGCTCTTTGCTTGGATCGGAGTTTTTCTCCAACTGATAATGGTGGTAGTGGAGCCCCTAAGGTAGAACAAAGAGGAGCTCAAATTCGACATGGCAGGAACAGCTTTGAAAGACACATTCCGTCTTGCTTTTGTTTTGTATTTTAAATCATTCAAATATCAGTTTCAGCTATGAATTGGGAATTCAAAGGGGTCAGAATTAAGTCAATAAAACAACAACCTAAGATGATGGCATTTAAGATGTAAACAAAGTAACCACCTAAGGAGCTTGAGTGATTAAAAAAGTGAATCCAATTTATCAGGCTATTAAAAGAGTTAAGAATTAAAACTCAGGTTACCAGGGCAGGGAAGTCTCTCCCGGTCGAGACATGACCAATTTTTGTCAGGCAATATTACATGACTTGCTCTTCCCAAATTGTAAGAGCCTCTATGGAAGTTCCAATTGTTTTTATTTCCATAAAATTAGGTTTGCTTTGGCTCGGTGTACTGGTTAAAAAAAAAAAGAAGTATACGAATATTTATATTCTGTCCATTAGTCATAGTTCCCGCACAGCTATGGAAGAATATGGGTTAGGCCTTGGGGAACCACGCCTGACAGTACCCCATAATCTTGTTACAGTACTCCGAATGTTCCAGGATGATTGATGATAAAAATCCCAAATGAGCTGAGCTCAAAATGGAACAAATATGATGGCATGTCGCTTCTACATCAGTGACGACATTTAACACGCCCAACTTCACGTCTGTCTGAACTTCAACACCAAGGATGTTACGATTACACGATGTCAACCGCAGGAGATTTACAGTATGCTTCCCTTCTCTCGATTTCTTTTCTTCCGGTTGGAAAAAAAGGAGAGTATTAGTAACCCACTCGGTAAGATAAATACCGACGAAATGTAAGCATGGTAATTACAGCTTTATATAGTCGGTGCCTTTCACTTTTAAGTACAGACTCACAGGTCAAGGCCACGACCATTTGGAATACTCAGATAACATTGAAACAGCTGTTTTGAATGATGCTCTCCCATCATTCAGGTTTCTTTCAAGTCGTCAAGCTTATTTAGAGACTATAAACTGTCTCCAGCTCTTGTACTTAATATGTCACGCTGTGAAGGATAGCGGAGGATATCGCAGTATGATTTTAGAAGTTTGCCTTTATAGACCACCAGAATGAAAATGAAATAATCAAGAAGTGATTCAAATGTACCATTTCAGGGTCTTCAAAATAATGGAGCATTTACCTTGTAAAACGCAAGGTCAAAAACAACAAAGGACTGAAATGCCAATGATAGCTAAAGGGGAGGATTACAACATTTTAGATTCTTTGCTCTATAACGGCATTGAGAGAAGTCAAGAGTGAGACGGAGTAGATAGCTTTGACCATCAAAATCTACAAACACCTTCAGAAATGTCAACAAGGTTCACAGAAAGATGGAAACCAGTGATCATGTTCACAGAAAAAAAAAAACTAAAAATAGCCTGTCAGGCCTTTACTCTTAACCCATCTTGTCTAATGCCATGATGCTAAGAACAAAAATTATTTAACAAAAAAAAAAAAAAAACTCTGTTCCGTACCTGAACGTCGCTGACACAGTTAGTAGCCGTGTAGTCGATGATGCATCTCCCGAGCCACTCGTCAGGCCTGGCGCTCAGAATATCGTTTCTACAATTTTCCAGGAAGGGTTGAAGTCGAAGCAGCAAAGTTCGAGACAAGAGGTAGCCAAAGCCTCCGTAACAGTAGCTCCCTTCCATCTCCCCGCCTATGAACTCCTCTGGACCGCCCATGTAAACGTCTTCATTTATACTCAGGTGACCAACAAGATCTTTGATTCTGTCGGCTTCGGTGTAAGCGTCATCTTGGACGAAGTAAAACCAGTCATACGTGTTGATATAATGTTCGTAAATGTACTTCATAGTCTGAAACATGTTCCAGATCAGTCTTTCGTCTCCGTGTGAAACTACAAACATTCCGTGGGGGGCTTTACGATTGTACGTGCCGGTGAAGAAGACCACGGTGTCCAGATGATGGCTGATGGTGCGATTGACAGCTACACCCAAGGTATTGATGGTGTTTTTGGATGTCAAGACTCCGACAAACAGAGGCTCACGAATCCCCAGTTCTGTACTTATATATTTGGCCCTGAAAAAAAAAGACACAAAAACAACAAGTTCAAACGTCACAATTCACTATTTTATTGAATTTGGTCACACGACATTCGTGTTTTTGAGTCCAAGGGCACTTTGATGTCAATCCAGTGAACAGCAGAGGGCAGTATAATGTCAAAATGGTACCATACCATGATTCAAGGTGATTTTAGTTGTGTCAAATAAGTAACGTGACTGTTTGAAAGACCAAGCAATTGCAACATCTGCGAAAGGAGTATGCGTTTATTTTTAAGCCTGTGATTACATATGATTAAGCGACACATGATGACGTCCAGTAATCTTCAGATGAATCCCTGACCTATTTATTTATAATTTCCTTGATCCAAAACTTCATTCAAAGACCATAGATTTGTACCTGATGGAACAAATTGAAAGTCACAACATAATACTAAAACTAAGAACTTTTTTGGAAAGTAAACATCAGTTCATCACAACAAAACTCACCTCTGTTGGAGAGCATTTCTTTTTTTAAATGAAATTTAGGGGTTCGATATTTAAGTCTCTTGGGGGGTGAGGGCTAATATTTAAACAGGAACGAGTCCAGGAAAATGTGGACATATTTGAATATGTCAGCACAGCATGAGTACAGCATGTAGTTTAAAAGTTTCCTTATTGGAATGTGTGACTGCTCTGTATCAAGTCTACATTGGTAGTGTGGTTTCGTGGTAGTGCTGATTCAAAAATGTATTTATAATACTCTGTCCTTAGGGAATGATGAAGTAAGTTACTTGGATACCTTTTTCCTGTCAAAGAAAGTAGAAACTGAAATCTAACTAAATTGGCAATAAATTATACACTCATTGTGATTGTCTTCATTTGAGCTGTGGATGAGTCGGAGCCTATTCCAGCTGTCGTTGGGCGAAAGGTGGTGTAGACAATGTATCCTTTGTAATTCTTTCCAGGATGATAGACAGAAGAAGAAAAGAAAAAAACTTTTTTGCAAAAATGATGAGGTGAACCAGCACATACCTGAACTTATCTAAGGTAACAAAAAACGTTACATTGATTCGCAGTTAAGTTCTTGGGGTTAATTTTTTTTGCTTTGTTTTTTTAGGGGGATTAATTCGTGTTTTGTTGTTTTTCTTGCAACACAGTCATTTTTATACCTTTAATCACTAAACACGGATATGAACGCATAATGGTGATAGTTTGTAATGTTATAATTTGCTTCTGATCAATGACATCATTGATTCGATCCGCAAAATAGGACAGTAATTACGGTCATGTTCATCCAGGGATGTTCTGCACTTCCGTCGTTAATAATCCAGGGTTTATCAGCATTTATAGTTGGATGTTTTCCCCCAGTAGCTTTAATTAAATAGTTTTGGTGATCGTTTTTGCAAAATTGTTGATCTGCATTGACCTCCAAACTCCTGATGGTGAAAAGACTAATTAATTAGGCAATGATGCAAAATGCAGAAAAACAGTTTAAAGAGACGTTGTAAATAAAGACATAAATCTTAAGAGACTAAAAACACCGGCATAAAAGTTTGCCCTCCCCTGATTTGATTTATTAACATGTACTTAATGTGGCCGTGAATGTAAATGCTGTAGCCAGACATAACGAGATGTGTGCCATAAGGTTTCAGTCACTTTACATACCTGACAACTTTCTTTGGGTTACTCTGCTCAACCTGTTTATACGGCACTATTCTTGGTTCCCAATCCTCTTCCAACTCGTCGTGGACGGGTGAAATGGAATTGGTTTTTCGGGCTCCTTTGGACTGCTCATCACGACTCACAGGGGTACCCTGGTCCGTATAACACAATTCTTGAGTCCAGTTTACACTGAGGAGACTCAATGTGAATCCTAAAGAAATGCCGATTACCACCGGGCCAATCGACCGCAGGGCAGAAACAAGGATTGGAAATCTCATGTCGCTGCGTCGGCTCCTCTACCGGAGCGTCCCGGTGCGTTTTTTAAGGAACCTCCAGGTTGTTGTAAGTTGGAGAGACGCTACAGAGCAACTGCATCAATTCCAAGGGGTTTTCATCCAACTTCTGGAAAAGAAACTTCTTCCTTTAAAAAAAAAAATTGCGTGGGTCTCTTACGTGTCAGGACGCTGCTTGCATAGCACCGCCCCCTCTGACGTAGGCATGACAAACCCGGAGGCGGCCAGGCAATGAGGATCTATTTCCGGTCGGTGACCGTGTGCGGATGAATACATGTTTAGTTCACCTTGTGCCTTGTGATGTCCACACACATACAATCCGCAGTCATGAGTGGTCGAGCAAGGTTGATTCGGTTTTGTTATAATCTTGTTTGGTTGATTGAAAATGTGCAGTTTCAAAATACCACTGAATACTCCACAAATTGTTGTTTTAGAGCAAAGGTTGGTAAACTTTTTATGGTCAAGCGCTACATGAGGCACAATTTAAGTGACTTCGCGTGAACAAAAGGTGTTTTCCTGCCCAGGTGACTATTCAAGCAATGGATTTCATATTTTTCCTGAACACGTTATATTTAAAGTTAGAAATGTAACCGACATAAAAACTATGGGTGATCTCTTACTTAAAAAGTTGCTGTAATGTTTGATTACTGTGGGGTTTTTTTTGTTTTGTTCTTTGAATGAAATAAACCACTCAATCGCGTCAAAAAGTCCTGAGCTGCCATCTAGTGGTCACATACCTAAAATACAGGCTTATTAGTCGTTGAAATACTGTTGTAGGTGAAAAGGTGGCAAATGTAATACGTTTTCCGTATAGATGCCTTTTAAAGTTTTAAACCGCTTGGTGCTTGTCTTTTAAAAGGACACGCCGTATCATATCAAATTATATGAATTGAATGAATGATCTAATCCATAATTTTGATTTGTTTTACATTTTCAAAGCCGTAATGTCATGTATGCGTTTGTGTGGGTAATTTAATTTCCATGTTTTAGTTTGTCCTTTTGTCCGTACCACATGGGCTGCCATATCCGGGTACTTTGACGTATGCGGAAGTACAACTTGCAAAGTCCGTGGTCCTCGGTCCGCCCAAAGATGACGTTTAACGAACCCACGAGAAAACAATTTGACAGACAGCCTATGAGTTGAATAAGCAGAGATCGAATCGGTGTGGTGGTGGTACTTTCAACGCGTCCGAAGCTGTGCAGAGTTTTAATGTTGCTCTTGGACTTGTTTTGTTTGCTGATTGTGCTTCGTGTTTCTAATTTTTAAAGTTTGGCTCATGGCGGCGATGGAATGTCGCGTTTTGTCCATTCAGAGTCATGTTGTCCGGGGATATGTTGGAAATAAGTCAGCAACATTCCCTCTGCAGGTAGATATCGGTTCTTTCATAATAACCTTTGTAGCTGTGTAGCTAACATCATTGAAGATTATATTGCAGCATCGTTATGTAATTCCATGTTGTGTTCACCTCTTACAACTGCCAACTGTAAAATACATTAACATCACCAATGAATGGAAAAACAAAAACCGTAACAGTCACGCAAACGCAACATAATCTTTTCTTGCAAAGGCGAGAGGAGTTCAAAGTGGCTAAACAGCGTCGGTAGTTTGAACACTTGCTCTGCATGTGGTCAGTTGCCTTGTTCACGAAAGAAGTCTACAGTAACTTATTTTTCTGATCTAAATCCTCTTTAAAGTATTTTATACATGTAGATAATCCTTAAGGTTAACATGATTACATTTGAGAGTCTTGTTGTTTTATTGGACAAAGAAAGTCAATATATGTATATTTGTGCAGTAACAATGTTCGCAGTGGTGGTCCCAAGCTTGTAACTGATATTCCTGCGACCTGTGTTTTTTTTTTTTCTTTTTTTCTCCCCCTATTTTAATTTTTTTTTGTTGAACTTTTCTCAGGTTCTGGGCTTTGAAGTGGACTCCATCAACTCTGTGCAGTTCTCCAATCACACAGGTTGGATCATTTATTTACTAAGGGCCCGCCTTGAGGGAATTGGATTGAAGAATGGCCAATATACTGTATAACCATTTAACCATTTATGTTATCTAAGTCTATGCCTCGGGTGAATGAGTGTCTACTGCCTTTGTACTTTGCCTCTATTCTAAAGACTTGGTGCCCCTGAAATCTTTTGCAATGAAGGTCCAAAATTCATTTCTAACGAAGGGAAGACTAAAAGATGCATTGTGTCAGTGTTTAACGTATATTGTTAGACTTTAGTCTTGGTCCTCTTGTTAGCAATTTATCACTGGCGACTTGTATTCACTACGTTGATTTAATCTGACACTGTAAACTGTAAGGGAAGCCAAGGAGATCAAAAATCCCTACTTAAGCAAAACTATTGATTTGTTTTCTTTTCCCAGCATCGTTTCAATTCACCTATAGTGATACTGCCAACATCGGCTTGCATAGACTTTAATTCACCCACGAGCATGAACGAAACTGCAAAGTAGTTCAAGAGAAATTTAGAATTTGATCTGGGCTTTATACACCAAAGCTTGTAAAGAATGTGAATCCGCACATTGTAGGAGATATTTGCACATTATTCTCATCAATTAATAAAATGCGTCTTTTGTTTTCCACGCAGGCTAAGTACACTCCTGTAATTTGACCTGTATGTGAAAATGTCCTTTAAATGTTCCAGTGCAAGTCTGAGTGTTTTTTTTCCCCCCCGTAAAAGCTTTCTCACTGCAGGAGCTGCTCTCTGAGTCAGCGAAGGGCCCGTGTTGAACTCCATGCTCCTTTTTTGTGTTTGCATGTCCTTTCATTATGCAGTCCTAACAGCTGTGGGGGTTTGTTGCGGGTTCACGATGAAGGGGCACCAAAAAAGGGGAAAACTGGCAGCCTGATAAAGACTCTCAGTCAGTGTAGAGGCTCTGTTTAAGAGAAGAAAGAAAAATGAAGAAAGAAGTTCCTGGAAATATCCCATCCAATATTGCATAACGTATTATGTTGGATGGCGTTATTTGAATAAACCAATAACACAATGTTTGTCTCCTGTTCTAGGCTACGCCCACTGGAAGGGTCAAGTCCTAAAAGCTGATGAGCTCAATGTGCTGTATGAGGGCATCAAGCTCAATAAGGTCAACCACTATGACTATATCCTCACAGGTCAGTCTTCTATTGGATATTGTTCACGTAATTATTGTCAAAAACTCTGAAAGATACCCAGACAGGAGCAAGTCAGGTTAACAATTTTAATAAAACATTTTGTGTGCACTTTTTTTTTTTTAAACAAAGGGTACAGCAGGGACACGTCCTTCCTGATGACCGTGGTTGAAATTGTTCAAGAGCTTAAGAAAGCCAATCCGAGTTTGGTATATGGTGAGTGCAATACTGGTAGATTTAATTCAGAATTGAACAACCAAAACATCTAACTAGTTATGTCATGCATATTTTTGTGACAGTTTGTGACCCTGTAATGGGAGACCATGGTGCAATGGTGAGTATTTTTTTTATATACTGTACAAAACGCTGTCTTATCTTGTTACACAGAAGCAATCAAACATGTCAAACAGAAGTGAGAAGGTAACCTAAAACGAAGTCACAACATTTGTTTTGTTTGGTGCCTTTTCCAGTACGTCCCCGAGGAACTTCTCCCAGTCTACCGGAACAAAGTAGTGCCTTTGGCTGACATCCTTACCCCTAACCAGTTTGAAGCAGAGTGAGTAGCCTTTTAATCAGTCCAAAGGCGGAGGAAGAAACCATTTGGATAATAAATATGCCAGTCAGTGTTTGTGAACGATAGATGTATTTTCTTCAACAGGTTATTAACTGGGATTAAAATCCATTCAATAGAAGATGCTCTTAAGGTGGGTACCTTTTATCATTAGATGTACTGTTTTTGTGCATGGCAGTCCAAAATTGTAAAGTGTAAAAAAAAAAAATGTCTCCCAGGCGATGGAGCTGCTTCACAAAATGGGTCCAAAAACAGTGGTGCTCACTAGTACTAACTTGCCTTCAAATCAAGGAGACCTCCACCTGGTGGCCCTCGGGAGCCAAAAAATCGGTAAAGTACCATAGCAAATTCCACTGTGTACCTTGGACAATTTGCAGTTTTAGCAGGCTTCATACAATAACAATCATCACGCTTTAATCTTACTGTTCATTCTGATGTAGTAAAACCAGATGGGACGGTTAGCATTCAGAAGATCTGCATGGACATCCCCAAAGTTGATGCTGTGTTTGTGGGGACAGGGGATCTGTTTGCTGCCCTGTTGCTTGCCTGGACTCACCATCACCCTGAAGACCTCAAGGTTCACACAAATTCACACACACTCTCTCTGCCATGCTCTCAACCCTTAAATATCTGTTACAATGCCATAATGACCACTTGGTGTTTTCAATCTAACTGGGTATTTTTCTGTTTTCCCCACAGACTGCCTGTGAAAAGACTGTTTCAGTCATGCACCATGTAATTAAGCGGACTATTAATTATGCTAATGGTATTTTATTTTTACTTAGACTAATGACTGTTCTGTACCGTTTGTTTGTACTGGACACAATCTATGAAAACAAATAAAACTGCATTCTTTGAAGTGAATGTGATCATCCGCTTTGCCATGTTTCAGAAAAAGCCGGGCCAGGGAAGAGGCCCAGCCCTGCGCAGCTGGAGCTGAGAATGGTTCAGAGCAAAGGCGACATTGAGAAACCGGCCATCGTTGTGGAAGCGAAAATTTTAAAAACCTCTTAATATCTAAGGTGGTAGCATTCGTCAATGAACGTTGACATCTTGCAGCATTTTCCAACCCACGTCATGTCTTCTCTTCCTTCCAGAATCTTGAAGATGAACAGTTGTGAAGGATCATGACTCATGTTCTCGATGGAGATACTCCGGAATCACTGCCATACTTGTCTCTCCTATGGCTTTGTAAATATCATCTTCCTTTGCATAGATTGAAAAAAACAACAGAGATATTAGCCAATAGGGCTTATTTTTAGACTCCGTTTACTTAATTACTAAATGTACTTTATTACTCCTTTTAGGTACTCTAACTCATAAACAGATGCACGCTTGCACGTGCCTCTGCTGTCAGAACTTGATTCATTACTGAAGGTGTGTTGTTCACTCTACATTTAACCTTAAAAACTTGAAAAAAAAATAGGTTCAAAGAAATCCAGTATTATGCCTAAGAAGGTGTCACTAAATGCTGAAATATTTAATGGTTCCATCGTTAATGTTTTAGCTTTTGGAGTCATCTTTATAACAGATAGAATATATAGAAAAATCATAAAGGTACATAGGATAAATGTGAAATATATAGAAAAATCATAAAGGTACATAGGATAAACGTGACAGGTATGTTCATGGTCTGTATACTTTTTTGGTACATTTTATTTCATAGCTTTTTGTTTTACAATTGCTGCTAATCTTGATTGTTTGATGTCCTAAAATCCATCCTTTTCAATCCATACTTTTAACCTTTAATCGTGATGTTTCCCTGAATTAGTACTGTATTAGATCCTCATCTTAAAACTTCTCCGATTGAAGGATTTGCACAGGTGATTTTTAAGATAGAATATTTACTGTACTGTTGATTGCCATTTTGTCATTACCATATCTCAACATGAATCAATAGCCTTAAAGCAGTTAGGAAGCTAAACAGGTTTTGAATGTTTAGTGTATATGTACAACTGTATAAGTTGCGCCTCACAAATAATATTTCAAGGCCAAAACATTGAGCTCTGCTGCTCTGACATAAAGTAAATTGAAAGATAGATGTAATAAAAACAATTTAATGACTTTACACTGTGTGTGTGTGTGATATATTTCTGTTTGTTGGCACTTGGCCCGGTCTCATAAAAACTGCTGTACCTCAAGTGCCTGCATGGAAATGTTCCAAATAAATGCCACCTATTTTAAAAGCATAAAACTAATGAATTCTTAATAAGAAATATTTTTGCAAAAAGGAGGAAGAGCGGTATTTCAAATGTCGGCTGCCAATTTCAGGGAAAATTTGCTTTTAAATTGTGAATAGTATCGCATACATAAAAAGACGGGCAATTAAACAGTATCCCCCTTGTCAAACCAAGTGCTAATACTGTGTGATTAGGGCCAGGTATGGCACTAATCCACAGCATGACGAGCTGGCATTAACCCTAATAATGCCACAGACGTCTTCACTCATATGCCAGGCAGAATCATTAAATGCTATATGGAAGAATATAGGACTAACTCAGCTGGGATAGGCTCCAGTACATCCAAGATCCTCATGATAAAGTGACAAAATGATACAGAAAATGGATAGACAGAGGAGTAATTATAGGTGATTTGTGCAAATCAGTGTTAAGAAGTATGAAACTGGTAGCCCTTAAATAAGTAACTTTCCGTTTCAAAAATGTTGCTGACCCCTGAACTTCGTTAAGCATACAATGAACTTTATATAGAATTTTTAAAGTGAGATAAAATGCGTGCCTTGGTTTGGTTCTAAGACGCAGATGTGCTGAAACACCAGCAGGGGGCAGACGAGGTCTAGACTTGTGCACACCAAAAGAGAAGAATAAACTTTATCCATGGGATATGCGCTGTAGAAATTATTATACGTGCGTATCAAAGAGATATGATTTTTTTAAATAGCTTGGTTTATTTCCCATCAAATACAGACTACATGTGTAATATTAAAACAAACAGGGATCGGGTTCTGTGCATTGTTTAAAAGTTTTAATTTAAAAGAACAAACACACCACTTTGGTAATGGAAGGAAGGAAGTAATAACAGCTAAGTGGTGAATGTATTATTGTAGAGGGCAGGTGTTTTGCAGATTATTGTGTGCGTTTTGTGAGAATGGGTGAGGGGGAGGGTGGTCCGGAGTGACCGGATGGACATCTTCAGAGGGGGGCTTTGAGGAAATGTGGCGCTTTCACCGACAAACAATGGTGCTCTTGAAAATCGCATGACCTCAAGTCATCTTTGTAACATCTCCGTTAACCCACGCCGTTGAGCTATAGTGTGCTCTCGAAAGGGGTCCGATAGTTGTTTTCTTTTTGTTTTTTTTCCTTCCCACAACCTGACCAGGCCCTGAACCATTGACTGAAGTATTCCAGGATCTCCGGTGCTGGTTTCAGTACAAAGTGATCAATTGTCAGGTAAGCCTATTGAGAATGTGCCTTACTGTCAGCTAGCTTTAGCTAGCTAACTAGCGTAGCATCGAAGGCTAGCAAGAAAGCCGCACGACCAACAACACACGCCCTTTGTTTTGAATATTCTCTTACTAACAACAACAAAAAAAGTCCTAACATGCTAACCCAGTCGGATAGTGGCTACCTTTCTGTCGATGAAGTTATTGGGGTAAATTCTACACATTCAAGGTAAGGTGCGGGGCTCATGTGCGCCACTCATTTGTCTTAGAATAGCTTCCAAACAGCTCGATTAATATTCTAATTTGTCATGGAAGGCAACCAAACTGCTTTCTACTGAGAGTTCACAGAATGGAGTATGACGTCTCCGGCACATGGATCACAGTTTACGGCTCACCATATGACCGCCGGCTGGCCGGCATGCTAGTAGCGTGTGGGGTCATAACGATGCCAAGTCAACTTGTTTTTACACCAAAAATAAATTGTGTAAAACAACGTATGAGTGTAGATCTACTGTCGTTGAACGATGTCACGATCTAATTCCAAGACAATTACAGGTGATGTTTAATAGAGAGAGCAAGGGGAGGTGGTGTGTAAATAATATGCCAGATTTGTCATTCATCATGCGGTTGTTGTGACAGCTAAAGGCTTGTTGCCGTTACCGTGCAGTGGAACCTTTGCAGGACATTTGAATGCCATTTAACTTGACTCACACGTTGGAATTAGACCAACATTTTTTGGGGGGGTGATGCTTCCACTGTTGCGTAATTATAGAAAAGATGTCCTGCTCTTTTTTTTCTTTTCTTTTTTTACAACAATAGCCTTGGGTCAATTCGTGGGTGCAAACCAGGGTTCACCAACCATTTTGAAACTGGTGCTCAAATTAACTCAGATCCTACATGTTAATAAAAATATTAGTAAGAATGGGAGGGTGGTCTTTGGAGGCCCCACTATAGCGATTTATCAAAGTACAGAATTTATTGTAAGTTTTTGACAAATTATTTGCCAGTGCAACAGAGAAAGTTGGTCACACCAATACTACCAATGGAAAAGTTAATGATGTACCACTCAACCACTTGAACATTCAAGAATTAAATATGCCCACTGACCAGTCTAAACCTACGTCCTACATTGGGACCGTCTGAAGTGAAATTTTAGCTTGTCGATATCTTTTTGAGCTGAAGCATTATTCCTGTGAAACAGATACTGGATAATACGTTTTGTGGTTTCAAAGTCCAAAAGAATTCGGTGATAAGGTGTTAAAGCGACGAAGGTTACATGTGTGGAGGTCTGCCTCAATACTACTTTCATAATCAATATAATTCACGAATAAACGTAATGCTCTTAAAGTCACATCATAAAGTTAAATGTGACTAACTGTGGTTTATTTTGGCGTCAAATCACAACTTTGATGTTAGTCACCGACAAGTCCTGCTGGCAGATGTTGCCAACTCAAGTCAGCAGTTATGTATTTCTGAATATATTATCACTGACTACTTTCTTCAGGACACATGGGGTGGAAGAGAACTCCAACAATTCAACGTTTTGTAGCCATCAAGATATTTTTGGCCTTGGGTTGTAAGCAAAATGATCATTTAAGAGATGCTAGCAAGACAACCAATAGCAAGATGGGCTGTCAAACTCTGCCAGACAACTGTTCCTCTCCGCAATGTTGGTTAATGGTAATGAAACGCGACATATCCAGGATGCCTGTCGCTCGCTAATCGTCACTAATCTAATCCACTGGATTAGGGAATGAGAATACAGTCAGCCGTTTGCTACGGGACGTGTGCCTACCTCCTACCTTTCGTCCATTAGTTGAATCTTCTTGCAGTCTACAGTGGATATTTGTTTTTTTTGCTGCTTGCTCTGAATTAGAGTCAAAAAAATTTTGTTGTTTTATTTTGTTGGTGGGGCTTCTTTGGTTGCCGGTAATTATTTGCTGATCAGGCAGTTCCTCCAACAGGTGTTCTTGTTGTCATCATAATCTCTTTCCTTCGGTTGGATTATGATGGATATGGAGCAGAGCAGCCTGTGAGTACCTGCTGGTGCTGCTGCTCACTGCCGGTATTTTGTTTTTATTTTGGCGCTCATTTGGTGAACCACCATCCGCCAAAATGCTAAACCAGAGTGCTGTGATGATCTTCACCGGGATTTGTGGGGCGCTGGTGCTTGTGGCAATGGCCTACTATGTCTACTGGTGAGTTATACTCATGATATTGGTGAATTTCAAGAGTAGGAAAGTAGACGGAGTGTAAGTTCCACTCAACCTACCGCTGATTATTTGTTGGTAATGGAACAAACAGCTGTCCATCTTAAGTAGCTTTAACCCAGTCAGCGACTAATCGTTCCGTCAAGTTCAGTTGCTTCTGCAGATGAGACTGTACTGAGAAACCATGAAACTATTTCAGATGGTTAATATTAGTATTTCGTTTTAATTATCATTACTACGGTATTTGGCGTCTCTCAAGGAGGTGTTCTCAAACAGAAAGAAGACAAACTGCAGATCAAGTCGAGGACAATAAAAAAATATCAGACGTGTTCCGGTGCTACAAAATAAGGAAGAGACCCAGATAATTTTGAGCTACTTGCGTTCACCACCAAAAATTAGTGTCCTGTTTTGAAAGTCTTTTGATAATAAATACAGTACCCATGACGAGGACCATCTAGACCTTGCAAATTTCTTGCAAGAAAAACTGGGTAAAGGATGCAGGAGACACAATTGACTCGAGAAGTTGCCATATGTTTTGGACATTCATGTGTTTGCAGCAAGTCTTTTCTTTTTCTTAATTTCACTATGGATAGTTTGATTTTTGTAATGTGAACCTGCTTTCAGAGGCCCCAATTAAATGTTAAGTTTTTGTTCAAAAGCACCTTTCTCAGTAGGCACTATGAGTTGCTGCTTCCGTTTTTTTTTTTTTTCTTGCCAGGCAAAGTGTCCAAAGTACACGCATGTGAGCTAGGTCAAAAAGTGTGTCAAGAGGAAATAAGAACAAAGGTCTTGGCAAGTGTGGAAATCTTTCTTTGACTTGCCCCCAAAATATTTCAATTTCAATTAGTATGTGTCAATGTAGTCCAAGACATAAATACAAACTTGCTACAAACATCCTTACTGTGCATCAGTATAAAACCTGAAATCTCAAATGATATTATTTTGTCACTTCACTGGTTCTTTTATCTCAAAATATTTTAGGTTGCATTACCTGACATGTTTCGGCTTGTACTTTCGCCTTCATCAGAGTGTCACTCAACTGTGACACTCGTGAAGTGATTAACAAGTAAAAATGAAATGAACTTAGTACAGATATTATTTTGTTGTAAATATGTTGCAACATTGTGGTATACGTTACACAACAAACAGATAAGGTACACAAGAGATCGGCGATAAGATACACATACTCCCATCAAAATGATATTTTCAGACCTCACCAACTTGACTCGAGCACTCCCGTTTAGCACAAAGGTCATTACGCCAACACGGATCACTACTTGATGACATGCAGTGACTTGGAGCACAGAGAATCACGTGACAATATTTCATCACTTGAACGCATTCTGTCTTTGCCACGGCGTATCGACCGAGCTGAGGTAATGTTGCTGCTGTATGACTGCAATCAATCAGTGTCTGTGTTAGTTTAATTGTTAGCCTACACATTGGAATGTCAGGTAAAACGAAAATTTAGCTCTTTAAAATGTTTCATTTGTGTGGAGATTTTTTTTTTTCCGCATGACATCTGCAGTTTATGTATGAGAATGAAGAAGGGGCAACTCATGGCAGTAAATGTTTCTTTTTTTAATTGGCGTTTTTAAAAATGGTTCAATCATAAAGTGGCTGTTAATTTTTATTATCACTAAGAATGTCACGGTCCTGGAGTATAGAAAGAATGTCCTCATGTAATGAACGTGCAAGTGTGGCCCATTAAAATTGACTGATTACTGCGTGTAGTTTGTACAGCTTGTATAAAAAGGAGGGGCGGTAAATTTTTATTCCATTTTTCATTATCCATCTGTCTTATTTTCCGTAGCCCTTGTGCTCATTAGTGCCGTGGGTGATCTGGACACTGCTCACCAGCCAATCAGTCAACTTTGAACCATAACACCATCGTGATAACATATTGCAATGGCAAGGTCAATTCCTTTGTTTTGCTTGTAGACTCACGATATTTTGGGTGTCAGATCCGAAGACAAATGTGAGAGCAAAGTTCAGAATTCCAGCTCTTATTTCATGGTAGTTATATCTTGATGTGTTCTGTCTGTAAGGCAATTCTTTTCTCTGGAGCGTGACAGAGCTGTTTTGCCAACAACTGCAATGGTGTATTTCTTACTGCTGAGCAAGAGCTATGGCGGGTACTTGTTCAGTCGCTGACATCTGTAATTTAAGATGGCAATCTAGGTGATTATCAGCAAGATGTAAGTCAAATTCAGTGTCTCTGTGGAGTGTGAAGCTAAGATAGATTGCGAGAAGCAGGAAATAGCCTTGGCAGACTTTAGTGTAGTCAGCATCATTGGTCCTATTCATAGCGATTCATTTTCTGAATATGACCAAATATTGGCATTTTTCAAAGGCCTTTTTTTTTTTTTTTTCAGCTCCTTATCATTAATTAAATCTCTGGTTTCAGGACTGTAGTATTGGCCGAAGGACCGTGCAAACGAGGCTTGTAAAAGGAGACCACCGTGGTGAGGAAATGACTTCATTTTCTCTGTCATTGATGGTAATTATTTTTTTTGATGATTCTTCTCTTACCCTGTGTGTGTTTCCTCCCTTAGGTTGGTCATCGTGTATAGAGAGGAGCCTCCTCAGCTCCCCTAGGCCTTCTGCATCATGGCTCTCCTGGCCTACATCAAGAGCCTGTTCATCCTTCAACTGTTGATGGGCTTTGTGTTTGTGGTGAGCGGCCTCATCATAAACTTCATCCAGCTGTGCACGTGCGTCATCTGGCCAATCAACAAGCAGCTCTATCGCAGAATCAACTGCCGGCTCGCCTACTCGCTCTGGAGCCGTGAGTAGATTAGATTTCTGTAGTTTGTGGTCAACCAGGAGATATTTTTGGACACGCGTGGATCCTTCCATCTTGCATGAACTTGAGGAGATTTGCTTTAGAGGGTCCATTTTCAAATTGTTGTTTCTGGACAGAGCTGGTGATGCTGCTGGAGTGGTGGTCCGGCACCGACTGCACTTTATACACGGACCAGGCCACGGTGGACAAATTTGGCAAGGAACACGCCATCATCATCCTCAACCACAACTATGAGATCGACTTCTTGTGTGGCTGGACCATGTGCGAGCGATACGGTATCCTGGGGGTCAGTTGGATTGATGTTATTTGCAGTCATTTAGCACATTTTAAAATGGTTGACCACAGTCATGATTTGAAAAGAAATGACAGTTGCCTCCGTTTCCCTTTAGAGTTCAAAAGTCTTAGCCAAGCATGAGCTGCTGAAGGTCCCTCTGATTGGCTGGACCTGGTACTTCTTGGAAATCGTATTTTGCAAAAGAAAGTGGGAAGAAGACCGCAAAACTGTCTTCAGCGGACTTGACAGGCTTAAGGACTACCCTGAACATATGTGGGTGAGTGCAAATCAACAGATTTTAAATTGCAATTCAAATATGCAAGCTTCAGTACAATTCAAAATCAGGTAAAACGTTCCCGTCAGGCAAATAAGCATTTGACTTCAAGTCTTGTAGGCTAGATCAAAATGGCCTTATCTCGTCTAGTCATTTTTAATCAACCTGCTTTTGGCTGTGAACAGAAACATAATATTGCAGTTTGACATCACAGCCAAATTTACAAATATAGATTTTAGATGAAGCAGAATGACCACTGAATATCCAGGGAACAAACAAATTCTTCCCTTTTGGCCTACTTTTTATCTTGCCAGTCGTATTCAAATGAAGCTCTCTGAGCGTTCCAGCTGTACTTAACATCTCACCGCAGGAGACTTGTTTTGTCCTTGAGCCCAGAATTTCCTCCTTAAAAATGCCACACTGAGCCTAAACAATCCCAGAGTTGTATTCTGCATGTGTTAACTTGGCAAATGCTCTCGCCCTCAGTTCTTGCTGTATTGCGAAGGTACCCGCTTTACAGAGAAGAAGCACCAAATAAGCATGCAGGTAGCAGAGAGCAAAGGCTTGCCCAAGCTCAAATATCATCTTCTACCACGCACCAAGGGCTTCACAACCACGCTGCGATGTCTGAAGGGCACAGGTACAGTGGAAAGGGACACACACGTCATATGTAACATTTCTTATTTGAAACCTCCCAACCCCCTTTTTTTTTTTTTTTTTTAAATACAGTGACTGCCGTTTATGACGTGACGCTCAACTTCAAAGATAAGCAGACCCCCACTCTCCTGGGCATCGTCAACGGCAAGAAATACAAAGCTGACATGAGCGTAAGGTGAGAAGGCGTCACTCATACGAGCCCACAGCCTTGTCTGAATGTGATCCCCTGCCCTCATGTGGCTATTGTTTGTGAATACGAGCCCCTTTGCTCATGTGGCTGTTGTTTCTCACGGGCCTTTTGCACTTAAACATAACTGCATAATTTGGCTAGGGCAAATAAATGATGACAGCTATACAATAATATTACCACTTTTGATGATAATCTTGTTGAGTAATACAACAGTCGAGAGTGGAACATGGAAACACTTTAGACCCAGAGAAAATCATTTGCGTCAGAATGTGAATCAGTGTGAAATAATAATTCCAGAGCGTGCTGATGAAGTCATTTACTTTAGTTGAGGGCGCCCCCTGATGATTGTAAAGTGCTACCGCTCACACATTGTTTTCACTATACGTTCACCCAATCATTCGTTTTCTGTCGGACTTGTCATTGTTAGGCTTACGGATGCCCGCATTTGTTCTCTTTATGGAAGTGGACTTGTAACTCTAGGCCTTGTTCTTGTTTTCCGCTTCACTGTAGACGTTTCCCTGTGGAAGAGATCCCAGAAGACGAGGCAGAGTGTGCCAACTGGCTGCATAAGCTCTACCAGGAGAAGGTAGTATGTCGTTTCATTCACATATGACAAGTGTGGTCATCACTTTTTCATCCAGTTCCAATGTGAGAAAATGGGTCCAGTTGTTGCTCATGAATTTTTTCCACCCTGCCAGGATGCCTTACAGGAGACATACAGCAAGGAAGGCAAGTTCCCGGGGCCCACAATAATCCCTCCTCGCCGTCTGTGGACACTGCTCAACTTCCTGTTCTGGGCCATGCTGCTGCTTTCACCACTTATCAAATTTGCATGCGGAGTGGCGGTCAGCGGCTCTCCGCTGCTCATTATCGGCTTCATCATCTTCCTCGTCATAGGTACGGCTAACGGTTGAAGACCCCTGTGCAAAGTTTGAAAACTGTGCAGTGTTTTTTACAGCTCGCACGTGTTGGCAAATGTAGACGCGTGAAGATATGAGATCATGCACATAGCTTTTGAGAACACAGACAAGAACTTGATTTTTCGCCCATTTTGAAGCCTCATTTTGTTTTATGCTTAGCGATTTCTTTTTCCCATCATTTCAGTCTTCTCTGTTGAGTGTTTATTGTTTCTCTCTCTCCCCAGCCTCTGTTGCAATCCGTCGCCTGATCGGCGTCACGGAGGTCAACAAGACGGGTTCCAGTTATGGTGACCAGGAGGCCAAGAAACAAAACTAACACACCCTAGACTGACTCCCGCTCTCCTCCTGCCGTCCAATTGGTCACCAAGGTCGGGGGGGGGGAGACCCGGCCGTGAAACCACAATAGAGAGCAGACTTAGAAACCCTAAAGAGTAAATTTACCGGAGGTCAACAAGACATGAGGTGGGAGGGGAGGAGGGGGGAGATGGTGCACTGCATCTAAAGCCAAGTAGTGACCCGTTTTCCACAGCCAAGCCCCGTTAATCCTGCCGATTTTAAACCTCTCACCTCCTAACCTACCTGCAGTCACGTGGAAGGCCACAAACATAGCCTGCGTCTTGCTTTGCACTACCTCCCCAACAAACCACACTTACTGTCCGTCGTCACCCAATTAGGAAGCGGCGGTGTTCTTCTAGTCAGAACAGGGCCCTCCATCCATGTGCCCCCACCCCCGTCTCCTTTTCACACGCCTGTGTTTCTTTTTTTTTAAAGCAAAAACTTCACTAAACCATGGAAACATGACCATTATTTTTTTTGTAATCATTTTGTGTGATCATCATGACCTAGTCTCCTTTTCGAGGGGGCGGGGGGGTTCTTCAAAAAGGGCTGTGCATGTGCAAGCTGTCATACCTGACCTAAAGCTCTGGAAATCATTTTCCGAAACTAAATGCTCTTCATGTTGTAAGTAGCATATAGAATGAAATTAATAAAAAAAAAAAATCATTTTACTTCATTGTTATTTTATTCAAAATGTTTAACGCTGCTCCTGAAAACTTTAAACAAAAAAGAATTACATTGTGTATTCAAAACATTTACATAGCTTTGCATTCATTCCATTTGTTTTGCTTTATGCTAACAAAGAAATATGCCATAGAAAGGCTAATCACTAGCACAGGTGCTGTGTTCGAACCCTTTAAGCAATGGATATTTGAACACAAAACGGTGCAGCAGCACATATCGACTGACAAGCTTTTATAGATCAAATTTAAAAAACAATGTAAATATCTCAAAAATCAGATGCGCTAGACATTTTTTTTTAAATCATTTTGAAATCAATCATCTCCATAATGGTACGTTCCAGAGCTAACATCCTTATTTTTCTAATTCAAACAACTCTCCCTTCCCCCTCAAACACTAGTCAGCCAGCAACCATGACAGGTGAAGAGTGTGTGGGGGTTGTTCTGCCAGATTCCAGGCTAAAGGTCACCAGTTGTCTCCACGTAGCCTCACGCAGCTGTTGACATAAAATTTGCCTGGCCACTTATAGACTGTAGTCGTAGTGCTAAGTTAACCTTTGCCTTAAATCAAGCTTGCTCAGGCAAGGGGCCCGCGTCCTCCCTCACCTCCACCACTTTCGACCATGTCAAACGACACGGATATTTTCCACACGTCCTAGTTACTTAGTCACGAGTAACCCCCAACACGTTACATATTCCACTCTCCTTCCACCTCCCTCCTGTGCCACATGTAGCGTCCATCCAAAGTTTTTTACGTACGTACTTCCTCCATTCTCACCATCCATTGAGATTTTCATGCAAGCCTTAAAACTAGACTGCTTCTTCTGGTTTGTGTTGACTGACTGAGCCCCTGAGCTGTACAGGATCAAAGTTTGTAAAATACTGAGTAGAAAATGAAGAGGAAGATGACTCACTGGTGTATTACAACTACTGCAGAATAATTTTGAAAGATCCAGCTGAGTAGTCGCAGAGTTCCTTCTTCTCCTGCAATTCTATCACAGAAGAGACGCAGGCGTTTGGCACAGGATGTTTTTTTTATTTGGTCAACAAAAGTGAAATCTGACACCACCATGTTTTTAAAAAGAATTTACGCTAATCATGCATTCCTCTCGAGTCATCTGCTTTTTTTGTTTTATTTTTGTTTTTGTTTTTTGGTCCATCACCCCCACCCCACCCTCACCTGTTATTAAAAGACTTGAATCACAAAGCAACTCTCAGTGCATTTTCTTTGGACTTTGTGTTTGTCTCAAAAATGCAGCACAGACTCACGTACTAACTGATCTCCATCTTCTCCTCATATCATCCTTCAGCAAACATGCATTCCACCATTCACAAATTCCACCATACTCATTTAATGGTGCACCAGAGTGGAACAATGTACATAAAAGAAATGAATGTCTTTTTTTTTTTTATATATATAACTTGGTTCCTGCTGTTCTTTTAGAGAAACGACACCAAAAGCATTTCCCACATCGTGTGTATACTGTAAATGTGTTCATAATGTAAATCATAGATTTAGAAAATTGCTCTCCAGTAGGTAAACTGGTCTCCAAGGTGCACTTTGGAATATCTCACCAATATTGTGTGTATGAGAAGCTGTACATACTTGAGCTGATGGTGTGTGTGTCTGAAGCTGAAGCCCACCACTAAAATCATGTCCCAGATTCCAACTTTGTAACAGCACCTCAGTTTCTTACTGTAGTCAGTCTTGCATGCGGTCACTGAATCACATTAATTCTGACTCAGGGACTTTAATGGGACATGCAGCAGCTCTGGAATGAACTCTGAATCTGAAATAAGATCAATAAAAAAAATAATAACCCCCAAAGTGGTTTTGTTGAGGGTGTGTGATTGTTTTTGTTAACTTTGTCAATATAACTTTGTAAGATGGATGCAAGGTGTGCTGGGCTGTCAAAATAGCATTCACAAATAAGCTGTTTTAACAGATCCGTTTGTGACGTCACTTACCCCACCTTCGTTCATTTTATGGCGTCACTAATCCCGTTCATACAATTTTTACTCTATAGCCATGCCAAAGTTTCCAACGCAAACAACCACGCAAGCATGGCTGGATAACAGTGTCTTTCTTCTTCCTACAACCGAGCTACAGAAATGGACTTTATGCATGGAATGCACGCCTAAACAGCTCCCAAAACGTTTGTGGCAAACATTTTAAGGATGACAGTTTGTGCAATCTGGGACAATACAATTGAGGATTAGCAGGACATTTTTCGCACCTCTGTCTGGAACAGCAAGTGACACTGTCCAAGTAAGTCTATTTTGGAATTATTTGTTTGTGTATATGATATATTGTGGATTTCTTTGAGTAGTTCGTTAGCTTTGCAGCCAACAGCCCGGTTGCTGTAACATCGACGCTAGACAGGTAAACCCGTCGTGGCGTGCGCACTTGCAGGCCAGCCAGGGCGCACCGTGAAGTGTATTTTGAAAATTATTCGGGGCAGTGGACCTCCAGCGATGGAAGTGCATATGTTAATATTTCTTTAAAATGCCGACGTCAAAATTCAATGTAAAGTGTGTGGAGCAGGTGAGCCTTGGCCACGCCCACCCCCAAAAATCCACTCATTCAGCCCATTAAAGTTCTCCTTTTAGTTAGCCCTAACAACAGCACCGACTTCCACAATCTCACACTATTTTGAAGATGTGTTTGCGTATATGTGATAGTTTCAAGCCATACACGAGAGGGTTGAGAACTGGCGGAATCATCACAAACGCCAAAGACAAAATGATGACAAGGAAAGGATTCATCTCCTCCAGATTGGACCTACTCAGGGCTACATCACAAAACATGGTGGTGGAATAACTAACACAAGACACCACGTGTGGCAAACAGCTCTGGAAAACACTGCCCTTAAATTTTGCAGAATGTCTCCAGGTGGCAATTATGATGCGCATGTACGTGTAGAGAATGAAGACCAACGGTAGGAAAACGCTAAAGAAGGTAACGAATATGCCGGTCTTATTTCTAAACTCCATGGACCCGCATAACAGACTGACCACATTCCAGTTTGCGCAGAACACCTTGTGGATCTTGTTGCCACACAGGGGCTGCTTGGCCAACCCGGAGATGTTTCTTGTGAGAAAGGCGGCGGGGATGAGCCACGCCAAGCCAACCAGGCTCAAGGCCTTTTTCACCGTCATCCTGGTGTGGTAGTGCAGCGGATGGCACACGGCCAGGTAGCGGTCGTAGGCCATGACGCACAGCGTGGTCATTTCGTTGGCACCGTACGTGTAGATGAAGTAGATCTGCAAGAGGCAGGCAGTGTGGGAGATCAGGTGAACGTCGGATGCCAGGTCCATTAGGAAGCGGGGGAAGAAGCTCGTGGAGCCGTACAAGGCGTTGAAGCACAAGCTGGCCACAAAAATGTACATGGGCTCATGAAGGGTCTTCTCGTGGCAGATGGTCACCAGGACGGCCCAGTTGGCGCACACGATGAAGACGTAGAGGAGGAGGAATAACACCAGTGCTGGGTAGCGGTACGGACCGATGTTCATGAATAAGGTGAGGTTAAAGTAAGGAAAAAGTGTTAGGTTGGGCATCCTTAAATGCTCCACAGCCTTTGAGTCATAACAACCTGTTACTTGACACTGTCTGTGAAAAGAGGGAAAATAATTAGTAATATATATTTTTATCTGTCAATGCAATGATGTTTCATCAGTGCTATAAAGGGTTAAAATCATGGAGTCGTCCTATCTAAATAATTTTGCTGTTTTTGTATACATATTTTTTGTTCAAACATACTTAGTGTCAACATGCTATTTTCACAAATGTTTTATTGATTTTACTTTCAGTCCTGTAACTCACATGAAGAGTCATTCTTCTAATCAAAAGATGATATGGCCATGAGTAGTTAGGTTGTGTTATCAGATTTAGAGTTGAAAAGACAACAAATGGTGCTGATTTGCATCATCCATAAATTCATTCATTTTCTGCATTAAATGTTAATATTAATGTTATTCAAATTATTGGCAACACAAACAAACTGGCAGACTTTTTTCCCCAGCACAAACGTGAAGTGCACAGTCTTTTATTTTCCTTCTTTTTCTCTCTCTCTCTCTCACACACACACACACACACACACACACACACACACACACACACACACACACACACACACACACACACACACACACACACACATACACACACACACATGCAGCCCCCCCAAGACTCGAACCTCTGCCCTCCCACTCCAAAGCCCGAATCCCTAATGTTACTTAGTGTGTAAATGGCTTTGATTTATTAAAGTCAGTTATTTTCAAAACAATTTCAGTAATATGAAAAGAAATATCACATCATTGTAAATATTCTTTTTCTATCATTTTAGCTCTAGATGTCACTAAATAATACGCACTGTACATTTAAAGCATACGATCGTAATCCACAAATAGGACATGGGGTTCTTTTTTGTCACATCACTTTTGACTACAAACAAAAAGCAGTAGAAGTACCGTTGCGGGCATCTGGGTTTTATTCAATGTGGCCCTCAAAAGTCCCCGGACCCAGCCTGGCCCTCTCGGTATATCTCAAACACTTCATCAGCATCATTTTCCAACTGTTCTCATCATAAACACTCAAGTTTTTGTCACTTTCAACTCCCTTGCACAAGACTTAATTTGCTGAAACAATCCATCCATCCATTTTCTATGGCTACCACTTCTCCTCCATTGTCCTCTCTCGACAAAATTGGGCTCATGATGGTTTTTCACACCCTAAATCGACGTTTGAAATTCAAGCATATAAACATGACACGCTCAGCAGCCAGAAATATACGGCATACTTACCAACACGTGTCTTCATGCTCTTGTCCGTGATGGACTGCTGACGTTGGAAGACTCACTCACCACGAGCGCACGCGTCTTTTAAGGCCGTCTCTTTGCACCCTGGGGAATTTTTCTGAGTCCGGCTTCGTGGCAGATAGTAACAAAGTAGAAATACTTTGTTACAAAGTACAAATGTTTTGTTACTGTACTGAGGTAGTTTTTTTTTTTCAGAGCTCTTTTCTTTACTTGAGTGTTTATTTTCTTAAAAACGTTTTGCATGAACTCCAAGCATTTAAAAGAAAAAAATTGTATTTTATACTCCTTACTTTGTAAAAAAAAAATCACCTTGTTACTTTTATTCATGACTACATAAAAAATAGGACGTCAACTAAGATTGAGATCGTAATTGGAATCCTAATTGAAAGGCATTAAAACAGAATAGAAGCTTTAATGATGATTGCAACACATTTGGAGATACTAAAAACAGGCTTCTCACTTTGAGAAAATGTTATTTTTATTCTATAAATAAGAAATAAATCACACAACAATACATTTATTACATTTTTTTGTTTTACTGTCTGATTATGTTGCATTACAATCTGCATACTGCAAATACAAGTGATAAAAAAAACTTTATTTGGATCAATTAAAAACGTCAAAGACTTAAGAATCATTTGATTGCATTTTAATTTTTTAATACAATATAATAAATCTCATTTAACTACACTTCCTTGCAGTAGGTTAAATTAGTTAGTTATACTCAGTTAATTTTTGGCGGAATGTCACAGCATCTTGAAGATATGTCTACGTATATCTGATAGCTTCATCCCGTACACCATGGGGTTGAGAACTGGCGGAATCATCACAAACTCTAAAGACAAAATGATGGCAAGGAAGGAATTCATCTCCTCCACATTGTACCTGCTCAAGGCTATATCGCAAAATATGGCGATGGAAAAAATGACAAAGGAGATCATGTGTGGCAAACAGCTGTGGAAAACTCTGCCCTTGAATTTTGCAGAGCGTCTCCAGGTGGTCTCAATAATGCGCGTGTATGTGTAGAGAACGAAGGCCAGCGGGAGGAAAACGGTACAAATTGTCACTAGCATGCCCACCACGTTGTTGACCATCGTGGACACGCAAGAGAGCTCAACTACATTCCAGTTAGCACAAAACACCTTGTGGATCTCGTTGCCGCAAAGGGGCAGCGTTGCGGACAGATAGATGACCGTGCTTAAGATGAATACGGGGATGAGCCACGCCAAGCCGACCAGGCTCAGGGCCTTCTTCACCGTCATCCTGGTGTGGTAGTGCAGCGGATGGCACACGGCCAGGTAGCGATCGTAGGCCATGACGCACAGCGTGGTCATTTCGTTGGCACCGTACGTGTAGATCAAGTAGATCTGCGCGTAGCAGGCCACGCGGGAAATCAGGTGAACGTCGGATGCCAGGTCCAGCAGGAAGCGGGGGAAGAAGCCCATGGAGCCGTACAGGGCGTTGATTGACAAGCTGGCCACAAAAATGTACATGGGCTCGTGAAGGGTTTTCTCGCGACAGATGGTCACCAGGACGGCCCAGTTGGCGCACACGATGAAGACGTAGAGGAGGAGGCATGCCGCCAGCGCAGGGTAGCGGTACGAGCCGATGTTTATGAACATTGTGAGGTTAAAGTAAGGAGGAAGCGTTAGGTTGGGCATCCTTACATGCTCCACATCCTCGTGAGTCATAACAACCTGTTACTTGACACCGTCTATGAAAAGAGAAAAGAGAAGGGTGGTTCTCAGAAAGTATGGTACAATATGTGACACAAAAATTCAAAAAGAACCAGGTCAAAATTATATATGCTTTAAATAAATATAGTTTGTAAGCCCTTTGGTCACAACAAATTGTTAAATGTGTTTTACTCACTTGGTACCTGAGCAGCAAGAACTTAGCAGTCAAGTCAATGAATATTTTATAATGAAATATTTTTACACTTGACACAATGCAATATATTAAATGAATTATTGAATGCAGGATTAATTAAATGAATTATTGAATGCAGGAGCCTCAAAACGCAATCCAGGCTGGCATAGTTCTTATCGCTGGCAGTCCGCACATCACATAAAACCACTCGGCACTACTCGTGCTCGAACGAATTGGTTCAGAACAATACAGTTGACTTGCAGTTAACACACACGTGCACAAAAACACATCAAACACTTCTGTTGTGACATCAAATCATTCCTCATTAAGCACAATTGTACTCCAATGTGAATGCAATCACATCATTGACCCTCTTTGGTCACACTACTCTGCTGCAGACTTGTGGAAAACTGAATTCAGCAGTGATGATCCAAAATCTCAAAATGTTTGTCCCTAATATTTTTTTACGGGATAAATAGAGGTTTCAAGAATACAAACATGACACGCTCAGCAGCCACAAACATAGTGCATACTCACCAACACGTTTCTTCATGTTGTTGTCCGTGAGCTACTGCTCACGTTTAAGCTAGACTCACTCACCTCGAGCGCACGCGTCTTTTAAGGCCGTCTCTTTGCACCCTTGGGAATTTTTCTGACACCAGCTCAGTGGCAGATAGTAACAGAGTACAAATACTTTGCTGATGTACTGATGTAGATTTTATTTCAGGGTATCTGTGCTTTAGATAAGTTGTACCTGATAGATTTGTTAATTATTTATGACATCACAGTGTAAAAAATGAGATTGAGAACTTGATTGATTGCTATCTTGGAATCTTAAAAGGTGGGAAAAATAAAAATAAATAATAGTCGTCATTGGCACTAGAAACCATCTGGGATTTATTGAACATGGAACTTTCCTGAGACTTAACTGGAATGTTCTTGTCATCAGTGAAGAGAAACATTGTTTTGGATATGAAATAAATCACACAACACATTTACTGTGTAACATTTAATTGGTGATGATGTCACAGTCACTAAAGATTTGTATTAAACAAAAACCCTGCGTGCTTAAAACTGACTTTCTTTATGGACAATAAATTAAATTATCTAAAAATAATGAATCTTAACATTAATTTCAGTTCAACTTGCTGCCTTAATAAGGAAAAGTAGTACCACAATCCCCATCTCACACCATCTTGAAGATGCGTTTACGTATATATGATAACTTCATCCCGTACACCAGGGGGTTGAGAAGCGGCGGAATAACCACAAACTCTAGCGATAAGATGATGGCAACAAAAGCGTTCATCTCCTTCACATTTTGCCTGCTCAGCACAATATCACAAAACGCGGTGATGGAATAAACGACAACAGAGATCATGTGCGGCAAACAACTCTGAAATACTCTCCCCTTGAATTTGGCCGAGCGTCTCCAAGTCATGCTTATGATGCGTGTGTATGTGTAGAGAACGAACGCGAGCGGAAGGAAAGCGGTGCAGATGCTCATGAACATGCCCACCACGTTGTTGACCATCGTGGACACGCATGACAGCTTCACTACATTCCAGTTAGCGCAAAACACCTTGTGGATCTCGTTGCCGCAGAGGGGCAGCGTTGTGGACAGGTAGATGAGTGTGGTGAGAAAGATGGCGGGAATGAGCCATGCCAGGCTGACCAGGGTCAGGGCTTTCTTCACCGTCATCCTGGTGTGGTAGTGCAGCGGATGGCACACGGCCAGGTAGCGATCGTAGGCCATGACGCCCAGCGTGGTCATTTCGTTGGCACTGTACGTGTAGATGAAATAGATCTGCGTGAAGCAGGCCACACGTGAGATCAGGTGAACGTCGGACGCCAGGTCCAGCAGGAAGCGGGGGAAGAAGCCCGTGGAGCCGTACAAGGCGTTAAAGCACAAGCTGGCGACAAAAACGTACATGGGCTCGTGAAGGGTCTTCTCACGGCAGATGGTCACCAGGACGGCCCAGTTGGCGCACACGATGAAGACGTAGAGGAGGAGGAATGACACCAGTGCTGGGTAGCGGTACGGGCCGACGTTCATGAATATGGTGAGGTTAAAATAAGGATGAAGCGTTAGATTGGGCATCCTTACACGCCCGCAAACTCAGAAGACAAAACAACCTGTTACTTGACACCGTCTATGAAAAGAGAAAAGAAGGGTGGTTCTCAGAAAGTATGGTGACACCAAAATTCAAAATGAACCAGGACAAAATTATATATGCTTTATTTCAAACCTTCCTGTGGTGTGCTATGACTAAATTAATATGAATTATAAATGAATATAAATTATAAATGTCAGCCCTTTGGTCGCAAGAGATTGTTAAAGGTTGTTTTACTCCTTTGTTTCATAATGCAGTGCTTGGTACCTGAGCAGCCAGAACTTAGCACTCAATTATTACAATTATTAATGTGGAAGCCTCAAAACACAATCCCGGCTGGGATAGTTCATATCACTGGCACTCCGCACATCACATAAAGCCATTCAGCACTACTCGTGCTTGAACGAGTTGGTTCAGAACAATACAGTTGACTTGCAGTTAACACACACATGCACAAAAACACATCAAACACTTCTGTTGTAACATCAAATTATTGCTCATTAAGCACAATTGCACTCCAATGTGAATGAATCATTGACCCTCTTTGGTCACGCTACTCTGCTGCAGACTTGTGGAAAACGGAATTCAACAGTGATGATCCAAAATCTCTAAATGTTTGTCCCTAATATTTTTTTACGGGATAAATAGAGGTTTCAAGAATACAAATATGACACGCTCAGTAGCCACAAACATAGTGCATACTCACCAACACGTTTCTTCATGTTGTTGTTCGTGAGCTACTGCTCACGTTTAAGCTAGACTCGCTCACCACGAGCGCACGCAGCTTTTAAGGCCGTCTCTTTGCACCCTTGGGAATTTTTCTGACTCTAGCTCAGTGGCAGATAGTAGCAAAGTAGAAATACTTTGTTGTGCAATTTGTTCCCTACATTTGAAAGTAATCAATACTTTTTATTGTCTCGGAAATATACTTGTTCATTGTTTATGACATCACAATGTAAAAAAGGAGATTGAGATCATGATCGATTGCTATATTGGAATCTTAAACGGTGGGAAAAAAATAAAAAATAGTCTGCATTGGTAATTGGAATCTTTAAAGGTGGGAAAAATAAAAATAAAACAAATGGTCTGCATTGGCACTGGAGACCGTCTGAGATTTATTGAACATGGAACTTTCCTGAGACATGACTTGAATGTTCTTGTCATCAGTGAAGAAAAGCATTGTTTTGGATATAAAATAAATCAAACAACAACACATTTACTGTGTAACATTACTCATTATACTTGGTGATGATGTCAAATTCACTATGGATTTGGATTTCACAATACCCCCAAGTGCTTAAAGATGGCTTTCTTTATTGACAATAATTACAAAAAATATTTAAAAATAATAAATCTTAGAATTCAATTCATTTCAACTTGCTGTCTGAGGAAAAGCAGAGCCGAAGGCCCCGTCTCACACCATCTTGAAGATGCGTTTACGTATACATGATAGCTTCATCCCGTACACCAGGGGGTTGAGAAGCGGCGGAATAACCACAAACTCTAGCGATAAGATGATGGCAACAAAAGCGTTCATCTCCTTCACATTTTGCCTGCTCAGCGTGATATCCAAAAACACTATGCAGGAATAAATGACAAAGGAGATCATGTGCGGCAAACAGCTCTGAAATACTCTCCCCTTGAATTTGTCCGAGCATCTCGAAGTCGTCCTTATGATGCGCGTGTACGTATAGAGAACAAAGGTGAGCGGGAGGAAAACGGTGCTGATGGTCATGAACATGCCCACCACGTTGTTGATCACCGTGGACACGCATGACAGCTTGACGACATTCCAGTTTGCGCAAAACACCTTGTAGATCTCGTTGCCGCAGAGGGGCAGCGTTGCGGATAGGTAGATAACCATGGTGAGAAAGATGGCGGGAATGAGCCACGCCAGGCCAACCAGGCTCAGGGCTTTTTTCACCGTCATCCTGGTGTGGTAGTGCAGCGGATGGCACACGGCCAGGTAGCGGTCGTATGCCATGACGCACAGCATGGTCATCTCGTTGGCTCCATACGTGTAGATCAAGTAGATCTGCGTGAAGCAGGCCGTGCGCGAGATCAGGTGAACGTCGGACGCCAGGTCCAGCAGGAAGCGGGGGAAAAAGCTCATGGAGCCGTACAAGGCGTTGAAGCTCAAGCAGGCGACGAAAACGTACATGGGCTCGTGAAGTGTCTTCTCGCGGCAGATGGTTACCAGGACGGCCCAGTTGGCGCACACGATGAAGACGTAGAGGAGGAGGCATGACGCCAGCGCCGGGTAGCGGTACGGGCCGATGTTTATGAACATGGTGAGATTAAAGTAAGGATGAAGCGTTAGGTTGGGCATCCTTACACACCCGCAAACTCAGAAGACATACTGTTACTTGACACCGTCTGTGAAGAGAAAAGAGAAGGGTGGTTCTCAGAAAGTATGGTCCAACATATGATATGAAAGCTGGAAAAAAATGAACTTGTTTCTGTGAAAAGGGAAACGAGGGTAAGTAGCACCTATGCACCATATGAAGAATGTCCTGGCTCTAAAAAAGTAGTTTGTGCAAATCCTCTGGTACTTGCTCTCTCTCATCTTGCTTCTTTTCCAGCTCTCTCAACACCTTCATCTCAATGCTATTCATTTTAATATTCATTATAGTTTCCAAAGTGGAAATTCAGATCACCGTGGCAGTAGAGAACTAGCAGAGAAGCCAACCATTTTCTATTTTCTACATGACTTGATCACCAGTCAACCTCAGAGCACAGTATAACTCCCACTCAGTAACTCCTTGGTAACATTTTGATGAGTCCTTAATGTAACATTTAAAAGTACTCTATTGTTGCTTCAGTTTCTTATTCATGTATGGTTGGAAATGACGACTTGCCCTCAATGATCTGTCAAAATTTCAATTCAGAACACACAGTGAAGAGCCACATACTCCATACTTACCACCATGTGTCTTCATGATGTTGTCCGTGAGCTACTGCTCACGTCGGAAGATATGATCATCATGAGTATGTACGTGCGCCTTTTAATGCTGGCTGTTAGCACTCTTGGGACGAGATCTGATTCGGCGCAGTGGCGGGAAATAATCAAGTAAAAATACTGTACTTTGTTTTTTACCCCTGCTCAAGTATTTGTTCTTTCCATGAGGATTTGTTTATGGGTGCTTTTTACTTTTACTCTCTTCGTTTAAAAACAGATACCAAAATTACAATGACAAAGTTGACTTTTTTTTTTTTATTTCTAATGTCAACATGATATAGACAAGACTGAGATCTTGGGTGATGGTATCGTCTATGAAATACTTTGTGACAGATGAGTTGTCTTGCACCATTTTAATAACCAGCAACTTCTGACATTGAGACATAAAAATGGAAAAAAAAACCCACGTCTCATTAGCTATTTTAGTCTAGTTTTCTGAAAAAGAAAAATGGAAAAAATATTTTGAGAAAATTACAAAACAACATTTCAATAAGAGACCAAACCAACTTGTTCATTTGCACAAAATAGATCTTCATTTATTCAAAGCTCTTCTTCCCTCTAAAATATTGCAAAACTTTGTTTCGAAGCTTGGACAGTTTCAAGCCGTAAATGATCGGATTGAGTAACGGTGGAATAACGAGAATTTGGATGGCCATGAAATTCCTGAGACTCCGAGGCATGGAGCTGGTGCCGTAACGAGCGTACATGAGGTCAAAGAGCAAAGCCACGGAAATGTTGACCAAACACAGCAGATGCGGCACACACGTCCCCAAGAACTTCTTTTTCCCTTCTTTAGACCTCAAAGCTAATTTAACCAGCTGCACATAGGAGCACAGAATGAAGAGGTCATGTAAAAAGTAAAATACAATAAGCACAAATCCGACGATACCGTTGGATGTTGTAGGATTGCAGGACAGTTGAAGGAGGGACCAGTTCTCGCAGTAGACTTTGTCAATGAGGGAACCGCACAGTTCCAGTTTGGAGCTCATGATTACCACAATGGCCTGGCAGAGCAAAGGCGTTACTCTGGAGTAGATCATCAAGAACACCATCCTGCATTTTGTCATAATGGAGTGATACTCCAGCGGTCGAGATATGGCCACGTAGCGGTCGTAAGCCATCACTGTCAAAATGGCCATTTCAGACGCCGCGTAAGAATAGATGACAAAGACTTGCAACAGACAGCCAAAATAAGATATAACGTGACTTTTCGACAACAGATCGTGAAGGAATTTGGGGAAAAAGACAACAGTCCCATAAAGGCCATTAAAACATAGATTGCATAAAAACAAGTACATGGGTTCATGCAGTTTTTTCTCTAGTATGATAGTAACAATAAGAACAAGATTGACCAGCAAAATGGCAGCGTAACACAGCCAGGTAATTACGAAAAGAAGCACTCGAAGCCGTTGCGTCATGTGGCTCAATCCTGTCAAATGAAAAAAGGTGAATGCAGTTGCGTTCTTCATCGTTGTTCCATTCGGCACATCGACTCCCCGTGTTGTTATCGCCGGCTTCTCCTCCACGCTTCTCCTCCACCCTGTTCCTGCCTAATTTGGTGACAGGATGAGGAAGATGAAGATCTCCTCGCTGGTCAAACAGGGCACCTCTTTTTATACTTTGCTGAGCACCAAAACGCTCCAATCAGAAGATAGCAGCGTACTCCATCGCCAGGGAATTTGAAAGATTCTTGTTTATGAAACAGTTGTTTAATGCTCTATTAAAAATAAGTGTGAATCCAATATTTATTACTATTTTAGTCCAAAAATGGTGTTCTAACTCTCAGTTTCACACTGTCCCTGAAATTGCTGTCATAATGGAGTGACCTTTAAAAAAAAAGCTTCTAATGTTTGCAGTGATATTATGACCAACAATTTTGTTTTTCCTAAATGGAGCTTGGAATAGTGAATAGTCACATAAATATTGACACTTGAGTTGCAGAATTGTTATCGTGCATTGTCGGACGGTGTCAAATTTAACATGTCCGCCCTGTCGTAGGGTAATATCACCTGTTATAAAAACAAATCTGAGATTACAACTTTGTTAAACTGCTTGTTAACCTAATCATAGCGAAGTAAAGGTCCACCGTGTGATCATTAAATGCTAACGTCGTCAGCAAGCTTAGATATTTTGCCGTTTCCACAGACATGAGCTGTTAGCAGTATTTAAAAATAAAGTGTAAGGGTTTGAGAAATATACGGTTTTAACAGAACAAGGAGGGATGTACATAAGCCAGTGTGCATGAGTGCTGGAAATGGAATATTGCGCTCCTGTTTGAACCTCCTGTCACCACGCTTTTTGTACTCTAATGGCCAGCCTCATTTTGAAGCTAATCCCGCCGCCAAAGCAATTGCATCCAAAGGCCAACTTTAAAATAAAAGTCATGTTACATGTTTCCCTTATATTTTGTTGACCCTTGCTGTTGTTATATAGTAAGCTATGAACAATCTTGGTGGCTGCTAGCTTGACTGCCCGCTAACGGCTACATTAGCAATTAGGCGGTGGCCGAACGCGTCGCAGGATTTGTTTTTGAATACAGATTATGTCTGTGAATCCGAAATTGACAATTTACTCTGTTTTATACTTATAATAGTGTGCTTTTGTCCACCTAAAACGTGGCATTCTGCTACAAATACTAATGCTTTGAGTCTTTTGTAAAAACAATACTTTCAGAGGGGGGCGGCCATTGTCCTGTTTTTCTGATATTGTCACGGTGACAGTGGACACATGTTTGTGTCTTGACTCCACTAGGGAATGTTTAGTCCCAGCGCCATGCACTGGCAGTAGATTGATGTCCTGGGGATAGTGGACGCATGACCCTGAGGTTTAATCATCATATTTACACTGTGTTTGTTGCTATCATGTATGTCATAGCGTCATAACAAATGGGAATTACATCAGCTAATAGTCTGTCTAATCAATACTGGGGAAAACATGTTTGTCGGCTCTCGTCTTGTTTTGCTCTGTATCATTTAGACAAAAATAACACTCATTAAAGGTTTTGCCTGACAAATAAACACAATACCAAACAAACAGCTGCCTTGAATTGGCTGTTATTTTTAAGTATATAATACTTTGTCTTACTTTATTTATTTATTTTACTTTATTTTATTTACTTACTTTACAATACTTTATTTCTATGGCAACTGTAGCTCCTTGAGAAATTTTAAATTGCAGCATAAGAATCACTTATTTTTACCTTAAATTTGTATTTATGGTTTCGGCAGAGCAGCAGTTAGCCATTTTTTTTTTATATTGGCTTAATTTCCTTAGAATATAACAAGCTGCCTGATCCTCCCAACTGTTGAGCGTAGTAGCCCTTAGTAACCTGTGATCAATTATTCCAATGAAAAAACATAAAACCAAAATCATTTTAATCAATTATAATAATTTGGGCTGTTTTTTTTCAATTGTGGTGAAGCCACAGAATTAGGATTTTTTTTCCTCCCCATAGAGCAGGGCCCACAAACTCTATTTGTCAGAGGGCCCAAATTTTGGGGGGTCAAACTCTCAAATAAAAGTTCAATAGGAATCAAATTTTAGCATAATATTATTTGAATCCAGTCACAGGCCGGTTTGGACTGTTCAGTGGTCTGGATTTGGCCCACAAGCCATCAGTTGATGATCCAACTGCCGTAGAGGTTCACTCTAGTGAAAAACCTCAACGTAGCTTCCTGTCACAAAACTACGACAATCCATGTAAACATTTCTACCTATGCCCACTTCAATCATATAACAATAAATCAATATCAGTATTTTTCCTCCCTCAATGTATCTGTTTGCATATATTTGTGTTCAAGTATTCCCATTTATTAATAAATTGCATCACTGACCATATTGATATAGTTATTTATTTCTTGTTGTTTTGGATTGGTCACATGACTCGCAAGCTGCCCGTAGGCACTGTGATGTCATTTTCAGTCCCCCTACTCAAGATAGGTAAAAACAAGTGGATTTTGCTGCTTAATTCATATTCAATCAAAACAATATTAATCTGAGTACTGTATTCAGACTCGAGGGGCTGTATAGAACAAATTATTGTGAAGTACATTTCTGACTTGACCTCCCCTTTAATATGTATTTTTTTGCACGAGGCGAAGCTGAGCTTAGGCCCATCCTACTTTACTTCACATATAAAAGTTCATGTGTGGCCGTGATCAGGCTGGTCGAGAGCCGCCGGGCGCTCGACACATGCCACACTCGTCAATTCCAATAATGATATGACTGATGTTCTTGCTTTCTTCGCATCGTCTACATTGACACATCTGTGGCGAGAAGGGACAAAACAACGCAATGACTCCAAGCAGCTCTGATAGATTATATCAAACAATAACCATGGAACATCAGTCTGCCTTCAATATATTTTTCATTCCTTGTTTTTGGATTTCATCGAGGGCCAGCTGGCAATAATTTTCAGCGCTGAATGCTTCATGATTTGTGTGCTTGAACTATAAATAACATCCGAAGGACTATTTTAAGAAATGGAGAACTCAAGTGAGGTTGTTTCCTTCGTGCTGGGAGCTTACAGTAACATGGGACAGTTGAAGTATTTGTATTTCTTCATATTGCTGCTGTGGTACAGTTCAATATGGGTGGCCAACACTTTAGTCATCACGGTCATCTTTGTGGACAGGAGTCTGCACGAGCCAATGTACATGTTACTTTGTAACTTAATGGTGAATGAGATAAATGGCAGCACGTCTCTGTATCCTCTCATGCTTTCACAGATGTTCTCAGTGGCGCACGAGGTGCCCGTTTCCTGGTGCTTTGTACAGATGATTTCTGTCTACTCTTCTGCTTCTGTTGAGTTTTGCAGTTTGGCAGCCATGGCTTATGATCGATACGTTTCCATTTGCAGGCCTTTACACTACAACGCCATCATGAGCACGGGGACAGTGGCCATCATCGTGACTCTTATCTGGGTGTATTCCTATGCCACTTCCCTGCTGTCCTATCTCTTTGTAGTCAATTTGAAATTTTGCAGCAATGTTATTAACCACTTGTTGTGTAACTATGAATTAGTAGCTAAACTCGTATGTACAATATCAAAAGTCAACAGCGTAGTAGATTTTTTTGGCTTCCTGACCAGTGTTTTACCTTTCGGGCTCATTGTGGTGTCATATGTAAAGGTCCTGATGGTTTGTTTGGATACGTCTAGAGAGAATAGGCAGAAAGCCATCACTACCTGCACGCCTCAGATAGTTTCCGTGTCAAACTTGTTTGTCGGCTGCGCCTTCATTTTTCTGGAGGCCAAGATCACTGCGGTTGATTTACCTGACAGTGTGCGGATATTTTTTTCTGTGTATCTGCTTATTTGCCAGCCAATGATAACACCCTTTATGTACGGTTTGAACCTTCCCAAGATAAGACAGGCGTGTAAAAAATTTCTGTGGCGCAAAAAAGGATTTTTCTTGCAAGAATCTCATTAAAACAGCTCTTTTAAAAATGAATCCTATGTTGAAAAAAAAAATTACAACTTGTGTTGGGTTTTTTTTTGCTAACACAGTCACCTAAATTGGAACACCTTTAAAATGTAAACTATTGACATTTATGGCAACAATGTTAATGTGCAAGCAAGTTATTTGTTCTTAAAATGTTTGCGTTGATTTTATTTATAATTTTAAATTGGGACAATACAAGGGGCAATTTATTTCTTTGTTTAAAATGCAGGAAAGTCAATTTTCACATTAGTAAAACTCTAAATATTTTGTTGAACTAGCCAACTTAATATTTTATTCAAATTTGTTGCTTTGGAAATTTGCAGTTTACTCATCTTTTTTTAGTGCTGTTGCTCAAGTACCTAATTTGAAATGTTTAATGTCTTGGGTTGATTTTTCTGATGACGTTTTACTTTTACTGCCTACATTTGAAAACAAATGTCTGTACTTTCCTCAACTTTATCAAAAATAAGCGTGGTGAATGACAAGAGAAACAAAATACAACTAAATAAAGTTTAATAAACTATAACAAAATTAGCAAGGGCAATTATACAATGTCAATTATACAAATAAGATTAATACTAAAATCAATTTTTCACAAGTCCCTTATTCCTGAGGTCTGTCCTGTAGCAATCATAATGGGAGGCTCATTTGATAAGACACTTACGGTCAAACGCTCCCATTGAGCTATGTTTTTTGTCCACTTGAGGGCGCCATCCTCCCGTTCTTCATATCTGCATGGACGCTTTTCAAAAGGTGGGGTCTGGTCTGTTAAGCGAGTTGGTGGGGGGTATTACTCAGAGTTTATAAACACATCTGAGTTTTTAAACATATTTTACCTTATACTGTATTGCTATCATATACCATTATACAAATAAAAAAATGCAATTTCTGTTTTTAATGGACCTGCTTAACAGAATGTTTATTGCCACCCCTAAGGGCAAATTTCCTGTATTGCCTCTTTCACAAATGCACTTTTGTTAACATGATCATGAATGAATGAATGAATGAATGAATGAATGAATGAATGAATGAATGAATGAATGAATGGATTTATTTGTCAGTCATGATTACATCATTTTGTAAAATCTCACCGGTAAAAACAACTGAATGTTTTCTTTTCGTACAAATTTGATCCTGCCCCTTCATGTCTTTTTCATATTACAAGAATTCAGAGAGGGGTGTGTTGACTTTTATACAGTATTTGTCAGTTGGAGCAGCAGTAACATGACACTTTAAAGATATGCATTGTTCATAGTCTGGTGACTTTTTTTTGTTAAGCTGGTTGACAATGTAGCCTCTGTGTCACTGCTGCTATCTCATAGGTCATGTGTCTCAGACAGGACTGTTTTGCCTGAGATGCCAGGAGAGGCCAAAATGTCTGCTGTAAAGAAACGTCTCCGCTTATTGACAAAGCATCTTCAGCGCAACCTGATATGGAGCAGGTGAACTGTGAGTAATATGCCGAATTCCTGTACAAAACCACAAAGGCCACACCACAAGTTACAAACCTTATCACTTTTATTCAGACTGTACAGACACAACAGACTTTGAGAACAAGTAAAAAAAAAAGTGAGGAAAAAGAAAAAGAGATGAGCACCCCCATAAATACAATATACGAAGCTGGGCGTGTGCAATGACTAATTTGCATAACGTTCCAATGTCACACGCACGCGCACACACACACACATGCATAAATCTGAAATGATACAAAAACAACATTGCGTCGCTCACGCAGCCTCCTTACACATTCACATGGGGATTTCTTTAACATGAATTAAGATGTTGCTATCAAAATGAGAATGTACATTGTGTTCTACTTGTATGCATTCTAATGTGTTGGCAATATAGTTGTGAATCATTCAACTTCCATGTTAAACTCTATCTTTGCGTTATTTACATGTAGAAAAATGTGCAACATGACCTCCGCCCTCCCCCCAAAAAATGATGGTGCACCGACCAGATTGTTCCTCCACTGACTTGTTTGAAGTTGTGGTCCAAAAGGCTGGTAGTCGGGATTGAATTATTTTCAATGCATACCTGAAAGTCTACTGTCCCCAATATACAATATTATTTTTTAAAAACTACTCTGATTACATGTTTGAGCAGTACTCGCCTGTAAAACACGCGTTGATTTATAAGACACTTGGTTCTTGTCCATTAGTAAAACATTATGAACTGGTAAACATTTCGAGGTCATGCAAATAGAAGTACGCGCATACTAGTCGACAACTAGTCAACACTCAAAACCCCCCCCGTGAGCCTTTTTTTTTTTTCTTTTCAGCTCGTCTGTGCTTTTCGGTCATTTAGAATCAGGCACACATGAACAGAAACATGGCTTCCGTGTGGCACACACTCATGGAACATAAAATACATGCCGTTCTTTATGGAAAAGTTCAGTCTTGTGTGGAACAATTTTTAAAGAAAAAAAAATCCTCCCTCCCCACACACAAATCCATTTCAACACGTCTAAATGTAACAAAAATAAAGAATGGCAGGCTTAAAGTGTGAACAATGTTTTTTATCTAAGCAAGTATAAACATTCAAAATTTCTCAAGCACCATTTCCACTCCCGCAGAAGAAACCTATTACAGTCTTTCTGATCAGGGGTCCACCAATGTCAGGACCACACACACAGACGAAGCTGAGGCCCATGTTTGTGTGTGTGTGGTCTCCAAACATCTTAAAAGGGAAATCCGCCCATTTCATGGTACCGATGAGTTCATAATGAAACGGGACACAAAAACATCAACTAGTTAAGAGGTTTATAATGTAGAAACAGCTCGAAAGTGGCGAGAAGGTCTCAAACTGACCAGTTGAGTAACAGATAAACAGAGGTCAAGGGTCAAAAGAAATCAGGGCTTGAGTCACCAAGATGACGCCGAACAAGCCTTTTGAAGTGTAACAGTCACTTTAAAGTTTAACACTTTTCAAAACCTTGTGCAAACTAACACAAACGAGTAACTTCATTCATCTTTCGGAGTGAACATTCAATGCGAGAGACAAAGGAAAAAAAGGCAAACGTTTTCACTGAGAGTTGTGCGTAGCCATTTGGCAGCAACGTGAGCAGCTGCTGCTAAATTCTTTTTAAATCTAACACACAACTTAAAGCATTTCTTTCTACAAGCAGAGTAACTTAAAATGTCCAATGCAGGGAAGCCTACAGAATGCATTCAGAGTCCTTGGACCATTTGGCTGCACTTGGCACTTTTTTTTTTTTTTTTCCTTATTCGATCATGTTTGGCCACCATGAGAGCGGACACGCGACATACATTCAACATGGAAGCAAAAAAAAAAAAAAAAAAAATGGATGTAATGTGAGTAACTAGGGATAACTTCAAGTCCGGTATTAATGACAGCGAGCTTATGTGTTTCAAATCCAAAAGTACAAAAAAAAAAAAACATTAAAAGAGTTCTGGGATTGTTTAAAAGAAAACTGCAGATTCTTCCATTTAATATCGAATATATAGAGAAGAGAAAAGTTCTGTCTGAGGGCCTTGCGAACTTGTCACAAATAGAAAAATATGACCAAAATGGTATAAAATTGAAAGCTATCAGACCTCATTTCTCTATGTTTTGTACCTTGCTACACTTCACACCGTGGTCTCCCCGTGGGTACCGTTGCTAAGGCGCTTGTAGAACCTCCTCCACGACTGCAAGGTCTTGCCGGACCAGACCCAGAAGCCCGAAGTGATCCCGACGATCATGGTCATCAGGTACTTGATCATGAACACGGTGAAGTCGGGCGTCATGGGGGCAAAGTTGTGCATGGGGCAGGGCACGGCGAAGCGCTTGCACGTCTGCATGTGCCAGGTGCGCTCCCAGTGCTCTCGGAAGGCCTGCTCGTAGAAGTAACAGGCGATGACGATGGTGGCCGGGACAGTGTAGAGCACGCTGAACACGCCGATGCGCACCATCAGCTTCTCCAGCTTCTCCGTCTTGGTGCCGTCGTGCTTCATGATGGTGCGGATCCGGAAGAGCGACACAAAGCCGGCCAGCAGGAAGGAGGTGCCGATGAACAGGTAGACGAAAAGCGGGGCCAGGACGAAGCCCCGGAGGGCGTCCACGTTGAAGATGCCCACGAAACACACCCCGGTCAGCACGTCGCCGTCCACCTGGCCCATGGCGAGGATGGTGATGGTCTTGATGGCGGGCACGGCCCACGCGGCCAGATGGAAGTATTGAGAGTTGGCTTCGATGGCCTCGTGACCCCATTTCATGCCGGCCGAAAGGAACCACGTGAGCGACAGGATGACCCACCAGATGGAGCTGGCCATCCCAAAAAAGTACAAGACCATGAAGAGGATGGTGCAACCCTCCTTCTTGGTCCCCTGGGCCACCGTTCTGTAGCCATCCTCTTTGAATTTATCCACGCACACCACTTTGTCCTCCAGGAAGAAGCCCGCGGCGTAGGCCACGGCCACCATGAAGTAACAGCCGGACAGGAAGATGATGGGCCGCTCGGGGTAGCGGAAGCGCCTCATGTCCACCAGATAGGTGAGCACCGTGAACAGAGTGCTCACACAGCACAAGATGGACCAGATGCCCACCCAGAGCCGTCCAAATTTCACCTCATCCTCCCGGAAGTACATGATCCCGGTGGGCTTGGTGGGTTCACAGGGTGCCCCGCAGTCTTTGACCCCCATGAATTTGTAGCCCAAGTAGGACGGAACATCCAGCTGCAGCGGGCAGGAGAACTCCGGGTACTGGTTGTGCGGCGGAAGCTTGGGTCGGCCCAAGCTGGGGGGGAGGGTCACCAGCTCGGGTGCGTACGGAGAAGACGAGGAGCCCGGGCTGCTGGGCTCCGACGTGTTCTGACCCACGCAGATCTCGCCGGCGCCGTGGACCGGGAACGCCTCGCAGCGAAGTCTCTCGGGCCACTGGAAACCGAATTTGTTCATGAGGGCTTCACAACCCTGACGTGCGCGCTCGCACAGAGAGCGACAAGGGGGGATGGCTTGCTCCAGAACCGTGCACACGGGGGCATACATGGAGCACAGGAAGAATTTTAAATCGGCTGAGCATTGGACCTTCACTAGCGGGTAAAACTGGTGCACCTCCAGCCCGGCGTCTTCTTGGTTGGTGTGGCCCAGGAGGTTCGGCATGATGGTCTGGTTGTAGGCGATGTCGGTGCACAGTGGTATGGAGATGGGCTGGCAAAATCCATGCTCCGGGATGGATATTCCGCTCTCGCTGTTGTAGTGTTGAGCACACGCTGGTGCGAAGGACAAGGCGCACAGCAGCCACATGATCCGCACAAGCGCGGAGCCACTGGTGGACCTGGCCGCCGCCATAGTTGAGGAGGAGGAGGGGGAGGGAAGGAAGGAAAAACTTTGATCCAAGTAGGGCGACTCAAAAAGGGTCCAAAAAACCGTCGCAAATCTACATTGAACGTCCTCGCGCCTTGCTGGCAATCCGAGTAACTCGTGCGGTTCCAGCCACGATCGAATTCAGGTTTATTTCAAACAGTTTCATCCAAATAGATCCTCTGTCGTGTCATGACTTCTTGATGGTCTTTGTAAGTGACTCCAAGCAGCCCACTCTCACTTCTCCGGTGTGAGGGGGGGAAACGCATCCAGAGCTGTGCGAAAATGGAAAAACGACGGGAATCAAATCTCCCCAGGTGTGTTCAACGCTTGGTCGTGAACTCGGTGGAAAAACACGAGCGAAAAACGTCCTAAATTACCATCTTTTATTCTCGACTCGTCCGAGTGTCGGCTTCTCCAGGCGGTTGGAAGTCCGCAGGCTCGCTGGTTCTCGTCACTGCGCTCGGTTTCAAGGCACCCCTCCATTCACAGACCCCCCCTCCCCCTCTACAGCGAGCCGTGGGGCGCCTGGAAACCGACTGCGGCGTCTCAGCCAATCGCGGCACTTGTTTTCCTACAGGACTCGTCGCTGATTGGCCGTTTACTCCCCGTTGGAGAATAATATGCTTCAGTAATTAAATTACACCAGAGATTTTACTGAAATATTCACAATTGCGACTCCTGCCAACTTCTCAACAGTGGCAGATATTAAAGGAAAAGTTTCCATCTATCTATCTATCTATCTATCTATCTATCTATCTATCTATCTATCTATCTATCTATCTATCTATCTATCTATCTATCTATCTATCTATCTATCTATCTATCTATCTATCTATCTATCTATCTATCTATCTATCTATCTATCTATCTATCTATCTATCTATCTATCTATCTATCTATCTATCTATCTATCTATCTATCTATCCGTCTAATTTACCTATCTACCTAATGTTTTTAGGCCCCAGGCAACTGTGGTTAAGTGTTTCAAATGTCTAAAGTTTTAAGCAAGCAACCATTATCCCAACAGGCCGCTGCAAGACCTCCAGCAACAATCAATGTGGGAACAAACACTAACACTGGGTCAAATTTACAACACAATCGATTCGCGCACACACTGGCCACAAAGTGAGGGTGGTGGTGTAGGCGGTTCTTGTTGGCCTCACTGCATTTGGGTTTCTTGCCTGACTGGGATGAAAGGATGTGGGGGAAGGTTGGCCTGGGGGGAGGGGACAGGAAAGGAAGAAGAGAGGAGGTCGGGAGGCAGGGGGAGTAAAGAGTGGGAGATCTAGTTGGAGTGACGCTTAGCCCCCCCAAAAAAGTCAGAGGAGTTCCTTGCTGTCAGCGAGCCTCCAAACAAGTCAAACTTGTAAAGAAATCGGCCAAAAGGTCAATTTGGATTGAGGACAATAGACAACACTGCCACATTTTGCAAAAAAAAAGCTTTAATTGTGTTGGTTTTCAAACATGGATATTTTTAACATAAATGACACTGTGTGTCCACATTGACAGCTGTGAAGTGAATAAAAAGGAGAAAAATGTCAAAGTGATTATTGTAACTGGAGATAAAGATAGTGTTCTCGAAATAATATTGCCAATAATAGAAACTTAACATAACCAGAAGCTAAAAATGTCTCCCAAAAAAAAGACCAAAGCAAATCAAGATGCTGTCTTCAATTTCAATTCACCCCCCTCCCTTTTTAATGATGATGTAGAAGAGTCTGAAGCAAGCTGTCCTGCCTGCTAAAAATGGCCCACGCACAATCCACCCACAGGGAACTTCTCACAGCGGATCTTCTCCGGCCACTCAAAGCCCATCGCAGTTATATTGGCTTCGCATCCTCGGTGTGCCTGCTCACACAGGGGCCGGCACGGGGGTAAGGCTTCGTCCAAAACGGTGCACACAGGAATATACACGCTGCACAGGAAGAACTTGAGACCCTCCGAGCACCGGGCCTTCAACAAGGGGTCGAAGCGGCGCAGGTCCGCAGCCGCGTCAGCTTGGTCACTATGGCCTAGGAGGTTCGGCATGATGGTCATGTTGTAGGCAAGACCGGAGCACAGCGGGGTGGAGATGGGCTGGCAAACTTCGTATGAGACGGAAAGCCTGCACAGCACAAGCACGAAGCCTGCGATCAGCCACGGTGCACCCATACTTGTTGATGAGGAGAAAAGGAAAAAAATATGTCAAAGCAGAAACAAAAGTCTGTAGGTCCAAGTTACGTACAGCCACAGTGGTGTTTTCAGATCTTTCTACAAAAGTGTCCTCACTCTTCAAGCAGCCCACTCTCTTTTTCTGCCAAGAGGGTGGGGATAATAACAGCCACTTTTTCACAACAACAATTTAGCCAAACCTTTTCTATCTTCAGGTGGAGAAAGTGCTCTCGCTCTATACTTAAGGGAAAAAAAAAAAAAAAATATATATATATATATATATATATATATATATATATATATATATATATATATATATATAATTTTTTCATATATTATATTTTATTTATTACTTCCCACTACTGAATGGTGTCTAAAAGTGAATATTTTATTTGTGCATTGAAAAATGGCTGATAAAAAAACCAAATATATAAACTAAGAGTATGTATTGTGTACATATTTTGTCTATGTTTGTCATACATCTGGTTAGGAAGTGCATGGTCCGGATCGTTGCTTTGAAACAATGAAATTGTCTCATGATTTGCCGACACAAGACTTCCGCCATATGTCAGCTTTGCTGATAAACTACATTGATGGGTGTGTTAAATTAATTCAGCATGCAGGCCACTTGTCATTACTTGGGTCAAATGTCTGTAAACAGAGCCATGGAGTAATTAAAGACATCGGCCACTTAAGCTATTGATTAGGAATGTTAGCACACTGTGATTTCCCTTGAGAGTCTTTCCGACCGCCTCAGTACAATAAAGCCGTGGATGAAGCGCAAGTATTAAATGGCAGACTTGCTTCCCATCCATCCATTCATCCATCCATCCATCCATCCATCATTAATTTTTTTCTCTCAGTGTCTGTTCACTTAGTGGTTTTTCCACGATTGATATGAAGGCGAATGTTCTCGCGCAAGCCCACAAAGCCCTTTCGACTACAAACCAACACGTCACCATTCCTAATCAGTAAATATCATTTTATCTAAAGCATTTATTTATCTGTGGCTGTGTTGGAAGAACTTTCCATCTGTTAAAATGGGTCACAGTCTTCAAATAATACAATGAAGACGATTCAATTTAAAAAGTTGGAGTGAGTCCGATCAGATTTCGAGGTTCAACGTCCGTGCGTAGTGGAAAGGTATTCTGTTGTTTAGCTCTTAGTCACGGCGTAACATAAAACATAACCACCTGCACTTTCAAAACCGGTTAAGATGGCTGTAAAAACATTCCTGACATTCTTCAAGAAAAAGAAAGAAAATAAATGTCTGACAGGTGGCCACCTCTTCATACCGGAGACAAGCGAGCAGATTTGTCACAAATTCACGTTCTTTAACGTGTCTATAAAGGAAGCCGTGTGACATGTACAGTTCGGAATCCAACCCAAATTTTCTGTAAATTTTCTCGAGTTTGAGTGACGGTTCTGCAGCGCTCAGTCAGCGTCGAAATTCTCAATGAAGTGTTATCGGGCACGAGACGTATTTCCAAGTAGGCCAAATAAAATATGCCTCCCAACCTCAGCATGTAGTTGCCATGTCAGGTCAACTGTCTACACTCGGAGTTGTGTAACGACCGCTGTTTGCTTGTGTATGTCTGTGGCTCCGTGGCGGTGTGTGCAGTGGTCGGGCAGATGGAGGTGGTCCAACAGGTTTCCAGACAGCCTGCCGGCCTTTGGACCACGGCCTGTTGTGGCTGGATATTTACTGGAGACCAATTGAAATAAACAAAAGAAGGAAGAAGGATTCGTTTGGGTCATTGGTGGCATGGTTTCATAATAGTCAGGCACATGTGCGCCAGACCAAGTATTTGAGCAGCTACAGTATCTCTATTCTGTGGAATTTACGGCCTTGAAGTGGGGAAAACACAAGGTTTCTACTTTTGCTAATTCAATTTGTAGACAGATCTTCGGGCATGTGGGCCGGCTGCATTTTTCTGACCAACATGCTTGAGAGGATTTACCTAGACAGTTTAATCTGTAGCTTTCACTCATGTCATGTGATTAGAGGTCAAATTTATCCTGATTTGAATTTTATTTGCAGAACCAAAGGGCAACACAGTCAAGTTTGTGGTTAATACAAACAGTAGACTGACCTTGTTGTCTGACTACGTCACAAAGGGGGTGAGATAGTGACAGTCAAACGCACATGCACTTCATTTTTATCATGAGAGCTTAATAAAGTCAAACTGTATCTTATCAGAAGCTGCACTTGGTTTTCTAAAGAGGGGATGGATCACTTTTGAGATCTGGGGGCCACTTTTAACTTTTTTTTAAACAGGCCAATGGGCCATTCATAAATGAGGAAAACCCCAAATAAATACTAAAATTTGTCTAAAATAAAACAAGTTTATTTAGGTAATTAGATGAGCTATATTTTAAATTGTATTATTTGTAATTCTTTAATTGGATTAATTCAAAATGTTAAACATACATGAAAACTCTATATGATCTTAACCTCATAATAAACGATAAATCTTGTTAAAGTGCGAGTATAACAAAGCCACTTCAGTTCCTTTTTCCCATAGCTATCTAATAATCACTTTGCTGGATCTCAAAAAATATTCTTGATATTTCCAAAACCACATTTGAGTATACTCACTATACCCACTACAGATTTTTTTCAAAGTCCTGGTTGATTATAATTAGCATAACATACTGGTGGTATTAGCAAAAGGGTGAAATAGTATTCTGCAATCACTTGAACAAGGCTAAGGAAAATCAAGCAAGGAACCAGGAGAGAGAAAGCGAGTGAGGAATGCAGGCAGCTGGTTAATGTCTGTCAGTGCAACACAGAGAGCCCACAGTGCTGGACTACCCCCCCTCCCTCCCCCCTCCCTTCCTCTCTCGCACACAAACACATGCACAGTACTGAAAGAAGTATTTATTTGGGCCAGCAGAGTGTGCGTTCCGCAGCGAGAGGCTCATTAGCCTCTTAAAAAGAATGACTAATACTCCACTAGTACCCTTCTCTCTTTCTGATCTGTCTATCATCGGCATCCATCCATTATTTCTCAACGCTTATCAAAAACTGGGTCACGATTGCAATAAACCGAGATGGGGGGAAAAAGAGGGAGTGTTCTCCAGCGTCCACTGCGGAACCACCCCAGCACGTAATTCTATCAGCATTTTTTTTTTTTTTGGACTCCATACCAGAACATTTAAGCATTCAGAAGGTGTAATCAGATGCTGGAACCACCTCAGCTGATTCCTCCAAGGAATTCCAACCCTCATTCCATGTAAGATCTGAATATCCCCGTGAGGAGCAATGTGCGGAATGATAGTAATGATAAAGGATTTTTGGAGAATCCTAACTTTGGACTTGCTGAACAGGATCATAGTTGCACCAGAGCTGAGCGTTCCTCTCTATGCAACCAATATTTAAGTGTGAGCTGAAGAGGTCTTAAGCAACTTTTGCCACTCATCAAATGTGTAGGTGTACAAGTGTGTGTTTGTGTAACAGGGTTGGTCGTCTAAGTGTTGCTTCCACAGTGAACACCAAGTGTTCAGCACTTCCTCCCCATAAGGCTTGTTTTGGCTCCACATGTGTTTTGACTTTGGAGTTACAAGAGGAGTAGGCGAGGTTTAACAAACCATGCACATAAGTCAAAAGGGTAGACAAGACAATTGGTTAGTTGCACGTGATGCGGCTTTTTCCATTTCTTCTGTCCATCTTTTTTGACGTGACGTTTGTTTTGGGTGGGTGGGTGGTGAGAACAGGGAGGAGTTGACAATTTTCACCACTTGAGGCCAATTCATCAGGAAGTCAAAGCCCCGGTTGTAGAGGAAGGTGACAAATCCCAGCACCGTGACAGCTGGTTTAAGATTTAAGACAGTTTTAGGATTGTTTGTTTTGGTTTCATTTGGAGTCTGTAGTCACCACTGCATTCTGTAAAATTGCTTTTGAGACTACGGCACCTCGAAGGAGCCAAATTATCAATTTTCACTTTATTCGCCCATAAATGATCATTTGACATTTTTGCACCGATTTCATATAACACCAAAGAAAAGAAAAAATTAAATATGTTACTACCGATTCGTTGACTTACTTTTTAAACATTGAATATTAAAGCCAACTGACGTTCAGACGGAGCAGTGTTGCGAAAACGATTTATATTTGTAGCTGAGTTATCTTTACTCATCGGTGTGTTCCGAATAGAAATAGTTCAGTGACAAGTCATTGTTAAGAGTTCACTCCATCTTGACTCACATGACAAATACGCCCAAAAATGCAATAAAACGTCCATTTGAAAAAAATTACATCAAAGTTGATTCTGGCCTTGACTCAATTATGACTCCACTCAAAAGATAGCAGCATGATCATTCTTTATTTATTTAACCCCCCCCCCCCCACACACACACACACACACACACAGTCTTGGAGGTCATGTGCTAAGTGACACAAAGTTATGAAGAAGGTTATGTTGCAATAGTTGTCCCTCAGAGATCTTTGAGTTTAATATCATTTCAAATTTATTGTCAATTTTTGTGTATTTGATCATGGAAGATTTTGAAATGAAGAAGTGCGGGGGAAGGGAACGCTGAAGAATAGGAGTGGAGGGCCGAAGAAAAGGGAGCGTGGAGAAGGAAGAGGATTAGGCGGGGGTGCGTCGGGGGGAGGCCTCCTGCGGTTTGGAGGTCACACGCACAGCTGTGGCCGTCACCTTTCACTGTGAGGGACTCACACACACACACAAACTACAGTGATCAGCACCCTCGGTGGGAGGTTGACCGTAGCCAGATGGCCGTCGCTCTCTTTTTATGGCGTTTTTTTTTTTTTTCAAGCCACACCTCTTTCCAAGAACACTCAACACATTTCAAAACAGCCATGTTACATCATGGTGTGAATGAGCCAATCAATCAGTAAATCTAAATGAATGATGTATTAGTAAAATACACGTAAAAAGATGTCACTTTGGTGTCGACTTAGAACCACAAGATTGAGAACACGTGCTGCCTGCACTCAACCATCCATGCTAGTATGTTGCTATCAGTTGGGTCCATCCATGTATGTTTTTTTTTTTTTTTTTTAATTCAGGCCCATGACATGTGTTTTGAATATTGTCAAATGGCATGCCTGCACACGTGCTCAGCCTCCATAGCCAGATTGGATCTTTATCTCTCGCCCTTACTGTCTCCAAAAAAAAAAAAAAAGCCTCATTTTCCATTCTGGGGGTATTAAGCTAATGCTAATCTAAGAAAGATTGATAAAAAAAGAAATATTTTCAAATAATGCATGGTTTCACAAATGTATATATTATTTCATATGCAAGTGTTTATATAGATTCCAATTAATTTTAATCCTGCAAAGTAAAATGAAAGGATTATATTATGTATATTGCATACGCAATCATTATTCATCAGCTGTTTTAATTTTACACACATCCTTTTTTCTTTGATTTGGATCTTAGTTCATTTTGGGGGAGACCTATAGCCAAATATGTCTTCAAACCCACAAAGCTGCTGAGATTCAAACCCAGAACCTCATGACTGTGAGAACGGATATGCTAACCACTAGGCCACCACCGTGTTACCAGATGGTAAAATGAGCTAGTTTATTTGCGATACTCTTTTTTGATATAAATGAAAGTCTTGGACAAAAATAAGAGATTGCGGTTCAAGATAATATTGGCATAATCCATTCTGTATAAAGCATACATCTGGAGTGGGTTTTTGTTTTGCCCTCTCCTCACGCTATTATGGGTGATCAAACCACACTCTTAGATCCGTCGTTCTGTGGCCTGGCTTCATGTCAGCATGGTTTTCCCCTCTGAACACAAATACACACATGTGTACACACAAATACATGCACACCCCCACCACACACACCCATACACGTGCGTGCGTGCGCATGTCTCGTAAACCTTGCGTTATTTCCAGCAGCACTTTGACTTTAGGAGGGTTTTGAAGACACACTAGCTGCTTAAATCATTCCGTGTGTGTGTGTGCATGTATGTATGTGTGTGATTGATTGTTATTTTATAAAAGTATATTGTGATAATGTTTTATAATGAAACTATTTAAATATATTGTGCATAATTATGAGGTTTTTTGTCCTGAATACTAGCCATGAAAATTGAGCCCTCAGGGTTCAATTATCACAGGCATGTGCATTCGGGCGTAAATAGTGGCACATCTTGATTTTCTTGCAGGTGCAATGCTCCTTTGGCGTGTTTTGGAATTTGGCAAACCGCGCTCCGGCATGCTGGATGTTACAATGAATGGAATGTATTTTCTCATACACGCCCTGACGCACCTGATGATTTGGCGGCGGAAATTGGCAAAATTTTACACTGGCTTAAAGCAGGTCTAAGTTGCGGCGCATGGGATAGTTTTGATAGAGATGCAGGCAAAATGACTCTGACCCGTGTCAATCTCATGCATAGACGCTAATGAGTCAGTTTATGTTTCTGATTTCATTTTAAAGTGAATGAGCGGAGCCACTTGCATTGGCTGGAAAGCAAGTTAGCTGTGTTCACCCCCACAATGGCGCAGACGCCCATTTCTAACTGCGTGTGTATGTATATGAAAGTAGCACACTTCATCCATATGTACAGTTTGACCACACCTGCATTGGGCATGAAAACTGAGCCCTACATACAAGCTTCTTTTGAGCTTTTGATCAATTTCCACCTGGACGCCACAGCTCAGTGTACCATATCGTATTGTGTTAGTTACACACATTGAATTTTTTACAAAAAAAGTATCCTGTGGGTTTTGGCTTTGACTTCAACAGTGTGCGGTAAAAAAAAAAAAAGAGAGAGAGGGAGAGAGAAGGGGGAGCCTGAGCATAACTCATGAATCATGGCTGCTGCTGCTGCTAACTTCTGTGGTCCAAATTGTTCCTATTTGGCTTTCTTAAGAAGCTAAGCCAATATTGTAGCTCTGGTCTGTTGTTTCCGTATGTTTATTATAGTGGTTATAGTTACAGGAATGACACCTCATTATACTGAGAGCTGTTTATAATCCTATAGTTGACTTCTTTAGCCCACATGAGATATGCATATGATGTTGAAACTGCAGTGCAAACGTCAACACTTATTATAAATTTACAGTATTGTTAAATTAATCAAAACCCACACACGACTTCTACATTTATTGTAGAACATAAATAGTTTCCGCACAACATTTGCTATGCACGTTTCATGTTTGTGCGGATGGAAGAGGAACATTTGTTCTCTGTTTTATCAGACTTTTTTTTTGTTACTTTAAGTGCGGGAGATGAATTGTAGACTGTGGGGTTACGTATCTCCCCCATCCCCAATGCCATCTGCGCTGATGATTCATACCCAGACAATCACATGTAGACCCATCAAGGCCTTAGGGCACCCCACCAGGCCCCGCCTCTCAAAGGCGCATCTACTACATTCTTGCAGCTATTAATTAAGTACAGTATTTTTCCTAATTATTTTTATATTTTTGTGTTCATATAGGTTTATATCACAATGTAATATGTGTTTTAATGATTACATCTCTTTACAACATGTATTTAAAAACGTTATTTTTATTTGATCTATCTATATCACATATTTTTCGCCTGTTGTGGGAAGGTCTGAACCATATACCCTCTTTAATTTACTGTAAATCTGGAACAATATGAAGAGAAGATTAACAAAAATATTAAACTACCTACCGGTGCAACTGTTTTGTTAATTCCTGAATGCACTAATAGGTCAGAAAAATTATGTTTGACACGTCAGACTGAAGAAGGAGACTGCAAACAGCAAAGTATCATTAAGCCTACATAGCACCTGTGTTGAAAAAAGAAAAAAGGGAAACAAAGGATGACTGAACAAGTGACAGGAAAGTGCAACACCTGAGACGAGGGAGTGGATGAAAGCCTGCTCTCCCAGACTGTCAGCTCTGAGCGAGCTTCCACTTCCTCATGGTGCCAAAAAGCTCATCATTGCAACTGCATTTCCCACGCATTTTTGCTCATTTGCACAATTTCAATCTCTGAGTCTTTTGAGTGAATCAACTTTATTGGATGACCAGTACAAAAATAATGTAAGCTATAATTAAAATTAATCTACATAAAAAAAATCATATAATACTAAGTTTTCACACTCTAAAACAATGTCCTTAAAGCTCTCTATGGATTCTTCTGACCACAAAAAGAATAAAAATATATCCTGGAGTACAAAAGGTTGTCCACCACTGAGTCAACCTGCAATTTAAACAGAGCTGACAAATTCGCGAATCAGTAAAGTTTGTCCCCAGCGGGTTGCCATGGTGAGCCTGTTGCTGCCGACAACAACATTGCCAAACTCAGCTGTCATAACTTCTGCCTTCGACTGCGCTGCACTGATTGATTTTTGACCAATTACCTCTCCACGTCGTCTTTTACAACCACATCCACCATTCCACGCGTGCAGCTACGGGGTGTTTTCTTCTTACTCCAAACCGCAGCTACCTTATTACGAGTTAACTTTGATAGTCGGTAAGTTTGTACCAAAGAGTTAGCTTAGCTTCAAAATTTCTAGCAGTCTGCTCGCAAAATGTCGACTAAGAAAACAAAACTTTAGGCTTGGTCTGTAACACTTAGACCAGTTAGCCTAGTTTGGTAGATGTCAGTTTATATTCAAGCAATCAGTTTGTGAGTGAATTAATTATTATAATCCTGCGTGTCAAAGTGAGCAATGCACAGTATTTGCACCAACATGCAGCAACTTGATGCATGTAGGTAATAGTCCGAACATGTCAGTAATGGTAGTAGGTATTTTACATTAAACCATGCAAATTATGACAATTTGGTGCAATCTGGTAATTTAAATGCTCTTATGTATGGAATGATTTTTTTTATTAATGTGTGCTGTATACATAGAGCCACCCACTGGCATGACATGATGCTGTCAAGACATAACAGAAGATTCCCACTGAAAACAAAATACATTGCACTTTGTGGAATGGATGATTGCTGAAGGGATGGAGAGCGAAGAGCAAAGGTACCTCTACACAGTATGTTATGTACACTCAATGGGTATGCGGGTTGAGAATTTTACATGGTAGTAATGTCGATGTACGCACAGCTGGAGACTTTTTTAATTTATTTTTTTTATCAGGCTCCAGTCCTGTGCAAAGATTTTTGAATGAATGTGCAAATTCTTTCTGTGTTTACACAGGAAAGATAATGCTGGTATTTTCAGACGTTTGCATTTTTCTTGCTAAACACTGTTTTGTAAACATGCGGTCAAAATAACACACCTTTGGTCCATTTTTTTTTTTTTAAACAGCCCCCAAGTGATTTTCATCCATAACGTTTGGTCTTCTCTTAAAAATGACTTGACTTGACTATTGGGTGTTACATAAAAGCCAAAGAAAAAGTTATCCAGAGTTAATTGTTTGTTTGTTTCTGTTGTTCATTATGACGTCTGGTTGTTGATGCTCATTCATTTGCGAAGCAATTTTGGCCTAATTCAATTAGAATCACAACAGCTTGCTTTTGGTGTCAAGGCCACAGCGGTTGCTCATGCGCATCATATTAATTCTAATTACATTTGTAGCCTTGCAGGAGAGCGGGCCAGTGCACCTCCAAAACATGGCCTGCTCCACATTTGGCAGTCGGGAGGACCCAGTGAGCCACTTAGCCCAGAAAGAGTGCTTCTATCGCAGTGTGTTCTGCAGGTGGCCCTGGGGGAACATCACGGACTCCTGCTGGCACAAGGTAAGAAATTGCTTTCCAATAAACTCTTGTATGAAATGGAATCATCTTTAAAAAAATACTTTTGGGGTGAAGTCAACTTATTGTGTTTACTCCTCCAGGTGGTCTTGTGTATTCTTTTGGAGAGCTGCTGTGGAGGGGGCTCAGTGTTCCCCCGTCATCTCCATTGTTGGAGGTTTCCCTCCAAGGCACGACCGTGGTCCATGTGGCTTGTGGTGGTTTTCATTGCGGAGCCTTGAGCGAGCAGGGTGGCGTGTTCATGTGGGGGGAGAACACTGCAGGACAGTGTGGACCAACTGAGGGGGATTTAGACTCAAACGTGACTGGTTAGTCATTACCTCATTTTCCTTATTCTTAGAGTCGTTTCCTTGAAAACATAAATTATCTATGCTGGAATTGTCTCAAACAGCATTTTTGAGGCTTTGTGTTTGACTTGTTGTGTTTGTTAGTTGCAGAACCATACCCGCTGGCTGTGGTGGACTGCGAAGTGGTTCCTCCTGTGATGGTTCGAATTATGGATCTCGCTTGCGGACGGGAGCACAGTCTGGCATTGTCGGCCCAGAATGAGCTGTGGGCCTGGGGCAGCGGGTGTCAGCTGGGTCTTGTCACAAGCAACTTCCCCGTGTGGAAACCCCAAAAGGTCACATGATGCAACACTAAATTGTAGACCAAAGTAGGATTTTAGCTGCTAATGATTACAGCTGATGTGTCTTCCAAAAGTACTGTACAATACTTTGATTTTGAAGAGAAACTTTATTGTTATTATATATGATAAACGATGACTTCATTGCTGATTTTATTTTGTTTTTGGTCTAGGTGGAACACTTGGCAGGCAGGCATGTGATTCAGGTATCGTCTCTTTTCCCCCATAACGTCATCCCAACGTTAAAAATAAATGTTTTCCATTTCAAGCATTATACTTGTCATCTTAAACAGGTGGCTTGTGGGGCCTACCACAGCTTGGCTCTGGTCCGTTGTTTACATCTGCAAAACCCCAACACTCCGAAACCACCAGAGAGACGGCCATCAAAGAGGGATGAGCTTTTTGCTGCCGAAGATGCGCACTACTGTCCACTTGGGGTGGAGCTAACGGAAAACATGAGAGCAGAGGTTGAAACTCCTCAAGCAGGTTCTCCAAAAATCTGATGCTTGGAAGGCGTATTGAGTCTTTTGTGCTTTCCAATTTTTAGACTTCAGTCAGAAAGCACTCCAGACAAAGGCTCCATCCAGCTGGCATCGGCCGTGAATCTCAAGCTGATCTGTCTCCATACTCCAAAGAGTAAAATATTACAAAATGTTGCATTTCTCTTTCTTTCTATGGCTCCTTTTTCATTTTTCATTTTATTCTGTCTCTGAGGAATGTTCCTCTGGCCGGTACTGAGGCTGAGCCTGATGAACACGCTGACCCTCTAACCCAGACGGACAGCTGCACTACATCGTACCCGCTGCCAGCCTTGACAGATAAAAAGAAAGCTGCTTTGCCTAATGAGCTAGTGCTTCACAACCTCCTCCAGAAACTCTCTGGTCACTCATTAGAGAGGCAACAGAGCAGAAGGCTTGGAGATGCAGACTCACTAAGCAGTCACACCTCAGGTGGGTGGATAAGATGCTATAGAATATTGTATGAGTGATCTTTTTCTTGTTTGTTCTAGCTCACCTTCCCTCCTTGCTGTCTTTTTTTGTGTCCAGATGATAGCTATGCTTCCTCAACTCCCTCTAATGATCTGCTCCACACAAGTTGCGAAAATGACTTGATATTTAGGTAAGTCATGGAAACAAAAACTCATTGTCCCATAAAATTCTCACTAATTATCTCTAAATTTGAAGAGATGTATGAATATTATCTTTAAAAGCTTTTTAAAAAAAACAACTGAAAACACTACAAAGGCATTTTTGTAGCATGCCTTTGTCAAAATGGGCCATATTATACAGTTTTTTTTTTTTTTCACTCCCCAAAAATGGGCTACGTGCAGAGTCCACAGAGTCCTTTGTGTGTGTGTGTGGGTGGGGGGGGTAAGATAACATGCGCCAACGTTTTTGGCAGGAGCTGGACTTCTGACCGCAGACATTAACATTTTTTCCCAAGTGAAATTGGTTGGACTTCAGTCTCCCAGCTTAAAGATCCAAGTAAAAACAAATCAGCAAATTGTTTTTGATCACACTATTTGTTTACTTTTTTGTGCTAACTCTCATTGTTGCCATCAATGTCAAGAATTAATATTGTTGTTCCAACTTAAATTAGTGTAATAGTTACATTGTGTGTGTTTTAATACAGTGTATATTTTTAAACATGAACTCTGTGTAGTTTGCTCATAACATTTAGTGACTCATTCATATTTCAAATATTTTCTCACCCATTGCAGCAATGAGGTAGTGCGGTCCTCCTCTCTCGAAGGTCCCCTGTGGAAGAAAAAAGTCATGCTGGAGCACAAAAGCTCTAGTCTTACCGACATTAACCAGAAGGGCAAAACGGCTAACAGGAGATTCTCCTTACCTGGAACACCCACTCATGGTAGGTTACAGTAAGAGCTAAAGTTGTCGAAATTTTTTAGTTATATGTGGACAGAATATAAATTTAGTTCTTCGGTCTTTGTTTCCATTTATTTCCTCTTGCTGTGGCTCCTTGTAGTTTTTACAAGTTTGCATTTTGCTGCAACGTGAAGCATCAGCTGTTTTAGAGTAATGTCCCTTCATGCCTACTGGCCGCAAATTGACCGCTCAGTAGCCTCTGCATGGTCATGTGACTTAGCTTAGACACCAAGGTGAGCAGTTCAAACATCTGGAGTGAGTCCAAAGTGTAGCTGCTGACCTGAAATGGACCTTGGAAAAAACTGCATGGATTGTGCCATTTAGCTGGCATGAGAAGATGTGTTTTGGTAGAATTTTGACTCCCTTTCTAGCTCTTAGGTGCTGCAGCTATAAGCAATCAAATATTTTTAGAATCAATTATTCTGTAATTATCCCCAGTCTTCAGATAAAAAAAAATATTTTGCATCATTAAATAACATGTGCTTGTGAGGTGCAGCTGTCATTGTTGTCCAAATTTAAATTTAAAAATGTAGACATTATTAAGTAACATAAGTTTGTAGTAACACTAGTTCATGTAGGAAAAAAAAGATGACTGTGAAGTTTTGAAGATTTTGCTTTGATTTTTTTTTTGCACAAGCTTTATGAAAATTATTAAACCGATCATTTCAGCCATAATAGCTTCTATTTTCCATTGGCCCACATGCTTTCCCCCCTATAGCAACCCAAAGGCAAAAACAACGTTGTGGAAGCAAGCCGTCCTCTTTTTCAGAAGATAGCTTTCCGTCTTTGGAAACGGAGGTGTGGAGCTGGGGCAGAGGGTCCGAGGGGCAACTGGGCCATGGAGATCAACTGGCCAGGTCTTAGAGAGATCCCATTCAAAAATGTGTTGAACACATTTCCTTTAATAAATTAGCGACTCTCTCTGAGACGTAATCATTTGTGTACCCATGTGTGTGTGTGTGTGTGTGTGTGTGTGTGTGTGTGTGTTCCTAGACTCCAGCCTCTTTGTATTAAGTGTTTGACAGGTGAGGAAGTGATCAAAGTGGCCGCAGGATCACACCATTCGCTGGCTCTCACCGCTCAGTGCCAGGTAACTGTCACACTCAGAGGCTTAACTAATGCTTTCTCGTGACCCCTTCTAACCTTAGCTTTCATAATTTTATTTTTTGTATTGCAGGTCTACTCATGGGGCAGCAACATGTGCGGACAACTCGGTCATGTCAACAGTCCTGTTACGGTTCCAAAGCAGACTAAGGTAGAAACAATATTTTTAATTAAGTCATGTTTTAAATAATGTTTAGATGCTCTTCTATTGCTATATATTTTTCTTGTCATTTATTAAACCATTTTTCAGGATTCACTATTGTCCTGTTTTTCTACCTTGTTTATCAAATCAATTAATAATAATAATTATGAATAAATTATGCTTATGGTTGCAGTTCAAATAAATTTATTAGAGGACATGTCATTGTATTGTCATAGAATTTTTTTTCTAAGGCATCAGCAAAAAAATCTATAATGGGGCCTGACGTGAGAGAAATAATAAATCTGCACTTTTTGTCCCTGGGTGGCCTCTGTAGCTGTCCGATGGTCTCAGGGCTTGGGATGTGTCGGCGGGCCAGAGCCACTCCCTCCTCTTGGCTGACGCAGACGGCGTCCAACCCGTGCTGTTGTACTGCGGCCAGCAACAAGAGCCGAGGTCGAAGCCGAGTGAGACATCCTGCCGTAGGTCCAGGTCGTGCCAGCGGTCACCAAACAGGGCTGAAAGTTACTCAGTCAGACCCACCTTGATGACTTTTTGCATGGAGGTGTGTGGCCCCCAGTTATATGTGTTGACCTTCCATGTGTGGTTGTTGGCAGGAATGTGGACTTTCCTGGCAGTTTTTGGTTGTTCACCTGTGGGAGATGAATTATGAATTAGGCTTTTTGAAAGCACATTGGACTTAAATACAAGTGTACCAACTATTTTGTCCATATAGGGATTTAACAGCCTTGTTATTTTTCTTACTCAAAGTACAAATGAGCAGGGAAGTCAGCAAACTCAACCTCAGCGTGATTATTATTATTTTTTTCCTTTTTCTATTTTGTCATTGATGAGGTGAACATGTCTGTGTGCTAGATGGGTTACATCAGCAGCGTGTGCAGTGGTGGTCACAAGTGCGCGCTGCTAGCCAACCACAACATCTCGGGTCTTACCTTGGCCCTGTACGAATTGGCTTCTGTCGAGAGGAAGTTTTACTGCTGGTTGAGCAACGTCAGGAAACTGCTTCTGATGCCCATTTTCAACAAAGGTAACTCACACTTAAACATATAAAAAGTTGACCTTCAAATGATGATGCTGCCTGCTATATAAAAATGTGCCCGTGTTTCCGCGCAGAGAACGCACGTCCATCCCTCGGTGAGCCCTGCACTCGACTCTTCAACTCCCTTTATAAAACTTTCGTTGGCCTGAGCATCCTCGTCGGTCAACACGCAACGTCACTCACCCATTTCCTGCACAACGTGCTCCGCCGAGATGTCACGTCCCTTCTCCTGCTCACACACGTTCAGCATTTTCTTGACGTCTATACTGAGTAAGATTGAATTCTAGGTGCTAATTACATTGTGGAGTTTAATTGACTGTATACTGTACTTATATTTTCCGTTTCCGTGTAGGTATTGCAGCGCTGTGGGGGACTTCCAGGTCATGGGTGGATTTCACTTGCTCCATAAACTATGCCTGTAATTTTCTTGATTTGATTACAGTAGGGGTGTCAAACTCATTTCCGTCACGTTGCTACATACAAAGTGTTGCATTTAATATTTTTTTTAATAGTTTCAATAGCGGCTAGCAAATATGTAAGTATTCTATACATCTATACTATTCTATAATTTATGTTAAGTATGGATTTGTTAAAAAAAAATATATGATCGTCTTGTCAGTTAAAAGTCCCCTGCCAAAAGGAAATAAACAAACCTATTTTGCAAGTCGCAGCAAGTAACCACCACACTTACTTTAGGGGACCTGTGATGTGCTGGGCCGGATCTGCCCTTAGGCCTTGAGTTTTGGCACCTCTTGATTACAATATTTGTATTTTCCCCACAATACAAACTTGTCATAAGACACACTAAAAGATTCTCCGTGTCTATGTGTGTATGTTGTCCAGCGAGTGTTTAGGTTCTAAGCAGGCCAGACTTGCTCAACTCTCCGAACTGGACCAATCGGTAAGCAGCGATGACGATTTGGGTTCCTTGTTGTATCGGCCAATGCAGCAGCTCCAGCGGTACACTCGAGTCCTGCTCACATTGGAATCCTGCTATGACGAGGTGAGGCTGAAGTCCTCCATTTTGCTGTCACACACACAATGTAGACAAACGTCAAGTGTGTTCGTGATAAATATGAGGACAATCTGATCATTGTGATGCTTCTTTATTGTCCACCAGTTTACAACAGAGTATCAGTCCCTCCATCAGAGCGGTATGCAGTACGAACACCTCTTTGCGACTCTACTGAGAAAGAAGAAGGAGGCTGAAGTTACCTTCCTCTTCTGGAAGACTCACTCTGGGAAAAACACTGTGAGTGCAACCTGCCACTTGCTACAATTTGTCATTAAAAAAAAAAAAATTGAAGTACTTGGCACTATTGATAATTTCATATACAGTACTTAGTGATCTCATTTAGTTACTATAACGAGATAATGGTGATGAATTTTGATTGACGCTGTAAGAGAAAGCTTTATTAATTTGACATGTTAAATTAAAGGTGTCATATAATGTAAAGCCGGATTTAATCTCTTAAGTCTTAAAAGGGTGTGACTGTCAACATATGACAACCAGTTCTAGTGCACCCGTGTCACATGCCTGAAATGAAATTTAAATTATTATTGACGTTCATTCACACTCACAAAGTGACGTGTGGTGTCTTTCAGGAGGGTCTGCGTCTCCCGCAGCGTCGCGTGTTATGTGAAAGCAGCAACCGAACGCTGACCCTTCAAGGCGCCGGCCGCTTCTCCAACCACTGGTTCATACTCTTCAACGATGCGCTGGTTCACATACAGGTACGTATGGAAACAGTCAACACCCTGCGGACTGTATCCTAAAACTATACTTACCCAACCTGTTCTAACTTCAAGCGTAGTCCATCACAACATACATTTTTGAATGATGCTCTTTCCATCCGTTCGATTGTTTTTTTTTTTTCACCCACTCAGCGCGCCGCTCCTCCTAAGATCCTCGTAAGTATTGCGATAGCAGCTCATCAAGTTCTGTGCTACAGCGGCATGGGTGGGCTGGTCTGTGCGCAGTACTCACACTTTTCGAGCACTCACTGGATGTGGGTCATTCATCTTAAAACGGGACTGTATGAAATGTTCAATTAACTATTTATAAGATTTTCGGATTTGGTTGGTAACCAAACTGAGAGTTCATGTCTGTGGGTAAACCTGAATTCACATTTAACATTTCATACGTCCTGGATTGAGATTTATTTTGTGCATGGTGACCAGGTGACAAGCCTGGAGTGTTTATATTTGATGGTATCTAAATTTGTGGATCCTTTAGCACAAAGCCCGTTAAGCTCTTAAACTCACCTCTGCAGCGTGGCTGGCAAACTTTGTGTTTACTTTTAATATTTACTGCCGTAGACTTTCCCTGGTCTTGTGGATTCCTCCCTGTCTTTTTTTTTTTTTTTTTTAAATGATATGACCATCATATTTTGTGTACAATCCCTATCTTTTTTTTTCTCAGCATTCCAAAACTTCACATTGTCAATTATAAAATAGAGTGGAAATAAAACAAGTAAATGAGCAAATTCTTCATGAGAAATGTGTCTCTTTCCAGTTCTCCACTTATCGTGTGTACCCTGTGAACCTTTTGTGGGTAAAACCACTTCCTGAAAACAACAGCGGATGGTAAGTTTGGGTTACCCTACTATGTATGATTTTGTTGTCACGTTTTGTTGGATCCAGTATTTAGCTGAACAAAACGCAACAGCAGAGTAGAACATTTCTACCATGTTTTATTTCATGTGTCTCTAGCTATGCCATCAAAATGTCATGTCCAGAAGAGACCTTCATCTTGGTGGCCTCAACAGCACAAGAGAAGGTATGCATTTTTTTTTTTTTTTATGTCACACATAATGGAAGAAATATTGAATCCCGCATTCAGTTCGTCCTATGTCACTCAACATTTTTTTTTTCCTTTCGGGTGGGCTGTTTTTACACTCACCATGTAGAACAAGTGGCTGCATTTTCTCAATCAAGAGGTGGACCGGGTGCTGAGTGGTGGAGGTCAAGGTTCATCGCCAGGAATAACAGCAATGTCCCGCACGGCCTCCTATACATTCACGGGAGACGGACGGTTCAAGGACGCTCAGTATTCCGGCAGCTGGTTGGCTGGACGAGTTCATGGCAGGTCAGAGAATCCTGTCTGTGGTGGTTTGTATTTTTGAGACGCAGAGTGAACACAAAATGGATTTTCATTTTTTTTTGACAATTCTAACTAAATTGTACATTTACAGAGGAACAATGAGATGGCCGGATGGACGTACCTACACTGGGAACTTTACGAATGGACTGGAGGATGGGTCGGTACCATTGATAATGTTGATCTAATGTGAAACGGCTCACCAATAACTCGCCGCTTGTCCCTCCAGCTTTGGGGAGTGTATGATTCCTGATAAACTGCTAAATAAAGCCGGCTGCTATCAGGGACACTGGCGAGACGGCAAGATACACGGCTTTGGCGTGTACAGGTCCGTTTACGTCTTTGAAAAGTATATATGCGATTTTCCGTGACCATTCTTTTTGATTGATGTGGGACTTTTTTAGGTACGCCACCGGCGAGGTATACGAGGGCTGCTTCAATGACGGCCAGCGTCACGGCTACGGCATGCTGCGCTCAGGCAAGATGGACAAAACTTCTTCAGGAGTCTTCATCGGCCAGTGGGTCTGTGACAAGAGGACTGGATACGGCGTCTATGATGACATCACCAGGTCTGATTGATGCGCTTTTTATTCCCGGACGCAGCAAATGGATTTGAATACGCTTTCATCTTCTACCTATAAATTGCATTTGTTGATGTCAGCATTTGAGCAGCGACCTCATTCGCCTTACTTCAATTCTTCTAGGGGCGAGAAGTACATGGGAATGTGGCTGGACGATGAGAGGCACGGGAGCGCCGTGGTGGTGACGCAATACGGCGTGTACTACGAAGGCAACTTCAGAGAAAACAAGATGAGTGTGAGTGTTCCGTTGGACTCGCTTTAGTCTACCCAATGCATCATTTTGATGATGCAACACCGGTGTTCTCTTAGGGTCCCGGTTTGCTGGTATCAGACGACGACACGGCTTTTCATGGGGAGTTTTCCGAAGATTGGACGGCCAACGGGAAGGTAGAAGATATCGCTTTCCTTTGTCAAATGCTTGCAGTACTTTGGTGGGAATTTTGACAGACGCTTGTCAATTATTCCAGAGGTGTGACTGGAATTTAATCATATTCATTCTTTCTCTCAGGGTGTTTTGTTCCTTGCAAATGGTGACACACTAGAAGGCCACTTTAGTGGGGAGTGGAGCGCAGGCTTAAAAGTGGACGGAGTTTACACCAAATTAGCCGCTGATGACATTGAAGACAAGCACAGAAAGAAGTTTATGTGAGTGCTTTCGTGGGATTTTATTATATTCTGAGTAATTCAGTATCAGCTGGTCTCACTCATCGCAAGTCATGTTTCCTTAATGAAATGAATAGAAATGCCATTAATTTGTCCCATCCTCTCAAAAACGGACATTTTAAAAATAGCACTCTATAATGTTCTACTTTAAAAAAACAACAACATACATTTATGACAATTAATATGATGTAAAGAAATATATATAGATATATTTTTTAATCTTTAGTTTGTGTCTTGTGCCCATGTGTAGCAGGTTGGGCCAGTTTGTGGTGGCTGCAGATGAGAGGTGGTTGTGTGTTTTTGACGAATGCTGGCGGCGACTGGGCTGTGACACTGCCAGCAATGGAGAGAGGACAACAGCCTGGGAGAACATTGCCGTTTCCATTTCAAGCGCACGTCGACACAGGTTGATTCACAATACAAACACGCAGCTTCATATTTTATCTTACTTGAATTTTTCGTCATATTTTTTTGTTATCTGTGTGTAGCCCGGACCTCAGCAGGTCTCAGAGCAAAGTCTTGGAGTGTTTGGAGTGTATCCCTCACCACGCCGACGCGGTCACTTCCACAAGTTATGACAACATACGAAAATACCTCACCAAGGTGTTTCAATTGTGTCAACGTCGTGCCTGTCGTGTGATTCTGATTATTTTTAGAGCTTTTTATGTGCATTCTAGGCATGTGAAACCCCGTTCCACCCTCTGGGTTGGCTGGTGGAGACGCTGGTGACCGTCTACAGGATGACCTACCTGGGTGTGGAGTCAAACCACCGGCTGCTCAGAGAGGCTGTCAACGAGGTGCAAGCCTACGTCAAACACTTCTACTCCATTGTCAGGTATTTTAGGTTTATTCTACACCAATGGTTCACCAATTGTGATACGCGGGCGCCCTCTAGTGGTACATCATATAATAATTTAATGTTAGTGTCTTTACTTCTTTTAATCCAGGACAGTATATTTTATTATAATTGTTGTATCCAACGGTGAAGTACAATACACTGACATGTATTTTTTTTTTTTTTTTTTTTTTTTTACAATTGTTTGTTACGTTTATGTCTACATTTGGGTTTAATCTACATGTATTTAGATATTCAGTTTATTTTCCGGGACGGTTTAATGTTCCATCTGTCTGGAATATTACAACAGCTCGGTGTAATTTTGGGACTAATACTTGTGGCTCATTTTTAATTATTGTCATGACGTCGGCGCACGTAGAGCTAAGTTTTTTTTTGAGGTGGTGCGACATTGCCTCTACCTTGAGTTGAAGCTTCATGGTGACAACATTTTAAGCCAGGAACAAAATAATTTCCTTTTTTTTCCTTCGAGCTATTGACTGTCTGATATTAGTACAATACTTGTAATCATCACACTACTTTTGCATTTCAGGTTCCTGTTTCCTGGCTTACCAGACGACGGCAGCGTCCTACCAGATACTCCCATTTCTCCCTGTAGAATAAGATACAGCTCATATTCAGAGGAGCCAAGGTAGGTGTTTGCGAAAACATTTTTCATTTACCGGCTAATGTGCTGTACAAGTGAGTTTCTAAATTTGCATCCAAACGAGAGTAGCCGTGTTGTTTCGGCGCATGCTCCGAAAATTGTTAACACATGTTTATGTTGACTCCCGATTCTCCTCCCTCAGCTTTGTGTCTGTAGTCAGTTGCTCCACTCTGCTCCTCCCACTGCTGCTCCCACAACTCTATCAGCCTCTCTTCATGCTGTACTGCCTCCACGACGAACAGCAGGACGCGCAGTACTGGGAGCGCATCATCCGTCTCAACAAGCAGCCCGATCAGTCCCTACTCAGCTTCCTGGGCGTTCAGCAGTGAGTGTTTGACGCCACTCATCGTTATTGGGGATGACCTCTGAACTCTGTTGATAAAAACAATACATAGACTGCAGTGTCATGTGTAATTGAGCAAAACTGTGAAAGGCTATCAGGATTGAAAGTGAATACATATTAAGATAAATTAATGATTGTTGTGTCTCCTTAGCAGTTCACGTGTTTAGTGTATGATTGTCTTTTCCCACCTTACAGAAAGTTCTGGCCAAAGTGGATGTCTGTTCTTGGAGAGAAAAAAGAGGTCAGACACAACTTCAAAAAATAGTCAGATCAAAAATAATCACTATTTGGTGCATTGCCTATAAACCAATTTCCCCATTGTATGTTTCTATTGGGCTCGCTCTTTCAGATCGTATCCAGCAGTAAAGATGTCAGCTTTGGCAGCGCTGTCGAAACACTCCAACAAATCAGGTAGCTTTTATTTGCGCCTTAAATGGAGCAGATGTTCACATGAATTGATGCCAACCGCCACTTGATGTCCCCGACTCGTTGGCAGCACCACTTTCACTCCGTCGGATAAACTCCAAGTCATCCAGAATACGTTTGAGGAGTTGACCCAGAAAATCAAACCCACGCAGGACACCGACTTCCTGTGGTGCATGGACGACCTGCTCCCGCTCTTCCTCTACATTGTACTTAGGGCGAGGTGCGTGCACGCACACAAACTGTATTCTTAGAGCTCAGCGTGTGATCAGTTGATTTCAATGTGGGGAACTTCTTTAAAATGAAATGAGCGTACGTCACTTTCTTTTAGAATCAGAAACCTGGGAGCTGAAGTGAGTCTGATAGAAGACTTGATGGATCCTAACCTTCAGCATGGAGAGCTAGGACTGATGTTCACCACCTTGAAGGTGAGCAACCTCCACTTCCTTATGTTCCTCTGGTCTGGAGTGAATGCTCCAAATTCAGTGTTGAGTGTTCAAATATTTAAAAAGACATTTTTCAAACTAAATGTGACATCTGTATGTGCGGAAGGCCTGCTACATGCAGATCCAGTTGGAGTCAACGATATAGCAGTGAGCAGGATGGACTTGATGAAGTTCAAGCTACCCGTCGATCCTTCCAGTGCTACTAACAACTATGTTGCCACATTTCTTACGGGACTTAAATCTAACGTAAATTAATTTTTTTAAACAATGAACTCATTGTAGCTCGTTTGAACACAAGTACTGGCTCAGGGATTTCAAATACAAGTGAACGAGAAAAAGACAACAAAAAAATATGACTACTGACTATTTGCCTTTTGTACATGTTGGAGCAGTCAATTGCTATATTTTCATTTTTTTAAGCATTTCACTGGTTGCAAAGTGGATGGAAACTTCAACTCCACCTATAAATGTATTGAAGATGTTAGGAGGAATTCTCGCAGATCCAAAATCACTACTTTTAAGAAATCAATAACAATTAAAAACACTGTCTTGGTTTAGTTAAGATGAAATACCAGTAGGATCAATTAATGAAGAAATACAAAATTGACCATAGGAGATTTTCATCTGACAGGAATGACAGACAGACAGGTGCATCTCAATAAATTATAGTAGTGGAGAAAATTTCATTTATTTCAGTAGTTCAATTTACAAAGTGAAACTTTTATTGTATAGATTCATTAAAAATCAAATTGCTTTTGGGGGGAGGAATAATCACAAAGCTAAGTGTTTGAAAAGGGAAAGCTCTCATACTGTATTACCGTCTCAGGTTTTAATTAACGATGCTCGAACATATTTCATGCAATTTAGTTGCTTTTTTGTGTCGCCTTTGTCGCTATCTTTTCATGAACTACTACCACTGCGCTTATGCAATTGAACAGTCTAGCACTCGCACTTTTTCTTTCTCACTGTCAACGTGCAATTCCAAGTATTTGTCTTTAATTAAGCGTCCTGTTGGGTGCATCAAGTATTTACCAAGTATGTATCACATTTCATTGTTGAATGTATAAGATTTGAATACTGTACATTGAAATAATCTCTTGTATTGAATATCTTTTTGATCTGGTTAGATCTTATCTACATGTGTGTATTTGGAACACACGCAGTATAGTCCAGGGACTATGATGTCAATGTACTTGAATGCACACGCAGCACACCTATCACGCTCACACCCAAAATTTAAAAAACGTTCTTCACGCATTTCAAATGTGTTGGACTGAATTCATCCATTTGATTATTTTTAACATATTTTCATAGAAAATGTATTAAACAAGATGAGAACAATCGTCACTAGAGAAATATAGTATCCTTTTGTATTTATCTAAAAAGATGCTTGAACAAGGAATAGGATTTATTGTGTGCAAGACATGATTATTTTTGTAAAAGCAGATTTAGCTATGCACATTATTTGTGATATGACTAAAGCACACTAATACTTTTAACAAATGTGTGGCTTTAGATTGACACTTCAATTAAATGACTCGTGATTTTTGCATTCTGTCTAAATTTTGTGTTTTTCCTTTTTATTGTTTACATGTTTTTGGGGTGTGTGGATATAGAAAACGCAATTTATTGCATCAGTTCAATTCCAGAGGTAATGTATTAAATTTCAAGTTATTTATATATATTTTTTATTTTGAGTGTCATATATTGAATCTTTTTAGATATACAATGCATGTAATCTGTTACTTTTCAAACATTTATTTAGAAATATTTTTTATTGATCAAGCATACAATTCGCCATTAACATGTATAAAGTATTCCCACTGTTAACTTCTCCAAATTATGAAACCAAACATGCAGTATCTTAAAATGAGAAGAGCTGATGAAATAGAATAAAAGAGCTGATGTATGTTAATACAACACAGCAGATGAAAGAAAAATAATTAAGTCGGAGTTGAATCATAATATTTTTATTGTGATGGCCCCCTGAGGCTAGATTTAAAAAGGCACCGTTTGCACCTCGACTAGCTCCTCAGTCAAAAGACAAAAAAGGCCTGTACAAAAAACAAACATTTAGAACCACATAAGAGCGTCACAGCTCCCAAATGTAAAACATTACGACAGGCCTTTTCAAAACAGATTTCAGAGACCCCCCCCCCCCTAAAAAAAAAAAAGCCACGTCAAATAATTGTCATTCTGTTCCAAAATAAGTGACAACAAAAAGTGCTCGATTTGGCTCACATAACATTCAGGGTTTTTACAACACTTGATTCACCTTCAGCGTTTTGTATTTGGTCTGGCCAAACATTCATTAGCAAACAGCAGAATTCTTTTTGTACCAGCTAAAATGCAATGAAAAAAAAAAGAGTTGCAAATCAAATAAAACGCCCAGCTGTTGCATTGCATCAAAAAAAGTTGACAGCACTTTACACACATTTCGTTACATTAGTTACAACCTTATTTTAAATTCTATTCCATTTTCTCGTCCATCAAAATACACGTGCTTTTATTTTCATTTTTAATAAATGGTAGGGGGAAAAAACATTTTCCATGTCATTTTGGGGTGTTGTGCATAGAATTTTGAGCAACCAATTTATGCGGCAACACATCAAAATGTGGAAAAAGGCAAGCACTGGGAATTAGTTTGGTTTTCTCAAGGGTGTCCTTGGACAAAATTGATAAAAACACTTGTCTGTGCTGCGAAAAACATAGTTTAGCTTAGCATAAGGAGGGTTGCATTCTGCTCACAAGTTGCTTCATAGCATTGCATTAGCACAAATAAACAGTTGAGCAAAACAGCTGCTTATAGCACAGTGGTTTGAAATTGTTACTTCACTCGTGTGAGAAAATCTTGGCATAACATTCGGGCAAAGAGCAAGCTTAAGGAAAAACCACAATAAGTACATTTTAGCATAGCATCATTAAAAAAAAAAATAGTTTGAACTTTGGACAGACAGTGAGCAGATTTTAGCTTTGCTGCTCGGCTAAACTAACCATTTGTATGCTCAGATAGACAAATGCAATGTGTCTTCATCCAAATTGCATTTACTCCTTGAGTTTGACGTCCGAGTTAAAAATATATTGACGAGAGAAACCTTTTCACATGGCGTAAGATCTGAAAAGGCAAAGAAAGGCCCAGAAGCCATTTTGAGGTCCCATAAAAAGGAACAAAAATAGCCAAGCTGGGGGATGTTTTTTTTTTTTTTTTTTTTGTCCAGTTCTGGGACACGCTGAGGTAACGTACATCAATAAATTATTGTTTAAAAAAACACACATTTTCATATCAATAATACAAAATGGTATCAAACGTTCAATGAGACACAATCAATTCTTTTAAGAGTGACTTGGATCCTTTTTCAGTCTTTGTCAGGTCCCTTTAATGTCCAATGTTGATCAAGACTGTGTGCCATTCACTTTATTTTTGTTTCCCTTTGAATACCTCAAGTTTACATTTGGTCTTATTCCCAGTCTTTATGAATACAACAGGCATACCCAGACACATGCGGCTACAACACCAATTTTTTTTTCTTCTTCTTCTGGAATTCACATTCCAAACCGTTTGGACCATTTCTTTTCTCCTATGTTCATAGGAAAGTCCGACATGGCATTCAAAGTGCAAAAATGTATTCCTTTGACAGAGAGACAACAGGTTGCCTAAATGTTTTTGTTGTACGTTTGTTTTTTCTGATGCGTTAACAGTACAAGCCATTTCATAGGTTATTAAATTGTACATTCCCATTCAAACTTGTCTTGAATGTCACCGCTAAACGAAAACAATTGTCGTATTTTGACGTCGTATTGCCTCATGGAGGTATAGGATTTCAAAACTCCCATCGTGCTCGTCCCACTCCCCTCTTTCAACGTGCGCTGTCCCTTCGCTGAGCGTGATTGAACCTGAATTCATTGGTTTGCAAAAGCTCCCACATAACAAAAAAAGTTTGATCACATTATTTAGCATTTTGAGCACCCGCGACCACCGTTGAGATCATAACTTGCTTTCACATTTATTGTGAGAAAACACCAGAAAAGTAAATAGTGAATTTTTTAAAGTATCTACCAAGGGACCACAGTGAGGGGGTGAAAAACAATACGACATATGGTACATGATAAATAAAGTCAGAATCTTATAGAGAATAAAGTGGTAATGTTACAAAATAACATTCAAATATTATGGTGGGGGTTGATTTTTGATTTAAGAAAAAGCAAAAGGTGTTATTATAGAGATAAAGACCAGTTAAGACAAAATAGGAGGAGTAAAAAAAAAACAGTTAAATGATCAAAATTGACTCTGGATTTTATGAGGATAAACTCACACTATTTTATGATGGTCATGAGAAAGATTTTTCTTTTTATTAAATTAAAAAAAGTAAGGGTGATTGAGGATTTTAAACCGTTGTCATTGTCAAAGCTTTTGGCACAAAAATCATCTTGTGTGAGAAAGGGTTAGGGTCACTTTACACCTCCCTCATAAATGAACACACGTTCCTTGTCTACATGTCCTGGATACATTGTAAAAGTTTTTGCACTGATATCCTGTCGTATTCCCTTTTGAGAAAATATTTGCTTCTGTTACCGTGAGTCCTGTTTGGCATCACCACACCAACTTGAGCAAACTTCTATTCACAGTGACAAAATTGTCAATATTATCGGACACCATACAAGCACGACACGGATTTTCTCCACTGAGCCTACCACATCCTTCCATCACTCCTCAACGACGTCCCAAAACCATCACTTTCCAACCCCTCAGGCGCTCAATCACCAGTAGAATTAGTCCAGAAAACACAAACACATCCTTCACACGGCCCACCATGATTTTCCTCGGTCCAGTCTGGTCCGGTAAAGATGACATCAAAATAAACAAGTCAGTACTTCCGGTTCAGTATTAATGAATGGACACTGAAATCCTTCATGGGGAAATGGAGGCAAAAGACCCCCTCCCAATTGCCTCCACTTTTTTTGTGCGCCGGTAGTTATGGACTACCGGGGAGTTAGTTCCCTGCAACCAAAGTTATTTGTGTGTGTGTATGTGTGTGTATTACATGGGAATGATTGTGGAGGACGAGGTCACAATATGACACAGCGGAACCTGTGAGAACCCGTCGATCGTTCTGCTCTCCATTTCATCTTCTTCTTCTTCTTCTGGTTTCGCTCGGGAACTTGTTGTCTGGAAGGAAACCAACGTGGACTTTAATTAACTTAAAGTAAAAAGAGTGCAAGGGAAGCATGAATTTAGTGTCAAGCTATGTTTGGATCCTGACCAAAAAGCATGCGTGGCAAGATTCTTGGAATTCAGGTAAGACAAGTTTTGGCACACTGCTTCTGATAAACATGCTGGACGGAGGTGATTGTTGCAAACAGCAACACGTGTGTTCAGAACCTTTTACCTTATAACACGGACCAGCTCGTGGAAGGCCTTGTCCACATTCATTGGAGGATCCTTGGCACTGGTTTCAATGTATGTTATCTAAACAAAACAGATGCGATGTTAGTATGATAAGAAATTTGTAATGTGTTGGTTGTTCTATCTACTTACGTTATGTTTGGCAGCCATCTCTTGGCCCTGGTCAGTGGTGATCTTTCTCAAATGGACCAAGTCCACCTTGTTTGCCACCAGCACCATAGGAAAAGCCTCCCTATGAGAGCAAACAGTCCAACATTTTAAATGCTTGTAAAACTTCATTTCTGTTGTAACGCAACAAAATGTGTCAAAGTAGATTTCTATTCTCTGCTGCACAGCGCAGCTTGATATGAACGTTTGGTTTCACTTCCTGTTTCCTACCACGTCAGTCTGTTTTCAAGGTGACTGTTGGTCACAGTTACTTTGGGATTTGGAAACAAGTCGTACATTTTGGGTTCAGTGGTGCTGCTGTTTTAAATCATAGGAAGAAATCCTCCAATAATGGTGACGCTAAGATAGGACGACCCCTCCCACCAATATTTCTGCTGAGCATGCAAAAACCGGTGATTCATCGGAATCCAAAGTAGTTATAATTTCTCTGAAACAGCTGGAAAAAAGATGGGTGTGTAAACATCTGGTTCCACTCCAAAAATGGTGACAGTTAAATAAAAATGGAACAATCGAGATGTGTGTTTGTGCACGTCGTCTAACCTGTCTTTGACCCGTAGTATCAGCTGATGAAAGCGGTCAACGTGTTCAAAGCTGGCCTTGTCGGTCACCGAGAAGACGATGAGGAAGCCGTCTCCTGTCCTCATGTACTGCTCCCTCATGGCGCTGAACTCCTCTTGCCCGGCTGTGTCCAGCACTGGGTAGGTGTACACGCACACGCACAAAAACGACTTTCAAGAGGTTCTGGGTTTGAATCTTAGCTCAGGCTTCCACTCACCGTCAAGAATGGCCCACTGTCCGTCAATCTCGGTGTGCTTAAGGTAGGAGTCCTCTATGGTGGGATCGTAGTCCGGCACAAAGATTTTCTGGAAAAACTGGATGGTGAGCGCGCTCTTGCCGACGCCGCCGTCTCCCACCACCACCAGCTTGTACGTTGGTAGGTTGTCGCTTGGCACCGCGCTGGTCGCCATGGTTACTCTGCAGCGGAGATAAGAGGTGCGAAGGCGGCTTGTGTGAGATCTGTAATGGAAGACAGGCAGACAAGACTTGACTGGAAAGGCCTGTTGAGTTGAGACGTGAGCATTATTCTTTTTTTAATTCTGACTGCTTTGTGTCCCTGACGACGACGGTTACGGCTAAGATCATATTAGAAAGTGGAGAAGAAACTGAACTGCGTGAAGTTGTGAACAGGCACCGCATTAGCTAGCACAGAAAGCTTTCTGTGGCTGCTGCTTTTTTTTTTTTTTTCTCACCGGGGCTCCCACTGGCAACCCACAATGAGCCTTGACTGTAAATGCAGCCCCCCCCCCTTCCTCCTTGTTAACTGCATAACTGCTATTGTGATGAATGCTGGCCAACAAAAAAAATAAACATTTTCTGATTGCAATCACAAGCCAGAGCTTAAATCTAGGCATAGTCCTCTAAATATACAAAAGGATGGTTAAATTCAAAGCAGTCAATATAAGTCAAGGTGGCAAGGTAGTAACTTCCCCGAATAATGTCCTCCTCTTGCACACTTAACAGTCACTCTTGGGAGGTGAAGGTGGAACAAGAACCTCGATAAAATGTTCGCCACTTAAAATGATGTCTGAGCCCGTCCCAAAACCAGACATTTAAATTTTAGCTTGTCTATTTATGACTAAATTAAACATAAGCAAGGAAGAAGTAGAAGAGGCGGGGCTTAACTCAGTTGCCTGAGTAAATAAACTAGGTGAAACAAAACAACTGAGCTTTATATTTACTTTCACTTGTCTCCTGTTGCCACGGAGATGTGTTTGACACATTTAGCTTGTACCACAACCATGCATGGTTAACTGCTATTTTGGTGAATGCCAACTTTCCCCCCCCCCCCCTATCCCCAAACTCAGTCTTTCCTCATTTTGCATTTCAAAATTATTTACCATCTTGGCATGGTGGTTGTTGTTTGGTGCTTATTGCACGTAACTCGATACATTCAAACACTATGCAGGCGCTCGACACTTGTCGTGTGTACAAAATGTAGCATATGTGCATTCCCGGGACCCATATGGTCGCAATCAATCTGCCAAAAATGGCAGAGAACCTTCATTATGTGTCATTCAATCGGGCTATTATGGTAGATCGCTCACGCAACAGCGGGCCGCAACGTGGGATCGAGCGAAAAAGAATGAAGTGGGAAGCAAGCAAAAGGGTCAAGATGAGGGTGTGAAGAAATGTGAAGCAATGGCATTATTCAAGTGACACAATTCAGATGTTTGGTCCTTAAGAGCCACAGTTGAATATTGTTTCATGGTAAATTGAGAAAAATGAAACCAGGCATTTTCTAAGATTGTACCAAAGAAATGTATTAATGCGCTAAAGTAGAAAATTGGGAAAATTACCAATTAATCAATACCTATTTGGCATTTCAATGGTGTGCGCCGACAGAGATTTGCATGCATGCGAGCAAGCTTACGGGCAAGCGGGAAGCAGCTGTCAGCTGGCAACCGGCCATCTTATCCTGGCCTGCACAATGGAGGGAAGGAAGATGTTTCCTTCCTCTCTAAAGCCTGCCAGTGGGTATGAGCAGTAGGTGGAGAATTTCAGAATCAAAGCCCCCCTGATCTAGCGCTCTCTCTCGTCACATATGGAAAGGAAAATCATTTGTAGAATGGCAAGAGATCTGGAGGTGAAACTAAAAAGAAAAGGGGGTATCCCAGCTGTCATTGGTCAAGAAGTGTGGTACACCGTAGACTCACAAACAATAACACTGGACAACGGCTAAATTACATTTTTTTTTTGTCTTGCCCACCATGGTTTTGAAATTTACACTTTTTAGTTTTCAAGTTTCACCGATAAAATTGAGGTTGTAGAACTGTTAAAACGTTTTCAGGAATGTCAATGTTTGTAGAGATGTCTCGATTCTGGTGCGATAAAAATATTTAATGCTATGAAGCACATGCTAGTCCACACTGATTATCAACATCTATTGACACACACACACATTCACACCTTTTAGAGTCCTCAAATAACCCACCATGCATGTTTATGGAATGTGCAAGGAATATGCAAACTCCAATGAGATTGGAACACGGGCACTCTTGACTGTGAGACAGATAAGCAAATCGCTAGGCATATTAATTTTACAGAATGAATGAACCTGAATCTTGACCATCCTTCATATTGTTATCCTGAGCATAGTGCTGTGTCTGTCTGCTGACTGTTGCTTCTGAATGATCTCATCCTATGATTAAACACATCAAGAATCTCTGTATTCCCTCTGTATCAAGCTTCACCAGCCTTTGTGCCTGGCTCAACATTGTTCATTATTATTTTTATCTTTAAAATACAGCAGGGGAAAAATACAAATAAATGCAGCATTTCCCACACTGACGTCAGTGACAGAACGGCGAGCGCCCCCCCGTGCTGTGTGGCTCTTTATTCTACTGTGTAAAAAAAAAAAAAAAAAAAACAGCAGCCGCCCCAGTATGCCACATTTATAAGTGGCTTCGTCGTTCTCAAGTTTGCGGCAAAAAATGCGATATGCGCTCATTCTAAACGAGGAGCGAAAGATTCCGTAAACCATCACTAGCAGTGTCATTAATCGAGTAGTTATTGGGGCATCAGTAACCCGAAGTAGCAGTTTATACACCATTTAGTACAAGACCCGAACGCAACATTCATCCGCGAAACCAGATGTCTACCTCCCTCGGCCTTTCTTCTGCAACACACTTACCGTTATGTGTTCCGCTGACTTATAATAACCTATAGTAAAAAGAATATTGGGGAAAAAAAGCCCTCGGGGCTATATAATAGTCATGGTTTCAGCCTGTCTTGGCTCCACACCGCCGCCGCCCTCGCGCCGCAGTCGGGCTTTTCAGTTTCCACATCTGCGGAACAAAAAGTCGAGTAGCTCATCTTTGTATTGCAACAGCTGATGCTATTAATAGAGTAGCCCGAAAGGGGGGATCACCATTTTTACCAACACTTGAAATTATTTTAACAGCATGTTTTTCGACTCAGCATTGTATATTTGTTAGCAATAAACAACAACAAGCTTTTTGACTTTGTTCTTATGTCCTTCTTCATGTTTAGTATGTGGAAGTCGCTCTAAGTCGTGACAAAACTCCCCTTCTGATGAAATGGACTGCTCCCCAAGTCTTTAAAGAGGTACGGTCAAAAGAAGAGGAGACGAAAATATGTGGTTTTGATAGTTTTTTGTTTGTTTGTTTTATTTGTACTCACCATCACAGGATAATAATATTTAATAATCGTTGCAACCTTCTTAATGTCATGAACATTTTTATTTTATTCAAAATTATTAGTTTTGGCCCATTTCAGGCAACTTATTTATTTAATTGCCTCATTTTAGTAACAACCTTGTAAGTAACAGATTGCTTATGCTGTTGACACTATAACCACACGATTCAACCACCAAAATGATTTTAAATATAGACAAATAACATTAAAAATGATCATTTAGGTAACAATCGAGTCTAAAGATTTAACCTCATTTCCCTCATAGTGACTGCTTCTACCTTCTACTTGTTTTTATTTTTAGTGAACAGCATAAACAGGCTTAATGCATTGATTGATATTTGCTGTTGATCGACAGAATTGTTGCTCCTGTATGACAATGTAATTTTTAAAAATGCATTTACTACACTTGAACACACACAAAATTCGTTGTAATAAAATGCAGAATGGCCCACAGACGTAATTACATAAGTATTATAGGATAAGACTGGTTTGTTTCATTTCACACTTGATTAGTAAACAAGCACTCCTGAGACTCAGTTATTTGTGTCCAAGCAATTAAAAAGTCAAATTTCCACACAATGTCTTTGTTAAAAAGTACATGTTTGAACATTCACGTCATCGTGGCTGGTGATGTTGGTGTGCAAGAGTGGTGCATGATTGCAGAGTGCATCTTTAAATGCATGCAGCTATATGGAGGAAGATACTCTTACAGTGCACATGCATGTCCAGAAATGTAGATTCATTACCCTCTTCATATACCTCTCAATGCTGTAAGCTGCTCTCTGAGTACTCATAGTCTGAACACACAACAGACATTTTATCTCATCCAGATCACAGGGGTTATTTTTTGTTGTTGTCTTGGTTTGGAATACAAAAGGGGTATTATAAATGATACTTGGCATACAGTGGGTATAGTAAAACATTACTGTACACACATTGACAGTATGTTTTATTCCTTTAGTCCTTCTCTTTCTCACGCATGCACCGACCTACACCTTCTCTTGCCTGTTTCCATGGAGACAGACTGTGAGCAGGATTTTTCACTTGGAACATCTTAGCTGATCACAATAATACACACACGTAGGCTTTGCGCTTACGGCTTTTAAGCATTAATGATAAAAATTTCAGATGCACTTATCAATTGTTCAATTATCCTTAATTTACATTATCTGTACGTTAAGGATCCTTTCTTTTTGCAAAGTGTTAAGGTAACACTAGTAATACAATACTATAATATATCTTCTAGAAATATGGACAAAAATCAATGGTCGGTTCATCAAACTATACTAAAACAGTAATTTTCACACGGTTTTGTATGGTTGTCGTAAAATACGTGTTTAACTTAATTTATGAATATTGTTGGTCAGGCAATTACTGTTTGCTTCGTCACTCCTAATGGATGTCGCGGTGATGAACAGTTTCTTGTAGTCAACAAACATAACTTAAAAGACACACACTATGTAAGATTTAAATTTGAAATTATGACAAATGTGTAAAGACTACTCCCTGTTGCCCACAGTCGTAAAACTGTCGCGCCGAAGCAGTACGGCAGCGCTGTCGATTTACGACCAGGCAGGTAGTGTGGTGTAATGATCGCAGCTGTCCTTGAAATGTTACGCGAAACATGATAGTTTTAGGGCATCGCTAACCTCTAAATGCAGTTTTTGTTTTTAATTTCTACGGAGCAAAACCGGGTAAGTAACCGCCCGTTAGCCACCGTTAAATGTATAGTTTAGAGTTGCATGTACAGTGTAAGTCGTCATTGACGTTTTTTTTTTTTAAAATAACGTGATCGTGTTAAGCTAAGATCGACATGATCGGGAAATGGTAAAGAGGCGTTTTATTAAATTCAGTGTGAAGACCTGCTTTGGGTCAGATTAGCATCACAATGTAATGATTATACGGGAGCATTGGTTTACGACGAAGTAATCCAAACCGTGTACGTAAATCGAAACGTGGCGAAGTACGACACTAGGCTACGCTAAAACTGTGCTGTAAATAATAATAGTATGAAAGTCATAAGCACCAGCAATGCTGAAAAGACGCTTCGATGTCATAAATCAAAAACAGAATGAAACGCTTTGTGCTGTGGTACTGAGTGTGCATTTTTGTGTTTTGCCACATGCAAACAGGTTCATTTGATCTCCAAATTTAATAATGATCTTTATAATCTATTATATTCTTATGAAAATCAACAACATGGAGTGTGATTGGTACCTAAGACATGTCATCTACCTCCACAGATTGTCTCCTAGAAATTGAGCACCAAATAAAGTAAACACATGGCATCTAACTTCCTCAAGTATGCAGTGCTTCTGCAGAAGTACAGAACACCGCTGCTCGTGGCGAGCTGCGGTGGTGTCTTTGCGGCCAACATGTTCTACCACGTATTTCCTGACGTGTCGTACCGCCAGCTGTACCAAGCCTGGTACAAAGGAGAGCCAGTCACCCTGTCTGACAAGCTAGAGGACCTTTTCCAGCAGGTACTTGTGTAAACTTTCATTCGTTAATTAATTTCTTCTTCTAATATGATCCATAGCATCCATAACAGCACCAGCATCAATGGTGTCTTGTAGCGTGGCATTGTATGAGAATTATTTTACTGCAGAAGGCACAGTTCTTCTTTTTATATTGTGGCAGGAAATGGCCAGCTAGAAACTGCAGATATATATTGCAGTGATCACTTTGACACAATCGGGCTTGATGAGCCTGCTGTGCCACTTCCCATTAATTCACGAAGTGCGTATTAACAATAGACGAGATCCCAGTGACATACTAAAATCTGTGTGTGATTCCTGTTATTCATAGGTGCTAAAGGACTACAATGCCAGCTCATCTAAGAACTTCTCTGCCTTTGCCTCCTTTGGTTTCCACCCAGTCAGCGCAGGTGTCCCATGGCTCCCTGCAGGGGCCCAAATCGGCATCCCGGCAAACTTTAACAGCACGGCCGATGACCACAGTGGCATCACGAACCGGACTATTTTCATCAATGGCAAAACAGTGGAGTGGGACAGTGACGCTGGCATGACTCTCAGGGACTCCCTGGTGTTCTCCACCCAAGCACAGAAATTTGCCATAGCGCGAGAGGTAGCGCGTTTGCAATCGGGCGTACCCATCGTGAGCGCTGCCGTTGCCCCCGTTTGCCTGGGTGGCGTTTGGGTGTACAGTGTAGTACTGAAGCAAGTGTTCAATCTCCACGCCAGCCCCGTTTTGTTGCGTGGAGCCGTGAACCTCGTGGCGCTGGGCCTGGGCGCCGTGTCCTACTTTCTTACCGCGGACGCCGTCGCCCAGTGGTCCGATTACCGCTCAGACCGGCGGGCCGCCGGGGTGTCCCACGACTACGCCATGGGCGGAGTGGAGTTTTACGACAAGATTTTGTCCAGAAACAAAAGTCTGCGTGCACTCATGGGACAGAAAGGACAAGAGATGTATGCGCCCAGCGGGAACTTATTTCCTGCAAACATCCTTCAGCTCAAGCACACGCCGTATACCTCGAGGAGGGAGGGCATCCTCACTCTAATGAAAAACGACAAGATTTAAGTTGACCTCTATAGGAGTAGCTTTTTAAGCAAACAAAAGCCCCCCAACACATTTTATTTTTTCATGTATTTTAATAGAAATTCCGCTATTAGGTTAACAAAATATGTGAACCTATATGTGTGATTTCATGTTATTTTGTCCCCTTGTTTTGTTGGGTTGTATACAGATAAAGCTGGAAATGGCCAATTATTATGCCTGCCCAGCAAAGCGTTTACTTCTAATGCCTGCTGTGAAATTACCTTTAAGTGCCACAGTGCACATACGCCTCTTCAGACATTAATTAAACCCTCTACAAGAAAAATAATCGGACTATGATAGAGTATATTTGGAGAAAGACATGCATATCGCGAGTGTGTCGTTCCCCATTGAAAAGAATCTTTGTGCTACACTGCACTTATTTTTCCCGGTGGTCTTTTTTCCCCTCGTCCTCATCTGTACCACCCCGCCCCCCTCTCAGCTCAAGAAAACAATCTTAAAACGTGTTTAAGTATGCACACATTTGCATGACTGGCTAATTTGTTGAGCGATAATCATCTTAATATCCAGCTCGGTGGGACCTTGGAACTCATCACGCCACACTCCCCGAGGTCATCCGTCTGCATATTAACGAGGCTCCGATATGTGTTTTAATTACATTTCTAGTCAGGTACCCCCAGGATTCAACTAAATATAGCAGCTTGTAATGAATAATATTGCAGAAGAGATATGTTGGACTACTGGATAACATGTATGGCTCTCAGTTTGCGGGTTCATTGTTCAGATTTCAGCTCGGGCCTTCCTTTGTAGAATTTTATTGAACACTAAATTCTCCATTGGAGACGGTGGGTGTGGATGTCTTTTCTTTTTTTGTCCCCTGTGACTGACTGGCAACCAGTCAAAATACCGGACTTGTGAGATTTCCCCATGTATGGAAATTCCCTATTTGTCAATACGCCGTCTTAAGCAGTGCCATTGTTTGATCATCAACAATGACAAAGATCAGCCGATATTCCGTACCCCTGTGAGCTCAGGGCCCTTGTGGTTGGAGAAATTTGGGGGGCTGAGACAATATCTAAACAGGTGTTTCATTTTGGGGGTAAAAATGCAATGTATGAAAGAAAAATCTTGCCTTGACTTTGAATGCATGCAAACAACAATCGGGCAAGGAAAGGCTCTCACTTCATTATTGTGGCTCTGTTTTTTGTTTGTGTGTGTTAGTTACTTTGAGCTGTTCCTATCATCAACAGTGGGTTCACTGTCTCCTCTTCATCTTATTATACTTCATAGTGCGCCATTGACAGGGACAGTACAAAGGCCCATTGTTTTGCTGTAATGCACTGGGTGTTATTACATTGTGCGCCACATGAGGCCACTCCAGCCCACACCAGGACGTGTCCTCCTTACAAGAAATATGAATTACACGGCGACTCAGTCTAAAATTGTGAATGAATTCGCTTGAGGAATTTTCTATTGATTAAAAAAAGAACTTATACGAATAATAATATTTGAAGATGGATCATTAAATGGATAGTTAACGGTCACTTGTGAAATGAGGTTACACATTACCGTAACGTCCCCTTGTAATGAACGACAATATACCCCCAACATCCGGGTCTCCCGAGGAGCTCCATACATATAAGGATTACGCCTATTTACCTGGGTGCGCTCCATACCCAACAGCGCGCCTCCCGCTTTTGTTGCCCCGCCTCCGCGCACGCCATTACACCGCCGTCGCCGCTGCTTTGTCGCTCCGATGAGCAGCTGCAGTGAGACCGAGCGAGGCTGACGCCGACCAGCGAGCGCACAAAATCAGAAACGCAACATTTTGGGGTTAAATCGTCAAAGTGGTTTACTTTTGATATCATAGGTGTATTAATTTATTTATTCTTTTCGGTCTTAATCGGTTTCACATTATCAGTCTGAGGTGACCGATATTGGCCGCATTTAGCCAATGCTGACTGCGGGGGCTCGCGTTTTGTGGATTATCATCCGTGGCTGCCGAGGCAGTGGTGGCATGGTCGCGGCCGGAGGAGGCCCCTCTCTGCCGGATGGATGTGCGTGAGGCAGCGGCGGACTGCGATCACTCTTGAAGAACGACCGTCCGTAGTAACGATGCCCAGGTCTCGTCGGCATCCGCGGGCGAACTCCTCTTGAATGTTCGGGGTTCGTCGCCCTACCCACAAAGACCAGTTATTTCCTCACACGGCGAACATTTTATTCCTTGAAAACTGGACGCCCCCGGAGCAGTTTATGACGGTAAGAAAAAAAAAACCGACCACAGCTTTTTGAAACTACTTTTTTAACCCTCGTTACAGACAGCTGACGTTACCTAGCATAGCCGGCTAGCTCGGCGCTGTCACTTTGCTCCATGTTGCTTCACGCCGCTCAATTTTTCCTATAATCATTACCTTAACGCTTCAATGAGTTCCCAAATGCACCATCCACATGTATTATAATGAGTGCTACGTCTAAAATGTTAATGACGTGCCAATAGACATCACTAGTGTGTAGCGCTCTTGTTTGCTAACGCTGCTTTGCCCATTCAACACATCGCAGTTACTTCTAGACACCAACCACTTTAAAATGATCAATTATGCACATTGTTGCATCGTATGTAGTGCCGTTTAATCAGCAATCGATGCTCCAGCCTTTCGTGTGTCGACATAAATGGCGCCCTTTGGCTAACATATCATTCATGGTAACGTTACAAGTGTACAATAAGCCCCTTTAATGACAGCCCCGTTAGTGGTGAATAGTGCCATTTGTATGTCTTTAAATATGACGAACATGGAAGAAGATAACGAATTAACAATTAACGAGAGCTTCATGCTTATTTATGCACGCTTTATGGAAGATCGTTTCAATTGAACTATGCATTTTGCATCCCCGTTCATTTGGAATCATTACGGCTTTCATGGCACCCCTTTGTCTTTATGGATGCCTATGATTAATTGCACTGAGCAGTTGCTAATCAAACAGTGGCGTGGTGTTCAGTAATGCCAGTGAAGCAAGGCTGCATGCGATTGAGGAGTCTCTCTCTCTCTCTCTCTCTCTCTCTCTCTCTCTCTCTCTCTCTCTCTCTCTCTCTCTGTTCCCCCCCATCTCTCTCTCCCCCGCACCCTCTCGATGACGTAATCCTCCACCATCCGTGCTACATCTTTTGGGTCGCAGTCGTCCCCTCTGCTGCCTGCTGCAGCTGATATCATATTCATATCATATCTTCTCCTGCCCGTTTGTGTGCATACACAGCCCTCGCATTTTATTGCATTTTTACATTCAGTTTTTGGACAGGCTTTCTCCTTCAATGGAGGGTTGCTAGATTGATGAGCAGTCACATCAGGGATGTGTTTTCTTTCAAAGCAACCACTTGATTTTTAAAATTAAAACTTCTTTCAGATTATGATAAGTAAAACATTTTGTGTTCAGTCTTTTTTCGGCGCAAGATGCAGGATTCCCGAAGAGGTTTCGGTAGGCAGTCGAGGGTCTTTGTGGTGATGATGCCAGAGAAAGAAGGGTGGTAAACTTCACAAGATGAGTCAGAGAAAAGTTCGGAGCAATCTTGGCAATGGTGGTGGCTCAACATAAGGTAGAGGAAAAATAAAGCATTGTTTGTGATTTATTTAAGAAATCTGCATATACAAAAGTGGTCAGTCAAAAATGGAATAAATCGTGTTTGAATCCCTGTACAGACTTTGCACACCTTATTTCTTGTCTTGCTGAAATTAGTCCCCATACATGTGGGTAATTGTACACCCTGCTCTGTACTGCCGGTCAAATGGCAAGTTTTGTTACCATGGCAACAAGGGATGAATCTTGTTGCTTGAGACTAAAGCATAGCCCAGCGTGTGCCACACCAGCGAGGTAATCTACTCAATTAAGAGTACCTTTGACAGTGCAGACTTACTAACATTGTAATAAGGCTTACTCATGAATAATAATGCAAATGCAACGTATTACTGTACAGTCATTTCAAGTCCTAAAAGGAACCTTAAGTTCCAAAGGGAAGGGTGTTTACGCAGAGGCATAGCTACAGTGCTGCACGTTTTAACGAGAATGTTGGTGTAGAAAAAGGAAGGGGGGGTTCTTTTTTTAGATATTGTCTAGTCGTCAGTGTTTATTAAACAACCCGTATTCACACACTGCTGAGAAAAATGACAAACGTGCAATGTCCTGTTGATTATGCAGAAAAAAATAGTTGATCCTGTAATAAATTATTATACACCAACATCACCCTTGTTTTAAGTAAGAATTTATATACGGACTACTAGTAATTCATTAGTTATTTGTTTCAAATGCGTGACTGGACTAATTTCAGATGGAGTGGTGTTTACCTTTAAGAGCCCTTCATTTATTTGACTGGGACCAGGCTTCCTTTGACCGTTGCCGTCCGCTGGTGACAGCCTTGTCAAAGAGCCGCCTGTTCATGTTTAACCAAGTGGACCAGCTGCCCGTCCATCCGACTGGAGCCCCTCCCCATGGAAAGCTCGCAGTCCAGTCTGGACTTGTGCGCGGGCGGGATGTCTGTTTGCAGAGCTATCGATAGAACCGTTTTGTCCCATTCATCTTGAACGCCAAGGGACCTTTTGGCACGTTACTCCAGCTTCGGTTTCAGCTCGATCCTCGAACGCTGCACATCTTCTTGTAACTGTAATGACATGAAATGCGGCCTGCTCGAGCACTCCGATTATCTCTTGTCCTGATTCCACGTCCTTCCAGTCTGGCCCACCAGCGCGGCACAAATGAAAGTAGACTCACTGCCATCACTAACTATTCAGCCAGATGCCTCAGAGAGAGTCAGTTAGTCTGTGGTCAGTCCTTATGTTTGTCCGTTGATGAGGCCACACAGTTAAAATAGTATTTCAACTGACACAACAGGAGCGCCATCACTGGCCCTTGAACGTCGCTGTGATTTACTCCATTTTGAATAAAAAGTATGTACTCTATATATAGCCGGACATGCTAGCGCTATATAGATTGCATCATTTCAGTGCGGTTGACCATCTTCTGTTGGATAGCTTAGAAAGGCAGTAAATCTTTTAAGACTTTATAGTTGCTCAGAATCTTTTACAGAGAACTTGATCTAGACGCCCTTTTTCCAGAGATTATATTAGGACTCTAAACTGCTAGGTTCCATAACCTCTGTAAAATTCTAACTGCAATGTATAATCTCATGGAAGTATTCTTATTCGTTCTATATATAAAATTTTGAGCTAACTACATGAATAGTTGCTGTCCAAAAGATGGTGTAGTACTGTTACTGGAATGAAAATAAAATTGATTGTACTCATTTATCATTGTGTTAATAAAGTGGCAGGTGCATAGCAATGATAACACTATGCTTACCTGGCGCTAACGTCAAACGGTGAAGTCAACCCTTACTTGCTGACACCTATTGGGGAAGTATTTCCCCACAACCGCTGTAGGCAGATTATAATATCCCAGATTTTTTATTGTGGTGCGTAAAGCCCAACCCCCACATCTGCACACCTCAGGTATGTAAGTACAGCTGGCTTCCAGGAGTTTTACTCCGGTGCTAGTTTTGACTTGTCCTCTGCTGATGTTGCCCCGCTACATTCAAGAAGCGGAACACAGCAACGCATCTGAATTTACTAGCACATGTGGCAACCGAAAAAGTCTTATACTTTGCAGAGCTCTAACTTGTTAGCGTGTTCGATTTTTGCTTTTGAAGCGAGTGTTATTCTTGTAGTCAGAATACCAAAAGAGGTTAAAACCCACAGTTGTTTCTGCACTGCTGGTCAGAACCAGGCAGAGTTTGCTTTGTCTCATTTTGCGCTTCACATACTGCTGAAGTTTTCTGTTGATTTGGCTATTTATTGGACATGCAGGGAGGCAGAGTTTTTTTTTTTTTTTTTGCTGGGACAGACAGGAAAAAGAACAGGGCGAGTAACATCAATGGCATAAACACATACTGTGTCAGATTTGATATCAATGTGGAATGGGAGGGCAGCGCTGCTACATAAACCCTGTGAGCAAGGAATGCGCTACGATGCAAATGGGACAGGACAGGGCATGTGTAGTGTCAATATTCAGATATGTGTTCATCTTGATTTGGTGATAAGGCCAACAAAATCAACTGTGGATGTCTGAATGAAACGAAAGCTCGGTCACCATTTGTTAAGACAAAGCATGTCACAGTAAACTTAAGTTCTGTGTGGCCATCATTTTCTTTACGTTGACAGCCGACAAAAGTTAGTGTTTTACGAACCCATAAATTAGCAGAAGCAATTCTTACTAAATGTCTAGCCAGTCGTTGGCATTTTTGGAGCCGCTTCCAATTTGCAGCTCCATCTTGGCTCCTAACCATTTTCCCGACACTGCTATTTCTGGGACTATTCTTACTTGGCTCTATGTGTGCGAGGAAGCATAAACAATTCCGCATCCAACTTTAACACTGAAACAAACAAAACAAACAGTGGACAATGTGTACACTACGCATTCAAATTTGGACAGACGTTTTCTGGCTCCCATTCTGTCGATAATGTCTGTCGGACAGCCTTGAGTTTGGAGCCGGGTATAAATAAAAAAACATTGCTGTGATTCAGGTTGGATTTGTGCATGTATACGCTCAGTGGGGGGGAAACAGGCAGCCTGACTGTAGGGCAGGCTATCAGGACTTGAGGCAGCAGGGAGGGATAATAACAGAAGCTGTTACATTCTTGTGGTTTCTCTGATTTCAGCATGGGGGTGGGGGAGTGGGGTTTTTTTGGCCGGCTCTGTCTGCTCTCTGTCCGCCTCAGCCCCAGCAGAAAGCCGCTAAGAAAGAGGACAATACATAACAGCTCTTGGACACTTTAATACGGGACACATGATCGTAACCGGGGTCGTCTTTGCATATTTTAGCGCCACTTAAGCGTTAGCCTAGCAGCTGATTAACAGCGGCTAACCGACTTATAATTCTTCTTGATAGTTTTGTAGGTCATGCTTGTTCCTCAGGCTAATGAAGGGACATTCTCAGATGTTGGAGAATGTTCTTGATCAGAATGTTTTAGTACAGCTGCTCTCACTTTGTTTTCTGCTAATGATAAACTTACAGTAGTAGAACAGAGGCCAGCTTCGTCAATATTAAATAGAACGGAAATCATTCTGCAAAGAGGATTCCCTTAAATGTCAAATGTCAAACTTCAAATTGGTGCGATACCAGCAAATCTCACAGCTGAAGGATTACCACCTCATGTTTTGTTGTATATATTTTTTTCTGTCAGGTTTAGCGCGATGGGTAAGGGGAAAAGCGTAATGACATAAAATGTCAACAATACATTTATTATAATTATAATAATTCTAAATCTAATTGCAATTGATTTAACATGTCTTGTATGGAAGTCACAATTTTGTGACAACACTTTATGATACTATATGCTGGTTAGGATTCATTTTTTTCTGTCTGGCTTTTAGATGTTCTTATGTCTGTTCTCTGCTGGTATGCAGGGTGTCTTTTTTTTTCCATCATTGCATTGTTGTCTTTCAGTAGGTCTGCTTGTTTCTTTCTCGGATTAAGGTCACGTTTTCTTGCACAATAATGACTGTAATCTGGAATTGAATCAGTTTTATTGCTCCGCCTACTTTCAGATCAGACGTTGCACTAATCTTGTGCAAAGTCAGATTAATCTAAAGGCGCCTATATAATGTATAACCCATTTGATGCAGTTGTCGTTTTTTTTTTTGTTTTTTTTTTAACAAACATCACGTGCATATTAAATTCTGTAATGTCCCAGGCACATCTAACCCAAGCCACAAGTATTTTGTAATTTAGATATCACATTTTGTGTGAAAAAACGGGTGTTGTATTTTATGTGTGCAAACAAACAAAAAAAACCTAATCAACAAAAAACAAAAATCCACATGAAAATGACAGAGTTTTAAACGATCCTTGTGACCAGTCATTACTCTGGCCACAGTCAGACTATTTAGAGTCAACGTTGCGTAAGCTCCTTAAATGCCGTGCAGTATTTGGTGTCAAAGCTGTGCCAGCGCTGATAAAATAAAAGCTGCACCTCTGAGTCTGGACTTTGGCCCCGTCCAATGATGCCAGCAGAAATAAAGCTTTGCTAAGAAAGCCTAGTGCTGGGAGATTTGTATCAGCTCTTTAACACATTAAGATGTGCATGCACCTTGTAATTTGCGTGCTGCAAATTGTGGCCAAGAATCAGGATTACTCCAGACATCAATTTCTTCTGTGTAAGGCCAAAATAATGCTTTCTCTGCATTATTTTTGAATCAGTGGCTAGAACAGAATGCCAGGTGGTTTTCAGCAGGTAAGCCCACGCTTTGCTGTTTTGGCCTCGTTTATCCATCAAAATGTATTCCACCCACATGCATCTCTTCATCTTCAACTCTTTGTGCAATCACGGGTACAAAGACATGCCCTAAAAACCCCCTCCCGCAAAAGCTAATGTAAGTTTTGTAACTTTGTTTGCCTTTGCACCATCCGAAATGGCTTGATATAGCCGCAACGTTTTTCTTTCATGTGTTGTTACTCTCATGTTGGCTGAGAGCCGATAAATGGTATAGGAACAAACATGGCAACATTATTTGTGGTATCAAAGGGGCAACCCGTACAATACAGGGGTGAGCTTGGTGAAAGCTACAGCGTCAGCCCTGTGTTCTAATCCATGAATGCAGGTTAGCTGATGCATGCTTTTCATTCACGCATACACAGAGGGTCATTTCATAAGGGCGCTCGCTCGTTCAAGCCTGATGTTCGCGAAGGCATTTGAAACACAAAGCGGAAGCCCTAACATGGCTCGCCTGCCTGCTACCTGGCTTGTCATATTTTTCATTTATGCCCTCATGGCCAAATATGATCGTGGACACAACTAGTTTTGCAAATTTGTTGATGGACACTGGGATAGGTTAATTGAAATAATAGCACTGTCCATTTAGTGTTACATCAAGGGTGGGAGAAATAAGCCAGCGTTGCAGTGGTAAGTAAATAAGTCAACAATTTAAAGCTGTTGTCATATTTTGAAGATTGCTACCACCAGTCGCGTAATTACTGAAATCACATAGGGTAACTTAAAAAAGTGTGCTAGCTTAATGCTAATGCACACTGCAAATTGCCTTTGGCTAAGCAAAAAAAATGTCCGAACACAAATGGTGCAGCAACACAGATAGACAATATAACGGCACCCAGGAGCATAATTTATGTTCTTTATAAACTCAGTTGCAGTGAAATTGTCATTATTTTTAATTGGAAAAGAAAAATATATTTTAATTGAATCGTCGTCTTTAGATTATTTTTTTTTTTGAGCCTCAGGTGATGTCGTTTTACGGTCAGTTCCGGTCTGTCAAACTGAAACAATACAAATAATGGAAATTGGAATTAAGATTTGTGTGCAAACTCAGTTTATTATTTATTGCTTAAATGATAACCACTGGCACATTGATTCTTACTTGGAATATTTCTAGATCTGAGTTTCGTGAGTTTTAAGACCGTGGGATTTGTTTGATCCGTTTTGTTCAAAACTCTTGTCACCTAATGCAGCGCACTAGGAAACTCTGCTTCCGCCTCCTGAGGAAGTTAAGTCTTATTGTTGGCTTCTGAGTTATTAAGTCTTCCCACTAACCCTTCTAAGTTTGACTGCTTGGCATTTTCTTTTGGTGTGCGTGCCGGCAGCTTGTGTCATTGTCTATGTGGAAGTTTACAAGTTAAATGTGACTTTCTGGCGGATACAGACAAAACCACAATGCTGTGCCTAGACTGGCTGGAAAATCCACACAGGGAATTTTTCCCTTCCTTTCGGCGACCCTGTTAGGTTGTTTTCAATCGTTATAGGAATTTCATGGACATTTTTTTTTCTTCATGTATTTTGTGAATAATTATAAAAGTCTTGTAAGTAGATGTGCAATTGACCACCTGTTTGTGGCCTAGCTTCATTTTAATTGTTCCGAAGACAATACAATTCGTGGCTCGTCTCGTAAATAAATTAGAATATTATAAAAAAGAAAACTTGGGTCAGGAGAAGTTCAGCCATTGAAGATGCCTTTTTGTTGTGTAACCTTTTTTCAAGACTTTGAGTCTTTAGCAACTGTGGAGAATCGTTTTCTGGATGACACACCATTTTATAATGTTTAGGTATGTCACAGTGCGTGTGGAAATTGAACTTTTGGGATGGTGCCGTCTTTGATGTTTCTCCACATGGGTGTTTTATGCATGTATTTATACGAGTGTGTGTGTTCCCGCAGACAGGAAAGGTTGCAGAATTGTCTGCGTTTATGATAAGATGAGAGAGCGCTGGAGCAGCCCAGCAGAGAACAAGACTGTTGGGTCTTGGGACGCGCACACGCACACAGACACACAACAATTTGCAAGCGCTGCTGCCTGCAGGAAGCAATAATGTTAGCATGCTTCCGGAGATCCAGATCCTTCTCTCTGGGGAGTGTGACGATCCAGTCCAGCTCAAAACTGACAGCAGAGCAGAATTGAGCAAAGACTCAAGCTGTTAAGCCCGAACAAAAAGTGATCAAAAATAGTCCTTTCTGCTTTCCATCGTTGCTCATTTTTTAAGGCAAATTCAACAATGTGCATCCTTAAAAGTGTGAATTCAAACAAATACGCAACTTTAATCAGTTTTCGACATGGGTCTTTTTCAAGTGTCTTGTTATTGCAAACATGTCTACCTAATTTCATGTTGGTCCGTAAAACTGGAGTCAGGGGATGGTTTTTTTTTTCTAGTTTTCCGCTTTATTGTGACTTTTAAGAGGGACATGTTGGAGAGCCTTAAATCTTTTTTTCCATCAGGTTACAGACGGTTGTACATTTTTTTGACATTTTGTGCATGTTGATCCCCTCGACAAAACAACAAAAAAACAATTCTCAATTTCAGATTTGCCATAACAGTGAGTAGGACGCCTCTCACCCAAAGGTACATAAAAAAATGGATGGATGAATCTTCACTTTGCACACTGCTGTATTTGTTGTTGAAGCGCATAAAGCGAAAGATCTGCTTTCAAAACAATTGCATTCCCCAAAGTATTGAGAGAAGCTACAAAAAAAATAAACGTTGACTGAAATTTATTCAGGGACACTGGATGACTTTATGATTCATTTAGCTGTGGAAACATTTTTACCCCCAAAGGAAATAAAAATATTTTTTATATAATGTACCACTGCCTCCACTACCACTGTATTGAGTTTGTTAATTTTATACAGCATACGATGAAATTAAATTTATGCACTCTCCAGTATGTATATGTCTTAAATTGGATGGCACAAAACTGTTTGGACAGGAAGAGAGCAGTGGAAGGCAAGCCAGCCTGTGGGTATCGTCTGTGTGTCAGGCCTCATCATTTATGTATCCCACTGTGAGCCAGTGATAGTACAGCATCCTTCAGCATTCAGCTGAGCTTCAGTCTCCGCCTTCCCCACGTCTTCCCCGCGAGCTGGTTGGCAAAGCTTTCTCTTTGTCTACACGGCGTTGCTGTGTGCAGGTGGCAACCTGAAAATATCGCTCGCTCCAAAATGAATGATGTTGCTCCTTATCGCTGGCTGTCTTGTGGTCAGTATGTTAAGATGACCTTTGGGTATCAAGATATTTCCTCACTAATTGACCGTTAATTGTCTGTTTGTCTGCAAAATTAGGCGCAGTTCAATGTGGGATTTTATTTCCCATCCGTCCCACCGTCCAATTCGTTTAGCGTTGCCCCAAAGTCAGTTGGAATGGATCAAAAGTCTTCTACTCTTTAAGAAGACTCGCTCTTGCTCACTAAAGATGTTGATGTCATTATTTTACACGGTGCTCCTCACTTGCCAGAGGTCATGAAACAGAAGGAATAAAAACATTTCAAATCTGCTTTGGTATTTAACTTTTTGTTTTTTGTGGCGTTCGATTTCAAAGCAAAGTGCTGTTGCACTTGGTCGCGGAGTATTTTCCATATTCCCTGAGATGGGATCTGCTGCTTCTTTGGTGCTCGTTGACATTTTTTAGTCATGAAGCACTCCTTGTGCTGCAAGTCTTTGCTTGTACAATCTTTCGAGCTATGTTGCAGTGATGAGGGGGATGGAAGGCACATGGTAATTCTTCGCGTAATCAGAATAGTTTTGTACTCCAATCGTATTGGTTCACAGATCAGGCATTGCCCTCGTGACACTCCACTTTGTCGTAGTTCTTAATTTGCTATGTTTTTGTTTCACTCATGACCCACATCTCCTTCCGGTTGTGTTTTTTTTTTTTCCCAACTTCACAGAACCCGGTAGGAGCGTGATGAGCGCGCGCTTCCGCTTGCCTGCTGGCAGATCCTACAATGTCCGGGCGACGGAGCTGGAGCGAGACAGGCACCACACACAGGTTGTGTGCAACATACTGCTGCTGGACAACACTGTCCAGGCTTTTAAAGTCAGCGTAAGTACTTCAGTAAACTTCAACTTGGAGATTTTAGGAGATCAAGATTCCAAATGACCTTTCTCTCACTCACAGGCTATGGGCAATTAAAAGTTTTGAAACCAGAGTCACTAGCATAGAAAGAAACAGCGGGGGTGTAACAAATAAACAATATGGACACTCTGAGATCTCCATACCATGGCCCCGCCTCGTGCATGTGTGTGTGTGTGTGTAGAAAGCACATCTGCATGCTCGTTGGAAAGCAAATATGCCCCGATGAAGGGTGTTCCTTTAAATTTGACAGTATGGGAGGATGTCTCTGCACAAGTTGTTGATGCAGGTGGTGCCGTCGTTGAGGCCAAGCCTACGCCTTTGGCGATTGAGCTCCTGACAGTGTTTTCAAAGAGGAATCGCTTCAGGCAGCGAATTTCAATCCCACCCCCCTCCAAAATGTTGTCAAACAATATACATTTCATTCGTTTTTTTTTTTTTTTTTTTGATGGGAGAAATGTATCTGCTTCATCCCACAATCACAAGAGTAGCTAAAAGCAATTGTATGATTTTGCCCACACAACCTCTCTGCTTCCTGCTCACGATTCCCCGCAAGCCCCCTTTCCCTGCATGGAACTGAATGAATGCCTCGGTCTCTGTCAGTGTCATTGATCAGACCCCTGCAGCCGCAGTAACTTCCTGGAAAGAGCAGCCATCCTGAGAGCCACAATACTTCTATTGATCCTAGCCTTGACCGGCCTTTATTCTAATGGCGAGTAAAAATCCAAAGGCACTTGCTTATTGTCATGGAAACACAAGTGTCAGTGGTGAGAGAGTGTGTGTGTGTGTGTGTGTGTGTGGGCACATACATATGCGCATTAACATACACACACGCGTATAAATGGAGTGATCTGTTGGGCCTTGCGTTAAGACCCAAAAGGTTCTTCCCACAGTGGAGCCACTGTTGTGCTACTTAGAAAGCAAAATCAGAACCAAAGGCAACTACAAGTATTTATTGATTAATCAATTTAACGCTTGAACATTAGTCAACAGCACTGCTTTTATATGCTGGTCTTGTTACTGAAAAGCCCAACATGTGTCACTTTATATTTCTTATATTGTGAAATAAAATTTTCCCAAAAGGAACAAGGGAATTTTTCAAATCGGAATAAATTGCAAGTATAGTAAGTATTGTGTTTGAACTTAGTGGTTCCATTGCGCAGTACGGAATAAGTAGCTTAAATGCGATTATAATGAAGGCATGCAAAGATTAATATTGCACATTCAAAAGTGAAATGAGGTTTTTCTCATTTAATGACTTGCTTGCTTCTTCTTTGGAACCACAAAAATACAGTTTGTGGACTTTGACACAGTTTTTTGGTTCGTCGTTATAGCCTGAAGAAGCAAATAAGTATTTCACAGTAATTGTCACCAATTATTTTCATCAGTTGTCGTTAGAACCTCCTCATGTGATGTCAATGGAAATTCCGGAAAGGCAAATAAACAGATTTGGTGATTAGGGAATTTGCCCCTTTTTTTTTGCCAAGAACTGTGTTTGTGTGTGTTTTTTTTTTTTACAGTTCCACGCAGAGTAAAAGTTAATGAAGCATGTTACACAAAGTGCTTGTATGCCAGTTGATATTTCCTGCAAGTTGTACTCGAATGAAAACAAGCCCTTTTGTGTCACAATCTTTTTATTTCCCCTTGCAGTCGGGATGCCCTCAGTCATCACGCACGCTGTCTGTCTCTCGTCTCCTCGCTCTCACGCACGCAGACGCTATTTGTGTCAGTGCTTGTGGTGGACTGATGAAGAGAACCACAAAGAGCGTTTGTCTCATTCAGCAGCGTCGTCAATCACTCCTTTTCTCTTGGCTGCTCACTTTTGTCTTTTTTTTTTTGTTTTGTTTTCCTCTGTAACTCTCTGTCTACGTACTTTTTTTCCTCAATGTGCTACACACACACTTTCTTGCTTGCCCTTGTTGTTTGTCTTGTTTTACTCTTCCCGTGGTTTCCGTTTGATGTCACGCTCAGTTCCAGCCCGCCGTCCCTTTAGATTAGAACATTGGAGTTTGAGCTCAAAAGTGGAGAGAAAAAAAAAAGCAGTCCCGAGTTCCAACACACAGTGGCGGAGGCTTCCCTGTGAATTGAAATAAAAAGGAGCTCTGAGCGTTTGCATATCAGGCTTGGGAAGTTGGGAAGAAGCAGGAAGCATGCCTATGAATAGCTTGAGAAAGGGAAGTAAGAAAGGAAAGTGGAAATGAATGTTCCATTCTGATAGTGTGTCATCATATGTCAATATATTTCAAATGTAAAATGATTAGATAATCTGTATGAAAAATACATTGAAAGAAAACTGTAATTCAGGAAATTGGAGTATTTTGCATTGATTTCTCATCAATAATGGATGTCACACCTCAACATTATTGCATTATTTATAATCTGCCTCGTTCCAATTGCAGTCACAAATGATACTTGTCAGTGTCCTACCGGTTCAAATTGACCTGCAGCCGAATCAAAACATATTGACTGTACTTTTTTCATGTGATTTGTTTTTGTTTATTTCGACCAGTACAAAACACTTTTGTACAACTTTAGTTCACATTTTTGTTTCACATGACTTGTCGAAAAAGGGAATGTTGTAAATTGTAAAGTGAGCAGTAAGGAAAATATGAGCAGTTAGTCACTGTCAGCTGACACACACACAAAAAGGGCTAATGGACGGCCGGAGATCCTCGAGGCCCGCTATATCATCGAGCCAACTGTCAACTATCCGTCCGCATGTGCCTTTCGCGTTGCAACGGTGACAAACTGGCACATGTTCACGCTCCACACTGGGCTGTAAAAAGTGTGTCACTAGGCAAAAGAGAGAGAGGTGCGAGAAAGCAGTAGGTTGGCGAACGCGTGCGTATTTTCCCGCAGGAGCTACGATGGTGTGGTTACACACTCGCATTTGATTTTTTATTTTTTTTGTTTCACACTAGGTTCCACAGTTCTTCTCGGAATTACGGTTCAATCAATGAATAATGTCGACGAACGAAGCTGTCAAAATAAAACCAACTTCTCGCTAATGTTTTATCTTTATCATTCATACTCCAGTTTTATAAGACTGTCCTGTAATTCAGTACGATGGGTGTCAAATTATTAGCTAAAGTGTTCAGAAAGCAGATCTCAAAGCACATTGCAATTAACTACAATTTTCACTGTACTCATCAACATTACCAGCGCCACACTTGCGATCCTATAGTAGCCCTCCGGCTCCGCTTCCTTCTTTGTACATTTTCTCTCGCTAATTGTTGGTGAATGAGTTTATCTCGTTGAACATAAATATTCCAGACAAGTTTGGAGGGGAAATGCTCTTTCCAGCTCTGTAGTCTGATACAACATGGCACTTGCAGTGAAGTTCCACTGACTTAGATATGATTTAATTAGTTCCTCCCTCATCCTCGTAGCCCTCCCCGACACTCTTGTGATGTTTTAATTGAGGATTTCGGTAACGTCAACGGACAAGGGCATACCTCCGAGATTTGCAAAGAAACCCGTGCCTTTTAAAAAGCTGGTATTGTGGCCCAGTTTTACAAACAGGTTTTTAGACCCACTTTTTATTTTTATTTTTTAAATGGCCCTTCTGCCTTGTGTCCTTATGTGCAGAAGTCTGATCATGGGCAGGTCTTGCAGGACCTTGTCTTCAAGCACCTGGAGCTGACGGAAAGAGACTACTTTGGCCTGCACTTGGCAGATGACTCTTCGGATGTTCCGGTCAGTATTGTGGTTGGACGATCCACGAGTGTGTGTGTGTGTATAAACAAACGTGCACGTGGTAAAGTTGGCTTGGCTTGTTGGCCAGTATTTTTCCTGAAATTCATTGCTCCTCTCAAGATGGCGTAGCATCACTCACAATTAGTAAAGTTGTTTTCATTGAGTCACATACCTTATTGTAGTTTCAGACAGATGGGAAAGATTTTCTATTATATTTATGCGGTATGCAAGTTTGTATCAGTGTTCACGTATTTTTGATAGTCGTGCGTGTGTGTGTGGCCATTGATGAATAATTTAGGCGATGTAGTCATGCTGTGGAAGCGTTATGATGTCTCTAAGTGTCTCTCAATCAATATTTTACAGCGCTGGCTGGATCCCAACAAGCCCATCAGGAAGCAGTTAAAAAGTAGGTGAAATCCACAACATGACACTTTAACCAAGCACCTCAGACGGTTCTCCCAAACTGCCCCCGAAAATTCCGAATGCATCAGCTGGTCGAAGGCGTAATCTGTCGTCGGACTTTAGCGAGCGATTGCTTGAAATCTGCTCCCCACCTCCAGCAAAATGACCCAGTCCGCATGATCTGTGTTTTCAAATGTTAAATCTGCCTTAAGCGATGATTAAACTCCATTTCAACCCTGCTCTTATATTTGCTAGTGAGTAATTTAGATTTTGTAACGTCAAGCTCTGAAACAATCAAGCACCATCGCTTTTGATTTAGGACTATTCTAAATCTGCAGTCCTGCAGCACCGCTTGAACTTTATTTCAACCGCGATGTTTTTATTGTCTCATCGCGGAGCGCCTTATTCGGTACAGCACATCTTCTTTAAGCGTGCTTGTTTTATACATTTCACGTGTTTATCATCTTTTATCTTCACGATTGGGAGGCAGTGATGTGGAATGCAGCACAATGTCTCTATTGGCCACCTACTATAAGGATAAACACACTTTTCCTATTGTTGGCATATCCAATGGTAAAAATAGGTACTACCAGGTTTTTTGTTTTGCTAACATGGCTCTTTTTGAATAATGTGTTTAATTCAGCAAGGTTTTGGTGCAAGCTGTGATAGTATTGTGAAGTGAAAAAAATAATTTGACAAATTATTAATATTTGAGTGCTGAAATGACTTTCAACCCTTTTTTCCATGTTTTTCCAGGAGGTTCCCCCCACAACTTGAGCTTCAGAGTCAAATTTTTTGTGACCGATCCCAGTAAACTTCAGGAGGAATACACACGGTAAAACCTTTTTTGTTTAGTTCAACTATTACGCAGATTAATGACTGAGTTTGGTTCTTTTGACTCCGGCAATGGTGTTCAATCAGTCACCAGGTTGTCCTTTTCTCCTCAGGTACCAATATTTTCTTCAGATCAAGCAGGACATATTCACTGGAAGGTGAGTTTGTGTAGGCTGATTCTCATGTTTTGGTTTAATCTATTTCTTTGAATATTCCCACCAGAAATTTTTTTTCTCACATTTCAATATCACACCATGAGGAATCATCCATGTGTAAAAACAACTGTGATCTTGTCTCTTTGGCTCCAACGCTAAATTCTATCTGTGTACAGTATACAAGTGAGTGTGTTTATGTGTTTTCTTCCGACATCCAGATTGCCCTGTCCTCACAACACAGCTGCACTCTTGGCTTCCTATGCTGTTCAATGTAAGTAGCGCTCCCTGGATACACTCACTCTTCATTATGATTGAAATCCAATTCATTAAAGCTCTCTTTATGTACACACACTGTAAAAAGTAATGGCTGTGGTTGGTCCAGTGCCCTTACGGCTGCTGCTCACAAGCCATTACTATTCAATTACTAAGCTGCGGTCTGTTATTAATGGCACTGTACATGAATATGCAGCATGATGGTGGAGAGCACTGTTTTGAAATCTTCACTGATGCACGTTCAACCCACTGGCCAATCAAAATGAGAGGGGGGGGACTGATATTAAACAGTTTGCTCATTCTGTCATGAAATTGTGCATTTTGGAAGTCAGACTCAAATTAGCAGTGTGTAAATATTGGAATCTTTGGTGGAGTTTCTTAGCTGTTTGTTTTCAATTTTACACTGCATCTTGTTGACAGGGTGGACAATGACATTTTGGACAAAATGATTCTAATGATGTGGAATCTCTCCGAATGCTTCAAAAGTACATCAAGATTTAATTCTTTCGTCATTAATCCAGCAGCTACTTGTATTATTAGATTTCTTTAGTCCTTCGTCATTAATCCAGCAGCTACATGTATAAATAGGTTTTGTAGAAAAACCTGCAAAGTAGAGATACTTAGTCACGTTCGCAGAAGACATGGAGGTATTTTGAGTAATCTCAGATAATCCTTATAATATGCCACTTGGATTTTCTGTAGGCTGGTTTTACTACCGTGTAATTTGAGCACACGTGTGCAATATGCTCCGAACTAATACAATCTTACACCATCTGTACATGCACTAAACTAGATCGAAGCAGGTCTGCTTATGGTACATTACGTAAACGTTCATTTTGCTTGATCCACCAACATCCACAAATGAAAAAAAGAACTCAAAATTGAAATTCATACATGTTCTCTTTGGCAATATACTTCTTTCAGGTGTATGCAAGATTTCACCCCCACCATGTATTGCACAGCAAACATCGCAGTGAGGCTTAATCGTTCTTTACTGCAGGATGTTTATCCGCCAGCTGTTTGTGACACGTTTGGAGCATAGGAAACTATCAGAGTCTGTTCGTGCTCATCTGCTCGTGTCTCATCCCCCCCCCCCTTTTCTCCACATGCTCTGATTTTGTGGGCTCGCACACTATATAGGTCAGAAAGGAGATTTGGCCTAGTGCGCCGACATCATGACACTACCGCTTTTTACACGGAACAACCCAAACACACTCTGCGGCTCAATTCTCACTTCACCCTGTGCCAGCCAGATTATGCAGATAAATGTTTGCTTTGGGAAGAAAAGGGCTGCAAGCAGCCGCATATGCCGCTAATTCAGTACGCTCGGTCCATGTGCCAGTACTGATCAAACGAAATCCTGCATTAAAGCCTCATTCACAAAAGCTCTTTTACAATTTGTGAAATGGTATCGGAAATCCTCAGCATACTGTTAAAACGGGACAAATTTGTTTTGGTTTTTAATTCAACATGAGCCGCGTTATCTTCTGTAGCTTGTCTACAAAGTTGCACCGACAATAATAGAAGCTGGTTACGTTTTTGTAAAAGATGGTTTCAATATTTTGTTGTTTATGTTTAGCTACACTTATTAGCTGGTGTGCACCAAATGAAGAATCTCTGGCGATATTTTTGACAATAGTCCGCATGTACTCGTCAGGATTTGTGTCAAAGGTGTTGAAAGGTGAAGCAGGCACTAAATTACCATCAGCACATATAAATCCATGGTCCGAAATGGAGAGCTTAACAGCTTGTTTACGCTTTGCCGCTCATTATTGAAAGCCTGAGTTGATGCTGGCTGAACTGAACCGTGTTAAAGTAATAACCGCAACCAACACCGTTCCAAGACCTCAGCTTTCGACTGTACATGGATTTCTCCCTGGAGTTATGTGCGCATCAATAAGCGGGTGGGCTGGAATAGATTTATTTGTCAATATGCTTAGTCTGCAGACGTGTAGGTTAGTCCAGGGACTACTTGAGCGAATTGATGCTTTTGAACTTCGAGTGCGAGCTATCGAGCTAATGGCTTTGGGAATTTGATCCACGCCGCCTTCCTCCGATGCTTATGAAAGAGCGAGATGGGGGAATAATTTTCCCTCCTTATGCTTCTCTTCCTGGAAAAATGAACACTTGCATTATTTTTGTATTCAGATTTTCATCCAATTGAAGGCGTTAACATCACTTTGTTGTTGGATAATATTAATTCGAAGACATGAATGATACCTGACAGATAGTTAGGCCCGTGGCAATTTTTCCAATGTATGCCATTTTGCTGTCTATACCAAATGTACAAATATCTGCTGATAAATTGACGCTAGCTCTACGTCGCCCTCTGTGTTGTAGCCGAATTGGGGGACTACAATGAGACTGAGCATCCTGTGGGCTATCTGTCTGAGTTTTGCTTCATCTCCAACCCGCCTCAAGATTTCCATAAAGAGGTCGCCAAACATCACCAGCAGCACAGGTACGCAAATTTGAAGATAAGTTGTCCCAATTACTTCTCCTGTTTCACATTACAGTATCGTAGTTATTCAATCTACGAGACTATTTGTCTGTTCCCACGCTCGTGTTTTACTACTGCTTTATGTGGCATTCGCCCAGCCATTACACTCTCGCAGTGCTTACTTTTTTGTTTTGCTTTCCTCTGGCTCTTCCTCTCCTTCACCATATGTCTTGTTCGTTAACACACACAGCACACACACACCGACTTATCCTTCCAACAATGTCACCATGCCTCCCCACTTGCTCCACCATCACTGATCCTTGCCTGCATTTTTACTCAACTCTTTGTCCCCCCCCCCCTTTTCTCTCTCCCAGTGGTCTATCTCCTGCCCAGTCGGAGTTTAATTATCTGAACACAGCACGCACGCTAGAGCTCTACGGGGTAGAGCTGCACTATGCAAGAGTAAGTAAAGTTTGATCTGCTAATGCCTGCGTGTGTGCTTGTTTTTCTGTTTATCTAGGTTTCCCCCGTCTCCTAAACAAGCGGCATATGGCCTGTTAGACAGTCATGGTACAGTGTGCCTGCACCTCATGCTTGATAACTTTACCTGCATACTGCTGTGATAAACACTGATAATTAGGTGTCTATTGATTGTAACATTACTTATATCAGATGAGTAGTCAAGTGTCTCAACATATCACAGGTTGGTGTTGTTGTGGGATATTCACACAATGCAGATTGTATTCAATCATTTGCTACCCTGAATGTTTTTATTCGAGAGTCAACCATGTGGTGAGTCAGCATCATTCATTTCTTACTTGTATACTGTAGTTACACACCTTCCAGTGGTTGACTCCAAGGATGAAATAGTGAATCGGATCAGATGGAGTGTCATGACACAGCCTTTAAGTTGTGGATTGGTTGTCCAACGGTAAGATAAAAAGCCTCCATTTATTCGTTAGAATAGCTCTCGGGGTCACTAAACCTGAACCCACGCAAAGTTGCCGTCCCGCTGTGTTTTCTCTCGAGCATCTGCTCTTGTTTTTAGTCAGGTGTATCCACACAGAGGCGGCTCTGTTTAAACCCACCGCCACATTGTTGCTTTGAAACACTGAGGAAGCCTGTCATCAAAATTAATTTTCACCCATCTGGAACGTTTCTCCATATTTGTCTTTTTGTGCATTTGGCACTCCTGTCTCAACACACATGCTCTGTTTGCTCCTTTTTTTTAGGATCAGAGTCACACGGAGATACTCATTGGGGTGATGTCTGCCGGCATTGTCATTTATAAGAACAGGGTACGGATCAACTATTTCCCATGGTGAGTTACACAAACACACACACACACACACACACACACACACAGTTGAGAGATTTACTTAACGCTGCAGCGATGTTCTTACTTTTGATGACTGATCACGAGTTCAACTGGCATCTGGGCTGAGCGTGGGGAATAATTGAGCCACTAAACTCGATTGACCGTAGCCATATATTTATATCCACGAATAATGGTCCAAGTCAAATTGACGCTGGTGCTACTTACTGTTCTGACTTTATGAATACCAGACCTAAGTACAGATGTGTGACCTTGGATAGAGATTTGATGTTTATTTTGTAACCTAATTAAGTTTGATATCCCTAATTAAGTGTGATAGCTGCCCACATTCTTGCCTGAAAGAGAATTAGAAACTGACATCACATCTGAAAGAAATCAGATGTGGCATGACTCAATATGAAAAGTTGTTTGCAAACCAAGCCAAGATTCACTTAGATTTTTTGGGCTCCTCGTAGCAATGGTGGCTAGTGGCTCTACTCAGTGATATTGTGCGGCCAAGAGCAGAGAACCTGCCAACTCGAGAAGCGTGTGGCTAAGGAACAGTGCTTAGTTAAAAAAAAAAAAAAATCTAATTCCTTTGATTTATTCATACTGGGCACTCCTTATATTTCTGGGGACCCATTCCTGGCAACTTCTCCTGACATTCACTCTTTGGTCTGTGCAGTTTCGAGTTTGGTTTTAACAAAGAAAAAAACAACTATTAGTCATTTTCCACCCAGACAGAGATCCGCTAATTTGGGGAATCAAACGGAAGATATTGTTGATACAACTCCACCTGAACTGCCTCCAGGAATCCTTGTTGCTTGGAAATGTACTGTGGGGTATTTTGATAACCAATCCCTTAGTTGCTGAGGTGGCTATTACCATTTAAACCTAACTGCACCCCATTTTTTTTTTTTTGTTCGAATTATGTGGCTGATTTGCTCATTTTTCTTCATGCGTTGTACCATATTTCTCAAAAATACTAAAACATCTTCCTTGTTCTGAATTGCATCCAAAAATGGATCGAGTCCGTATTGGGTTTTTTTGGGGGGGAGAAATCTTTCAGGTTTTTACCGTTTGTCTTGGCAATGAAAAGACAAACAAATAAGGCACACTTAGATGTGCATGACTCATGGACAACCTCATCTTGTGTGTGCGCATGTGAAATATATTTAGCAGGGGATGATGAGTCACAGTAGCAGTCGAGCTCTAGGAAGGAATTATGTTACTCTGCTGCTCATCAGCACACCTCTTACAGTGTGTGCTCATCGAACATAACAACACGATTCTTTTCAGTAGAAAGACCAGATGCGAGATCCAGGTGACAGTGACTGGGCAAACTTGTGCTGCGGTACTGTAGATCCACCTTACTGGACCTGTAGCATCCAGATGACACAAATGTCTCTAACATGTATATACACACACACCACAAAATTATGTTCAGTTGTTAGTACGCTAAAAGACAACCATGTGTTCCACGCCCCACCTGCTGTCTCTCGTCTCTCACATGTCTTCAATGTGGAACTGGAACGAACTGATGTCGATTCACTTCAGTATGATTGAGTCACAGTCGGACATAAGCTCATTCAGCCATTGTGGCTTACAGTGGAAGTTTTTACTCACTGCAGGGTCTGTGCCCACCATCATGCCCAGTGGGGTCTAAGTCAGAACATTTGGCTTTTTATTACCACCAGCCGTCCTCTCTGCGTTTTGCTTTTAGCAAACAATCAACTCGTGACTGATTTATTTTAAACACTGTGAAACTTGATGTGGCATGCTGTGTTGCACTGATCCAAATCTGCCACACTACCTAAATGCTTCCTCCATAGCCCATGCTCATTTTTTTTTCTCGATAATCCTGCCTAGAGATTTTGTATTTTAGTATGAGCAGCCTTAAAAAACGCATTCTCTTTTTATAGTTATTAACATGGACACTAACCGTCATTTCTTTCCTCCAGGTTGAAAATTGTGAAAATATCCTTCAAGTGCAAGCAGTTCTTCATCCAGTTGAGAAGAGAGGCGGTAAGTATTTATAAACACAACAATCAAAATTTGGTTCATTACTGTTTTGAATGTTGAATGCAGGTTGTGGTCACCTGCTGGTAGGGAGCGGTATCGCATTCACGTCAGGAACGTTACAGTCAACTGGGAGTTGATTGCCAAACAATTACAAATTCTACTTGGTTTATGTTTCTGACTAAAGTTTCAGACTTTATGTATAATATATGTATTTAAATCGTTAGTTCTGTCTGCCACATTTCAAATATAACTTCCAGCTGCATTTTACAGTCCCTCCCGGGCTTTAAGATTGAGCCAAAGTAATATAACATATCCAGAAATTGTTCTTTTTTTATAGTATTAGCGTTCTGACTGTTCCAACTGTTGGTTTATATTTCTCTGCATTCTTCACCTCCTAAAAAGATGACCCTTTTTTTTTTGCACTTGTTTCCTTTTAAACGCACTTCTTGGTGTTAATCTTGCAACATCTTTTCCTTCCACTCAGACCGAGACCCGAGAGACACTGCTTGGATTCAACATGGTGAACTACCGGGCCTGTAAGAACCTTTGGAAGGCCTGTGTGGAGCACCACACCTTCTTCCGACTGGAACGACCTGTCCCGCTACAGAAGAACTTTTTCTCCCATTACTTCACGTTAGGCTCAAAGTTTCGATACTGGTATGAAGAAGCAGGAGGCATTCAACACACAAATAATCCAAAGCATGTTGAATTCACACACCGCCTTAGACAAATGGAGGAGAACATGCATTATTTGAGACACACAGTTGTTTCACTTTGGGTTTATAGGCTAAAACACTAGATGGCTTGTGGGCACCTTGCATGCTACCTTCTTCCAAAATGTCTCAACTCAATTATTCATGGTTAACCCAAAAAGGCATTTTCAACGTGCAATTGTGGTTCAGTTGGTATTTTATCTCAAACAGTGCAGTACATTTGAAATACTGTATATTTTAATGAAGACCAATGCTACTGCGTTGCAGGAGCGTAATTTGATAATCGACTTCAAGGCTATCAAATCCTCGCATTTTGTAAGGTCCTTTCAGCTTTATGACATTGTTTGTTATTGTTCCACATAGCGGGAGGACGGAGGTACAATCTGTACAGTACGGCAAGGAGAAGGGCATCAAGGACAGAGTGTTTGCCAGGTACTTACTCTGTCTGTCCTAGTTGGGCCAAATCAAACTCCGCACAGCAGCTGTTTTATTTTTGTCTTGAGTTGAAGTCTATTTGCACCTCAAGAAATTGCTTGCTCTGTGCAGATCGCCTAGCAAGCCTCTGGCCAGGAAGTTGTTGGGGGGAACTGACTGGGAGACGGTGAGCAGGAACAGCCTATCAGATGAACGACTGGAGACCCAGAGCCTGCCGACTCGCTCGCCACCAGGGACACCCAATCAGTGCGTCCACATTTTGGCCTTTATATAGGATATGTTGTTGATCTGATTCAAATGAATATGCTTGTGTTATGATCAAAGCTTGAAATGTTATGGTTCCTTTTTTTTTTTTTACACCTCACAGTTAGTCTTAAATTCTGCGTTTGTGTGTTTCTTAGGAATTCGCTGTTCACACAAGAGGGCACGCGGTTACGCCCGTCGTCTGTCGGCCACCTGGTCGATCATGTGATACACACGTCGCCGAGCTTGCCTGTCTTTTCTTCCAATCACAAGTCGGCTTCCTCCACGCAGGCTAACAGCATCAGCTTGGACTCCACCCCGTAAGTGTCGTCCTACCTGTCTGCAGATGTTAAGCCCCTCCCCTTTTTGATGCATGTTTCCTAAATTTGGATTGAGCGTTGATGCGACAGATTTTAGTTCCGTCTCCCATACAAAAATAGTGCCCTCTGTAATTTGGTGGTTAAATTCTACTCATCTTTTGTTAGTGCCGCTCTGTCTGGCTTCACTGCTGAGTTGACTTTTTTTTTCTTCTAATGTCTGCCTATGTCTGTGGCCTCTCCCAACAGTTCACACCCTCTCCTTGTGACACTTAGCCGAGCCCTTTGGAAAGACTAACCCTTTGCAAAAACACTCGTAAAATGTGCTGAGGGCGGAGCCGGTTGAATAACAGGCGGTATAGGAAATCGTCAGCGAGTATTTTCGTTTTATTGTGTTTGAACACTAGCAACCATCCCGTAAATTATTTAATAAGTCTGCAGTACTGTTTCAACATTATTGACAATGATCAATGTACCCTTTCTGAAGTCAGCCTCGACTGACTGAAAACACATTTTTCATTTTTGGCTTTCGGCTAACTTTATTGTTCGACTACTGTATATTAATTTGTGGTTTGTTTGACAGTTTTACAGTTGACTGTCTTTGTGGTTGCCCCCTTGCCATATGTAAAGCACTTTCTGACAGCTCCTAGTTGGCATTTTTTGTTAATCATCTGAAGACGGCTTTTTTTTCTATTCCTCTCTGCACAAAGCAGCAAATATTTACCGTTCTGCAGATATGTTCTGCTGCCTTCAAAGTAACGCGTGCGCACACACACGCACGCGCGCACGTAGCTGCCAAATTGTTGTCTCATTCGTTTGTTCCCAAGCCAAAACGATGACATAATCACCTGGCTTCTCATTGTCTGACAGCACATATTTTCAATAGCTATTTTTCCATTCTTGGCTGAGACACGTTGGCCCTTTTATCACGTCAAAAACAAGTTGTCCTTAATTGCCACCATTTTTTCAAAAATGGAATAAGGCACGCTTAACTTGGCCTTTCATTCTTGGCCAGAAGAGTAAAAGGCAGCTTTTTCATGTAGATAAGGTCTTAATAAGTCTCTGCAACTCTTATACTTGGCTAACCTGGAAGCTTTGAATCTAATTTGATCGGTCATCCATTCAATGCAAAATGAACAAAAAGAATGTGCCATGTTCTCTCAGGCCTGCTGTGCACAGCCACCCTGCTGACCTTGTTTGAAGCCTCAAGTGTATCTGTTTGTGTATTTGTGTGTGTGCGCGCGTTAAAGACACAAAGTGGCACCAGTAAGCAGTCAAAACAAAGGCAATAATGTTTGACGGCTGCGGCCATCCCCAAGGAGGATCATGCCCTCCCACCCACACTCACACACACTGACACAGCGTGTGACGCCTGGCTTGTTACCCTCGCCATGTTGCTGTGGCAAGCATTATACCTGATGAACCTTTCACATCTGTCATTGTCACAGTGATTCCTCTTCGGGGTGTTTTCCTTCTTCTTGAAAGCACATTTCGTTGAAATGAATTCATTGTGACAAATCAGGTCTCTTTGACTCTTGGGACCTTCTTCCTCTCACTTCATCTTTTCTTGTCTTATCTTTTGTATTTGTTTTTGAATTAATGTTTGCTGTACAGTAGTTGCAGACTTTTAATATACTGTATACACATCATAAGGTTTTTGTCCCCGCAATGCCCAGTTCTCCTGACGGGGTGGATGGCCAGCCTCCGGCCCTGCCGCCCAAGCAGTTGAGCAGGAAAACCCTGAGCCAGATTATCCAGGCCCACTCGCAGCAGAGCCTCTTGGACAACCACCTCAACGAGATGTACGATGTTCCTGCCAACACTGACAAGACCACGGTCAGTTGCGTGTTCAGATAAACACGTCCACTCTGTCATGTTGAAAAATCAATAAGTATGAAAATCTTTTAGAAATGTGATATTGTATTTTATATTATTTACTAACGAGTGCACAGTCAGCCTGCTAACTGTTGCTAAGTGAAGTTCCACCATGTGCTCACAAAATGCTAACGCTTGCCAAAAATATCCACCCCTGTCACCAAATTCATATATTTTGCTGACTTTATTTATATTGTCTGCTTTGTGAATAGTAAGAAGGCTTGGGAGCTTGACCAGTATGTATTTCATGATATCTACTTAACATGAAGTTCAATGGAATTTTGTTTTTGTGAAATGAAGATATCTCAAAGGCACTTTATTGTGACGTTGACTCCACAGTCCAAGCATTAAGCCCCATTAATCTTGAATGATATCTGACTGGAGATGCTCAGGGTAGCAGAGACAAAATGTTCCTTTTCTCAGCACTCTATAATTACACTCGTGTCAGAAAACACAAGATAAATTAGGTTTAATGGGTTTTTGACTTGTTCTTTCAGCTAAATGGAGTCGTCCCTCATGATAATCTGGTCTTGATTAAGATGAGACCGGATGAACATGGACGTTTTGGCTTCAACGTTAAGGTACAAACAAACATTTCCTGTCCTACGCTGTTGGTTTTCAGAAGTTAACTGTTTGTCTGTGTGTGCCTCCAGGGTGGAGCTGACCAAAAGATGCCAATCATAGTGTCCAGAGTTGCTCCTGGAACATCAGTAAGTGAACGTCTACTATTATGCTGTTATACTTACAAGACTCTCCTGTTCCATGTTCAACTCAAAATGTATCTTCCCAAATGTGCCATTTGACTCTTTGGATCTCACTTCCCGCTTCAGGCCGACCTGTGTGTGCCCCGCCTGAATGAAGGTGACCAGGTCGTCCTAATTAATGGGCGGGACATCTCGGACCACACCCACGACCAAGTTGTCATGTTCATCAAGGCGAGCTGCGAGAGCCACTCTGGAGAGCTCATCCTACTGGTCAGGCCAAACGGTAAGATGATGTTGTTGATCCCGCGGCAGGGAAATCCATTGCTTGAAGCACCAAAGACAGCTTTGCAAGTGGAAAGTTAGAGTCTAAAAATAAATTTCATCTGGTTGTCGGAAAGCATGTGTGCAAGTACGTTGATGGGGTCAATATATCTGTTCAATAATTTGCATAATTTGTATGATAACAGACTCAAAATTATTGACTCCGGTGTGAGCTGTAATTTTTTTTGACTTCATTTCAAAATATGAAATGCTTCCCTAATTCAGAACCGGACTTGAGAGAAGCTAATGGCAATGAACACATACTAATCTGGTCCCTCAATGTATTCAGTATGTTTAATACATTTAACGCTTGCAAACCTTGATATATGTATTCATCAAAGAGTTCCTTCACCACCTTGAGGGAGCGTTTGATGAATCATTGGAGTGCTTGTCGCTAAATGGGTCAAAGGGGGATTTACATTCATCATACATCGCAGCAGATACATATCATGATGGGCATGTAAACTTCTGTTCACAACTGGATAAACATTTATTAATATTCCCATCCAGCCATTTATGATGTGGTGGAGGAGAAGGTGGACTCTGAACCAGATTTTCAGTACATCCCAGAGAAGTCCCCTCAGGACCCCAGCCAGCTCGATCAGCATGCTTTGAGGGACTCTATGGTTGCCCTGAAGGATGGTCTGAGCAGTGGAGCCATACTGGCCCAGTTTGACGTGAGTATTTATTTATTTTTTAAATCCTACATTTACTTTATATATATGAATTATCAATCAAGTGACGTCAACTTGCTGCTGTTTCTTGTAGCAACTGTACAGGAAGAGGCCGGGGATGACCATGCTGTGTGCCAAATTACCTCAGAACGTTTCCAAAAATCGCTACAGAGACATCTCTCCCTGTATGTCATTGCTGCATAACATTTCCAACTGAAGAATAAATTTATTATGTGTGACACGTGCTGTCATTATTCACTTAGCCTTTTCTCTGTTTCTTTCCTTGTTTTGTCCTTTTGCTCCTTCTGAAGATGATGCCACGCGGGTCATTCTGAAAAGCACAGATGACTACATCAATGCAAATTACATCAATGTGAGTTTTGATTTGCCTCCAAAAAGTGTCTCTTTGAATTTTTAGAAAAAAGCTGTTTATATATGTATTTTAATCCCTGTGTGTGCAGATGGAGATTCCCGCCTCCAGTCTCATAAACCGCTACATAGCTTGCCAGGGTCCTTTGCCCAACACCTGCGCGGACTTCTGGCAAATGACTTGGGAGCAGGGTTCCTCCATGGTGGTCATGCTCACAACGCAGGTCGAGAGGGGACGGGTATGTGAAGGATTTTATCTGAAAATTACCGTTCGTTAATTTGATTTCTTCCGTTTCTTGATATTGTGAGAATTACAGTTGTTGGTTATTTTTTTTAGTAGGCTAGTCTCAAACTCCAACTTTGTTTTTATAGGTGAAGTGCCATCAATACTGGCCCAATCCAGATAGCAGCTCTCCCTACGGAGACTTCACTGTTACATGCCACAATGAGGAAGGCAATTCGGCCTTTCTGGTTCGGGAAATGACACTCATGCACTCACAGGTAAGACAGGCCATTGAGATGAGACCTGTTGTTTGTTTCGTATCAGTGACCAAAATTAGCACGGTTATCAACATTCTCTTCATATTGCTAAAAAGGTTGGAAACAGAAAAATACTTACTACTTTCAGCTCCGTTCATGGTTTATTGGAATGGCTGTGGCATAAATGTTTAAGCACCCAATACAGCCCGATGGAATAACAAAAGGATAGGATGGCCAAACAAACAGCAGGATAGATCAGGGAGGAAATATGGCGCGAGAGCGGTCGGAAAGAATGAGCAGCCGAGGATCCAGAGGAGGTGTGTTGCCATAGTGAGCGGTGTGGGCTGTTCTTTTTCTGGCTCCCGCTGCTCCCGCATGTGGACCACGTATTGAGATCTGGTTACCATGACAACCCAACCAGCCCTAGTCAGTCAGATTCTTGTAAAAGGACAAAACCGCAGAAGAGTGAAGTCGCAAGATGAAAAGCAGAAAGGGAGACAACAAGTTTGCTTTAGTTTGCTGTTTACAGTCATGGTGGTTATTTTGCATTCTTTTAAATTAAAGACTACGGTATAGGCATTGTCTTGACTGGAGGAGATGAAACAATAATAACAGAGTTCTTTTTTTGAGGCAATGTTGTTTGTTATGTTTAGATGTGTAATTCTTTGTTTGTGTACGAGTTGACCTCGCTGACCGTTTCCCATGTGGCATGGCCTTGCAAAATGAACTCGTCGAGAAAGCAGCATTGCTGTCAAATGGTTGCCATTGAGGGCCGTGTTGAGGCGGTACAATACTTCTACACCGAAAGGCGAATAAAATACATTTTTCAGAAAGTAGCATTTATAGTCGTGTGGCTGTATGCGTTTACCTTTGCAGAGTGAGCAGCAGAGAGAGCTGACCCAGATCCAGTACCTGGCTTGGCCCGACCATGGCGTCCCCGACGACTCCACTGATTTCTTGGACTTTGTTGCTTTAGTTCGGAGCAAAAGGACCGGGCAAGACCAGCCGGTGGTGGTACACTGCAGGTACGAGGCTTATGAAAAAATGGCAGACTTATTTCACTTTTAACATAAACCCATCCGCCATTTTCCCCAGTGCTGGAATTGGTCGGACAGGTGTTCTGATCACCATGGAAACAGCGTTGTGTCTCATGGAGTGCGGCCAGCCGGTGTACCCTCTGGAAATCGTCCGGACCATGAGAGACCAGAGAGCCATGATGATCCAGACGCCTGTACGTGGAGCCACGCCTTTTTCAGTCTCGTGTCTCCCACTGACTTGAAACTCATCTGTCTTCGTTTCCACCAGAGTCAATACCGCTTTGTGTGCGAGGCCATCCTGAAGGTCTACGAAGAGGGCCTGGTCCGACCGCTGACGCCCGCCGTCTACCAGCTTCGAGAAGAGGAGGAGGAGAACACAGAGGAAAGAGCAGACAAGGCGGGGCTAGGGTTGGACGAGGCGGTTGCGGCGGAGCTGCTGGAAGGAGGTCTGGATGAGGAGGAGGACGAAGACGACGACGAAGAGGTAGAGGTGCTGGACGTGGGCGAGGTGACGGAGGATGAAGTGGAGGAGCCCAGCGTCGCCAGCGCCACCAGCGAGACCAGCGTCAACCCTGAACCCGAACCCGATCCCGACGATCCGTGACACTTTTTCAGGGCAAGCAGAAGAGGAGAGAACAAACGCACTGTTGCACTTTACAATTACAAAAATGGAAAGAACAAATAGACAACAAACAGAAAACTCATGGACAGGTTCCGATTAAATAAGCAATCTCACCATGTTGATTAGGTACTATTAGAGGCTGTTGTGTGTTCAGGGTACACACAAAGATGCGGAGTTGCTTTTGTGCCATAAGTACGAGGGGATGGGCTGTCCCGTGGACGGAAAGCTTCCCATCACCCTGTCCCTTTTGTGAGTAAGGCTGCCAGACAGACCTGCCTTTTATTGTTTTATTTTCAAGCTGATACAGAGATAAAACCTTTTATCTTTTGTCCCTCCCGAAAGAATATTTATTGTGTTTTATTTTGTGTCAATCCTTGTCCACTGAACAAAATGAGTTGTATGTTTGTACCAGTCTAGAACATCATGCTTTTCCTGGTCCACTTTTAAGTAGTGCAGTGGTCTTGTCCTTCTTAACTGCTTCCTTAATTCTTTTGCTTTGTGGGGGGGTTGATTTAATTTATTGTTTTGATCTTTCTCAGCTTTCTCATTTCAGACTGACTGATGGACACTGGGAGGTGGTGACTTTCGTTCATTGCTTTACCTTTGTCTTTTTTTCCCAGACGTCGTGAAGAACAAAACAGGTTTACAATATTCAGGACGTGAATCATTTTATTTCCAGATTTTGTGTGCATGAATCATTTGAAATCAAGGTACAAGTACATTATTTCTTATATCACCATGGAAAAGATCAGACATTGACAACATGTGCCACCCTAAATGGATGGGATGGAAAATGTTTTTCTCGCGGTTCTTCCAATTAGGGCTGATTTGGGCAAATTCCCTAATAGGAATAATGAAATGTGCCCAAAATGGCTGCTGTCAACCCAGATGGCCAATTTTAAACATGGGTCTTTCAGACATGTTCATGTGTCCTGTAATTATAGACATTTCCACATGTCAAGCATTTTTAGCATATCAAGGTAGGTAGAGCGAGACTAGTTTGCCAGGCCGTACAGAAATCAAACCTGGAAAAAAAAAACTGAAAAAAAAATCACATCCAATCCCTTGAATTTTTCTCATTTGTAACATGCAGCACTTTTTAAAAAGTATATTTTTTAGTATATCTAGTTATACAGCATCATTTCAAGGTACTTGCTTTTGAAGCTGAGTGAATGGCAGTTTGAGTGTTCAGACGCCTAAGTGATCAATTCCAACATGGATTTTTAATTTATTTAACACGCCATGTTTTTCATCGAGTTTTTTCTATAAATATGATTTACCATTGTCATTAGCTGTACGGTGTGTAATTTTTCATTGCTTGGATAAGTTTTGTTTGGAAAATACCATCTTCAGTCCTTCTATACAGTTGCATCCCAATAAATTAGAATGTTTGGAAAATTGAATTTACTTAACTAGTTCTATTCCATAAGTTGAACATATTAATTACATACACAGAAATATTTAATGATTTTTTTTGACAGTTGTAATGGCATAGTGGGACCAAGCCCGTCCCCTTCTCTAAAGATATATAATTGCCTTTAGGTCCCAAGATTGTGACAAAGCACTACTTTTGTCTAAATGAAACTCACTTCATCTAGTTCCTTTGCACCAAGATGTTGCCAAAGCACCACTTTTGTCTAAATGAACTCACTTCAACGTAGTTCCTTAACACCATTACGCCACAAGTACTGCTTTATTACTTTGACTCTATTCAACTTACATATTCTAATTTATTTTGATGCTACTGTATAACTCCTCCTTGTGTTCGCTTTTGAATATTTGGAGCTGTCTGTTCTAAGCCTGCTTGTCTCTTAACTGGAATGAAACATCATGGTGCCATAAAAGCTTTTCCCTCTTTGACATGATTTTTTTTTTTTTGTGGTCGGTTCTGAGAAAACAGGCCTTGTGTTCAAACCGTGCTTACCCCGCCCTTTTATGCTGAGTTAGAATGTCCCCTGTCAAGAAATGAAGTTCTTCTCCAAAACTCATCTGGCTCCCACAGCGCATCTTGTCCATCCTCCTCATGCTTTGTCTTGTTTCCTCCACGTGTTGTGTTGGAACCGCTAAACCGTGCGTTTGTATTTCGCCAGTACATCCTTGAGTTTCTTTTCAAAAACAACAACACTACAATTATTGCTTCCTTCCAGCTAGCTTTGCATTCAGGAGCCAAGTGGAACAATTTTTCATTTTATATAGTTTAAAACCAACAATTTTTAAGACTCTGGCCCCTGTGAGAGCAGCATTGGCAAGACAAATAAGAATAAAAGTTTTTATGACATTTTACCAAGAAAATAAAACACTTGCCCTGAAAGAACAAGTAGCTGTATAATTGAAATGTTTTGTTAATGACCCACAATTGGTTTCTTCTGGGTACAGACTGAAGTTGTTTTTAGAGCGGTTCTAAAATGGGACGGGCCTACTTTAGCTCTATTTTTTGTAAGGTTGAAACCTGTTGTAGATGGTTAGGAAAAGGATGGCACTTTGTACAATGCTGAGTGGCAAGTAGTGCTACTGAAAACAACAAAAAAAATCCTCTTTTTGTTTAGAATTTATTTTCTTTTGTTTAAAAAAAATCAGTAGGGGGGAAAAGAACTTCTAACTACACAGTGCCACTTGTTAATTTTGTGTAAATAATGCTAGACCCTGTAAATACAATGTTGTATATTAAAAAAAATCTTTAAAATAAAAGGGAAAATCAATTGTGAGCAGAAGTATTTTGTTGTTTTCCTCTGGATGATTAAATGTTCCACAACTGGTGTGTACTTCCAAACTTGACTGATTTGACACAATCTATACCGGCGAGTATATATGCTAAAACACCAAGACAATGTTTTTCTTTATATTTTAAATGAAGCTTTTTGTGTGTCGTATAAATGTCTTGTTTTTTTTTCTGACTGGAATCCTGGTTTTACTGGTGCTTTGGACCTGTCTATAAGGTTGATTGTGAACAATTAAAGCTCGTCTGTCAAAGCATGGCCATGTCGCTTCAGATTTACACTGCAAAAGTGAGGTAAACAGGAACGAACTTCACTTCTTGATTTCATAGCCACAGCTTCTTATTTCATATCTACAGTGGCTGTAAAAAGTCCACATAGCCTTTTCAAAAGTGAGACCCAGATAAGTCATTTCAAATCTGTAACATGTAAAACTCAATTGATTTGGGGGCTCTTCAAGGGGAAGTAAACAAGACTTGACTCAGATGTTCTAGTAGGCTTTTCTTGACACTTTTTTGCTATATCGCAAAAGCCTGAAAGTCTTGCGCTAACACAAACTGCTATGTGGAGCTGTTCATAATTAATTCTATCTTAACTAAGGCCCCAGTTCCAGTCTCGAAATGTCAGCAAAAGCTGGCATTCATGTAGACATTGAGGCACTTTAAATTTCTATTTTACATGAATTTTCCCAGTAAAACACTGTTTTAAACTGACCAGGAGAGGGCGCTTATGATTATTGAAAAACATTGACTGTCTCGGTTTACGAAGAAGTACGTAAGTCGGATCATTAACGCTATAGTAAATAAAGTAAATATATATGCAGGAGAAAAACTTTTGGGGCCATTCAAGTGGAGCAATCAAATGAAAATCATTAAGTTGTTCGCCAATAACGCTGTGCCTTTTTTGTTTGTGACCTCGAAATGTCATGTGGGCTGTCGTAAACTGAGGATTCATCAATTTATTACAGTTAATGAGTTGAACGACTAAATGGACCTGTGCATTGTTCTATTATTTGATCTCAAAGTTTCTGTATTGACTGGAAGTAAATTTGCGTATTTGATAAAATAGCAAGGACTAAAAAGTTATGTATGTAATGAAACAAAAGAGTGCATGTCTCTTTAAAAAAAAATGCTAATCACGTTGTTGTTTGGGGTTTATCGTGGCGTCACTTCCGGGGAAAGCTTTGCCTCCTACTTTTTTTTTTGCTGGGACTTGGGAGCGGAAAATCTCGCGCTGGGGTCGTGAGGCGGAATTAAATAGGAAGCAAAGTTCGAACACTTAAAATGCTTCATGTAGGTCTTCGCTTGTCTAAAATGCAAGCGGGCGTGCTTTGGATTTAACGGGGGAGCTTCGGTAAGTATTTCACGCTTCTTCATCCGAACCCTTCTCCAAATCCACAAGTGTCTCCACAACCGGGCAAGTGTATCTGAGGTCCAGCCAAAGAGAGCTTCAAGTGGCGCTTCATTCACATCACCGGGCTGTCCGACAGAACTGTTGCGCTCGCATTGCAATTGCGGGCATTGCATCGGCATTATTCATACGTATAATAATGCGCACACCTGTTGCTTCGCTACTACAGGTACTTTTAGGCCCCTGGTTGGGTAGAAATTAAGCTAATAATCTTTTTTTTTTTTTTGCTTTCCAACTTGCTATTAAATAAAGCTTTTAATGATTCCTAACATTTACTTTGTGTTCTTGAGCGTTCAAGTCAAAGGTCAGAGCCCCAAAAGCAGCAAATTTAATTGCGTTGCCAGCCACCTTTGTTTAAATAATTTCTCAACTGTTTTTTTCCCTGAAATTATGTAATTATACAACACATAATTTCATTTTGTGCCATATATGCTGATTTAAGGATCACAAATATACCTCTCCTTAAAGATGACCCCAAAGACATTATTGCTTCCTGTTTAACCTTTAAAATGTCCCATTAAGTAGTTGAATTACTTGTAAAATAGTGAGCACTACATTTATAGGTGATAAATCTTCCTTTATCACCAAAGTCCAAATTTCAAATGTATTGTAAATACACCTTACTAATTAATCTAAAGGAGTAAATTACTACACTTTGAGTAGCATTCATACATAAACACTTGACCTGGCCATCTATGTTGTACACCTGTGTCACATGACATCATTTCCTCTGTATGCTTCATCTGTATGTTTAATACATTTATGTGGGATACAGGTGGTGTAGTGTGACCCTCCGCCACTCCCAGCATGCTGAGTTTCCTGCGCAGGACCCTGGGGCGACGCTCCATCCGCAAACATGCAGAAAAAACGCGGCTACGGGAAGCCCAACGCGCTACAACGCACATCCCGGCTGCTGGAGATGCCAAGTCCATCATTACTTGCCGGGTGTCCTTGTTGGATGGGACCGATGTCAGCGTCGATCTGCCGGTAAGAATATCTCATTGTTGTACCGGAAACGTGCTGAAGTTCAACATAATAGCATACAGGATGCTGTGTGACCTCATACCTTTGGGGATTTATAGAAAATCGTTTTCAGAATCTGTCACTTATATAAACTGCGTTAACAAACGGACTCCAATTAGCTGGCGACTTGCTGGGGGGGCGGCTGCAACACTCGTTCGACCAAAAGGCGCTCAAGTTACGTTTTAGCGCACCTGCAATCTGAATGAGGTCAAGTATAATATCATGAATGTATCTGTGATTTATTTTGATCATGGAAATATGGCTCATTGTAAATTAAAAATAGTAGAGGGGTGCGAATGTTGAGCGCTGTGTGTTGTGTCCCTTAAAACTTATTCACATGTGGGTATGCATGCTTCAGTAGCTGATCAACTGTAATTCCATGATCCTCTCTGGACAACATCACATGACCACGTCACATGACACTTGCAGCTCGTCACTCTTAACCCTTCTTTCAAATAGGTTGTCCTTGTTGTTTCCTTATTTGTCCCTCTCAATTCACAGCAAATGTTTCCTTTCTACAACATGTTTCTAGTATGGTGCATTGATTGCTTTTTGAACTGGTACATTTTAATCACTTGGAATGGAATAGAAAAGTTAGTACCTTTGTTTGCACTGCAGACCGGTTTCGAGTAAAGTCATATTTCAATGTACTAGCATAAAAATAAATGGTCAAATACTACAAGAAATATTTTTAGCATCGTTTTGCCCAGCTACAGCTCCTCCACGAGTAATAATGGCACCTTAAAGTTCAACTAAAATCCGGTTCAAGGCACTGGTCAAACTCCAATTTGCTTTTTACTTTTGGTACGTATATCACCAGCCTCTTTTTACCTGCCCACAGTCACGTTAACCAGTTTGTAGTTCATCATTTTTGCTGGATGCTTGCAGATCTTTCTCAAAGAATACATACGTACGCCCCTTTCACGGCGGTTTGTGTGATGACATGCCGAGGCTAAGCAAAAGAACGGAACCAAAAAACTTGAAGCACTGTAACAAAGCATGGCACACATGCTCACACACAAACACGCGTGCACAATGAGGCCTTTGTACACCGTCTCTCTCCCTCCCGAAGGTACCGTAGGGGTGCACTATGCTTCCTCGGCTATGCCAACTAGCATGGGGCCGCCCCCCCCCCCCCCTGGAGCTGCACACTATTAACTGTGTGTGCGTGAACAAATTTTTGTCACTGATGATAGGTCATGTCCTTAAATTTGATACATAGGGCAGTTGAAAACAGATTCCAAATAGGATTTAATGCATGCAAAAAAGCAGTGCGTACAAAATGCTGCAGCAATAATTCTATAAAGTTACAGTTTTTTTTTTGCGTCTTAAATCATAAATTATGTTGGAATGGCCATAAAACGTCAGGTGATCACATGGAGTGTTCACTTTCCCCACTTCCCTCAGCTCCAGGGTGTCTGGGGCACTTAAACCCCCATTGCCATGGCAACACTGTCACCATGCCTCAAGTTGAGGTTTGGAAGACAAATGTGTGTGTGCGTGTGTGTCTGCATGTGAGGGAGAGATCTTCCAGTCCCAGGCAAAACACAGGCAGTAACTGGTACAGCCTTGCTGGAAACGGCAACTCCTATTCAGGCTATTTGGAAGATTTACTCATACCTGTGTTCAGTGAAACACACCAACACAAAAGGGACACAATGGGGAAGAAAGACACAAAATGCAATTTCTGTACTTGTGTGGCTTGTTTACAGCATGTTGGAAGAGGTAATTGAGCACTGAAAAATCTAACTACTCTTTCTTTTCTTGTGTGATATTGTCAGAAAAAAGCCAAAGGTGAGGAGCTGTTTGATCAGATCATGTACCATCTGGACATAGTAGAAAAAGACTACTTTGGACTACGCTTCATGGACTCGGCACAAGTTCCGGTTAGACTTTTTTTTTGTCTGTCGTCTTAGCAACATGTCAGTGATAATAGTATTGGTGTTAGCCAATTCAATGTAGCCTACCACTGCTGGTTTGTTTTGTACTGTGGTCAAAGACAAACACAGCCACCGGTAAAATCATTTTACAGAACAAAAAAAGTATTAAAATAAAGCTAATGAGCACATTTATACACAAGCTGCTTATTCAACACGCAGACTGGCTAACAGTTAGCCACTTAAGAGCCAGTTGAGGAATTTTGGAGTCGAGCCGAAAAATCAAACTGACTGCAACATCATGTTGTCGTTGGCCGGACTAAAGGGATCGGTTCTGGCACTCTCAGCGAGTTAGCTAGTGCTCAGACGAAGACTTGTTTTTAAGTTGTTGGTGTGCCGGTAACCGTGGCTCTTTGCACCGATGCCCAGCGAACGCCATAAAAATGGAAGGAGGACTAACACTGGGGGAAGATTTAACAGAGGGAAGGACACATTATTTAGGGCCGGGAGGTAGTTTGTGAAAAGTGGGAGAGAAGGCAAAAAGGGAGGAATGCGGGGGAGAGGACACCACGGTGCTCCGAGTTCCTCGCTCTTTCACTCACTCACTCACTTACATGTGCTCCATCATAGTCAGCGGCCCTTCTTCGCCTGACTTCCTTCATGGCTCATAGAGTCGGCATGTCTAGCGTGGAACAAAGCAAAGTGGGTGTGTGGGAGGGGGCTGGGTCAAGTTTAATATATATCTTCTCTCTTGCCATGTCATTAGTTAAGTGTGTACAATCTCGTAAGATATACTCGGTACGTACCGCACATTACCTTTTGTTACATGGAACATTGTTTCACCAATTGTTATTTTTTTATGTTCCAGCACTGGCTTGATATTACAAAAAGTATTAAAAAGCAAGTGAAAAGTAAGTAGACAACTCTTCAACTCTTTTCCTTGACACACTTCTGAGCAAAAGCAAAAACTTTTTTTTTTTTTTAATGAAAATAACATCCGCTTGTGAATTATGCACTTTTCACCTCTTTTAGTTGGCCCGCCATACTGCCTTCACATGAGAGTGAAGTTCTACTCCTCCGAGCCAAACAACCTGCACGAGGAGCTTACCAGGTGAGTTTACATATGAACTTTTTAGAATTAATTTGTAAAATTTGGGATGAACAAGCTCCTCTGCCTGTAACAGATGTTATTGAACTGAATTAATCACTACCCTGTTTCACGACATAATTTTATTCTTCTTTCAGATACCTTTTTGTGTTGCAGTTGAAGCAAGATATCCTCAGTGGAAAGTAAGCTATTTTCCTGTGTGGAGATATTTTCCCCCCTGCTCTGATTGTGGCATGTTATCTGAGTGCTTACGTTTTTCCCATTTGTTTGTGGATAATTTCAGGCTAGAATGCCCATTTGAAACAGCAGTGGAGTTGGCTGCCTTCTCGCTACAGGGTAAGTCAGCCAAGCAGGACTTAAAACTACTTTTGTCCACCAGCCAACCATTTTACGTGGTTTTAGGCTTTTAGCCTTAAAAGTTTGTTTGCTTCCAGTAGGTTGGCCCACATTCCATATTATTTTTTCACGGAGGTTAAATCTTTTCACCCCCTTCCACATATTGTCCTAAGGATCGTTACTAATCCGTTTGGTATTTTCGAACTGGAGAGCTTTTAAAAATAAAATAAAATAAATGACCCTATGTGTCATTTGAACGCGATCTTGCCAAGACTAAACTGGTGTCACAGTGCATTTTTTCAAGTGGATCAATGCGCTCTCTTTCGGTGACTCGCACAATGTTGTGTGAGTCACCAAATCCCCTTCTTTTCGTGACATGGTCAGGATAATATGGAAACTCTCGCTTTTCAGTTTGTTTTCAGAAGTCGGAACACATCAAGCACCAATTAAAGTGTGCTTGCAAATACAGTTCTTTTATTTCCTGATATCTTTATGGTCTCATTCAAGAGCAGAAGCTATGATTCGCTGTCAGCTTCTGCATCTTTGGACGGACCTTATTGAGCAAATCTATCAGTCCAGAGGAAGGTACAAAAAAAATCCAAGGTAATAATTAGACCATGGGGCACACTACACTCAACAAGTCAATGTTAGCACAAAACTGCCTGGCTTCTGTTAGAAAGCCAAACCATGTCTGGAAAAAAACAAATAGAGCTGCTCGACCCAAATTGTGGTTATTCAGAGACACTTTCAATTGTGCCAGGTGTTTGCTGACTCATTTAACACAGATTTATGTAAGTGATTCGTTCTGAACATATCCACATTCTTATTTATGAGTGGGTGTGCACTCTTGTGCAATTTCAAACAAACATGTGTTTTTATTTCCCCTCTCAAAGAGGGCTTGGAACAAAGTTGTACAGGTTATAGGTTACATTAAGTTTTCAAATGATTCGTCTTGCTCTCAAATTTCAAAAAAAAAAAAAAAGCCATTTTCCATATGCACTGTGTTGTTCAGCTTTTTGTGTGAATACGAGAGATGAGGGAACTTTGTAAGCAACACACACACTTCCAGAGTCACTGGAGGCTAAATGCCAGCTCATTAGTGTGCCATCCTCTTCAGTGGCCTCCTAATCCAGAACCCTCTCTCTGCTTTTTTTTTTCTTTTCCCCGCTTCCTGTTGAGCGTTTTCCTTTTAGCATTCTCTTAAAAGATGGATTTTTTTTTTTTCCACCCCGTCGCTTCTATGTCAAGGCTTTACTCCCTGTCAAAGAAGAGATCCTGATATTCAAAATGTAGTCAACTTTAACGTGACCATCTTTGTGCAATGTATGGCTATTTCCATTTTCTACAAAAAAAACACACAAACCAATGATTGTTTTGTTTTTTTCCCCCCCAGCGGAACTAGGTGACTGTGACCCACTAGAACACAATCTGGACCTTGTATCAGAATTCAGATTTATCCCTGAACAGACTGAGGATGTGGAGCTGGCTATATACAATGGATGGAAGGAGTGCAGGTTGGGTTCTTTAACTTCAGTGCTAAGCTATTTGGCGCTTTCTCTTTTTGCCCACCATGTAGACCTTCATCGTGTTACTATTAAGTGGCTATTTGTTTCTGTAGCTAATTTATAATTCCATTTTTTATACCCTCAGAGGTCAAACACCAGCACAAGCTGAAATCAACTACTTGAATAAAGCAAAATGGTTGGAAATGTATGGTGTGGACATGCATATGGTTCAGGTAAGTGACACCTGTATATTCTCCTCTCCGGTCCTTTCTTCCACCATCCTTCTTTCAACATGCAGGCACGAGATGGGAACGAATACAGTCTGGGATTGACGCCAACCGGTGTTTTGGTGTTTGAGGGACAAACCAAGATTGGCCTCTTTTTCTGGTATGCTTGACTGACCCAATTTGTTGGCCTGTTTGGTTAAATGACTCAGATGTGATTTTTTTTTATTTTTAATTTTTTAACCCTACCTCTTATTTATACATTTTGCTTATTTTGTTTGTAGGCCCAAGATCACTCGCTTGGATTTTAAAAAGAGCAAGCTGACTCTGGTGGTTGTGGAGGATGATGACCAGGTGACTATGCACACGCATTAAAATAATTCCCAGGGGGCAAAATGTTCAAAGTCAAAGTGTAAAATGTGGGATATAACTTGAGTGTGTGTATGTGTGTGTGTGTGTTCCTATCAGCCTGGAGTGATTGGGGAGCAACCCTTGACAGATATGAATTTTTTCCCTCTTCAGATTTCAGTCATACGTGCCCTGCAGTTTTCATTTTCTCTTAAATTATGCAGTATCAGTGCTTCTCGCATACTGCACCTACTGTAATCATAATCATTCTATTTGGTCGTTTTATCTTCAGGGCTTTATGGAATCATTTTACGTCTTCTCAGTGGGTAATATTAGTCGTCATATTTGCGGCGCCCCTGAAAACCACTTACGTCTGTTGGCAGTCGCCTCACATGAGAAAAAAAATAAATACAGAGCTTTGTTTCCTAATAAAAGAAGAATAATGTAGTACTCCGTTGGGCCCCCCTGTCCCAAAATAAAAATGAAAGTGGACTTGTTGTTAGGTTGCCCAGAGGCAAGTGTATATGTGGGAGCAGCAGAGCTTGTTTATGTCCATCCTGGAGGTCCGTGTGGGAGGTTAATAAAGAAGCCTCCTCTCTGGTATTTCTGGTATGCATTATCCACGGTCCCCAACACACACGCACACACACACAGTACACCCTCCTGACAGTTGAATAATGTATCATTTCCCGGTCAGTGCATGTATTTACCCATGCTTGGACACTCAGTAATGAACTAAATGTGGTGGCACCCTAAGTGCACGCTAGCTGACAATGGTCTAAGGAGGTGTCAATTAATAATTGTTTTTAGAGACAATTCATAGGCGCTGCAGCGCTGGTCAGGTTTTTTTTTGTGATTGTCTGAAACACTTGTAACTAGTGTGTCTATTGTCTCTGCGGGAAAATTGTGTATTTCTCTATGTTCTTTTACAAGACATCCTTCAATGGCTCCTTCCTAAAGTAAAGTGCAGATTTGACCAAGAAGTCGCTCAGCGTGATGATAGGGTTGAGTAATGAACGTGCACGGCCTCTTTTATCAGTCTGGCTGTAAATATGCAACTCAATGTAGACTGCACAGTGGCTTGGCTGAGATTGCTTAGTTCCTGAAAAGCTTTATGAGGTCACTTTCTAATGTTGTTCAAAAATATATATGAAATCAAACCCGCAAATATACATAAAGCACCCGTTGTAAATTTTAACTGCAGCTGAAGCACATTGAATATGATGCAAGTTTGCGTTCATTATTAATAAATAAGCTAAATAATTGTCAACGCTATCAGAGTCATATTGAAGTTAGCTATCTACCTACAATTCAATCACTATGGAGTGTAGATTTATATAAAATAGTATAACACGTACTGGTTGTTTTTGTCGTCAAGGAATAATGACTGCTTATCAGGATTTCTACACAGACACGCTTCCTCTTTGTTACCGCTGAAATGTAATCCATCCTCTTTAGGGCAAAGAGCAGGAGCACACCTTTGTCTTCAGAATGGAGCACCCGAAGGCCTGTAAGCACCTCTGGAAGTGTGCCGTAGAACATCACGCCTTCTTCCGGCTGAGGGGGCCGGTACAAAAGAACTCGGCGCGCTCCGGCTTCATCCGCATGGGCTCACGCTTTAGATACAGGTAACACGCATAACGTACTTTATAATTATGCTGTCATCTTACTGCGGAGGCCCTATACTTAGTGTGTGTGCGTTTGTGCGTGAGTGTTTAAACATTACCCAGCCAGATAAGCACTGGCAGTCATGTTTGCTTTAGTGGCGAGTTTGTTGGTACTGGAGAGTTCTCGCTCAAATGGGTTCAGAGTTCAACCGGGGTCATTTGTGTATGTACAATTATGAAGTGTTGTCAGGAAAAGCGCATTCAGTGTTTTAGTCTGACGATTAAGACTAAGTGGAGGGTGACGCTTTTCTGCTCTGCTAAGTGAAAATGTTGTGTTTGTGTGTGTGACCAGTGGAAACACAGAGTACCAGACAACAAAATCCAATAAAGCCCGCCGCTCAGCCTCCTTTGAGAGGAGGCCTAGTCGTCGCTATTCTAGAAGAACGATGCAGAACAGAGGTGAGTGCTGCAGTCAAGTGCTGTGTTGCGTTACGGACCAAAACAGTTTTGTAGACCAGTGAACACCGTGAATGTACTCCTCCAAATCTCTCACATCATAGACAGCCACACTTGATGATGATGACGGACCCTTTTTTTTTTTTTGAGAGTGGTGGTAGTTACAAGTTAACACATACTCGTCACTGGGCAGAAATGTCAACGCAGGACTGTTAATGATTGACCGTATTTGACCTTTTTTTTTTTCCCGAGTTGGAATGACTGTACAGTTGACATCTTCAATGATTTTTGAAAACAAAATTGGGTGGTCAATTTAGAATGTATTCAGGATTTTCTTAGTTATACAGTAGATGAACTGAATGTTGACTGCTATAAAAAGTGTCTGTGTGGGTTTAAGAATATCCCGATTCTTGTTTTTAAAAATTATTTCAGAAATATCTTTCTTTGTATCTTTGTCACCGCCTTCCATTCGTCACTTTCAGATTTCACCTGGCCAAAAAGTTGACCATATTTTCTGTTTGTTTTGCAGGACACTTCAATCCTCAGGAGTGAGTTTTCTTACTTTTTTGTGATTTTGATCTCAAAATGGAAATGTCGCTGTTACAATTATAACATGTTTTTTTGCGTGGAATAATTGTTGTCATATCATTCATATCTAACTTCAAGTGGTAGTCCGTTACTCAGAGAGCAGTGACTCATATTTGACACACATTGTGGCGCATGCCTGGCTGGATTATCATCCAAGTAGTCTTTTGTTTTAGAATTTACGGGTGACCTGAAGAAATGGCGTCACCTATTTAAGTTATTGATTGACTTGTTAAATCAGACTACTTATGACTTAAATGTCATCAGGTTTAATGGGCTGTACCAGCTTGTCACTGTAACAGCTTATGATCTGGCGTGTAAATGCTAAATATGGTTCAGTTCATGTGAGCTAATATAGTCTTCTCGCCTCAATGTTTTCTCATGACGTCTTTGAAGCTCTTTAGTGCTAGAAGAGGGTGTAAATATTAGAGATGGATCTCTAAGGGCTGGCTGAATTATTTATGTAGATTGGAATGTAAATGTCTCTCTTTGCTCAGGGTTCTTTCATCGGGCAACGGATTGAACTCCAGCAAAGACAAGCATGTGAGGGCTGCAACTTCACTTCTTCAAGTCACTGCTAATATAAAATCAAAGCAGCACTTTTGAAAAATATGTTTTTGTTCCCCTCCTTCACAAGGTTTCCGCTGGTCGAGGCGCCTGGTCGGGTGTGCCGGTTGTGAACGTTGCTGCGCCTGCTTCTGTTTGTGGCCCATTGGAAATAGAGCCTCTGCCCAGGAGTCCTGGAGGGGAAAAGAGAAGGTGGGTTTTTTTTTTTATTTATTTTTATTTTTTTTAGCATTGTGTTGAAGAGCTGGCTTGGCTGAATCTGTCCAAAGGGCTGTGCAGAGAGGCACAAATTGTCTGTGTGTCTTCTCTGGTTCTTACTCATGAAAAGAGTGTGTGCAAAACAAAGATTGAGCAGGCAAATGCATGTGTTCCCCTCTGTGTTCCAGTATTAACATGTACTGAGGAAAGGCCTAATATGGAAGGTCAGGTAGGTAAGATGCTACCTTAAGTGTCCTCTTTGTTGGTGGTGTTGCTACAGCTCTCATAACCTATGAATAACTGCGTTGCGTGGGGGCTTTTAATGATTTTTTACCTTTTGAAAATGTCGCTCTAAAGGTGGAATTGTCTCTTGTGATTACGCCGCTTTGATTCTTTTGATTAGCATGTAATGGCAACTCATTAACCGTAGGTGACTGTGGGAGGCTTTTCTTGGGCATCAATTCAATGAAGTAGAAACGGCCACTGCCGTGTGTAGTCAATGGCTGACTCCAGTATGCATATCAATCTATATGAATCTTTTCCATTCATGGAATCTGCTGCTTCATCTTCCGGCTGCTGCTCTCTTTGGATGAGTCATTTGTAATGACATGACTTCCTTCTCCTTGATCCCTTCTTCATTGTTCTCTATTGCTTCCTCATCGACATGCCATTACCTCACCTCTCATTACTCCCTTCCTGTGTGCCCCCCCTCCTCATATTTGTCCTTGTCACCCACCTTAATCTCCTCAGGTGTCCTTCCCCCTGCATCCTACTCGCTCGTATTTCATCAAAGCTCCTCACAAGGAGCTGGGCAGAACCCAGCACCGGACAGTCATCTCATCTTGGCATGAATTGGACTGCGCGCGCTCGCCTCTGCAGTGATTTCCTCGTAAAAACTGTGGCAGAGACTGAGCTGCATGGCCATCAATGTATTAATGCCTTGAGGTTTCAAACATTTCACATAGCTTTTGATGAGTTTTTTTTTTTTTTTTTTTTTTTTTGTGGTAGGTTCCCTAAAGTGGCTATCTTATTTTATACCTCATTGGACTGTTTTTGCCTCAGCTAGAGGTGCCCAGGCTGCCTTACTCCCGACTGAGTTCACATTTTGAAGTCTCATTCTGAAAATACTGCACTCATTGAGATATTCTTCAACCCTTCCATACCTTCCTTATTTAAAAAGTACACTATAGACAAAAATATGCACACAATACCTGTACTTACTACTGCTACTTGCACTATGTTAAAGGTCTCATGCCACCCATGTTTTCCAATCACCATTGGGATTTGAAATAGCATTTTTTTGTGTGCCTTTTTCAGATGAGTTTGTGAAAACAAATAAGGCTTTCTAAAAGCTTGAAATGTGTTGCTCACTGAAATCTTACTGTCTTAGTTGCTCTCATATAGTGTCATGCATTGCTCGAATATCAATTATCACGCTGGCGCTGGTTATATGAGGCGGATCGATTGATCATTACTGTGTGAGGCATGACCGGCCAAACAGTCTGAACATTTCAACCTCTCGGAATCTTCTGTCTTTCATCTAGTCAGGCCTTTCTTGTCTCATTTTCCACAATCTCTCAACTGATCTGGTATCGGTGTCGGGTTCAGGAATTTGAAAGCCACGAGGTCACAAAATGTTGTGCTGAGATGCCATCATTCAACTCTATTTCCTATTACTCCTTGTGGTTAATATTTCAAAAGTTTTTTTGTGTGTGCTTTTTTTGATGGATAGAAATTCTAAGTAACATCAGCATATTTAGTTAAAACAAAATATATGATGTTCATCACTAAAAATGACATAGAGGTATCCAGATAACCTTTGAATATGTTCCTTGTGAAATCTGAAGTCGATATAGTTTGTTTTTTGTGTTCCACTTGGGAGTTCTCAACCATTCAACAAAATATTTGAAGTCAAATCAATCTCTAATTGAGATGCATATTCAAATGTTTTTTTTTACCTGATTACTGTATTTAAATGTAGTCTATAACTTTATGACTGACGATATATCAGTAATCCCGTCCTATCAGACTCCATGAAGAAAATCGAACAAGCATAATTTATTGACAATATGTGATTGAAGTGATTGTACCCTTTAATTTTCACATAAGCAATATTTTTCTCGTGAATGTTAAGTTTCTCTTGAAACAGACGATGACGTGATTTGTGAAGTGTTGATGAAACTGTTGTTCACCGTGAATACTTACAACTTGGACCAAAGTTGTTTATCTTTCTGAATAACATGCACGTATAATTTCGAGAGAATAAACACTGTTACTTTTAACACTATGTAACCACATATCTGCCAATTTGATTCTTAGTTTAATTTATCTACTTGTTGGTTGTTTTAAAATTTCATTACACACCATTTGCTCATTTGCAGATTTTTTTTGTGTGTGGATATCGTCGGTAAGTTGTCCAAATGCTGAATCCCGTTTTACTTTTGGCTGTACTACAGATATCACGTAACATTTTCGAGCACGTCTTGTATTTTCAAAGGGCATCAAAATTGATTTCATTTCTCCCCCTCCCATCTGCTTTGTCTATAGTTTACCCCTGGCTGGTGACCTAATCGAGACGTGCATTGATGATGTCCTAAGAACTCCTGCGGCTCCCGCCACAAAGGCCGTCGAAGAGGCGGGTCCGAGTATAGCCTACTCTCCTCCTGGTGCCTCTGGCGAAGAATTAGTCAGCCTCACTGGTCAGTCGATGAATAAACAAACACACGCACTGTTATAACATATATGTAAGCTGATTGTAAAGTCATGATTGAATGTATTGTGCTGGTAAGCTGACACCAGTTTCGAGTTAACAGCCCCCCCCTCCCCTTCATGCAGAAACAGCAGCGCGTCTCAAACAACTGGAGTTGGAGAGCAGTCCACTCTTAGCCAAGAACAATGTCAACATCAATATGGTCATGAATAACCAGGTGGGTGCTAATTCTGTTGTGGTAAGCTCAAAAAGCTAAAAATGAAATCAAATCAGTGATGATGTTCCTCTCTCTTCTTCTTTTACCCAACGTCCATCAAAAGGAGGACATTGTGAAGCTCAAAGAGAAATGCTATCTGAACAGTGCAGGAAGTAGCCCAGTTGTCACACCACTGCGTGCCCCAGACGACCTGAAGAGTAACATCCTCAAAGCGCAAGCTGAGGCCGCAACGCTCAAGGTGATGAACTGTAATTAATAATGGGATAGATGTCCAACCATATCACCCATTTTCTAAAGGGATTGTAAATTAGGGCCAAGCATACCCCAGACTGGTTGTCTACCTTTCATTGATCACATACTATACTGTGTAGATTTTTTAATGTGGTTTTTTTTCTCTTTAGGTTAGTTTGGAGGAACATGTCACAACAATGGGAGATAAAAACTGTAATCTGCAGGAAACCTCCAGGTATGGGTTTACTGTACCTCTGCATCTTTCTCAGTGGGCTGCTTTCTCATCAACACGCGTATTTGAATGGAAGAACGCTTGATTACTGTCGCATATCCTGCTTCTTAATCTGACTGCTTAAGGAAAATTATGAGGATGAGGTCATTATGAAAAGTAGATGGAAGGGTAGAAACACTCGCTCACTGTCACATTTTCAGACTAGGGCACCTAACAAACTTTATTTGTTTGTTGTAAAGTTGTGTAACTATAACGCAGCGTTGTTCAGTTGTTCAAAGACACTTTGATTCAACTCAGTCATCCATCTCCAATTCTGTGCCAGAAACTTAGAATGTGTTCCGTCTGTTGCTAGGTTGAAGTCGCGCACCGGCCGCATGGGCAGTAACTCGTCTCTGTCCGTTAGCAGTCGCCCTGACATCCAAGACTCTTGGGAGCTCCTCAAGTCTTCTTCAATGGTGTCATCAGCAGGCACCAGGTCGGTGTGAATCTTTGACAGACATTTAAAGGAAGAGGTTTTTTGGCCTCCTCAATTGAGTTGCTTGAAAGTGTTTTAGGTTTAAAAAAAATTGTTACAGGCCAGCAGGGCGCTCCCAGGTTTGTGTCCATCTGTCTGGTTGGGAGTTGAATAGATAGAAAAAAACAAAACTTGAAGAACCTTTTGGTCTGTTAGAAAATGGTCTTTCATTGCATTTTTCATTTGTTTTGTTCCTCAGTGCTGAAAGGTTAGCTGAAGATTCAAACCCTCCTCCACCCAACGTTGTGGAAAGCACCGCACTCAAAGTCGTTCAGGTCTTTTTTTTTTTTTCCCCCCCCCGAGCTCATTGCAGCTTTTGTCTTTCAATGCTGCTTCCAAGGTGTGCTAAAGTGTTCGTGCCACTTTACAGGTTAAAGCAGAGGAAGTTGACGTTCCTAACACGACCGCACCACTGCCACTGCCTGATAATTTGATTGACTTCACTGACCCGATCCCCGCTGTAAGTGTTATTTTTTAATTTCGATGGTGCACGCTTTTTTTCAGCAGTGGTTATGGGACCTGGTTAAAGATGCATTTGGCCGCAGTTCCTATGCAAGCGCAAAGACGATGCAAACTCCACACAGGAAGGGCGAAACACTTTTAAACCCAGACGAGTGCTAACTAAAAGAACATCTGAACGTTATCATCAAACAGCTCCATCTGCTTGTGATGTTCTTTTGAACTCATGTTCAGGCCTCTGATGCTATCGCTAGATCATAGTTTCATAGAAGCGGCCTTAACATGCTACCTCCAGGGATCTCTAACAGCAGTCCAAGGGAGACTTTCCCCAAGGCCTCACTTCTGTGAATTATTGGAAGAGCAAAAGGATAAGAAGAGGAAAATAATATCCTGTGTTGAAATTCTTTTTGATGCACCCACCCCTAAAAAAGAGTTGCTGAACGAAATGCTTGGATCAGAAGTTGCTTGGATGATCTCTGTTACTATATGCATTATGTATTCTTTTGAATATAGCATCCTCTATTTATGTAGCATATCGAGGAATTGAAATTTCTATTAGTTGTGGACAAACCAGGAAGGTCGGAACTGAGCTTGCGACTCTTCATCTTAGAACTGTGAGGCAAATGTGCTAACCACTTGCCCACCGTACTGCCCTTGAGGCGTCAAAAATACCAAAAGGACTGCATGTGCAATATTGGACTGGTTATCAGACATTAGCAGGAAAAGCCCAAACAAATTTTTTACTAAGCACTCGCTTTCCAGCTGGGAATGATAAAACCTTTTCCTCCTGAATCTTTCTTCTCTTGAAGCTCTGAAGGGGGTGATATGATGTTCAAGCCCCTGGAGGGAAATAAGTCGTCTGAAAACACACCTGCTATGTAGCCAAACTCCCTTCTCCTCAAGCACGGACTGTCCGGACCTCAATATTGTCACGCTTAGTCAGATGTTTGTGCATTTGTTTCAGTATTTGATATTTGCTCCGAAAACAAGCAAGTTTCTTCTTGTTTTGCAGTTGCCCCCTGTGCAGCCACCGAAAGCGCCCATCACCCCTCGCTGGATCATTCCTACCGCCGCCGTGAGTGAACATTCATTTTCTTTTTTCTCCTATTTGGATGTGCTTCTTGTCTGTCCTAGAGCGCCTTGACTTGTTGGGATTAGATGCTGACCACCTTCCTTCTCCCCACCATCCCCTTCTAATGCAGCCTCCCGGTATCTTTACTAACGGCCTGCTCGACCTTGAGCCTCCCGCTAAGGTCGCTGCTCTTCCCCCCGCGGATGGGGGAGCCGCTCTCACCTCAGCCCTCTCTCACCCCGCTCGCACACTTCACAGCAACTCCATGAGGTAAAGCCGGGTCTTTGCAGGACATACACCACATGGGCTGAGCTATTTCTCAAAGTAGTTTTTGAGCCTTTGCTGCCCCCTGTCGACGAAGCTGAAACTTGATGGAATGTGCTTCAGAGCATTCCCATGAGATGATTTCTACTCTTATGTGCATTTCATGACCGATTCAAAGCATCCATTAGTATTTGTCCTGTCGCAAAAATGTCCAACCAATCTTGTGTTCTTATTATTATTTTTTTTTGTCTGCCTTGCAGCATTACGGATCAGCAGGCAGCCTCAGAGGATGGAGCCACACTCAGAGGCCTCCTGACCACTGAGCTCTAATCCCTACAAACGAGTCGGGGCAGCAACACAGCATGCAGTTTTCTGACAGGACTAGGAGAGAAAGCGTCACCATCGTAATCAGGTTCAGTTTTAATTTCCGGCCCCACTGTAGTCCTTCATCCAAATAGCGACTGGTTCCATCCATTTTGACCCTGATAAGCAAAAATGGTCTGACTTTTTTTTTGGGCGCCATCTTTATTTTCATGTAAGCCATTCCACTGGATGTCCACTGTCGGAGCTGTACACTGGAAATCGATATAAGACAATTATTTGAAGAGATAATAACAACGAGACTCTTGATATATTGAAATATGATTCATTACATTCCTTGAGCAGCCAATTTTTTTTTTTATCTTTTTATCTAAAAGCCCCTTTTCGGCCACTGGATAGATTTTTTTTTTTTTTTTGTGGTCATTTCTCCCAAGAGACACTGGATTACTTTTGCGCTACCGGAGCATTTGACACTGCCATGGATCACACCAGATTTTTTTTAATGAGTTTTTTTTTTTTTTTTCTTCTTTTAATATATCACGTGTTTTTTGCACATTGTAGTATCAAAATTGATCACTTGTTTGACCCTTTATGATTAATCCTACCAACCCAACAATGTGAGGTTTTATTATTTTGACTGAATGTGATCCTGTCCATAATTTCCACTTGGAGCTTCTTTTTTTGGAACATTGGCTGTTTTATGGTTGATTTCTTCATTTTATCATTATTATTTTTTGGAACGAGGAATGTAATTCACCCGTTGTGTTGAGCTATAAAATGTCACCAGTGCTCAGAGGGCATGCCAGAGTTTTAGATAGCAAATTGCAAGATATGCATGACAATTTAGTAGAGAAAAGGAGCATTATATTAATGTCACAATTTGATACGGTCCTTCTTTTCACACCAAATTATCAAAAGACAGGTCAGTTTATCTTGCTTTTTCAACTGAATTCTCAACTATGGCTCTGGCTTGTTCATGTTGTTTAGCTACGACGTTGCCCTCTTGTAGATACTCAACCTTTCAATTGTGAAAATGCGCACGCCCGCCCCCCATGCCTCCATATTCCATTGCTGATTGTTTTACGTCACAAATATCTTAAATGTAATTTTATACCTGTGAATTGAAGATCTAATTCTATATTTTTGGACTATATTAATGACTTAATGTGTGTACGGTATATCACATTGATTCTTAATTAGTGTTTTTATTTTACTACCCCTCTCTTCATTGTGACGGTGTAGTTTATAAGGGAAGTTGACTGGTGTCCTAATTCGTGCAGTTATTTATGCAGCCGTTCAGTGTTCACATATTACATTTCCAAGTGTGCGATTAGGTCACAGGCGATGTATTCAGTCGGCTGTCGATGCGCAATATGTTTGTCATCTGTCTGTGGCGATTTTGCTAGCGTATTCACAAACGACAATAACAGTATTGAAGTCAATAAAACTGTAGGAAACAAAATGGATAAAAAGGCCTGTTGTAATTTAGTAGTTTATTACATTTGAGTAAAGCTTAGCTGATGAGCAGTAATCACTTTTTTAAAATTTGGTTTGGGAATATAAATAATAAATAAAGTTTCTAGAACATTTCAATGAACAAACATCAATCTATTGGTTAACATAGGCCATTTTAAGCAGATGTGTAAAAAGTCATCACAGGTATACTTAACCCAACCTGCCACTAGATGGCAGCAAAGTCTTGTTGTTCCTCACTCAGAAGTTTCATCCACGCCACCGTGTCGTCCTCCCAGAAGTTTAGCAGCTTTCAAATTAACCTGTTTTGAGGTCATGACCATCCACATCCTGTAGTTGATTATGTGCACATTTCAAGCCAATGTCATTCTCCTGTGATGCATAATGTCCGCTCTCCAAGCAGCACCTGTAAAGTGTAATGTTGCTGCATGGTAAGTAGACTAACGTCACTATGATCAAGAGTAACATCTGCTCATGTCTATGAACTGATCCATTCTTCAAGATTAGTGTTTCAAGAAAATGAAAATAAAGTGCCCGCTCGCAAAAGTTGAATAAAAGAGCTTCGAGTACGCATGACATGTTGCTTTCGATAGTGCTTCACCTTTCCTAGCTGGCTGGCTGATGAAAGTGAGAAGAGAGGCTGCTGTCACATTGCCTTCCATTCGGAGGGAAGTGATTGCAACTTGACTGATAGCCCCTTGCAAGTAGGGGGCATTATTAAGCAGAGCCAAAGCAGGATATGGCTCAATAAGTCAGACAGGACTGCCCCCCTCAGCAGATGGGTGACACACACTTCCACACACCCTCTTAAATGAATAATGGATTGTCGTACATGGACCTTGTGCCAGGTCGTGATTGCTTAAGCATGCACAGAGATGCTGTGGATTTATTTTTTCGAGACTGCTAGTTAAGTTAGTGGTATTAAGATGAAATTCAACTTTGTTATCTACACTATGTTTTACACACTGCATAAAGGTCTATAGAAGGTTCAAAACCGCTAGAGTGACCTCGCTTCCTTTTTGGCGGCAATATGTGAGGTGAGTTTTTCAGCTGTTTAGGTCAGAAAAGTGAAAAGATTGATTAAAAGTCGGACTGAGGAGTTTTGAAGTAGGGTTTCAAAATTGGGTAGAATTTCGATGGATGGATGGATGGATGGATGGATGGATGGATGGATGGATGGATGGATGGATGGATGGATGGATGGATGGATGGATGGATGCTCTTGCATATGGGGATAGATGGACGTGCGTGTGTGTGTCAGTGCCAGGTGAGATGGTCATGTGATGTGCCAGGTTCAATAAAACATCTCATTATTCACAGGAGAACTCACACACATAGACCACAATTGTTAATTGACCATTTTCAATTCAACATTATGCCCGCCTTTAGCAGCAACTCCTCTTAATTAATCTGTCATGTAGTTGTGCGACAACAATGAAAACAATTGGGCATCAACTTACTTCTATCAGGACGTGTAACCTGAAGAAGGCGCTTGCAGCATTTGGAAGGCATCTTCTGTATGACTTTACTGGTATTTACCCATCTATCAAAACGTCCCAAAGCACTCTAATACGGCGGCAAGCTTTTGTCACGCTCAGAATTTTAATTCTTTGCAACAGGGAGTACTCGGTTGATATCGTGACATTTATCTTTAATTAAGTCTCTTTCTCCAAATGCATTAGAATGACAATGCAACTCAGCACACTTTTTTAGGGGGGTAATTAAGACATTAAATCTTTCCTTTTTGTTTGGATGAATGTGTTCACCGGCTGTATACATTCGGACGCTTTTTTATTGTGTTTTTATTCACTTATCTAACGCGCTGACAATTCCCCATATCCGTGCGTCCCCTGTGCTATTTTGTCCTCTCCTGATTGCCACCGACACATCTGTCGCCGCAAACGCCGTTACCATAACAACCGTTATTTTGACGGGCATGTGCATCTTGCGTGGAGAGTCAATTCCCTAGAAAGACAAAGACACACAAACCCACCGACGGGCGCACACGCCTTCCATGCAAATGCCGTGTGCATCTCGTTAGGGTTAGGGTTTCAAAGAAGGATTTCATACTCGAGTTAGGCTTTCAAAGTAGGGTTTGAAGCACAGATGTCGCGCGCCGGTCCTCGGGGCCGCGTTCCAACATGTTTTCCAAGATTCCCTCGTTAAGTGCACCTGCGTGAAAAGTTTTAGCTCCTGCCGAACGTGAAAAGCACCAAAACTTTTCCCGCAGGTGCGTTTAACGAGGGTCACTTGGAAAACATATTGGAACGCGGCCCGAGAGTTAGGGTTTCAAACTAGGGTTTAAAGCTAGGCTTTCATACTAGGGTTAGGGTTTCAAAGTAGGGTTTAAAGCTAGTTGTAGGACTTCAAAGTAGCCTTTCATACTAGGGTTAGGGCTTCAAAGTAGGGTTTCATACTAGGGTTAGGGTTTCAAAGTAGATTTTATCTCCACACGTAAGCACTAATCACTGAGCGCACACGCACGAACAAACTCAACACACTACTCTCTTTAGAAAGATAACGGTGCAGGGGTTCTCCAGCTTTCTAGGTCAGGGGAGTTTTTTTTTTTTTTTTTCAAAGGAACCCCCCTCATAATCCTAACACCAATCAAAAATACTGTAATGATCATGTGAAGCCACTACATGCCATAGGAATTATTTATTTCCAATAAGTCTCGATTTAAATATTCAGATTTTATCAGTTGAGTTTAAAACAGGGGGTTTTACTGAGTGGCAGAGTTTAAAAAACGGGGTTTTACTGAGTGGCAATGTACCAAATGTTTTACCAGCCCAGTTTTAAAAAAGACATGGTATAATAATTTGTTGGACCTTGTTTCAATTTGATTTTATATTTTAAAAGTCCTAGTACTCAATATCAGTGCATGGTCAAGAATGGTCATATTTGGTATTGGCTGGAGAATAAAACACCTCCAGAAAAAGCCGCTAATGATAATCATCATCGTCAACTGTAGTTGCTTTGCTTGTACATGTAGCGCCAAATGCTATATTTCTTTATTTCTTTACATGTTTTCTGTATTATTATTTTTTTTGTATTTAGCAATGCTGCACATGGCTGTACAATGCTGTACAAGCCGCTCAGGGCGACATGGGGTGACTGTATTATTCATGAGCTGACAGGTAGTGACAGATGACTCCCTTCATGAGTGCATGCATGTGAATTGACACTTCCATTTCAACAAGTAATCAAGGCAATGTTTGTCTGATATACTCATGCATGCGCTTTTCCTCACGTCAAGTAGCAATTTGAGTTTTTTTTTTACCTGAACACAATTAAAGTCAAGCTAATTTTATGTGGAGACGGCATCTTTTCCAGTGATTAGCCTTCCAGTAGACACTCATGTGATTGCTTCAGTGTTTATTTTCCAGGGAGCCTTATTAGTGCTGCCCAGTTTGTCTCGGCTCTTGCAATAGTCCATTTTATCTACAGCATGGGTTAGCTCTGCCTCACCGAGGTTCTGGGTTTGAATCTCAGCTGGGTGTGACTTCCTTGATTTTATGAGGATGAAAATGGATGGATGCAAATAATTGTTGATATTTTTCCTAAAACATGTAAATGACAGCATCCCACCGTGTTAATAGCCTTCTGCCAGTCAGTGTCGATTGTCATCCTCTTCTGTATAAATGATTTGTCTTTCAGTCTCGATCTCCGTCATTGTCACCCTATCGGCTAAGCAGGCCCACTGTCGCTCTTTTATGAGCCACCTCCATCTCGCTGGCAGCGCAACGGAGCCTCAATATTTTGTCATTTGTCACCACGCACACAGCTGCAGGCGGCATCTAAGTCAATGGACACCAAACTAAATTTACTTGGGTGTGGAGCAGGAAGATGGAGACCCAGACGGATAAATGAATGATGACAGAAAGGCAAAAGTAAGGCTTTGGTTAGAACCTGGGGTGAGGGGCGGGCGGGTTTGGGGTATGACAGGATGGAAGCAAAGGCAAATGTGAGTGGAGGAAAATAAGCAGAGGGAAAGATTGATGACGTGAATGTGAAGGCTAATGAGTCCTACTGATTGAAAGTGTAGCGTGTGTGTGTGTGTGTGTTTATGTGACAGGCTCATGCTTAAAGGCTAGCCATGTGTCCATTAGGTGTTTAGTAATGCAATGTAATGACTGAACTTGTATGGTCGCCGACTCCAATAATCATATGTCGGTGTGACTGATGTTGATCACATGAGCTTTTGAAACATTTACAATCTTTCAGCATCATTGAATACGTTGAGACCATGCAAACATGCTAAATATTTCTACAGTCAACTGAGAGCTGCTCTCAATAGTTCAGACTCTTATGTGAAATCAGACTTTTTAAAATAAAATTCCTTTGCATTTGCAGATAACTATATTTTGACATTAAAACATATTTTGGTTAAAGTGCTTTTATTCACAGGATTATTCATCATTACATTAACACAGAATCATAAGGGTAAAGTGATTGTATAAGGGGAAAATATTGTCATTAGAAACAAAATATTTCTTGCATGATACATTTACGTGTTTTGCTGTGGGCCGCATTGTAGAAGAATTATAGGGCTTGCCTTGTGTTTCATTTATTTGTAATTTCTCATGAGAATATGTACAATAGATAATCAATATGTCCGGAATTACACTGGATTCCCCGATGGAAGTACCGTATCACCATACAATTCCCAATATTTTATACAGTTATTAAAACAGATGGTTACACAGTGGAAACAATTGATCTTGTAGAGCTCCTGTGAAAATCATCACACAATTTTAGTAGTCTGGATACTATCTTGTTCTCAGGCAAGTTGTTCTGCTATGTCAAGTTTGAAATGGGCCGCCACGCCTCCCTTTTTGCCTCACTTCCAAATATGGATTGTCGCGTCCGCTCAAAGGGATTGCTATGTTTAGGTCCTACAGGTCTGTTTATTTTAAAGACGAGCTTGCTTGGTTTGTTTGAAGGGCCAGCTGATGTTAGGTCTTTTCAAAATAACAATAATCTAGTACCAGGATGTTCAATTGGAAAGATGGTGAAGTGTGCGTCGCATCTCAAATTGACGTCAGATCTGATTTCCCCTTTGGGTGAACGCTTGTCAGTGACACACAGTCGAGTTGGTGAAAAGAAAATGGCACAAAGAGCACCGAGGGAGAAGGACAAGAGGCAGAAAGGAGTCTGGCTGCGGAGCGGACACGCCCCATCGCACAACAGCCGAGACGTCCTCCATTCTCTCCATCTGCGCCGTCACCGCAGCTGGCCTCTTGATTTTCTCTCACTCCATTTCCCCTCTTTTACCCCTTTTGGCCGCCTCATAACTCTCCTTCCTTCTCTATTGGCTCATCTTCTGCTCATTCTGTGCATGTGAATAGTTCTTTCTCTCCTCACTCTGCTTCTTCTCACTTTTCTGGCTGATTCCATCTGTGCTTGCTTTCTTGTCGCGGTCCATCCATCTTCTTTCATCCATCCATGTTCTGTAGCGCCTGGTTTGGAGCCTCGTCGACTTTGGCTGAGAGAAATGGGTGCCAGCCAGAGAGCTTTAAACTGCTTTGCTTTTTGGAAAAGCAAAGCTTAGGTGAAATCTTCTAGAACAAACCAGAGTCCAGTTCTTGATGATCTGTCCGGCTATATTTATTTTTTGTCTTCTTTCAATACCATCTTTCTTTCCTTCAGTCCTTCTCCGGCCTTGCTCGGATGAGCCCGATCTGCTCACACAATGTCAGGACCGCAGGGGTACCCTTCCCAAAAATCTCGGTCCCGCGTCGAAGCCATATGGCACTGCTTTGAGCGGGCGGTTCCAAGCAAGGAGACAGACAACAAGATTGGATGGTGAACTTTGATGGCCGCGGGCAAGTCCGACTCTCATTAGTTTCCCATGGCGAATTGATATTGTTCGGGCTAGCTTTTGGCTCACAACGCAACACAACACCAGGCTGGCTGCATGAATGGAGGCGTTAAATAGGTGTGTGTGTGTGTGCAGTGTGTGTCAAGAGCAGGATTTAGAGACCGTCTGCTTTTGGCTCCTCTTTTGACACCCAAAACGAGAGCCGCTTGTCGTGTTGCCATAGCGTGCAACAGCATGGACGACAACACACTTGTTGTCTTGCTGGGTACAGAATCACTCTTCACAAATTCACCCACAGTGCCTTTGACTATTATTCACCTGCACATGCGTGTGTTAATAATATTTGAAGGATTCACATTGTATTTTAGCAACATGTTTTGTGCAGTTACAATCTGGAGGTTGCAAAAGTTTGCAAAGTCAATTGTAATCGGTCATTTCCGCATGGCCCTTCACTGCTGAGCACACGCTGAGTGGTACATTAAAAAAGATTGACTTGAGCTCATTGCACCGCTTCTTTTTCGCGCAGCAATATTCATGAAAAACATAATAGCCGCATTCATCAGAAGCTTTGGAAGTGCAATCATTTCACTGGATGTAATGTAATGCATGAAGTATGGACTGAACTGCAATATTGCAGAGCGGCGTAGCATCCACTCTTGCATATGAGGAAGTCGAAGGTTGTTGAATAACTAGATGTGTTGTTTACTGAGTAGAAAGCAGCCAGACTGAACTTATCATTACTTGTTGATTTCATTTAGAAACTGCTAGTCAATGTAGCTGGAGTGTGATAGATCGATAGATCGATAGATAGATCGATAGATAGATCGATAGATAGATCGATAGATAGATAGATAGATAGATAGTCAACCTACCTAGTCAAGAGCAAAAAAAATAGGTTTGAGGGCGGTATTTTGTAAACTAGCCACAAGTTGTGCTTGTATGACCCAGTGAGCATAAATGATGGAAAGAGCATTTTAAGACTTCTGCGGAATATTTCATATTGGGAATATAATATACTGTCTCACAATTAGGTTCTACTTTCAGACCCAAAAATGTTCACTTGATCAAAGTTGTATCTTTAGTGAGTGATTTCAGTCTATGCCTTGTTTTCCTACAGGATAAAATTTAGACGAAGATGTAAACACAATATATTTTCCTAATTAGCTGTCGTCGAAGCAGATGGTCTCTGTGGCAGATTAACAGAGGCTTCTCTTGACACACTTTGTAATGAACTGCCATCCTTTGCACGTGTGAAAGAGGGAAAAATAGGTATTGAGATGAGTAACTTAGCGCTACTTTATGTTTGAATCGTGATGCGATACTCCGCATTGACCTACGCCGTCATTGAAACATTTTGATCATTTAGAACACCCAGCTTTAAACCCTAGCTTGAAACCCTAACTCTCGGGCCACGTTCCAATATGTTTTCCAAGTGACCCTCGTTAAGCACACCTGCGGGAAAACTTTGGGTGCATTTTCACGTTCGGGAGGAGCTAAAACTTTTCACGCAGGTGCACTTAACGAGGGACTCTTGGAAACCATGTTGGAACGCGGCCCCGAGGACTGGAGTTTGACATCTGTGCTTTAAACCCTACTTTGAAAGCCTAACTCGAGTATGAAATCCTACTTTGAAACCCTAACCCTTGCTTTAAACTCTACTTTGAAACCCTAACCCTAGTATGAAACCCTACTTTGAAGCCCTAACCCTAGTATGAAAGGGTACTTTGAAGCCCTACTCCTAGCTTTAAAGCCTACTTTGAAAGCCTAACTCTAGTATGAAAGCCTCGCTTTAAACCCTAGTTTGAAAACCTAACTATCGGGCCGCGTTCCAATATGTTTTCCAAGTGACCCTCGTTAAACACACCTGCGGGAAAAGATTCAGTGCTTTTCACGTTCGGCAGGAGCTAAAACTTTTCACGCAGGTGCACTTACTGAGGGAATCTTGGAAACCATGTTGGAACGCGGCCCCGAGGACTGGAGTTTGACGTCTGTGCTTTACACCCTACTTTGAAAGCCTAACTCGAGTGTGAAATCCTACTTTGAAACCCTAACCCTCGCTTTAATATTGGTGTTAGTAGGTTACACTTTCAGCAAACACCAACCTCAAGAGATCTTCATTGACATGTTTCCTTCCGTTTCTTAGTGTGTTTGTACAGTGTGCGTGTGCATTTGTGTGTAAGCGTGTTGTGTGTGTGTTTTGAACACCATCGTGTAGATTCGCGTGCTTCTCTATCAGGGGAAGCGTGAGAATGAGGCCAGTCACCTCAGGAGGTGGAAACGAAGAAATGAAGAAGTGATGAATAATTAAGGACTGATGAAATGAAAAAGAAGAAGAAAGAAGAGTGTAAAATGCTGATGCGGTAAGAGATCAGTGATAATGGTCTTGGACGCTAATTAGTGGGCTTGAACCAAATTTTGACACAAACACACACACGCACACACACACGCGTACTGAGTGCAGTTGCCACCGGTTAACTATAAAGCATGAAAAAATGGGACAGTTGATTGGGGACATGCTTCCTGTGAATATTAAAAATATATATATTGTTTTATAGTTTTATTGTTCTTGGTTGTTCTCTATTTTTGATTGTGTTTGTATACAACCTTGTTTTATGTATTTTATTTCTGTTTAGCACCCCACCCCCTACCCCCCTCAAAGAGCCTCTGTTCTTCGGGTCAGGCCGCAATTGTGAATGAGAACTTGTTTTTAATTGTTTGCCTGGGTAAATAAAGGTTAAATAAAAATAATAAAAATAAATAATTCATTTTATATTACTGCAACAATGTGTAATGATTGAGACTTCAAATAAAAGCTTCTAAATCATTTGGTTATTAGTCACCAGCTGATAAATGCAAACAGCATCTCTACTCCCTGTTGTTGCCGTGGCAACCTCACATCACTCACTAGTCGGTGGACCAGAGATGATAATTATATGAAAATTGATTAATTTCTGTGTATTTTTCTTTCTTTTTTGTAGCTAAAATTTGCACCTGCCTTTCAGACATGCTATTTCAAGATGCAAAATTAGCCAACACAATTATGAATTAATTGAACGTGGGTGGTTGTCTAAACCAGTGTTTCCCAACCTTTTTTCATTTACAGTACACCTTTTGGGAAAAAATTTCGAGGCACACCACCAACAAAAATCTGTAAACTGTTATACCAGCTTCTATATTAAAATAAGTTATATTTAATATAGAAGCTGGTATAACAGTTACACCAAAAGAAATAAAGTTCTATTCCTATATATGTATGGAGAGTTGAATAATTGAATAAAAATAAATACTAAATATTGTTTAAATTGTATTTCTTTTGTAAATGAAAGTGACAGTTTTTGAAAAAAGGTTTTAGACAGTGTAAGGAATAAACTATTGAAAGTGATTGTGATCAAAATCCAAAAGAATCAATATGGCTTTGTTTACTGTTTTAGACTAGCTCTATAAAATATTGCGACATTAAGAACAAAGTCGCTTATAAAAACGCTCTGCTGTTTTGACAGCGGCTGAGTGGCTATCACAGTCGAGGTGTCTCGACTTGACTGTGTATTATACGTTGGTGAAATATCCAAGCCATTTGGGCTCCTAAAGTGATTCGTTCTTTTTTCAGTTCATATGACTTCAACCAGTAGGTATCGGTAATGCGAATTGAAGCTGGTGCCACCACGCCGTGAATCAAAACGAAGAAGAAAATGACGTAACTTCCCGTTCACGAACGAGTCGTGAATTGCATTTCCCGTTCAACAACTGAACGGAGTGAACACGTCAGTGAGTGAGTGATTTGCATTTCCAGTTCATCGCGAGAACGGATCAGTGAGGGAACGAATCGCGACTTTCCCGTTCGCGAACGAGTTAATGGGTCAACTGCCTTCCTTCCCGTGCATCAACGGATCAGTCAGTGAATGTGTTGCGTCTCCCTCCTGGCGTGAACTATGTAAGCCAGAATGTAGATTTACGATTTGCCAAGGAAAGTAAGAACCACTCACTGAAACATCGCTTCTTTTATGCACGTTTTCTCCTAGCTAACGTCTAACTTTATTGCATGAAGGGATGCGCCGTTATGCAACAACGGGCTTCTCTTTGGGTAATTTTGATTTTATAACACTTATAGTAGTTTTTAAATAACGTGTATGCATATATACGCCTAAATATTATTATCCAATATATCTACTGCAATTTCACATTGGATTGCTGGTTTGAAATGTACTTTTATTATTATTATTATTATTATTTTAATAAACATTTATGTTAAAACTTGTCTGGTGTTTTATTCCTTGTTTTTATATTCGCCAATTAAAACATAAAAATCAGACATTTGGTTCACTGCTTTGTATGACAACACGTGTAGGTACACCTCATGGACACTTCAATAGGTACACTACACGAGGTAAAAAAAAAAGAAAAGAATAAATAAATATATAAAGGGTTAATTGCACAATAAAAGCACGTTGAAGCATTTTCTCACACCTGGGATCGAACCAAGATCTTACCAAGGAAGTGCCCGTATCACTAACCAGTCGGCTGTTTCAACACGACAAGCTATGGTCGAATGCACTGTTTTGTACTAGTGATGTGCATCACAGGCCAATAGGGAAAAAGCTTAAGTGAAAGTGAAAAGTGCCACACCCGCCCTCACCCCCACCTCCTGATTGGCTGATTGAGCTGTGACGTCACTTGGACACTCCATTAGGTACACCGCCATTTTCAAGTGTACCTAATAACAGGCCACTTTATTAGGGAAATATTATGGTCAAAGGTCACAGGTGTCAAGGTCTAGTCCTTGGGGCCGCATTCCAATGTGTTTTCTAAGATTCACCTCGTGTATTTCCGTAATAAAGTGGCCTGTTATTAGGTACACTTGAAAATGGCGATGTACCTAATGGAGTGTCTGTGTGATTACCTCGTTAAGCGCACCTGCGTGAAAAGTTTTAGCCACTTTCACGTTCTGCAGGAGCTAAAAGTTTTCCCGCAGGTGCACTTAACGAGGTAATCACACGGACACTTCATTAGGTACACCACCATTTTCAAGCGTACCTAATAACAGGCCACTTTATTAGGGAAATACCATGGTCAAAGGTCACAGGTGTCAAGCTCTAGTCCTCGGGGCCGCGTTCCAACATGTTTGCCAAGTGACCCTCGTTAAGCGCACCTGCGTGAAAAGTTTTAGCCACTTTCACGTTCTGCAGGAGCTAAAAGTTTTCCCGCAGGTGCACTTAACGAGGTAATCACACGGACACTTCATTAGGTACACCACCATTTTCAAGTGTACCTAATAACAGGCCACTTTATTAGGGAAATACCATGGTCAAAGGTCACAGGTGTCAAGCTCTAGTCCTCGGGGCCGCGTTCCAACATGTTTGCCAAGTGACCCTCGTTAAGCGCACCTGCGTGAAAAGTTTTAGCCACTTTCACGTTCTGCAGGAGCTAAAAGTTTTCCCGCAGGTGCACTTAACGAGGTAATCACACAGACACTCCATTAGGTACACCACCATTTTCAAGTGTACCTAATAACAGGCCACTTTATTAGGGAAATATCATGGTCAAAGGTCACAGGTGTCAAGCTCTAGTCCTCGGGGCCGCGTTCCAACATGTTTTCCAAGTGACCCTCGTTAAGCGCACCTGCGTGAAAAGTTTTAGCCACTTTCACGTTCTGCAGGAGCTAAAAGTTTTCCCGCAGGTGCACTTAACGAGGTAATCACACGGACACTCCATTAGGTACACCACCATTTTCAAGTGTACCTAATAACAGGCCACTTTATTAGGGAAATATCATGGTCAAAGGTCACAGGTGTCAAGCTCTAGTCCTCGGGGCCGCGTTCCAACATGTTTGCTAAGTGACCCTCGTTAAGCGCACCTGCGTGAAAAGTTTTAGCCACTTTCACGTTCTGCAGGAGCTAAAAGTTTTCCCGCAGGTGCACTTAACGAGGTAATCACACAGACACTCCATTAGGTACACCACCATTTTCAAGTGAACCTAATAACAGGCCACTTTATTAGGGAAATATCATGGTCAAAGGTCACAGGTGTCAAGCTCTAGTCCTCGGGGCCGCGTTAGGGTTAGGGTTAGGGTTAGGGTTAGGGGTGTACCCTAAGTGTGTTAGGGTAACCCTAACCCTAACCCTAACCCTAACCCTAACCCTAACCTAATAACAGGCCACTTTATTAGGGAAATACACGAGGTGAATCTTGGAAAACATGTTGGAACGCGGCCCCAAGGACTAGAGCTTGACACCTGTGACCTTTGACCATGATATTTCCCTAATAAAGTGGCCTGTTATTAGGTACACTTGAAAATGGCGATGTACCTAATGGAGTGTCTGTGTGATTACCTCGTTAACTGCACCTGCGGGAAAACTTTTAGCTCCTGCAGAACGTGAAAGTGGCTAAAACTTTTCACGCAGGTGCGCTTAACGAGGGTCACTTGGAAAACATGTTGGAACGCGGCCCCGAGGACTAGAGCTTGACACCTGTGACCTTTGACCATGATATTTCCCTAATAAAGTGGCCTGTTATTAGGTACACTTGAAAATGGTGGTGTACCTAATGGAGTGTCCGTGTGATTACCTCGTTAAGTGCACCTGCGGGAAAACTTTTAGCTCCTGCAGAACGTGAAAGTGGCTAAAACTTTTCACGCAGGTGCGCTTAACGAGGGTCACTTGGAAAACATGTTGGAACGCGGCCCCGAGGACTAGAGCTTGACACTTGTGACCTTTGACCATGATATTTCCCTAATAAAGTGGCCTGTTATTAGGTACACTTGAAAATGGTGGTGTACCTAATGGAGTGTCCGTGTGATTACCTCGTTAAGTGCACCTGCGGGAAAAGTTTTAGGTCCTGCGGAACGTGAAAGTGACCAAAAACTTTTCACGCAGGTGCGCTTAACGAGGGTCACTTGGAAAATATGTTGGAACGCGGCCCAGGGGACTAGAGCTTGACACCTGTGACCTTTGACCATGATATTTCCCTAATAAAGTGGACTGTTATTATTAGGTACACTTGAAAATGGCGGTGTACCTAATGAAGTGTCCGTATGATTCCCTCGTTAAGTGCACCTGCGGGCAAAGTTTTAGCTCCTGCTGAACGTGAAAGTAGCTAAAACTTTTCGCGCAGGTGCGTTTAACGAAGGTCACTTGGAAAACATGTTGGAACGCGGCCCCGAGGACTAGAGCTTGACACCTTTGACCATGATATTTCCCTAATAAAGTGGCCTGTTATTAGGTACACTTTAAAATGGCGGTGTACCTAATGAAGTGTCCGTGTGATTCCCTCGTTAAGTGCACCTGCGGGAAAAGTTTTAGCTCCTGCTGAACGTGAAAGAAGCTAAAACTTTTCACGCAGGTGCGCTTAACGAGGGTCACTTGGAAAACATATTGGAACGCGGCCCCTCGAGGACTGGAGGTAGACACCCCTGGTTTAAGTGAAAAGTGCCACACCCGCCCTCACCCCCACTTTCTGATTGGCTGTTTGAGCTGTGACGTCACACGGACACTCAATTAGGTACACCGCCATTTTCAAGTGTACCTAATAACAGGCCACTTTATGAGGGAAATATCATGGTCAAAGCTTAACTGAAAGTGAAAAGTGCCACACCCACCCTCACCCCCACTTTCTGATTGGCTGTTTGATCTGTGATGTCACTTGGACACTCCATTAGGTACACCACCATTTTCAGGTGTACCTAATAACTTTATGCATTTTTTGTACGTGTCAAGAATGTGCATTTGACTACTTGCTCTTTATTGTATGGGACACCAACACATATTACACAACGTTTTTTATTTTCATGCCCAAAAAAATAAAAACAAGGAATAAAACACCAGACAAGCTTTAACAGGTTTTAATGTTTATTAAAATAATAATAATAATAATAATAATAAAAGTACATTTCAAACCAGCAATCCAATGTGAAATTGCAGTAGATATATCGGATAACAATATTTAGGCGTGTATATGCATACACGTTATTTAAAAACTACTATAAGTGTTATAAAATCAAGATTACCCAAAGAGAAGCCCGAGTTTGCATAACGGCGCATCCCTTCATGCAATAAAATTAGCTGTTAGCTTGGAGAAAACGAGCATAAAAGTGGTGATTCAGTGAGTAGTTCTTTCCTTGCAAATCGTAAATCGACATTCTGGCTTACATAGTTCACGCCAGGAGGGAGACGCAACACGTTCACTGACTGATCCGTTGATGCACGGGAAGGAAGGCAGTTCACCCATGAACTCGTTCGCGAACGGGAAAGTCGGGAGTCGTTTCCTCACTGATCCGTTCTCGCGATGAACTGGTAATGCAAATCACTCACTCACTGATTCGTTCACTCACAGATTCGTTCGTTGTGAACGGGATACGAAATTCACGACTCGTTCGTGAACGGGAAGTTACGTCATTTTCTTCTTCGTTTTGTTTTACGGCGATGTGGCACCAGCTTCAATGTGCATTACCGTCACCTACTGGTTGAAGTCATATGAACTGAAAAAAGAACGAATCACTTTCGGAAGTGATTCGTTCACTCTCGTTCACTGAAAACAAAATCGTTCTTTTGAACGAATTGTTCACTCACGAGCCAAAACTAACATTAGCAAGTGGCTGACCAGGCCTTGCGCTAACTGACCTATGGTTTGGCGATCCTGTTTACAATGCACTCGGTATTTAATGTTGGACAATTTCCCACAGCACAGCTGAACATCTCTCACGGCACACTGGTTGAGAAACACTGGTGCCCTGCGAAAGATAACTTTCACTCATACTGCGACTCATGCACAAATCCACACAACACATCTGGAGGCGTTTCGCCTTTATTAAATAATAATAACATTACAAAAGACATTTCTCTGTACAAATTCTACAAACAACAAGTTTGCGTTATCTGGCCAGTGCCGTGTGTGTCCATGGAGACAAAGGAGGTAATACTTTCTGGCATCCCAGAGAGAAAACTGTTGCTCTCCACATATAGTACGTATTCCATCATTAGTCATGGAGAGAGATAACGTATGCTCCAAGGCACTTGGAAAGCAGTCCAATAAACACACTTGTTCCATCCTTCTGCATGCATGAGACAAAGACAATGGAGACACTTTAGCGTTCCGATAGTTCATTAGCATATACCCAAAGGACAAGCTAAAAGAATTTTCGTCTCAAACATGGCTTGCTGGGTTCAAACAAACGTCCTCCTCCTCATCTTTGCATATGTACCCTCCACAGTGATCTTAATTGGATGTGTTTCAATGCACAGAATTGGACGGTTTAGCGCAGGGGTGGACAAACTTTGGTTCTCAAGACCCGAATTTGATGGGATGTTTTTTTTTTTTTAAATTAAATATATATTAAAATGTTTCATTTCATCATTGAAAATGACAAAATTGACACATTTCATTAGATAAAAGGGGTAAAATAAAAAAAGTAGATATAATGTGTAAATATCTTTTAATTAACCAAAACCCTGAAAAAAAATATTTAAAATTCATTTATGCCACATTTTGCTTATGGTTTCACTAAAAGGGCCTTTGTGACTGTAAAGAAACATATCCAAACCATACTTCCAACAGGCCAATTAGTTGCAAAGATTTCTTCTCCTGCATGTAAACATAACATCATCTCTCTGTTTGTCTGTCTGTCTGTCTGTCTCGCAATGAGTGAGCGTCCTCTTGTCCATGTGCCCCGCCCCACCCAGCACTGGCCCTCTATAATGGCTGTCCTCCGATACAGCGTTTTCTGCAATTAGCTTAAGGCTCGATTGTGTGTCCAAGAAAGCTTCCTTTTGTCTTCCTCATATTTTTTTCGGACGCTTCTTTACTTCCCGGGGGTCTCTAACAACCCCCTGCACGGACGGACACGCAGCTCTTTGGCAATCCATAGGTTGCAATAAAAACCATCATTTGACATTTAGTTCACACAGTGTCATAATACAGTCTGAAAAACAAAAATATACATATACTGTATATATAGTATATAGACAAACTATAGAATCTAAAACACAACTCCGTAACATCGTGTTTGATTTTAGACTTCAGATCTGTTTCCATTTAATGCCAAGGAAAATGTGCCAAGTTAAGACCAAAGAAATTCCAACACAATGCTAAATAAAGTCTAAAAATGCTTTACAAACTCAACCTTTCCCTCCTAGCCTGAAACTGAACAAAAACAGTCACCATTACTCTTCTATGCCACTGGTTTCACAACGCGCACACCGAGGGCGGAAGGAAATAAACAAGCCTACGGCAAGCTAATGGACTTTTTAAAACGTAGAACTCAGACTGGAAAGTGAACAAAAAAAAACTTCCCTATAAAGTCGTGTTAAAGTTCTTTAGAAGAAAGGCATTCGCTTGATATGTGTTGATTTCAATATACCCACGTTGAAAGGTGTTGACAGAGTTCAAAGGTGACTCTTTAGCTTTCAGCATGCCGCCTCTTTTGTCCATTTGGTACGTCACGTCACCTGTCGGAGGTGCTCGTGTCCATTTCCTTCCTCGCGTCTTTCCAGTGGGTGATTATTCAAAGATAGTCAGACATTTTTATTCCTTCATTCATTCATCAGAAAGCAAGCAGGCCCTCTCCTACAGGCAGAGGAGATGTGGGACCGTAGACACCCCCAGAGCGTTTAAGGTGAATCGCAGTTCTTCCTGGCACACACACATATCCAAGCGAAGATAAAACACACAGTGCTTCTTTGTCACATTTCTTCATCCGGGGGTGGGGGAGAGGTCTGTCTGCTCAGGCCTCCGAGCAGCACCTCTGCTGGTTGATCTTGACTTTGTGCTTGATGCCGTCATACAGCTCAAAGTTGTAGTTCTCCAGCGTGGTGGAGGAGCGCGACGACAGGCCGCCGTACGAACACGTGCAGTAGAGCAGCAGTCCGGCGCACACGGCGCCCAGCACGACGCCCAGAGAGCTCATCACGATAATGGTGAGCAGGATGGGGTCCAGGGTGTACAGCCAGGTGTTGTCCTTGTCCCTTTCGGACACCAGCGTGACAGACGAGGGGTCGGCGTTGGCCGAGGCCGGGGTGGAGAAGGAGGATGGCCACCCGGGAAATAAATATTCTGCAGGAGAACACAGGAAATCAGACATTGCTTAATGCCACTCAATGGACATTCATTTATTCAAATGTATTAAAATTGACAGAGTTGAATGTTTCGGTTGAAGAGCAGATTTGATTCACTGTGAGAATCAAATGCTGCTTCCTAAAGACAAACTGTTGAAGGGATTGTTTTGGTTGCAGTACTGATTAATAAACTTAAAATGAAGTAGCATAGAGGTGCTCTCTGGTAGGAAAAAGCATTTGTGCTAATCTGCTTAATAAATGTATATGCAATGAAGAAGCCATAACAGTGTTTAATAGAAGATGTTGAAAAGCACTTAGAGATGAATGACAGTTGTGCACAATTAGAAATTACAGCAATAATTCATTAAAGTGGCAAGCAGAAATGAACGGGCACCCTTGCAGATTTGCTTCACTCGTACGACGTAAAGTACATCTGATCTGCCTAGAACACATTTAAATTTTTTTTTTTTTTACCTCAATGCACAAAGTAAGTAAGTCCATTTTTTGGCAACCACAACGTTTGTACATTTACGCAGACATTTTGTCATTTGATGCCAAATTTAGCACAAAGAAAATTGTGTAGAAAATTGTTCCATATGGTTGACAGATAGGCACAGTGGCTGTGAGTGAGAGTCGGATGTGCCTGTCATGAAACACAAACTCACTGTGCTCTGTCACACTCTCAAATTCATTTTCTGTCAATCTGTCTGCCAAGTCTTTCCTCGTCTTTCTTTCTCGAGGACCGAAGGCAGAGCCACAGGCGGGCGTCGGCACGCTCCGCTCTCCGACTTTGACTTCAAACATCTTGTATGGCCTCAGGTGGAGAATTGCGTACTTGAAAAGCTCACCTTCATTCGCAGCGGGCTTGTTGAAGTCGGGATCTTTTCCGAAATCTATAGGCCTTGGATCTGTACAAAACACAGAAGAAAACGGTCCTATTATTTAGTAAAGCAGTGGAGAGTCAGTCTATATAATCAATATAGATGTGATTGTAAGAATGCAATGAAAGAAGATTATATTAGGTAGAACGTGCTCAGTGTGTCACGGGAAAAATAGCAGCCACCATTTCTAAACAAAATAGAGTTCCACTGTGTGATAAGCACCACTCTCCATTCTCAAAACAAACAACAACACAGCGGGAAAAGCCAGGCACAGAAAACTCTTGAATAGAAAAATATGACTTTTATTATTTTCACACAGACATAAATCTCAACACAAGCGCATTGGTGAGGCAGCTTTAAAGCTCACTTGTACTTCAGTTTGAAAGAAAGTCAAATACAACCAAAGTGTTACAGACGTGCGGCTGGTAATCACTCATTGACAAGCCAAAAAACGATATGCTGAAGATATTATGAGGTAAAAAATAAATAAAATATATAGCTTCATTTCCATCAATACGGCAAGTTAAGGTCATTTCATCTTTTAAGACAATACTCAAATGAGAAAAAAAGTTTCATTGATAGGTAAAAATTGAGCTCACGAGTGTCATTAAGTAAATAAAAGTTTGGATGGAGGCGGAAAACGTACGACCTCAAACGTTCATCTATCATTTATAACGTGTGGAAATTTGCATTTCGGCGGCTTTTCTTCAAGTGGGAGAATGAAAATTGATTTACGGCAAGCAGGAAATCAAAAAGACGTTAATAAAGTCTTGTTAACTGCGAGAGGAAAGAGCAGAGCAGTAAAGAGAAGCGCACGCACGCTTTCTGACGCTCGTTGATGAATGGCTTCGCTCAAGTGTGCGCCCACCGCTGCATTATTTACCCCGTGGGACTTCCAATCAATCTCCTCTTTTCATTCATCATCTCAACTCATGTCTTTGTCAGGATCTTCAAAAAAAATCAACTTCTCATATATTCTCATGAAGTCCTTTTAAGCCATGACATGTTACGGTTTGTTCATACAAAACGAAACAGACACTTTAACTAATTATAATAACATGGACCCAATGTGTAAAAATTAAACACAATGTTGAATTACATTTTCCCACTTGGCTGAATTGGACAGAATATTTTTTTTTTGCATTGTTCACATACGAACTTCAGGAAGGACTCGCTAATATAATTGAGAGTTAGAGTAGTAGTGTTACTATAAAATTGAAAAAAACTGTTCGGACACGCTTTGGGCGAGTGTTGAATGCGGGCTAATGATGGCTTTTAAAAGCCCTCAGGCTTCCTTCCACCCTGAGCGCACTCCTCGCAGTGCCGTGGAAGGAGATTAAACCTCCCTGCAGCTCCAATTAGTCAAGACAGAATAATAGAATAAGATGAGAACTTGTATCCAGCTAATGGCCTTTTGACATCATAGCGGGCTTGCAGGAAAAGGAAAAGAATTCAGCTACTTGAAAGGCCGCAAATGCTTACTGCTGTTTTGTTTTATTTTTTAAATAATGGCAATCAGCTCCATTACTAAATGAGAAATACTAAAGCACTTTGGTGTGTTGGGGGGGTGAAGAAAAATGAAAGATTGATTGAAAAAGCACCGAAAAGTGGCATGGCATTTGCTAAACCTTGCAAAAAAGTTAAACGCATGAAAGCGAAAACTGCACGGCTAAGGCAACATAAATATGGACCATATATCATTCCTCCATTTGAATTTCAGAGCATTATTGATCGGAGCTGCTCGAAGGCCATATTATGTGTAAATCATCAGCGGATCGATGCAGCAATCTGAAAGGATGCCGGCTAACATGGCAGAAAAATCCACAAAAGTCAAATGCATGTTGAGTCAAGCACAAAACAGCATTTTTATGAGATAGACTGGCCGAAGAAGGATCCGGAGAATGTGACACTGTGTAAAATTTTGATTTAATGAGAGCGATGTAATAGCTGCGGTGTGTTGCTGGAGTGTGAGTGAGGACATTGTGTGTCCTTTGCGGGCAGCCTTTTTATGGGCTTTTGTGTTTCAAACAAGCCGCTCGCTTCCTTCAGCTCCTTCCTTCAGTCAGTCCAAACCTCAACCTGCTTCTCTGTCTCCATAAAAAAATAGAAAGAAAGTCTATCTTTAGAAAGCACAAAGAGCAGTTTCTCTTCTGCTTTCATCTCCCTCCATCTCTGGGCCCATTCTTTGGAGGAAAAGCCATCTTCTCTTAATGGGCCCTTCGTCGCGGAGAGATTTTTGCCTCTCATTTTCTCTCCTGTGTTTTATACGGCAAGGATTTGCAGCACAGGAGGAAGGAGCAGAATAAGAACAAGGAGGGTTTAATAAAAAGGCCATGGGATTTGAGCATGAACATAATGATGTGGGGAGAAAACACAACGCGGGGTGGCAGCTGGGAACATCCGTAAAACCGTCGAAACAACTATCGCCATATACAATAAATTTCAATAAAACAAAGTTTAAAAACACATATATAGGATGTAAAAGGCGAATGAAGGACAGACATTCGCTGTTTCAGCCTTTGACATCAACTAAAGCTCTAGCTAGGCTAAGCTAGGCTAGCTAAGGCGCAATAGATGATGGACATTCTAGTGTTATTCATCATAGGCACATGAGAACAGAATTGCAAAGATTCGTGTTCACTCAATAAAAATAACACTGCTGTGACTGCATTTGGATTTTTAAATAAAACGAATCCAAATCAACGGAAAAATATGATGAAAGTGTGGAATCTATCAGTGAGCACCTGAGCAGAAATGTGATTGAAAAAAATTGCAAAAACACACAACAACACAACATGAATGGACATTCAAAATGTTTCAATAGAAAAACCTCAGCAACCGACTTCAGCTGATTCAACCTTTTTTTTTTTGCATCCTACACTGAAAGCTAAACGGTTGTTAACAAAAATTAAGTGATCCTTTCAAAAACAAAGTTTGCTGATCATTACAAAGCATTGATGCATTTGCTAGCAAGTGGGATCAAATCACCCGCAAAAAGCTAACTTGATGGGGTGCAAAACAATAAATAAGAAGTAAAAAAAAACCTTCCACAAAGTTATAAGATAATGGCTTAACGACTTTGTGAGTACAAAGGTCACAGTGAAGGCTTAGTCTCATCTAATGAATACAAAGCAAAACGTTTTGCCCTTCACCGACCGATCAATCAAGCTAACACCGACAACAATGTGTACATTTTTATCTGCAGCCTCACACAGTCAAAGTTGAATTCTCTTTTTGTGATTCATTTCATTCAACCGTCATAAAAAGATGCAGACAACAGGCGGCAAATCAGCCGGCAACAAGATTCAGGCAAACCGTCAATAAACACCGAGGCACAACTTTTTAGACATCAATAGATTTTTTTTTTAAAATTATATTTAAAAACGCATATCTAGGCTGTGTTTTTTCGTGTGCTGTAATGTGTTCGTCGTGCATATGTTTTGGACAATCGTCCACGTTTACATGCCCCGCCCACCTGCTAATTGTAGTTCATACCAGTGCTATATTTAAAAAATAAGAAAAGTCACAAAACCGAACCAAAGCAACAGGTGCTGAAACTATTTTAGCCAATCGGAGGCCTAAAATAAGTAAATTGCGGAAAAGGCACAATAACATTGACAAATTGAGGAAAATGGGAACAATATGTGACAGAATGAGCGAATCGCTCGCTTGAACACAAAATAATAAATATATAAAAGTGATAACACAAAGACATCATACAAGAGGTGATTTCGTCATCTGAATGACGATAAAAAACTTTGAACAGCCTAAAACAAACGAACAAATGAAACACGTGGACACGACAGTGACAGACCAAATGAACAACATTGTCAACATTCACTGCTCCTCTGATTCTTTTTCTTAACTTCATCCCTTTCTTTCTTTTGTCTCTCAAATGTTGGTGGACACAAATGCCAGCTTCTTGTCATCCCCAAGAAAAAAAAAAAGGTGTACTTCCATGTATTACATGAAGCCTGGACAGGTTATTAAGTGTCAGGCAGGGTCCATGCGACAGATGAGAGTGGAGCAGACAGACGTATCCTACTCTGAATTCCACCGCAGAAGAAAAACAAGAGCGGTGAGATCAAAATGTGTCCCGTGGTGTGCTCCATTCCAGCAACTCAGGCCTAGATGGTCAAAAGTCTCGCTGGATGTCACAAGTGGTCATTAAAAGTCACACCAAGTCTGACAATTCCTCTCAAGCATCCTGATCCTTCCGTTACGGCAAGAAGTTGTCTTTATGAAGTGAAATGTCTCTTCAGAATATTTCCCCGGCAGTCCAGATTTCAACAGTGGGAATCAGAGCAGTCGTCTTTGTCCTGTCCGACGACCAACATGGTCTCTCGAGCTGGCCCGCTTTGTGGTTGAGGTGGGTTTTGCTTGAGATTACAGCTGGAGTTTTGGTTGTAGAAGCAGTTTGGATGGTTTAGATGTTGACTGTTGTGGTACATCACCGAATGATGGTGGCTAGCGCCGGTCTTGGTGGACCCCCAGCGGTGCCGACGGCAGCACAATACCACCAGCGCAATTACAGTAAGCAGCAGAAGGAGGGCGCCTCCTCCCGCTAACAGGTAGTACCAGTGGGCAGCAAAGGTCTGCACCGCCACTGTGTCTACAGTGGGCTCCATCCCAGATATGGCACCCCCTGGGGGGCAGGAGGACACATTACTGGTTGGGTCAGGGATGGGGGAAGGCAGGCATGCAGACTACTGTAAGCCTCATTGACCATCAGTAAAATCTTTTGTATGTGATGCTCGGCAACCATGACATGCCTTTTGTTGTGATGTTAAAAAATGTATGCTATAATTAGTTTTTATTTTAGTGTGAGGATAAAATAGTGAGACAAAGCAAGATGTCTGTGGTGGAGAGGCGGGGCAGTTGCATGAGGTAGATTTTTCTATTCATGTATGACCTTGACCTTAAAGCGGCCATCAGGTTGGATGCTACATTGCGCCTAGCATGCAAGTTTGAATTCAGTTGTATTTCAGATTAGTATCAGTGTTTGCTCTAACCTTTTCCTTTGGCATGTAATAGCTTTGGATGGTGCAAAGCATTGCTGCACATTGACGTGCAAATGCTCGTGCCATGCGTTCAGCTCGGTGACTTAGCGTTATATAGTGGCATTAGCAAAAATGTCGCTTAGGGAAGAAATGAGAGCAAGATGAGGGGGGGCGAAAGGTGTAAAGCAGCTGAAGAAGAGCTCCACTTTGTATCCAAGCATTTGTCTTAAATCGTCTGTCAAGGAGAGTTGCTTAAGCTGCATCCCAGTAATGAAGACAAGTGAAAACTAGTGCTGTACAAATGAACACCTTCATTGTTTGACACCGGGAAATGTATTTCTGAAACACATTTTTCTCTAATGAGCTGGTGGTTGCTAATCTTGCACGACCATAACGAGAGCTAAGGCAATTGAGATTTGATGAATACGTTACATGAATCAAGTTGTCAATCAAGCACATAGAACGTACTGCAAAATAATTCTTTAAGTCGTCCACTGAATGTCCATCACCCTTTTGCTGATGTAAATTCAAATACAACGCAAAGAATATATTGAAGTTCATTTTTGAGAGCACTTTTAAAGTCTTATAATCTGATTAAGAGTTGATGAGACTGAATAGGCCATCCGAGGGAACCGTCAATTGATTGTAGCTGCTCCTTTGTTTTGACTATTTATAGGAATGGGGGGGGGAAACAAACAGAAAAAACAAAAACGTGCTGACAGCAGTCAAACAATGCGTCTCATCTTTTGTCACCAAAGCCAGCACATAAAAACACTAATGACGTTTTGTTTGTTTCTTTTCAAGAAACTCCTGCTGAGTTTGCACATTGGCATGTGGAAAACAGATCTTGACGTTCCTCTGTAAGGTCAAAAGTTGTTCTTTTTATTTTTTTTTTCTGTCACGCTGTGTACTATATTTGCTGACATCATGTGCGTGTATGTAAGTCACCCTTGGATGAAGAAGACTTTTCGACAATATTTACAACCATTGCGGCTTAATGTAGCTGCATTAGCATCAACAATGAGAGAAAATTGGATGTGATTATGCAACAGTTCCATTCATCCATTTTCCACAGAGCAAATATTGGTACGTCTGCTAGCTAACAAAACTGTTGTCAAGCATATCACTGAATGTATTGTTGAATTTATGGCTGAGAGTGGAATTAAAAAAAAATCAAATAATAGAGAGAGCCAGAGCGAGCGAGAGAATGATAGTTTTCCTGGTGGCCTACCCAAGTGGACCGTGTCCCATCACTCCATTTAAAAACACCGCCGATATTCCTTTCACAATCATCTCACATACCGCTGAGAGATTAAAACCATTCATATCAGAGCGAACGGAAGACTCAAAATACATTTGGAAGCTTTGTAACCGAGGTGCATAGAAAACCTGACACACAATCCAGCGTGCAGGGAGGAGACATGCGGGGACATTGCAGTCAATTTTACATTAAATGTAATGTGGACATTTTTAAAGTTAATTTTGTCATTCTGTAATTCAGTCAAAGGAACTGATTTTTTTTTCCATCCGCTTCTGTGTGCATGAAAAATATTTCTTGATAAGATATCCAAAGTCCACAGAGAAGGTAATACAGGGGCTGAAACTGAGCTTAGCAACAAGCAGGAAGCAGAAATTTGGCAGAGGAAATCGGAAATAGACTTACTTGTAATGTCAGGAGTCAACGGGTGGGAGGTCTCTGTGGAGAAAAGAAAAAAAAAATCAACGGTAACTATTAAATGACTCAAAATGTGTCTCCGTGTGCTTGTAAAAGGTTGCGGCACGTCATTACATAAAACGTTAGGGGGCATCTTGAATTGATCATGAGGAGGTAGACGAGCGTGACGAAACAAATTGAAAGTATTCAAATGATAGGAGAAAGTAAGAGGGAAAAAAATATCTTCAGACTTCTCGGTTTCAAACAAAGTAGTTAAATTTGTGTGTGTTTGTGTGTGTGAGACACACACACAGAGTCTGTCTCTCAAAATGTTGCTCGCAGGCGCTTTTCATTTGTCGTTTGAAAGGCTGTTGATGACCCAGACGGAGCGGAAAGGGAACATGAGAGACCAGGAGAAGAAAGAAGGGGAATCGAAAAATTACAGGGTGGAATGATGCTGTAGAAAACTAAAGGAGAGCGATGTGTAATAAAAGATAAATCAGAATCATGGCCGACGGCAGTTTGTGGCCTAGTTTCATTTTTATTTTGCCTTCTTAATGTCTGTAAATGCAAAAGATAATAATGAGCTTTCCTTATTTCCACTCGCTCACATTCACTCCCAGGCGAGAAGCAACCCTTGGCTTATTAGTTTGTGATCAAAACAAATGGAAACAATCTCGGCATGTCCGAAAGGTTTCAAGACTTACGTGTGCACTGCTCCAGGTCGATAGTATTGCTCATGTGGATGTTATCTATTCGGATGTGGCCTCTGGTTGGATGCTCAAAGAAACCTTCAAACACCACCTGCACCAGAGAAGAAATACATATCGAGAAGATGAGATCATTTGGATTACTGTTATATCCTACCTGAATGTCAGGTTTTAATGAGATCCTGAGCTATATCAAACATTCTGCCTTTTACAAAAAATGTTCTTATTTCACCAAGCATACTTTTTGTGGCATTTTTTTCCTCATAATTTGAAGTGTTCAACTCACCTGATACTCCCTAGGGCTTTGTGGCAGAATGGTGCGGCCCTCTCGCCATTGAGCCCCCTGATCTCCCTTCAAAGACCACAGAAGTGTCTCCTCCTGTTCGTTGTCCCTCAAGAGGACCCTCAGGCTCCCGAGCGCCTCCCCTTGCAGCTGATAGTAAAAGAGCAGGCAGAGCGGGCCTTGCTCAGGGGCCACCTCGGGGCTCAGGAGCCTCGCTCGCTTGCGCTGGGTGTGGGCCCCAGCGTCCAGGTGGAGGTAGTTTCCTGAGAAATCTGTCGCAAAGCAAAAGATAGCTTCAATACATATTTTTAAATAGAATCAAAAATATGTTTCTGGCTGGTTGCAGAATAGGTTGAAGCAATTTATTTCACTGGGGAAAAAAGGCCCGAGTGACTTTGTATCACAGCTGGAAGTGGTTACTTGGCTGAGGACATTACCACCATCCTTATGCTGTATGAGGCCGAGCCGCAAATGAAACCACCATTTCATCATGGCCACTAATGGCCGCAGACACACAAATGAGCACACACTCTCAGTAGACAAACAAACACACGCACACGTTTCTTATAATGAATGCAGACAAATGTACATTAATTCCGTCCGTCCGTCCGTCCGTCCGTCCGTCCGTCCGTCCATCCATCCATCCATCCATCCATCCATCCATCCATCCATCCATCCATCCATCCATCCATCCACTCGGGCAGCAACAACATATCACGGCTAATGAATAATGTATTTGGGCTGAGTTAACTCTGTTTCTCTACTTGGAGGCATTAAACAGGAGACCTAAATTACAGATGCTCATTAAGTACATTTAGGAGGGGAAAAAAGTTGCTTTTTCCTCCTCTCTCTGCTTTTGATCTTGGCCAACATACAAAGGAAGAGAATTAATTAACAAGTCTCCACGGGCGAACTAGGCGGAGACGCTCGGAGGGAGCGCGTTAGTGCTTACGCGAGTTTGCATGTTCACATCGTTTGTAGATGAGCGGCTCATTTCTAGATGGGAACAACTGTCAGTTGTGTATGAGTGAAATGATAAGTATCTCCTTTGTATTTGAGATGATTGGTGTGTGCTGTATTTGTGCAATGGGAAGATTTGATTTGAATGGCATGATATAGAGTATACAAATACTATATAAAAGTCACCCTTGTCCAAATGCCACGTTTTTGTGACATTACAAAATGAATCCAAGAGGACTCAAACTGAATAGAATGAAATCGTTTTGAGAGGGAAGGCAAAAGTGTGGACACTGTTTTATAACTGCGAATGTGACCGCTCAAATAGTATAGTAAACAGGGGTATGTAGACTTTCGAAATCCACTGCATTACAGGTGATCCCTGAATAAGTCATCATAAAGGTTAAAAAAAAGTTGGATTCAAAATGTTTTCCCAGGAGATAGTGACTGAGATATTCTTATTTCCATTATCAATATTTTGGAGGGGAACACTGCGTTCTTTTCTTCAAATTTCCAAAATAAGTGATGCATGCAGCACATTCAATTATATCCCACTTGAGCACTTTATTTCCCACAATTTGTAGAGACTACATTTTTTTAAAATTCATCTCAAGGTCACATCCACGAGTAGACAGATGCGAGTAATCAGACTTGGAGTCACTCGTGTAAACTTTGCTATAATTAATACATGGTGAGACAATTACAGGGCAAAATAGTGTTCAGGTCTGAAAAGGCGAGATAAGACTTCCCAGAGAGAGCCGGCACCTATTGGACGGAAAAGCAATTCAAAGCAAATGTATGAGGTGTTTCAAATTAATATCCTAGTCAGTGGCAGTGAGTGGCTTTTCTTATTGCTGCTTTTATAAACTCCTTTCCTTTGCTTTTCAATTACAGGCATGTCTACCGTGGAGAGTTTCTTTTTATGAAAATCTCACCGGGGTATAAAATTCAGTCACGGACTATCAGAGATCAAAAGAATCCTTTCTCTGGGCTCGGTTGTGTTCAGGTCGGGCTTTTCTCTTTTAAAGAGCTTTGGGTGACAAGTGCGGGGTTTTGATCTGCGCAGGGAGACAGCTCGCAGAAAGGGGGGCCGCCGCCGCCGCCGCGCACATGTGGCTGTAGAACACGACTTAATGTCATGTTGCTGTCTAACGGGAAACTTTCGCTCCCTCTATCCATTACATCCATTTCTCATAAGCCCGCGTGCACGGAAAGACTTCAACACACACGTGCGGCCTTGTTTATTCACGTAGGAGCTGTGCACTCAACCTTCAAGTGTTTAGTTTTGATACACAAACAGAAAGCCTCGCTATACGGCAAGGTCATGTCTGTGTGTGGGCGGGGCCTCTCGAGTGTTCAATATGTGGGCCGACCCACCTTGAGTGGTTAAATATGTGTGTTTGTGTCTGCAAGACGCCTCGGGGAGTGCTGCAGAGCTAAGGCTGCACTTCTGTCAGAGCCATCATCTGATTTATCTGACTGCTGCTGGCCCTGTTTGTGTGTGTGTGTGTGTGTGTGTGTGTGTGTGTGTGTGTGTGTGTGTGAGTGTGTGTGTAAGAGAGTACAGTAAGTATTGCATGCGTGTGTGTGAATAGATGGGCTGAGCGATGCAGCAAGCGTGTGGTTGATGGATAAAACAATGGAGGATACCTCGGGCTGTCTTAATAAAGATGAACACATGTGAAAAGCTCAAGTGACAGAAAAGGGAAAGTTTGCAAGAAGATATGAGAGAACGCTGATGGACGAGAGGAGGATGAATGAAGTGATGCTGCACTCGATGACAGTATCCTGAAAATCAGTGACTCAAGTCAATAAATAGCAGTCAGTGGATCAGTGTTTCCAAAATTCTACTGAACCGAGGCGGGTAATTTGCAAAACAATGGGTCGGGTGATAAAAAGATGAAATAGATTGAGTTTTTGCATCAAGACGATTTTTTTTTTTTCTTTTTTAATGGCTCCTGCGGCACTTTTTCCTTAAGCAGTTGGAATTAATTTGTATTTGTAGATTGGGACAATAAGCAAAACCAGCTTGTTGAAAAGTTCATTTAAATTCAGTTGGAACTAAAGACACGCTTATTGAAATCATCTCACATATGTGAAATCTGGGCCTGATTTGATACGATAAATGTTATTTTATTTTCCTTTCTTAAAGGGGATGATCACTTTGCAGGCAAATATTAGCTGGACAATCAATAGAGTGTAAAATAAAACATTGCTCTTTTGAGCTTGCATATCATGTCATTGATTCTAGCGTGTTTCTAAAAACACTACAAAGCTTCGAGGCAAAGAATATTGATCGGAAATCTGGATTACTCAGTCAGGTATCCCCGAGGTCACCCCTTTGGTACACGGAAATATCTGCGGTGAACGTTGCGGAAAAAGCAATTGCCACACGTGGAAGTACTCACTCTCTGACCCCAGTGTCAGATCCTGCCTGGTTTCATGCTGGCTATGACCAGCGGCGCTGCTCCCGGCCATGTGCAAGGACCAGCTGACGCCTGATTGCGGATCGGCGGACCAGCCGCACAGGCTCTGTTCAAAATCACATACGGCCCACAGCGACGGCGTGGTGGCTACGACACACACAAAAACACAAACAAATCTTTAACAACATGTTGCGCCACTTTCAACAAACACATGTTCTTTTCTGTATTTGTGTCCTGACATCTGGCTTAGCTAAAATGCGGTAGCTGGCAGGGAATCATATTTGGTAACTTAAGCATATGTTCCAAATTGACGTCGCATGTCCCCCCCCCCAACATATGATCGTAATCCTCAAACGATTAGCAGAAGATATAAAACGATATAATAACGATTTTGAAATGTAACAGAAATAGATAGATGGAATAAACCCCCAGAAAATATTACATATTAGGATAAATAGAATGCAAAACTTGTCGAAGTTCAAAAGGTTGATTCAAGAGTTCCCATAAAGAGTTAAAACAGACACCCTGGTTTCATAGGCACGCAGCGCTCAAAAGAATATATTAACACATTTCAATAAAATGGGACAAGCATGAATATTTCACTAAAACGGAAAGAAAGAGGGCAACGGAGGAAATGGAATAAAATGTAGGAAATAAAATGTATGCGCTTTTAAATGCAATAAAATGTCATTTATCCAAAAAGATGACTTGCCAGCGAAGCCGCTCGCCATCATATTCATCGCAGGTTTTTGTGTATGTGTGTGTGTGTGTGTTTGTGTTTGAAAGAGGATGTGAGGTCTGGTGGCTGTGAGATCCGATTTTCACCCACATAGAGCCTCATCGGCGACTTTTGATTCCAGCAGACTTCAAAGCCCAGAAAGCCAGTGGTGCACAATGACATCAGCAGATCGACCTTAAGTGTGTGTGTGTGTGTGTGTGTGTTTGTTTACCAGGTCTCATTGCTGCAGTGGACTGTTCCACCCTGGGCAGCGTGGGGGTCGCTGTGTCAGGCACGGTGGTTGTTTCTGCCAACGAGGAAAACAGATGTGAAATCACACAAATGCATTAAACCATTTCCAGCTCCAATTGATGTGATGCTGAGGTTTAATCTAAAGCGCATACAAGTATATTCTGCAAAAAAAAAAAAAAAAGTATCCATTTTGTTCGACAGAACAGACTGAAATTTTATCACCACGCTCTTCACTGTAGGGCTGACACACATACACACACACATGATAGATGGCGCACTCACAGCGACCTTGGTGTCGGCGCTCGTGTGATAAATCAAAGAGTGGTGCAAACACCAACACATCAGCTGTGGGCTTTGTCAGTAAACTGACCGTGATAACCACTTTTCCATAGTTGAGCTTCTCTAAACACCCGCCGAATGTTTAACCTGCACCCCCCTCCTTTCACAGTCGCATACACACTGCTGTAAATGTCTGCATATGTTTATCTGGTCCTTTCCACCAAGTTATTCTCAGGAAAGTACTATCCCTTATCTTCTGTCTTTCACTCTCCAATTTTATTTCAGCCATAGGCTGGGATGACTGAGCCAAGAAGATCTGATGTGTGCTTATTACAGACTGTGTACCCACAGTGGGCTGCGTTTTAGTTCAACAAAATATTCAGACTAACACACACACATATATGGCAGGAACAAGTACGTCGTTACGACACCGGATCAGATATTAACACAGGATAAGTAGCTCCCGGCAGCTGACATTAAGCGCTTTTAATTTGGTGCCCTTTACCTCTGTAATTACCCCCGTTGAGGAGGGGGGAAGAGGAAGTGAGCGCAGGGAAGGGCAGACAGACATGAAGACATGAAAGACATAACCTATTCACGTTTCTCTGTGCCACCTTGCAAATTAATGACCGCACGCAGCGTTTGTCAACTCTGTTCTCCGGCTCCATTTCATCGGCTTGATTTTTTTGTTCCTGAGTACTAATGTGTTTTTCCATCACCCTTTCTCACAATCAGGTTGCACAACGATGCTGGTCTAAAGAGAATTATGAAACATTTTTCAATTGTTTATGGCAATCAACCTGTGAGTCAAGCAGAAGTCATGCAACTTAAAGTTAGAAACAGGTGTTGCTTCCGCACAACCACACACACACAGCTTCAGGCCTCATCCGAAAGCTGCTGACGAAGCAGCCTGAGGCGGAAACAGAGAGACGAGAACTGTTCAATTATGGAAAGAGCTCTCGGTATAAATCTACCTCTGTCTGCTTAAATAATGACTACCCATTCAGTGTGTGTATGTGTGTGTGTGTCTGACAAAGAGAGAATACTGTGAATAGTGTAATTGTTAGTGACAGTGCATGGTGTGGGGATTTCCTTTTTTTTTTTATGATTCAATGACAGCTTGGTAAAATTAGGACTCTTAAAGGCACCTTTAAGAACCAAAAAGGCGACAAATATGTTATAGCTTAAAGTTTTAGACTAGGTATGACGATGAATTAGGATTCTGAAAGCTTGATTAAAAACAGTGGGTAATTCTTTGGCGACGCTGAATTAAAATACGTAAAGCAGTCTGTCTGGAGTTTTCAATAGATAAGTATAAGTGTGTTAATGGATGGAATCCATTAAAACTACAAAGATAATACTCAGAAATCCATCAGTAGGTATTAAAAAAAAAAAAAACACTGACATGCCCTACAATGCTCCAAGGAAAGACGTTGCGAGTACAACCAACCAGTAACGCTGAACTGTTCGCTGGCCTATTGTGTAGCACAAAAGTGCGCGCTTGTAATCGTCGCCTTAAGTGCCTTGCTCACAATCAAGAGATAATAAGACGCTTCTGCCAGTGAATGGCTAACAATCACAGCGAACCGCAGGAAATGAGTTTAAGTGTTGCAGAAACCATTACGCTAAGTATGCTATTGACCAAGGGTGGCTTTTACACCGCCTGCCAATCACATTTCAACAAGGACATGGCTTAACCTACTGTGCAAAACTTCCAAGACCATGATTCCTAATGATCGAATTTTTTTTTTTTTTTTTACATCACTAATACCAAATTAATGACCACATAATTGACATATTGCTGGAACAAAATTGAAAGGACGAAGCTTAAACATGTGCTCCATACAGTAGCGTGAAGAAAGTCTTTACGAGTAATGAGGTCGGGAGTGAAGGGAAGGTGTGGAGGTTGCGGTTTGCGTGTGCGTGCAGTGGGGAGCGGTGGGGGTGTTACAGGAGCCTTGGCAGAGATGGGAGTGATTACGGCCTTGTGATGAAGAGGGAATGCAACGGGAGGGTGGCTGGGAGATGGAACGGGCGAAGCCACACACACTTCATGACTCGACCTCCTACACTGACATTAGTTTCCATTCCCTGTGTGTTTATACCTGTTGCTATACAGCAGCTCACATCTTGGACTTAATGGAATCTGCTGGAGGCGGATGATTATGCAGCACCACCTAGCACATGCCTACAGATAGTTTCCTTACATTCATGGATATAATTACTGTTAACTGCTATTATTAGAAAACTAGTATTTTTAAAGTTGAAAGTTGAATCGGTAAGAAGCAAAGAGCGAGAGACATCGAGTAGTCGTAACTGAGTGCGGCCAGAGCTGAGGCTACATTCCAGTCATCGCATGAAGAAATCTGGAATGGAGCCATGTCTCACATGTGAAATCTATCAGTGATGGTGGACACGCACACACATACAGTGCTAATTTATGAATTTAACTGGAAACCTGGAATGACAAAATACGATATCTGTCATGAATGATTATGTGTGCTTGTGTGTGTTTGCAAACTTATATGGTATGACGCAGCAAAGCCTCTTAGAGGTCATATACAATTAGAGTACTTATTAAAAACTTGATGCTATTTACATATATGTACATCCAAATATACTAACATATATACATACACAAATATATATGTACGCACACAGACACATATATTATTGTTATATATTACTAGAGTTAACACAAAAACAATGGTCATGGGTTTCCACTTCTCTTCTTCTCGCATCACCTAGTGTAGCGTCGTTTGAAGACAATAAAAAGTGACAGAGAAAAGTGAAAGGCCAATTTGCCAAACAATGCTGTAACAGGAGCAATTTCTATGCTGTGAAAATGTGAGCGCTGTCGGTGTTATCACTTCTACGGCTATGATCACATCCAGAAGGCAAACATCTGGCAGGCAGACCCAGAAAGGCTATTAAACAACTGCAATAGTCAAGAGATCAATTTGTACGGCGCTCTCGGTTGTAATGTCTGCAGAAAAAGGTGTCAGCCTATAACTCCTTGCAGCAAATGAAGTGAAACTGAGAAAAAATATGGAGTTAGTCCCCCGTTTGATTCCACTCACCTGGAGAGACGATTCATCTGCAAGATGTTAGAGTGTTCCTGTGGGGAGTTTGGTTCATTCATGCAGAACAAACATTTATGATATCAAAAGTAACGACATCGCTTTCGATGTTGAGTAAGAAGGCCAGCTGGCTCACAAAATCTCTCGTAAAGGTGTGTGATGGGGTTATGAACCTCCGTCAGACTGTTCCCACAGAACCAAAATATCTTTTCAATGACTGAGTGATAACTAACACCTGATTGATTATCCAGATTTTTCATCTGCATCTGACAACAGTTCCAATTCATTTTTGTATTATTTGAAGCACTGCCAATGGAAAACACCTCAAGCAAGCATAAAAACTGGATGTCCCCTCTCTTCTCTTCTGTTCCCATCACTATCAGGCAGCTGGCCAGTCCTGACACATTTAGGATATACGCTTCCCTTAAGGTCTCCTGCACTCCAAGTGGCTTCCTTTCTGCCATCAGTTACAGCCAACAGGCCACTCCACATCCCTTGCTTCCCTTCACCTGTCACATGTCACATTATGACTGCGGCACCAACAGCCACAAATCCATGAAGGCGAAAGGAGGGCGAGCATTACACTTTAATGTGCCCTTTGCGACATATTGCTTTTATCCATTACAGACACGGGGAAGTCCTTGTCCTTCTGAGGACTGCAATTTTATGACATATGCTGTATATTTGGAGTAAAGTTGGAGAGTTGAAGGAATCTATCAATCCAGACCCAATGTACTTCCTGTTCTTGTACTGTACATGTTAAAGTACACAACAACAGAGGTACTGTACACAGATGGCAATGACTGGTAGAAGCCCCCATGACCTAGACATGTTAATCCGTGTCCAGACATGTTGCAAATGCCTATAGAAAACCACGATTAACGTGACACGCAATCTCACGAGTGGAAAGTAAAAGCTTGTAAAAGATAAACACACACACACTCACAGAGCTTAATACCAAGCAAATACACACACTGGATAATAAACAAACAATAAAGATACTAAATGCAAGCATACATTCAAATATTTAAACATTCAGTCGTATGTCTATGTAGAAAATAGATGTTATGTTAGGTGTAGGCCGCGCCCGATATTGTTGCTCTTACCTGGCAGGTCACAACCGAGGACCTCCATCCTCATGCCGATCCCAGCAGGTGACCACCTCTCGGGAAAAACTCGGATGTACTGAGTTATTATCTCATCAAAGCGTCGCACTTCTGGCGTATCGTAGTGGCTGTTGCCATCAAAAAACTGTCAGAAAGGAAGAAGAATAACGAGAGGTCAATATGTGTCTTGCCCTTGTCATCATGATGAGTCACAATGTAAATGATCCTTTTTGGGCATTTCTTTTTTGCAGGCAAATGTGGATAAACACTTCTGCTGCTCAGTCAACAAGAAAATCTGCCTCAGCAAATGACAGATGCTTGCTTGACTGTTCCAGTCGGGCTCCTTCTGCTATTTGCTATCAGAGAGCTTGTCTATAGATTCAGTTATTTTGGAGGGAGCAGGTAAAACTGTCAGCAGAACTCAAACATAAAATGCTGCAGACCTTAAGTCACGTGATCCTACGGATGACTATTGATTCCCGGCACAGCGTGACATGAGCCATATAAATAACAACAGAGAGACTCAGTCGTTTGATTGTCAATCAAAGTGGCAAGACAGCAGCACATCACCCATAATGTAAGCTTGATGAACTGAACTCTATCTTCTGTCCTCTCCATATCCCAAATGAAAAACACACGATGGATTTTCAAGGTTCCTCGATTAATAAGACAAGCAGATGAGAGAAAAATAGCAGAAAAGACAGACACTCGGTGGTACGATTACAGTTCTTAAAGGCGGAGTCTCCTTAGCGAGTAGAGTTTAAAGGGCCTTGTCTCACAGCGCCTCCGACTGCCAGCAGTGTTGAGTGGTGGTGATGCAGGACAGACAATTTTTAATTACACCCATGAGAGCCGAGCGGCGGATGAGTGAACGAGAGGATGAAAGACAAACCAAAACACAACGAGAGAGAGAGAGAGAGAAAGAGTGCGCAAGACTCAATGTGGAGCACCGTGATTAAATTGAATTATTAAGGCGGTAATAAATATCATTTTCCAAGAATTATATGGCTTTCAGGATTTCAACGTTCTCGCAAATCGCTTATTAGCTGTGAGGAAAATCAGTTGAGCAGGTTTGTCCGCCGACGTTCGGCAGGATTATTGTTGTGACAGACCAATAATCCCGTTTAAAGATGATCAGTCTACAAGAGTGCTTAAAGATTACAGAAGATGAGGGAGACTAACAGTCCAGGATGAATCTTTACCTTTACAAAGCCTGTCTTGCTGTCCGTAATGAACGTCCACTCCTTTCCGTTCATACTGTGAGCCAATTTGTACTTCCTGACAAAAGCTCGGTTCTCGGCACTGGTGCTGCCCTCGAGCCCCCTCGCACCCTGCGTGATGAGGCCACGCACCATCTTGGGCACGCCGAGGTCCACCTGCGACACAAACAATGTTGTAACCATCCATCCATCCATCCATCCATCCATCCATCCATCCATCCATCCATCCATCCATCCATCCATCCATCCATCCATCCATCCATCCATCCATCCATCCATCCATCCATCCATCCATCCATCCATCCATCCATCCATCCATCCATCCATCCATCCATCCATCCATCCATCCATCCATCCATCCATCCATCCATCCATCCATATGAAGACATCAAAGTACCTGCAGCCACTCCTCTCCAGCGATGGGCTGCGTCGGGTTGGGAAACCATCCTGAGCGACTGGCCACCAGCCTGGCTGTGCCCATGGAGCCATGGATATCCCTCATGGAGGACGCAGAGATTTGCGAGTCCGCCAGCAGTCCAGACAACATGCCTTGCAGCTCTGAGCAGGGAGCGTCTGATTGGAGGAGGTGAGATCTCAATTAATGTCATATTTAGTGGTCATATTATGTGATCACTCAGACTGACTACATAGTGAGTACTTCACTACCGGTTGGGAAATGCAATTTTGCTTTTTCCCCAACAAAAAGAGCTTGGGTGCATATTATTTCCTTTTCTAATTCAACTCGGGTTGGTTTTGATCCTTATTGGCTTTGTTCTCCTATAATGACTAACAAAATGTTCTGGATGCAGCCGGTATCGCATCCAATGTCAGCTTGGATGGGATCCAGCGCCGCCCAGCCTTCTAAGGGCCAGGAGGTATCGATAGAGCCGACAGATGGGCGCAGGCTTGATCTCGGAGGGAAAATTCTAGCGTGATTTTTCTTTTTAAACTAATGTTCCACTTTGCGGCTCCTCTGAAAGGCTTTCCATCAAACCGTCAGAGCATTTTGCCTTCATGCCGCTACAAAGTCTATGCAAAACTTCAGCCGAGCCACGAGAGTCTTTGCGGCGCATTGAATCCCAAATGGAAGAACAAAATAAAAAGTGTGGTGCGATCAAAGCCATGTGATTTATTAGACTGACAAATGTGTTTGAGCCAAACGAGAATCAGAACCTTACATTCATAAATATTAATGAAAACAAAAAAGGAGGAGTGCCAAAAAATTGAACTTTGTTTTAAATGAAGGCGGTGATTGAATAATGTATGGAAGAAAGGATGAGAAGGAGGAGAGAAATTAACAGAGGAGCTTAAGGACAAGGAACGTGAAGGAAAAAAATAAAGCCAAAAAGGTCAAACAAATTTAACGGGAAGCAAATGCGAAAAGAAAATTAGAAGTCAAAAGAGGGATGGGAGAGAAGGAATGAGAAGAAGAGAAGGATAGAAAGAGGGAGGCTATTGACAGTGAAGGCTGACGATGATTGATGGTGACATTCTTCGGGTCTTGGTGGAGATGAATGTTTAATGCTGTGATGTTTGCAACCGCACCTCGCCGCAGTAAATAATGAATTGACAATAAACAACAACGGCGAGCGACGCAGTGGTTAAGCTCCCTCTATAGGGCAATGCACACCAAAGGAGAAAATTCAATTAACATATTGTTTATTTTCAAAGTTGTTGTTTTTTTTACTCTTTCATTTGTTGGAGCAGCTGCAGCTCACAATTAGACCTAATGAGAATGTGATCTCCGGAGATGACAAAAATAGCCAGCGAATGCATGATTTAAAATAAGACAAAAAATAGATCTAAAAAGTATACACATCCCAGTTTAAATAGTTTTTATGACAATTTGAAAACTTTACTGAGGATTAATGTAAACTGTAACCTGTACAACTCTATTCTTTATGAGAAGTTGAGTTAAAAATAAACAACCGAAATAATGTGGTTGCACAAGTGTGCACACCCTCTTATATATCGATAGAACTCACCTTAAATGTGAGTGAATTATGGCCAAAAATTTCAGTCTTTAATTGAACCTATATGTGTTTGGGAAATTTTTAAAATAAATAAATAAGTATTGGAAAAGCCTCCTAAAACATCCCAACATTATTTGGGTTCAATCAAAAGCATCTTTATTTATTTATCTCGCTCTTATTTTTGTTAATCCCACTAAAACCTGGGCTTTTGGATAGAGGTGTACTTTTTTTTTTTTTTTATTTCCACCATACATGAAGGTCCCAGTGACAAGGTGAACTGATCCACAAAATGGACACAGTTGCAGACACGCCACCATGTCTCCAAACAAGCACATGAAAACCAGCAAGCAGAGTGATAAGGGTGCTATAAACAAATGACTGATAGATGCTGCAGGGGCCGACATAAAACGAGATTAAAGACGGAGCGAGGGGGGAGGGGGTGTCAGGGGGGGCACTTGGATGAGGCTGTAACGGGCGAAGATTTAAGAGCAGAGATGTGGCGAGAAAATGAGAGAGGGCAAAGGAAAAATACGAGAGCGGGTGCAGAGGCTGAGAGTGGAGGCGATAGATAGGACACAGCGCATGAGCGGGAAGAAAAAGTGAGCAGCGCCATGGAGACGGGATGGAAAGAAAGTGAGAAAAAAGGAGAGCGAGAGACATAAAAGTGTGATTTAAGTTAATGGCATGTCACTGTTTGACTGCTTTATGTCCGCCTTTATAGGCCTGCATAGGGCATTATCGCGTCCCCATGGGGCACTGTGATAGGCCGTGTGCATGTTTGTCAATATGTCGGCATCAAACAAAAGATACTGCGTTGCTGCTTTGCTATAAGACATTTGCTGTGCTCATTAAAACGATATATTCCAACTTTTGGTGAGCTTAGTCCGCCCTCAAATGATTTTGCATAGCAGCTTTTTCTCATAAAATGAATGATTTAGTCAGACACTTGATGGATTGGAGGTAATTCACACCAGAGACTGCCAGCACCGTGGGCGGGGCAAGAAGGGACTGCCTGGATCGGAAATATTAAAATAATTCAAGCACGGTACATCTAATGTTGCTTGACTGTAGTTTTTTTCCTCCTTTTCATTCTTTCTTTTTGGGAGTGATGAGGGGGATGCATTACAAGTTCAGGTACTGAAATAAGACAACACGCGCACATGCAAGCAGTATCATCTTGTTCGAGTGTGATTACAGCTTGGGTGGGTGGCGAAATAACCCCCCCGAGATAAGAGCTTATCTGTCGCTCTCAATGGCCACTACAATGGCAGCAGCGAGAGGACCTAACCTAATAATGATACAGTGAAAGAAACACACACACACACACACTGATTGAAACCTGCCCCTTTACCATTTGTAAAACACACAAACACAGACTCTCTAATTAAGTTTTATCTATTTATAGTATTGAGCTGATTATGCTGGTTGAAATCCCGTTTGTTTGCCAGGGCTGCAGATGAAAGCCGAGAGCCCGTTACTCTCTGATGTAATCACCCACACATCACAATCTAGTATTATTCTATTAGGACTGACTCGGGAGGGGGCTGATAGGGAGGGATAGGAAGAAGGGCGGGTATGGGTTTGAAAGAGTGGGTGTGTTGCTTATGAAAAGGAGAGAAATAAATGACGGCAAGCAGGAAAGTATGAAAATAAACTTTGGGTGAATGGACGGACGGACGGGCAAATTGATGATATGAAAGCAGAGGAATAAAAAAGATTGATACTCATGGTTTTCACAGGAAATGTTTTCCTAGGGAGTTGTTCTTGCACCGACCCACCTTGTGACCTAACGTTAACGCCAGTATATCACCCCTATAAAACTCCCAGCATGTTTTTACAGGAGCCCCTTGAGGAGATGGGCCGGAAAAGCTCAGTTAAGCTCGCCAGAAAAAGATGCTTCGTCTTTCTTACCAGTAATCTGACAGCCGTAAAGCTCGAAGCGCAGCGCGATGCCGTTCTTCCACGTCTGAGGTCGGATTCGCACAAAGCGGGCCAGGACGGGCTGCGGGATCCGATTGAGAACCACCTCTGTGGCGTCGGTATTTGCATGGAAAACCTACGGAGATAGAGAATGGCACAAATAATACATTCATAAATTCATCCGCTAAAAGTAACATAAGGCCCCAAAGGTCTTGATGAGACATATTTGAACTTCTTGGCAGAGGTACTGCTGAGAAGTCATCACCTTGTCTGACGCACTTCTTGGGACTGAGCCTTGATTTTCATTTAATTTACACAAATGTCAACTTTTGTGGCTCCAGTGATGCCGGAGAGTCTTTGAGCAAACATAAAAAAAAAAGTACTGCTAGCACCTCTGCGGCGCTTCCCTCAATAAATCATATGTGTGTCATAATTTTGAAACTCCTTTTCGAATCAATCTGTTTTATTTGAAGCGCTGCAAAAAATGTAAATATGGGGAATATTATTGTGTATGACTAACGCATTACACATGTGGAAAAAATAATAGCATTCCCTCGAAAACACTGTTGCATCCTGTTTTTTTTGTTTTTTTATATCACACAGCATTGCTAAATGCTACTCTCCCAAAATTGTTGTCTATTCAAAACTATGCTGTTTAAATAAAAAAACAGAAAAAAAACGCACTTTACAGCGATTTTTGTTCACTCAATTATTTTGTTAATGCGGTAAAAAAAAACAAAAAAAACCTGAATGTTCTTGTTTGTTGAACCCTTGCATACACAAAGTCATCTCACTGGTGTGTTTTATTAACGGGAGCAAAAATAAAGACTACAGTTAATCACGGCAGCACGTATTTATGGTTCACGGTGGTCCGCTCACCACGACAAGCTTGAAAAATAAATCCTCTCTCGTTACAAACACGTACAGAATCGGACTGTACATAATGTTCCGTTTTCACAAAGAGCAACTTGAGTGCAAAGGTTAACTTGAAGACGGCAACATTGTGTGTCATAAATCAAGAGTGTAACTATGCGAGAAAGCATCCTCTTGGTTAAACACACACAAAAAGAAAAACACAATTTTTTTTTTCCACTCACACACAGCGTCAATCAGTCTCAACTGTCTTCTAAACACACTCCAGAGAAACACACACTGTCCGTGCCCTCGGAGGCGAACCCCCTGCCAAGCGCACACACAAAAACACACTCGCACACGCGAGCTGATAAAAGACACGCTGGATGCGGGCTCACATTTCTAAAAGTGTTCTTCTCATCATCTGACATCCCGACTTAATATTGCTGTCTCCGTCTGACAGCGTCATACGCGTTTATGGCTGTCATCTGCGTTGGGCTCGGTTCAGGAAAACACAGCTGGGCTTCTCATTTGCTATTCTTCGCCTATTTCTGGCTTTTACGTTGACATCTTCACTCCGTCTCCCTGTCATGATAACATGTTCATCTCGACTACAAGTACCTCCCGTTGTTTCACTACAGCTGTTTCTCTTCGCCGTCTCGCTCTTCCGTTACAACCGCGTCGGAAACAAGACGGCGAGCGTGCAATAAAAGCCGTTCAACCGAGCCAAAGGCCTTGTAACGACTTACTTGGGTACTCATTTATAGACATTTTGTTTTGAGTGTTTGGTGTGTGCAGATTCATCATTACTCCCTGGTCCTAAAGAATGAAACAACAGAAGCCTTCAGGGGTGGAAAAAAATAAAGAAGCCCTCTGAATTACACGGGAGCCATCAAGGCACTGGGGGATTGAACGCAGGACCAAATGGGAAGGTTACGAGACTCGGTGAACCAGTGCCCCTTAATGGCCTGGATACCAGTTTAAATGATGGAAAAATGCCAAGAGGCCCCAAAAGACGTAATGGGATTGTAATTACAAGCGTGCGTGAGTGTGTCACTGTAGTAGCAAAAGTATAATTATAAAGTCCGACTCTGAGGATTTTGGGCTGCTGGTGGCTTTCTGATTTCCCTCGGTGGCCGATGAAACATTTCCTCGGTACGCTCGTGTACACAAATACACACAGAGCTTTGTTCGGGGTCACCAAACAGAGCTGCAAATGTGGAGCGGCTTCCACTGTGACAAATGTTGTTTTACAAGCCCTAAGTCAAGGCAAATCCCTTTAGTGGAAGGCTACTGTGCAAATGGAACACAGTGACCTTGTGTTGAGCTGTTAATTTTTTTTTTTTTGTGCTTAATAAAGCAGTTATGAACTTCCTCAAGATTTAATACTGGATTGGCATTCTGACCTCTTGTCCGTCCAAACTGTCATAGATTTTAAATTTGTGAGATTAAGCCTGAAATTTCTTTGGCTGTGAAATTACATTATTGGGAAAAATGCCTGATTACTTTCGTCGGGTTTCTGAGCCATGCTCTGTCTTCATTTCGGAATTTTAGTTTACTTTTCCGAGTTACAAAATCTATATATATTTTTTAAATCTTGCACTTTACAAATAAGACATATATTAAAAAACTCAAACTAATACAAATAACCAAAAGTATTTTTGATAAAATAAAAACAGCAAGATCTGCTCCATAACACTTATAAAAACTAACCAAACTTAAAAAAAGTACTGAAGACAAATACGTGATCGCACCATGATTATTTATGCATAACAAATGTGTTTTGGCTACGCAAGTGAGCATCCAACGCAGGAGGTGTCAGGTGGTATGTATTCGCCCCCCTCGAGGTCTTAAACGCCTCAATTTACTGTTAACAATCTCGAAAATGCTTGGGCAGCAATCAGCTAATGGACTGTGTGCGTTTTGCGAAGGTTTGTTAATGGGCTCTTGTTAAAAAGACACGGCTGGCTGATACCAAGGATCACAACATTGTTCCGTTCAGATCTTTCCGGCAGTGATATAACCCCAATTTTATATACAAGTTGGAATGAACCTCAGTCTCACGCTAACACAGTAGTAAAATCATAATTACAGTCAACATACTGCATGAAGGCCATTGATATCCGTCGTGGCCGTTCAAGGCCCGCAAATCCTTTTCTACCAACCTAAACAAATTTCATCAGCGCTCTGACCTACATTTACAACATGAAATTGGATTAGTTTATTCCAAAGAGTCAATTCTCTTCTATTTGTAGCATTTTCTTGACTGCAGTGTTTATGTCAGATTTTTTTTAGGGGTCCAGTCAGATTTGATCTTCTTTGTGCTATCATGTCAATCTGGGCTTTTCAAATCACTGGTTCACATTTAGTGATGGTAGGAACAGTAATTTAAATTGGAACAACTTAAAATACAAATTATTGACATCTATGTAAACAATGTTAACACAAAAGTAGAAAATTGCTACAAATGTCTGAAAACAATGCAGTGAGTAATTTTTTTTCTCAACTAACACGGACCCAGAAAATAAATTCGTATGTGTGGCTTTCAAAATGGTTGGCGACGATCCTCGTCACCTAGCACATTAGCGTCCATGCAGAGATTGAGTAGGAATACAACCAGCGGACCTAACTAGAGAACAGGTGTGTCGGCTGGTGTGTATGCGTGTGTGACGCGGTGAGCCCGCGGGTCCTCCTTCAGTCAGCCGGCAAGGACCGGTGCAGACGCGCTGAATTATTCAAAAGTCTATGATGTGCGTCTTTTGTGAGTATGCGTGTGGACAGTTATAAAATAGTAAAACATCTTCCGTCCCCTCACATCTCTTCTCACACGCATGCATTGTGCGGCCGGTCAGTCTTCCTGTGTGTGTGTTTGGTTTTATGATACATGACTACCTGATAATTTCCCCATTCGTCCTTTTCCTCTCCATTTCCTCACAGAGCGTCTTCATTTATCACGCCTGTTTTGACCTCAGCCTCCTGTTTTGATTTCTCCTCAACTCTCAGCCTTTCCTCTCCTTGTACTCGCACTTGTCCTTTTATTTTCTTCCCCCTCTCTTCACCTCCATGCCGGCCAGCGGATCTATCTAGAGACATCTGTGCAGGCAACACCCTCGTCTGCTATTCTCATTATTCCCCTTCTGCTCCCTGGCGCCGTTTGCACTCCCATCCATCCATTCCAACCTCATTTTGCTCCCCCCCCCCTACACTTGTGTACTTCTCTCCAGCCTTCTGCCGCTTTCCTTCACTCACTTGTTCCCAGGAAACTTTCTACCCCGGGGTTTCCGAGCCACTACTTGAGCTCTGTCCACCCTTTTTGTTTGCGCTGCTCTTACGTTCTCCTATAAGTCCCACTATTTTCCATATGTCTCATCTGGCTCACATTAGACCTCGAATGACATTATCAAATCCATTTACCGATCACACAAATCACGTTTGCATGTTGACAGTTGCGGCTCCCCTATGGGCTCTCTCCCAGATGTTAACATTCATTCGTCTTTGGATATGCTTATGTGATTTTATTCCTACGCCTGTAATAAACAATTGCAATTGGGATAAGTGCTTCTTAGTAAGAGCAGAATCAGCTAATGTTCATAATAGGTTGACCTTCTTTTATGCCTCTTGCCCATAAAACGCAACAATTCACTGAGATTAACGCGCCGGCATTTATTCGAGCGGCATAAAGTTGCCCTATTGTCTATTAGCAGAGTTAAGGTAATGGAAAAGCGCAGAAGTGGACAAGAAAGGGTTGGGGGGGGGGATGCAAATGAAGATTTGAAGGGCGTGCGTAAGTGGGCAAAAGTGAGGCCTTGATGGATGGAGAAAATGATAGGAGTGAATGAATGAGAACGTCTGGTATGTGGTCACATTATTAGGAACTTGAATCTCTAAGGCATGTAGCAAAACACTTATTTTCTCATCTGTCATTCATATAAAAGGTACATTCTTGAACTAAATGCTTCCATCTGAGTGTGTTGTAATGGGAGCCAGACTTTAGGAATAGATTTTTTTTGACCACTGCTGTTTAATGATTTATGGATTCGAGGCGCATTGGCCATTTAGAATGCTGTTGCTTCGCCACGTGAGGTATGTCAGCCAAGAGGAGCCATCGGGCGCCGGCTGATACAAAGATTTCATCAACAGATAAATTGTCAGCGGGTTCTCTCTTATTAGCCTGGTCCAAAAGTCTTGCTTCATCTTTTATGACTTCATCAATAAGACTGAAGCATTAAAACCGGTGGGAACAGTAGAATCGAACAAATAAAAGAAGTATGCAATGACCCTGAGCGGAACATTTAAATGACAATGGCCAAGAAATCTTTTTTTTTTTTGTCTTCACATTTTGGAATGTTTCAAAACAATCCTTGACTAAACCACAACTGTTAAAAATATGCCAATATGTCATAGTAAAGGAACGCTGAATTAGATCTAAGAGTCTCAATTAAAACTTGGCACTGGTCGGCCATTTTTGTTTTAGTTGTGGTGTCCTTGCACATGCCAAAATCGCTTGTCCGCCATTCTATGTGCTATCAACAACAATTTTTTGAGATCCGTTTTCAGTCTTTAGACTCCGAGTCCCTCACGCTTTTTTTTTTCCGAAGCACCATTCTCAACCAAAAAATGTCCCCTGACGAGTCGAAGGATGCAATAAGCGTTCGGGTCTGTTTGTCAGCGTGTATGTACAAGACAAGGGCTGGATATTATCACCATGTAAGCCCCTCCCCCCCCCAAAAGACTTAACTCAGGCAAAACATGAGTAACACAGGCTCACCCCATCTGTGTTGCTGTCAGCATTCAGCTGTGAAACAGCTTTCCATGGTTATGGCGGAATCAAGCAGGATTATGGGTGCCGCAACCAACCACAAAACATCATCATCAAACTTGCTTCTTTCCATTTAGACGTTGACTCACCCGCATTTCTTCATCTATGAAAAATTCACTCTGCAAAGCCTCATTAAAATCCCTCAATATGATGATTTTTCTCTTTCGCTATTTTTTAAGCAACATTAAAAAGAAGTAAAGGGAAAATAGTCTTCATCAATTCCCTGGCTGAAATAAACATTTTAGGCTCTGCAACTCACCCAAAAAAAAAAAAAAAAAAATCAAACATGCTCTCATGGTTTCTCTTGTTTCCTCCCTTAAGAGTTTGTTCCTGTGAGCGAGCGGCTTTGCCTGAGTGTCCCTGAAGGGTTTACAGCCGAGCGTTAGACATGGTGTTAGACCGCAGGACACAACGTGTGGACCGCTAGCACGGGAAGAACGTCTGTGATGGTAAAAACAGCCACAACCGCTGGACAGGCGTAGGAATGCTTTTTCCATTTAACTGCGGTGGCACTGAGTTTAAGATCTGCATCTGCTTGTGTTCTTCACAGCATCCCTAGACTGTAGTCTAACTCAAATGCTTTAACACCTTGGAGAAAGAAGCGGAGAGCTTTCTTTTTGGCTGACGATAATTTGAACTTTTTTTTTTTTTTACAAGTCAGTAACAGTAACCAGATGTGATGGGAAAAGCAGATTGTACCGTGTGGTCACAGTATGCAATGATGTAAGGTATCATTAGGAGTTTGGAGACGTGTGCTTGGTCGTAAAAAAAAAATAAAAAATTTAAAACCTAAATTAAGCCAAATGAATGACGACGGCTGTAATCGCAGACAGACAGGTTGGATTTTCTGGCTTGCGGCTGAATATTCCATCTCATATTTCCTTTCAGCCATTAGCGCACATGCCCATGTCATAGCCTGTGTGTCACCCAAGATCATCCACACTATTTGTAGTTGCTTTTTTTTTTCCGAGTGCTGGTGGGTGGGCTGTGACCTTACCTTATGATTCTTGCCGTGTCTGTAAACCATCCAGTCCTCGCCATTGGTGCTGACCTCTAGTTTGAAAGTGGTCACGTAGTATGACTTTTGCGTCTCCTTGGAAATGGCGCCCTGCATGGCGATGCCTGTGATCACTTTCAGTGTGTAGAGGTCCACCTGTTAGCATATATCGGAAAGAAAAAAAAAAAAAAAAAAAAGACATTTGCATCAGGCTATTGCGTTACTGACTATGACAAATTACAATCTGCCGGCGGAAGATTTTACACAGATGAGAAGGTGGAATTTTCCACATTAAACCCGGTTTGACATTACAACTTACATACGCGGCACATTTATGTTAATGTTCAACAAAATTTATAACCGTGAACATCAGTGGAAGACAAACTACCCATTATAATAAACAGACCCGCAGTACATTTAGAAATCTGACAAGCGGTTGCACACAAACAAACAAATAAATGAAAACATGGCCCGATAAAACTTGGCCTCATCGAAAGAAAGGTGAAGTGAACATTAAAAAGTCTCGCGGCTTCATCTGCTCCAATCTATATTTAACCTAATTGAAATTCAACTCTGTGACTCGGAATCCTTAATCTGTCAACGGGCCTTTGCAATTAATGTCTTCAAGTGTTAAAACTGCCTGAAGACAGACATAAACATGCAAATACAGACATCAACTATTCAGCAACCATTTCTCACCTTCCTCATTCTACTTTATGCTCCTCATCTCCCTTTCTGCCTTTCCTCCTCCTCTCCTTGGGCAGATCGATAGTGATGACCAGGGGCTCATTTTAATTTCCTGCCATACAATAGCTATATAATCACCTCTCCAGCCTGATTGTGAATGCTATGCTGCATGCTGGCCCTGCGTTAAGATATGTGGCATTTTTCCCGAACTGCATTTTTGACCTTGTGTCCGCTCTTTGTCCAAACGCTTTATGTATGAGCTGCAGCTAGGATTGGCTAGCTTGGTTTCACAAGTAAAGCCTCAAAATAACTCTCAATCACCTTGCTAAACTATTTTATACATTATTCTATACACATTTATATGTATATTAGGGTAATCATAACACGACAAACAACAACACAAGAGATGTTGGAAGCATAAGCGCAGTCAGAACGTGTGATGTGTATATTATGCGGCCCACCGGGGTACAAGACGCCTCACCAGGGGAGGCAAAATGCTGCGTTTGTTACCTGTCAGGAAGACAGGTGTTTTAGACTACACCCACCACACACACACACACACACACACACACACACACTTGCTCACTTAGGCCGAGACAGAGATCCACCAAGACACCTAATCGATAGTCCTGAGCTGAAGAGAAGAACACATAAGAGGGGGTGAGAAGAGGTGAGGAGTGAGGCAGAGGCAGGAAGAGAAAGCGAAGGAGGTGAAGACCAAATAAGAGCAAGAGACGGATGCTAAGTGAAGCTTCCCTCATCAATCACACAAGTGTTGGAATAACGCAGCCACCGGCACTCACATCATCAATCTGCACCGAGCCGCACACTGGACCACAATGCGAGAGCAATAGAATAACAATCGAATAGAGCAGAAGGTTATGAAGCTCCTTTCACACTGCTTATTGAAGTCAGCAAATTTGTGTGTGTTTTTTTTTTTTCCTGGTCACTTTCCACACACACATAAGGTGCAAGATTCAAGTATACAGGACAGGCATGGCGGCATTTATGACAGCTGCTTGTCAAGACAGGAGCCGTTTGGCCACTCGCATACACACCGACACAGCGGGACACAAACCCACGCGGCTACACACGGCTGGGTGTTAACACGGGGAAACAGCTGAGGCTCTCTGTGGAACGCAGCGGCCTCAGAACAACACGAGTGGTCAGCGGCGGAGACAGACAGAAGGACAAGACCGGAGGTGGCCTCCAGTAAAAGTTACATTTCCAGCCAACTGTCACAAACCATTAGAGACCAATGAATGAATCAGTAACATCCACTCAACACATGGAAAGAGCAGTAATGTCCAGCATTGACATTGTGTTTTCGTTTCTGACAAAGGTATCCGCAAGAAGAGCAGTACGAGTTTTCTCCTTGGGCAGTAAGACGGGAAGGAAAGGCAGACTAATGGGACCTTGAGCTCGTGCTACTTCTTGGCTGCAGTCCTTTCCTGAGTTTCATGTAAAAGAAGTCGGCCAGGGTGGAGTCGTGACATTTGCTACTGCAAAGCTATTACTTATAGTTCACATCTATTATTGTTTTGATACGGCCGTAATAAAAGTAAAGGTCTTATCCATTAAGACAGACAATCTCATGAATTGGCAGCAGAGAGCAAAGATTTAAATCTGCTTCTTGGGTCTCTTTAGCTCCTATATAAAATTTAATGATGTAAAGAAGTTCGTCCATTGAAATGAGACTACAGGCAGCCTAAGGCGCGCATGGATGAATAGGTTTGTTGTTGTGAAACTTTAATCAGGGGATATGGTGAGCGAATGTTTGTGATTTGCTTATTCATTTCTTTGTTATTTAATAGCATCCACGCTCCACTAGTTTGTCAGAAATCAATTAATTCAAGATGCACGGCTGCACGGATCTCCTTGGGATTTTCTCTGTCAAAAAACTATACAGCCATTTAATTGCCTAAATTGGAGATACCATTCCTGTACAAGTGTAGATAGAAAACAAACTAAATAATAACAACAACAAAAATCGGGACAAACAAATACATTGCTCATTGGGCCTTGGAAGTTGAATGACTTACAAATTTGAATATCCTTATCTGCTGGGTTTTCATTTTTCTTTCTTTTAAATTCAAAAGACAAACAATCCCCTTGTGCTAGCTTGTGTGGATATCAAAAAGGGGGAATGTCGCTGAAATTGCTTTAGCAATGAATAAAGATCTTGTAAATCATCCACATAAAGTCGACTTAGGCTGCCTTTGGGAGGCTGAGGGAAGGTGACACCCAACAAGATAATCTATTGTTTACGGAAGGGGTGTCACGAAGGAGGGCCTTCTTGGCTGCGCCGAATCCATTTCTGTCTGAGCGGTGCGTGAACCTCACACTCCTTTTCCCCTCCCATGAACCAGACAAGCTCATAACTCAGGCTTGGCAAGTGGCTGGCACAAAGTTGGCACTGTGATGGAACACAGTAAACAATGCCTTACTGAGGCATGGAGCTGCTAAACCTTAATAACAGCCCACCACCCACTCTCGCTCTGTCCGTCCTGCTGATATAACTATAGCAATAGAAGAGATATTAGGTGTGACCTGCTAGCACAAGGACAAATATGCTGCTAAAATAACAGTGCAATCTCTTTTCAGTTGAGATTTCCATTTTGATAGGAGTGGGATTCTGCAATTGGGGAATATGGCTGGACTTGCGCCATTGTAACTTTTCGGAATCAGTGCATTACCTGTATGTACTCTCTATTGCTGTCCTCATTGGGCGTCCAGGCATTGTTGTTATAGTTGAGTCTGGCCTGATGCGGCAGCCAGTTCTCGTCGTAAAAACTTGACGATGCTGTGATCTGCTCATCGGTGATTTTTCCAGATTCCATGCCGAAAGCATTACTGCAATGAAACGCTGTGCGAGAAGCAGATATTTAGTATGCAAATCTAATGGCTAACAGTAACCAGGATCATCATCAACTTACTTTCACTAACTTCCTTGTGCGTCATGTTGTAGCGCGCTGAGAAGCCGTCTTTTGCCACAGCCATGTCGGTGTGAAAGGAAAGGGAGAGAATCCCAGTCGATGATTGGATCTCTGGTGGTACCATGGTCCCGCAATATCGACCAATTAGCGGGCCCACTGCGGAGTAGAAAGAACAGCCCAAAGTCAGCCTGAATCCAGTTTAAGTGGTATAGTCACAGCTAACACTAGCTAACTCATTTGTAAAACACAATTTAGAAACCAAGTTGAAGAGTTAACATGCTTTAAATCAATTTGTATCAGTTTGTAAAGATTTGGGATAAAGTGGTGGACAGTTCAGATACTTCTTGTAACTATTCAAAAGAAGCAAATAGGTTATAATTAGTACTTTAGTAGCATTAACCTAACACTACAATAAAAAGCATCTTCAAATATCTCACATTCAAATCATTATGTTGACATTTTGAGAAAGTTATAGTAGTTCTTCTATTTGCACCATCTATAAATCATCCTTTTCATTTATCAACATCCTTTCCTTCTTGGATTGCATCCCAGCCAACCTCTCTAATTCCGTCCTCTGCTGAAATATAGTCAGGGCCACACCTTTCCCTGTCACCACCTCCCTTCCGATCATTCATCCCCTGCAAGGTAGTCTGAACGTGGTTTCACACTGACTGTACACTTTAATCGCGCACGTGTGTGTGTCTGTGTGTGTGTGTGTATAAATTCAAGGACCTAAGTGATGCATCTACTGTCGTCTTCCCTGAAACAGCAACTTGTATATGTCAACACAAACAGATGAACGTGATCTCAGGCCCTGCGGTGCACGTGTGCGTGTGTATGTGTGTGCGTGCGTTTGTGCGAAGGGATCCGAGCAAGGATAGCACATTGATAGGCGCTGAATGCTCCTCACACACAGACGCACACGCATGTTGAAGCTTGTGGAGGAGGTAGGAGATGAGAAAACAGCCAGCAATCGATCAGCGCTATTGATTTTTTTCTCTTTTGGAATGGGTGGATATTTGAAATAGGCCTCTTGAGCAAACAATAGTAATAACTCTTCTACTGATAGTGTTGAGAAAACAAAATATCGTAAATTATCGTAAGAACAGTAAAGTTTTAATGGAAAACAGATGAAAATATTTTTGCAATGTAGGCCTACAGTATGTAAATGTAAATTAACTTGACAATGCTGATTTGAACACATGTGAGTTATGTAGCTCAAGCATGCTCACTTCATCACATTGTCTTTATCTCTTCCTGCCTCTCGTGTCCCCTGGAAGCACTAAAACTAAAAGTCCTTCACCTCTTGATCTCTTCCATTGGATTTCCTTCCCGTTAAACATCCTCCAAATTCATTTCACTTTCCTATCCCAAACTTTGTTTCTTCTCTTGCAATTGTCTTCCTTTCACCTGATGTCATATTTTTCCTCACACTCAAGTTTTTACCTTTAGAAAAAAAAAAACTAAATAGAGCCTTTCTGTGCTGTATTCGCCTTTCACAGAATATTGCACCAATTTTTTTTGTTACACAGAATTTTTTTTCCAATCTTATTGCCTTACCTTCCTATTTTCTTCTGGAGGTAAACCAGAGGTCTTCTGTCCTCCACTCATTCATCTTAACATCTCCTTTGTTTTTTCACTTCTGCTTAAGCCTTTCCACTGCGCCCTCATTCCTCTTTTCCTCTTCCATCTCTTGAAACTCTATCCAGACTTTCTGTGCTGAGGATTTGTCCCTCTCAACTCTCTCCAGTAATTCCAGCAGCAAGAACAGAAATATCCTAACCCCCTCACCTCAGAATTTTTTTTCCCTTTCTCCCTCTACTCAACAACTCTCACTTTATTTTCCCCATGAAAACATATGCGGTTTCTCCAGGGTAGGTGCCAACATTTTGCCTGGAAGCTCAGCTTTTATCAACCAACGCGTAGCTTCTAAAATAGTTGGCATTCCAAGTAAATCAATACAGATGTAGGCAGGGAGAAACACTCTTCATTTCACTTCACTAAATGGCGGGCCGGTGTGAAACGGGCCGGAACGTCATTAGCACTTTAATGTGCTAAACCCTTAAACCATTCATCCATCCTTTTTTGATGACGCTTGTTCTTGTTAGAATTGCAGGTGAGCTGGAGCCGACATGCAAACTTCCACACAGGAAGTCCAAAACTATGAGGAGGATGTGCAAACATTTTCCTTCAATATGATCACCATGTGCCTCACCTCCAGGAAGCCCGTCCCAAACTTCCAGCCAGTCGTATTTGCAGTCTCCCTCTGCTCCAGGCAAGGGGTCGTTCTCCAGGTCAAAGGTGAGGAAAGTGAGGCTCACATCCATGCTGGGGGGTACAACGATGATGAAGGAGCACTCCAAGTTGTGGGGGTATTTGTCAGGGAAACCTGGAGACTCGATGAGACCCGAGGGACTTGTGAAGTTTCTGGAACAGTCCGAACCTTGAATGAAGACAAAAACGTGTATTAGGACAAAATAATCACAGCGATAAACAAACATACACATGTGATTGTCTCAGGATTAAAAAAAAAAAGGCCCTTTAATAAATCCTGTACTGTAATATTCCTTCCATCAGCGTTCCGTCACACACAATTGGCATGGTGTAGTGACATCATTATTCTAGTTTACTCAACCATGTCCAGTTGTCCACCCAAACACACACACACAGACACGGCTGTGTCTAAGCCTCTTAAAGTAACCCATTTGCCTCCAGTCTGTTTGGGTGCCTGTCTACGCTTGCATGCTTCCACAAGGAAATGAAGGGAAAGTAAGTAAGACATTTTAGAGAGTATCTACTCTCTCACTTTTAAATGCATTTAAAAAGTTGAGCTCATGTGCATTTGGAACTTAAGGCGGAGTATCCAAAAGTCCTTCACCAAACACATTTATCTATAAAGTAAATAAATATCTGTAAATAAACAATCATGATTAAGTGACATGTCACTTCTTCTGTCCTACTTCCCAATCTGTTTCGCTCGTGACCTTCTCACACGTGTAATGACATTAGACACACACACACCTACTCGCTCGCTCGCCACCCACCTCACCCACTCAATAATGTGGGTCGGCGTAACCGTAAGCATGTGCGTGTGTGTGTGATCGGCTGACCAGTTTGGTTGCCAGCAGCAATTTTGCCCCCCCCCCCCCCCCTCCCCTCCGCATTACTTCAAGTTCATGCACATCACATAAACACTTCTGCCCTCCTTTCACATGTGATATGTTCCTTTCATGCCCTCTTAACCCATATTTTCACCTTGGCGCTTGAATTTTGAAAATCATAATAACGTACCATAATGTACTGAAGCGGCAAAAATATTAATTAGTCATCGTTTAGATCAATTTTGTTTACCCTGCTTTGTCTGTGCCAGTCTGATTCAAGATTGTTGTTGTTGCTCAGTGAGTTGTGTTGCTGGGTAGATTTTTGGATCCCCGGAGGACAGCAGACAGTTGTCTCCCAAGCTTTCATTTATGTGACATAATTTGATATTATGAGTATTCAAAACCACACTGCAACCATGAAAAGATTATTTATAAATTTTGGGGGTAACAGCACACACAGAAGTTAATTTTTGCTTCAAGATGTTCAAGAACGTGACCATGATTGACAGACTCAGCCAGAATACATGTTGTTTACACAATGGACATAAAACTTCAGCAGCTTGTTGTTGTTCTAACGTTGGTACGGTGTCCAATCATTCAAATGACTGGATTAAATTTAATAATATTGCAACACTGTATTGGATTGAGACATGACGTGTTGTGATCCATTTACGGAAAAAGAAAAACAATGCATGTGTGTCATAATGTACAGTAAATTACTTAACAATAATGGGTCGAACGTGTGAGCGAGCATGTCGTGCAGACATGACTATGTGCGATGGCTCATCCTACATCTGGGCATTCATATACTGTATGTGTGTGTGTGTGTGTGTGTGTGTGCACGCGTGTGTATGTGTCTGGCCAATTCTGGGTCACAATAACAGCCGGGGGCGCACTGCCTAGACAGCAGGATTTGATTGGCTGGCCCAGCAGGGCTGCTTGTGTATTGGTTGTAATTTTTCTACAGCTACCATAGTAACAGAAGTGTAAACACAAACAGTTTGTTGTTGGATTTGTTTACTTTTTTGTGTTTGAGCATTTCCACCTTTTGTGATCTTTTCTCTTTGGTAAGGCGGTGTATGCATACACACCAAGTATTTTGCGGAGGTGTGTAGAGGGAGAGCAAAATGGGCAACAAATTATTTTCTACAGCAGACGTGTTTTAACATCTGCCAAAAAAGCCCTTTCCACTCTGACTAGACTGTTACTCAGACAGTGAAGGTCTGCTTGTCAGTACATAAAGACGTAGCGAGACAATCTCCCCTAACACAGACAGGGATTAGGACAGAGACCCTCTCTAAAATCATCCTCTCTTAGGGATGAAGGACTCCAAGCAGGGGGGAAAAGTCATTAATACACACAGCGGCATGGCTCCGTGACACACTTCCGACAATGGGAGAATATTTTTAGGAGAACGATGCTAGATTCTAACATTACACACTCATGCACAGGTGTCAAACTCAAGGCCTGGGGGCCAGATACGGCCCGCCACATCATTTTATGTGGCCCGCGAAGACAAATTGTGCATCAAATTCGTGTGTCATTACTAGAATTGCAAATTGTCTTCACTTTTAATAATATCTTTTTCTTTTAAATGTTTGACCAGTTTGTACTCGTCTGATTTGAAAACGAGTTATTTGTCAGTTTTTGTAGCTTTTACTGTATATAATATGAGGTGTTCATCCTTTTATTTGGGTTGACAGTCATAATGGCCCTCCGAAAGAAGCAATGCGGCCCGTGAAAAAAATGAGTTTGACACCCCTGCACTAACGCTAGATCAAATACATGTTTTAATATGCTAATGCTGTAACAAGTAGATATTTTAAAGTAACCGCTAAAATGGGCACACTGACAGAAAATTCAATAGTTTGACATTGTAAATAATATTTAGACGTTACCAGGCAGCAAATATTGAAAATAAACATGGATGATTAGAACTAAGAGGGGAAGTTGGTAAAAATAGCAGTAAGTTTGGAGGACAAATACGTAGGAAGAGCATATTGAGCCATATCATAATGAGGCTGTATTAGTCGTGAATGACGCACACTCACACAAACACACGCACAAACACACACACTTTCATCCTGACACGTACATAAAACCCACACGAGCAGACGTTGAGTTTCACCTTGCAGGATAACAAGATCTTGTTAACGATGTTCCAGCAGCTTGAATGTTCAAAATGTTCCCTCTTTGCCAGGTACACACAGACGCAACACGAGCAAACATACATCCAATAGTAATAATTCTCAGATTTCTAGTTTATCGTGAAAGCAGATCTCAACTGCTTTTACTTTGGAAGCCAGTGAGCATCAATCTTTCTAGGGTGATTTTGATTAATTGATGGAATAATCGATAGAATAATAAATTCCAAAAATAGTGACAATAGTTGCGTTAGACTGTCTGCCCACCTGGCCTGAACTGAATAAGCGCCATACTGTGGATACATCTGTTGCGCAGTTCTACTGTTGTAATTCATGCAGACAATCGGCCAGAATAACACCATATTTTATCTGTTTTGACTTCAAAGATTCTTGTGTAAAACTGCAAACTTGCACATATGAGCGCCGGCAAATTTCCACAGGAGCATGTGTCATGAAAACGATCCAAAGTTCTACACAATGTGATCTTCACCTCTCCAGTTAACAAGAGCAGCATTGTCGTGTGAGACTCCAAGTGTTAAATCAGACACTCAGCCGAAAGTGAGACACATCCATGTAGACCAGCACACGTGTTGTCTTAGTAACCTCAGCCCGCCTTGTGTGTGACAGTGTCTCTCAAGGCTCAGGACTCAATTAAACAGGCATGCGAAGAATGCTTTCAGGATGAACGCAACACGATGGCTGAAGACACTGTGTGCCCCTCTTGTGTGTCTCACTTGCCCTTCATCTCAATTGGTCTTGCTTTGGCTGACCCACAACAGCGTGACGGGGATCTTTATCACCAACACACAATAAGATGTAATGCTCAGACAGACAGGGGGCCATTGAGGGCAGAGCGGTCTCACATGGGCAGTCTAAAAGGGGTCTCAAGGGTCCCCTGCTGAGTCGCTCTTTACCTGCTTACGATCTAGCACGAGATCCGAGGGACAAATTTGGTCTGGTCACCTAATGAAGCATGCTGACTCTCCTAGTAGTGATACAGTCATGGCTAGCTTGCTTTTAAAAGTGCGCTACACATTCTATTGGGGAGGATAACGGGGATAAGCCCCCTCTTGAGGGAGTTAAATAATCCAAACAAAAACTTGGGGTTGAGTTACGAAGGAATGTTCACACCTGACCGTGGAGATTTGAGTCTGGTCCTTGCTTTCTGTATCATATTTACTTGTAGTAAAGCGGGCGACACCCATCGGGATTTTCAACATCTTAACTTGTGCGAGACCCCACACGAGAAAGATAATCACCGTGCTCTACTAACTCTCATAGTGCCTGATGTACTTGAGATAACAACACTGCTCACACAATGGCTTGCTTGTCTTCCCTCCCAACCAGATGTATATTGTAGTACCAAGACTGACCTGTAATAGGTGCCAGAGGGGATTTTAGACTCAACTCAACCAGTTGCTCTTTTAATTTATTTGTGCCCGCAACCACCGCGATTCTTGAGTCTGTGGCTCTCCCAAATTTGGTGTTGACCACACACTTGAGGACATGCAATCGTAAATACCAAACAGATTCAACTTAAGACACATTCTTCAAGCCCAAATTAGGTAGACCATCCATGCATTACACAGCCACCCAAGAGTTGCACTTATACTAAAGTTCTATTGATTAGCACTTCCAGAAAGGTCAATTAAGTGATATTCAGAATCCACATGTCCCAATGATGGCCTAACAACCTGCATGGAGTTTAATAATATTTATCATGATCAAGTGTCAACCGTGACATCTTACCGGTTTTGAAAATTTCGTAGCGCAGCGAGAAGCCGGCCCCCTGGTGGGCATAGTCAGACACAAACTTGATGTGAAGGGCGGGTCCGGATGATATGATTGGTGCTGGGGCGATGTTGCTGCAATGCTTTCCCAATAAGTCGGCCGTTTCGGAGTTGCCGTCGTGGATCTCAACATAGTCATACCTGGAAAGGACAAAAAAAAAAATGGATTTTGAGATACTGCAGTAATAGGCGGAGTTTCAGATCAATAGAAACAGATGCAATTGATTGGATCGATAACATCAGTGACCTCAGCGCAGCATCTCCGTTGAATTCATGGAGGAGTTTAAAAAAAAAAGAGAGGAGAAAAAAAGAAGCATAAATGTATTTGAATGTGATATTCACTGTCAGCAGAACCGGGTTGTGTTATTACAGCTGCAGGGGAAGATATATAATTCAAGCATTCCATAATAAACACCACAGGACACATGTTGGAAGTGCTATACAGGATAAACTGAGGGCTGTGTTATTTCTTTATTCTCTCTATTTTAATACCTAAATTGATTTATTTGTCATTGTTTCCCAATGATTTCTACATTATAATTAAGTCTAATTTGAGTCATCCCTAAGTACATGTATTGTTAGTCACCTTTATTGGAAAGCGTGGTTGGTGGGGGAGAAAAAAAAAAATCTATTTTTATTCCATTTCTCTGATGTCTTCTGAGCACAAATGTTGGCCTCCGTGCTCAGAGACGCACAGCAGGAGTGCTGCCTCTGTGTCTGGACAACAACCAGCCGGTCACCTGCTTGCTTTCAAAATAGCGTCCTGCCAGCAAAATTCTTTCTAGCGGTTTGCCCGCCACAGATGACGTCAAGTTTGAATGTGAGTTAAGTTAATTCCATTTTCACCAAGAGACTTAAAGACCTAATAAGTACATCTGGAGTCTATTTGCACATCTTTAGCTACTTTATCGATCAGTTCCGACCACAGTCATGTTAATTGCTCTTCTATTGAGTTTTTTACATCTCTCCAGTGAAGGAACCCACAAAGAATGTCTGCTTTTTTGCCATTATACACAGGGGATGAATCGATACGACTTGCAAGCATGCATTGCAGTAACACTTGAGCAGGACACTTTTGTATTTAGTTTTTACGTTTTATACATGGCAGAGCTAGCGGGGTGGCTGTGGGGGCACTGAACCCCCTAAAAATGCTTGGACCCCAGCCCTCCTGTAAAAATGTTTTTCATATTTTTCACATTCCTCATAGATAACATCTAATGAACATTTATCAGTATTTTTTTTTTTTAATTTGGGAGATTTTAAAAAAAACTGTTTGCCCTCCTCCCTGCATGGCCCCCCACAAGGAAAAAAAATCCTAGCTCCGCCTGTGGCAAAGGTTACGGGACTCCCACACTCCAATCATTTAAGGTGCCAACTGCCTGTGGAATACTACACTGGTGAGACACTGTAAAGTGTGTGTGCGCGAGTGTGTGTGTCTGCGGGTATCTTCTCCTTAAAGGGATTGGAAAACTGACTTCTTATAAAAGGGTAAACAGCAAACCACCAAGTAAATCTTATGTGTGTTTGGCTCACTTTGTTCTCCGTGGGCTCCTCCAACATGTCAGTCAGTCAAGACTCACTGTGTGGGAGAGTCAAGTGCGAGAAGCAGGATTAAAATGTAAGAACCCAGCATTTTTGAACTGTTTCTCCCCCAAATTGCCTAAAAAGGAGAATTGCAGCAATTAAAGTGTGGGATACGGCCTCCTGCGCACCATGGTGGAACTTATAATTAAGACGTCCTCCCATACTTATTTTCAGCAGGCACACTGAGTGAGCGCTGTGGTTTCTCGTGAAAAGTAGGGAATTGTCGAGAAAGTTTATCAGTTATACTGGCCCGTGTGTATACGTCACTTTAAATGAATTCCAGTATAATGGCCTGTGTGAGCACGCACAAATCACCGCAATGACGTACTTGAAAGTATAGACGTGTGTCTAATTGCAACTTCTTCTGAAAATGCTATATTTGACAAAAAAAATATATATTGTACTGTATGCTAGGGTAATTATTGTAGATTGACAGTATCCAGTCAGTTCATTACTTTTCTTCATTTCAAGTGTTGCCATGTAATCTTTTTGGATCCATAATTGATGATGAAAATTGGAGACATGGTGCAGTTTTAATGAGCTGATGTTCTGTCTGTCTTGGAAGCGGTCATAAAAACTGTTGCTGCTCCCATGACATCAAAGCTAGGACACAAAGAAAAAAAACACACCCTTCCTTCCACCCAAGACTTCCTGGTATACGCAAAAGACAAAGGCCGCCCTTTGAAATCATGACCTCAGGTTGGAATGAAGAGAAGATGTTTACAGATTCCACCATCAGAGTGTGGATGTGCTCACAGAGAACCTGACACTGCATTCGCTAATGTTGGACTGACAGTCACAGGTGCCCCCCCCCACCCCCCTGTTTGGCTCAACATCCACATTTAAGTAAGCACACGGTAAACACACACAGTGCCCGTGGCATGCATGCATCATCCATAGATGAGCTGGAGGTTTCCTTCAATCCATTCAGTGTGGAAAGAACACAGCTTCTAACATGCTGTTGAAATCCCATCATCGCTCTCTCCTTGCACTTGCCAAACCAAAAAAGAAAAAAAAAAAGAGGTGAATATTCCACAGAGCCGACGGGTTTGTTGCACAGACTTGCCGAAGGGAATGACGAGAAGCGGGAATTTGTTTCACACGTTTTCCTTGAAATTCGCTGCTTATCAAGGGGTGTAAAAAAAGGATTTTGCTTGCTTGTAGGGTGGAAATGATGAAAAAAAAAAAAAAGCCAATCGCGTTTCCAAAGCATTTCTGTCAGGCTACAGCAACAAGGACCCGCGGGATGCTGTAGATTACCACGAAGACGGAACGTTTACATTTTCTTATGAGACACCATGAAAGGGTACACACGTATGGATAATCGGGACAAATTTGAACATTTCCCCCCAAAGCTCGACTGTCAGATGTTTCGAAAAGACTTTCCTGATTGATTATCCTGTGGTGGAGGATGAAGACTAAGAGATAAATTTCCTCTCCAATCTGACAATTGATGGAGCTGACAATCGTGAGTGATAAAGCTGTTAAATATTTACAAACGGAAATCTGGAAACAAGGAACTACTAAGAAAAAACAGGATGCGAAAAATTTGCATTGTGGGAAAAAAAATATTATATGTAACTTTAGTACACTATCTTAGTATAAGCATTCACTTTTGCATGACAACAGTTTTTTAGACTTGATATTTTTAAGAAAGGGAAATGATACCAGGTTCATCACAGGTCAACTATATCGTGCAAAAATCATTCTAAATTTATTTTCAATTTGTTGAGTACACCACCCAATTACTAATTTGTCCAAGTCTATGAGTGGGTGTGTGTGTCTCTCCAACTTTGTCCAACTGTAACCTCCTGGACAATTAATCAATGCCTCATTATGGCTTGAACGTATATTGATCGGGATTGTCCATCAAAATTACAGGAGCACAGAAACACAAACACACAAACGAGCACACACATTAGAGTTATGGATCAGACAGGCCTTTAGGGCCTCGGGGAGTGTCTGAGTCTCACGGCTTGCCGTTTATCCGCACGTGCGGCTTGTCTAAGATCAGCATTCTAGATAGCCGAGGAGGAGGAGGAGGAGGAGGAGGAGGAGGAGAAGGTCAAGGAGGATGCGCAATATAAGAAAAGGACACCACTTTTTGTCACATATGGTAAAGATGAGTCAGAAGGAGGTGGGAAATGGAAGATGAGCAAAGAGAGAGAGAGAAAAGTCTAAGTATGCCGCATTTGTCATGCTTCCTGTTTTTCAGCGAAAGGAGGAAGGAAAGACTCGGGGGGTGATTCACTTGGGGGCAATGAGGAGGACGAGGTGATGAAGAGAGAAATGTGCTAGCCGAAGAAGGTGCCTGATCAGATGGAAGATGATAGATGGGGTCAGTTTGATGGCGGCGATGAGGCTGGAGGGGGACCAGGGGTCAGATGAATCCCGGGGAGGAGAAGGAGAGAACCGAGAGGGAGGAAGAGAGAGGGAGAGAGAGAGAGAGAGAGGCTGTCAGGAAGATTTGCGCCTGCCCTCAACAGACCCTGACGCTGCAGTTTTCCCTAAGCAGTCAATGCGCGTGCGTGCACACATACTCTTTCCAAAGACGCCAAGGAGAGATCCGGCTTTCGCAGACGGAGCCGTGCGACGAGCCAAGAGGAAAATGTGAAGTAGACAACCAGCTGCTGTGTTGAAAGGCAACATAGCCGCTCAAAATATGACGCCGGGGCGGCTCTTTAACCTTAACTGTCTCGGGGGTCACCTCATGAAGAATTTAATATCACTTTGTTGGCAGAAGAAATCTTATTTATACACGCAAGCAGCCCCTCCCACCCTTTTTCCAGTTGTTTTGCAGAGACCTTTTATACACTTATGCCAGTTATCGGTGGGGGGGGGGGGGGAAACGGATGACAGAAAATATATTACTAATATTTCCTTGTGATTCTTAAGAGCAGACTGCATTGTGCATCATGGAACGGAAGGCTTACAAGCGTAAAAATAGTTTCCAGCCATTGTAACGAGAATGGCACTCCGCCCCAGTCAAGGCCAAAGTGTCCAAATGTGGACCTGCTCCAAATGGGACATCTTCATAGATGACCACCTGCTGTATATTTTCAAAGTGCACTTTGTCATTGTGTTACATGAATTGATTACGCAAAGCCTCATGTGGCGTGTTAGCGGGGGCACTCGGACTGAAAGTGGATTTTTACAATACATCCTTGAGAGCGGCACAAAAAAAATGGTCCTGGCATTTTGGCTTGGAAACGGACCTCTTTGGCAGAACTAATGGCTTAATGCGCGTGGGTTTGTGTGGGTGCCAAAGACTTGACATCCATGATGAGGCCCTGTGGTGCATCTCATGTGATTGGCAGGAAAAAGGGAAGTTACACATAGTCATGATTTGTCACTAATTTTGGCTTCCATGCAAGTCTTTTTTTATACATCGAAGTATACACCCGCCTTTTACTTCCTCCCTCAATGAAATGACCACTGTGGCAGAATCTTAATGAAATCATTGTTTCCACTCACTGACCGGCCCGTCATCGATTTGACCGGCCCAGTCGCCGACCGGCAGCTCTGCATAATGTAATGCGTTATAGATTACAGATTAGTATTTTAAATCACAATCGGGAGCGTAATAAATCTGATTACTTTGGCATTGTTATATAATGAAACAACCCTTGGCTGATTGGCGCATGATACGTGTGTGCGTGCGAGATGATAGACGAGTCTTCTCTCTGTTCTTGGCATCTTTACCCTGTGGACTTAACAGATCAATTTCAGCCTCCCTCTGCACATACATACGCTGGCGTCGGGTGCCGGCGGACCTAAATAGCTCCATCCCATTGAGTCTATTAGACTTGAGATGATACGATCATCATTTTACATCCTGATATGGATTATTAATTATTATGTAATATGGAATGCAAGTTGACAAACTGAGATGGTTGTTTGTGATGTACAGTATGTGGTTACTGAAGAGGAGTGATAATGCGAGTCTAACGAGAGGAGACATGCTTCGTGAAACCAAAAAAAATAAAAAAATAAATCAAATTGTCTTGTTTTTACACTAGCTCCACTTAAATTAGAAGGTCCCCTGCTGGGAAAGTGACAAACTAAAGTGCTGGACTCTCAAAAGGAGTGACTGGCAGGGGGCGAAATGAAGGGAAAGTAGCGGGGTTTTTTTTTTTGTATATACGTACTTCGAGAATGAAAGTGGAGCAAAAGCACAACAATTCCTTTTCAGTCTTGTGCTTTCAAAAAACAGCCAGGTAAAATATTGATGCCATGATTCTACAGCGGAAATGTCAGCATGATTTTAGCAAATCTGAGAGAGGGAATTCTCCTGATCTATTATTGATGTCAATGGGGCACGCTGTGTGGTTGAAAAGACAAAGTGTATGAGTACTGAATTTGTAGCCCCTATGCTTTGAACTTATAGTTCCGCTTCGGTATTCAAATACATCGTTTTTGCAAGGCAAGACCGGCGGCAGTTGTTGAATTTAGAGATCCCAAATACACAAGCTGAAAATATGCAGAGACTGAGAAATATGTAGTACTTAATAGTGGAGATTTAGTGTCAAACGTTTTTTTTTCCACTGCCACATCAGTGCATTCAACAAATATAACCGCAGAATTTGAGAGCAGGGACAGCGGCTTGTTTTTTTTTCATGATTTTGAAGCTGCATTTTTTTTCAATCGTTCAAATTTGGTGGATTTTTTTCTGTGGTCTTTCAGATTTCATACTTGACATTCCGTGTATGAGGCACATCAATAAACACAAATTTTAACCAAAACCTATATAACTCAAAACATATAAGTCAAGTAATCAAAGTAAATGAGGTTTTGCTTTGTGCAAGCTGTCACTAGTTGTGTGCTCCAACTGTAATTAGTTTCGAAAGGTGCCTAATAACTGTAGTTTTACAAAAAAATCTTTTCGGAGTACAATTTTACAATCATTTCCCTCCACAGCTGGTTTGGCTGCAGGCTGCTTAATCAATCACCTACTTCTTTAACAGCATGGCTTCATTATTTCCCAGCATGCCTGTTTGCCCTCATGTCTGTATTGTCGCCGCATCGTGGATTTCAATTTAATGGCGCCATACTTGCATTTCTCCCAGTTTAACTCAAGCCAAAAACGGCGATAGACGGAAAATTGTCTCTTGACTAGGTTAGTCTGTTCAAAGTGTGAAAAAAAAGCATCCTGGAATTGTAAATATGTGGTAATTAGGCTATGATATTAAGAGATGAGGGACTCTGGGAGGTCCCAAAGTGATGCTTGTGGGCAAGCTTAAGCCAAGGAAACAGGAGGAGAGTGGGCTGACCAAATCCACCCAGCCGTTCTCATACAAAGTGATGAAAGTTGTTGCGTCGTCAATTTGTGTGGAGAAAAAAAAAGATAATTCTTTTGCAATAACTAAATGAATACACGTTTCTTTTGAATGCTGCAAGAACATCTCTTTGTTCCTACCTGCAGTCCAGCTTCTCAATCTCAAAGTGCGGGTTAAAGTTGATCACAATGCGCTGAGAAGGTTCTGGCGCCGTGATGACCCAGCGGCAATTCTGATGGGGGGGATACTCCAGCGGGTAGCCGGGCGTGGTGATGTAGCCCGCGACGGTGGCATCCAGATAGCCACCACATGGCTCAAGTTCTGCGAGGGCAAAAGACAAGCACATGGGATTACATATACTTCAAGAGAATCTTCATATTAAGGTTGACCCAAACAACCGACTTGTTTACCTTCCGGTTAATTAGAAGCATCTGTGGCTATTTTTAATTTATTTCCATTTTTAATAAAATGAGTTTGCAGGCCGTGTGTCACTGATAGCAAACAGACAAATGGCTAAAAATATTTTCTCAAGAAAAACTAGCGAGTGCTACTTTTCCCAAATGCTGATAAGACGCTGTGTACAAAGCAGATAAGGAGTGAAGATAAGGCCAGTGTTTGCAGACACAGGATATGGACAACAAAGAAGTGAGCGTGTAAGTGGATGTGATGTCAAAGATCGACGCAACATCATGATATACAAAGACCCCCATTCACTGCCCCCCCCACACACACACACAAACACAATGACTGGAGCATCCAGAAGCCAGTTAGTCTCAGCGAGCAGGTCCTTGGTGTCAGCAGCCATACGTGTGTGTGTCAGCTCAAACTCAATGGATCTCATTCAGTGGTCTGACACAACTCCCATCATAAGTCACACATTTGGGTGACAGGCGATGACATAACATGCCTGCTACACACAACTGGACTCGATTGGAACTTTGCTGGCTATTGTGTAGAAGGATGATCGGCCCGCTTAATGCACTCGGTGGACTCTCTTGCCTCAAAGACTAATAAAGAGGCATGTGACACATCATGCGGGGTAGGATGTAATGTTTGTTAAAGGGGACATATTACGGAAAATTGAATTTTAATGGGTTGTATGTAAATGAGGGTCTCTGAAGTGCTGCTCACCTATTAAGTGTGAAATCAAACAACAACGTGTGGATTTGTTTTAAACCTCTATTTCTGAAAATGCATTTGTGGGAGAGCCGTTCTGCTTTGCTCTGGGTCTCATCCTGGGTAAAATAAACTACAGTGAACAAGCTATTTATTGTGGGGATACTACCCTAATTTAAAAAAAATATAAATATATATAGATATATATATATATAATGTTTTTATTTGCAATATATATATGTATATATATATATATTGCAAATAAAAATGTGCAATATATAGTATATTTTTTTTATTATACCTCCTTTCTCTCTGCATAACTGTAACAAGAAAAAAACCACTACATCAGCTGTAGACCACTATATGCACAGACTCTCGAGTAATAAGAGGAAAACGAGGTCACAGCTCAGCATGCTGCTGTTTCAGTGATTGATACTCGAACTGGTGTCTACCTCCAGCTGTCTGTAAACAATCACCGATCACCTCTATGTGCCCCCCCCCCTTCCCGTTTCCATTTTTCATGCTCCTCGATGAAACTTTTAGAGTCAACTCGTGGCGCTTGCCCTTGTCCTATCTGTTTCCAATCTCCCTGGTGACATATGGCAACACAGGAGTAGAGTTACAAGGCCAGTGAAACCCTGCCGGGCTTATCTCATCCCGGCACCATTTGGATTCGTGTTAAACCATCCGGAAAGCTCAAAGCAGCAGTAGCCAATCACCTCCTGTCAAACAGCACTCACTGATCACAACATTAGGTAGTACCTGCACAATCTAATGACAAAAAAACAATTCTGCCTCAATTCTAAAGGCCGATTTTGTGAGTGCATATGCACATCCACAGAGCTACTGATTTGCATTCCACACAAGCGCAGGGTGACCTGCCAGCGTGTCTGTTCGTGAGAACATAAAAGATGCTGAGTTAAGAGTTCACGTCAAGAATTATAAAGCAGGTAAAAGTGACACAATGAGAGAAATTGTGCCAAAGCTCTCAAAGAGTGAGCCAGACAAGGGGAAAAAAAAGATCAAACATACCAAGCAAGATCAGAACTGAACAGGTTTTGAACTTTTGATGATCATGTCATATTAAAAGTCGTATAAAAAATTTAGACAGCGCCACTGCATTAGCACAATGGACTGCGTATTATTCTGCTTAAGAAAATAAATAAATCCTCTAAGAGGAACAAGTGAGAGTTGAGTGTTTGTTTGGAGGTGCGCAGAAGGGAACTGAAGCTTCAACCACAAACGTCAACCTGCCAAACCTCTACCCGACCACAATATTATTGTTGTTTTATTATTATTAATATTTTCATTTCTACTTTTCTCACTTTCGGTTGTAAATTCCGTTTCTACGTTTCTTTTATATTGTTAAAAAAAAAAACTAAAGTTCATTCATTCAAATGTCGAATAAATTTCTTTCTCATTTACCGATATTCCATCTATCGTGCAGTTTATGTGCTTGCATTAATGTGCACAGGCTCCAACTTCGTGCCCTTATAGAGGCATTGGAGGGACATTTACTTATGCTAATAAGGACCAGCTGGCCTACGCCTGCAATTTACAAGAAAATAGATGTTCCATGAATGCCACTTGGACTTAAAAGTTCTAAAACAGCAGATTTACGAGAAAAGTATGAGCACAGCGGTGGACCACAGTCATTTAAATCCTATAATGGTATATGAATGGGATAAAATTGTCAAAATAAATGGGACTCAAGCACCCTTCCTAAATGAGGTCCATTAAATGCGTAAGCAGAACTCATCTATTTTCTATCGCGCTTGGGTGAGCTAGCTAGAGCCTATTCCAGCTGACTTTGGTTACAAATGGGGTACATCCTGCATTGGTCGCAATATGCTTTAGAAACTGTGTGGCAAGTTGTGACCGCCATTTTGAGCTAGCTGTCGATATGGTCAACGTTAACAAGTCAGTGTTGCCGATGGGGATTCACAGGGAAACATTAGACCCCAAAGATCTCTGACGGTGGCTGAAAGTGGACCCTTAGGCAAACTTTCACCGTCCCCCTGAGTGACTAACTAAGCTGAGACTTGTGGCTTTTTCTTGAGCCTGCTAGCAAGCATTACTAGCTAGTTAGTCATCCGGTCGTTGGTAAACCAAAGTTCCAAAGTTCTGTATTTCCCGACTACTTTTTATGACTGAACCACAACAACGTGTGTGATCCTCTGGGAGAAGCTGTATTGAGACCACATAGTTACAATCAAGGCACAAACACAACCGCGGAACATCGGCCATCATATTCTGGTTTGGACATCACTGAATTCCAACCAACCGCAGGCACACACACACACACACATACACACTTACGCAGCATAACTAGCGGTAAATGGTGCTAAGCAGTCTAGCAGGGATATAAGACAGGTTGCTGCATTATTTATGTCCCTCTGACACATTTTGCATTTCTGCCCGATAGCACCTATTCAGCAGCTTTTACACATACTCGACACACCTTGAATTCATCCAGAGAAAAACCTGAATATACACAAAAACACACATCCCTTCATGATGATGAATGCTCATTTTCCAACTTTGCTCAGAAGCTTTATAAACAGATTAATTTTTCCTCTTGGAGATCTTTTTTTCCACGCTATTCATCAGTTAGCTCTTCTGCGATTGAAAATTTCCACTGGCCAGAGTCTAGTATGTCAGTGTGTATAAACTTGTGTGTATGTGTGTGGTTTGCTTCAAACCATGACCTGATCAGTCAATTTTGATGACGTACCGTTGGCATTCAATTCACAATGTAGATTTTATGGCAACATTTGTTTTTGTTTTTTTGCATCTTCAGTGGATTGGCTCAGCATTGCTCCTGGCATTGTTACCTTAAAGTGTCTTAAAGCAGACACATAGCTTGTATAATTTTTTCTTTAGAAAAGTCAGACCGTGCGACTACGGAAATATGAGAAGTGGAGCAAATAACAGACTGTAATGTCTACATTGGACACATCCCAGTTAGATTTTAGTGATCCAAACCTGAGACACCTCAGGAATGAGAAGAGAGAAGAAAGGCAGAACACGAAGGAAGAACGAGTGAGCAATGCCAGAGCATCTGTCTCTCATCATATGAAAAAAGAAAGTCAGCAGCTCTGAAAAGCTCACTGGACAGAAAAGGCAAGCTGAACACCAACACATAAACAGGTAGTGTATACAGGACGTACTGGATTACTGGAAACTAACTGGTTTGGGTTCGAGAGTGAAAAAGAAACAACCTTAATCTTAATTCATCAATCAGGAATCTTACCAAAACATGTTGTATGCTTTCAACTTTGTGAGAACTGTTTGGTGAAGGCCAAGGAGGCCATTCCTTTCTGATCATGTGTGGGGTCGCTCATGTTTCAAAAATTGGTTAAGATGTTAAAAACTTGCAAACTGCATAAGTAGCAATAATAGGTTTTCACTGTTTTGTCCCATTTCCAGGCTTGGGGGAATGAAGAGAGGGGGGGGGGGGGCAGATTACAGTGCAAGGGAGTATAAAAGAAAAATGAGAAGCTAGAACACTAAAGAGATTCCCGCACCGTAGCAGAGCGGGTCGAAAAAAGAAGGTTATTGAGGTTTCCTAATCGGAGTAAGGGAACGCGCTGAGGTGTGGAGAAAGAGACACAAAGTGCTATTAAAGGAGAGGTGGAGGGCCGTGAACGAAGGAAAACAACAGGATGATTCGGTGTGACGGGAGCGAGAGAAAGGAAAACAACCTGTGGCCTCGCACGGCACTGATCTAGAGGGACTGCAGAGGACTCACACGAGTAAATACACACACAAATGCTTTTTTTTGTATACAGGAGGTTCAGAAAATGAAAACGTGTTTACAAATACACAAAGACACACACACAGAGCTCCCGTCCCAGTTTAGCTACTCCGGTCATTACCGATGGCTGACGAAGACACTGGAATAGCAACAGTGTGCTAATGACATGATAACTGTAATTAGAACATCCTAGTGGACACGCTAATTGTGCTCTCTGTTTAACAAATGAAGTGAGGGCGGGAGGCAGACGAGAGAAAATGTACTGAAGGTTAAATGGCTCGATGCTTGTTTGCTCGCAGCAACCACAACAGGTAGTTGGTAGCTGTGGAGCAGCCTGGCACACAATGAGATCCACTACCGGGAATTCTGCCTCTACCAACTTTTATTCTCACACAAAAGCATTAGGGGCAAAAATAAATGTTGGTTTGCAGCAATAATATTCATGCCAATGTGGCCCGTCACTTATAAAGCAAGATTTAACCTGGTGATCCTGAAAGGGGGATCCTTCCATCTGTGGTCCCTTCTCAAGGTTTCTCATTTTCCCCTGGCAGGGGTTTTTTGAGTTTTGCCTTGCCCTTTTGGGAGCTTAAGATCAGGGGATGCTTTGAGAATAATTGTCAATTTTGGCTATGTGAAGCCCTTTGAGACTGTTTGTGATTTAGGGCTATACAAATAAACTTGACTTGACACGACTTGATACGGCTGTTAGCCTAGCCTGCTGCTAAGCTAACCGTTGTCCCCATAACACACACGGACATAAGGATTTGTGATGGTCCATATTTCATTTAGTTTTTTCCGAGATTGTCAAAATCTTTCAACACACCCGACACCAGAGTATCGTCGCTCAATATAATCTTTTAGAGACATCCAATCGGTGATCTTGTAGTTTGACTGTAAGGGGAAGAAACTGCTTCAATTAGGCTCGATTATCGATATGGGTGTACTCCTCTTAAGTCTGCCGATTGTTCCAGATTCTAAATGTGTGCTTTGGAGGTAGCAGATGACTGAAAGTGAACTGTTTACTGCACACGTGGCTCCACTCAACTATCTCTTCACTCTCTGCCCCTTCGCTCTTATTTCACCTGTGCCCTCCTCGCTTGCTCTCGAGGCTGCCGTTCTCTAGTTTCTTTTTGAAAGCATCTCGCTTTTACTTGCTCCCTCCGTTGCACTTTCTTTCTCTCGCTTTCCCTCGACTTGCCCTCTTTTTTTCACAGTTTTGGCATGTTTGACAGAATTTTTTGGCAGAATTCGCATTGTACTTTCAAGTTCTAGGAATCTTTAAATCATTTATCGTATCTGTCAGTGTGTGTTTAATAAATGAGACACAAAAACAATCACACACAATGGGGGAAAAATATTTGCAGTACTCTTCCAAGTAGGCTACTGGGATTTATGAGTTTGTTGCCAATGTGTCATCCTTGACTAGCATGCACTACTTCACTCACAGTTTAAGTAGATTTACTGAAAACAACAACTTTAATAAATAGAACTTAATTATATCTAGAGAATTTCAAGATAATGATTGACCATGTCAGTAAGTCGATTCTTTCTCGTGGGCTCAACAGCACCGAGCGGCCCCTTTGTGAGAAATAACGACATGGATGGTTTGTGTTATTGATGGCTGATTGTTGCACATACAGCATTTTGACCCGGACCGATGTAACATTTAATTAATACAAGCAGGTCCCGCAGGGAAACAGTGGGCCGGGATGTGTTCAACATGGGGTAAAAGCTGAGGAAAAGCAAGCTGTGCTACAGTGTTTTTGTTTTTTTTCAATGTGAGCTATAAATACATGTGGAGTGGATCATTGTATGAGCTGTTTATTAGTAGCTAAACTAACCAAAGTATGAGAAAGACTTCTGAGAGGGACGCAGTGTGACAACGGCGGTAATAAACATTTTGTTCATTGTATAAAAAGTCTGACTTCAATCTTTTTAATTTGATATAATTACATGTTGCCAGTGTACCTAATATTGTGACATCTCCACATAATGACTTTGAAAGCAGCCACGATTCAGAACGTGCAGAAGGAATAATTAGCGAGATTAATCAACTCACTTTGCCTGACTCTTGTTTATGTTTTTCCCAAATACTTTCAAGGCTTTTCATTCCATGCGTTGCAACTCTCTCAAGCCAGAAGAAGCTGGCATCAGAAGCTGTTGTTCCACCAGCATACCTGTAGGCACTTCACCCCTCAGAGAGCTCCCTACATTCACTCCGCATCACCTCCAGCGTGTTTCATCATCAAGCGTATTTGGGCAGAGACGCTATAGAGGCAGACAGCCAGTCTTGAGTGGCCAATTACGGCCGTTTATCTCGCTTCCAGGCGCAGCCGTGATCAAACGGAATGAAGAAACAGGATCAAACGGCAAAGCTAAGAAATCTTTCTTCCGTTTCGTTCACTTCTCTTGGCAGCTTGCGTCGGCCTCTTTCTGTCTCGGTTACTTCCTCACGCTGCACTTCCAGCCCTTCCCTCTCACTATAGATATGCACGTACACGCATCTCAACAATACCTTCTGCTACTCATCTCATCTCAGGAGACAGCCGAGCTAAGACATTTGTTAAAGTTTACTGCTGAGGAGGCTGCAACATGCATGTGAGTGAGTTTGTCCCAGCGGATGAGCTGGTAAAAATCTGGAGACTGAGGCAGATTCCAAGAAAAAAAAAAAAAAGTTGTTAAATTCCGACTCAGAAACACAAGCTACTATGAAACCTTTAAAGTCAAACAGCCCTGGGGGTCATTCATTCAGATGTGACCCAGAGGAAGAAAGTGGAAACTGCAGCCAGAAATGAGAAAGCTAATGCCAAGATATCCGCATGATACATGCGCTTGGCGGAACAAGTAAAGCGGACCAAAATAAATAAATAAATGAATGCACTCCCCAGAAACTGCCTCACACATCCATAAAAACAACCTCACTGCTGCTGCAATGATTATCAGAGGTGAATGACCAACTGACTAAAGGTAAACACCTAACATAACTTGTTAAATAAACTCCATAACAATGGTTCGTCATATTATCTGGTTGTGCCAGCGTTAAGCTACTTGGCCTATCATCTAAATTGGGCTACACATAAAATGACAAAAGGGACAGTTTTTTTTTTTTTACGATCTCTAAAAGCTTATTCTGAGCAATTATCCTGTGGTGTGGGGTGCGTAAAGTCATATTTTTCTCCCCAATCTGCTCGAGAAAATGGTCAGCACCAACAATTGTAAATGTTGGCCTGTTTAATCATTTACCAACGCAAATCCTTGTGTGTTTGGTTGACACCGAGGTCAGCCGAGCCACGGACTCCGTGATTGTGACAGGAAACGGAATAATAGCCAATTAGGAAGTGACCTGAAGCTTGCACCGATGCAGGACACCAACAGAAGAGTAACTGGCTGAGCTGAGTGTTTGTATAATGTGCCTTAGAAGTTATTCACCGAGAAGGCCAACAGTTGGCCACCATAATGTAATTAACAGAATAAAACAAAAGTTAGCTTATCTTTGATTTCTTCTTTTACTATGACTCTACCAGGAGCCTCGATGCTCTGTTGCACATTGCTGCCCCTCATGGGCCAGTCTTGGTACTACAGCAGAAATTTGGTTTAAGCGAGCCATGCAATATGCGCTGTGGGTTATGGAGGAATTAACGACTGAGTTTGCACAGTAAAGCTTACAGCTGCATGGCCATTACAAGGGCTCATTCTCGAGGGTTAGGAGAAGTCGAACTTCAGAGGGAATTTTAGACCAGCTACTGTATCCAAGCCAGTCAGATCCTATGGGAACCTTTTTGTCTCAGGTGGAAAAGCGCCTAAGGGATCAATAATGGGCACCTGAATAGGACCTTTGTCCACACAAATCCAACAATCACACGCTCTGCACGAGTAATAATGACAATTCAGAGTTCGAACAGATTCATATAAGTGGATTGCAATCTTAATCGAACCTTAAAACCTAAAGGAGAAAAGGCAATACACTTGATAGTTTTAACTTTCATTAATATGTTATTTATCAGTTTGGTGACTGTTGATAATAAAACAAATATTATTACAACTATTGCAGTAATTGTGCACGTTTGCGTTAGACATGATTAAAGAGAGAAAGCGAGCGAGCCTCTCTCCGTGCGTAAATGCGGTTTGGAACACTAATGCGCACGATATTTCATTTCTTTCGCATTCCCTGCCCACGCTTAATATAACGAGTGTCCACATTATCCGATGTGGACACTCGTTACCGGTGCTCCAGGGAAGAGGAGGAGAAAGTACTCCCGCTCTGAAGTGAGGCGAAGGCGGACAGAGCAGCTCGAAGAGGAGGCGATCGCTTCCTCCCATGCAGCAGCAGCAGGTCAAATAAACAATCAAGTAACCGCAAACCAACGCAACATAATTAAATTTCAATAATAAGCGACACTAATCATAGTTCTTAGAGGAATAATACAGGTTTGTTTGTTTTGGATTTTTCGTGACGAACCCTCCGGAGAGCAGATGGTGATGAAGAGTCACTGTGGACATTCAAGACTACAACAATCAATAGACATCCTATTAGCAAACAAACGCATCATTTCGAATGCTGATAAGATGGAATGAGATCTACAATAAGACTGAGATAAGAAAAACATTTAACTGAGATTGATTAAAACAATTTGAATTCTGTCTGGCATCCCAAATAGATCGAAAATGCTTTGTACTGACGCCTACATGTTCTTAAACTTCCTCTTTTCTGTTGACAGGATCTGTGTGGGACACTTAAACCAACAAGATCCAATCACAGGTAGCCCCCATTCTAAAATAGAAAAAAACAATGTAATCAGTCCTGCCCTGTCTTTTTAGTTACGAATTAACAAAGAAGCATTCGTTTGCGCGATCACATCACGTTTCCAACTTCCCAGCACACACACGCACACAACTTGGGTTAGTGGCAGGAAACTACGTCCAACCACAATAATCTTTTTTATCATTTAAATTAAAGAAAGTCAAAATTCCAAGCAAATAAACAATGTAGCCTATAGCTAGGGAAATATAATTTTGTTGTTTTGTGTAGCATTAATAAATAATATAAATACCCCCCCCCCCCCCCCAAAAAAAAACAAACAAAACAAAAAAACTAATTGGATATATTATATGCCAGTGTCAAGTTTACCTGCTTTCTCCGATGTGACGATCAGAGTTGGTAGAAGTGTGAGGGCACACACGCAGAACCATGTTGATGAATCCATCTTTTGGACTCAAACCAAACGGTGACAGACCCCAAGCTTTCCTCTCGTCTTCTATTCCACAGATCGGGTTGAATCGTCCAAAGAATCCACACACAAGTGCCGCTTAGTTGTGTCAGTGAGTGGCCGTGCGTCTTCTCTCTCGGGAGATGATCTGTTCAAAGTGTCCAAAATCCATTTTGGGGAGGGGAATAGCGTCAATTATAGTGCGCTTAGGGATCTCGTCATCAATTTAAGGCAAATGCAAAGTCACTACTGGATTGAGACGTATCCGTGTCCATTGCCAAGTTTATCAAAAGGTGCTCAAAGTAAGAAGATTAAACTCTCCTTGGTCATGCGCCTCGATCCGTTCCTTTATTTCAAAACACACCACACGTGCTTTAAATCAACATTATCATCTGTATTCCAAATTGGTGTCCAAGTCAGTCCAATTGACAGTCCGTTGTTTGGGTTTAAAAGGGGAGTTGTTGGAAAGAGGCGCGCGGTAGTGTCAACGCGTGCGTAAAAGCTGACGGCGAGAAAACCAACGCGGTGGAGGCTCTTCGCCGTCCTCCTCCGAACTGACAGCTAGCACGCTCTTCCTCTGAGCTCCCTCCTCCTCTTCTCTCTTTCTCCGCCTCTGCGCTCTCTCTCTCTTTCTCTCTCTCCCTCTCTGGTTGGGGAAGCGCGTACCTTCCCCTCCGAGCTGCGCCGGCTTAGTGACATCCAGCCGGAGCTCTCCCTCAGCCGGAGTCAGGGGTGCGTGCGCACGCGTGTATCGGATTACAGTGCGGGCACCTCGGACAGTCTCTAACCTCACAGACCCCCCTCATCAGATTAAAAAACATTTGAACCCCCCTCCTCCTGAACTGCCTTCCAGTTTATCTTCACAACTTGCTTACTTCATAACTTGCTTGGATTAATTACTTACGATACACATTTGTCTACAGTATACGAAGAACAAAGACTAAAAATGCAAAGTAAATTGGAATCACATTTTTTTTTTTTTTTTTGTCATTTGACGTGACCCTAATGGTCTCACGTCATCATTCACAATGTGACACGGCATACATAATAGAAGCCAGCTTGTATTTGGATCTCATGAGAATTTGGTAAGATTTAGTACAAAAAGCATTTGCGGTAATTAGCAGAAAATTGACCTACTTGCAAAAGTTTTATGCAATTGGTCATAAATTTTCCTGAAGTGGACCGCTTTAACTTTGAATGGAGGAGCCCTGATCCTCAACACTCCCAAACTCTCTCAGGATGAGTGTTCCAAGAGTTACAAAGACGCAGGAGATCAGGAAAAAACGGAAAAGCTTAAAGTAATTCTTGCCTTCCCGGGGCATAACTCCTCAACCCAATTTCTTCATCGTCAGTGCTGCTGGATATTAACATCATGAGACATTTATTTATAGCTCTTTCAAATTGACTTAGGATTCCTGGGAACCAAGAATCTTTAACTGTGCTAAAGGACGAATTTATTAGAAATTTTAAAAGTCACGGGTTGCCCCATCCCATGTGTGAAAGTTCCAGTTAGTAATAAAAGTTCTGGGTAATCAATCCAATATCAGGACCCAATTTTCAAGCAAAAAATGAAGTAGCCTATTAAGTTGTACACTTTGTTCAAATGTTTACACAGCGCACATATTTTGGGGTTCAGCTTGAGTAATGTTAGTCCGTCCAAAGTAATCAGGCTGAAACGTTAGCGGGCCCTCTGAGATTTCTCCGGATCTTCCCGATCACCACTCTGCCACCGCTTCCCTTCCTCCATCCATCTTTGAGGTTAATAATACATGGAGAATGTTGTGATCTCAGAGGGGCCGGCAGCTCCACGTCTGTCATGTTCTCCTCACTCGTGCGCATCTGCGTCTCACTCCAAATGTTTGTGTATGCGGCGCGGTTAAAAGAAGCGTGGCGGAGTGAAAAGTCGGAGGCTCGGAAGCTGTGTGTGAGTGTGTGTTGACACCTTGACGCTCCGAGGACTTTGCGGTGGTTTTATTTCGTCCGGGGCTGCTTCGCCACATGTGCTGGAGTACTTTGGTGAAAGGTCATCATTTGTGCGAGTATTGTGGTCGCTTCAAAGTCCAACAGGGACAATACGTGTTTGTTGTTGCAGGTGACGCGAAATTTACTTTGCTAGTCATTCCACGACGATTTTTTTCAGGAGTAAATAAAGCATGCAGGATTTGCTCACATACGTTATACAAACAGTTGCTGATCCATTATTATAGTGAGCGGGTTGAATGTTTACATTGACTGTTTTCCGTGCAGTTCTCTTCAAACACTCCACACCACAGGATAACACAGACAAGAGAATAGTGGATGACCGTGAGTGGACAGCTCCTATTTATCTGTAGCAACACAAGCAGTGTCGACGAAGAGTAATACAAACACGCACGCACACACACACACTCCCTGTGGCCTCATCAATAAGTTTTATTACTGAGGAGACCTTACGGGAAGCCACAGTAAAATGAGTTTGTCAACAGCAAGCACGGTCTGCGCCGGCGTCCTCATTTAATGCAGGAAGCAAGGGACACACACACACACGCACACACACACACACGCACGCACACAGGGAACGTCAGCTTTCAGCTGGCATTTCAGGAAGAACCTAAAATGCACTATAACTTATACATGTGAACTTAATTTGACCTTGTCTAAACTTTTGAATGTCCAACTTAATGTTTCAGTACTTTTAACATAACTTGCTGTCCTCTAACAGGAGACTGAACGGTGTGTTTGATCCATGAATGGACCGATACATTTCCTGGTTCACACCTTATAATTGTTTAACTTCAAACCAGACGTGCAGGCAAGTGGCGGCTAAGCTGAGAGTGTCATCAGCAAGAAGGTTGCGACAAAGACTGGAAGAGTCACAGAAAGCCACAGAAGTGGACATGCTATAAATTAAAAAAAGCAAAACAAGGCAGTTGGACGTGCATTTGAAAGTGAAGGTCAAATTACATTCACCTGAGGCTACAGTGCATTTCAGGTTCTTAACAAAACTTCACTCAAATGCCGAATACAGTGGTGAGTCATTCCATGACGTACCTTAATGAGAAAGTCAACCACCAAATTTAGTCTGTAATATGTACTATGCAGCCCAACTAGTTGAAACGCAGTGTTTGTGGAATAACTGAAAATTACGTCACAGTTGCCAGGTCTCACTTTATAACCATCACGCCAGTTCTCTGAAGCTAAGTCGTGATTGGTTGTGACCTGAGACCGCCAACTGTGATGTCATTTTCAGTCAGGACAGCAAGTGGCAAACTGGCCGCCCCCTGAAATGGACAAAAAAGGTGAATTTTGCTGCTTAACTCATATTCCACAAATGTAATATTAACCAGAGGGCTATATTTACACTGGTGGGGGCACATACAACATATCAGTGTAAAGAACATTTTTGGGTTGACTTCCTCTTTAAAACACTATCTGCCAAACGGTTGACAAGTTAAAGTAAAAAGTTGGGTCAGTTGTACCTCAAACCCTCAGTGCATACAGGCGTGCGTCAATAAAGATATGTAAAGATTTACACAGGCGGATTTCATCACACACATTCTCACTTAGCTGAATGTGTAAGCAAACAAGCAGAGACATAATGGATGCGTAAAAATAGGCACCTATGTGTTAAAGATAAAAAAAATGCACTGATTAAACTATAAATTCAAGAGCCCAGTATGTGTGTCATCCATTTTTCTTTCCACGGGTTTGTACATAGATGAAGGCGCCAAGTGTGCAATTGCCCAACTAGGTGTTGATAATCACAGTGCAGCCTGCGGAGCCAGCGGGGACTCCACTCGGCTATTAGCAAGGACACCAAGGTGAGAGAGACAAATATCTCACACAGGCCGACACAAAGATACCAACAGACTGTGTGCAAAAAAGGTCTTCCTAATAACTTATTGTGGGGTGTTCTGTCTTTTCAAGGTCCGATTTATGGGGCTCTCTACCACTCTTTTTCTGTCATTTTGCAACAACTTTTTCAAATCCCTCCTTCTCCGATCTCTTTTATGACCCTCTCATTCTTACCGAAACCGGCGGCACCCTCTCACTTCCCCACTGTGTGGCTGGAGATAAGGACGTGCTCTGTGGATGTTTGACTCAGCTGGAAGCACAGCGGCTGCAATCAGCGGCTTAGCGGTCCTCAGTGGGGGGACGGCAAAGATGTCAAAGTGAAATGTTAGCGTACTGGTGGAGGACGTATCACATTTGCGCTCAAATGTCTTTTTGAATGGCAAGCAATTTGAACAGCATGAAGACTTGAGTGTTACGGTGCCTGTGCCAAATGGAGTCTTGGGCGTGGCTTGCTTAGGCTGAGTCACTGCAAAACTTATCAGAATCTATCTGAAAAAGTATTTTTTATTGACATTGAATATTCTGATTGAATTCATGGGACACGCTGGTCAAGCGGTCTGCATGTCAATAAAAATCTTTATGAACATGGATTAATGGCAATATTAATCATATATGTTGATCGTTTATTGTCAATCAAAAAACATAAATTTGACAGATAAGCAAAATTTTGTTAACACTTAATAGAAGTGCAACAATAAATCGACAATCGTTTTCCAAATTACTCAATATTTCCATCTAAAGGTACGTATCTGATTCTACATTTTTTTCTATTTACACTCCCATGCCACATATCTCATCTATGCCCCTCGAGACCCAAAAAAAAAAAATCTAATTTCAGTCACTTGAGGCATACAGTGTAAATCCAACCAAAGACCAAGCTGGCTTGAAGAGCTACTGAATGTAAACAGCCACGGCAAACAAAGTTCTTGCTATTTCTATGCATGCTGCCCCACTGACACTAGAAAAGTTTGTGAACCAAACTATCGATGGACAGAAAACACACAAAGTTACACTTGCACTATTCTTGTTAAAGCATGTTTCGGACACAAATGTCCACAACTTGTCGCTGCTTATCCTGAGGTGAATCCCATCCATCTTGGTGTGCGCAGAGCACATTAGCTAAGACAAGAGATAAAAAGCCACTTAGCCCTGCTAGCCGGATATTGTACCACAGCAGTCAGTCCATTTTCCAGTGCTTGGCTTTGGCAAGACTCTTTGGTCAATTTCCCAATTTTGCAACCTTTAAGGCTTTCAAAAGAACAGTGGGACACAACGTTTACTGGACACACGACAATCGAACAACTCGAAACATCACATGTTGATTGGAAATGCTTTTGAAGCCACCTACTGTGCCACTTAAGATAAAAACTAAGAAGTAACCTTTACAGTAGAAGCGTTTATTGCTTAAGATTTGTGTGGTGTGGTGACTGCAGAGTGGGATGCAGCTCTGACCAACTGAAACACCAAAAGACTGTTAATTCATTCATTAATGTCACTACTGACTACCAAGATGGCTAACAAAAGTAAACACTAATAAGCAACTTGAATCCAGCGCTACTCAACACACAAACAAGGAGCATAATAAAATGAATGTTTGTTCCTCATGCGATCATGAACAGTAGCGTGGCTTTGGCGTGACAGCTGGGTTCGAGTGTCACCAGTCACTGTGTGACTTGATGCGACAGCTCTGAGCGAGAGAAGAGCCCATTTTAAATTCATCTGTTCCCTTTGCACCCACCCTGCTTGGCCTTCTGTTGCGCTCTTCCCCTCAGTCTTGTAACAGTCCACCAGGAAGTCAACGACCCATTCCATCTCTCCTTTTGACACAAGCGAGTTAATTTCAGGAATTGCGACTAACTGTACTTTTGTAAATTGGATACACACACACTGGTGGTTCTCACAGTTCATTATCTTCTTGAAATGGGAACAGTTGCATGTATTGTATAGGAACAAAAAAAAGTCAGATGTGTTTATGAGCACGTTGCTCAACTGTAACAGCTACGTAGACAGGCACGGGTCACTAGCCATTCGTATGAAGAACACAAAGAGACAAATAAGAGCCGTGTGACCGAAGTTGACCATTGAGAAAAAAAATACAGTTGGCGACTCATACCCGAGCACCTTTAACAGAAAACGTGACCCCGAGTCAGGTTTTGAGGCTCCACAGGCTTTTTTCGTGAACCATAAAAACATGGCGGGATTATCAAGGAACAGGATTGCCACAAAGACTGCATTTGTGGACACGAATACATCAAAATAGTTAAATTCATCCCAAAAGTGGAAAACACCCAAGACTGGCCAATCTGAGTAGCTAAAACCTCAAGATAATTTAGAGACTTCACTTAAGATAAACAGTCTGTTTACTGGTCCACAAGGGCCTCGGTAAGATAGAAATAATGTACATCATGTCTGTTTGTCCATCAGTATGCAGAGCTGAGGGGTGAGACCCAATCACAAGTGGTCACAAGAGGCTCTTGTGGAAATGCATTCTGAAACCTGAGGTGAACTCATGTACTTAAAGCTGCACTTGTGATTGGATAAGCCATGATGAGCGTGTGTGTGTGTGATCGTCTGGATGTGTGTATCCAAAGCAAAGAATGATGAGGAAGCGAAATGAGGGTTGACCGCACTGGGTAAACAATTTGATTTGGAGCTGCTTCTTCAATGAGATGGTTGACCGCATCCACCTCCATCCTCCCCAACACACAAACACACACGCACACACACACACACACACACACAGTCTAGTGGATGCTAATTGATTGAGAAGCATTGTCATATGGACAATGTCTAAAAGGGGGGGAGAGGGGGACTACAGCTGTTTCATTTCCCAGACCTACTAAGTGTTTTAACACACATACACACACACAAAGACACACATGCACACACACACTAACACAATCAAAGAGTTGCTCGATGGCACGCAGACGTGCTGTCATCCAATCGTGACTGAGCACATCAATGTACATATGATGAGGACTGTTACTGACTGCATAAAATGAACGCACACATGCACGCACAGGATGGGAAAGGGCACACTTGGTGTCAGGTCACCGTTTGGACATGACTGATTATGTTTCATCATTCATCTATCAGAATGAAATCTAGGTCAAAGAAACAAAGATCATCTAATATGTGTGACAGGCTTCAGACACAACAACAAAGAAATGAACATCAACGTTATTGCTCTGTTTGGAATTGTATTAACTCCAAGATTAATGAAGACAAGTAATGGCTTTGGGCTGAATAACATCATTGTCGATGACAGTCTGGCCAAATTATTCCCTCCCTGACATTTACTACAGGGCAAAAAAAAAAAGACTGATAATACACCCGCTTTGATTCAAAAGAAAAGAGCTTTGAAAGAAGAATAAACAAGCGAAAATGTTGTAAATATCCAACGCCTGTTTGTTTATATTCGGCAGTAGTTACCCCGCACGGTTTGAGTGACACAATTATGCTTATATGCTTAGTTTATAATCCAACTGGAGGCTTATCATTGAGGTCATAGTTTTCCAAAAGCTGTTCACTAATATTTTAAAAATCCCTTTAAGACAAAAGATCCCCCATTAGGAAGAGTACTAAAGGCTTTACATTAACCACCATGCACCGTGACTAAAAAAATAACCAGCAAAATGTGACAGCTGATTAGCATCCTCAAAGGAGAACCATCTGTAGTCCTCATTAGTTTACATTGTCCAATAATTAATGAAGTGTTTAGTACCAGCAAAGCAGTTAACAAAGGGGCTCAACAAGACTGCACTAACTCAACTTGATTTTTTCTCTCCCATCTGACTTCCTTGGCTTTCCTCTTTACAACTCCAGATAGCCTTAAAACAGGGCGGACAATGAAAAACAAAAGCTTTAATGTATCCCCTTCCAATCACACACACACATGCAATTCACTTCTTTTAGAGGCTTTCTCTCACTTCAGTGCTTTATGACGCTGTAAAAAAAAAAAAAAAAAAAAAGGAGACAATGCACAAACGGTCGTTGAGGAACGGCCTCTGCAGTGAGTGTTGAGTAGTCACAGTCGGTCATGAAGTCAGTCAATAAGCTAGCGTCATGGTCACAGAAGCCTCTTTGACTCGGAGATTGCACCACAACCATAAAAAGTCAGCTGAAAGCAGAGCGCGGCTTGGCTTGTTTACAAACGACTTAACACCGCAGAGGCGACACCGCCAGTGTGAACATAAAAAAATATAGAAATACATTCATATTGTTATGTTATGTAACATGAGTCACTTCTTATTTTCTCTTCTATACAAACTGAACGTTTTCGTGAAGGTGGTTAGCATTTCTGCTCCCAAATGTGGGCTCTCCCATGTTGACCCCCCCACCCTACGACTATTGTCCCATTCCATCAAGACTAATGGCTTGTGACGCATAAGTATGTGCACACACACACACGATAGCCGCAAGGGAAAAAGTGGCCTTATCTATCGGTCTCTACAATCTGTGTGACCCCTATTACACTTTTATTTGGCTGCACACTATCCCAGATGCAGCCATAGGATCAACGCAAGTCAAATAAATAGAAACTCTCCCCACCCGTGATGCCATTTGCCTGAGTCATATTTGAGGAAAGCAAAACATCCGGACAACTTCTTCACCACCTGCTCCAAATTGGGATCTCCATTTACCCCCCCCCCCTTGTGTGGGGTCTGTAAAAACTGCATTCACTTGTGAAGCCATAGGATACAAAATAATTTTATGATATTAATATTTTTGTCAGCACTGAATTAGTGTTACTATTGTTGGATGGCTGGATGGCTGGATGGCTGGATGGATGGATGGATGGATGGATGGATGGATGGATGGATGGATGGATGGATGGATGGATGGATGGATGGATGGATGGATGGATGGATGGATGGATGGATGGATGGATGGATGGATGGATGGATGGATGGATGGATGGAAGGACGGACGGACGGACGGACTGAAAGCTAGATGGGCCATAGTCAGACAGATCAGTACTGTAGACGGATGGATCGATAGAAAAAAAAAAGACAGACAAACAGGAGAGGAAGGAGACATTCACAGGTGACTGGGGAAAAAAAGTGCATGTGTCTTTAAAAGCCCTGCAAGGATAATTTCACCAATCATCAGTCATTTCAGTATCAAAAGGGTGCAAAGAAAGGCTTTTTAAATAGCAGACTAATTGTTTTAAATGGTGTGTTGCACTCGCTTTCGCTCACTCCCATTCACAGCCTCTGTTCTCCTTCCTCACTGTATTCTAATGATCTGCTCACATCTTTTGTGTCTTTTCTTCTTGCGCAAGGACACACATTTGTGAGTGACAAGTTTTTTTTTTTACACCTCTTCAACATACAATGCCAAAGTTGACGCCCCATTACAAACATTACGCACACTTTTCAGGAGGAAGAAATTTCAGCATTTTTCGGGGTCGGCCTGTGAAATGCAGAAGAGGCGGCGAGCAAACACCGAGGGCTAGCTGCATCATTCAATTAGTCACAACATGCCATTCATGAAGCTCTATTTTCTATCCCTCTTCCAGTGAAAGAAATATGTCAGCTGTCTGGGCTCATGTGCACAAAACGCACGCAGGCGCATTTGTGCACGAGCGCCAAGACATTGACGGATTGTCAAGTGATGTCAATCACTCAAGTCTGCTTTTTGTGCTCGGCGCTTAAATCGACATATGAAACTTTTGGTAGCGAAAAGACGGAGCCTATTTCACCAGTCCATGGGTCACGCTATGGACTCAAGTGCTGAATTGCATATAACTTCCATCTTGGTGCCATATTTACTTTGAACGCAAAGAGTATTTACATTGAAAATGATCAGGCGCCTTCCTCTTATCCAGGTCATTAGAAATAAAATGATTTGTTTTTGGCCGAAAGCAAACCAACGCTTGCCGTGAAATGGATCTGCGTGCAGAGGAGAAACAGCTGAGAGAGATTAAGTGGACTAGTGGAGAAGAATAGCTCATTAATATGTCTCTGTGTGTGTTTATGCTTATTATTCATTCATGGGGTTGCTAAGAAACGGCAAAACCAGCTGAGGAGCAAGCACCTCGCTCAACCTTTGTTGCCCTCCCTCATTTATTAACACACGTGCAAAACACATACGTACAACGTGTAATCTGCAACACGACACGAGCGTGCGATCCTCGCTCGTGTTAACTTGCAGCTTTTGTTTGTTCTGCGGCTGGTTGACGAGTTGGTTTCTTCTCATCCGACACGCGACTCAACGGGAGCTGAATGCTTGTTAAAGTATCATCATCATCATTCACGCCATTGAGTCCACATACACACACAGTTTGGTTCTATAGTAGGAAACGACCTCATCGATCTCTTAGCGATGAAACCAAGTGAAGATACTTTGATGTCCTCTGTGAGGAACTAACATGAAGAACAGAGGAGGATCTGTTTGAAAAGTTCATGCACAATAATAAGGTGACCCTGAGGGAATGTGTAACCAGAGCAACTCATTTTTATGAAGTTCACTTTTGTCGAGTCAGCTATTATAATAGTTAAGAGTCCAAACAACATTCTGAGCAACTGAGGTGCCTCGCCATTCAAGTAAATACCAGTGATGAGGTCAAAAACATACCAACTCCCGTAACAGTGGTGGGAACCAAGCTCCACGCGAGACAGAGCCTCCACAGGTGATCTGAGGAGGAACAGGAGGTTCAGTCAAGAGGAACAGTCCATGACCTGTCTGGACAAACACACACAGAGACGACTCCTAGCTTATTATCACCTGGCTGGACACGCACCATTACCTACGGTGGGAACACACACACACAAACGCCGGTGGGTCACTCAGGAAGGGTTGACCCATAACTCCAGGAATGCTAGTGTGCATGTATTTGCAAGCTTGGCATTTTTGGATGTGTGTGTGTGTGTGTGTGTAGGCCACTGCCATCGATTCTCACAGCGTTTCTGTCACACACGGCTGGCTGAGCAGCTACAGGAAAGAGGAAATGGGAGGATTCCGAGTGTGACAGCAAAGGCGGCGTTTAAGCGAGTAAACGCTTGCGTTTGTGTGTGATCGCGGGCCGTATTTCCTCGCCGGTCTGCAAGGTTGCACGGGTCAGCGAGTCGGACAGTGTACAATGCGCGCAGACAATCCAGCATCTGCCCCCGCCCCCTCCCCTCCCCGATCCTTGTCTGTTTACACCGCTTGAAGTCGCAGACAGAGAAGGTTCACTGTCAGTGGTAGTAACTCAGAGTGACGAATGAATTTGGTGAAGGAAGTCAGGGAGGTGAATTGATGTGTTGTGCTGAGTCAGCAGCGATCTGTACAAGTTGTGATCACTGAATACAGACTCAATTCTGTTGATCTCAGCAAGTCAAGGACACTGAGCTGAATGAAACCGCTAAGAGGATTTGGAATCTGTCTCCTCTGAATCCATCCGACACTATCTCGGACTATTCACACACTAAAATGGTTGAAGTGAACTGTTATCCAGTGAACAATACATATAGTACACCAAAGTGAACCGTCAATCATAGCAAATTTGCTCCGTGGAAGATTATGTAATGAAGCTATTTAAATTAAAAAAAAAACATCCATCTACAGGAACTAAAACGAAATGTTCTTGGTGGGTGGCTTTTTCAAATCTTCTAACTTTTGCACTTTTGACTTGATATGCAAAGCGTGTGTAGGCGGGATCAAACTGATGCAAAGTGAGTCAGTCACTCACTGCCTAAAATGAAACACAACAAAGCCAATTGTTTTTTTTTTGGGAGTGCAAAGAGGAAAGGTGATATAACACATTTAAAGGTCATACAGAGATTGCTGTGAGGGGGGCTAAAGCCAAAACAACAAGAAAGATGGAGAGACAAGAATGAAACCCAACGTGAATAAATCAGCCTTTGAATTGGGTTTAAACGAAAGAAGCAAGCTGGGGAACAGTCAAAATAAACTGGACCCAAGTATTTGTTTACACTCCGCATCTCTATGAAGTCAAATAGGCAACTTTAATGGCCTTGACATTTCAGCAGCATAATTAGCGACGGAAAAGCGTCCAGCAGGATGTGTGCTAACTGCAGGTGAGTGCACACACACTTGAAAACGTGTGTGTGCGAGGCCTCACGAAATGTCAGTTTGTGTCAAGAGCCGCGCACGAGACGCACGTTTGCTCACTTTCCTCTCGGTTTGTCATCCCGTCTGTCTCTAGGCTGAACTTTGTCAAAACACAACAATCTGGAAGCCTTCATCTAGCCTGTGAACGCAAATAGGCAGTCGGCCTACACAAGCGTGTGGGTATGACCGCGAGGCAGAGGAGGAGTGCGAGTGGACCAGATGAAGAGCGCAGGCAAAAAAAAAAAAGCAGTTTGTGTGGCAGGAGTGGAAAGTGATTAGTGTGAAGGGCACAACAGAAGTCAGCATGTGTGTGGAATGCAGCCAGCCCCATTTGGAACACAAGAAGGGAAACTCCCTCTGTGGTTACATCTTAAAAAAAATGACGTGTGAGAGTTCCTTGCGGTGTGTGGTTTCTATTTGTGCTTTTTTTTTGTATTGGAGGATAGACGTGCATATTTTGCAAATGACGATGTCAAATATTTCCAAACTCTTTTGGGGTACCCTTTTTGCAACTCAAGTTAATATGTACACTATGAATTGTTTTGTATTCCTCTGTTTTAAAATGAATTAGAAACAAAAATAAAACTTGAATGTCAAATGTCAGTCCCAATGGTATGAACATTATAGTAAGACTAAATAGCAAAAGCTAGCGGGAATAATCACTAGTCTCATCCACAAGCCTTTGATTTTTTTTAGGACCATTTGAATCAATGAATGGAGATAACGGCCATTTTTCTGGTCACATATTTGTGAGCTGAACTATTAGAAACTATGATGTCATTTTCAATTGGTAGAAGGCAAAATGGCCGCCCTCTGAGATGGTTAAAAACTGGTACATTTTGCTTCTTAATTTGTACTCCACAAACAAAATTCTAAGACAGAGGTAGACTTAATAAATCAGTGTATCCACCTGTTGCCTTTCAACTAAATCATATCTTTTGGGTTCGGCTCAAATTTGGACGGATCGTCAGTACCTCACTTAGTCTCTCACGGCTAAAAGATGAAACTCAATCCGCACCAGGTGAAAATCATTTCTCACGCTTTATGTTTTGATATGCGAGTTCTGTAGAAATGCACTCGCACTGTTTGTGTGTCTTAGTGGGGGCGAAATGTCTGCGTCAGGGTGTCTGGATAACAACTCAACTCTCGGGGGAGGTATACGTGTATACTGTACGTGTATGTGTGAGGGTCGGCTTTATGGCGCAACGCAGAGCAGATCTCCTGTTGAAAAGATCCATTAAATACACATCACTGCACCCTCCTCTGAAATGTGAGCGTGTATGAAAAATAAGCTCGTATAATTGGACACATGGAACAGCTTCTCTCATCCTCATAAAGGCAGCCAACAGAAGCAGAGAGGAGACATTTTTGGATGTTCAAAACGAGTGAGAAGCTTCAATGATCTGTTCAGGGGAAGGGGGGGGTCACCCTCAATTTGTAATAAGATTAAAAAGTTACTGATCTGTTAAATGAAATCTATGGACAGGTAATAAAGTTTTATATTTCCCTATCTGGATGAAAAGAGACAAAATGTTCTTTTGCTACTATTATTTCCGAGGTGAAATTTAAATAAAACTTATCAGTGCCTCACTCCTATCGAGTCTTTACAAATCTCCTGTACTGTTCCAGCAGTTGAGATACAAAATAAGGGTGACAACTGGATGACATATGAAGGGAAAATACATTTCGGTATAACTCAAGCAAGCTTGTGTTAGCGTACCTGTCAGGCTTGTTTATGTCCTCACTCTCTCGCCATTTCTGGATTATGTCTGACTTTGTGTGTGCGTGCATGTCAACACAGAGCACCTTTTCAGTGAAATAATGACGGAATCCTCACTAAGCTTTCAATGAAAGTGAAATTACACAGAGATTGTCACACTTTGATTGTTTCTATGACATTTCCAATAGAAAGCCTTTCCAAACATTCATTACATCCTTGTTGACTATTAAGTAAAATGATCTCGGTGTCAAAAGGAAATAATACTGTTTGTGAAAAATCTAAGTCTGAAATAAAATGAATGGCGGATCTATTTTGGGGTTCTGTGATATTGGAGGTTATGATCCTGAGTGACGGAGTTAAGGCACATATGGAAAAAAAGGATAAAGTTTGTGAGAAAAAGTGGCAGCCTACACAGAGGTCTTCTTCAAACGTGCTGTGGCTCATGCAACGAGACTTACGCAAAGTTTCTGCTTAAAATCCATGAGAAATCTTTTAATTCAAAAGCAAGCACACAGTGATTATGCCGACATGTCTGTCAACAAAATGATGACCTCGCTTCAAACTAACAATCTTCATGAGAATGCCTGCCTTGGAATTCGATTGCAATCCGTTCACTAGTCAAACTTTGTTTCGTCTCCAACTGATGTCAACGATAAAGCTACAGGTGATAATTTAATTAAAAATCATGTGATTCTCAAATTGTGCTAACATATACTCAGTTGTATTTAACTTTTAAGATCAATAGCTTCAGAGCACCAACACATGATCTCTTTATGACAATGAAATTGAAATGATTAAAAAGTATCTTGTACGTAAAACTTTTTCACTTCATCAGAGGGAATAAAAGTGTGATTTGTGGTCAAGGTAATACCTGGAAGCGTGCTCTTTTCTGTATTCCTGAAATAATAAAGAGAATGTAGGCCGTGCTTGCAGTCATGTTCTTCTTAATTGACATTTCCACGTACTTCCCTGGAATGACAAGCATCACAATGATTGACAAAATGTGATTAAAAAAATTATATATAAAAGCCACATCTGTCTACCAGAGGACTAATGACGTTCATTAGGATTCACCTCATTTCAACCGAGACAATCTGTTAACTCTAGGAAACAGAGTCGGGCATCATTGGACGAGTAGATGAAGTTAAAAGAAGTCCTACGGGCGACACGCATGGTTTTCGTTCAAAAATGATATGATGAAAATGTTACCACATTCTGTTGTTGGGAATTAAAAACTAAAAACGTCCTGCCCTTTAAAAAACAAGGCAGTCGCATGCATGTCTTGGAAGCGACCCAGTTGGCCGTGTCCAAAACAGCAGCTAATCCTCCTCCAGTCGTACTGGTTATCCTTTTAAACTGCTTTATCCACATTTCATGCTTCCTTTCATCCGGCGCTCGCTCGTGTCTTGGACAGCAATCCGAGCGTGGGTCACATGGCCGCAAAACATGCAGGATGTAACGCAAACGCATTCGACGGCCATATTTGAATTACGGATGCAACTTTTGTTGGCCGACATTGTTGGAAATGCGGATGGATGGGTATTATAGAGAAATCTAGATGAAGGAATAAATAGCTTCGGAAAGAAAGAAAAATCAACAAATAGAGAGCAACAGGGGGGGGACATGTGGTAGGTTCTGACCTGATAAACAGCCGTAGCTCTCAGCTCTGGCTGTCCTGCTCCATTCAAGCCTTCCAGGGGATCAAATGGATTTTTGCAAAGAATCGCTCTCCAACTTCGCTTTGCCATCTTGCCATGAGAAGATCAGCTTATGAGTCGTGAATCAACAGTGGGCAGTGCTGAAGTGGCCATCTGGAGGTTTGGAGGGGCTGTCCTGAGGTCTAGCAAACTTCTTTGGGTTCACTTCATTTAACGGAACATTTGAAAATATATCTTGTTTTATAGTGAAATATTTTTGCCTATTTAAAAACACTCGATGCCAAAATACTTCCTGTCACCCCAACATTCCAAGATGATTCAAGGACACTGTATGAGAGCATCTTTTTTTTTTGTTTTTTTTAAACGAGCAAGATGCCGGATGGTCACAGCTGACCTGGCCTGTGTGTGCACGAGTGTGTGTGTGTCGGGCAGGAAAGGGGGAAGCAGCTGCCACTGGAGTTTAAACAAGTCGATACAGTGCACAGGGGCAAGAGGAAATGTGATTTTTACACACACTTATAGTACATGATGTACCGGGTGCTCTTAATACACTATCCATGACCCAGTCAGGATGTGAGGATTGGGTATGGCGCACACACATGCGCACACACACAAATACATGAAGGCTTGGGAATTTCCTGCAATCAACACTTTGCTTTGCCAGTGATTTTTTATCACTTCCTGTTCTGCCACAAAAAAGCATAAAGTCAAACATCCCATTAAGGCTCAAAGTTAATTGAACACCTTTTTTACAGAAAACAAATGGGAGAAAACTAAACGGATCTTTTGGCATCTGGCTAAGTTTCCTGGCAGCCATCGTGTGCCTCCCACCAAAAGTGGAAAAGCGGCAGTAAAACAAGCCAAAATTCAGAATGTGGTTTTGGACTAGTTCTCTTGTCTTTTGACAATTCTGCATTTCTTTGGCTTGTTGTCTGGGCAGCATTTGAAAACACCACCTCAACAAAAAGATGAGCCCAAATTATGGCCCAATGAGGTCGGTTCCATTCCGAGACTGATGACTTTGAATGGGAAAGACTGAGTTCATCGTTTTCCACTGTTCATACAACACTAATGGAATATGACACCATTGCCAGGCACGGCAACAATTTGGGGAAAAAAAAACATTCTTGCAAAGTAATTTTTCCCTCAGAGCCAGCCAAATCATGGCCCATGGTCCCACAAATTCCTCGACTTTGTTTCTGGTCTGTCACTTTTAAAAGGGAAACCATCTTCTTTTTTTTTTGGTTTTTTTAAGCCTGCAAATTACATTCTTGTGCCAAAAGCCTCCCTGGAAGTTGAAACTTTTCTCAAAGCACGCTCTTCATCGACGTGGCCTCCCAAGAGCCTCGCTTCACCTCCTCTTTCTGGAAAGAATTTCATTGTTGAACGCTTCTGCTCATCTGTCTTCTGGGTTTAATCATCAATCCAAAAGTCAAAATTGAAAAAGCAGAGGTTACTGTGTGTGTGGAACTCCCCCCAAACGGACCCCCTCCTGGGCAAGCAGCTGTTACGGCCTGATTGCTACTCTACTACTACATCACTGGACAACTTCCCTTCCATTGCTGTCACACTTGGCACAGTGCCTACTGAACTTTTCTCGGGACATCCAGTGTGTATTCGAGGACATCCAATTGACATCTCTCATCTACTACTACTTTGGTTTTTCTTTAGACCCTTAATTCCTAAAACACGTTCTTTTAAAAATGCAAAAAGCCGGCTCACACGTTCACCAACCAACTTCATATCTGTGTTGGAGTTTTGTTGCAGTTTGTACTCAGCTGAATATTTACTGGAAATGTCGTTGAGCAGGAGACTTGAGAGGAGAAACCGAGAGAATATGATATTAGTCAAGTATATCACCATTGTATTTTCAATTGAAGCAGAAAGGACAGTGTAAGAAAATAAAAATGATCAATAGGTTGAGCGTCTTAGGAGAAAGTTTTGTGAATCATCAACAACTCAAGTGACTATCCAAATGGACCTAATGGCAAAACAGGTTTTCTTCATATTTTCCACACACAACTGAGTGCATGTTGACAGAACTCTTTTGGCAAAAATAAATAAATGAACAAGCACTGTCAATTTTGGGTCACATTAATTGAAGATTTTTTAGGCTGATCTGGCAGCCTTCAAGTACTGTGTTTACAATCACAACAATCAGCAGACACAAAAAGCACAAAAAGCAGGTTGTCAAGCTAATAATAACGACTTTAAGGGAAAACCCCGCCAAGAAGACTCATTCATACACTGGCAGACATGTATGAAGGGAAATACAAATTTCCTTGTCTACTAAGCTTATTAAATGAAATGAATAATTAAAGCATGCCAATCCTGTCTTGCCTTAGGATAGAGCAATTACGTAGTAAGTCAGTCAGTGGCTATTTCATGCAGTAGTCCAATGATGTACTTTTCAGGCGTCGCGAGGCCGCATAGTCAGCAAATCCAAGCAGTTACGGTCACTACAGATAATGTTCGCTCACTTCTACTCCCATTACATGACTGCTATCATTAGCTAAATGCTGTATTTTAATCAGGATTAATTGAAAGAAGCTCTTAATGAAGCACAAGGTGGTGTGTCCGTCAGAATATTGAGGACTGTGTGAATTATTTGTGCAAAGTGGGGCGGGGATGGTGTGAAGAATTTGTCAGCAAACCTTCGAAAGATACATTAAGCTTTTTAATGCCATGAAATTTAGTGTCGAACTGAACATGCTATTGAAACTACCACATAAGATCGACTTTATAAGTCTACTCGCTTAATGCTAACACAATGTTAAACACCATAGACAAGCATTAAGAATAGCATCGATGTAGAAACAGAATTTCAGTGTTTTGAGTTATAAGGATGCTCACAAAATGTATTAAACTCATATAACAAGGTTTTTCGGTATTACTAACTTTGATTAGTTTTATTCTGGTAGTCCTGTCATCAGTGGCGCTGCAATATTTCTCCCAAGAATATTTCCAAGGCAAATTGACAAGCTGTTAACTCGGAACATTGCACCCACGCTACCGCAGTGCGTCCCCGCAGGCCAGGTTGTAATGTAACGTTTCATTTGGCAGAATGTGTTTTAAAATTGAATATAAAGTAACACACAAGGCCAAGGGCCATTGAGTTTTTCCGCAAACTCACCCAGCTATGAACCAACGGAGTCAGAGAAATATCGGTCATCAACAAGCATCGTGCCAATGAAGCTGTCATTCCAGCCATAAATCGGCTCAGCTAGAGAAATAACGTTTGACATGTTTAAAACACTGACACATTTAATTATTGTCTATTATAATCACTGTTGAAGTCGCACACAATTTACAGTGAGGCAAGTTTAATGTCTTTTACTTTCTGTCCCCATTGGTCAAAAGGTGTGGGATGTGCTAATTAAGTCTTGACTGATAAAAAAAATTCCCTTGGCCTCTGTGTCTCATTACGACTAACTTCACTGATTGCTGTCCAAGTCCTGCTCCTTTAGCGCCTGATAACGGGGGAAGCTGCAGCAAAATGCTTATTAAAACGAGGCACATAACCCAAGCAGGGCGGTGGCAACCTTAAAAAAAAAACTTTAAAATTTAGGCTGCAATCAAATCACCGGATCTCCTTTTTCTAATTGATAATTAGTTGCACGTTAATTTGGGGCCAACATCTATCGCTCTTCATAAAGAGCCACCTTATCAGCTGCTTAACGGACTAAAATTGGACTCACCTTGTAGAATATGCAACGCTGTAGGAAAATCTGTTCTCTCCTGACTCACACTTAATTAACCTTAACAGATGAGCAGAGCGGAGGTTGAAGTGGATGAAAAGACAACTTTATATAAAGACATCTCTGCCCGTCTCTGTGTTGTTTAAATGTTTTTAATGCAAAACAAATGTTATATACATGGATATAAAATGTGCTTGGACAATTCAGACAACGACAATTATGATACTTGCGTTCATCATTTTACAAACGATATACTTTATAAAAATGTTATTATTAAATTTGTTCCTTCATACACTGGTCTTGGTGAGCACCAGAAGTTTTTAAAAAGGACTCCTGGTATGTACCTTCAGATTATAACTATTTAAAAAATAAGTACAGAGCATGCATACAGAATGTTAAACCATGAGAAAGTGCACACTTTCACAAAAGGTCGTTTTGTTCACTCGTGTAAAACGTGCTTAAAACATTTGTGAAACAATATGAGACTTCATACTAACACAAACATTCATGAAATGTGTTAAAAAAATACAAATGACGCATTACATATAGTACAAGATGTGAATGAAAAGTTCCAGGACTGGTGTTACAAACGATTGAGTGAGCGCCTTTGGATTATCGATGACTCGACTTTTGAGATACAAGCCACTGTTCTGACTGATTGCATTAACTTGCAAACAAATCTGAAGGGTAGCAAAGAAATCATACAACGTACTGTCCCCAGGTGGCCAAGATGATGATACTAAAAAGGAGCAGCACGATGTACATTGAAATGAAACGTGGCAAATTTGTTAGAGGCTGATTTTAATTATTTAAAACATAAACATAATTTGTGTGTCTATTGGGGAGGCGGCCAGAACGAATTGATGGCATTTCCATTCATTTCAAAGGGGAAAGATGATTTGACGTACAGTTAGAGTAGTATCTCAAGGCACCACTGTAACTTTTGTGACACCAGTCCTGGAAATTTTCTGACAGACTTGGTCGGTGACCATTTGGACTACACGCAGACTTGTAATGATAGTAAAGTGACTGCATGTCACATTGGCATCTCAGTGAAGTGGAGATCCTCTTCTGTAATGCACTATCGGATCATTTTCTCTAACACTCGTACATTCACCACGCTCACAGTCATACCGCAATAGCTTTTTCAGTAATACCTGTCGAGAAGAGAACTATGATTAACCTTGGCACTAAAAATGTATTCCTCCCACTCCATTTCCATGTTTTATTCCAAACTCTCACGCAAACCCTTCTGGGTACATCTTCTAGCCACATTCTTTCTCATCCTTAGGCTGCTCGAACACAATTTCATTTTTTTAGCCCTTTAATTTATTCGTACCCAAAATTGACAAGCGACATTACTGCCGAAATGAAATGCTTCAGTGGAGTTTCATGAAAAACAATGTAGCTGATTTTGAAATGTTGTTTTTTTTTGCACATGTATTACCCACGGACATTAATACTGCTCATCTAGAAAAGATATTAACACAGGTTTGAACGCTTGGATCTGTGAAAAGATTTTTTTTTAGCAAGTGGTTAAATGGTGTGCCAACATTAAGTGGACACTCCAGCTCAGTTCCTGTGCGCACTTGAACACATCACCAGGCTAAAGAGGACGTGGACTGATATGAGGAAAAAAAAAAGTTCCAGTTCCCTCCCGTCCCTGATTTTCTTTTTTTTCTACTGTGTTGTTTAGGCACTACAATCACCACACTCGGGTAAATGCTTCTGATGTGCTCGCTTTGGTTTGCGCATTCATTACATTGGCCGAAGAAACGGCCACATTTATTTAATCTCACGTTATCGTATGCTTTGAACACAACAGTGGTTTTGGCCTGTTTGCAACAGTGGTACATCCTTACTTTGTCATTATTTTGTCTTCAAAAAGAAATATTGGCGCTCAATCAGTTTGTGTGTTACGCGTAACTTTAAGTGACTCAAGGTTTTCGTACATTCACAAGTACAAAAAAAAAAACAATCAAAGATAAACTAAATTAAACTGAACTAATATCGCATCTTCACATAAAACAAAGTGGTTAAAACTTTGATTCGAATGTGGTAAAATGTCATGTCAGTGACATCATTCGTAAGTGCAGAAAGTTTCAGACTTCGCATTGCGGGTAAAATGTATTCATGCGCAAAACTACAGATGAGAATGTTGGTAAGTGTGCCACTATTTAGCCGGAAAGTAGACCCAATTAAATTCTGATCCTGATATTGCATTAAAAAAAAAAACAATGGTGGTCCAACCAGCAGACTGACTGATATTTCCCTCCTGTGAGAGCAGACATGGTTGTATAGTGACAGTTGAGTTAGTGGATGCGGTTTGTTAAGGGAGGCAATTAACACGACTTCAAACAACGCGATATTGTGTTTTGTGGCTTACAATTAACCTCCTTTGTCTCGCTTGGCGGCGTGCTTCAAACAGCAGATTGCGTTTGATTGTGACAGAAATGTGAATTCCGCCACGATGGGCTTTGATTTCTGCTTCTCGTTGAAGCGCCCAATCCAGCATTGTATTAAAAGACTATTTGTATTTTCTGATTTTCCTCTCTGGAATTGAATCTAATCTAGACAGCTGCAGTCATGGCATTCTTTTGTCTCGGGTTAGTTTGGTGTTGATGTTGTTGTCGTCCACTTTCCCCAGTGTAGCCATACTGTTCTGGACTGGGATCCGCAAGGTGTCTGTAGAAAGAGTTTTCCCTTACGTAAGACTAGAAATGCTGAGATGAAATTCTGTGGCTTCATTGATGTGTTGGGGAGTAATATCATTTACATAGAATTTACATAAATGTAACCCAAGGCAGTAGCGCTCCAAATCAGTAGTATTCAAAATACGAGGCACTTGAAATGAATAGAAGCGCTTATAGCTTAGCCGAAAATATGAATTTCTAAGTTGTGCTCGCATTGCGGTAATTTAATACAGCTCCAGTTCAACTAAGACAAAGAACAAAAAAAAAAAAAAAAAAAATGCTGCTACACTTGCACATTGGAAAATTATGGAGATGTCAGACTGCCTGAACAAATTCAATCATTTGAAAACCGTACTATGCTCAGGCAAGATACACTACCCTGACATTGAAGACCTCATAGAGTGAATTTTAGAATTTCTTTCGAAATACATTATACAGGTTTGAAGATTAATGCTGAAAATACACCAAGACTGAAAACCATGTATTGAATGTTAAATTCATACCTTAAGGGCATGTTCAACCTCAACATGAACTTACCTGTAACCTCCTCCTGCAGCAGTTCCACGGTTCATTGTGTCGTACCGCGGTCCCCGAAGCGGCGGGGTGGGTGATGGGGGCACATCCTGTCGCAAGGGTCCTCTCTGCTGGGAACTGAGGGCACAAAACAAGCAGTGAACAAACGCTGTTAAGAGAACGCCATGGACGGACGGCGCTAGTAGGAAAAATTTACAACTTGCATGTAAGAAGGTATGTCAGAAATGTTTCAGGACTGCTGTCACAAATGATATCTTTCAACCATTCGTTTTTTTTCCTTTCCTGTAATCATTCTGGACTATATATACGTATGAGATCTCTGCAGTGAACTTTTTTCCGACACGCCATTCGTATCCTCTGTAACAGGTTGTCAAGCAATCATTAGAGTGACTGACGAGACCCGTGAGAGCAGACTTGGCTCGGGGGGAATCATCATCATCGGTGACGAGTCATGGATCTTCAGGTACGAGAGCAAAAGTCAGAGCCTTCAGTAGAAGACTTCACCAAGGCCAGGAAAGCAGGCAAGACAGACAACTGTTGATGACATTCTTTCATGGTGAGGGGCATCGTTCACTGTGAGTTGTTGCCACAGGGCTACATGATCATCCGTCACGTCTTTCAAGAGATCCTTTGCTTCAACATCTCACAACATCCTGAACGTCCATTAAGAATAAAAGGCATATTGGAGAAGGCTGGGAAAGTTTGTAGTTTGAACAGAAAACATATCTTTTGTGACAGCAGTCCTGGAACTTTTCTGACACACCTCGTATGAGTTAAGGAACATGAACTAAGACGAAACCGTTGCATTCAATTACCTTGGGTGGGGGTAAAAACCAGAGTCAACTCCCCGAGGGTCCCCCGACCGTGAGTAAGGCTGGCTGGGGGGGTAGTTGGAGAATGATGGAGGGGACTGCATGTTGGGGTTAGGGTAGGACGGGGCCTTGTGGTAACCTTGCGGAGCCTGGGGAACGCCCATGTAATGACCTGACCAAGGATGCGCGGTGTACTCAGCTGGATCCAATGGACCTCGTCTGGAAAAGGGAACGTGACAAATGAGCGATGAGGACAACACCAACTTATCATTTAAGACGTGGGTAAGTCCTTTTTTTTGGGAAACTATCTTGTTGCATTCCAACCCATGCAGGGTCAAATATCAAATTGGAATACTGCATGTGTTTTTGTTTATTAGATCATATCTCATTATGGGATGTTAAGAGGAGATGAACCTGGGCCTATTAATCGATATTGATGCCCAGAAGAAATCAAGGCCTCTGCGCAGACATGTCGACTGTACTTTTGACAAGTTGCTTGCATGTTTCTTCAATAATTTATAGGATTTCCCAAAAACACTCAATAATCCTAAAGCCTAAGTAGTTGTTTCAGTCCAATGAGGGGCCATATTGGTAATGGGGTGGAAATCCAGTTAGAATCTGTGGGGAATCAATTGTAAATCCAGTGGCAAGTTTGGAATTCTCCCCCCAGGAACCCAGTCAGGACTGCACAGCAGCTGGGGATTATGGGGTAATAATGAGAGTGGAAGCCATTACCGGCTGCTATTTACACACACATGCCCGCATTCAAGCACATACACACAATGACTGCAGTATGAGACGTAAATAAAACAGCAGCGTTCATGCATATAAAGAAACCACTAATTGAACTTTGCGAGCTACATCCTCTAACCTAAAATATTCTGTGAACGGCGTGCGTGTGGGAAGTTATAGACGACATCTAGATTTACGAGAGTTTTTACAATCTAGAAAGACACACTGCTTCCTTCATTCTTCATGAGTTTCGCACATCATTCGCCGCAAGAAAATTGAAGAGAAGCGTAGCAATGAGATAGGCTAACATTTAGTCTAGCCAATTTCTTGTTCTCTGTATTAGACGGCGGTTTTTATGACCGGTGGCACAATTGTGCCTCTCACAGGTCAGCCTTTGTACTACAATTGAGAATTTTGAAACGTTTGGAAGATATCTATTGTCATTTTAGCAAAACGTAGCAAAACTACCTATGAAGTTAGGGAAAACATTGGTTGAAGGGAAAATTGGTGCGACAGATCGCTAAGCCGTGGACTCAGACAGTGTTTTGCGGTAACGTGAGACTTTCTACTTTTCGGGGATTTCAGGTTTGCGATGGATTTGAGAGTAAACACGGGAGTTGTTATATAACCTCACCACCCGTCCCTCTCTCATATTCACACACATACTTTCACTTAGTCTTGTAAAAGTGCTATACGCAGCTGTTACCCCATGTAAACACACGAGTGCTCCCACAAATGCACAAACATCAATCTTCCCAAACACACGTATGTCTAAGAAAAGCAGACACAAAAGAAAATAGGAGTTGATTAAAAAAACAACAGCAATAAAACAACGTTGCAAAATGAGTAAAGAGTAGGAGAAAGATGAGTCTGTAGGTTGGACTGTAAGAAAAGTGAGTGAGAATGAGCCAAAGACTAAAACTACCCCCCCCCTAAAATGAAACGATGCACACTTTTGCTGTTCTAATGTTATTTCTTGTAATAAATATGGCTCATGTGACATTTTGTCAAAGCAGTTCACTTTCCTAATGCGGCACTCTAGTGTTTTAATCCCAGAGGCAGCACAGTCCAAATAACATGGCGATAAAAATCTACTTTCCGTTATCTTCTGCTCATCACTGCTGCATTTAGTATAACATAAATCCCTTTACGGCGTGTTCTGTGATGGTAGTAGAGAAAAAGTATGCGCATAGAGAATGCAATTTAAAGTATAATTCAAAGTTTTTTTTCTCCAGACGCACTGGGCAGGCAACATGGCGTGGAAGCGGCTTCCAGTATGATTGGCAGTTGCCTTTGTTGACAAAACTAAACCACGCTAAGCCGCCGTGTGAAAACCCTGGCCAGGTATGGAATTAGGAATCTTGGACCGTATGTGCCAGTTGTGACAAAACCTAATCTCTTCGAATGAAAAAACATTACAGGTGACACCTGAAGCAGCAGAGATAGGCAGAAGCCAAATAAGACATTAAGCTATTTTGCTACTTATGGCTAAGTGATTGCACACCGAGCGTGTTTGTGTGACTGAGTGTCAGAGATGGTTTCTTGTTAGTTCAGCTGCCAGGGAGGTTTGTGTTGGTACTTTGGTGCTGGAGGCCCTTAAACCTACCTTGATCCTTGACCCCGCCAAGTCACGCGATACTCCATTAGCTCCTAACTAACACTTATAAGGGTCAAAGGATATTATCAAAAAGGAATTAGGAACATTACCAATTGCAAAGAAATAAAGAACAAAATGTGAGCTAATGCTAACAAACATTTGGTTTAGGTGGGGTCACCAATTATTTTAACAAGTTCCCATCTATTAAGATGTTTCATTATTATATGCTGTTGGTATCCATACTGTAAATTTAATGTCTCTTCATTATGGCCAAAGCAACAGGTGAAGCAAACCTCCCTATTGGAATTACTTTTGATTAATATTATTTATTTGACAATTTAATCTCCTTTTGGGAGAGGCCCTAAAATTGTGTATATTTTAGAGGCGCTGAACACCAATTCCAAAATTCACTGCAGCAATACGTGGAAAGTTTCCCCTCCAACTGCATTGAACAGGAAGACAGTCATTTTGGTGTCACAGGCCATTTTTAGAGAAGTCTCGGACTCAAATTTAGCTGGCCTCTGGCAGGTGAAATTTCCCAAATGAGTCCCAAGAGGAAGTGGGTGTACCAGACAGATGGGCAATGTCAAATTGTTTTTGTGTGTGTGTGTGTTTGCATTCATTTGTGGGCCTAGCGTGACACCAATTAGTTGATGCATGTAGTTTAAAAAAGAAAATCACTTCACTACTTTCTGTGGGCCTCCTAGGTTCTTGGTGACTTGTAAAGCAATGGTATTTGTTGCCAAACATAAAATAATTTAGAAGGCAGCATAATTGGGGCTTATATGAACTTTAGTTTTTCTTGACCTGCAAGAGCCACAAGTGTGCGATTGATGCTTAGTTTAGGCCAATGCAATCTGAGTTGAGATGACAAAACAACAATGGGTTTATCGACATATGGTCAAAAAGAAGGAATATGGAAATCGTGCCAGGCACATGAACTCTATAGAGTAGGTTAAACATGGGGGGAAACAAAAACCAGGAAATGAAAACAAAACATTTATATGGAATATTGTTTTCAATTTCAATGTGGAGCGGAAATACACAAACTGAAAATGAGATGAAAAAAACCACTGAAAATATTGAGCAAATACAGCTGGGGGAAAGGATGAACAAAAGCAAAAAAAATAAAAAAATCTCGGCCATATTGAAGGTCAACACACTCAGACGGCCAATTGAAGTTTAAATGGAAAAAAAGAGAAAAAAAACACTTGAAGGGCCTTCTACCTGTCTTTGTCAATAAAGGTCTTTCAAATATGATTAATTCACCAAGAAATAATGAATCACAAAGTGGCCTGTCCAGGAAACTAACATGATTACATTCTCCAGTGAATGGACGAGTGTGCGCATAAACACACATACACGCTGGTATCGGGTTCACCCGTGTGCGCGTGCGAGTGTCTGAGGTTGAACGCGAGGGGAAAACTGCAAAAAGAGTACAGTCCGCAGAGAATGAATACAAAATATATTCGATAAAGAAAGAAAAAAGAGAAGGACAGGGGACCAACCTATTATAGGAAAGAGCGAGAAAGCGGGAACGAGGACCTTCCAGATGGTAGGGGACCGTTGCCTCGGAAACACAGAAGAGGGCAGAACAATGGAGATTTGGAGTGCCGGTTCACAAAACATCATAATACAGCGATGCCAGTCGGAAACCGATTGGTGAAGCTACGACCTCCCCCCCCAAAAATACGAAGGGTAACTAAGTCATTCAGATCAATTAAATGGACAATTAAATAAGAATAACATTGCGAAATTACAGTCATCACATCTGGTTCTGTTCCAGAGATTTGTATTTGAGCGACAGGAAGCTGGCATGTGGAGAGAAAAAAATGGCCTTAATTGCGGACATTATATGGTTTCATTATTTGGAGAAAAAAGTCACAGCTGGAGCTAAACAAGTAGCCTCGAAACCAGTTATTTTCATGCAAATGTCATGCTATGAATATCATGAAATGTCATACCCGTTATATATTAGATAAGGAAGGTATATGGGGATGACAAAAGTACCATGACAACTTGCTTTCATAAATAAATTGTTTCAAGCCGTTTAGTGGTCACTCAACTAAAATAATAAAAACTGGACAAGCGTGCTGTGGCTTTTTTTCACCACAGGCAGTGCCACTCATTGAGATAATTGTCACAATTGGGCACTAAGACGTGACTCGTGGTAAATGCAAAATAAACTTATCAAATATTGTGTGTAACAGCTGTGAAGTAATCATATTAGCTCCACTTGCTAAGTACTATCAATGTAGACCAGTCCAATGAGTTTAATCGAGTGCATTTAGGCTTGAACGTATCATACCTAACCATTTAGTTTAGTTGGTGACTTCCTGAAACATCATGAAATCCATTACTTCTACCATGTTTAATGAAACTGCTTCAATTATTTCACATCTTGAGCCAATACAGTCTCCGCGACATGTAATGGTTTCAAGCTGGGATATTTCGCTCAAAGCGTGATGACTTGATAAAGATTGCTTGCGAAACTACAAAACCGCAAAATAGTGCCGCTACTAATTTGGTACATGAAGAAGAGTCCATGCAGAGGTTGAGCCCAATGAGGTGAGCTCATTAGCTCATTGCCAGGCGAGATGTTGACATATGTAAACCGACCACAAAAGTGTTGATAGTGTTTGCAGAATTCAGAGCCAAGATTATCGATTCTGGAAAAAACTGGAATGGGTAGTTCTATACTGCCCAGGTTGAGCCAACCGAGCAAAAACACATATGAGGCATAAGATAGTGTCTAGGGAGGGTCCTTTTAGCATATCCTACATGGCTAACAAACAAAAAGGTCTCTTGATGAGTCCAGAGTCAGAACACACCAAAAAAAAAATCTGTGGACAATGGGCTTGCTTATGTAGCGGTTGTAAAGTGGTCTGGGAAAATCTCAGGCCTGGTTGGGAGGTCTTGTCAAGAGAGATTGAGAGAGGCAGCAAGAGTGAGGGACATTCCGTTTCCTTTCTCCACTAAACAGAGGCAAAGAATAGCCCCCTACTTTTTTTTTATATGCAGAACTTCAAGAGCATGAGAAAGGATTGAAGAGAATGTGATTTTGCAATGGAAAAAAAAAGACAAAAATAGAGGTAAATAATGGGAAGACACACCGAAGAGAGACAAGCCGGGGAAAGAGATGCACAAAACAGCATGCGCTTCTCATGAGTAACAATCAAATTATCATTCTAATGAGGAAATGACAGCCTTCCCGGAGACCTGAACGACATGTCTGACTGCTGAGTTAAATCCAATAAGAGTGATAACAAGGAAAAATGGGACAGGGTGTTTGGCTAATCTAATTGGGTCAAACCTGCATTTCAAACAACAGATTGCCATCACCGGAGTTGTTGATAGCAATCGTAATCTAATAATAAAAAAGTTGCTATGCTTTGAAAGTCATGCACAACTCAAGGCACCACAAACAAAAATGACTAAATCAATCAATACAGCTATAAACGTTAAAACGTCATCATGGGCTTTCCTAGAATAAAATTTATTATATTATATCTCGAATTTAAAGTCACTTTGGTCCCGTGTTCCGAGGCAATTGGCACATCAGAGGCACCCATGTTTGAGGCGAGCTTTAGAAACAATCCAAGTGGGACAGAAGTGCACGTTCACAACCGTTGCAGCTTGCCCCATTGAGATGATTACATATGCGGCGACATCATGCAACGGTGATAGAGTTTTCACCACAAAGGGTCAGGAAGCTGGTCAGGAAGCTCGGTCATTTTTGAGGGAGTGGCAAAGTTTTCACAAGCACTGCACACAACCTTGGAATTTAAAAATATCACCAAAGCTAGCAAAAAAAAAAAAAACACACACAATGTAATACTTGTCTGAGCTAGTCCACCAATATTACGAAGCACTAAAGTAGGGGAAACAAGGTTGCCATGGCAATGACCAAGATCTTGTTCACCTTAATATAAGCCAGCATAGCAGCGACATGACTTTAAAGCTCTAATTTTCAGGTAGACTCACCACGTGTTGATTTCACTTTGATGGCTAAAAACTGGTTCTCAACAGGGGACTATTGTTCCAGTATAATGTAGCACTGTGAGATAAAAGTGGATACGTGTGAGAAACTGGTAGAAAAAACAGCTAGAAGGTGTGATGTGGAGGAGTGGAACTGGTGGAGTGGTAGCACCAAAAAAATGGCAGTGATAAGGACAATATTGGGATCTGTTTCCTCACTTCTCCTTTTGTATCTATTGAAACAGGCAGATTTGGTATAATTTTGTTTTAAAAAAAATTTGTTTTTCGTTGTTTGATAGCATTAAAATAAGTGTGGCTAACTTGAGCTAGCTAACTAATTGTGAACTCTAAAAAAACACTTTAATTTGTAAGTCAAAATTAATTTTCTCCTCTAAATTTTGGTGCTTAATGGACTATAAATGTAGACCGAATATATTTTCTCCTGTTGCTGTTTCTTCTCAATGGATCTGTCAACTCTCCCAGTCCATAATACAAATGGAAATGTCTCATTCACAGCCCACCACACTATCAGCACACGATACTAGCCGTGACTTCACATAACTTTGCGGAGTTGCTCCAAGCAAGGAAGAATTTATTATCATTACAAAGGCGCTAAATGGGGCACACTGAAAAAGTTCTTTGCCGGAAATTCTTTGCGCTCAAAATCTTTCCACCTTGGTGGAGGTCAACGCGCCACCAAGTGCCTTTCTAGTCGCTAAAGCACGAGAGTGAGACAGTGCCCTATACGTGTGAGCGTGTGCGTGTCCAATTTCTCGAGGCTTTTCAAAGCGACAGCTAGACCCCCTAACTATCATCACTGCTCTCGGCCCCATCTGCTAAAGTCATCACCAGCACAGACACACTGCCTCCCTCTCTTGCTCACGCGCATGCACAGACATGCACAAACACACATGCATGGAAGAGGTGTGAAAAAGCCATCTCTCAGCATTTTTAACAGAGATGGGAACCACACCAAAATGTTCTTATACTCATTACTTCTTCCATGTCCTGTTTTCTTTTTCCTTTTCTTTTTATATTTTACTAATATCTTTTTCTGTTTTTAAGCTCAAAATAAAATTTATCAATCTATCATGAATGGACTTTCTTTCTCCCATGCTTATAAGCAAACACCAAACTGGTATACACTACCTGATTTTAACAGAAAATAAGTACCTAAAGTTCCTGACAAAAAATATACTCAGATATCAAGAGTATCTTATTGCATTACAAGTAAATAATATAAAAGTGAATTTACTTCATAAAGTGAGTAGTTGGAGTTTTGATTCTGCATTTATTTAATCTAATTTTATGTTTATGTATTTACTTTAGATTACTGCTATAGTTAGAAATATGCATATTGCCTATTGCTCATGAGCAAAATTAGCTAGCACATTAACCTGCTCATGTTCTGCCTAAACAAGCTCAAGAAAATTAAAAGAACAGTGACATTTTAATCCACTGGATTAATATAATTTAATATTCCTAACTGGCTGAATGAGGAATTTTCAATGTCACTTGACGCACTTCATTCTGTGGGAAAGATCTTTCATAATGCAATTGCATGAAAACAATTCCTTTAAATACGCCAACTGGTGTGAATTAAGTGTTCAATTCTACCACGATGACATCGTAAAATTAAAAAAAGATTCAATGTTTAAAAATGACCCAAGAAGGCATGGCTACCTCATTTAATGTCAGTTCATTTTAGCGTCAGTGAATTGAAGCTTTATTTAATATAAAATAACAATCAGCTTAGCTCAGACATTTTTAAGTAGCTGGCCCTACACTGGTTGTATTAACTCATCTAAGAATAGCAACGGTTCATACCGTACATGTGCCACGTAATATATTAGCAATAAAAATATTACATAAACAGAGCAGTACACCCCTATGTTCAACACTTTAGAATTTGTTCCGTAACTGCTTGCAGCTTGTCTTACTGCAGAGAAATGGAAAAGGCGGGTGAGGGGGGCATGTGTCAAAGAGGTTATCTGCCTGGTTTCTTCATTGACAGCAGTAAAAGTCAACACAAGTTAACAGAAGAAGTTAAGGGAAATGTATTGCAATAAAAGTCTAAGCAGGAAATGTCCTAAGAGTAAATGTGAAAGTTTCCAGAACACAGTAACAAAGTATTCTTACTCCATCATGTTACAAGACTTGACTTGTTGAGTCTTTGCAGGTATGAAAGTTGTAACCGCTATCCCGTTATACAGTTACGTTTATCTTTAGACAAGAGTTACAATTACACAAAATGTTTACTTGGCAGGCCTAGGGGGGATAAAATGATGGGAGAGTGACGTGACAAGGGCGAATTAATTAAGGGAACAAATGCAGAAAGTAAAGGTAATGATGCACATGTTGAAAGTGAGGCTTTGAAGTAGCAAGAAACCTGCCTTGAAAATTGAGACTCGACAAGGCAGAGTGACTGATGATGCACAGAGAATATAGAATGTCTACAACTGTGTTTCCCATTAGGAGGAACACGTGTAAACGGTGGAAAAGCAGCTGTGGGCCATCACTTGTACCCAACAAGTGTTAGACCAATCTTTCACTGCAACTTTGACCTTTAGCCATTTCACAAGCGTACTCTATCACAAAACAACAAAATGGAAGCTACTGCCCGACGGATAGGGACTTTTCTAGGGTGCTGCTGACTCGGCAGAACGCAATTCCGATAAATCGGATGATTAATTTAATACACATAAAGGACAGATGTCGAAAACACGGCCAATGTCAGATCTGACTCGCCGCATAATTTTCTGATTCATTTGTGAGGGCCTGACTTTCCAATTTCATCACACAGTGTTTGATGGGTTGAGGTCAGGCCTTCTTAGCCAACAATATCCATCTATGGCTACATAGATTTGAATTTTTACACTGGGTCAAAGTCACGCTTGAATACAAAAAGCCCTTCCCAAACCATTGCCAAAAAGTGGAAAGCTTAACACAGTCCAAATTGTCTTGGTATGTATTAAACGTTGGGGGTAGCCAAGGGTCTTGTTGAGCACATGATTAATTGAATAGAAATGTCATGTGAAATGCCAAAAAAAACATAAGGGTAAACAACTACCCTAAACTAAGAACTAACGAACATTTAAGACAAAAAAAAATATTGTAGCAAGACAAAGACTGCATTGATTGTGCATAGGGCAAATTGGGAGCAGAGCCTGAGGAGTTAGATAGTACTTTTTTTTTTCAACCTTTTCCAACCTCTGAATGAGTGGAAAATACACTGGAGATGTGGGTATTTGGATGGAAAATAAAAAAACAAAAAGTAAAGAAAACAAGATGAGTACCTTGGTAGTGAGGCATACTGACGCTCCACCTCTTCATACTGTGGTGCAATTCGATGATCTTTCCCTCTGCCTGGGACCTGAAATGGACAAAGAAGTCAAACTTTATTGTTCCATTTTTTAAAATATTAAAAAAAAACTCGCATCTTTTTGGAGAACCCTGCTCTCTATGACGTTTCCCTGCCTGCTCTGCTAACATGCGGATTGTCTTTGGAATGGGCTTACAGTGATTTGGTGACTCAGTATGTCTGATCCCGTTGTTTCCTGACTTTCACTCTTGCTTCTGTGGCTTTTTTCTGTTTAAATAAAAGTATTCCACAATCTGCTTGCCTCATGCTGCTCCTTGCATGCTCTTATTCTTCCGTCAGCAGTTCCACACTGACAGTTGTACAACCCATACCCTCCTTCGAAAAAAATGTAAATTGCTAACCTAAGTATTTAAATGGCAGAAAATGTGTGTCGAAGTGTGTAAATGACACTCATTAGTTTGTATATTTCAGTTTGTGAGTGTGACTGAGTGATAAGGATGTAATTTAGGATTGACAAAGGCTAGTTATTAGGGATTTCGAGTTTGAGCCTACCGAGAAGGTGGATAGGGTTTCCTTCCTCGATAGGGTTTACTTGTGAATGTTTCACTCTGGCTCACACATGGTTTTTAAGTCATGTTTATCTCCAACTAAACGGGGGAAAAAAATGTATCCACAACGTATTATGTTTTGCTAGCTCAATACTCGGAAGGTGTGTACGATTATCCCGGTCTATTCAGTTGGGATTTTGCAGTACTCCCGAAAGACTCCCAACTAAACCGAAGACATCACAGAACCTAAAAGGTACTCTCAGTAGAGATCACATGGAAAAGTGCAAATACAACTGCTTCTGACATACTCTCAGGTGTGAGATGTGACACATCACATAAGATGATTGGACCGCAATCTCACAATACCTCCCTCAAAAGTACATATTCTCCTTCCCGGTAGATCTCGTGGCACGCAAAAACCAAAATGTGAGTGCGGAGCTTGTTTGAATAAAAAGATCCAAGAAAACACAACAAAGGGATAGGTGAAGTGCTCGCACGTGTCATAAGCGAGGAAGAAGACAAAGGGCTGAAGGTTTGATAGAAAGCTAGGTTCCTTTCCCTTCGACTGGCGGTAATATTGTCAACATAAAAAGGTCTGAGCGTGAGATATCACACACATCCTCTCCGCTCTGTATTCAAGGGAACGATGCCAGGAGGGATATAAAGCACATTTGCGGGCCCCGCTTTCTTTTGAACACCTGTCTTTATAGCTCTAATATCTCAGGTAGACAGACGTGGGATATTAGCGGGGAACAGATATGTGGAGTGAATGAATGAAAGGGTATTAGTTGGAGAAGAAAGAAGAAAAGAGAGATTGCGTGAATGAGAAGTAAATGAGCCCGAGCGGTTGAAATACATCGAAGGGGTATAATGAAGCCACTGAGCGAGGAGGCGGTGGGAGGAAAGACATGAGAGCGGGATTATAAAAAGAAGGGAGAGAATTGGCTGAAGACAGCGCGGCGAGGTGATGGGAACATTAACAATATGATTTAAACAAGATTGCTCAAGGGGCGAGAACACGGGAAAGGTTGGCTGATGACAACATTCGAGAAAAAAGGTGAGGCTGATGATTAAGGGGTGAGAATGATGAAGGATCGGGAGAGAAAAAGTGAAAACAACTTAGATGGCAAAAGAGAAAAGGTGTGATCGAAAGGATAAAGTAGCTAAAGTAGCTAATATGCTGCGTATCCCATAGAAACACTAACACCGGTTTCTCGGTGACATTGCATTTGTATCAAACTCTTCATTGATTTTAGATTACAATCGGATCTGGATTTAACCAAGTCAGACCGGACTAGATAACTACTGCGGTGATTAACTTTGAATACGTCCGTGAATTTGTCTCAGTTTACTCCAAATGATTTAACATTGAGGTATTGCGTCTCATTCGTAAATAACGCCAGAGGGCAAACAGGAAGGCTTAAAATATTGGTCTCTAAAAGCAAGTAATTAAGAATACTGCTGAAAGTACTTCAATTGGGTTATATGTATTACCAAAAGCCGGAGGGATAACGGGAAAGTACTATTCTCAAGCGGGACATGGCTAAGCCTAAAAAGGAATCTCAAGGATTGGGGACTAAACATTCGTGTGGCTTTAAAGTCAGCATATCATGAAGATAATGACTTCTAAATTTGACGCAGCAAATTTGAATGATAACCCAAAAAACACTAAATGAGGCTTCAAAATCATTTAAAAAATCTTTCTCATGGTCCAAGAGCTGCCAATTTTGTGTTCATGCTGAAAAACCAAAATCCTCTGGCTCTATAAAAATGTGAAACAAAACTACAACACCAGTGCTGGCAATCAACAGCAGGACGTGTATGTGTGTGGGGGTGCTTTCTCCCATCGTCACATTCTTATGTGCTGCTTTACAGTCAAAGAGAAAAACTGTATGGGGGAAAAAAATGAAGCCCAGATGGTTGTTTAATGCCAAAGGAAAGGCAGAGTAAACAAGAACACACAGGCGCATGTAATGAACGTTCACGTGTGAGTTGATGAAGTAGGTAGCGAAGCAACAGATGTGGATTTTATAAGCTCATTAAATATTACCAACACCAACAAGGCCACCGAGGGAGTGTCACAGAGGCCCAACTCTACCTGGCATCTATCGCGGTAGCCATGAATGCTATGGAAAAACAGAAACACTATATTTTGGAAACTACTTTTCACATCGCTGATATCAAACATCGGCTTATTTTTAGCCCCTGATATCGGCCACAAATTTCCCATACCGGTCAATCTCCACAGGTGTCCCAATACTTTTGTTCACACGCAATTGTGTTCCTCGCCGCTCTTCCTTTTTGTCACAGATGACTGCGGCTGAAACGTAGCAGGGGTAGGCTAAATGGTCCGGTGACATTTCACGGCCGAGTGAGCACGGAAGGAGTCATCAAGAAAGCTGCATTTCTTCTTCTTTCAACAGACTCTTCAAGACTGACATGGATGGAGCATCTCAATTAGAACACTTGTGGCCCTCTTCTCGCTCCCTCCAATCTTGCACTACTTAAGTGAAATACCGTGGTCCTGTGAGTACTACAAAACAGCCATCCTCAACGCAGACGCTTAATTAGAATCTATATGTTCCTCATGTGCCCAATCATATACAGTGGTCCTCAGGCACTACTCTTATCGCCCAATGTACAGCCTCGCTATTTATCCACGTAGCGGCTGGCTAGCCTCCATTTTATTTGCGGCTCGTCGTCTGACTTTGAATCAGTCCCCTCGTGGGTAGTTTTGATTTTCCTTTGCAAGCAGCTGTCAACTATGGATGGACAAGAAACACCATAACGCAAACGATTGCCGATGACCCACACATTGTGGGTTAATGTTATCATTTGATGAGCGTGTGGTGGATCTTCAATCTTTTGAAGATTTAAAGCTATTTGATTTTTTTTCTTTTAGATTGGAAAGACTGTTGTCACATTGCTTGTAGCGTTGTGATCGAAAGTATCTGAGAGCACTCAAAAGAAGTGTCGGCCTGCGAGGTGTTTTTGTGTATGTTTGCACGGCAAAGTGAAGGCCGTGGGCTGTAGAGTGAAGTTTTGAAAGCAGAAGTCTCAGCACCTGGCAAAGTGATTGCTGAGTCACTGCTATTGATCAACAAGCTCATGAAATCTCGGCAGACATACACCATTAAGGTCACTTTGCACTATTGGACTGTAAAATCTCACTTAGAGAGACAGCAGGGTGTGGCAGTCCAAATGGAGGGAGGATGGTGCACAACAAAAAATCTGCATCTCAGACAAATGTAGCAGAGGCCGAGCGAAAAGATGAACATCTAATACGAGTGGAATCGTGTGATATTTTTTTCGGAATCGTTAACAATGCACAGCAGGCACGTTCGCTCACAAATGTCTCCCGATGGAAATGTCAGCGACGCTCTCGAATAGATGGCCAGGAGTTAAGACTGGAGCGCACTTAAATGTCACAGCAGTTTAACTTGTGGTACAATTAAGACTACCGAAGGTCAATTCCTCTGAAAGCATGCAGCCGGATGAATCTCCGGTGAATACAATTATTATTACTTGATGCAAAGTGTCTCACCGGTAACTGGTTATTAAGGAAATGCCAAAAGGCTGCAGTTAAAGCAAATCTTTTCATTCTAAATTAATTGTGGTGGTGGTGAGTTTAGGAGAATTGTGTCAATGTCCCAATATTTATGGACCTAACTAAGTTATAAAAAGTCCCATTTTAGTAAGTTATGTAGTAGTTTTGACCTGTTTTCTTGTCTTCGCTCCCAAAAAAATAGGCATACTGATTCTGAGGCAACAGCATTGAATTGAATTGTACCGATAGTATCCAAAATGAAGCCGTTTTTTTTTTTTATTTTACTCTACTGTATAAAAAACAAATATTTCAGAAATATTGGTTCAAGTAAAGAATGACAAAAAATGCGGAGCAGGCATGTGCAGTGGGGGAGAAAATAAATGGTCGTAAGAAGGAAGGTAAGGTGATAGCACGGGAGATAGGATTAGTCTCTGCTGCAAATCCTGTTGAAAAATGAACACAACACACCAGCGCTAACACACACACACAGATATGAACTGTATATCTCGATGCTAACACATAAGTTTAAGATTTTTCCCACATTCTCAACAGCTGAGCGTGTCCTTGAAAACGCAAGGTGGGTAGTGGATAAGCGGAGAAAGAGAAAGCGAGTCAGAGGTGATGCGGGAATATATGGCGCTACAGAGAGAGGGATCAGCGGAAAGGGGGGTGGGGGGGCGCTTAAAAGTGAAGAAAGATAATTTACTTTTCTCTAAGCTTCCTTCCTGCCACCCAGATAGTACATCCCTGTTACTCTACCACCCACTAAGCAATGGGCACCCCTGAATTTGTCAGTCCCTCTGTCTCACCCCAAACTCCCCCCACTTCAAAAAGTTCCCCTTTGAGGATTAGGGGGAACAAAAAGAGGTGAATTCCAAGCAAGACTGGGGGGAGCAGAATTGGGAAGTGTGGGTGAGGTAGAAGTTTAAGGGCGGACAATTAAGAGATATAGGAATGACGGAAGGGAGGGCTGAGGCAGCAGAAATGGAAGCCTCAGGTTGAAAAGTAGTCAGCACCGTTGCGTTTTTATTTGGGGGATTGTAGGAATCATTTTCGCTATCTCTTGGGCAGGAAGTATTATAGCATATATGAGAAGGTGCAACCACCACCTTTCACTTTCAAAGTAATTGACACAAAAGAATTCATGGCCATGGAGAGAGCCTGGATATAACACTGAACATTTTTTTTTTCTCTTATGCATGCGGACAAGGGTAGCAGGTGTCGACTTTGACAGGAGAGATGGAGATATAATATGATGGAAGCAATAGTCCCTCCTCTCTTACCTCTTCAGATGATTGACTACCGCCTGGTGGTGTCATGGTGTCCAATTTTGTTTCTCTGTCTTTTTTTTTTTACACTACGTTTTCTTCATATTCCTGATCTATTGCGTTATATGTTTTTTTTTTTGGGGTGCTCTCGTTGACTTCAGTTGAGCTTCTATTGGACAAAAGGTTATATATTGGATATTTGGGGCAGGTCACTAATCAACCCAGAACAAAGTTAGCAGTAAATACGAAAATGTGCGAGGTTCAACAACGATGCTATAAAAGATTTGAAAACAAAGCGAGCATTTATGCAAAGTTTGAACGGATCCATGAGTGCACATCAATGGACAAGAAGTGTGGAAAATGGGGGCAACATTTTCTTTTGTGCTCATTGACATGCCTTTTAAGAGGGCACAAGGTCAACTACAGGGAGCTTTTTGTTTGCTATGTGAAAGAACTTCACAGCCGGACTCATCTGGATATCCAAGAACAAATGCCAGAAGGCCAAAAGAGGAGTTATTTATGGAGTTAGTTAAACAGAGTGCAAAAAAAAAAAACAGAAACATTTGTTCTCACAGTGGGTTATAGTTTTTTTTCTGAACAATTCTCAATTTGTCTGTGGACTGACTTGGCTGAAAGGTATGAGGAATTTCTATCTATCATCCAGTCCAGGCTCCATGAAGAAGAACAGACAAAAAAAGGAGTGGTGTGGGAATTGACCAGAAATGTAAGAGGAGAGCATGGTGGGGATTAGAAAGTCTCTGAAAGTCAGTCACTTAATTTCCTGGCTAACCTGGCTATGATTATCTCCAGAGTGGGAAAGGAGTGCTTGAAGTCTGGGACCAGACTAATCCACGGTGACCAACCTCCACCTCTCATTTCCTCTAGATTAACTCACTCTGCTACTTAATGAAATGGTAGCGGTAGAGCGATATTACACAGAGTGAGAAAGAAAAAAAAAGTGAGAAGGAAAGATTGACCGTGAAGACTCAACACCACCAAAGAAAGAAAACAAAAACATTGCAAAAGTAGAACAGCAAACGGTCGATTGAGGACCTTCGCCAAGATGAGCATTTGAAACGTTCTAAATGGATCTGTGGTCTCGTAATTCTCAAGCTTCACCTTTATCCTGAATATGATGGCAGTTCCTACTTAGCAGTTATGATGGTACGGTCACCACAAAACCAAATAATTAGGGACAATCGCTCCAGAGTTTTCACATTCGATTTTTGGCACACACGCCATGTGCCACGCTTGGAATAAAGTGGTGGTGGTGGTGGTGGTGGTGGGGGCAGCTGGGAAAGCTCCAAACCCCATGCATAATAAGAATAAGTGGTATGGATAATGGCTAGCTGGATGGATGGTCCAACGTCAAGGCTCCACTATAGTTGAGAAAATGTGCCAATGTAAGGATTGCCAAGTCTTAAAGGAGATGAGAGAGAAATGAGGGAAAAGCCAAAACATAAAAAACTTCCAGTCAGATCAAATTACAGATGCTTACACATGAAGTACTTCGACTTGGCCAAGATTATCTGTCACTGTTGTTGAACAAAATATATCTAATGATGACATTGAATATCAAGACACAGTTCGGGATTACAATTGAACCTCTCCAAAAAACTAGCGCCAAACGTTTGGCGGAAGTGCCAGCCTGACCAGTGTCATGCCACTTGACCAGTCTGTTGGCCAGTGCCCTGCTATGCCACCGGCTGGGCCCCAGCTGGCCAATTAGCTCCCCTCTTAGTGTGGAGCTCAGCCAATGAAAAACCCTGTGAGATTTCAGTTCGGCTGAACCCACAGATGGACGGACGTGGAATACAAGTGAGGGAGAGGGGAAGGGGAGTGCTGGGCATGAGGGTGAAAGAGAAGGTGAGAGGGACTTGGCTTTAATTCTCTGTCGAGATTGTGACATCTTCGTTGAGTTCGCGGTGGGAAACAAATGTTCTCAATCAAAGTTGACATGAGGCTCCTGATGTCTGGAATCAGGGATGAGTTTTCTCTGGCCAATATATTTATAATATATGATTACTTTCATGGAATATTTGCTTTAATAGTAGGAGATGGATTCATTACCGACTCTACTGAACAATCACAGCAAAATGTTTGGATTTTAATACACTCAAGGTAGCTGAACCAACAATCTACATATAAATGTATACATTCATTAATATTTATAGGATACAACGCTTATATTTGAATATTTAAATTTGTCAAAGCCTTTATTATATTTATTTTCATTTTACAGGGACTCAAACAATTTAAGTAGGACTAAGCTTATTTAATAATTTATTATTATGATTATTTTACAATTCTAGTATAATGATAGAACATTTCTTGCTATGTGCACCATATTTGATTCCTAATTATCAAAGACAGCAGACCACATTACAAATAATCCAATCCCGGAAAGAATGTTTCTTCAGTTTATTATGTCAAGAAATGATGAATCGTGTCTGCTGAATATGGGATCAAGGCCCGACAATCAGTCAAATAGTCATGGGTCACCCAACCGCAGAGCAGTTTTGACCCAAACTTTATAAAACCTAATTAGGGGGAGTCATACATGTTTAAAAGTGATAAATCATGACATGTTGACTCATTCTGCTCGCCTGGCGGACGTGCGTTTGTGTCTGCTGACATACTTTTCAGCGTGCAGCGTAAAACTATTGGTTGTTCAAACATGTCGGCTGCATGTTTTCAAACTTTCACCCTGCTTTGTGAAGGCTCAGCAGTCAGACCAGCGAGGCACCAGGGCCAGACGGCGAGGTCGGAGTCATCCGCTAATCATATTAACATTCCTCTGTAATAACACAATCCAACTCCTCTTCTCAGATTGGCCCTCCAACTTGAACCCCTGACTTTCCACATGCTAACCATTTGGCTCTATAGATTTCTGCCCAGATGATTTTCTACAAATACATTTTTTTTAAGGTGGTATCATAAAAAAACTCGGATGAAAATGTCATGACACTTGACATTATGCCAAACAGTTTTAGTTCAATTTGAGACAAGATTAACTTAATTAAAATAACCCTAATAGCTTAATGGCTAAATAACCAAGAACCAAGTTAAGCAGTTCCCACAAAACTTTGCATCGAGGTGGCTCATTTCAACTGAGTAAAATTGTGACTGATGTCAATAATGCAAAGCATTCCTGAGGTCAAGCCAAAGATTTTTAATTGATTTTGTGTCTGACCCGTAGCCAGGTCATTCGGAACCTTTCAACCTCATAAGTGAAGCAGCTTGGAGTTAATTTGGTTGGATTGCTTTGGATTGTCATCTCGCTGAAGTGTGGCATTTGTAATCATCTTCACATTTCTATCTCATCTGAAGCTATGCCAAAAATTACTGACATTTGAAACTCTTCATTTGTTTCCCCTTAAAGCCTCAATAGCATCAGAAGAATGCTGCAGTCCTGCAGTCGTCATCATTTCAAGACATTTGGTAGTTTTGGCATCTTTTGCTGACACGATGTTTCATGACATTACAAAAATGCAGTATTTTAAAAAAGGGATGTAAACTTTCATTAGCCACTTTAATTAACAGAGAAGGGCGATGTCGCATCGTATTAAAGCCAAACTTGAGCCTAGTTAAACTACTTTTGCAGATGCCTATGCAATGAGCCACCTGTTTTGGCAACTCGAGCCCGTCGAGGGCAGATGTGTGCATTCAATAAGTCAGATTGATGTCATTCTTGCACATTTTTTTCCTCTCGGTTAATGCGTGTGGGTCTAAGGGGATTTCCATCAACCGGTCAATTTTGCAACTTCTACTGTTCTCCAGCCAAATTATATAGAAGCTGTAATTTGGCATAACTGATTTTTATTTTTTTATCCCCTTGTGGAAACCACTGCTGCAGCTTCAATCGCACACACATACACGCATTAACACTCTGTATTACGAGACAGTTGGTGCGAATGATTTAAGTGTTAATGGCTCTAGATATCCAACAATGAGTCATCCGCTAATTGCTTCAGTCAGTCATAACTATGGAACCTTGCTGTAGATTACCTCATGATGCAGTTTGTGTGTGCGAGAGAGATGGCGCTTGGTCTACGGGGACACATGAAGAAATTCACGGGGGTGGGTGGGAGACAGATGAACAATTAATGTCCAGACACAAGTGCATCTCTATTATTGACTAGGACAGGGAAAGGATATATATCTCAACAGTAGGCGTCGGCGTTTGAGTGTCTATGTTAGTCCCACAGACATGTGAATGTGTCTGGGTCCGCTGGGTCGGCACTGATCCCATCTTGTCTGACTCGGGGATTATAACCTCATGACCTACAGCTAGGCTAATCTTAAATACACACACTGATACACACACTTTGATGGAGAGCAGTAAGGGCGGGAGCATAGTTTTTAGTAACTCTGTCAAACAATTAAGGAGGCAAGAAAGAAAATCTAAAGTGGGGGAATGAGATATATTTCCACTGTGGAATATTGGTTTGATCACTATTCCTAATATGCATTTTCTCAATTTGTGAATCACACAACAGTGACGAGGGAGATACCGTTAAGAAAACTGAAACCTTGAACGGGAAGAGAAACAATCTAAAAAACGCAGACAGTCATTCCAAACGGAAATCCGTGACTGTCTACGATTCCTACCAAGAATTCCGTCTTAATAAACAGGATATAATACAAGGTCGTCTTATAATAGCACAAAGGTGACATTGTGCCATGTCCTAAGAGTTGGACAGATGGTAAGTCAATGAAAAAGCCAATTGTCATTGTTAATGATTGTCCCTGTAAATTTTACGGAAGAACAGATGATTTGGTTTTTATAAGCGATAAAGTTCTTTTTTTGTATTTGGGGGAAAAAGTAGGAAAAGTTGAAACTTTACAAAAAGCAATAGTCTAAAAGTAAGCTTCGATTAGTTCCTCAACAGCAGTCTAGGAAAGATGATCAAACTAACTAAGGAAAAAAATAAAAGGGAGACAAATTAGACCTGCCATTAGGGGAAATGAATGGGTTATCTTAAAGGTGAAAATGAGACATTATAATTGGTCTCCCTACCTGATTTATAAACAATAACAAGATTTTCTAATCTGGGGTCGAGCGTGGCTATTGATTCCAAGAGGAAGGAGGTCGCCCTCGCTGCAACCAAACCAAATTACTTTGAGAACTAAATTAAAGTAAGGCAGGCACAGCAGTGTGACCACATTGACACATTTAAATGATCTAAGTACATCGTAAAAAGAAACTCATCGTCTCATTGAGAAGTTTGAATATACCGTTTTCTCCGAATGAAGAATGCATTTTTAACACGGCAAGTGTTTTCATCATTTTAGTCTCAAAAAGGGAGTCTCTCTTTGATAATAGATAAATCTGAGTTTTTGAAATGCAAGAGAGTGCAAATGAAATTAGAATGTAAATGAGCAAGCGACATGGTGAAATAACAATCCTATCCAAAGAAACTGTGGGTGTCCTTATGACAGAAGTATTTACATTTGCCAAGCAAAATAAGCCATTGCTAAATGACACCTGACAGCATTGTGGGAGGTGATTTCTAATTAGCACTTTGATAATGTACTGTTATTCTAGAGACTCGTTTGAGTCAAACACAGAGGTGGAGCTGTGAAGATGCAACAATGATCTTGTGATTGGAGCGGGAACAGCTGGATGACCAAGCTAGCAAAACCGGATCTGTGATGCTATTCCATGGCACTATCCTGTATACTTTGATTTATTTAGCCTTTGATTTCCGATAAAGGCTAACACGCAATGCTAATTTTTGTAGAAATAATAAAGAACTGGTGCCTACCCTGTCCATTTCATGGCCTAGACGTCGAGGGTCAAGTTCTTCATACGAGGGCACCATCCCTTCTCTCTTTGCCTGTTGGTATTCTTTTCTTAGCTGCTGGATTCGGTCCATATTGCTGCAAACACAGAGGAAACTCTTGTAAGAATAACAAGTGCAAGAGGAGTATGAATGCCGTTGAAGGTAAGGCGCAGAAACTTTCAAGGGTATGGCTGATGAACAGGAGTCAAAGCTCAGAAGTAATATAAATCCCGGATGGGCTACATCTGCAGTATAATCTTTAATAAGAAAAGTGTCATCAAGAACTATAAATATTTACAGGGTTGATGATAAATAAGAAGGCACCCTCTCATGATACATTTCAAAATCTTTTGAAGAGAGCGATAGTTTAGATCAATTGTAAATGATGAATATTGATGCACTGTATAATATTGGGTCAAGAGATCGGCTAAATCCCAAATCACTCGTGGATTTAAACGCATAAGACATCATTATTTATTTAAAATCTAATGTCTGGTGGACTAAATAAATAATATAGAGTAGTACAGAAAAATATTAAGTAACATTAATATTCTGAACGATATCAAATGCTGCGCTAGTTGCATCTCTTATGATACTAATTCGTGGTGGGTCTCCATCGGAAAAAAAATAATCCTCGTGTATAAGGTATATACTGTATATACTATAAGGTATATAATGTCTTTCTTTTTTTGCCACACCAAGCAAGTCAATTTCTGAGAGAAGACACTTTACAAGAGGGAGTTGTAGTCTGTGTGCTGTCCCTGATGTCTAGTAGTAGAAGATCATTAAGCTCCGTGTCGTAAAAGGATGAACTAGACGACAACAACCAAGACCAATCAATGTGTTATCGCACTCTCGCTGTATCTGTGTCACTCAGCCGCTCTCTCATTCTGATTTCTGGTAGTTGAACACACACAATATATAAGGCAAAAAAAAAAAGAAAGTAAATGAGTCCATCGGGTATCATCCATAATTTTTAGACAATCCATCTCTCCATTCCCTCCCACCTTTGTTAATCTTTTCATCTGCTTATCTCCATCGCCTCTGCCCCCGACTCCTTCTCATCTGCCTCCCTCATCTCGGCCTTCATCATTTTTGCCCGCCTAATCTCCCTATCTTGTGTTTTGCACTAATTAGCTGACATCTCCACTAATGAAGTTTGACAACAATAGATGACCAACGACAGCAGGTGGAAAGTCATGGAAGGAAAGGAAATGTGTGGAAGAGACAAAGACACTCCCAGACACTGTGATTGTGTTAGGAGGTTGCGACTTGTACTCTCCCAGATTGTGCCGAGGATCACTTTGCTCTTCAGGTTAACAAGAAGCGACACGTGTTTTTAAAATGCAGCTGAGAGGATATGACACCGCTCCTTTTGCAGCACGGCATAAGCACGGAGAGTAATTACGCTTCTGTCGACCGCCATGACATCAATCGGACTGGCTGTCGTAATGCTCCGCTCGGTGGTGGAAAAGGCCGACATCCCGTTTTTACGGTGGGGGGTTGATTTCTTCAACAGATTGAAAATAATATGCCATATTGTGTACTTTCCCCTTCGACTCAATACCAATATTAATGTTTGAATATGATTTTGCACCATTTGCACAGACGGAAATTCTTTTTTTAAGCTCAATTTCCACAATTCCTTATTGGTATCAAATCCAAATATATTAAAATCAATAAACATGAGACTACTTTGAAAATATATATATGTCTTCTTATGCATTTGCCCATGAGTGCATCTGTGCCTCTTTAAAAAAAAGCGACGAGTCCTTCTACAAGTCCAAGTACAATGTAAAACCCTACATTCAATTGCGGGTGGATGTCCTTTGCATGAAATGTATTTTTCATCATGGACTACTTGTGCAAATAGGAGAGTGCATGCAACAGGGTGAAGAGAGGCCCAGAAAGGCTTCATTGAAGGAAGGAGAGCAAAGGGGGAGGCAAGGATGGCAGCCGAGTGCCTCTTGAGAGCTTTCCTTATTAGCCGGGCTGAATCATTCACTTTGAGTCCAGGAAAACACACATGCCGGCCCGTTTTACAACCACTGCCCATCGCCCTCCCACCTCTTCTCATTCCTCGCTTTTATTCCTCTATACGTTTTTTGCACCCAGCATCTCAATTTAGTCCAACCCCTTCTTTTTTTTCTCTACTTCCAAATGGCTCTTTGCAGTCTACTTTTCCCGTTTGGCCCCCAAACACTCAGTGACCCCAAAATCCCCAAATTGCTACTGTTGCCCCAAGATTTTTTTTTTTATCTATTTCAAAATTCTAAACAGGCACCGCCCCTTCCATCTCTTCAAAATCTTTCTCACTCACTGTTCAATCTTTTCCGTCTTATTCTCTCATCCACTGTCGCTTTTTAGTGCTTTTAGAACTAAATCCCCCTTTTTCTCCAGCACTTCCTCCGGTTAATTTGTTCCTTGAGCGGAAAACACTCCATCTATCTCCTTCTTCTCCGTAACTATTTTTTCTGTTTCACCCTCTCCCTATTTTCTTTTCTTTTAACTTCCCTTCTCTTTATTCCTAATCCTACTTGACCTTCCATTTGGCCTCCTTCTACTTTCAAGACACTTCAAATCCCTCTTCTTGCTCATACTCACCATGGTCCTTGAACCTCCTTACCGCTGACATTTTTCAATGAAAAAAGTATCTCGAGTTTCTCATGCATTTTAATATGCAATAAAGCCATTGGATCACAGGAAGTTATGATTATCAAAAGTTTCTTATTTCTAACTGTTTTTCCTCAATTGGAAGCAAATCACATTATCGAACAGAATTTGTAGGAGCGTTTCCTTGACAATTCAGTTCCCTTTTTTTTTTTTTTTTAACCTATGTTACAAATTGTCCATTCAGTTTTGATTGGTTGAAACTAGCAGTGCAAATTATAAGACTAACAAAAGAGGGACCATTTTTATTCCAGGACAATTCTCTCGACCTTGTCTGAAATCAAAAAGTTCGTTATTAAAGTGCTGGCATTGAATGTTTATGTTAATGGAAGGTCAAGCTATAAGTTGGCAACTGACACGTCGCTATCGCTATACATGGTTTTTATTTCATGTTTTATTGTGCCTTATAGCCCTTGACAATAGATAGTTTTTATTTCATTTTTATCGTGCCTTGTAGTTCTTGACAATAATTTGCTATTGATCTGTCTTGCTCACGCGCTATGATAACGCCGTCTCTCAAGATCACTCCGCTGCAGAGTGATTGCATTCTAATTGGTCAAGGGCCAGAGGTGGTTGTTGTTGTTATGGTAACCTGAGTGCACTTGGGATGCTTTGGTGGTGGTGGTGGTGGTTAGGTGGAGGTGGGAGGGGCAGCCACTCAAGACTGTAGGGAGCTCTAACCCAAGGCTTTGCAGTAACTTCAGAAAATTGACGCTGTCTGTCACTTCCACCTGACCGTGTGTGTGAACAAGACAGAAATGTGTGTAATGGTTACAAAAAAAAAAAAAACTCAGCCTCCAATTTGAAGCGTTCTCTAAAGCAACATACTTTGCTTGTTGAATTCCCGTTGACATTCTCACCACCCGCTTGCTTCCCTTTTACCTCCTGGAGTCTCAAATCAAGTGCAATTGCGGATGTTTATTTTTCTACAATTTATTTGTAATTCCATGTTTACCAAATGAGTCTGCATTAAACTTTGTGGCCTTTGCAATATTAAATTCAGAGGCAGTTGGGAGCAAACAATACAACAGATTACTGCGGGTGGTTTTCAATAACTGCTCGGTTTTTTTTTTGTATAGAGAATCACAAAGACCTGAAATTTCAACAGGGGAGTGTCGACTTTTTATATCCACGGTATTAAAAGAATCTACTGTTGCTAGCGATTCTTATTTGGAGTTTTTAGTACCCCCCAAGGGCTGATAAGCAGGTGCCTGACTGAAGTACGCCGGTGTGGGATGACATTTCCGTGACTTGAAAAACGAGGCTTGTCATCATTGAAAGCAATTTCTATGCACAAAGAGAGAACGATATTGAGATGAGATTGTACATCCAGTGGCATTCCCATATCGCCGTCGTCTGGGACCAAACTCCATCCTTCAAGATGACAACGCTCACCCCCCACGGAGCGCCGTTCATCTGAGACTCGCAGTCGTTTGAGTCCTTACCTGTCATTGGAAGAAGATGCAAACACGGGAGTTGAGTTAGTCCCAGGTCCTTTAGGTTTGTTGACCTTTGCATAAAGCCTATCAAACGGGTCTTCGGGTATGGCTCCTGGGTCATAACTCTGATTGGCTTGACCAGAAACGGTTGATGGACCTTGGGGAGAAGGAGGAGGGGTCCTGATATGACGTTGTTGGACTGTATTCTGTGGAGAGGACTGAAACAGTGGTAGTGGCGGTGAAATCACAGCACGGTCCTTAAAGGATTGTATTCGGGCATAATTGGGATCGGTGTCATCATCCTCCACGTTTTCATATACGGATCTGCCACCTGCAACTTGTTGGTCTTTGGAGTGGTGCTCATGTCCAGCCTCAATTCTGACAAAGGCAAAGAACAAATTTAGTTGAAACATTTGGACTATTGGGAACAGACGAGTATAAAGAGAAACTGAAGAAAACATAAGTACAAGAGTCCATTAGCATGATTGAGAAAATATATTAAAAACAATTCTGATTTCTATTGGCCCAAGGCTCAGATGTGAATAGCATGAAACAGTAAAAAAACAAAAATCAATGCAAGATTAGTAATGGCTAATTACAGTGTTTACGGCAAAAGCCTTTTTTGGCATTCAAGAGAAAACAACAATGGGAAAAATAAACTATTCCAACCTCTCACGCTCATCTTTCATCTTTTCAAAGTCCAGGTCATTCAGAGTGTCTGTCTTCTGACGCTGCAAAGCAGCCTTGGCCTCTTTCTTGTCCTCTTTTTTCTTTCCAAATCTGAACATTTCACAGAAATGGGAATAATAATAGGGAGGGGGAAAATAAACAGTGTATTACTAAGGGGATCTGGGCTTAAAGTCATGTGACAGTTTCAATGTAAAAAATAAAAAAAAGTTGTGAGTCAAGCATATCATCTGTACATTTTGCCGCATCCAAGTTTGATCAACTTTAAAAAAAAAAAATACAATCTTGGTTAAAAATCCTGAAAGGCACGACACGAACAGAAATGGAGACAAAACAATACTGATTTTTTATTTACAATAATACTTAACTATATGTGCCTGTGGCTGTAAAGCAAAGCGTGGAGAGTCCCTGTCACCGAAATGCATTGACTATTGATCAGTGCCAAAATGGAACTGTAACCTTGTGCATTCCTACAGTGTGACTACAGTGACCCGCACGGTACGCATTATCGTCACTAAGACTGCCGATTAAACAGAACAGCATCAGCAAAGATTGACTGGCAGCCAGTTGGATGGACGGTAAAAGCTCCTGCTCTGTCATTAGTGGGAACAGAAGGATGACTTGTGAATATTCATGACCTCGCACTACATTCTTTACCACCACTCATTTGCATGTGAGGATGATTTAATCACAATTATGTACACGTTATTAAGGCTGCCATCTGTGTAAGAGAAGGTTGCTTGAGAGCGGCAAAAGTCATTTTCTGGCTGTGACTTTGTTGTGACGAGAAGAAGAAAAAAAAAAAAAAGCATTTGCTAGACTTATTTTAATGGTTGAATTGTTCATAAGCAATAAAGTGCCGGTATGTGCATTATACATGTTTTCAATTTCGTACTGATAGAAGCACCAAACGCACTAGAAAGGATCAGTTCATCACTCTGTTCCATAACAGGTCCCTCCAAGGTGTTTCTATAATTGAACCGCATTATAGTATGTGAGGACTGTAATAATTCCAAATGTCTCGAGGAATTTACTGTATATGGCATCAGAGCGTATAGCCGGAAAGACCGCCCGTCCGTAATTTCGACGTTATTTTAGATTCACTTACATCGCCATAGGCGGGAACATTTTCTTAATTTACATGATCGTGCATTAGGGTAATATTTACGTCTGATGGTGCTGGGAATGCAGTAAAAACCCATTTATAAATCCCCCACAGTCTCTTGGAGCACAGATGGGGATTACCAACTAGTAAAACGGGGAATTTGCCAAACCTTGATAGATTTTTGTTGACCTAGCAGACACGGAATCTCAGCTTACTGAAGGCAAGAAATGTGAGCGCACAGTATTGAGAAACAGCATAAAATCCATTCCTAATCAGAAACAGGGTTGTAATCTTTGTAAACTTACACCGAGCAGTGGTAATGCTTCAATTTACATTAGACTCTAAAACGAAGAACTTTATATAGCAAATACACGATCTTTTCGAGTTCGTAATAGCTAATGCGAGTAGAAAATTTGCACACATTTTGTCTCCCCCTCCCTCTGCCATCACAGCATGCCGACCCTTGAGGAAATCGCTGACTGACATTGTGCAACCGTGACAGACAAACAAACACACATGTGCACAAACACACACACACACACACACACACACACACACACACTGATTGGCAGGCATGACACTAGTCAGTGACACGCCAATGACTTCCTGTCACATTGTTTGATTGGCAGCTAGGGTGTCTACCCACCCATTTTGAGTATGTTCTCTCTAATTAGAAAACAAAAGACAAGTCTGGTCAGAAGACAGAGTAGTTTGTGCATAATAAATTAAGAGGCGGCAACTACACGCAGAGAAAGGTTGCATGTTTTAGAAATGTAATAATGCTTGTGGGTATAAGGTCTCTTTTAAGCCATGACAAACAAATGAATGTCCTTTTCTAGTCGAACCATGTCTTAACTCAGCAACAAAGATTCATAACTATCCTTCCGCTCATTTTGTATTGGGAAATAATTGAAATCAATCAGGTTGGATTTGGATTCCGCTGTTTGCTCCCAATTAATCGAATGGAAGCCTTTTTTTTTTCCTACGGTAAGTCTAACTTGCAAGAAAGTAAATGTGTGAACCCATACGACCACTGAGCCGCAATGTACGTCGCGTTCTCCTCAACCCCACAATGGAGCAGCCTGAATGGCTCCCACTGTTGAGCGAGGATAATAGCCTCATCGATGGAACATTTGAAGTCTACCAGAGGTGTCACATTTGGACCAGCTGGCGAGAGAAGAGCGCGAGGAAGGAGCGAAAGAAGGAAGTGCACGCACAGCTGCGGAGCATTAGCGGGGTACGCGCACCGCATACGCACGCCGATGATTCACGACGACCGCCAGCCAACGATGTGACAACCATCTGACTTGGTGACCAATCGCAAAAGGAATATTCATGATCTTTGGTCGGCATCTTCTTGCAAATATATTTTTACCATTTTAGGTTTGCGTGTCTCTTTTTGTGAAATATTGAACTCATAGACAATCTTGCACGCACACAACACACACACACACACACACACACACAGACACACAAGTGACTGGCATATCTGATTGGCAGATGGCAGCAGTCTCATTGACAGAGCCAGCTGTCCACTTTCATTTTAATGAGGTAATGTGAATTAAAATGGGATTGCATTAAAGGCTTTCTGTTGATGCGGGTTTTATTTTATCGACACTTTGCAAAGTTTGTCCAAAAAGAAAAAAACATGCTCTGTATTTTTTTTTTTTTTTCTTTTCAGATGGTGCACAGACAAATGAGAATGTAATTGCAGGTAAAAGCAAAAAGTGTGACCACGGAATATGATTAATATAATCACTGCAAAAACCACAGCCATTAGGAATACGTCTGGCTATATGGCTACCTTTGGAGCATTATGATATACATTTATCCCAATGCGGCAAATCTCGGCCTAGATGGAACTTTGAGCAGGGCCAATTTGCCCTCTTAGTCTCTAACCATTACATGCAATCAAATGCAGATGGGGGAGCCGAGGCTTGAGGGAAAAGAAAGCCAGGAACGTTCTGAATGGTACAAAGATTATCTCGCTACCGCGGTGTACAGCAAAAGTAAAAAAAAATGGTCACAAGAAAAGATGAAAGTTGGTATTCAAATTAAAAAGTGGAATATAACGGTCTGAAAATGCAAAATACCTGCGCGATATTTCAAAATGACATAATTACAGCAGATATTTCTAAGTGCCTTTCGTAACTTGGAAACATACGCACCGTAAACAAAGAAGCCTGTCTACATATACTAAATATGCTTAAATGGATGTATTGGGAACCAAGATTAAAAAAAAAACATAATGCAACTGTAGCAAAACAAAATAATTGGTGAAGTTTGGGCTTGTTATCCTTTAGATGCACCAACATTACTTTCAGGTTGTGTCACACAGCCAAACAGGCATAAAATCAGCAAATGAGCAGTTTCAAAGACAACCGCTACAGCTTATCATTGGCAGAAGAAGAAAAAAAACAGAATTTCATTCATTATTGAGAAATGTACAAAGCTGTCTTACGTCATGTATCTTATATGAAGATGGAGCTGTGAACAGCTGCTAACAGAAATGAGTCACTCCCTTAAGATGTACGGTATTTACATGAAATGGATAGAAAAAGTCTACACACCCCTGTTTCAAATGCCCTATTTTTGTCATAAAAATAAGACCGAGATAAATTATTTAAGCTCTTTTTTCCACCATTAATGTAACCTACAAACTGTACAAGACCGCTTTGTAAGCAAAAGTGTTTTAGAGCTGTTTTTCTACAGATGTGTATCAGTGTAAAGGCCGTGTGGAATCTCAGTTCGATAACAATCATGCTTAAAAAAAAAAAAAGATCTGCTATCAATTTAGAATGAAAGCAGAAAGTCCACATTGTTCATCGAAACACTAAGTCCCTTCACACTCTGTATGTACCTACTGTACTCGCCCCTCTCACACTTTGAGTTGGAGTTAATCAGAGCAAATAGCTCCAACAGATAATTTTAAGCACCTCTTAAAAGAAATTGGGGCACGGCTCTTAGAGTGCTCTTTGTGTGCTACCGAACACGTGATAGCGCTTCACTGGGGGTGAGTGCTCGCTGCGTGGACGTGTGAATACGGGCGGATGGGGGTGATTACATACGCTGCTTGTTTATTTGCACTGACTGAAAAAGACGTTATACATCCTGAATTCCATCCATGTTGCCTTATCTGACTGACGCTGCCCTTGGTTGACATTGTACGAATCCAAAACGACTTTTTCCAAGTGGTCGTTTTCAAAATCCGGCTACGCATTCCAAAGACGGTCTGGGAAATAAATTGCTCAGACTTGCTTGGATTGATTTAGAAAAATCAGCTCTCGTTGCTGTGACCGACCTTGATGTCGTTCAAGTGTTTTGTGGCCCCGACTAAATGACTTCAGAGACTCGCAGAAGGCAAAACAAATAAAATGTCGATGGGGCTTTGTTAGTAGTAGAGCAAGTGGATTCATCTATTTGCTGTGATACTACTGCTGCTTTGTGACTGACATTTTTTTTACTCTGTCATAGCAGTGACAATCAGTTTCATTAAGGTTGTTACTTTAAATCCACTGAGATATATAAGAATACATCACTCTCACCTCATTGGCAAATATAAGGCAAAAAAAATGTTTGACTCACCTCAACAGGCCAAAGCCTATTTTCTTGGACTTCTTTTCAGTTTCCTCAGACTCCTCTGCTTTTTTCTTCTCTTTTTCTTTCCCTTTGCCTCTGTTCTTATCCATCATCTTGGTTTTTACTTTGTTTTTCTTGTCCCCTTTTCTTTTCTCCTCCACTGGATCCCCTACGCCTTGGCGCGAAGAGCTACTCGCCGGCGTTTCCCGTCCTGAACTATGCTCTGATGCATCTAGAACAGAGGATAAGAAACACAATGAGAATTGGATGGCGTGGAAGAAAGCAACTCAAAGGCGCTGGTGATCTAATTTCAACTTTACTGCATTTAAACCTTCTTTCAAATTAATCCCAAACGATTGTGGCTGTTAAGGAATGCTTAAGTGGCAGTGCATGTGCCTCACAGTTCTTAGGGTTGGGGTCTGAGCTCCGGCTTTCCTGTGTGGCGTTTGCGTGTTCTTTCCGCGCTTGTGAGGGATTTCTCCGCGGACTCCCGCTTCCATCAAATTCTGAAAACATGCATGTATAAGGGTCAATTGAAGATTGCCTAACGTCCACACGTGTGAATCTGAGTGTGAATGTACCCTGCCTCTCACCCAAAATCAGCTGGGAATACCTACTGCTCCCCCACGAACCTGATGAGGACAAATGAATGCATAAAGCTATAGGTTGAGTAAAACAATCTTTTTAAAAAAAAAAATCCTGTTAATGCATTCCAGCATACCCATGCATAATTGGCAGCAAAAAAAAAAAATTAGCATGCATGTCCAACCATCTGTCATGGCTACAGTATTTATTTGCCATAGCTATGCAAACATTTTGACTTCATGGCGAGGGCACGCTCAAGGACTGTTCTCTGTCAATTAACAGCGGGCTCGGAAAGTTTTGAACAATTAGAAGCATGATGACAGACATGGCCGGTGCGTGTGCGCGCTGTTGACGTGCCCTATTAGGCCCATCCTGTGTGTAGTGTCGTGATCTGAAACAGGCCATCTCATTACTCTGCTGGTGACTGATAAGAGTTTGCTGCTAATAACACGACTGGGAATTGAGCCACACCTCACAGTGAAACAAAGCGAGCAGATAGCGTTTACCCCCCTGAATAAATATTTAAAAGCTAAACCCCGGCTAAATATTGAATCATGTACTGAAGGGCAATCTGCTGCATTGCTTCATACTGTTTGTGTTGACAGCAGTGTGGTAGTCTGGGATTCTTCCAAAATTCATGAAACATATCTTTTCTAAATCAATCCTGTGGGCAAAAATTAAAAAAGCAATTGCTCTAAAATGTTGATTTAAAATTGCTTTGAGCCGTTTGTATGGTTCCCACACCTCAGAACTGTGAGGGACACAATTAATCACGAGAACGCTCTAAAACAAATGACAAGTCTTGTGAAGCGGTCAACAAGACAAATTTTTGGACACCAATATGATACTCACCGTCGTCGTCTTCTGGTGGCCCGTCGTAGGACTTATCGATAGCCGCCCTGAAGCTCTCGTTGCAACCTCTTCCTCGGGCCATATTTGGACGAGCGCGATGGAAAGGTAGGAGTTCATTCTTTCGGTTGACTTCGGACATAGCCGTCTGCAAACTTTCCAGCGAGCAGGATTTTTTTAAACCGAGAGTCGGGCCGAGTCCTGCGGGGGTTTGCGGAGCTAAAAGGGAACAGTATAACACAAAGGTGTGTGTTTTATTTGCTAAAATACATCATTTTAAAAATAGGAAAAAAAATAGATGGAGAACAGAAGAAGCTAACCGGGAGTCAAGAAGACTGTGGCACGTGTGGCCTTTTGAGAGCAATTGTGCCATGAAACCAAAACTGTGATTGAGTTTGCTGTGGCATTGTTGAGATGGTGATGGATGTGTTTGCTCGAGTCCAACGGGTTCGCTATCCATCATGACCGCATTGAGAGATATTACCGAGGGAGGAAGGGGAACCGCAGAAGGAATGATGAAACGCAACAGAGCTGTAGTCGACTGCAAAGAAATGTAGCCAAAGAGATTGTAGGTGTAAGTTGGACCATCTGGAGAATGCAAAGGTGATGCCAAGCGTGTAACAGACTGGATTGCAAAGTTTTAACACGTTCATGTTTCAAAAAACAGAACGACGAAAAAGAAAGAAAAGTCGCATTTAATGCTGGGTGTTATTTTTTTTTTCCAGTGACTGGGCGGGAGTGTGAATATTCACCAAATAAAGAATTCCTTAATAAAAATGGTTTATATTGTGATTTCTGGACAAAATGGAAGGGAGGAATAACATCAGGGAGGTAGAGCAGATTAAGTTTATTCTTGGGAACATGGTGACAGACAGCAAAAAGGGGGGGGGGGGTTGGATGGAAAGTGGTGAGCTCGACTCGGCCTGTTGCCAGCTCCAAATACATTTGTACAGGTTAACATTACGCACACACAAACACACGAGATGGCTGGAGATTGTCGATACGATGCCACTTTGATTCATGATGGCTAAACCCGAATCACTTAAGATAATGATTCCCTATACACATGACTGCTCCTGCGGTTTTTGGATGTGTGTATTTTGTTCTGAGATTAGAAGGCTGATGACGACGTGACTGAAGCATCAATTCTGGCCCACCCACTTGGGCGCAGACACACACTCACACACACACAGAATGCATGCATGCATAATGTACATTGGCTGCTGGCAGGAGAGATGGACAGGGGCTATGACTGGTGATGCTCCCATCCATAAACACACCACACATTATGTCCAGATGCCCATTATAATTATAAATTAACGCAGACAATAACCAGAAAATTAATCGGTAACAAAATACGACCGTTTGCTGCTGCCTTGTCGAAAATACTCAATCAACGATTAACTTGTTACTATATCATGACTTAACGACAATGTTATGAAGCAACAGTATTTTGCTGAACATAATTGCCGGACTGGAATTTCAGCTCAAATTTATAAATGAAGTCTAGTTTGTGTCACGTTGTTATCAACAATTCTCGAGCTTTCAGTTGAAGTTATCCTACACAAAAGCCCAAAGCGGTTTGTTATGTTGTCACTCAAACACACTTGCTCTCCAAACACAAAGTATTTGTTCCTAACAGGATTTGTGTCATAAATGTAATTACTGCGGTCCAAATGTAAGATGATAGCATTAAGCCGCTTTTGGAGGGAGAGCGAGAAAGAAAGAAACAGTCAGAGAGAGAGAGAGAGATGACAGAACAAGTGATTAGTTGGAAAGGGTAGAAAACGATACTGGCAGAGGAAAACAGACACTAAGACAAGAACAAAGAGCGTGAGGAATTTTAAGAGTAAAGAGGAGCATGACATCTTGAAAATAAAACACAATGAGATAGCTTGCCAAGCTATCCCGAAGCTATTTTCTTGGCATCGAGGCAATAGGCTACATCCAAAGTCAAAATTACGCTAAGGAGCAGCTCAACAATACAGAGCCAGCAGACCTGCCAACAATCCTCACTTGGAGAAAATCTAAACACGCCATACAGTCTCTTAAAAAGAGATGTAGCTTGGTTCTAGACTTCTAAATCCACATTCAAATGCAAAATATACCTGGAACATGTTTTCCGGAGGTATCTAACAGTGAGCGAGTAAGAAATACAGTCGTGTCAACTTGCCACTTACCACTCGTCTGAGTCGGAGCTTTGGAACTTTAAACATACTCAACATATTTTGCTATTATTAGTGTTAAACCGGTCTCCACCCAACTGTTCCCTCTTCCTGTTCAGGCTGTTCCTGTATCAGTACAGCAGCAAAACAAACGAGTTGGGCCTGATTTGAAAGTCCTAACTGACAGTTGCGGCCACACCAAGGCGACCTGAGATGCAATGCAAGCTCCTTGAGACAAATGTCACATTGAACCATTTCAAAAAAAACATTGTAGTCATATCCCAAAACTCATCTTGGTTCTGATCCGGAGTTCACTGAGATAATAAAACTGACAATACTAAATGCAAGAGAACCTACCTAGCTAAGCGTGTACTTCTTTTAATTCCCGTCCGACTGCACCACTTAGTAATAAAACTTAAAAAGTCATGGGCTCCTTTGAATCATCCATGCCTTAAGCGATAAAATATTAGTAGAAGTGATATCAGGCTTGTTTAGATGCTTATGATCCCTTTTATCAAGATGATCCTTGATCTGATAGCTCTAATTCCAAAACATGCATTATACATGACATCTTATCTCCGATAATTCACATCTTAAATCACAGCAAAAAAAAAAAAAAAGATTACAGTGAAATGAGCAATTTGTTTCATTTGCCCTGGGTGAACAACTATTATTAGTCCCCGATGGCAAATCCCATTAACCACGTTTAAACGTATCCAAGAACCTCCTTACGGTAAGTTAAGAAAAATATTCAAGAACATCCACGTTGTAGCAAAAGTAGCGCTGAGATAGACGATAATATTTCAATGATAAGCTGACCTCACTCCGTCCGAGAACCAAAGAAATGGAGAACCAAAAAAAAAAAATACAGACGCAATATTTATGGATGTTAAGGACTGCCGTCTTAAGTATACAAGCAATTCTCCTCCTTCGCCGACACAGCTGTTTATAAACCAAGTCATCTTCTGGCAAGTTCCTGACAAATGAGGACAGAAACAAATGGCCTCTCTCTCTTGTTGCCGTTCTCTTTCAAGCACCATGACATATACGATCCACCCGCATGTCATTGATAACCGAGTGGAAGCTGATAGAGACAAATGGGTTGGCCAGCAAAAAGAGGACAGTACTGATTACTGCTCACTTTTATTGGCTTACTGGAGAAAACGGAGATGGGGGTCAAGGAGCATTGCGTATATACAAAGCAGCAGCCAAGAAAGCTCTTGAACCCCGTGTGCCATATTGCTACGAGGGCGGAGCAAACGTTTACCGATGCAAACAGACAGGAGAAGAGACTGAGCTATTTGTACTGCGTGTCTAAGGTCTGTTGAGAAGACAGCTAATGTGCGGTGATATACACGTGTACACACCCACAGAGACTCTCTCTCGCTCGCTCACTGACAAATCAATACGTCAATCCATATAAGCCTAAGTAGGTGGCTTGGAGCTTGAATCCCAAGTAAAGTCAGCAAGAACCAGCAAGACAAGGAAACAATGGACAAAAAGACAAATCTGTAAAAAAAAATGAGGAGAAGAAGAAGAAGGCAACAGATAGCAATAAACAATCGCAGAGGCAGAAACGTCTCTGAAGACACTTTTTTTTTTTTTTTTGGCAGAGTCTTGGCAGTATGTGACTGCCATCAAAGTCAAAGTTGCACGAGGGAGAGATTCAGACAATGGTCTCCCTCAGCATCACGTACAAACACATTTTCAGGGAGCCGTTGTTCCTCCTAAGCCCCTCTGCCTGATTGTCAGCCTCTAAGCCGGAATGCTGTCGGCGAGAAAAAGACTGCGAGAGGGCAAGCGAGAGCACAAGAGTGAGGACATTAGCGGTGGATGGAGGAAGAAATAATTGGGGGAGAAGACGACATTAAACAGGCAAACCGAAAAGCTGACAAGTATTTTACTCCAAATAGAAGTTCTGCAAAAAAGGTCATTAGAAAATGGATCGACTTGTGCCGAGTGTTTTATTCTACCGTCTGGTAATACGTTCTGACACACATTTAAAATCCACTTTTGTGCATAAATGAATACATTTTTACACATATTCATGTGCTCATTACGCACACACACAAAGCTGTGGGCTGTTTTTATTAACACGGTAAAAGAAGAAACACAAGTAGAACCACTTGCTTTTTTTTTTTTGTCCGATCAGCAATATGCTTAGCAGACCGTTCCGTCCTATTTAAAGTGGCTCCGGGTAAGAGACCAAGTGCAGTTGAAAAAGTTTTGCTCCAGAAAATATTAGTGCTGATTTTATGCTTTATCTCTCCGAAACGATTAGCGCAATCATTAGGATCATTGTAACGCAATATCTCTCGTCGAGCGTGTGAATATGATGCGCATCAGTCGAGGCATTTCCCCGACCGTTGCCGTATTGAATTTCTATACTGCCTAATATTATGTGAGAGAATTCACATGCAATATGAACTACCATTTATGTCACACCTTCATCTCTGAGTCTGCTTAATTACAATATAATGTGGAGTGGATTATGTGCCAATGTATGATGAAGAATTTCCATCATCACCAGGACGCCATATGGAAAGGATGATCATCAAATTGTGTGTTGATTTTTGGGGTGTGGAGGTGGAAAATCGTGGCGGGAAGTTAAAGAAAAAAAAACAGCATTCCCATAAATGACGGTTTCACAGCCGCTGATGTTTTTCCCAAGAGCTCACCCAATACTGCCCACTGTTTTATCAAATCTGTGCTCCTCAAAAGTCCTGAATTGAGTTGGGACAGAAATGCGACTGAACCGAGTTTGGTGTGGACAATAATTGGGATAATCTACTTATATATACTATACTGCATCCGGAACGCATTGTCCTTCCCAAACTCGAGCATATAAAATATGCATCAGGATGAAAGAAGCAGGTCCAAACCAATTCTGGGAAAGGGTTCGAAAAGAAACATGTTTTGCCCTCAATTTTTCCAGCGGTTAGAAGTAATTTCTCTTTTATTAGCGTTTCATTTCTAGAAAGCACATGTTGCATTCTGCCCATGATTTTGCCGTAATGCACATTATGCCTGTGTGCTAGCTCCCATTTTTTTTAATGGTTATGGACCTTTTAAATGAAACGTAATGACAACTTTAAAGCTGAGAAAAAAAAGTAGAATGTGGAAAACGTTTGAAAGGTATTTTCCAGAAAAGCTGACGCACTTTAAGTCACAATAAATGACTGACTTTGTAATAAGATAAACTAAATTCCTTGTCTTCACTAGTAAACGCTGACACACTATTTTATTTACAGTGATGCCCTTTATGATATGGGAGTTGGGAGTTTTAAGATAAGAGTCATCTTTCGATTATTTTGTTTTGACTTATGAGCCAAAATCTGAGATATGAGCACTGTATGGTGGCAGTGATGGGATTATACTGCCCCCAGGTGGCCCGGGTGTGCACACCAGAAGAAGCGGCGCATGTCCATAGAGTTGAACCAAAAATGTCAAAAGGTTTCTTTCTAATATAAACATTTCTTTATATTATTATATTTTTATATAAATGTCTTTATATCATATTCACTTATTATGATTTTTCTTATTAAACATTTTTCTGAAGGCTGGAACGGATTACTGGCATTTCCATTCAATTCAATGCAGAGAATGATTTGAGAAAAGGGTTGTTTTTTAGTTTTCAAGTATGGTTTGTGCCTGGTATCTGTTCACAGTGTAGGAAGGTAATTTTGGGCTGAAACTATGACCGGGAAAAAAATAATTCAGTAGTCATTTGGAGAAGGTTTCCTCACCTGCAGTGTTTTCAACCTGGGATCCTTCATGGCTCACATCTGTACCTGAAACAAACAAAAAATTATCAATAATCCTGAAACACATACAATCCACATTTCAAATTGGACTCTACTTGATCTTCAAAATTTCCACTCATCATGAAGAAATTTCCAAATGTGCCAAAGTCCCTCTTCTCAACCCCACCGCCAAACTTGTCATCGGGACCATCTGATCTTCATCCCGGAATGTTTAGTCAGCATCACAGCTCGCAAGCAAGTCATCTCATTCATCACTAGCACTCACTTTTCTCTTTGAACATATCAGTCGGGGCTTTCATCTCTAAGACGTCACTTCACTTTCGCCTCTTTCCATCATCCCCCTCGCTATTCAGTCATGTTGTTTCTTCACCACTCAAACTGAACCAGCTGTGTTGGCCTTTTTCTCCTCTGTTGGACACCACAGCTTTCATAATTGTCCCTAGTCAAGCTTTGGGTTACTTTTCACCTATTTTAAAAAAGGCACTTTTGAGCTATTCTTTGCCCTTTGCGGTGAAGAAATGAAAAGGAAAAAAAAAAGATGAAAAGCCAACACCAACCGGCGGGTAGCTCTCTGCCAAATACACACAAGACCACAAAAACCAAACAGTAAATGGCTGTGCGCTGCAAATATTTTCCTAATCAAAAGCAAGCGTAAAACGTAATTCTAGCACTGTGCATTGGTGAATACGTCTGACCACATCAGTTTGTGGCTAATTTTTATGACGGCTTCTGCAGCCCCAGACTTTTGGCAAGTCGCCGTGCGTCTACTTTGGTTTCACGCAGATAAAGTGTAAATATGCATACGGGTGCAGTTGAGATGTCTCATTTCATTTCCAAAGATTGGTTGAAGCTAATATAATGAGCTTATTATTTTCATTGAAATGCACTGAATGGTGGCATAGATACATCCACGTCTGCAAAACACAAAAGAATTTGCCGAGATATGAATTTTCAAATTTGTTTACATCCATGTTATGACTGCGTGATATTCATCGTGATGCATTTCAGTTGTTTCATGCATTGTATTAATATATTAGAAATGGATCTAAACAGTTAAAAAAAGTCATATAATCATATTAAATTGGAATTGCTAATTCAACCCCAGGAGTGACTGAAAATGCATGAAAAGCTAAATATAAAAAATGCCCACCAGTGTGTGTCTGGTTTGGAGCAGTGCCCAAGTCAACGCTCTTGGAGGCCTTCACATGCTGGAACTGCTGCTGGGCGTCGTACTGGGACGGAGACATTTTCCTGGTACCAGAATCACCAACATGTTCATTTAAACTCTTAGAATATTTTTTAAAAGTACAAAATGTCTCAATCGCTGAAATGATCAACTCACCTTTCGTGTAGGTAGGAGAACGGCTGAGCAGAGCTTCTTGCCTCGGTACCATGTCCATTGTGATCTGCCTCGTCATCAATGTGAGAATAACTCGCATAGGACCCTGAAAAATATACAGTGCCAATGTCCAGTGCCCTTTTTTTTGGTCCATACATTACATTGCAGACTAATTGGCTTATTGTCTGTTTATTGCTATTAATGACACAATCACTTTTATTTTATTGTATGTTTTGAGTTGCGAGGGCTTATACAACCACAACAAACCTTTCATTAAATCTAAATCATACCAAAAGTATGTTTTCTTCTGTCTGCACACAGGATTCCTGGAGAACCTCCTGAGTGAATTAGCAGTTCTTTGCTCAATTCTCAGCGAGGTTATTTCTCTGAGATCCTAATTGTCCCAAATGTTCCTTTTAAAAATAACAAAGGCTCTCCTCTTCGGAACACGGAGTGCCATAGATTTACAATACGATGCTGGATTCTAGATAAGGTAAGCCATTTTAAACTAAAAAGTAAAAATGTTTCCATAAAGAATAATTAGATGTATGCCAACGTTTGATAAAATACTTTCCATGTAGCTGCACTGTAACTTTGGTTGTCATCTTACAATGTAATATTTTTTTTGTTACTGCGCCTTTCAGATCTCCCATTAATCATCACATCTTCCACTCCATTTTCCATTTTTCCCCGTCAAACTTAGTCATTTCTCGTCACTGCCAGCACCTTAATCGGCTCCACTGTCAAAAACACATTCTTCTTTCACCTCGTGCGCACACACACAAATCTGTTCTCACTGCCTCCCACTCTTTGATGTGAAAAAGGCATTTTTTCTGTTAAAAGATAAATCATCCGGTAGCAGTAGCAGATGCCCATTTTTTTTTTTTGTGCGTCCGACCTTCTGTATTTGGAACCCTCTCTCCTTTTTCGCTTTCGTAGCTCACGCGTCATTCACACGGTGACACTTAGCTCGAAATATACACACTTGAAAAATGTCCTCACTATTGTGTACATGTGAATGACACTGTAGATGAGGTGAATTTGAAGAGCAAGGTCAGACATGTTTACCACATCCAGCGTAAACACACAAAACACACACAGATAACACAGTTTGATTCCGGCTAACAATCAGAGCACGAGCGTGCTTACTCGAACGCTCGCACATCTGCAAACTCCAGAGACACAAATTAAAAAAAAATAAAAATAGCCTCGCACACACTATGTTTGTGCAAACTCATGCAAGCTCATATACTAAACAGATTAGGTGAAGAAGGTCAACATTGCCTCAACTAAAACACAGGAGAAGCTTGACAAACACCAGAGGAAGGATAAACAGCAAGGTAAAAAGAGTGAGGGAGAAATAAAAAGGCAAAAGGGTGTCATCGTTAATTAAAATTGTCAAGTAGATGACAGTCGCTGTCCCAATTGTTTTTAGTTCATCCGTAAAACATTAATTAGTTTGATTTTGATTATTAAGTCAGTGCCTCTGTTTGACTGAAGTTATTGGAAAACGAAATGCCAGCTGTTTCAACAACACAAAATGATTTTCTCAAACTAAATAACTTTGCTCAGGCAGAACTTTTGCCTGAATTGCTCTACCTTAAAGGGCCAAAATCTAAAATTGAGTTGAGGAGAAATTTGTTGCGATCAGGTTTTTATTTAATTTCGAAATTAAAAGTTATTTACAGTGTATCTGGTCTGATTACTATCATCAAAATGTAATTGAATATTTTGACCCTGACACAAGAAATAATTTATGAGACAGTATATTTGAAGAAAAAGTACAAGGTGGTTGGGAAAATGTTTTTTCTGTGTTATATCCATAAAAAGCCAATCAGGTTAATAAATCAACTTTGTAGCCATTGTAGCTAGCTTGACAAACAGCCCGCGTGTCACGCCAAAGCTATTAGAAGAATAAAAAAATCTATTGCATCCATAAAAGCCTCCTCTTGTCATTACTTCTTCTTTTCTTATTGAAATGTCGGACATAAAGCAATGCTACAATAATTCAAAGCGGGTTGAAAGGACTGGTGATTTGTTTTTTTAATTTACTGTACGAACTCACCATCAGATGTGTGGAGTGCGCTGTTGACGTGATAGTTAGTCGGGTAAACCAATCCTGCGGGACTGTTGGTTTGATTCATCAACCGAGACGGGATCGGGGAGTTGTCAAGTGAGCGACTGGATGACAGACCATGTTGATCCTGAAAAATGACACATTCAGAATTGTGACCTCAACAACAATTTTACAGTCTATTGTTCATTATTCTGAGAAAAAAAATATCATAACGAGCCTGCGTAATAAAAGTTGGGAAAGTCATATCAATGACAGCTGTTATAACTGCACTTGCGTAGACAGTTCGGCCTCTTTAAGATACTGAGAAAAACAAATCAGGCATTTCAATGTTGTAATATATTTCTGTCTTTTTCATGAGAGTTCTTTGGGAATTAAATTAGCATATATTCATAGTTTGTCTGGTAAGCAGAAACGGTGTATTAATTAACATATATGCATATGCATGTAGTTTTCTGTCTCTCAAGAAAGACCTCAAACAAACTCCCAAAAATTTCTTTTCTTCGCTGAACACATCAATATTGTCTGGCAGGGCGATGAATATTTTGCAAAAGAAAGCCACATGCTCAGCGACAAATCCATCGCATGAGTGGACACCGCTGTGTTTTTTTATATTTTAGTGGTTCATACGTTTTATTGTTTCGACAGGCGGATCTCCGCAGTTTCTTATCTACGCTCACAAATCAGATCGGAACATTGTTATGCTAATGTCTTATAGCTTTTAGTACGCGCAGCCCATATTTCTTATAATATCTGTGACTAAAGGGCTGAGGAACTCTTATTTTCAAGCAACAGTACAAACAGTGAAATGTCTGAAGCGGTGATTTTTTTTTTTTACTGAACATCCATGATCTGTACTTCCGCTCCACTACCAGCAGCCAATGCAAAATGAAAAAAAAAAGCCATTTACATTCGAGTCAAGCTCAGTGTGGCACAAGGCCCTTGATAGATTCTACGGAGCGATGCAAAGTGGATCTGCTGAATAGCAGCCAGGATGAAAAGAACCTTTTTTACTGATAGAGAAAAGAGATACAGCTGAGAGATGAACACCAAGTCACACGCACGCACTCACAAAAGCGCAAGGACAAAACCGGTGCAAATGCTCTTTTGCAGTTAGCTGGTAAGAGCAGAAAAAAAGAGCGGGGAGACTCGTGTCAAGTATAAATGGAGCTAAAAGCGACGAAAAGTCACTGTGGAAAGAGGCAAAGTCAATAGTCTGTGAAAAAGAAGTCTCCTTTATTCCACGGGAGCCAAAGAAAGGGTACAGGAAACAGTCTTCGGGGAAAAAAATATTAAAATTAAAGATTGCCAAAGTTGACTTGCATCTTTGTTTGTGTACCTTCAGTGCTCTCATCACCACAAGCTGAATGGTCCCTCTGACATTTCCCTCATGCGACATAGAGTGGCGGAGTGTCTCCATGGCCACATGATTGGAGCGTCCGAGCAGAGATTCTCCGTTCACGGCGACCAGCTGATCATTGACGTGCAGACGTCCATCCTGTACCACAAATATGTTCATTGGATGCCCTTCAAAAATGGGTCAAGTAGCACATTTTACAATGGGAAAGTAAAGGTAATGTTGGTTTCATTTAGGGTCACTGGAAATTTGAGGGACCTTTTTCACTGTAGGTCGCTCACCTTGTAAGCAGCTCCTCCATGTATGACAGATTTGATGAAAATTCCCAAGTCCTCTCCTGTCTCCCTCGACTTGTTTCCTTTGAGGCTGACACCCAAACCTGCGGAGCCAGAGTCATTGAGGGGCACCTCGAACATGAGCTGCTCCTTTCCATTCTCCAAAATTAAGCCATGGTCGCGAGGCCCCTCATCTTTCTGAAGCAGAAGAGAAAACAAGGAATGGCGAATTGAATCATTTTTCAATTTACCATTAAAATAACGAATAATAATTTGATTTGTAAAAGTCACCGCGCCCGAGGAAAAACAACCAATTGGAAACAGAAGGTGGAGTGCTATGAACGTAAAATGTAGTTTTAAGTTTTTCCTTCTTATTTTTTTTAACATTTTTTTCTTCAATTTAAGTGATAAATTATTTCCTTATGTTAATGAGGGGTGTGGCTTTGATCGGGGACTGAGGATTTTAAGCCACGCAAACTTCCCCCTTAAACAAATATGAACCTGTCACTTACAGAAAAAGCCTTTTCCTCTCTGTCTCCTGTTTGCTTTTCATCAACAAGGTTCCCCTAAAGCTACAACTGAGCGCGTATGCTAATCATTTTGTAAAGCCCGGCAAAGCAGAGCAGAACATTCATCATCAAAGCATTGTACAGTAAGCACATGTTCCCAAGCAACGGAACCATTCCCATTTGCAAGTCGCCTGCGGCTACAACCAGTACAGGGATAATCTGTCAGTCCTCTGCCTCAGGTGAACCCAGACATAATAGGCATCCATCATGATCCATGTAGCAATTGCAAATGGAATGCATGATGACAGCTAAAAGGTTCAACAAGATGCTAGATGGACCGGTTTCCAGGGCTACAGGGCTCACGGGGTGTACGCGGCCTTAGAAATAGAGCTGGGGCATGAGCATCTTCTATGAAGCAGCCGAGAATAAGACCGGCAAATTTAACATGCTTCTTATCAGCAAAGTAGGAGCTCTCACTAAATAAAGAGACGAGAGCTTATTTCTACCACAACAGCATGCAGTTAGCTAGCTAGCTATGCCAATGCCCCGAAAATGCATCTTTCCTAGATACTTGAATTTACAAAACAGCTCAGTGTCATTATTTAAATTCCTAATCCGTGAAGTGACGGCACGAACAATCTTGCTGCCTGCCCGTCGAATGAGAGAAACCCTGCTAGCCTGTTAGCTTGCAAGCTAGCTGTTGTAGCCTCTCGCCATGATGTGCAAGGGTTAACCGGATATATTGTCACAGCTCAAATATGTGGCGATGTCAAGGCCTAAGAAAGTAGACAAAGTATTGTGCTGGTGCTCAAGAAAGTAGTATTTATTTTTCAGCAGGGCTGGGTTTCAGGCATTCAACAGAAATGCCCACGAAGATAATTCACAATTTTTACGCCTTATTTTATAAGCTAGCCGGTATCTTTTAATCAATCAAATTTGGGAGGTTTGTCAGCACCTTTTTCTCTGTAGTGTGTCAAATTTACAAGACATTTCAGGTTGAATGAACTCTAATAAATTGTCATATTCCTTTTGTATGGATATACAGTGCAGGGATTACTAGAATGTTCCTTCCTGCACAGTGTCCTGATCAGACTGACAGTCAGTGTCTAGACAGGATAGGAGGCAACACAAGCCCAGACAGAAAAGATAAACACCAGGAAGAACTGCTGACAGATAATGGAACATTTTTAGACCTCTCAAGTATTTCAGCTACTCCTACTACAGTATTTTATTCCCACATCCTTAATTACGATACAATCCCAATTCTTTATCATGTTGCAGAAATAAACAATTCTGGAAGAATGACAGATTTGGATACAGAACTTAAACCAACAAATCTCAGCAGCAGGTGAGACTTCCCATGGGCCGTGAGATGTTCATAGAATCTGACAGAAGTATTCAAATCATATCATATTGTTTATCGAGCTGATTAATTCCACCTTCTTGTTGAACAATGCATAACCTCTAGTGACTTCTCCAGTGGGTTTAAAAAACAGACGGAGGCAAAACTACTAATCAGCGAGTTTGTGTGTGAAATTAATATAATAGAGCATAACATTTTCATTGCATGATACAACTATTGCAATAAGTCCATATAGATAGAATCCATGATGGTGTTATGTACAAAATGTCTCATGGCAATTGTTGTTTAATCATGACTGTGTACGATGGCTCAAATGGAAAACACAAATAAGAAAAAGTACTTTATGCTGATGCGATTTTCTGTGGGCTGTTATAGGTACTCTATCAAACGCATCTCATTATAGAAAAAGATGTTTGCAAATGAACCTCCCCATGCCGGTCGTTTAACATTTAAATGTCTTACCGTGATGACGGATCAACTGGATTATGTACCATTAACAGGTCTCAGGTCTCTTGTCTATTGGTGTGCATGTGATTTATTAAACTAAGCATGACCGACTCGCACGCACAAATCATTTAGATGAGGCAAAGGCGGAAATACAGAGAGAAAATGTGGAAAAAGACGGGTAGTACGAGAGGAAATTTGCATTGTACAGTTTATTTTGTTTAATTTAGCCACAGCACTTTATGGCCACTGGTCTTATTGCATATCTTCTTGAAACATTATGAATCCTGGATGATAATAGTTGCTCCTGCAATCAGTAACACTGTCTTTCAAGGCGTCGGGCTCATGACTTTGGTAAATAACTTTCCCATTTGTGCCTACTCAACTTAAAGCCCTCGCTGTCAAATCACTCATCACACTTCTCCAACGATTACCTGAATGCCAAAGGGTAAAGGCTCCAACGAGAAGTTTATGGTAGGGAGTCAAAAAGTTTTTCTGCCTCAAGGGGAAACCAGCAGATAGTCCGAGAAAGGAAGATGAAATAACTTATCATTTTAGTTGTGCTTTGAGATGCATCACATTCTCATGTCTTCTTAGCTTTTCTTTTGTGTGTGTTCCATGTGTTAGGCCATGTGCTTGGTGTTAGCTGTACATGTTTTTAAATCTAATCCCCACCCACTGGAGCATTTGGATGGATGTTCAGATCTGCTCAGCCCAAGAGCGCATCATCCCACTCAAGTCCGTGATAAGATGTCAGAGGAAGCTGCGCTGCTTCTCTTCAACTCGGACAGCAAAGACAAAGACTTCAGAAGATCCGGGACAAAGTTGAATAAACTATCAACAGGGACATTTTTATTGTGGCACCAGCTCTATTTTCGCACTTGTGTTATTTTGTGGTATTGCCACCTATTTCCTAAACAAACAAGCGACAAAGAAGGGATACTATATCAAAAGGTTGATGGTGGCAGAGACTCCCCACACTTCGCTTTCTTACAAGAGTTAACTATTTTTCATATTTCACATGTATTATTATAAAACATATTCATCATATGTAAGGTATATTTGGTATTGTTTTGGCTTGGCGCTTCATTCTTAGAATATCTTTTTATTTCGATTTAGTGGAAGCTAATGTGTATTCAATGTTGGCCAACATTTCTGCAATGCAGTCTAAAATCAATATGCTAATCGAAAAAGAAAACAGGTAGGCATGAAAAAACAAAGAGACATTCTCAGATGACCTCCCTTGAGAGGATGGCAAATCCTACAGAGACACAAAGCTGCCTTGGAGTCAAGTGTGTTGGTGTGTATGTGTGCACGCCCAGGTCTCTGTGGGCATAACAGATGGGGAAATGTATAAGGACAGTGGCATGAGGTCACAACGGCGACATTACCAGTGAAAAATGACACACAAACACGGTGTCCGGAATGAGAGAGCAGAATGAAGGAGCTTCTCAATATTGTTTTAATATTCTTTAGGGTCCATCTGGTGTAATCAATATCGCTGATCACTCAGTGATTTTTTTTTCAAAGTTGGTAGCCATCTTGAATAGTGAATTCTTCTTTTTTTTTTTCTAATGTATGAATCGTGATGCAGAACCGGTAGCTAGATATACAATGTGTGTGTTTCTACTGTACCTACTGTGCATTTTGTTCATTAACATGATTATATGCTTAGGTAGAGGTGACTTGGTGCCAGAGTGTGTTTTGCTGTAGAACTATAATAATGTGTTTGTACTACACTGAGCACAGATGTTAACAAACAACACCAGATGGTGGTCTGAAGTGAAACATCGGCAGTGGGGGGTAGATCGACAAGATGGATCCATTATTTCATCTTGGTTCTTCTGGCTCAATATCCCATACACAACCAACCTGCCATGAAATAGCAATCCCGATTAACTCGTTCACTGCTGGATGTTTACAAAGTGGAGTATTTTTTAGTCTCCAGACGTTTTTGAGCACTTTAACAGATCTTTCTTTCAAAACCCACATAACATTGTGTTATGTGATTATATGCAATGAATCTAGCAATCTTTTACCTGGGGAAAAAAAACCCACTTCTGTTTCTACCTCTTTCAGGTTTTTGACGAAAAGGTAGAAGAAAAAAATTCTTTGTGTGTGTGTGAAAAAATTAGAACTGTGAATTTGATTCTAAATATATTTGATTTTGTGACAACTTAAACTTAAAAAATAAATAAAGCAAGACTAATTTGGAGGCATCTTTAATGATATACAACTAAAGTTCTTTCCCTCATCATCAACGCGACAACAACTCTCAACTTTGAGAATGTCCCTCCAAACTTTAAACTGGAACATTGCTCCAAAACATACAGACGTGGTCTATTTTTGTGTGCCGGTAGTCTCATTGCTTGGCCAGAGCCCCAACCAATCTAGTCAAGCATAATGGTTACATTCTCTATTCCTTGCCCTGTTTGTCTGCAGTATAGATTGTACACGGTCACTAAATAATCATGTCCAAATCACGCACACACACGCATTGCTACTTTATTGACATATTCAAGCTGAGCTAAGCTATTCTATGAGAAATTGCAGTTCAACCGTATAATTAATCAGTTCTCACGATTAACTGTAATGGAGAGTCAATCCATCCATTTTTCACGTTCTTCAATTCCGAGCCGTGGAGCCGGAACCTCATCGATTTGTCTTTTTTTTTTTTTTTTGTCCAATTCAAGTACTCACCTCATTCCATTTTTCCGAGATAACATTTGCATTCTCATTTGTAGAAACTAAACTCGAGATTAGTTGAGTGCGCCAGGTGCCAAATAAATACCTTCTCAGAAGAAACAAGAGCTGCTGAAATAATTGAACACCCAATGCCCCAGGAGCAAAAGGCTGTAACGGTACTTAAACTCTGATTGTGCAAAAAAAAAAAAAAAATGTCATCTCCCAACTGTCACATAAAGCGTGAATGGAATATTAATTAATTACTTTCTTACAAGTGAAAATTAGCTTTGAAGTCGACTCATTAACTGAATGGCGTTGCCCTCTCAGGACAACACAGAGCCAACTAAGCAAAGCTGAACAATTCTATGCTAGGATTCATTATTGTTTTAATTTGTATGTATTGTCTGTTAACACACAAATATTTTAATGAATCCCCGAGCGAAATATAAATTAAAAGTACTTTATTTGATGTCAGGTGTCACGGTAAAATATTTTCCAAGCAAAAGAATATAAAGAGAAGACTTAAAATCAGAAAGAGAATAAATAAATGTGCATTTTATTAATTGGTAAATCACCAGTGATGAAGGAACAAATTTAACGTGAGGCTTTACAGTGTGCTCATTATGTGCCACACAATCACATGGCAACTTTTATGCCATCAAAAATGATTCCTATAGCGATGCCGCTATTGAGAAAAGGCTCAAAGTATCGAGCAATGGAAAGAGGATATTACGATATTAAATTGATTGATTGGAAGTCATCCGGTCTCCAAATAAAGCATTAAGTGGACCTTACCATCTCGCGGGGCAGAAACATGTCCTCTTGTCGTAGAACCACAAGACACACACTCTCTCCGTGCCGCGTGCTACGCAGCATGCACACCAGTTCCTCCTGTCCGACACCTGTTATGTCCACGCCGTTCACCTACAGCCAAAGGAGCCATTAAATATTATTATATAACCTTGCAGCACAAGAGTGAATATTCCTACCTCTAATATGCGGTCCCCTGATTGCAAGCGTCCATCTTTGACAGCCGCCCCACGTGGCAGAATGTTTTTGACAAGAATGGGACCGGGCCCGTGAACTGACGAATCTCTGGTTACCACTGTAAATCCAAGACCCTCCGAACCTAAAAGACATTGTTGAACCCATGAACACATTTGTTATTGTCAGAAAATGCTATACAAAAAAAATCTGTACAACATTGTAACTCTAACATAAGTTGCAGAAATGTCTTCTCTTCCATGACTGGGTCCTTTTTTTTTTTACCTTTGTCATACTGCACACGTCGGTTTAATACGTGCACTTGTGAACTCAATTTGGGCTGACGAAGGAATGCTTGAAGAATTTTGTATCTTAACGAAATTTTCACTTAGCTGCATTACACACACGCATTGTTTCGCTGTAAACTTGACATGACAATAGCAGCTAGCCAGTCTGGGGCACGTAACTAAGCAAGCTTGCTCCAACTTTTCCATGTGTTATGGAGTACGAAAATCACTTCGCCATTGACTGGAAGCAAACTAACGCCACACTGTGCTTTGTGCCCCTTTGTGCCGCACAAACGATAGAACTCGGTGTGTGTATTCCTTTAAAACACTGCTTGGTATCTGCAAAGAGTTCAGGTGTGGGGCACGATGGGGAGGGAGTTGAAGTATAGAACAGTAAAGCGGAAATGGGGTGTAAGTCAGTGGAAGAGTGAATGTTCTGGAAAGAGAAGTGAGGAAGATTAAAATACTAATCAGTGAAAAGCAGGCTCGCATGCGTGCAAGCGCGTGTGCGTGCGCGCACACCCACAATGTGTAGGGAAAGCACTCAAACATGAATGCCAGGGCCCAATACACAGACTGGTTGTGTAGTTTATGGACCTCATTTAGTCCGGTCTCTTTAGCAGTGCCAAGTCAGCAGTTTGGTCCGCTATGAATTCATATCAGCAGAAATGAACAGATCAATAAAGACTTAATAGACCTTGAAGAGAACAAGTCAAGATGGAGAGAGAAAGGAGAGCGAGGAATGGGGAAAAAAGGGTGAGAGAGAAAGCAGCTACCCATTCTAAGATACTACGCGAGATGCTGTCAATAGTGTCATTATAGTCATATATTATAGATACTCAAAAATGTATTTTTTGGAAGTCTTGATTTGGGAAAAGACCAAGGGTAGGGTTGGTCACAAATAAACAATTTAAAAAAAAAAAAATCAAGTAGGGGTCTGCAACAGACATTCCAAGGTTATAATATGCAGTGGCGGGGCAGAAGAAGCCACTCTGTTATTTATATTTCCCTTTTCATTGGTTTGTATTATATTTGGGGCTTGGAAGTGCATTGGACTTGATGGATGAAAAGGATCTCAGATATGAAAGTAAATCTATGTTGTGTGGCATGACTTACCTTTCTTAAGGTCAATTCTTAATCTCCGCCCTGCTTTCTTACTGGCCATCAGACTGGACAGGGCAGGGCTTTTATCAGAAAGCGAGCTTTCGCTTCCACCTTGGGATCTCTACGCAGACAGGAGAGAGGACAGTATTAAATAGTTTAATAAAAAGTCAAATCCTGCAGAGGACATGAGAAGTTTAGCTTGGAGCGGAGGCGCTTGAGACTCACAGCGGCTTCTAGAGAGCCAGCATCTTCTGCCACTCTCACGATGGCGCTCTCAGGAGGCCTGAACACGGGTTTGGCTTTGACAGGCGGAGGCGGCTCTTTGGTTTTGGGAACTCGGGGACTGCTGTCAGGACCGGCATTGCTGCTAAACAGTTGACCTATCAGACTCTTCTCAAAGCGCTCTCTGTTGGATGAGGAAAGTACTTCCAAAGAGACCACCGGGGAGTGCATGGCTTGACGGAAAATTTCTTGGGCTCTGGGAAAGGGCAAAAATAGAGAATCTTAAAAACACACACAATCATTCGAGATTAATAAGGGCAAAAAGACATTATGCAGGTGCATCTCAAAGAAATCAAATTTACTATTTATTTTTACATCAATGAAATGTAATCATTAAAGCATATAATTTCTTGCAAATTCATGCGTATGTCTTGTAATGTTCTACAATTAGGTTACATCCCCAAACGGCGCCATGTTAGCCCGCTTGCCTGCTACTTCGCCGGTGTAATAAACACTGACAAACATCAAGTCTCAAATGAGTCCTGAACAAATCTTCTGAACGGAATGAGCAGAAAAAAAAAAAAAATGTGTTCTCCGTGGATTACTCCTCAGACATCTGCCAGCAGCGTCTTTTGTTTTGTTCTGTGATGTCGCTACATGTTAGATGAGCCCTCTGATAAGAAGGAGGTGACATTAGGAACATGAAAGTCTATCGAGCAATTAAGTTATGGCTAATTTTGGCCTGAAAAACAAAAGTCGGAGTTAACTCACTGGCTAAAAGTCTTGTCCATGAGGTCGGTGTTGTTTATCTTGACGATGCACTCATCTTCCTGGAACAAACCTTCCTTACTGGAGCGACTTTCTTCCTCCACTCCACGGATATACAAACCGAGAGACCTGGGAGCAGAGTAACAAGTGTATTGTCGAGCCATTTATGTACTTCAAAAAAGATCTTCTGAGGTATTTAGGTTTGTGTGAACCAAACTCACCGTCCACTGAGAGATGAGCAGTAAGGAACCACGTGGATTCCCAAAGGACTGTCCCCTCCCAGGATCTCCACTGTGCGGGTTAGGCTACACAAATGAAAAAAAATATATTAACAATCCTCAATTTCTTGCAAAAATAATTCAACATAAATCTAAGCATTAGAAATGTGAAATGCAGGAAGAAAATTCTTTTATACAAACGTGAAAGAATGAATAATTCTATGCTGGACTGATACACCATTTTGACAAACAGAGGCATTGTTTTAGAGGATGTTGTGTGAAATTAATCCCTGAACACAACCCTTTGTGTTCAAAAAATGGGATTATTTTATTGAAAGTCATCCACTTATTGTGCGCGGATGTTAGCCAACAATTTTGGTTCTCCTTATCGCTTCCTTGTTCGTCTTCTGTGAGTATGTTTTGAAGTTGGATTGTTCCCATGAAGCTAGTTTGTACTGCATCTGTTTAAATTTGAGTGCTCATTGAAGTCTTTTGTTTGATTAGTTTATCTATGAGAGCGCAGCCAATAATCCTTCCCCTAACACCCTCTGTGTATGTTTTAAGAAGTTTGTATCAGGTTAGTTTTGTGCTGTGTAGCTACAACCTCAATTATGTCTCCAATGCCATCTGTTCTTTTTTGTCTCGCTCTCTCTTAACACCGTCCACTCGTGCGAAAGCACCCAACGAACTAAGCAGTAGGTACGGTGATAGACTTCAGAGAGGCGATTGTTGATCATGGCGGGTGGCAAAGGGCAAGCCATGAAAGGTATGCGTTCTCATTAAATCTCGTCTCTCCTCCACATTCAGGATAAACAAATCAGGCCGGTGCTGCCTGATCGTCATTAAAGAACGTGAAGGTGAAAGTAGAAGGTGAAAGTAGAAGGTGGAGAAGTAAACGGATGTGGCCAGGGAGGGGAAATAAAATTAATCTTTAAATCAGCATACATGGAAACCTTCGTAGCGACGACATAATAAAATGTGACCAATTTTAAACCAGAAACAAAAACACAAAACAAAACTTAATGTGTGTTTTTTTCTTTTACAAGTTACATGTTGATGAAGACTTCCAAATGACAAAGTCGAAAATATAAATAAAGATTAAATATAGTTTACCACATATTGATTAAGCAACAAAAGAGCTAAGAACTTAATAAACTTGCCAATCTTCCCATACTGAGAACTATATTGCCACTAAAATGAATAAAAACGATGAGGGCAAAAATGACCAAAAAAAAAAAGAAATCAGAGGAAGGAAAATTGAAGCGAGTGCGCACTGTAAGTTCGATAAAGTGAAATGAAGGAAGCACAGAATTAATTAAAGCTAATGAATAGTATTAATATGAACGAGGGGAAGAAGAAAAAAAACAACCTTCCTGCAACTCTGCTCTGATTTCTTAGGCACTCACCAAAACACAGAATCAAGTACTTGGGATTCATTTACATTTCCTTTTTGATTTTTGACACAAAAAAAACCTCAAGTGGCGTGAACTGTGAAAAAGATGGAAAAATTGGATGAGAAGAGAGAGGAAGGAGAAGGACAATAGAGCACACACACACACACACACATGCACACATATAAACACACAGATGAAAAGAGCAGGTGTTCCCCTCTTGCCACTTCATTGATGCTTGATATGAAAGACTGACAAACAGAGGAGAAATTACGCCAAAAGGAAGCGTATTACAAAACGAAGCATTTTCATCCTGTCATCTGTTTTCGAATGGACTGAATGAATCATTCTCCTCTTGCACTCCCACATTTTCACAAGCGGACCTTCAAAGTGCATCGCACAAAACAGGAGTGGAGTGAATGCAAATGAGGAAAAAAATGTTAATGTTATGCAAAATGTTAATGTATGCAAATACAAAAATAAAGACAAAAAAATTGAATAATTTAGATTTTGAATGAATACGCTGTATTTTTGTACCTTGTGTGATGGGTGTATCACTGGATTCACAGGTGTTCGGAGCCATTTCAATGCATCTTTTGTCAAGTTTGCATGTTTGACAGCCTAATTGTTGGGTTATTTAGGTTGACAACTTTTAGATGCATTGTGTGGAAAAGGATTTGGTGCGAATCTCCGAATAAATAATAGCTGAAGGCTTGATTGAACACGACCCGTGAAAGGTCAACACGGGTGACAAAACGTTGTTATATGCCTCAATAAACAGCGAGCTAGCTGATTAGCTTAGCTCAACCCCATCAAACAGCTCTGGGTTGAACTTGAATGGATCTCGTGAGCCATCAACCATCACTCTGACCTCCCAAATATTCTCCTGGATGAATCCACAAAAACTCCAGATAGTTTACAAAAGGCCCGTTTCTTTCAAATGATGAATGGACGTGATAACATATCCAATCTGAGCAATCACTTCAAATTCAGTTTTTATAGGGCACTCCAGACCTTCACCTCCTGTTTTTCGAGAAACAGCTCGCAGGCAGAAATATGTGGCACTACCAAAGCCATTCCCAAAAACAATTTGCAGTAAATCTCATCCACCAGGTGAAAATGACGTTTTTATTCAAATGTGATGTCATTCTCTTCTTGGTTCTGTGATTTAAATTATGATAAGCTATTAGTGTACTACTAGTAGGTGATGCGCAAATATGCAAGCAAGCATTTTGGCAGCATATCAGTGATTTAAACACAAACACATAAACATTGATTTAAAGAACCCTTTACTCTTCTAATATTTACAACCATAGTCCTGGTCCATAGTTTCTGATATTTTGCAATTTCAAGGCTCGTTTCACCGACATGCGCAAAAACCACTAAATCACTTCTACATTACTTCATGCTGAGATTTGTCTTGTTTGAGTGCAAGTAAGAGTGAACATAAGCACAGCAATTTCTGAATAAAGAAAATGACCACGTAGACATTTATAAATGTATATTTAGTATGGCTAAATAATTAACAGCATCCTCAGTAGGATAGAGGGACGGATGGATGAACGGACAGGATGTTTTTATTAATACTTGCAAAGCAACTTTACACGCTGGATTACTAATGAGAGCCACCCAATTTAATGTTTGTAGTAGAGAATACTAGATACTTCCCATGGGTAATATCTGGCCGTGTGTGTGTGTGTGTGTGTGTGTATGACCTTGTTTTGCTCTTTTGTAGTGGGCTAATGATGGAAAGGCTTTCTACTAACTGTTGTTTTTAAGGCCTTGATCTATATTAGATGATAAATGAAGATGGCTAAGTAGGACATAAAAACATAAACATGGCACACTGACAAATAGGCACACTTTTTATAACACAATAAAAGGCCATGTTGATGTTTTTGAGCTTTTGTCTAAAGTCAAACTTGGTTTTGATTTTCAGGGATATTATTAAAGGTGGATTTTTTTTACTGAGTATCATAACGGTGCAAGTGGTCATAAAGTTATTTTACTTGAAGGTGGAAGTCGCTCTCATGCAAGACTGGCACAGTGCACATACTGACCTGTCACTGAAAGCATATTTGACTTGGGGTCTCGCAACAGCTGGACTTGCTGCCTGTCAAGAGACCACACAAACACGCTGTAGTGACAAAGTGTCCACTGAACAGAAACGAGAGAAAAATCATATCTTTAAAAAAATGGAGGGGAAACAGATCATACAAAGCACATACATTAACAAATAGTTATGAAGAAAGTATGCTCAAGTACTGTTCATTTTGTCTCTTCATCATCCATTTTTATGCCGCTTATTCTATTTCAAGTCGGGTAATCGGTTCCAATGTTGTGCTTAGTGTATGCTCCTTTGCCACTAGGGGGCAGTATAAAAGAAACATACAGACACAGGAAAAGAAGTTTTACGATCGACTCAGTAAGCTACAAAAATGGTTTTCGTGGGTATAACGAATGCTCCTGAGCATCGTTATATTACCCATGTATAGGTTTTTCAGATATCAGGGTGAGGCTAAAAATGATCAATGAAAAGAGGTGAGAACATACTAGCTCTGACAGTGATTGGCAGATTACACATCTACTACATATGCTCAGGCTTTGGTGAGTTGAAAAACAATTAACCCGGCCGAGATGCAAATGCCGTCATATTAGCTTAATGACTGTCAGAGTGGCAGGTAACATTCATTATCCTAACACCTTCATCATATTAGCGCCCATTAAAACACTGTATTAATTGGAAAGTCTATCAGTGCATAATTGTATGTCTCATTTAATCGAGAAATGGCTCTCTGAGGTAATTACAGAGGGCCAATAACTTAGTATGTAACCAAACAGTAGTTTGTAAAATGTCAACGAACAGAAGTGCCGCATGATTCATTGGAGGTATACCACGCAAAAAATTTGTATGCATTTAAGATGGGGGGGAAAAAAAAGGATGTCGCTATTCACATATTTGAACCAACGGTGGATGAATAATGCAATCCAACCAAATGGTGCATGAGAAATGGGTTGCAAGCACTTTGTCTTCTAAATCTAACACAAAACAAGTCCATTAAAAAGACAGATGATACTAACATGACTATTTTTTTTTCAAAATATTGCAGTGGGTGGCCTTTTCTAGCTTTTTATGTAGTTCTCATTGCCATACTGACTGTCTAGATTAAAGAGGAAAAAACAAAGAGAAATGTAAAGAGAAACACACTTTAAACAAGGTGACGGACGTTTAATAAGCCTTCGAACCCCAGTAGTATTCCAGGCAAGAGCAAATAGTCCCAGTCTGATTAACACATTGTAACTAACCTGCCACTGTGCCACACACTAAGTGGGAAAAAAAAAAGTTTTAAAAACAAGATAGAACAGAGAGAGAGAGACTGACTGCAAAAACATTATTTTCTTTCTCTCGCTGCTCTTACCAAAAGGCCAAGTAACATTTTGAACAATTACACAGGGCCATTACCTCCATCTAAACCTGTTAGATCAGACGGACAATAGCCAGGATAAAAAAAAATAGCATGAGCAAGGATACGACATGTAAACAACGTGCCTTGCAAATCAAGAGAACAGAAAGGAGACATGTTTTTATCTCTCCTCAGGGAGACTTTGGCAGCAGAGCAAGAATTGATGCAGGCCGTCCAGCGACATCCCCGAGCTGGAGCTGTTTTATAAGAAGGGATAAGCCAAAATCCATTCAAGTCGACGTGCAAGCCGAGCGCCCTCCCCTCGTTTAGCTCTCTCTTTCACAGTCATCAAGGTTATTGTGCTTCGTGGCACACTGAATGACCCTCTATGATGGCAAAAAATCTATTTCCTCTCGCTAACCACACACATAAAATTCTGGAGAAAGAACGACACTGATTATTTTCTGCTTGTGGTCTAGAATTACATGCAGGCGTGATATGACGACGTGATGGTTAAAGTCCTTTGATTACATGTTCGTCAACTTGGGTTGGAACCGAAAAAAGCATCGGCTGGATTTACACGGTTCAAGTGACACAATTGCGATTTTAAAAAGATATAGATAACTGTCTTTGTTGTCAGAAATATGTCACATCAGTGACAAGACTTGAACCACCTCTAAGAACGACTTGAACCGCATGAACACTTTGCTCTACAGGGATTAAATGTTAAAAAAAAAAAAGAATATTTGTCCAATGAGAAATCTCAAGAGGCTCACCACTCAGGAGCCCAATCAGGCATGGAGAGGCTTTCAAAAGACATCTCGTGGGATTTGCTATGTCCAACCGTGCTGTGACACGAACATAACAAGTACTCACAAGTGAAATGATCACAAATAATAATTGTGCAAAATCTAATAGTCTGAGATAATGCGGGTCCTCCAAAATACGCGTGCAGATCTGAGAGCAACCCTGAGTCATCAAACTGATTCACTCTGTCTATAGACTCACAAATGATGGGTCTAGATTTGAGGAGAAGCTTGGTCTACTTCTTACCATCACAGAAGCCTCTTCGTGGCGGGAGGATTCGAGCTCTGTTGACTGAGCGCCGAGAGCTGAATCACTGCTGCTTCTAACCAGCAGGGGGGTGTCTGTGAAAATGCAAGGGCGGAGAGGATATGTTTAGACCCAACAGCTATAAGGTGAAAAACTGCTATATAAAGTGACCATAAAAAAAAAAAAAAAACATTCAACTGTAGCTCTTTCCACCCCCACCCCGACATGTAAGGGCAGTGCACATAATGTAAAAACCAGTGGGGGGGGTGCTCATTGCTCCAAATGGTTGATGTGATGTGCAAAATCTGTGCATGCATTTAGGTGACATATGACTGCGTCTCTCGTAGCACATTTCATCAGCCTACTGCATAATAAAAAAAATCATTGAATAGGAGCTGAATGCTACAGTGCAGCAAAATAAGGGTAAAAAAAAGCAACATGAGCTATCTTAAAAGATCTGGACTCTTTCATCATAATTCATATAGCGTACATACTGTACATGAAGACCTTGGCGAGTCTCGCGGTTCCGTTGGGAACTGGATGATAAAGATTTGGATGACGTTATATGAGTGAACGGCCGTGAACAAATGACAAATGATATTTGTAGGGTCGATTATTGATTGTGACAAAATGTACCCTTGGTGCTCTTAAGACCGTCTGGGGGTAAGGATTACATCAATGCCATAATCAATGTAACCCCACTCCCCATTGAATGGCACAATAAAGGAAGAGGACAAAAGAGGTATAAATACTTGGCTCAAGTTGGCTGCAGTATGCACGAACGGGGAATAAAAGCGAGATTAATTTGAAAAGACATCGAGTGCGATAACGGCACAAATGAGTCGCTAACAAGGCACACAAAAGTCATGGATTTTTCCTCAGGGGCTTTTCAAAATCTATTATTATTATTATTCTAGGTTGGTCATATAATGTTGGTCTCAGAAAATACACATCAGTAGAAACATGATGGCTAAAAAGGTGAAAGACAACAAAGATTTGAAGAGACAAAAAAAAAAGAGTGTTTGGAAGACAAAAGTTCTTCTGTAGTATGAATAGTCGAGTCGGGCCTAACGCTGACCTCACACTGACAGTAATAGTCTCCAGTGCGCTGTTACCTCTAATCTTCCATGACAACCACACATTACCTCTAATCTCTCCTGCCAGGCAAGCGTACTGAAACAGACTAAACTTCCCGTGTCTGGATCGAACAGCCGCGGCATCCTCGCAACCCAGGAAAGTTTAACATCCTCAAATGCCGCTGTACCTGGGCATGTTGGTTTCTATTTTCATTGACTGATTTCATTTCATAGATCAGATTTTTTTTTGTCTACTTTATCTTTCCTATGCATGTAGTACGTAGTATATATTTATGTATGCATGAACTCCTTTTAAATATCGCCTCTAGTGGTCAGACTGAGGCATTACATAACTGAGAGGCCTTGTGTTCGAGGCTACGTTTAAGTGGAATGTGTGGTCCCAAAAATATGGATTTGAATGTTAAAATGACGAGTTGTGATTCTAAAGTGTTTTAATTGATTGAATCGTAACTGGGGGTTTTTAAGTTACTCTCACAATAGCAATAAAAATATACATATATTGAATCTGGATAGATTCACAGTCATCATCAAGGTCTTGAATCAAGGCAACTTGCTTGTGGAATTTGTTCAGTTTTTTTGTCTTGTTTGCCCAAACACTTTCCAAATTGTCCTAAGATTGTTATTTTGAAGAAAATGGACATTTGTTTGCTTGAAATATTTGATTGAAATAAAACATTTGAATCATGACTAGAAGACGTAATGGGACAGACAATCAAGTATTTGACTCAATATCGGCTACTAGTCAAATTCAAATACTTCCTCATCATTCCCCCCCCACCCCAATACTCACTTGACTTGAGAGCCGATGAATTAACTTCTATCTCTCCTCCCGTGATTGGCTGAAAGACAGACAACTCAGCCTGGTAGCGATCATGGCTGGGGGCGGGGCTTGGGTTGGCGGCGTCCCTCTCCTGGGCTTCCTGTTCCTCATACACAGCCATCAGCTGACATAAATAGAGAAAAACATCATCATTTTCCAACATTCTTCAAATACACAGAAAGCCATAAGCTAACTTTACGCTTTTCCAAGCAGACCCCAACAACCGGCATGTTTCATCAAACTAAAGAAATCCAAAAGTACTTTTTTAAACAAAACCTGTTGCTTAGATTTTGTTTACCTTACCTTGTGAATGAGGACACTATAAAGGACGTCCAAGGAGCCCAGCATTCCAATGAGAGTGTGTGTCAATACTACTTAACAACTGCCTCCATTTGTGCGCGTCCTCTCCATGTGTGCGACACGGGGCTCCTGCTGGCCTTGTTATATAGTGGAATCCCTCTCTATTGAACAGAGCACTGAGTCTGCGTTTAGCTGAACATGGGACAGAGCCGGTCAACACTGGGTTCTAGGGGCCTCCACACAAACGCTGAATAGACCTGTGTTTGTGTACATGTGTGGGCTCTGGGTGTTTGTGCCGTAGGTATAGTGGAGGAGAATAAAGAAAGCAGAGGTTGCCAGTAAAGCCAGTGCCTTCCTGTGATGCACGGTAGATACGGATGAGGGTCACTGCACTGCCGGGAATTTGGCACCTTATGTATGAAATGTTGACATTTTCCCACAAGTTACAGAGGGGTTGTTTCGCTCTGATGAACATGTTTACTATTTACGGTGAATTAGGGTAGCAGGTGTGTGCTGAGTAACATTTAACATAAATTTGAAGGTAGGTAGTTTTAAGCACAGCCACAGCTCTATTTTAAAGGGGGGGTGTACACTTGTGCAACCACAGTTGTTTATTTTTACTTGGAATTTTTATTAGTTGGGTTGTACAGTTTACAGTTCAATTTAATTAAAGAAAGGTCGTTACGTATCAATACTTATTTTGGTCTAATTTTTAATCGCAAAATCCTGGCATTTGAAAAGGGGTGTGTAGACTTTTTATATCCACTTTATACAGCGAGTATGTTCTTGGATTTCTTTTCACTACTACAAGGACGGTAATCCTTTCAAGATGTTCCGAGAAAGTGCACTCACTCCATGTCGTGACGCAATTTTTTTTTTTTTTAACCTTGTCAAAAGAAACAGAACCAGAAGTGAAAACCACCGACTGTTTCAGAACTGAGATCGTGAACTATCACCGTGAAAGCATTGAGCGGTACCTTTGTTAACTAAAAGCTTGAGCTAAGGTCATATCGGTAGTGGTGTGCAGGCAATTAACTTGAAATGAAAACATTTCGATACTTATGTGAGGTCTCTACTAGTTTTGAACTATGCCGTCATTTCTTTTCAAAAATAAAGACCACCTTTTGTCATCCACTGCAAATTTCAACCGATTATAAATCTTTTAAGAGGACTTTGGTGTCATCTTTTTTTTGATGCAACCAATAGTGAATATGATTGCTTTTTCTCTGCAACGTTGTTAATTATCTGGCAACCTTTCTTTCTCACCTGTAAAGCATCTCTAAATTAAAAAGAAATGTTACATTTATTGATCCCAACACAACAATAATAGGAAAGATAACATGTGTCCTCCAGGGCTGACATTAGACATTAGAATTTTATCACTCGGTGGCACAGGCAAACAAACACAAACACAAACACACACACACAAAAGCTCCCTAGCACCACCTAGCTCTACACCAGCATTACTGCAGTTAAAATTCTCGATATATTTTAAAATGGAACATTTCAATGTAATTCACTCGAATCTTTTAAATCAAAAACGATTTTCTGATTCGAATCAATTATTGTTACAGCCCTAATACATCCATTCTATGTAACACTTAATATAGATACTCTCAAATAAAAAAAACTAATAATCCAGCAGACGTTATCTTGGTTAGGCAGGTAAAAATGTGTTGCTTGCTCAATACATTCGGTGTCAGAAAAGACGATTGGTAATCTGCTATTGTAAACCTCACAAAGACTTCCTCCAAGTGTGTGTAGACCACAGACGGCCATATGGAACAGCATTATGGAGACTCATGGAGCCCAGATGGAGACATTCTGTGCAGCTGATCCAAATATTCAACAGAAGGCATCCGAGGGCCCTTTCACACGAGCGAACTCTGGTCCATTTACCCACACTTGGTCTGGTCCACTTGGAACCACAGCAAATAAACTCTTGGGCACACCAAATCAATCAATTTTGTATGTAGCTTAACGCGCACTCTAAAAAAAAAAAAATGGTTTATCTTAATTACACAAAGGTTTAGTCTACATCTCCCAATCCTATTCACAGTCATCTTAGCCAGCATTCCTTTTCTATAGCCTCTCTTTTTCCGAAGCTCTTATCTCATTCAATTACCTCGCTGCAGAACAATGTATGTCTGAGTAGCTTTTGAAGTTGGAATTGCTTTCTGTCATGTGTCACTGATTAGAAAAGGCTCCAACCCAAACGTCGATGACACGTAGTGGAGGCATTTTTGTGCTGCTTTCGTGGATTGGAGGGTTTGCCTATACGATACTAGAAGCCAAAAGCTAACATCTGCAGGTAAACACCGATTGCTACTATGTCAGTGGCGAGGAACAAGTGAAACGTCGTGGCCGGATTATTATAACGTATTATGCGATTATTATGCGAACGGCAAATTTATAGACGGCATTTGAATTTTTATGCCGCTGGGCCAATGACAGTTTGGGCATCACGTATGTTGTAAATATCGTAAACCCTGCAGTCCTGTACACTCTCAAAATTGTCATGCCTGTGAAAAAAACAAGCTAAAACTTCCCTTAATAAATCAGATTTTTTCACTCCCTGCTCTAGCTCAACTTCCGTTTTTTTGTCCGCTTCATTCTGCATGATTTGAAGAAGTAATTTCTCACTCCACATCCTGAATCACCTACTCGCATTTGGTCATGCTTTGCCCCCCCCCCCACTTCATTCACCGTCTCTTTTACCTTATCTTCTAATGAATTCAATCATGTTTGAGTCACATCTCGGCGTGACCAGTCCTGATACATATGTTGACCTCTAGCTAGAAACCATGGGGGGTTAATTGAGTCAAAGCGTTTACTCTACAGGAGAATGAGCCAGAAAGCCAGAGAGATTAAGAGACAGCGGCAATCGGTGCATTAAGAGAGTCCGAATGAGACAAATAGGTGCAATTTGTAAGAGCGTATGAGAAGACGACGCAGGAGAGGGGGCATGCGGAAAAAGGGGTTAATTGCTGGCGTGAATGGAATGTAACACACTGGGAGGCAGGTAATTAAAGAAGCGAGGAGGAGACAGTGAAATAAAGTCAAACGTGGGCTTGATGGGCACGGTGTGCGTGCGATGGGTACAAGGTGACAGCGACAAGGAGCCAATCAGCAAGCTACGGGAGATTGATTTTAAGTGATGAGGAGAAGGGGTTAACAGGGTGATTGGAGTGAAACGGCGTGAGAAGCTGATAGGGTGAAAAGGAAACGGTTAATTATGAGGATAATAAACGATGAAGCCTCGACTCTTCATGGACCTTAACTCTTAATTAAGGAAACACAGCTGCACCTGAGGTCCGCCCGTAATTGATGGATGCATGAAATAGGAGTGTGTTTTTGTGCAAATTGTTTTTATGAAGGAAGCCCACCTCCTCATGGATTTGTCACGGTGATTAATTATTGTAATAAAGTATCTCTAAGTGGGGTTTGTTAAAGATGACAAAGAACTGGTCTTTTATATCGTTAACCCATCTGTCAGTCATGAGACAGGCCTGGAGGTAGTGAACACGTCATCGAAACACAAAATGACTGTCGTCGATGATGTATTTGATAAGGTGAACAAAATACGTGATTGAAGTTTGAAATAGCTGACGACTTGTTTGGAAGAACAATGCACGATTGTCATGTGCTCAGTCTTAGAGCGGATCTCTCTTCCTTGATATTTTTTTTTTTCATAAATGATGATTCTGTTTTATTATAACACTGGGTTTTAATTAAATTGACTGGTTGATCAAATCTCTTAAATGTGTGTTTTATATACTCATGATTGATGGACAAGATAATTAAAAATGACTAATTATTGAATAAAATTATTCAGTTGAATTATTATATAATATTCAATTTTTAAGTTATTAAAATAAAAAATACTTGATAATAATAAAATAATTGATCATATTAATGTTTTTAGCCCATACATAAAGACACAAGGATCCTCTTTAAATTAAACTATTCCAACGTGTGAAAGCAATAAGGCACACCGCTGTTTTGCTCCAAGGTCAATATTATTTTTACAGACTGGCCACTTGACGTGGAGGGCCGAGATGGCAAAGGTGAGCAAGAAACTGTTTGCGCAGCCACATATTGGGCGTGTGACAGAAACCTTAGAGTGTTTGACTTTCCCGTTCATTCACTTAACTTGAGCAAGCTGACATTACACGAAAGGAAAACAAACAACGCCGAATCGACTAGCTGCAAGAGATGGCATCTCACTTTGTCTAATAGTCATAGCTTGAGGTGGTCGACATGGACGACGTGTCGTATAGTAATTGAAAATAGCATAGTGTGCGCACTTAATTCTAAATATGCGGTAGCGCTCACAGATAATGAGACTGCTTTGACAATATTGAGTAACATTAAGGGTCTGATTTACTCATATCCCAAATGGCGGGCAATAAATTGCTTGTTTGCTGTAACAGGCTGAGCGCTGTTGGTGGGCGTGTTGTGTGAGATTTACTGAGATTGCAATCTTTCACTGAGATCTAAGGTGCTAAATTGGGTGTTTACTCAAAAAAGAGGGGTTTTGCGCTTTGGGTAGATCTGATTGGTTTTCCTCATTGAACATCTTGAATAAGACCGGAAGTGCAAAGCAAAGTTTGATGTGATGGAACTGGAAGAGTAAAGCAAAAGACGACAGAGGCAGAGTTTCAGGAGCAACTAAGAAGTTGTGTGGATTGTGGAAGGGGAGCTGGAATGTAAAACAGTGTCCCTTTTGGAATGTCACCGCTCGATAAAGAAGGAGTTGATAGCGAATACCCTGAGCAAACTAAAGGGGGAGAGTTTCGGTCTGAGGTGCAGCAGGAAGAGAGGCGGTCAAGTAGAGAGAAAGAAAAAAAAAAAAAAAACATCTAAGCCAAAGGCAGTAGGAGTGAAATTATAGTGTGAGGAGAGCCATTACGTAAATTATAGCCTGAGCTAGCACCTAGTGGTGGGCATCCTGAGCTACCCAGCTCACTTGTGGAGTGACAGTACTTCACTTAAGACTAGAAAATACAAAAACAACCTGCAAGAAATATTTTTTTCTTCATATATCTTGAAGACAGAAAGTTGAGATACAAAAATATATAATGAACCTAAATCGTGTGATATGTATGTCACAATAGTATATGCAAATGTATTCATCACTGAATAAAGGGATTGTGAAAATTAAAAAAAAAAAACTTAATTCCTAAGGTCATGCAAGTTCTTACCTTGTCCTTGTCCTCTACAAGATCACTAAGAATATCATCAGGGTCCAGAATCCCTCCATCGCAGTATTCGACATGATGTGTCCGAACAACAAATTCCCCTTCCTATGCAACAAAAGGTCAAATACAAGCAAGTCAACAATACGCAAATTGCATAGAACTGTTTCATTCACAAACACAAACATTACGGCTACCAAGTTGCTGTATGAATCAAAATGTTACATGATGTTGGGTCATGAAATTCGTCTTACGGGCCAGATGTCTGTGGTTTTTATAAAACTCCCAAGACAAACAGGGCGGGTCTCAACTATCCACATCACTACTCTTTTACAGTCCCTCTCAGCTGCCATATTAAATACGGAAGACGTCTGAAGTAAATGTTAAATTGGAGTTTAACCGTCACATGAACTCTCTGAATAGCGTGTCCACTGAAGTAAAAAAAAAAAAAAGTTGGAAAATGACACAGCAACCGTTACTCATCCGAGCTCTTGAGACATCTGATCATTCCACACACAACCCAGCACCACGTGGTGATTCATCATTCATTTAGCTCAAACTACCATTAGATAGAGGAAGATAAAATAAAAAATAGACATAGATCGTTTCTAAACTTAACACATTAAGTTGGATCTAATGTTCCTGAATACCTGAAGATAATTCTAATACTGTACGTAAATTAGATATGTAGATATAATTCCAGGCCACTAAAACTGGGCAACGCCTTAGAAAAAAGCTAACCCAGATAGATAAAAGCCTCTAATAGCACACAACAAGCACACAACTTCCTGGTAACTCCCCAGAAAAAAAAAAAAAAAAAATCTTCTACCCACACGCTCTATATTCATCATTTCTGGTCTTTCAAAAGTGGAATTAATTGATTTATACTTCTATAAATTCCCAAGATTTGGTACAGTTCTTCCACGACCTGTCCAATGTCCATTCCTTATTGTATTTTTTCTCACTTTTTACATTTATATAAAAAGACAATGTCAGCATTTCAAAACAGGCCACAGTTGCTTTTCATTCATCGTCTAAATTGTAAGAAATCCAAACCAACAGAAACAAGATAACGTTGAAGTAACGATTCTATTGCATTTAAATGTGCAAAAGCAAAGTTGTTTTTATAGTCCCAAGAGCAGAGTTGGGTGTTTTTTTAAATATGGCATAAAATAAATACTCCAAAGTATGATGAATCACAGAAGCAGATGTCGTGGAAATTGACAAACAACCAGCGAGCTGTCTCAGCGACTCTTTAAAAAAAAAAATTATAATTTGCATAGCACCAAGAGGGATTAAAAGATGGACATCTACACACAACAACAACATCTGATTTATTCCATCGAGGAGGGATGAAATTAAGAAGAGAAAACACAAATACACAAGATGAAAAGGGCAAAAAGGTTTACGCTACTTTTTCAACGAGGCTAAATTATTATAAATTACGTTTAAATAAGAGCAGAGGGGAAAACACAGCAAATTGCTGCCAACACATGTGCTCAAAGAAGCGTTACATTCACCGAGACGGGGAGAAAACTAGACCCCGAGATTTAATCAATACGAGAGACTGCAACGTCATTAACAGAAGCAGAAAAACACACCTGGAGAACGTCCGTCTCTGGGAACATTTACACGAAAGCTCATAGAATAGATCAAGGATGTGATTTCATTTTATTAAAAAAAGCCCAAAAAGTAATTACAGTCTACACTGATCAGGCATAATATTATAAATTATACCGTAAGGTTTTAAAATTGTATGAGAATATAATATTACCGCCGTGTCATAAATTATTAAAAAACACCTCCAAGTAAAACGCCAAGTAGTGTTGAGAAGCTTCACAAATTGAAACCTGCAGGAAATATTAATCAAATATTACACGAGAGTGTCGTGCTGCTTTTACTTTTTCGTCAGATGTCATTAACGGCAACCCAGGATCTAATTCATAACAGGCCACGTCTTTACTTTAACACAAATGATATTTAGACAACTGGTGTTGTACTGCTAACGGGTTTTGTTCATGCGAAAATGAAGTGAAAGAGAAAGGGTGATAAATTGCACGATGGGGCAAAACACATGGGAGCACTGGGCATGGCGAGATGAAGAGGCTAAAATAGAAATGGGGAAAAGAATGAACGCTACGCGGACGTCTCGCTGTCAAGCCAGACTGAGGTCATGCAGTCAGACGGCTGGTGTGTTGTGGAAATAACAGCCGGTATAAAAGAGGTCACGGAGAAGATTTGGTTGTTTGATGGGAGGAGCAGAATTGCTGCCCTGAGAGCAGCACTGGGAATCAACAAGAGTCATAAAGGAATCATTTGCATTTTACACCGACTCACAACTTAAGCGCAAACGAGACACGCGCTCTCCTGTCTGGCATATCGCAATTCAAATCAGATACGCGTTCAATTTTTCATGCGGCAATTATAAAGAGCTGGACCACAAAGGTATCCGATGTGGAAATCAGAGTCCTTTTACGATGTTGAATATGACAAAGATTTGAATAATTTTAAGGCTTCGGGGGAGTGGGAGGGGGTTGTGGACTGGAAATATTCTTAGAGCCATGTTGCTTCATAAAAAGCTATTTTCTGTAGTTCATAAAAATCTTTATTATAATAAAACTGCCAATAAATGTTATGACTGATGTAATTTCAGACAATTGACCATCTTGTTGGAATGTATGAAATCAATAAACGCTATAAAAGCTTAAAATAATTTCAAATAAAAGGAACGAGAATAAGTGAATATGGCTTTGTAATGCTATGATTAAATTGGATTTCTTATTTGTTGCATCATTCAGTGACATCACACCAATAGCAAAAGGTAATTTTGGGCAAAGCGCTCGTTAATACCAAAAGAACTAAATAAAGTGAATGTCAGCAAGTCCAAGTAATTGCTCAGATTTCATTTTTGAATTACAACCACTGTAAATGAGAAATTTTAAGCGGGAAAATATGCTAACAAAACGGAGGCTGCCATTTTGTGCAAGACTTAGCCTTATTTAGCATCATTAGCGACCCTAATTAAACTATTGCTAGAAATTGCTCACACAATATTTTTGCTGCTGCATTTACTTGTAATGGATGACAACGAGACATATGAGTCAAGGAGAAACATGAGGTGAGTGATCGAACAGACTCCATCCTGTCTCCTACGGTCGAAACTGCTGCAAGACGCTAAAGTGACTCATTCATCTCTGCTGTCATAAAAAATCTTTTTCGAGATATTTCTTTGCCACAGCGCCACCACTGTGCGCTCAGTCAGTCAAGCCATTCGACTGTACAGGTAGACCAAACGCATGTATCGCATTTTTTTAGAATTTATTCAATCATTTAAATTCAAACATTTTACTTTGATGTTTGCACACAAGCATTCTTCCGCTTCACTTTACGTATGCAAATTAAAGGACGAATACATTTTACACTGCGGCTTTAACGCAATTATATCCCGCACCGGTCTAACAAAGTCAGTCTTTCTGTTCGTCTTTTCAATCTAATTACAGCCTGCAAGATTTCATTGCTTTGACAAGGAAAAACAAGAAGGTGAAGTAACACATGCAACCAGACGCTGCATGCGGAAGTTATTGTGGACAAGGCAGAGGAACTACTGCCAATTACTTCAACAAATGAGGTTAGTGATTTACCGTCCAGTACTAAAAGTATTACTTTATTCTCATTATAGGCATCAGGTTTTAAATTTGAGCAATATTTTATAGAGAACTTACTGGAATGCATTTATATTTTTGCATGTAGTGTGGAGTTTTGCACTTCCATGTAATGTGAATTTGGGCATACATTGGAATATTGAGCATGACTTCATATATTTTACATACATATATATATACATATATATATATATATATATATATACATATATATATATATATATATATATATATATATATATATATATATATATATATATATATATATACACACACACACACACACACACACACACACACATACATATATATATATATATATATATATATTTCTGCACACACATATATATACTACTTATATACACAAACACATATACTATATATATATATATATATACACACACACACAGATACACACATATTTATATATACATATATGTACATTTCTTTTATGATTACTGTTTATAGCTAACAAGAAACTGAAATATATCTTGAGAAATTCACTTTTCCACAGTATTCCTATTTACTGACATAGGTAGTTAAGAATTGCAGTCACAAGAAGAACCTGTGTTGTCCTCATTCAAAGAAATAAATGTATTTGAGTTTGTTAAAAGAACAGTGGTCAAACGTCACGACTGTATATGCTTAAAATGATACAGTGAGCAAGTTCCGAGTTGACACAAAAGTACCTGTTCCAGCAGTTTTCTGTATCGCTGGGTGGCTTGTTGGATGAGGTCCCTCACGGTCCATCCATCTTTACAAGGAACCACCACACCCGTCTGCCCAAATGTCACTGTCACTTTCATTGTGGGATTCTTCCCCGAGGTTTTGGGTGATGGCAGGAGAGCTGTGTTGTCGCGGATAAAACTGCAAAGTAATAGAACACCTGAAGGAAGCAAAAGCAGAGCAAGGGGAAGGGAAAGTCAGCGAGTTGTGGTGTACATGGAACTTCCAATACTGAGCAAAATGATCTGAGTTTGTGTGAAAGTTATTGTGAAACTACTTCTGACAAACACCGGTTGCTGTTGGAAATGGGAACCGAGACTTTTTAAGATTTTTTTTTAATACGGTTGCTATTAGCCATGTTTTGATTTGATATACATTTCTTATGTACTTATCACAAACATTTGTGTTGGTCAATTTGTGTTGTTTGATTGATGGAATATTTATTTATGTCAATGGGAAAAGGATGATTGGAGTGGTTTGAGTAACAACAACGGTCACGGATCAAATTAAACTCAATCTCAAGGAACCGATGTAATGTGGTTGCACAAGTGTGCACACCCTTCCATAAATGGGATGGGGCTCTGTTCAGAATTAGCCAATCAAATTCAAACCCATGTTAAACAGCAAATACCATCTGCTACATTGAACTAACTGTTCGGAATTTCTTCCTTCTCTAAGGCCAAGTTTCAACTAATGAAAAACAGCCCCATAGATGCTGTATACAATCATGTTGCACTGTTAAGCAATTTTATTTGCGACAATTATCCCTTTGTAAATATTGGCCAAAAAGATCAAAGTTGCAGCCATCTCCTTTTTTTTTTTTTTTTTACAACAAAATGGGTGCTTTGGCTCACTAAAGTTCCGAAAACACAGCTGCACTCAGACTGTACTTGCACACTTCAAATCTCCAAAAATCACATTTTAAACCTTCACATATTGCTTGATCGTAGACATTGCATCTCAGTTCCTTTTTGCACATTTGGGGTGCACCATTTGCACCATTGCGCTGCACAATACTGTCCCGTGTTGTGTGAAGTTGCCCTGGCAGATGTTAGTATCATCTGCGGTGGGTTATTAGCTTCGTAACGTAACTGCAAACTAGCAGCGCTAACCTAACGCGCCCAGCAAATGCGGCATTCCGTTACAAGCACCAAAGGTATATGTCAAACTGTCGCTCGCTCTCCCCGTCTGCCAGTCGAGGGATCGCATTAGAAAGTTGAAATTTCACGTTCATTTCAGAACTTTCCCATCCGATCGAGGAGCCCGATTCCTGAGCTAGCTCTTTTAGCTACCTTAGCAGAACTTTGCAGGGAGGCGTGCAGTCGCTCAGGCATCACTCCACAAGTTTTGCCCCCCCTGTCATGTTCCCTTTCTTCAGGCGCTCGGTGTGACAGCTACTTCATCGCCGAGCGTCACTTTGATGGCACGTAGTTTTGACATCGGGCGAACTGGAAGCGATGTGTTACAAAGAGGTAAACACTTAGGGAAAAGTTTTGGGAATTCCTTCAAAAGCGTCGCTCCTGCTGGCCAGTTCCTGACCAGCTTCCACAGAAGACTGCCTACTACTTTATTAAAGGGACAGTACACAATGCATCTGCAATGAGCTTTGAAGCACGGTTATGATAAACGTCACTTACTTGATTGGTGAACTCGTAATTTTGTATTTGTCTCACCAAAGTAATGAGGCCTCCAACTGTGTCATGTCAACCTTGCAAGCCCCTCTGAAATAACCCCTGTTAATCATCTCATACTGTCACCTCACCTACATTAAACCATTAAAGCCAACCAAAATATTCTATTTAACATAACATCATAGTCAATTTGACAGAGCTTCAAAGATGAAACCCCTCCTTTATAATTAACAGTGCAAATGTATGCATGTGTATGTCTACTACTAATTGATTTGGACTAGGTTTAGTTTCTGGGTCATTGAATTCCATTGCTTCTAATGAAACACAGGGGAGACAGCCTGCAATACACACATGCATAATTTACCTCATTCTTTGGTTAAAATTAGAAAATTACAAGTACACTTGAATAATGATTTAAGATATGAATATTTGGAAATGTTTTGATGAACAAAGTTTCTCTGTGTGCTTGTTTATTTTTCAAATTTCTTTCATATTTAATGGTATTTTTTTATAATTCCATATGCATTCAAACCCAGTGTAACAAAATGGTCAGCCATACACTATTTCTTGCCATTGCCTCTCCACATGAAAAAGTCCCCATTGTCAGTGGTATCGAGCAAATGTGCATGTTCCCTGCTGGTGGGCCTGATCCATCAAGACCTCGACAAATAAATCAGTGCGTCGGGAAGAACATGCTATGCACAGTGGGAGAGCAGAAAATTGACCAATGCAGGCAGGACACATGGATGGTAAAATCACAGACTTTGACTACAGATGGTTGGTTAAATCAGCCATCCATTTTATATAGCGCCTGTCTTCAGTCGGGTCTCGGGTGAGATGGAGCTTTTCCCAGATGAATTTTGGCCTGCCGTCACGCCAGCCAATCACAGGGCACATACAGTCAAACAACCACAAGCAAGGGGAGAATAAAATACAAAATTAGACCAGAGCTAAGATTCAAATCTAAAATTTCCGGACAGTGAGGCAGACGTGCTAACCACTACACCAACGTGTTGCTCGCTCTCCCGTAAAACATAAAATATATTGATTTCCTGCTGATGGTAAAGCACAACAGGTACAAGCCAATTAATTTGAGCGGGGAGGGGCATGTTAAAACAATCCGCACTCGTGTGCCAACATATTCCAGGTCCCTAAAAGATTTTTCCAAAAGCCTGCAGAGGGGTGTGGTGTTGAGCAGGGCCATGTGTCGGTCACAGAAATAGACACGTCGATACCATCTCAGCGGGGAGATTTGATCAGTCACACTCCAGAATCGCCAGTGCCACATTTGCACCAATTGGTAGGCTGTTTGTATTTTGGGACTCTCATGCTAATTGAAGGAACAAAACTACAGTGGTGCTTATATTTTATAAAAACATATTGTAGGAATTAAAGAGCTCATGCATCATGATTAATTCATTAGGGCTCCTTCTGGTGTATAGTCGTTCACAAATCCCGATACCAAGCACTGATACCACTAATACTTTTGATACGTAAAACTCTCCTAAAAATCAATAACAGATTATTTTAAACCAAATGAAACAAATGTTTTTTTTTCCATTTGATTTTTGTCATTTCTACAATCTAATTAAAACCTTTAATTAGAAGCCTAATTAAAAAACTTAATTAAAAAAGTAAACCTTCTAGTAAAACAGCTATAAGTGGGGGACCAATACTGTTATCTGATACCGATACCTTGAAATAAGGCGCCGATACCAGGTATCGGTACTCGTCCATCGCTAATTATTACCATTTCAGTGCACATCATATTTGACACATAATTTGGTATGTTTTTGATCGATTCTCAGTTGTATCTATTATATCTAATCTATATTCATTGATCGCTACAGTGTGTTAATTAATTGGCACATAGCGTGGTGAATCTACAGCAACAAAATAACATTTCCAGATGAACTTTAACACACTTGATAACACCTTTTAACAAGCAATCTGAAAATGTAACAGTCTGAGGCTAGCGGAACTTGAGTCTTTGTTAGAAACACCATGAATGTTATTTTTCGAACGGGAGAAAGGCACATGGAAATATCGGGCTGTTATTAATTAACAGGTGTTATCTGAATGAAATACAAAACACCTTTGAAGGAGCAGATGCACGCACTTGTGAACCTAAGCAAAGAGTTTTTTCTTGTCTCCGTCTCTCGTTCACACCTCCAGCTAATGGCTCAATTAACACACTGTCATATCAGAAAATGTGAATAAATCCACCTGACTACAAGGAGGAAAGTGAAGTAGAAGAAAATAATTGATACCATTCGCAGAGTAGTACTTTGAAAGCTAGTAATTATGTGTGTATAACAGGCATGGAATTCATCTGACAGTTCCGGAAACTTAATAGATGCACAGCGTGAGTGTTTGCGTGTGTGTATTTTTTTCATTATCATTTCAGGGATGATATCCGCATTCACCTGTGACACCTGCTTTAGTGATGAATAAAACAAAACTGTCTTTGTGCACCTGTGTAAACAAGAGCGTTTATTATCTTGTGCTCTTATTATTGTTCTGTTACATTAAAACAAGACTCAGTGAGCACATTCAACTCAAAACTCAAGTTATATACACGTTAGCCAAAACACTGAAATAGTCTTTTCGCATTGAAATGCCAGATCCGATCTAACCTGTCCAAAATAAAATCTCAGCTCCTCAGTAAGATGCAGTCTATCAGTCGCTCTACACAGAGGATAAAGAATAGATGCCAGTAAGTATGTTACATTGTCGGTCTACCTGTGTTGTGCCACTATTTGTGTTCTCCATAGTGATTTGTTGTTTTCAATGTATTCATTTCGTTCGTAACATAATTATACAATACAGAATATATTTTACCATCACAGTGGTCTGGATATGTTAGGCCCTAACAGTTAGGGGCTCCTTTCCACCAATGCGATATCAGCGCCGAAGGGCATCGGTGAAACTGATTTCAAATAAACAACGCCGCTCCGTGTTGCGCGTAATGGAGAGCACAACAATGTGATTGATTGATTGACATGTTGTTTTGGGTTTGACAGCACAGACGAGTAAGCCGTGGTGTGTTTTAGATACCCGGGCAATACATATATTCATCTATTGTGTAATTTGTTGAGCCAGGCAAAACTCTTAAATGTCACCACAAATCAATATAGCACGTTATATTTTCCTTTTCAGCCAAGTGAAAATTGAATGTGAGCTGGGTGGTTTTGGAAGCAGGCTTACAAAGAAATGAATTGCAGACTGAAAGACCCGCCAAGTTCATGGCCTCTATCTCCTTCCTCTCTCTTTTACAGAAAAAGTGACATTTTCAATGCCTGAAGCAATTTAATCCCCGCTCTATTCTATGAAAATGCCTGTAAATGAGGGTCTGCGAAATTAAGAAGCTATACCAAGCCTTAGACAATGCGTTGATCTCTCCCCCTTGGGTCCGTCCTTTCCCTCTCTGATACAAAATATGGGATATTATCAATGCATGAAACTATTTAATCTTTTCCCCATCGCTCCCTGTTCTCATATGAAAGCCTCTGTAAATTAATGTTTCCAAAACTTAGCAAGAGATCATTATTTTTTTTTTTCTTCTTCTGAGGTCAGTCACGCTCTCTTTTTCTCCCCGCATCTCTGAACGGTCCATTTGTCAGAGGTCAGACTCGTTACCGATCACATTCCGAAAACGGGAATTACATTCTGTCTGGCAAGCGGCACCTATTACCGCATGTAAATTCATTAATGGAAAAAACTAACACCCACTCAAGTCTTCTACTGTGAACCCCCCAACCAACGCATGCACACTTTTAGGTCTCTTGCCATCATTTCTGAGAATAACTTTGCTGTTTTATTGATCTTTTTCACAGCAGTCGGTTTTGACACACCAAAACAAAAGGGCAGATGCTATCATTCGAAGATCGTGCATTTTTACAATAACGTTTTCAAAACACAAATGTAAAAAATATTTGGGTTGGACTCAATAGTATGTTATTTTGCCATGATGAAAACACAAAAATAATTCCAAAGGCTTTTGCGCAACACCGTATAACTTTACGTAATAATCGTTTCTCCGAAAATATGCTACTCTTATAATCCGAACTCAATAACATACCTTTCAAATAGTCACCTTACAAATCCTAATACGAGTTAGCAATAAAAAAAAATATTTGAGGAGTTGCAAAACCCAATCCTGAGACAACCAGCAGACTTTGAGAGATAAGAAATAGAGAGGAAGGAAGAAAATCCAACAAGGAAATAGAGAGGATAGACGAGACGGAGAATATGCTGTGAGGGTTAAGAAATAGAGAGAAGCCCAGAGCAGCTTAAAGAACAAGGCAAATAATAAAAGACGAGCTTATAGCAGACTGACTACCACTGACTGCACACTGAATGAAGTCAAGGTTTTCCAGAGCACGAGAGGCAATGGAAAGCAAAACCTCTTTGTTATGTTAAACGCACCATCATCTCGGCCCGCTTTATTCATCTTAACATTATCATTGTGCAAAATAGCAGAGATTGACACAGACGCTTTCTTTGGATTAATCCCCAAGCAGTTCAAAGAATGCAATGTGTTGCTTGGCATAAGCCGGTAATAATATAAGCGCGATACGCTACAGAGTATGGATTCCTCCATATCGACCTACTGTACGTCTGCAAACTCACGAGCCGTGTCAGATAAGTCGGTAGCGACAAAAGACCATTCATTTTGTGCATCCTGTATGCAAATGATTCATTATGCTTGAAGAATACCACATTTGCACACCGTCGATAGAAAAAAAAAAAAGCAAAGCAATCTGTTTAAGTAGATTCTGAACTGTGTGTTTTTATTAGTTTCTGATAGTTTCTGATAGTTTCACTTTTCTAGTCTTTTTTTTTTTTTGCTGGTTTAAAAACAATGTCGATTAGAGCTGTCACCACTTTTTCATGAGGAATCCCCAAAGTTGACATTATGCTCTGATCATCGTTTGTATGAGCTCAAGAATTTCTCCAAAATGGCAGCATTGGCCTTAAAATGGCTGATTTCCTGTTTAATTTTCTGCGTTGGTTCTTGAAACATTTCCAAGCATCGTGTCATGAAAGGACCTTCACAACACCTGCTGCTTGGCTTCTTGACATACCATTTATTATTCTATCCAATTTGTAGTTGCAGTGCTGCGATACACGAGGAACCGCACACCACTTTAAGCATTTAATTCTTCGCTGCATTAACATCGACAATGAATCCAAAGGCCGTGCATGAAATGGCATTGTTAATACTGACTCAGCTGTCCCCTGGATCCACTTTTTGAATTTTATGCACAACCATTACCGCTCATAACTGCTGTGTTTGGGTTTAGTGACACCACTAAATCTTTTCCAGCTGCTTTGGGCTGCAACACTTGTATCAGATCTCATTAGATTGTGTCTGTGCTTAGTGGAAATCATGAAACAGAGAGTGAGACCAGAAAGATCATCATCCATCCATCCATCCATCCATCCATCCATCCATCCATCCATCCATCCATCCATCCATCCATCCATCCATCCATCCAATCTTGCCACTATTTGAAGTTTCTCTGATTTCCACCAACTGAAGTTCACTTTTATACATCGTAAGTGCTTTTAAACTATACCGTTTCGTATTCCTGGCAAGGTATTTGAACATGACTCGTTGTTGAATGCTAATTCTCAAAATGCCATCAGGGGCTGGCGAGGGTCCAGTTTGGAGGCCTGAGGTTAGCATCTCTGCTCTATGCAAATGAGGTTTGGTTTTGCTGCCCTCATCAGACTGTGACCTCCAACAGGCAGCGTGTGGGGCAGGAGGATAATGTGAAACGATGGGGATGACTGTCAACATTTGCAAGTCAGAGGTCGTGGGTCTTTGCCACATGAATGTGAGTTTACCTCCAGGTGATAATACGCTAAAGTCTCATCAGTTGGAGCCATCTTGGACTGTGTCTTCATGAATGGAAGCTGGAGCATGAAATAGGATGAGATTGGCATTGGTAGTCGTCAGGGCATGAATAGCTCTGTAAAAATAAAAATGGAGCTGGTGGGTGAAGCTCTCAATTTATCAATATTACACTTGCACCTGCGCTCTGGAACTTTGGGGAATGAAAAATGTGACGGTCTTGGTCGTAGAAGTAGGGTGAGGAGTTCAAACAAGACAATTGCGGCACCTTTGGAATGAGAGTTGTCAGTTGAAGTGATTCATGCATTTCAATGGCATTTTTATATGAGTTAAATGGTGGAGCCTGAGTAAAGTTACAGACTAGGGAAAGTGTCTAATGTGCTTTTTTTAACTTCCAATTGCAATGGTATGAATCACACGGAATATTCATTTTAAAATGTTCATCTTCAATCTTGAAGACTCAGCAACATAGATGAATAAAATTGCCTTTTTACATTGAGGAAATTACAACTCCATGCAAGGGTAATGGAACAAGTTGATTCATGCACACGAGTTTTCAATTTTCTATGGCAGACGTGAGTGAGTACACCAAGGACTTGTCACCAAATAAAATAATATTTTATAATAACATTTTGGGGTCTCTGAAATAGATGAACTGCATTTACATTCATTCCTATTGCTTCAGTTTTTGTTTAAATCTGCTTTAAGTCATTCTTATTTTTCTGACATGAAAGCAAAGGTTCCATTGTAGATGAATAATACATAAAAGAAATAGAAAATTACCAAAATAACTAAAGAAGGGTGAAACACATCAGAAAATATACATGTATACACAGTGAATCCTGTTTGAGACTGAGAAGATGTTTCTTTCCTTACTTCGTAACTCTTCTACAAAACCTCAGTATGGCTCGAATAAAAAGCCTCAGATTTATTTATTAGGAACAATATTTTCATAGTCTCCCCTCATATAAAATTCCATTTCTTTGTTCACTTTGATGAAATAGAAGGCAGGTTGAGATATTACTGTATGCCTTGGAAAAATGAATTATAGATGATTGGCCTGAGACTGTGGTGCCCCTGAATCCACTCACAATCACATCCCTCCGCACACTGGCTTTTGTAAAGAAAATGCCTCTGTCATGTTTTCTTTGTGCTTGCTTTTCGCGTGCGTGTGTGTGTGTGTGTGTGTGTATGTGTGCACGGAATAGGGGTTCGGTGAACATTTTAGTCTGTAATGGGGGGTATGATATTGGAGGAATAGATCACAGCACTCAGATTGAATTTTCAGCAAGCCGAGGTTTGAACGGGTCACGGGGCACCACAGGGCTAAAAGAAAGAAGAGCGGGGGAAAAAAGAAACAAAGTGGGAGGAGGAGAAATTGTGTGTCAAAAAAAGATTTGCCTGCTATTATACAGTACAGAGAGAAAAAAAATCTATTTTATTTGGCATTCAGGATTGCTGGGTGAAATCACACACGTACACACACACAGTGACCTTTTCAAAGCATTGCATATTTTCTCCATTGCCTTTCTCTTCATTAACCCGGGGTCATTTTTTTTTATACCTACACACGCATCGTACGCAAACAAGTGTGACCAAGGAATAAAAAAAAAATATCCACGTAAAAACAAGCCATAGTGTAAATAGTGTAATAATTACGCTGTCCCTTTAATCTATTGTTATTCTCAGCCCACAAAGCTCACTTTCAGTGGCCTATTGGCATCTATTTTACTGACACGCACTGCATTTTAAAGAGGTCAGCTTGAACAATCGATAAGTGTTTCGATGGCATTCCGTGAGGACGTAAACTTTCCAAAGTTTCATTATCACATCACTGCACTTGTGACGTGCTTATGTAAAATCCCAAACCCACATCCAGATGTATTTCCTCAAACTTATTCTTGCCGCATTGCACTCGCTTTGCATCGTGTTACTATCAGTCCACTTTTGAATGAAATCATGTTCAGTTACGCGTGTGCCATTTTCTGCACCTAAAAATTTTATGGCTCCAAACAGATTCCAATCACCCATCAAATTGTAAATGGAGCAAAGACACAACTAATGGCCGTTTACTGAGGAGCGATAGCCCCGAGCTAAGCTTTTCACACTCCATAAGGAAATGATACATAATTCACAAGTAACAGCTGAACAATTGAGGACAAAAACGGGAAGACGAGGGCATCAATGAAAATGGAAAAGGAGGTTGAAAATGTCAGCGTTGTGTACATATTGCGTCCTGAGTGACGGATGCAAGTGTGCATTCACGTGTGGGCGTGTTAATAAGCACACGTGCGGGCAGCCGGTGCTAACCTTTCCGGTTGTGTGCGACGTGGCACATCTTTGCCAAGTGTGTTCATTAAACGGAGCTTGGGATTGAGGTGACAGTGAGTAAGAGTAGTTAGCATCACAAACATACACACACAGAAGAACAACATCTGTCGCTAATTAAAGATTCATGCTTGAATTCCTGTGAAAACTCAACGTGGCAACGAACACTGGGGACAGCAAGTCGAGGGAGAGACAAAGACAGAATGACAGATGAAGGAGAGGAAAGCAATCAAGAAACGGAGACAAAATACTCTTCCGAGAGTGAAATGAATACTGATTTGGTGTGGGAATTTTTTTTTTGACCTTCTTCCTTACTTGCCCGTAATTATGTGAATTGCTCTGTTCCAGAACGCCAAGAAATCCTGAAATAAAAATTAATTTCGCATTTGAATCACAAATGTTTGCCAGATACGATGACGACATTTGGTTTGAGATGGGGGGGAACGCTACCCATAATATTAAATCGCCTTAGATTTACACTGAGAGAGTTTTCGTACTTCTACTATTTCGTACTGTCCGTCTATTTTTAACAACTTAAAGCAAAAGGCAGAATTTAAGACTTTAAATGCAACGCAAAGTTAGTACCCTGCTTCAAGTGAAACAGTTTGACAGCAGATACAAACTACATCTCATAAAGAAAAACTCTACAGCTAGTCATAGCGTGATGACTCTAACCATGATAAACCGTGTTTGGATTCCAGCTAGGGACAAAATATGAGGCAGTGTTGCATTCATTTGCATAGTAATGGTCTTTCAGACAGTTTGCAACGCAGTACTTGACTGATTTATACGCCGATTAACGTCTCGGTGTTTGCTTGGTAAAATGATGATGATGCAGTTGTGTCGACTGAGTTGGAAAACTTTTTGTACCATTTATTTATACTCATTAATATATATATATATAAGCGAGCACTAACTTCCGTTTCAAACACTACAAGTAATTTTTATACACATGCTCGTGACCTGAAATGACTCCAAACAATAAATTCTGAACTGGGAAAATAACAACAGCTTTGACTGCACGGAAGCTGAAGACGTATCTGCAACGCACAGGCAGGAACCGTGGTAATGAAGTCCATTTATGTAAAAGGACAATTGCTTAATTATTGCTCACTTATGCAAAGCACAGTCTCCTGGATAATTAAGCGCTGCATACTATTTTATAGAGAAGCTGAACAAAGGGATAATTTACAATTAATATCATTCCGTATTCGGTATTAGATTGTCAATTTCAACTAATGGATTACGGTATCAATTAGAGTTATGCCATCACCGTAGAAACGGAAGCGAGTTTTTGGTTTTTGTGTATCCCGCACTCAGCGGCTAATCGAGGTGCGGCATCTATTAGAGTGGAGGCCGCTATCTGAGCGATCTTCATCCCAAGCTGGCTTCCCGGTAAAGTGGCGCATCAGAGGCGGAACAGTGGAACCGGGATTTATTCGCCTGTCCCTTTCAGACACAACTCACCGAAGCGGGATATTACCGTGTCGCGCGGCCCATGTGCCTTGGCGCGATGAAATAATCAATTGTAGCTGTCAGGGCGACAGCTACGATTGCTTTCAACAGAAAGCGGGCGTGTGACAGTGCGTCTTGGGTGTTAAACTTGACACTCCGGTCGCGGTTGGCGGTGTTCCGGTTCTCCTCGGAAAACTGTCTGAAGCCTGAGGTGACTTCAATCCCCCATTCCGCATGGCTACCTTACACCCAGGTCAGCAAGACAGGTAAAAGACGGTTTCGATGGCTAGTCTGTAACGGGCTCAAGCCCCCTTGAACAATTCTGCCAGTTTGGGGGCCATTCCTGAACTGTTTTTTTCATTCCACCATGAGGAAACCTAATGAGGACAAGCACTACGATAGAGACGGTGAGCAGCCTCGGGGTATAGATTTGGACTCAACCAACTAATCGCGATAAGGCTTTTTGATCATGTCTCAGTGTGAAAATGGATTCGAGCAAGTCTGACCAGATAGCTTGAGGAGCCGCCTACCTCAAACAGTAATCCATCCACCCTGATTTCCCGGAACTGAGGAAACGGTAGACATGGATGAGGACTGGTTTATCATGTATAATATAAAAAGGGACATAGAGGAAAAATATCCAATTAAGGTCAATTCCAGATTGGCAGCATTATGAACTGCCTCCAAGCTAAAGTTATGCACATGACGAGAAGATGTATTTCATCCCGTTTGTCCACTTATGCTTACATTCACGGCCACGTGAATAAATTACTCGTTAGAGCCGTTTGTGTTCCCCTGTGTGTCTCTATTCCTGAATGCCATTTTGTTGTTCCCTCACTAATTTCAAGCAGACATTACTTACTAGACACTGAAAGGTTTTCTTGATGTCACGGAGTCCTTCATGCACTTTTGTTTGATTTGCAATTTGGTTTATGAACCCGTAGCTTTAATGGAAAAGACACACACTCTGATCCTCATTATCAACCTGCTGCCATAAAGAGATTCCGATAAGAGGAGGAAGTGGATGACGGAAGACAGAAAAGAGGGTATAAAATACATCAAGTCACAGCCCTCATTATCAAATCCCATCTATGAAGGGGGGAGAATCTGATTGAGTGCGACATGGTGGAAGGTGAGGGAGGCTTTTTTCTTCTTCTTTCCAGTTCACCAGTGGAGAAAATAGATTGGTGTCGATGATTAACTGATAGAACTCGAGAATGGAGCTAGCGTGATTTACCAACACCAAAGCCAGGGTCACCCACGGCGGCAAAGAACAAGCCGAGCCCCGACGAACATGTGTGAGGGCGACCGGGGAGTTCGCTCTGCCTTCATAAGCCGATCATTTACAGAATTCTGGCCACCTTCTAATATTTCATCTGCGCCATCAGCTGAGGCCACGATCCATTACTGATGGCCAGGAGCGCCGCATGGGGGCCCACTCGGGGCAATGAGAGCCGGGTGGAAAAGCGAGGAACGGGGCAGGCGGGAAGGAGATGGAGGGGGAGGAGGAGGGAAAGAGCCCATGACAAAAGAGGGATAATGGAAGAGAAGAGGAGGACGGGGATGAGGATTCTGAATGTATCCATTATGGAGCATCAAAAGGAGAAAATCAAATGGCCAAAAACAGCGAGATGGAAGCGAGAAAGTGATGGAGATGAGGGCTGAGTGAGAGTACAGGTGGAGAAAGACACAGATGGATATGGAAGGGAGATTGCTTTTTCTCTAATTACGTCCCCTTTCACCGCGACCGAGACAGATAGAAAGCTAATTCCACCTGCCCTTCTTCTCATTCCCACTACAGTTCTAAAAGCACACGCTTGTTTTTCTCTTGGCCCCTTTCACATGCTGCGCCTTGTTTTCACGCTGCCAAATGAACACATCTGAACAAAAGACGCCTTTCTGCTGGCTTAGCCTCGGCCGCCATAGTGCACTTTGCTACAGTGGAAGGCAAACTTGCGTTTTCCATTTGCGTGTCCCTGTCCACCTTATTGGATTGTTTATCACCATGGCATCATCCTCGGCTGCTATGGATTCACGCACACTTTGTCAAAGGTATTGAACTGCGCATTGGTGCCTTGACATACAAGTTGTGTATCTCATGTTCTAACTCAAAACACTCTTATCTCAAATCATCCCTCTCCAGTTTAATTCTACGAAGCTATTCCAGTCACCAACTGCCCTTTAAAGGGGAAGTGACATGACCAAAGCCCGAAAACGATTTAGCACAACCAAGTGGACAACGGGCCACAAATGGCCCCCGTGCTGCAGTTTGGGCAGTTTGGGCACCACTGAAATAAGGGAATTTCAATGTACTCACTGCAATTAAGACTTGATTTAACGTGTGTTGAAAAAAAAAAAAAAAAAAAAAAACGTGTGATCTGGCCGCTATAAGAGGAGCGCTGCATCATAAAGGATCAAGTGTACCTTGCAGGGCTTTGGAGTAAATCCATCATTGCTCAGTAACAACTAGTGTAATTTTGTCATCAAGTTGGCAAGAAAAAGCAGATTTGTGTTGAAATCCAGCACCTCGATGTTCTCAACCAAGCACAGGATCAGAATCAAACAAGTGCAAGGCAAATAAAGTGTTGCTCTCTCTCAGGATGTTGAATTAAAAATGAAAATATAAACTCTCCTCCATCTTCAAACCATAACTTGGGCGTTTCCTATTATAACATTTATCATGAGATAAAAGTCTCAATTATTCCATAGTGATTACTTTTGATTAAATCTTCATTTTCACACACTCAGAAATCACAGATCTTATTCAAGGGGGTAATTTCCTTCTTCTGATGCTAATGATGACAATCTGAGCACAAAGGACTGGACGCAGCATGGATTACGCTTCAAATACAACGGAGACACTCCAACATTGCCAACGTAATCACACATGACTCACACTATATTTGAGAGGTGGTATAAAAGTAATGAACTAAATAGGACATATGTGACCTGTTGTGAATCTTGTCAATATGCATTTTAGCCTCGTGGCTGAAAACCTGCAATAGCTACAAAAATGAATTGCAAAGATGGGGGGGGACTTGCAGGACAGAATGAGTGGCAGGGCACTCTGAACACAACTTGGTTTGCCATCGCCACGGGAGCAGTAGAACCTGAGCGAAAGGTTCTGATAGGCCCAGTGGGGAGGAGATTGGCCTGTCCCTGATTGGATGATTAGAGGCTACAGGGGCTCAAATCAGCCATTTTCAGAAAGAGAGTGGTTTGGTTAAGTGGACTGGCACAGTGTGTGCTCTGTGTGGGATCTTTGTGTGTGTGTGTGTGTGGGGGGGGGGGGATCTTTGTGTGTTTCGGCACTGGTGGCCCTGCGCATGTGTGAGCGTGGTCAGAAAGCTCTAACCCAGTTTGAAAGCTGAGCTGCATTTACATGTGCTACATGAAGATTCAGATTGAATTTGTGATGCTGTAGTATGCCAATATTCGGAAAATTTTCAAAATAAAAATCACTTTATTGGACGTGTAGTGAGAAAGCAAGAGCACTTGTTTGCTTTGGGCTTTTAATGGCAACACTGTCTATTAGAGCGAACACCCCTGTTTGAGGAAATATGGATTTGTGTACAATTACAGCAGCCTCATGAATCAAGTACAGCTATTGTTCATGATGCTCTCCATCAAGGTTAATACCAATGTGACGTATGGCTAACACAGAACTGATGAACTACAACAAATTGAGTTTGCCTATAGACAATTAGCTCATTATAACAATCTCTTTGAATAGAACAAATAAAGCACTTACATTAGGAGGAGCATCGCTTGTTAATTATAATTAAATGGCACCGTGTAATTGCATTAATATTAAAGTAGCTGTAGCAGTTAAACATAATGTCGCTATATGTAACGTTTAGACTAAATAATTCCGCATTATTTATTTACATTACACCTGCTTTTTAAATGTGGGAGTAGAGTGAAAGCAAGAGGAAGGCTGGTAACTGTACAGATGTTTGAACAAAGACCATCAAGTTATTTTAGTCGGCTGGGTACCCATGACAACAGGGATGTGTATGCGTGTGCGCATGTGTGTGCTTTGGTCTACAAGCACATCAGCTGGCTCCATAAACTGTTCCTTCACATTTCCAATGCTGTCACCAGCTCCTGATCGGGTTTCCATATCTGCTATTATTGTGAGGTCAACGATCCGGTCAGAGTCATGGGATATGTTAGTCGGTACATGTGTTGAGTGGATACTAAAAAAATATATATATATATATATATTTTAGTGTTTTAAATGTAGTAGCCGGTAGTTGCTGTTGTAAATGAATAATGTACTTATTCCATTGTGATTATATTTGATTAAATCATTTTCCTTGAGCCCAGAAATCACATTGAAGGTGTAATTTGCTACTTCATCAGCTAATTAAGCCAATCAGAGTGTTACTTAGCATCACCCAGCGTGTGTGAATTTTAATGAAAGACTAACAAAAGCTTTTCTTTGTGTGATATTTGTCTTTTTTTTTTGAGGGAACCAGGTTGAGTTCAAATTAGGTAATGGAAATAGCACGATTACTTCTTATTGTAAAAAAAAACTGCAAGTCATTTGCTAACTGTCTCTCGTTTTCTCTCTTCATCATTGCTCAAGTGTCTTAAACATTAAATGAAGCCAGTGGACATGTTTAGTTCCTTCCGACAGAAAAGATGAAACCCTTTGAAAGAATTGCAAAGGACATTAAAGAACCTACACAAAAAACTCAAGTACATATAAGGCTGCTGTTTTGTCCTCGGCCTGGTACGCTATTAAGAGTGTTTGCTTTGTTTTTAAGGGACACAGGGAGATGTTAAAGGCTTTATTTAAGTCCATTAAATATTATATTTTTATTTTTCACCCAAAACAACTCCAAAATTATTGGTATTGGCATTTGAAAATGCAAATAGCATAAACCTCCAAGAAAGGGGCTTCCTCTGGAAATTCCTTTCAGAAAATATCAATTATATTCTATTAATACCTTTCTCGGTGTCAAATCAAAATGAACGTGACCATCTTTGGAAGGGCAGAATTTTTTCTCTATGGACTCTGATTATAATGTGCAAGGAGTAGCGGCCAGCTGGTGTGTATTCAGCAGTGAGCATTTAGATTTTGCGAGTGTGGTGATTAGCACCATCGTGTGCGAGGGTGCAGTGTCCCGTCATGTCAGACGACTTCTTTCATAGTAAACATTTGTTCAGTCTTGTGTGGGGGGCATATTGGACCCGCTCGGTACCCACTGCTGTGATAGCACCAGCTAATGAGCCCGTCTGACAGACACACTTTTATATCATTTGGATGAGAGCACGCATATATATTCTTACAGAAGCATAAATGAAAGCATGTGCATAAACAGCCCGTTTTACACACTGCTAACATCCAATCCCTAATGGAATCGGTAATTTTTTTGGGGGGTGGGGGGTAAATCTGTGTGTTTATTACAGCACATGTTACATGCACCACTTGGAGTGTCACAATCGCAATGCATTCGCCTGGTTGTCTAATTAATCAAGTCGTGCTCAAGGGAGGGGAGGTGTCACTTCATTTGAGACAAGTGCAAAGAAATAAATTACAGTTAACTGCCCCTGAAAACACTTTGTTAGCACTCACAGGGTTCAAAGTTAGAATAGAAAATAGACAGCGTTCTGAGATTTCAAGGAGACCTCTCATGGAAAACGGACTATTTATAATTGCCTGTTTACAATAGTCAGGAGTGCTGCCGTGTGTCCCGTCAAGTGTGAAATTACCGTCAACAACCAAGAAAATCTTTTGTTATCCGGCTATTTCTAACAACCATTTGGCACTTCCGCCCCCACTGTTATATAACAGTGGGGATAATTTCATAACCAGCGGCCTCACAGCACGTGAACCACCGTCGAACGACTATACACTGTCTGAAACACAATCGTGCAGAAATACCAAAATCTCCCATGAGTGGCAAAGCCAAACGGTAAGCAGAGCTGCATTGGGTTTCTTTGAAGGCACGGGGAAAAAAAATTGAGGAATAAAATATCATAAAGTTGAAGCTGTTGCATGACATATGAGTGAAGGCGATGACGTACGACTGTGTTGTTTGGTGCATTATAACTCTAAGACGGCAGGGAACAGTATTTTTGTGCCTAGCTAAGTGCTTCCTAAGTGGATGCTGCCCTCATTAGCTTTTTCATACAAAATATCTATAATTATATGAATGTATAAGAAGGAGATTGAAAGGTTGGTTGGTCCAACTCGGGCGATAAATTAGCATAAGTAAGCAAACGGGCTTACATTCTTCTATAAGGCACGCCACTAAAAATACATGTAACGCAATTTAAATGTTTATGAAGTATGAGCAAACCATTATGGTAGCGAATTAGCATAAGAGCTTGTCTCGTGTTATAGAAAGAAATCCTCCAGGATTGGTCATAATAATAATAGTACACCACTCAAATTGAAATGAGGCTTATACCGGTATTTAGAAATCACTTAGACTAAGTAGGGGCGTGCCGATGTCTATGATTGACAGCGGCTGAAACCCAAACTGGCCTCAGCTGCATAGGATGGAGAAAATAAAACTGAAGTCCATAATATACATTACACATGAATGTGCATGAATGATATGTTTCATTAGTCTGATAGTGACAACTGTAATTATATTAACTAATGACACACTTAAAAGCTACTCTATTCTTATTCGAAGTCACAGTTTGTAAGTATGTAATAAGGAATAGTGCTTGCTTTTGTTTTATCATTGTTATGGATGATGAATGAGATAATTACGAAAAAAGGGCCACTCTAATCTTTCAAGTGAACTGTTGGAGAAACAATACATCAAGTCAACATCAGGGCAGAACAGTACCGAGCGGGACGTCTGCTTTACTCTATTATAGCGTAACTGCTTTATTTAATACGGACTTTATGACCTTGGCAGAAACATAGTCTTGGGACTTCTGAGAAAGCTTGAACATGATTGGTCAAAATATTATTACTGTCAAAGTTCAATGTCATCAAATTATATACAGTTGATAAACAATCGGTAAAAAAAGAGAGCTATTTTATTTATTGTTTCTTTATTTGCCTTTATGTTTTTTTTTTAAGTGATCTTACTGATTTCTCAGTACTCGAGTATCTTTTTGACTGAATACAGAGAGAAATAATTGGAGGACTACTTTTTCCTTTCACATTACTCACATTGCCATAAAGTAACATACTCTTACTCGGCTACAAATGTTTTACAAATCTACCCACCTCGCTCTGACACTAAGTCCGCAATAACGTTAAACGAGGAAGACCACAACGGCCCTTCATTATCTTTAAAAGGGGACACTTTACAGAAAATTGACTTTCCGAAAAGTACCTGTTGTCGTCACACGGCCATTTAATCACAAAGTAACCAAGTTCTTTCATTACAATCTCAGCTTCAACAAACAAAAGTACCTTCTAGAAAAAAGTAATTTAGAGGGGTCATACTGTTGGTGTAACCACTACCGGGCAAGGTTGGCCAGTAAAGTGTATCCCTTGCCACATTATTACGACCCTCGCCTTGAACTGCAACGGACCAGACAGTGAGAGGAAAGAGGAGGCACTAGGCCTCTGCTCTGTTTTAAATTAAAAATAAAATTGTGAAGTTGAGAAAGACGAAGCTTTTCTATATTATGCTACACCCTACAGCCTGCATCCCAATGGCGTATTGCCTTTGACATGCTAAAAGATGAGTCTCTTAGAATGTGACACGCCGGAGAAAAATTCTGAGGACAAGATGCTGTCTGAGGCTAACTGTTCAAGAGTGCCACCTAGTGTTGACAAGATGAATTATTGGCTAAAGTATTTGGCCCAGGGCCCAGGTTCATTAATAAATGTGCTCAGAAGGAGCAGAAACTCACATCCAGCTCCATTTGGAGTCTCGGAATAATTGTAAAATGTTGAGACTGTGATGGAAATGTACTTAATAAAATATTTTGGATTTTCTTGCCTCTCCACTCATACTATTTATTCCATTAGTTGAAATGCGCCGTGAAAGAACCGCCACTCTCCACCATACATCACCGATCATTATTGCATCTTAGCGTAATTGCCCTCTCCCTGTTGCGCGTGCACACTTGGCGGGGCCCCTGAGTGCTATCGTTTCTCTGCTGGGGCAAGAAAGTGAGTGAGAGAGAATGAGAGCGAAAGAGAGAGAGATATGCATAGCCAGCTTCTTTCCGCCACCAATCAAATTACTTGACCCAGCCGCAATACATCACTGCCAGACTGTTTATTAAACAAAAAGCCATGATTAAATTATTAATGACAAAGATTAATTAAGACCCTGTGCAACACATACACACACAGGTCGGGGAGTTGGGTATATGCACGCTCACACACATATGTGCAGGCAAGCAAACAACGCACACGCACGTACGTGATTTGACGTCACGTTTAAGTTGATTTGACAACAAGAACCGCAGCCATCAAGCAGAGTTCAACGCAACATGCCGACGAGCTTGTCAGCTAACTCAAAGGTTTGTTTATTGAGGTGCTAATGCTTCTGTAATGGTTTACTTGGGGTAGCGTCTGGTGCCGCAAAAGGCCAATGCATCTGTGAGTGACGTGACTTATTCCTTTAATACTCTTTATCACTTTATATAATCCAATATATCCAGGATTGTATTCTTGATTTATTTGCTAATTATGCATTGTCACCTCACACCATAACAAAGTTTTCCATTCGTGTTTTTTCTATTGTGCTTAATAGGCCGAACATGACTGAAGTGGAGCTTGGTGGAAGTTAGAGATAGCGACTGTGTTTGAGTGCGTGCGTTGTGTATAGATGGAGGGATGGAGAGATGGGTAGATGTATAGCTTCTCTATATTCATGGAGGGTATCTCAGTACACAATGGAGAGCCTCCACAGCCTTCTTGCACACCACACTTGATGATCATCCAGATCTACAGCTTGCGATTGCTCCCGAGGTGAATCGCTAGACACCCGTCATAAAAAAACACACACGCCATAAAAGAGCAGTAATATGTGTGTGTATGTAAAAGTGAGAGAGCATCATTTGCATTTGTGCGTGAAGGTAGGTGTTTATGAGGAAAGGCAAGCTCAATGGGCCAAACAAACCACTCAGCACATTATAGCCCAAAGCACTAAATTAGGGTGACAACAAAAGCCGTAAAGGCTCGTATGGCGTTGTAAACCACTGAAATCATTAGCACAGCTGCTTAATTGCCTGACCGAGCCTATCCGGACGCTCACATACATTCTTTGACGCCACAAACAAACAGAGCGAGGCTACGAGACATCTATGCCCTCCCCAAAGAGGCCATAAAGACGCGTGATGAATGGAAGGCCGAGCTTGTTCGGCGCAATCAGTCAAGGAGACGGGGCAGCGTTGCGTTGACGACGTTTGTTCCGAAACAAATTTATCACGCCGCAATTTGTGTGCAACACAATATCGTCGCAGTCTCTTTATGAATATAGCTTTGAGTTTCTGCTGCTCACAAGATTTTGGACCATTGGTTCGGCCAAACAAAAAACAAAAAGGTCGATTACATCGCAAAGCAATCATGTAAATGCGGCTTAGCCAAAGCAGTTAGCTAATGCTAGCTAATTTTTGGTTTAGATCGTAACGTCAAGCCTTCAAATGATCCTAGCTGGTCATAGAAGGTGAAGAAACTTATTTAGTGGCTAACATTTGTACTTGCATAATGGTTTTGGGTGGGAGAGGGGATTTTATCATTTTTACAACAAATGTTTCACGGGAACATCCTTGCAAGGAGACCAATTCATCATCACAATAAAAATCATATAAACTTGTGAACAAAAACACAAGCCGCCGTGGAAGCGTCTTTATCCTTGGGAGAAATGACAAAGAGGTTACTCAGACTATAAAATTTGTGTATGTTGAGGTACACTTTGCTTGTTAGTCCGATGAGTGCCATTTACACGTGTCAGCTTATCTTGCAAAATTGTGTGGGTGTTTTTAATAACACCCAGAACACTCTGCTCTTAAGTAAACACTATTTGAGAAAAATTACATCAAAAGCATTTTAACACTATGAACGTGTTAAATCATAGTACGAAAGACAGTAAGCCGCCTCGATTACAGGGGCACTCACTTGGCATATTATTTACAGAATTTATAGCACGTTTTTTTAATAAAACATTACAAACACATTTGAAATATTGAGTGATACCAAGAGCAATGGATCAGATGAATTTATAAACAGTTTACCATCTAACATCTCATTAGCCTGCTATGGAATTCATTTGCTGCAGAGAAGCAAGCAAATGCATAATTTTTACTAAATCTATTTGTTAAATTGCTGTTAAATATAAAAATATTAATAAACTATAAAATCCAATGACCGGATCAAGCAGTATTATGACTCGGCACACAGGAGTCAGGATTCAATAAATCCTTAGTGTGATTTGCATTTGAATATGTGACACGTGCGTGCTGTTAAAAGTTGTTCCTGCATGTCGTGTCAGCCGTTTTTTGGCCAGTCAGCACTAACGCCAGCACTCCAGCATAATGAGTAATGAAAGGGCATCAATAACAGGCATGGGTGACATCGCTTTTAATAATAGCGGCCATCAGCAAAGAAGCAATGGGAAAGGCAAAAGGGGCTCAAGGATGGATGGTAAAGGAAGGAATCGTTAGAAACAAGATGGTGACATTGCTAAACAGTAGCTGACCACTGTTGCAAAGGAACAGGATGTAGTGACAAGTGCTTATTACTTTTTCACCGTAAACCAAATTGTCGGACCTTTGTTTGTTCAAATAAATCTTATTTACTCGTGGGCAACATTTTATTGCTGTTTGTTTGTGATCCAGATGATTTGTGAGCACAATATAAAAATATCGCCTTTCAGGGTTAGGGGAGCCCCTCTGTTTATCCTCCCTGTTTAAAGGGAGAAATAGATAATTCCGCTGGTCATGGACCACACAAAAAAGATTTATTTTTTTTATGTTTGTCTGCAAGCCACAGCTTGAGACTTTGATCCTTCTGCCTTAGTGTGACTCTTTGTGACTCAAGAAAATATATAAAGACTCTTACATTTTGGTTTTATTTTAGTTCATTCTGTTCTTAGAATTTGAGGAGCTCATAACTTGAAGTGGGGAATATGCTCAGATTTGCTACACTTGCTGAAAACACCCCCAAGAAGACACAGAAAAAGTCAGCTGATGGCTAGGCCTCACCATTTTAATCAACTGGGCTGTTAGCTGCAAAGCTAACAAACAATTCAAGAAAGGTCACATTATATTACATACTGAAGGAAATAACTTCAAAAACAGACTTACTTGGACAGTGTCGCTTGCTGTGTCAGACAGTTTGTATCACTCCCATAGAAAATTAAAGATGTTTTGCTAATCCAGAATTGTATTGTCCTAGATTGCTCAATCATCCTTAAACTGTTTTTTACAAATTAACATTTTGGGAGTGGTTTGGGCATGCCTTCCATGCATTGATAAAGTCCAGCCACAAGCCTTTTTATGTTGCTCAGCTGAAGGGAGAAAAACAGTGGATGTTCTCCAGCCATACATGCATAATTGTTTGTAAAGAAACTTCAGGGATGAATTGAAAATTGTGGAGGCGGGGTTAGTGATGTCACAAACCAAAAAGGTGTGTCAGTGACATCATAAATCCACAGTCTGTTAAATGATAGAAATGGAAATTGGTGTAGTGGTACACTCGCCTGACTTGTGTACAGACACCATAAGTTTGATTCCCGTAGGTGACGGTGAGCATGTGTGTGTGTGACAAAAAATAAAATAAATTTTTAAAAAAAAGAGGAAATGAAAATTATTAGCGTAACATTTATAACAATAAACATAATTAGCAGCGGCAGCAGCAGCAGCAAAATGCAGTCATATAATTGAACATATTTCTAGCCGCAAAAACATGGTCGTTGCAGGTTTGAGCAAATATGATTGCTACAGCAACACATCCTGTTTTATATGTCCACATCCTGTACAACAAATAACACTAATAACAAAACCATCAGCTATAATGAAGCATGATGAAATATGCTGAAATAACTTCAGAAAATAGCAGCTTTACGAAGGCTCCCATTGGTTATCTACAAAGTCACAATTAAAGTTAGAAAAAACACACAATATGTAGAGTATAAAACCATCAGAAACGCATTGAAGATTGACATTTCTCAGGCTGCCATGACGCCAAATGGTCACATGGCCCAGTTTAGAAATGTGCCGTGTCATGATTGTGCAAGTTGATATATACACACGGCGGTCAGTGGTTTCATTTTTGACTCCGCACGAACTGATACACCTTCTTCTTCTCCGTCCTACTTGACCTGGTAGAAACTGGACATTGTAACATAATCCTCCTCCTTTTGATGGGCTACTAACATACCAGACGTCGAGTGTCCTGGACTGAGTGGTGCGTTCGCCACAAGCGGCAAACTGGCGCTCTGGAGACTGTCATCTCCATCGGAGCAGCTGCTGTTGTGCGAGATGGAAAGCTCCAGCTCTTCCGTGCTGGTGCTGCAATCAAAGTTTTGCATGGAGCCGGGATAAGTGGCCAGTGTAAGATCACTAGTTGCACAATGAAGAGCGTCCAGGATTCTTTCTGTTTCCACCACTGGGTAGATTTTAAGTGTACTGAACTCTTCTGGTTTTATGGTGAGTACAAGGGAAACCTGAAAACAAACCAAACAATGACGAGAAATGTTCACAAAGACTGTGATTGAGGTAAAACTCACTTTATTGGGCCTGCAGTTGGGCACCAGTGTGGGTTTCGGATGCGGAATGCTGGGCCACATGTAAGAAAACAGTCTGAGGGGGGGAAAAAAAATAAGTTGCGAAATTATTTGTAAGCAGGTCCATTCAGAGATTCCTACTTTTTTTTCCAGAAGAACCCCAAGATGAACGTCAGCGCCACCAAAGAGAGAAGACATACAACCAGCTTACTCGTCACTTTCTCTCTCTCGTGATTTTGTGTCCGCGCTGAGGATCAACGGAAAGCCGTTACTGTTTTGCAGTTTATTGAAATGTTAAAAGTAGGAGGAGCTTCTCTCACCTTCAGGAATGGAGAAGGTCAACGGGTTGCTCCATTCGCTCCAACTCCCCTTGAAGGAAACGTAGGGTATTGCTCGTACTTTAACCTGATATTTCAAGTTTTTACTGAGGTGCTCCATGTCGATGGTCATTGTATCTGATGAGGAAATATTTCGAACCTGCAGTAAAGGAGTACTACGTTGATCAACGCACAGCAAGCATGGGGACGTTAATCCATGATTACCATTTTCTTGCCGGGACTCCAAATGACCAGCTGGAAAAGCTGATTTTGAACTTTCAGGTACTCCTTCTGGTAAGGAGTCCGAATGTGAAACACAGCCTGATTTAAGTCGCGCTTCAACGTTACGTTCCAAACCTCGGGACTGCGAGGTTTAACTGCAAGGACACAATAGACAATCGGGTCAGGTTCTGAAAAGTCAACTTTGATTAAAAGTACAGATGAAGACGCACAAGTGAAAATCTCAAAAGCGTCAAAAATGAATTTAAGGAGACGTGATGTCTTTTCAATTGTCAAATTGAAGAAGATTTAGGTCTGGGTTCTGGCTGCATCAATACTTTATATTTGGAATAATGTTTGTTTTTCTCCCCAGTACGGAATTTCAGGTTGTTTGCCCACTGAAATGTGCAAGTACATTTTTAGATTAAAATTAAACGTGTGAACATTTTTCAAACTTGACAGATATTTTACACGTCATCCAGTTTGATTTTATGAATTGTTACCAATTTTCTTCAGTTGGACTGTCTTCCGGATGATGGTGCCCCCCTTCAGGCGGATGGTCAAGTTGAGACCGGCCAGGGGATTCAGTTTGGTTGAGGTGATCGAACCTCCCGACTCTCTCAGACATCTTATTTTGTTCACTTGCAGGTTGGTGAAACTGAAAGTAGAAAAAAATTGCTTATGAATTAAAAAAACAAATATCATCAGGTTGATTGACCGTTGCCAAAATGCCAACACAAATTGTCTTGTCAGTGACAGCCAGGCTTGTATTTTCTCCAAAACATTTACCACACGGTCATGGATTCCACGCCGTCATCCTCATCTTCGTCATCCTCGCTCCCGTTGCCGGTTAGCTTGCAGGTTAAACTGCTTTCTACTGTTGTGATGTGGGAGGTGCAGCTGATTCTGGAGTCTGGAAATTTATATAATGCCAAATATTTGCCAACGTAGCCAGGAACAACCGGGAGACATTTTTCACATGATCGTAACGCAATTAAGCTTAACCCTCAATATATATATAGAGAGAGAGATTTTCCCAACACCAAGGGGTTAAGTCAGACAACGTTAGTGATAAAGCACAAGTGTCTTGTATCGATCAAACCATTGCTGGTCTCACCCAGGTCAGAGTCTCCGTCTCCACTCTGAGCCAGACAAGCCGCCGGGAGCAGCAACAGCATCGGCAGCATTAGCAACGGCGGTGGCGGCTCGGCTATCCGGGAGCCAAACAGCATCTTGTCTGCCTCTTCTTTTCGTTTTCAGATGACTTGACTGAAACTGACAGCTCTTTTCGTCGGAAAGGAAGAGGAGGGGTTGAGCGGCTCCGAGGCAGGACGGCTTCAGACTGTACACAGGATGCTCAGAACATCAGATGTTGACATCATTTTGAGGAGTTGTAAATTGAGACTTGTGAACTTGATTTCTTCCGTGTTGTTAGATTGGGCTTGTTCATAATTCGAGCTAGGTCGTTCTATCGCTGTGACGACTGGCAACTTCTTACTTATGACACCCTTGGCACACCTATTAGTTGATATCAGTTAAGGTCACATGATTCTTCAGTAGCACCTGAATGTTTTCAGACAGGCTGTTCCGTTGTTGTCATCTTCTATTTGTAAACAACAAACTCACTATGAAGTGCAGAAAAGGCAATGGCCTCTGTTCTGGTTACCTCGGTTACCACGGTTTCCTGGACCCGAATGTAGTTTCACTAAAAATCGACTGTCACTTGACAACAACTAGAAAATGATTCGGCGGGATTGGGAACTGACTTTCATTTTGTGCTGTGATCCACATTTGAGGAAAAGGTCCAAATACAGTACACACAATTTGCTTGTTCTGTGAAAAATGACATCTGAAGCAATACAGTCTAGTGCAAAGTAAACCCACTCCAGAAACTCGCCCCCGCCAAACCACACGCCTGAGGTTTGTATCTCGGCACAGCATCGCAAAACATCTTCAGCTGTGGTTTTAGCGTTTAGTCGCCTCCCACCCATGCATTGATAGGAATCTGATGAGCCACCTGTTTATGCTACCTGCCGCCGCATTTCTGGTGGCCTCAACATGCTGAGACAGTCAAACAGTCGCAGTCGAGGAATTGGGCACCAAGAAGATGAATTTTGAAATTCCAGCTCCTTGAATTGTTCCGCTCTTTATGTGCTTAGACCAACATGGAGCTGCATCCTGTTGAGGATGGCGTATATCTATTTCAGTCATCTATCGTGGTGACGTGTGTACTGTAAAAACCGCAACGATAACTCGCTCAGTGATGCGTTTACGAGAAGCCGCATTGAGCGTGTCTTTGAAGTACCGCTCAGACAGCCACGTGGACGACGCCTTGGTGCGTGGTACTGTGTGTGAAAACTACTTCCTGCCCCCCCCCCTTGTTTCCCAGTCAAACTCAGATCTTCTCAAACGTGTGAGCAGCTTCGCCGCTCTCGTTACCACATCCTCTTGCTTAATCTGTTTTTCATTTCATCTCGCCACTTGCTGAGCATTAGCATTTAAAATATTCCCCCACCCACCATAACACTGCAGCTTTGCTTACCTTTTGGTAGCTTGAAAATGGCGAATATTCAACCAGCTGATGTCATCGAGGAAGCAATTATTAAACTTGCAACTTCATTTTATGACCTCCAAGACACAACTATTTGTATACTATCACTTAAAAAAATCTTTCCCATGCTATATCCCCGATATAACTAAATGATATTTTTAGATGAGGGTTTGCTTCAGTATTCTAAATAAGGACCATGCTAACCAACATTTCTTTTTATAGCTGCTTGCACCAAGATTATTTGATCCGAACCAAAACTGCAGGTGCGAATAGATCTGTCACCAACGGCAGTTTGCCTCATTTAAAGTGTGACCTTACCGCAAAAACTGTGAAATATTAATACTTCATAGTACAACCAATTAAAAGTCGTACCACTTATCGCATTCACGGCGGAGGAAGTGCAAACAATCACAGAATGATTTAAAAAGATGAATTGTTCAAACCTTAATTGGAAGACGATACAATTCTACATGATACTAAAATGGAATTTAGAATAACTGGAGGTGAACAAATAAGTGGGGAAGGTTCTCGCTTGCAACGCCGACCTGAGCGACAGGTAAACCACGGACGGCGAGTGAGAGGCAGGTGCTTACTCACAGACAGTTGGCAGGAGAGGCGCCGTCGTGGGAATCCTCCCTCGCACGCATTCTCACTCCCTGGCAGCTTTAAAGCGTCCCGCCAACAGAATGCAAGAGCTCATAGAAGTCATTTGGGACGACGGGATGCCATCAAATCGGCCCTGTAATTAAACGGATCCAATGTAAGCTGACACTGAATATATGAAGATGGGCATTCCTGAAACAAGTCGTTAGATGTAATCATGCCTTCATTATTAAATACGATAATTTTCATGTGTAGTAGTTTCAACCAATATCAGCATCAGCTAGGGGTGGAAGTTAAAATCAACTGTGAAGGGACTCAAACCCTCAAACTTCTGATCCGAAGTCAGACGCCTTATCACTGGCTCTTGCACCTTGGCGTGTTGGTCCTTGATACTAACGAAATATGGATTGATTATTGAAAATCTCTATCATCCTTCTTTTTACGCTTACAGAAAGCGATGGCTTCATTTTATAGCGTACATCTTTGGCCATGATGCATATTGTGAGATGAAGTTTGCGTGAAATACAACGTCGCCTTTATTAGCTGGAAATTGAAGCATTCCCCGACAGTGCTTTAGGATCCGTATACTTCTCCACATAGACACATAGCAGGTTCAGCTGTGCTCTGGATGAGCGCTCTGATAATAAAGATTGTCTATTGCCAGGAGGCCGTGATGAAAGGTGTGTGAATTATTGCCTTAGTCGATCTGATATCAGAATTCCCGTTGATAAAGAGCGAAACCTAATAAGTCTCAGGGTGCTGCTTTCATAATTTAAAAGATAAATTCATGACATTCTGATTTAGTTTTTCATCCTGACAGCGCCGCAGATCATTTTGGGGGAAATAATATGCAGCTAATACAATCTGATTAAGAATGCCTCCCTTCAGTCAGCCTTGCTCGGTATTGCAATTCATAACGCTAAATGTACTGCTTCCATATAATTTCCCATATATATTTTTTTTTTACCTTGAGTTTTTAATGACGCATAGAAGAAAAGTAACCATCTGTGTGCAACATACTTAGGATGCACGTGGTGGCATTGGGAATGGTTAGCCCTTCGCTGCTAATGAGTCCCATTGTGTTAGATTGACTGAACTTAATTTCTGCAAGGAGATTTGAACAACAGGCGGGGGAAATATTAATGAAGTAGAAAGACACTTTAGCGTCACCAGTCCGTCACTTTGCTTACTGACTTTGTTTGTCGTTATTCAGGGTAGGCATTGTGTGCTCAGTAATTGTGATTCAGTAGAGAGACATAAAAATGTTTTGTTTGTTTCTAGTGTAGCCTACGAATGGCTTGTCCACCTCTGCTAAGCTAAAGTCAAATTGTGAGCATGTGTTCAGCTTTTTTGGGGGGGACTTTTTGTTTCTCACATTGATCCCAAAAGAATGGAGAGGAATTATAGTGAGGCTACAAAACAATCCAATGGTTGGTTTTTAAATAACAAAATATGATTGGAGTCATCGGTGAGTTAAGTAAATCAAAAACCATTCAGATCAGAAGATCCAATCCGTTTAAAAAGCTTATTTATTTACTGCAGTCTTCTTCCCACTACTCCTGACATCTCAACTTAAGCAGAAAAGTTGCTCATGTGTTCTGTCGGTAAACATAAATGTGTTGGTATTTTACATTGCAATGAATTTGTTAGTGTCATCGCTTAGGGCGCCAGAGTAATTCTGCATCAGTAGTCCTTTCACCATTTTATTACCATGAACCCCCCCCCCCATTGCTCTCATCTGGCTTTCTGCACCATCCCTCCAGCCGCAGCCGCCATCATACATCAGCCGACAACAGCCACGCTTTCTCCCTCCCACCCCCTTGACGACGACATATTATTACTCACACACGCTATCCATCCACTCAGATCCCTCCCACTCGCGTGCTTTTTCATTACTCTTTATCACCCCACCATCTCTATTTCGCCACACCCTATCCTGCATTCCTCTGTTTGAATTATACCTATTTATTAATTTTTCTCTTTGATGCAAACTTGCATGCGACACGTCAACCCACACATCCCAACATGGTTTTAGTTCACAGTCTTTTGATTACAAAAAGCGACTATGCCTGCTCTTTGTTGTGAACGTGCACTAGTCATACGTGGGCTCTCTCTAACGACTGTCATGGCTTTCTTGGTTTGGTCATGCGAGATTTAGAAGCTGGACCCTTACACACTGTGACATCTTTTTCAGTCGACAGTACAAGGCAAAATGACCGCCCCCGAAAATACATAAAAGCGGGTAGATTTTTCTGCTTAATTCATTTTACACAAATATTATTCGGTATACCATGTTTAGGACAGGGTATATAGAAAATATAATTGTTAAGAACAATTTTTACTTTACTTTTACTTTAAAGGGGATGTAATATGGAAAACTGCTTTTTCAATGGCTTGACTACAAATATTTTGGTCTGTCCAGGCAGCCATCAAGTATGAAACAAAATGACCACGTAAACCTTGGTATCTTACAAGTAGCCCGATGCACAAGATTTAATAATTACGAGCTGTCCTTTAGTTGCTTTTTTTTTTACTTGTTCTTATTGCACCTCACCGTAACATCATGGTAACAAAAGTCCTAAAAGCCATTGGCCCAGCATTTTACTGGGCGAACCCTGTCAACATGATAGCGAACTGAAAATGCATTTGTGTCCCTTGATATAGCCTAAGCTGAGGCATGATATTTTAGGGTTAGGCCATAAACAAATCCAGATGATATATTCATCTATCACATTTGCCGTCCCCCTTCTTGCTCCGTCCACCCATCCATTAACCCCCCCCCACACACACACACACACTTGTGTTGCATATGAGCCAGTGGCAATGCAATGATCAAGTTAAACAGGTCGTATGTATGCATGGAGGCCCACTAAACTATACTGCTGTGCATAGCTACCCTTTGCCTGCACCGACTGTTATTTTCACCACATTATCATGTGCCACGATGAGTGAGTGAGTGCCAGGGATTCATGGCCAAGTGTGTGTATTTTATGTGTGTGTGGATGTTTTATTGCCGTCACAGGAACCTTGAGGGCTTCGATCAAAATTGTGTGTGTAACAGCGATGTGCACTCAAAACATATCTTGCACATTGAATGCAGGTGCATGTCACTGAATTGGAATATCGTGGGAAACCATTTTTTTTTTTTGTGGTAGTTCACTTCAAAAAGTAAAACTATCATATAGACTCACTACTCAGTCACACAGCCTTAACTTAATTATTGAATTTATATCATATTTGAAGTTTACGTTTTGATGACCAGAATGAACTCCTCCATGATATTCTAATATCAGAACTGGGCAATTTATTAGACGGAATTGAAGAATAGGTTATCAATGCTTTGAGACACGTTTTAAGCAATGAACACTCCATGGCAGCCATGCGTAAGAAACGGAACTTAAAGACTTACTGCTAGTTTGAGCTTCTCTGTGCAATTCAATAGTGCCACCTATGGGTTGAGGAAAAGTTGAGTGCTGATGGACCAGGTTAAAGTTGAGTAACTAAAATGTGTGCCAACTGCAACAGTCAGGTATTTTTTGTGGCTTCTTCTCAATGCACCCACATACTTTTTGAAACATCACACTGGCACACCGAATCCAAAATAATTGTGTGTTTAGAAATGATATTGGCAATTTCCTGTTATGATGACTTGTCAACAGGTGGACACAGATGGACGGTTGCTTCTCCCTGATGGCTTGTGACGGATTCAATGATTGGAGTGAGGTTGGGTCTCGTGTACTTTTTATTTGGATGTCGACTCTGGCGTCCAGTAAGTGAAATAAAATGTTTGAGGGTGTAACGTCTAAAATTCTTGTATAGATAAGAAGAGAGGACTTGTGCTGGATGCCTAAGTGCATCACGAGATGCTGTTTTAGCCACGGCAAAAACATCAGAAAAACAGACATGGCAAAAAAGTTTGAATGCAAAAAGTGTATAATTCAGTACTACACATTCACGGTCTTTGCACATTTTCATCAGTTATCTTCACACATATAGCCTGTAATGTAGGCCTATTTAGAATTTGTAATTTTACATAACATTCTTCCAACATTTTTTAAACATTTTAAAGAGTTAGAAGTTAGCAGGATAGCGTGTGTTCAAAATAAGTTACTCATTACTCATATCAAGTGGCTCAGTTCCAGACCATTACATGGGAGACATGCTCTTGAGAAGCACCATGAGAAAAACATGAAGGCCATGGGCTTACCAATTCTCCCTGATTTAAAAAAAAAAAAAAAAAAAAGGGAAAAGATAAATGCACCTTGCTGCCAAGCTTGAGAGCTGGGAATCATGGAAAAACATCCACACCCAGCCACAGATCTTCGAATGACAGAGCTGCATCCGTTTCCCAAGTCCAATCATTGGTAGTAAAATGTATGATGACACGCAGCTGTAATAAAGGTGAAACACAGGCACATAGAAATTGAATTATTTATCAATTCTGGGCGCTTTTCTCAGAAACAAATTGAGGGGATTCCAATGAGAGGTAGTAAACTAGAACGTTGGACGTTTTTTTAACACCTTGACAGATCGATTCTTCACTACTTTCTATATTACTTGTGTGTGAATTCCCCTCCGTGTGTATTCTCATGACCCCCCCCCCCCCCCCCCACACACACACACACACACACACACACAATACTGGATTCACGGTATCACAATGAACCATCAGAAAGACTGCGTCATCACAAAGCCAGCTTACTTATTGATAACCAGCTGAAATGATCCAGTCATTCAAAGGATGTCACCACCCTCATCGATTGCCAATGACAGCTAAAAAGTATGGCATCGTTCTTATTGATCGCCAATGACAGCGCGTAAGAAATGATGTCGTCTATATTGATTAACTATATTTGGGAGTATGTGGCAAATGTATGTTGCGGATCCATCATCTGCACGTGTCCCCCATAGAACAGTGAACCCGTGTTTATCGCCAAATATGTAAAACTATATTGAGCATGGAATCAGCTACTCTGGAGCGCCATCTTGTGCCCATGGAGGATATAATTTATATCATATTTTTTGGTCTTTTAAATTTCATCTTGGTCAAAATAAACCCGTGTATCCAATTGCTGGGATATGGGGAAACGGTTATCTAAAAAAAATGCGTGTAATTTAAATCTGATTATTATGAATGTACATCTTTACACTATTCCAAGAAGCACAAGAATGTGAGGTAGCTTCTCTAATGCTTCAAATGTGCCACATCCAATATGGCGACGACATTGACATACAAGTAAAACCCAAACGCGTCATCTACTATGAGTCCAAAGACGCGCACCGCCTACGTACACAGTAGGTCACATGACGGCGCACGGTCCAGCTCGGTAACAGTAAACTAAAAGGTGCACACTTGCTGAGTTTAAGTGCTCGAAACACACACAATAATGTTTAACACAATAGAAATGGAAATGTTTTGGCATCTTTAAGAGGGAAACGCGAAAGGCAACCAAAATGTACGCAAGTGTCTTGTTTTTCATCACATTGAGCTGTATGTGTTCTCCTGCCAAAGGGGTAAGCTAAATTAAGTCAATAATATTAATAAATTTGTCCTACCTCCAATCAATTGATAAAAATCAATCGTCCATTCCTAAGTCTAATTTTGAGAACATGTTTTTTGTCTTGCAGTTGTCTAAGAGATCCTTCACAATAGACTATAAAAAAAATTGCTTCCTAAAAGATGGGCAGCCCTTTCAGTATGTCTCAGGCAGCATTCACTATTCCCGAATCCCACGTTTCTACTGGAAGGATCGGCTGCTCAAGATGTACATGGCGGGCCTCGATGCCATCCAAATGTAAGCCTGGAGAACCACTAACAACTTCTATGTCAATAATGTAGGACTATCCGATGGTATATTTTTCGGCCCTGCACGCAGATATGTTCCTTGGAACTTCCACGAAACAGTGGAAGGGATCCACAACTTCACAGGGGATCGAGATTTGGAGCACTTCCTGGATTTGGCCAATCAGACAGGCCTTTTGGTGATCTTGCGCCCAGGCCCGTACATCTGTGCTGAATGGGAGATGGTGAGGAATGATAAAATCATGTAATAAAGTCATATAATTAAGTTGTTAAGTCTAGAGGAATCTCTTTGCTTAAACACAGTCCATCTGAAGGCAACCTCTGGTTCGATAGAAAATTTGAAACATCCCACAGGATACATTGATAAGTCAATCGGTCACCGTTGCAAAGTTTTAAGCCAACACCAAAATGTCCTCGCTTTACGACAGTGAAGTAACCATACTTTTTCTCTCTCATAGGGTGGGTTACCAGCATGGTTACTCCAAAGAAACAACATAAGACTACGCTCAGCTGATACAGGTACAACATACAAATCAGAGGGAATTAGAGGCGAAACGATTAATCGACTACTAATTATTATATTTGTGATTTTTGACAATCAAGTATTCGTTTTGATACCTTTTTTAAATGTAAAATTATCAAAATTGTCAGAATTTCAACAATAAATATTCTACTATCTGTTATCCTCCATGAAAGCTGACTGATTATTTTTTCAATGAATAAAAATGAAACCAAAGTTTGTCGATTTTTTTTTTAACAGGTTACAAATCAAATGATTAATTGACTCATAATTCATGTATTCTGCACTATCAATCTCAAATAATGCCCCATGTTTCAATAAAGGGACAGAAATGAACTTTTTTTTAATTCGATTCATCGATTAATCAACAAAATAGTCGATAGATTAATCAATTATTAAAATAATCATTAGTTGCATACTTTTTTGGGCTTGATATCTTTACTGTACTTTTTTTCTCCAGATTATTTACAGGCGGTCACAAACTGGTTTGCTGTTCTCCTCCCCAAAATGACACCCTGGTTGTATGCTAATGGCGGGAACATCATCAGTGTCCAGGTAAAGGAATAACTGCATTGTTTCTTAAGTGGAACCTCCAAATCTCTTCTGCCGGTTGCTTCCGCTGTCTGTCACCACTAGGTTGAGAACGAGTACGGAAGCTACTACGCTTGTGACTACAACTACATGCGTCACCTGCGGACCCTGATGCGAGTTTTTCTAGGCCAAGACACCGTCCTGTTCACCACCGATGGCAACACGGATAAGGAAATGACATGTGGGACTCTGGAGGGATTATACGCTACTGTGGACTTTGGCACAGGTTTGGCATTTGCTGGGAATGGTCTTTAAGAACAGCGTATTTGATCGGAAGTCATAGTTGTGTTTGCTTTTGCGTAGGTGACAACATAACAGAAGCCTTCAACAGGCAAAGGCGGTTTGAACCGCAAGGTCCTTTGGTGAGTTGTAACACAAAGTTATCCTTGCGGTATTTATTGACACAAGTGAAATGTGTTCTTGTGAAATGTTGCAGGTCAACTCAGAGTATTATACTGGCTGGTTGGACCACTGGGGTGATGAACATGCCATGGTTGATACTCAGAAGGTCAGCAGAGGGTTAGCAGAGATGCTAAGCATGGGCGCTAACGTCAACATGTATGTCCATACAAACGTTAAGTACTTTTTTTTTTTCTCCAGAGTAGAAATCTCTTCAGCTGGCTGACCTCTATTTTGAATTTGAAAACGATTTAGTTTAGCTTGAGTTTACTCCACCACCTTCCTCCTCCCCCAGGTACATGTTTGAAGGAGGGACCAACTTTGGCTACTGGAATGGTGGGGTTTAAAATCACTGCCTATACTTGCAGTATTTAAAATCTTCTTTGTTTCTTTGTCACTCAACTCTTGTCACGATTTATGCTAAGGCGCTGACCATGACACCAGATTCCGTCCCGTGGTGACGAGTTACGATTATGACGCCCCGCTATCAGAGGCAGGGGACCCCACAGAGAAACTGATGGTCATCCGAGACGTCATTAAAACGGCATGATGGCTCGACACGCCACCTACACAATGTTGATGGAACGCCTACACTTGCACATGTAGTGAAAAACAGCATCATGTCATTTTCTCTGCAGTTTAAGAGCATTCCCCTTGGACCAATGCCACCCGCTACTCCCAAATTTGCCTACGGCTTTGTGATGCTCAGAAAGGTAAGTTTTTACCACAAGTTGTATTACGTATAATTTCCAAGAAGCCATTTTTTATATCAAGGTGCATCTCAATGCATAAAATTGTAGAAAAGTTCATTGACAGTATTTTAGTAATTCAGTTGAAAGCTTGAAACTCAGACTTAAAAATTTAGTTTATATTTATAGCTTACAGTTATCCTTTTTTAATGCAAATTTGTACTGCATAAGCTTACTAATAGGTTGTTTGCAGTTTTCTAATTGATTTTTTTTTGCCGGCAATCACATTTTCGGTACTTTGTCTTTCATGCAAAACATGTTTCCCCCCCAGGTGGGCAACATCAGCAGTCTATTGGACACACTTTCTGTGGAGCCTGTTTTATCAAAGTACCCTTTGACCTTTGAGGAGCTCAAACAGGTAACGTCCCTCTCAAAACAGAAATCTCCTGGCTGCTGGTTTGCCTTAAATCTAACGCGTCATTTGTGTTCAGTACTACGGCTACATGCTGTATCGGACCAGTCTTCCCCGGGACCTTGCAGAGCCCACACCGCTCATCTCTCCCATGAATGGCGTTCGTGACCGCGCGTATGTGTCCGTCAATGGGGTAAGCTCTCGCAACCAACTTGTGTGTTACAAGTCAAATCTAGTTTGAATGTTATTATTTGGGTCAAATTATGTGAACAGGTTTTCCAGGGTCTCTTGGAGAGAGACACCGTACTGGTGATAAACGTGACTGGACGGCAGGGGGACGTCATGGACATTCTTGTGGAGAATATGGGAAGAATTAATTTTGGCAGTCATATCAATGACAACAAGGCAAGGCAACAATCCATTGTTTGTCAGTGAACATGAAGGCCCGTCACTGCAATGTATTTTGCAGGTATTGCGTCTAGTTACAGGTCATGTGGAAACCCACAAACGGCAAGAAGCACAGCACAGAAGGGGCCATGAAGAAAAGACTCATAAGAGTAACAATGATTTTAAGGCTGAATTACATCAATTCCAGGGTCTCATCAGCAACCTAATCTTGGGCCAAGATGTACTCACTGACTGGAAGATGTACCCTTTGGACATTGATGGTGCCATTGCTGCTGGATGGCCTCACACAGTTAGCCTTCACAATAGAACAAACGGACCTTCCACTGGACCGAGCGTCTACAAAGGAACACTGCAGCCAAATGGTCGAGCATGGGACACTTTTCTCAAGTTAAATGAATGGACAAAGGTAGGTTAGCGCAGTTAAATAACACTTAACAATTTAATTAAGTGTGCCTATCTTGATCCACTGTTAGGGTCAGGTTTGGATTAACGGTGTCAATCTGGGGCGATATTGGCCAACCAGAGGCCCGCAGCAAACACTTTATGTTCCCGGACCCTTGCTCAGCACTACCTTGCCCAACAACATCACCGTGCTGGAGCTGGAGGAGGCACCAGTACATACAAGGGTGCTTTTCATGGACCGACCTCTCCTCAAAGCCAAAGCTGCTAAGTCATGACCATCAAGTTTGAAACAATAACATGTCGTTTCCATCTTAAAATATTTTATTACTGCAGTACCTTCATTTTAGAGGCTTTAGCTCTTTCCTGCTGGAGCGTTAGCTTTGCGATGCGCTTGCACACATCGAGGGGTGCAGAAGGAGAAATCCAGGTATTGGAACGGGATCTTGCCCAGCAGAGACTCACCACACTGAAAGCATCTCCTGGTGAAAAGGACAAAATTGACATTTGCTGGACATTTTGTGACACTTTTCGAATGTGGCCACACAAGAGTCTTACTTGACGTTGGAGAGGCTGACTCCAGTTGCCGCCACTTGTTCTGCTAACCTCCTTTCAGCTGCCAAAGCTCTCTAGTGTTCAAAACAACTGTTTAATACAGGCTGGAATTCAAATGAGTATTAAATAAATATTTGCACAAGAACAGAAGTCACCTTTTCCCGATCTGATAAGGATGCAAATTTCTTCTTTTCCTCCTCTTCCATTTCCTGTTTCCTCTTCTCCTCCTTTAGCGTCTTTTCACGTTGTTTTTTCAGCGCCTTTTGGGCCTTTTTCTTCTCCGTCTTCATCGATTCGATCTCTGCCGTTAAAGGCCCAGGTACCTTTGGGGAGAGCAGATGCTAAAAGTCGATTTCATTTGCGTGCACGTGTCAAAGTTGACGTGCTAAACTTCCTACCCGAGCCTTGTTGTAGTCGTACTTGTCGGGATGTTCGCCCATGTACTTCCGAAACACGTTCCTGGTGTCCTTGTCGGGGCTGACGTTATATGGGGTCTGCCCTTTCTTATCACTGGGAGAAAAACTTGTTACGTCATTTCAAATTTGAGAAATACTCCCATCAAACTTTCATAGTACATGGAGCACCAAGTTTTAACAGGTATTTAAAAAAAGAAAATCTAATAAGTTCTATTCCTACCTGCATGCCGGGTCAGCTCCAGCATCCAGCAGCAGCCTCACGGCAGCCTTCTGAGCAGCGGCTGATGCAACGTGCAGCAAAGTGAAGGCCGAAGAGTCAATGTGCTTATTAAGAAGAGTCAAAGGACTGGGGGTATCTGTAGGCTCGTCAACCGATGTCTCCCGAGGCTCTTCGGAAAGACGGAGGAGACGGCTCAAGGCATCTACATCTCCGACTTTGCAGGCTGTGAAGAGCGCGTCCCTCAGACTGTAGTCCCACGAGTCCTCCGGTGCTTCTGTGAGAGGACAACACAGGCTCGTACGGTGGAACCACCCAACTAAATCATTCCTCCCGTAGAAGGATCGCAAAAGAATCCTCCCAAAAAAATCTATTGGCGCTTACTGTAATGAGGTTTCACTCAACGTCAAGTGTTAATTTACCTTCGGCTTGTTTCTTCCTCCTAATCTTGTTCTTCGGTTGTGTCGGCTGAGGGGTGTCAGCTTCCACATTTATGTCGTCTGCTTCGGTGTTACTAAGTTCTCCCGCATCTGAAAAAGAATTATTATGATAATTATTACAATTAATTAATAGCAAACGCTTGACTTTCCATAAGGAGACGCACCCTTTTCATGTTTGTCTTCCTCCTCCTTCTTTCTCCTCCTTCTCCACCTCCTCCTATTGTGTCTGGAGGGTTGGTTGTCAAACTCCTTGAGATCCTGTGTTCCAATGGTCAACTCCACCATCTCAAGCTGGATGTCACCACCTTCCTCTTCATCTGAGCTGCTCTGGATATCTTCTACGGATGTACCAATAATAAATTGATAGTCGTAGTGGTATAACACATTTCATGACCCTTCTTATGGCGATAACATCGATCGATGTCTAATCAATAAACTTTATACTATGGCAGTGTAAAATTGCACAGAGTCGGTTTCTGATACTGAAACTGACCTTCCTCTGGTTCTGTTCTTGGTGGCGCTGCAGGTTGGACAGTTTTCTTCCATGCCTTCTTTGATACACTGCTGAATGTGGAGAGGTCAGTGTCCTTCCCTGGAGCAAGAGGTTGCATCAACATTTGATCATACAACATCTGTGTGACAAACCACTTGGACACATACATATTGTACAAGTTAGTAATCATTCAATTTACCGTAAACATCCACTGTGGAAAGCACACTGTGAACCCGATGCACTTCCCGAAAGGTTGCCCTGCGCGTGGGGAAGGGAATGCTGCGAATTCTGCTGTCCTTCTTTTCGAGCGGACTTGTGCGGCCGCCAAAGAAGATTGTCTTAATGTAGCTTGGAGCTCGTATAAATATGGCTGATGCTTCCTTCAAGTGATCTCCCCAGTTCATCAAAAGATCCTGGATATCCTGTAAAAATGTACATTAAGCAAGTTAGGACCTCTAGGTATCATGAAAAAAAAAATGTTAAGTGCAAAGGTAGCGTGGTGGTTACCTTGACTAGCGCCGACTCATTATAGCGTCTTAGCGCGGCTCCCGCAGACTTTGGTGTGTGACTGCGGTTTTGAGAATCCTTGAGTCCTTGAGCGGTGCCCCTCTTGGCCCGCACGGTGTATCGATGGAAGGTCTTGTGCTGAAGGACTTCTTTCCTTCGTAAGTGAAACCATAATGTTAGGAAACATTGGACAGTGTGAAAAATATGGAGTTTGTTGGCCTAAATTGTTTTTAAAAGATGTGACAAAACAACAGCTCCACTACAAGTTTGATGCGCTCAATTTTGCTCAATTCCTTGAAGTCAGAATTATTCACCAGCCAACTCCACACAAGTGAAAAGGTAAAAAGGACGAGCATACCCTTGGAATACTGCGCCAGCAAAATGGCCGCCACCTGTCATGAGGATTATCCACGTTGTCCTCTTAGTGATGGATTTTAAGCAGGACTCCAAATCTTGCTCCTCATTTAACTGATAAATAAAAATATAATTAAAACCAGCTTCAAAAATAAAAAAGTCACTCAATATTTCTCTCATACTCCTTATAAATTTAGTATAGCTCTCAGAGAAATTTAGGCCTAGAAAGGGTTCTAAGTCTTAAACCTTACCTTTCCATGGAGAATGCAGCGGTGGACTGACAAGTAATGTCCCGCTGAATCCTGAAAGAGCACTTTGCTGGAGAACCTTCTTGTCATCAAGCTTGAATCATCCGAGTTGTCGTTATCCCCACCAGCGGCGCTCCAGTCCGTTTCGCCCTCATCCTTATCGGATTCTTCGTCGTCCGAGTCAGACTCTGAACCTGAGATACTTGACATATCTCCTGTTCGGTGATATGGACATGCATATAAGCGACATAATGTCCGACTGTGTCAAACATTTTTTCCTTACCAATTCCTGTCTTCCTCTCAAACTCCTCTGTAGTAACTGGCGGCTTTCCTGACATTTTTAGTCTCAAGTTGAATCGATGCCAGTCGAGCTTGTAGTGTTCCATCTGAAAATTTGACACGTTTGCTATGTCAATTCATGTTAAAAATCTTGGTACATAAACACAGCAAAACACAGGTTTACAGATTTAATATGTTCCTTGACTCAAATATAGTTTGTAAAATTGGTTACTCCTAAACTGTGGTTCTACGGTAAAAGTGATTACCTGTTCTTCACGGTTGATGAAGGAGCATCTGCAGGCAGAGCAGGCCATCTTATCCGAGATCTCTCTGACATCCTCCGTCGCTTTATCTTCAAACTCTGAAAGCAATGAAATCCAACAGTGACAACGGTTCATTATTAACATAACACAAATATCGTGAAAATACAACACTTTATACTTTCTGAGGCTGGCTCTCTGTTAGCACTTTGTTTTAGGATGGGGTTAACTTCTCTGAGTCCTGTTAAGGCCTCATCTTTGGAAGACAAGTCAAATATGGAGCAGTGGTTTGGACTAGCTGGGTTCATGTCAAACACCTGGAACGACATTCAAAGCAGATGTTAGGTAAGGCAAGTTAAATCACGAAAGAACATGGTGAAAAGATGAAATTATTTTTTATTAAAGAAGAAGCAGCCGTGAAAAATTACGTTTTCAGGACTAGGTTTAATGTTCCTGAGTCGCATAGTAACAAAATAGACCACATAAACCTTTAACTAGCGACATGACAGATCTGAAAGTCTCGTGTGGTAACTAGTCCAAGAACAATTTGGGCTTAGACTAACACTAAGACTTTAGAATCTTTAACTGAGGTGTTGTGATAAAATAAAAGAAATATTGTGTAATGTGCGTCCGTGCTGTTTTGAGACGTTTTAGTTCGTGGCTAGTCATTGATTAGGATGGATTCAGCCAATGCTAAATACATAAATGTATACCAGACTAACGTTCGACATTAAAAACAACTACAACACACGGATGAATTTATAATCAACAAAGATTACAATTCATATTTAAAAACCAATCGACCTACCATGTATTGGCACGAAAGTTACGTTGACGTCAGTTGACACACCGGCAGCCACTTCCCCGTTGCATTAAATGGTGTTGTGTAAAGCACATATTTCTACAGTGCCTCTACTGGTCACCATGTGTATGGTTCGGTCGTTGAATCATTCGTTTTTTTAAATGCACTATTACAAAATAATGATGTATAAATTGTGGAATGAAGACAAAATATGTACTCGTAGCTTTTTGCTTAATATTTATAGTAGGTGTGGTGTAGAATTCATGTAAAGCTTTTGTCACAACCCTCGAAGGAATCACTGCCTTAACCCAAAAGTGCCAGCAGATGTCACTGTCTTTGCTGAAAACGAATACTTAGAGTTATAATAATGGTCTTATTCGGTACAAAAGAGATTCAGACCCTTCAAAGAGCATTATTCTACCTTTGAAAAACTAGGATACACTGAAACCACTTAGACTATCGCCATTATAATAATACATTTACTCTCGCAGGGAAGAGCCCGGATAGCTCAGTCGGTAGAGCATCAGACTTTTAATCTGAGGGTCCAGGGTTCAAGTCCCTGTTCGGGCGGATATTTTTTGTGTGCGTTTAATTAATAATCCAGTCTGAATCACAACCATCTTGCTGTGAAGTTTGTAATCAATCCATCAAGAATTCATCAAGCATTTGAGCAAATCATCCTGTACTATGATGGCAATATGGTTACTCAAATACTTTGGAAAATTGCGATCAATTTGTGATACATATTTGGAATGTGATTATCATCTAAGAAATCAGCTATCATTAGATAAATGCCATTTTGAGATGGATTCAAATCTTGCAGATTTAAAGATGGCTGTGAGTTTTCTTGATAACATCTCTCCACTTGTGGACAGGCGGGCTGCCGGCAGCCACCAGCCGACGGAGCAGCCTGCAGGGCTGCAGCTGAGGCACATCGGGGTGGACCCCCTGGTAGTACTCCAGCCTCTCCACGACCTTGGTCAGGCCCACCATGCTGGCGTAGAACATGGGACCGCCACGGTGTTTGGGCCAGCCGTAGCCAAGCACATAGATAACGTCTATGTCTTCGGGTCCGGCTGCTATTCCTTCCTCAAGGATGCGAAAGCCCTCGTTGATGAGAGCGTACAGACAGCGTTCCAGCACCTCCTGGGGATCTATGTGGCGCGCAGCCATGCCATTCTGGGCTCGATATCCTTCCAGGAAACTGTGCAGCCACGGGTCAGGCCTGGCTTCACGACTGTTGTCGTACCGGTACCATCCGCGACCTGTTTTCTGTCCAAACCGCCCTTGCTCATAGAGAAGATCTGCGAGGGGGCTGTACCTACGCCCTTGTCGGACTCGAACTGTAGTGCCAGGCTGCACCAGACCTTCTCCCTTCCTAACCTTCCAGCCGACATCAATCCCAGAGAGGTCAGACATTCTAAAGAGCCCCATGGCGAAACCAAACTCCTCCAGGGCTCCATCGACCAACTCGGGTGTGGCTCCCTCTTCCAACAAGAACAAGCCTTGTTCTAGGTAGGGCTTCAACATGCGGTTGCCTACAAATCCGCGGCAGTTACCGACAGCCACGCCCACTTTTCCCATTTGTTTGCCCACGTTCATGATGGTGGCCACAGCTTCAGGAGAGGAGCGTGACCCATACACCACCTCCAGTAGCTTCATGACGTGTGCCGGGGCAAAGAAATGCATCCCAACCACCAGCTCTGGGTGGCGACTCCGCGAGGCTAGAAGGTCGATGTCCAATGAGGACGTGTTGCTGCACAAAAACGCTTCTGGTTTACAAATGGCAGACAGCTGCTGGAAGATTTGCTCCTTCAGGGCTACATCTTCAAACACAGCCTCGATGACCAGGTCCACATCGGCTACTGCCTGGAGGTTTTGACTGTAGGTGATCAGATCAAGTACTGGGGCCACCCCTCGTCTTTTGGCCCCCCTCTGTAGCATCCCTGATATGGCCTGCTTTGCCTCCTTCAGTGTCTTCTCATGGGTTTCCACGGCAACCACAGACAAGCCCGCCTGAGCAAGGCAGACTGTTATACCTCTCCCCATTGTGCCAAGACCTAAAAAGACCAAAGGTGTAAAATACAGGATGATTTAAGTGACTTTTATTGTACAGTTGGTTTTGTCGATATGAATTGAAATTCTATTTCAAGCTAGTCCATCACATATGGACCTTAAAATACCACACGATGATGCCATTGTAATATATTAATTGCCTTACCTATGACCGCTGTTTTCCGGATGGTCCTGGGCTTGTTGCTGTCCCAACGTGCGCCACTGGGCATGCTCCATCTGGCCACAACTCTCTGAGCAAAAAAACTGTACTGCAGAGCTCGAGCCTGGCCAGAGGTGAAGAGCGTGTCCATCAGCTCCTTTTCCCGCTGCATGCCCAGGGCGTAGGGCAGGGTGGCGGCCGCTTGCAGCGCTTGGACACAAGCCACCGGCGCTATGGCTCCACGGGCGCTCCGGCGGACCTTCTGCATCGCTGCCTCAAAGAGGGCATCGACGTCGGGAGGGCAAAGACATGGCTGCTTGCTGACACGGCGGGTGTCCAGAGGCTGGTCTGAAAGGGGGGGGAAGCTGATTCAGACAATCACTTGCATTGCTGTGCAAAATTCCAAAAAGTCCACCATTACTTTTCTATTTCAGCCACACGATCATTACCGTGGGTTAAACGTAGATTGACCAAAATGTGACACTTTAAAACTATTCAAATTTGGCAGTATTGTAGTTTGCTTTTTGTTTCACCTGCAACACTCTTGGCAAACTTGACAGCTGCATCCACAGCGCTGTGATCAGTAAGTTGATCGACTATTGAAAGTTTCAGTGCATCAGCAGCGGTGATGTGACGACCTGTGAGACAAATATGACAGTCAGTGAGTCTGCGTGTTGAAAAAATTACATTAGAAATCATGCTCAAGGCTGACCTCCGTTGGTCATTTAAGAACACTACACAAACTACAAATATTTTTATACAAAAATGTGTTTACAAAAGCATGTTTCACATTATACATACCAGTGGTAATGAGATCTAAAGCTGCCGGTAGTCCAGTGAGCCTCGGCAAACGTTGGGTTCCACCTGCAGCAGGTAGCAGACCAAGAGTCACCTCTGGAAGCCCCAATTTAGCCTGAAATTGAGACCAGAGATGAAGATGATTGGTGAGCATCAATAATGTGTCATAGTTTTTTGTTGCTATCAAAGTGGCTCAAACTACTGGAGTCAAATTCCTGGTATGTTTGTACATACTTGGCCAATAAAAAGGATTCTGAGTCAAAGTGGGGGTTGCAATATGATACCACAGTATCTCAGAGTTGCTTGGGACATTGTTTATTATACTAAGATCTGAATTTTGAACCAACCTTGGAGTGAGCTATTCGATAGTGACAGCCAAGCGCCAACTCCAGGCCTCCACCTAGAGCGACCCCCTCTATGGCCGCCACCACTGGCTTGTCCGCTGCCTCTATGGCGTGGATCATTGGCACCAGTGGAGGCCCAGTCATGGCAGTCCCAAATTCTTTAATATCTGCTCCTGTTAATAAAGGCACAAAGTGTTGGGTATATGCAATATTGAATGCTGCTATGAACATTCTGCAATGTAATTGTATAAATTATTTTATTTAATGGGAAGCGAGGGCGCTTTACTCATAATTCTCGAGACTTGAAGGAGCCATAGGAAAAACAGTTTGTGGCATGTTTTTTTCAAAAATCCAAACAATTAAAATTGTATTTCCTTTAAAATTAGGGGCAGGCGGTGGCTAAATATCTGAGATTATATGTATGTGTATATTTGTGTCTTACATTGTATTTACCTCCACAAAACACTCCATTCTGTCCACATATGACAACAGATTTCACCTCAGGATCACTGAGCGCTCTCTTCACATCGTCCACGATGCCTTGACGTACTGCCGCGCTGTATAATACAAACATTTAATTTTTACGGGACTGTCAAAAATTCGCAGTCCTAATCCATACATATATGTACATATATCATGTATACATAATATATACATAATTATTATACATAATAACTCATGTGTGAGTGAACCCGATAAACGCACAGTGCCGTAAAAGATTGTGCAAATCTTAAAAGCAAACGTGGCAAAGAAGAATAAATCTCCAAAGAAAATCTGCACAATTTACCTTAGTGCATTTACAGGAGGATTTCGAAGCGTAATCAAGCCAACAGTTCCCGAAACGCGAGAATAATGAGCCATTTTCCCACACTAGCGATTGCTCCTTTATTATTGCGTGCAGTGAACTTTGTAACTTCAATGTTTTTGCAGTCAGAACTACTTCAACTTTAGCACACTTTCTTCGCCTTGTGGCCATGACAGCGTCTACAGCTGTTTTGATCGTTCGTAGCACAAGTCGGAGCGCCCCCATGTGGCTTGGAGGAAAACATACGAGTAAGTGTATTTATTTGTGCATTTATTTATTAACTATTTAAAAATGTTGCACAACGAGTACTGTAAATTTTACACCGAATACTCTGATCATAAATGCATACTTTATGACTCAAATATGACGGGGTTTGACGACCATCCCATGTGTGTTTTTTGGGGGGACGTCATTATTTGGGCGCCCACGTTAGTTTTCGCACTTGTTTACACTCAAATATTAATATAAATTTGATAATTTTCGGCTCAAATATAACAACTTTGGGTGAACGCTTGTGGTGAAAGTGACGTCAGGAAATGGGCGGTTCATACTTTTGTTATGGTTCCATTTTTTTTTAACTATGCTATGCTTTCACTCGACCTTTTTAGTTACCGTACAACGCCATTGACAGTCTGCAAAAATTATTCATTGACATAATAAAACGCTGTTATTTCTTCGTCGAAATTTTATTGTATTATTTTAAGGTCAAGTGACAACCGTCAACGAGTTGGGAAGTGACGTAACGACCGTTTGCGGGTTCTGCGACTGTCACGTGACCCAGCTGTTCTTGCTGTCAAATCAAACGTGAGTGGCGAATATGCGCTCACTCATCGGACTTGGCTGCGTGGTCGTCGCTGCAACCTTGTACCTTTATTTACTATCTTTGTACTTGCCCCCCGGACCGCCGAGACCCGCTCAGACCTCTGGCGAGACCCAACATGCCGATTCGGGAGCAGAAGGGTCCGCTGAGAAAACCGTGGACACAAGAAGCAGGTTGGGGGCATTTCAAAAGCTGTAAATGAATGATGCTAAGCTTGACCATCCTTTAATGTTACATTACATTACATTACATTACATTACATTACATTACGTCTAGCTTTAAGTTATCTTACAAGAAAAGAGACACTTATCTGCAGTTAGTTACATTATTACAACTGTTTTATGGTCGTACTGTCTCTCCTGTTTGTTTCCGTTTCCCTACTGTCCACTATTGAGGTCTATTTTTTGTTGTTTCAGATTGAAGTTTCCGTCTGACTTGGAGGATCTCCGGGAGCTGTCTGAGCTTCTTCAATTCTACAAGACAGAGCACACGGCCTATGTGTTGCTGCTCTTCTGCAGCGCTTACCTCTACAAGCAGTCCTTCGCTATCCCTGGATCTTCCTTCCTGGTAAGATCAGAACACAAATGCATGTGATGTGTTTTCACAACCATTCAAAGCCTTTTTCCTTTGTGTAGAACATCTTAGCGGGAGCCATATTCGGCCTGCACTGGGGTCTGCTGCTGGCCTGTGTGCTCACCACGGTGGGCTCCACCGCCTGTTATCTCCTGTCTCAGGCCTTTGGGAAACACTACATCGTCAGCCTCTTCCCTGATAAGGTGGCCATGCTGCAGAGGAAGGTGAACATACACAAACACACAAGTGATCCATTTTGTTCTTTGAGTTGTGTCGCTTTTTCTTTTTTTATCAAGGCAGATGGAACGGAATAAGTGCATTTCTATTCATTTCTATAGGGAAAGATGATTTAATATCTGAATGTTCTTCCTTCCCTCCTATTCAGGTGGAAGACAACAAGGACTGCCTGTTCTTCTTCCTTCTCTTTTTGAGGTTCTTCCCCATGACACCCAACTGGTTCCTCAACATGTCCGCCCCCGTCGTAAACATTCCCGTCACCTTCTTCTTCTGCTCAGTCTTTATCGGTAAGCACAGCAGCTGATAAACGACTGTGATTGTAGTTTGAACTGCTGAATCACTGCTACTCACACTGCTCCACAGCGAGAATGACAGTTGAACATGCATACCTTTGTTTTAATGTGTCAATTTGTCTCTTAGGTCTGCTGCCCTACAACTTCATCTGCGTGCAGACTGGCGTCATGTTGGCGGAGGTCTCCTCCCTGGACCACTTGTTCTCCTGGCAGCGTCTCTGGCAACTTCTGGCCACGGCTTGCGCGGCGCTGCTGCCCGGCGCTCTCATCCGCCACTACGGCCAGCGGCACCTCAAAGGGACAACGACGCACGAGCACAACGGACTCTCTGACAACAAGAAGGTCCACTGACACATCACGTGGGTTGTTCGTTTGAACTACTAAAACTGACTGTCGGTAAACCTGATGACAGTTCGTCTATACAGGGCACATACGGAGAGGAAGAGGCACTTGTGCGTGTTAAAGTTAAAGTTGCGCAACTTTCGACCGTTGTAAACATCTACCTCACCAGTAATAAAACTCTAGCTTTGACAACACAAGTTAAAACGGAACAGAGTACAAAATAGTATTTGTAAAGTGAAAATACAACATTTAAATACTGGACAATCAAGTGTAACTTGCCAAAGTCAGGTATATGTGTAGAAAATAGATGGAAGTTCTTCATTTTTAGTCAATGTATACTTCACCCATGCAGCAGAAAGCCTTTCAATTTTTCATATTTCGTACAGCATAAATTCTGCATTTACAAAAATAACAATGGTAGCTGTACTGAAAAAATTTATAAATTTACTTACTGTACTGGTAAGTGTGCTCCACCGTTGGAAACCTACTTTCAAAAAAGAGCAGATACAAGGGAGCATCTTTCAAATGGTGTTTATTGCTCAGATCCAGATTTGCTCAGCAATACAGTTCACTCACAAGTCAAAACAACAGAACGCTCGGGGACCAGAAAGGCACAGGTCCGCCATAAAAAGCGTCAAAACGCGGACCCCATGTCAGTCCGGCGCACATCATCCGTGACCTATTGACATGTTAGAGACCTTTCGGCCTGGGGGACATTGGAGGGGTTTCACTTGTCGGACACACACACTCACACACGAGGAATCTCCCAAATGGCGAGATGTGTAAAACCACTAGTAGAAGTTTAGTGCTATATGAGGCGTTTGGCATCCAAACGTCATTGAACAAAAAACTGCTGCAGTTGAAGTCATCCAAATGCGCTCTGCCCTACCGTGTCCTAAGTTCTATTCTTACACACGTGAATCCTCTTGTCAATCTACTTTTATTTCTACACGACCTCCGCCAAGGAAGTTAATGTGGGTTTTGTTTCGTTAAAAGCATTACACAGAAACAACGACGCCATTGAGGCCACGCTGAAGAAAAAGAATTATAACTCGCAAGACGGTAAAAAAAAAAACACCAACAAAGTCGTGCCTTGACTTATGAGTTGAATTGATTTCATGACCGCAATTCAAAACACTCATATCTCAAATCATCTCTCTCCATACAAATGAAAGGGAATTTGGAATTATTTATTTATTTTTAATCATACAATTTTGATTTTCTTATTTTATTCTCAGAATTTAATTTTACTTTATTCCTTCAAATCTAAAATTCTCATAGTGTTATGTTCCCCCTTCGAGATGGCCCTAACACTTCACATGTAGCAAAGCACAGTCCAGTTCTTTACAGAAGCAAAAATGCATATTTGGACATAAATCCCAACAAGTATTGTTTTGACCTTGGCGGAGGTCAGCGCTCAACGGACTGCCGATTTTGACTTTAATGTCGACTTGCCTATTTGAAGCCACGGTGGTACAGCCAAGTCTTGGCAGCAGTCTAACCCAAATGAAACTTTAAGAATCATCATCAGAACAGTGTCGGTGACGAGAAAACCGGATCGACGAGAGACAAAATAAACCTAGAAGGAAAAGACTACTATCCAACCACCATTGTGATATGACTAAACATCGCTACTAATACACCCTCAGTGATGTGTGTTAAGTGTGGTTTTGAATATTAAAAGTCTAGCAACAACCCCAAAAATTTTAGAAAACGGCGTAATCCTGGCTAAAGGATGAGCGTCCAACCTTGGAGCGGGAACGCCGCACTTAAAAGAGCCCCAAAGACAGATGGCAGACAGACAGACGGTCCTCTGCAAAGTCGAAAAGACAAAAAGTGGTCAACTAGCGGAGCGCCCCCTGTTGGGAGCGCTACATTCGCCAGCTACGATCGGGAGAAGGAAGCAGCGAGGCATTGTGTGAGGTCACTGTTAGCTATGTGTGTGTGTGTGTTCACCGGGACTCCGTGATGGCCGCCGACTGCCCCACGACCGCTGGAGGAACTTAAAAAAATAAACGTCAGCCTTTGATTCAGAGAGGTAATTGTCAAATGTACACAGCAAGAAAAAAAAAAAAAAGGATTAGGGCAAACGGCGGTGACGCTCAGGTCACAACAGGAAACAGGATATGCGTTTGCGTGAGACGCTCTTGTACACGTTTGAACAATTCTATCGTCTCACATCCACTAGTGTCGCCAGCTATAAGTTCTACATTCTACATAATTTTTTTTGTACACTATATTTAAGAGTCAGTGTATTTTTGCAGCTCTGTGTATCTTTTTGTGTTTTTAAAAAAAGAGAAATAAAAATCACTATCAACCAACAGAGAATTAGACAGTTGGTGTGTTATAACATTTCTTTTTCACAGGTGATTTTGTTTCCCCCTGGAGGTACAGTTAGGGGGAAAAAAGATGAAACAAAACATTAAGGAAAATGAATTTGTCATGTTGTAACAATGCTTTGTTTACCTTTGGAAAGTCTGTTACATTCTTTTAAATTCAGTTCAGTAAAGGAATTAAATGTGATTTTCCAAACCAGAGGCAAATTGCAATGGCTGATTAGAATTTAACAAGGTTTCCAAAGGTACAAGAAGCATAATCAACCCATCACCAATTCCCCACATTGTTTTGTTTCATTTTTAGGAGGTACACTTGGTTAGTTCCTATCGGCGGATTTGCATTTGCTTTCTTTCGTCTTTTTAGCGACGCCGTTCGGACCTACAACCCCGTTCCATCCTACTTTTCTATTTACCGTTTTGAAACTCACGTCTCAGCAAAGAGGTCACGTGGCATAGACTACTCATTTTGTTTTTCGTTTTTTTCTTTGTTTTGTAAATTCATTAAAAAAAGAAAAGGGATCAAAAATGATCAGTTAACAAGGCATACAAAATGTCCCAAAAAAGGGGGGGAGGGGGTTTGGTGAGGGGAAATGAAAGATTGGACTGAGGTACCCTGAAGCCTGAGGTAGATCACAATACTGACATGCGCACTGTTTACATCCTGCGGTGGTTCACTTTTACTGTTCTCCCATATTTTTTTTTCTTCATTTTTTTTTCTTTTTATATTCATTTTCAAGAAAATAAACACTTCCCTTCAAAACAAAATGGCAGTGTCCCAGTGAGGGCAAAAAAAAGGACTTTTCATTTTCTTTTGATTCATAATCAATAGCTCTCATCACAAAATAGGAAAAAAATAGATTCATAAATATTGCTCTCTCTTTTTATATATTTATATATTTACACACACACGCGCGCACGCACACAGAGGAAAGTGTGGCAATAGCCTTTGCGATGAAGAGTGATAAAATAAGGCTTTAGACGGACCCGCACGGCCAGCATAGGAAATTAAATTCAAGGTCACGGTGTCTGGCCAGCTGAACAAGGCAAGGGCTGCTTTGTTGTCTTTTGGAATTAAAGTTAAAAAAAAAAAGGCTGCGTTTGATACATTCACAGTTGTCACGCTCCCCTTTTTTTTTTTTTTTTTTACAAAGTTCCCCGGACCCTGAGAGAGGGTAACGCCAGCCCGTTTACGTTGTGCCACTGAGGGGCAGCATCAAAGTGCCACCCCTGCCTTCACATTTGCCTCCATGCAAAAACACACAGCCATCCTCACGTAACGCCCCCTTAAGGCCGAGTGTGCGCACATTCAAAACCGTGGACGCTTTTCGCCGTGACGTCACATCGCTTCACTTTCCGCCACTTGTATTCGCAAAATGGAATATGACAGCAAACATCCACATTTCAAATAATGCAAGGAATGCCTCGCGCTTGTTCTTTTAGAGTTGAGCAGAAGAGCAGAAGCTTTATTTTGAATACTTTGCCATTTTATTTTTAATAATTCAAATTTAGCAGGGTTAATCAGAACGCATTTCTCTGGTGTGTCAAATTTAGACATTTTTAGTTTTACTTTACAGGGACTTTAAAGTTTTAAAGATTGTGGAATAAATGTATACCACTTTCCATTATTTTTAATGTGTATTTTGTTAATTATTTGCAACAGAGTGGACACTGTTGCTTTTGAGGCTCTACTTTCCAAAGATGCGCGTGACGTTGGTATGGGAATTTGAGTTCCATTTAAACACATTCCTCAGCAACATGTTCATTCAATTCCCCACTGGCATGGAATGTTTTAAATACTTTTATTCAGAGATTATATTTATTTTGCCCATAGCCAATCAAGGGAAAATAAAATATAATTTAGATAACTATTTTTGGTATTCATGTCTCATTCCATTAGAGAACACGAGTAGCGGAAATGACGTCAAACAAAAAGGTTCTACTGAGTAGTAAGACTAACAGTAGTTAAGTCCATTTGTTTGTTCTGCTCTTTAAAAGTGGTTGCAGTATTTATCAATAGGACCATTTATCAATAGGACCATTATTTAAGCCAAGCGCATATAGGTGCATCTCAATAAATTAGAATATCGATGAAAGCTTCAGTTTAGTAGTTCAATTCAAAGAGTGAAACTTGTCTGCAATATAGACAGAGTAAAATATTTCATGATTTAATTTTTTGTCATTTCCACAACAGCTTACAGTCATCTCTATCTCAAGAAACTACATTATATAAGGAATAATTCAGAATTAAGTAAAAAATTGGCCCTTTAAAATTTCCAATTTATGATATTCAAGCTTCACTTTTTGATTTCAACTAGTGTAACGACTGAAATTCCAGTTCATTGAAATGCATATATGTACTATATAACAGACGAGGGGGAATTTCACACGTTCACGTATTCTTTATCCTCCTACAATACCAAATTTGACTGATGAGAGAGTGATTAAAAAAAAGGGAAAAAAGATTGATGAGAAGCATTGGCACACACACACACAAACACACACATTCACACACAGAGGCTTGTTGCAAAAAAACATTCACCATATTTCCAAATGGGGCTTGTACTTTTTGATTTTTTTTTTCTTCCAAAGTAGGGGAACTGCTCAGTGTGGCTGCTCTTGTAAATGTCAATAAAGTCGTCTACCCTGTGTTAATACTGCTAAGGATAGTTCATCTCCATCTCATTTTAATTGTGTCGTTAATACAGTCGCTTTATCCGTGTTAGGCCTACATTATGTTAATCCAACTAAAGAGAACAAATACGCAGAGTGACGTGCTAGTTCCTGTTTTACCTCGTGACGACGACGCTTCTCCGCTTTTCGTGTTGTTGTTTAGCTGTTCTTGCAATATCAGTATCCTGCTGCGGCATGTGCTGTCGCAGGGCTGGCAGTGCACGTGAACGTCGCTCACCGCCTTTGGCTCTCGCTCGCTTCCCCTCCTCGATGAAGTTCTTTGGTTATCTTTTTTTGATCCCGCCGCTGCTGGTCTGCCCTGCGCGTTCCCTCGCGGGCCGCGGCCGTTGTCTGACTAGAGGTCTCTGTCCATTTTGGGGAGGGCTACATTCATTGGTCGGCGCCCGCCGGTTACTTGGAGTGTTGCGGTGAACTGGCGGCGCCTCGCTGGTGTTTGTGTTCCTGCTGTTTGACCTGCTGAATGATCTCCCGGATCTTCCTCTGTGCAGTCTGTTAAAAAGAGCAGCGCAAAAAGGTCAGCTCAAGCCAATGCCGTCATCGCTGTGATTTGATTGGCCGCACTTGATACTATAAATCGAAACAAGTCCAAGTGATGACAACCTCAATTGAGTTCAATTTTATTTGCTGACCGTTGAAGAAAATAAATGAGTTGTTAGCATGTTGAAGTACCTGACTGGCAAAGAAATGCCCACTGATCTTCACAAACACTTCATCGTTCTCATCTGGAGTTTGGTCCCGCGGTACGATGACCTCAGCGCTTGTAAGATTTTGAAGCTCATTCACCTGAAATCAACAGCACAGTAAGAAATGGAAATGGATGGATGGATGGATGGATGGATGGATGGATGGATGGATGGATGGATGGATGGATGGATGGATGGATGGATGGATGGATGGATGGATGGATGGATGGATGGATGGATGGATGGATGGATGGATGGATGGATGGATGGATGGATGGATGGATGGATGGATGGATGGATGGATGGATGGATGGATGGATGGATGGATGGATGGATGGATGGATGGATGAACAAGCGCCGATCGACTCACCGTCTTGCCACCTTTCCCGATGACCCTTCCGGCTGCAGTAGAAGGAACCTTGATGTGCGTCTCCAGTTTGACTTCCTCCTTCCCCGAGAAGAAGTTCTCCTCTTTCAGCTTACCAAATATCCGACCCTGGGCCTGGACATCAGAGGAGGGCGTGAGGTACATTCAACAATACCAGAGACCATTTTAAAAAACAGCCATAAACTCAAATGATTACTGATGGTGATTGATTGTGTTCAGTCTTTAATTAAAATAATTGACTAATTTCTCAAGTGCTACTTGCCTAATTGTCATATTTAATAAGAACACAAAGGTTACCTTAAATTGAGCTTCTGGCGTGCCGGTAATGATCACCATTCTCTCCGTGACATCGGGGCTCTCAGCTGGGGCGATCTAAAGGCAAATCAGAGAGAAGAAATTGGAGCGTACATTTCATTCCAATTTTTTTTTGAAAGTGAAACTGTGAGGTCTCCGCACCTTGATGGAGGCTCCAGCAAAGTGGGCGAGCTGCTTAATATGCTGGCCCTTCTTGCCAATGAGAGCTCCCACTGCCTGAGTTGGAATAAAGAGGTAGACAACCTCCTGTTCTGGAGCCTGTGGGTGGAAACAAAGATGCTTTTAAGCACACACAAAAGGAGTGAAAATGCTTTTTTTTGTATTTTAGTTCTCCGGGAAGCAGACAAGAAAAGATGACAGAGCGTGAACTCGATACCACATGAGCCAAGTCTGGAGGCAAGACAGCCAAAAAAATTCCTGTCAAAGTTTCCACTAGAAGACACAAATGATGTAAAAGTAGTTTTCAAGAAGTCTCTACAGACAAATTTGAGTTTCACAACTTTTTATCATTAAAATCGAAATGTTTTTTCATGGTGTAAAGTTGTAAATTTTCAATTTTGATAACTGAATCATTTTTTGTAATGAATTGCAGATGTGCCTTGAGATGCAAGTTTGATTCCAACAATTATGCTTGTGTTTTTTAAAAAAAAACGAATAATATTCACTTTCCACATAACCAGCAAATATGGAAAATGAAAGCATGACACGTGTCTGTCCTTAATATAAACAAACCATGTGTTGGTTTTCAAAATCCAATCACAAAGGTTTGTCAGCACATCCATGTTTTAAGATAAGCCGAGGTGTCCGTCAAGTGTAACGCTCTTGTATGTTTTGACCCGACGCCTGCAAACAAAATTCGGCTAAGAGTTGAGCTTTTTGCCGTCTGGCCTCGTGTATTTGTGTACTTGTGGTTTATTGAGTGGATTTAATGAGCCCTAGCTCAACTCTGGGCTGGAACTCTCAATCCAGACATATTTGTGGTGTTCTGGTGGCGGTGGTGATACTGAGATGCTGATGAGGGATTCTCAATGCTATTTTTTTCCCCTTGAATCCAATTCAGGGATTTAAGAAACTTTTCTCCTTCCAATAGCACTCAAAAAGTGACATTTTGCCACACAGCAAAAGAAGTCATGATCTCTTGTGTTCAATTCAATTCTAAATAATTCTACTCATGGGCCACAACATTAGGTACGCCTGCACGTCCCAGTAATATCCGAACAACTGCAAAAAAAATTGAGTTCTGTTCCCAATAAATTCCGCCTTTTATAGTTTATTTTCAACGTTCATTTCAATATTATATATAGAGTATGTTCATTTGTGAGGAAAATATATAAATATTTCATATTATGAAATTAATAAAGACATTGTCATTCCTCTTACTTATCCCTCATACGCTCAACAAATTGGAAAAATAAGCCTCAGGCCGCTATATAAGGAAATTCAGTCTTGAGAAAACATCTCAGCCTGATGCAGTACACTTCATCACCGCAAACTAGCCAATGTTGTGGCCGGGTGTCACCATGGCAACAGTCAGTGTGGTGCAGCTTTTTGAAGGACATACTGAGTGCTGGTGGGGGATGGCACTTGCTGGAGGAACCCCGTACAGGCCACTGAGATGTGAAGAGTGACTCTGCAAGTGAAGTGACAAGCAAGCGGATCAGGGTGGTGCACGTACGCACACATTCCCAGACACACTCACACAGGCTCCCAACCCGGCGGGGGAAATTTTTTGAGGCATGAAGTCGTAGTGAATCACACGCTCTGTGAAGCCCGCCGATACATTCTGGCCCATTCCGTCTCACGCTGCTCGGATCGGGATGCCGGCAATGAGTGCAGACTTTGTTTCACACGCGCACTGACTCATCTCTGGAGAGTGTTGCGGTGGGGTGTGTGTGTGTGCGGGGGGATTCAAACTGTGTACCACAACACCGTTCTCTAATCACAGTGGAGCAAAGGCTGCCAGAGATGCCAACAAAATATTTCTTTCGGGAACAAGCGGCGCCAATCAAAAGCTAGAATCGAAGTTATTCTAAGGCCTGCCGTACCACGAAATATCGCCACATTTAGTCGGTTTTGACTAAAAGTCGTGTATGACGACGGCCGTCCAACCCTTAAGCGCTTCGTTGGCAGGCACTTCTGACTGATTTTCCAAACGGTCTGTCCTTCCGGTACGCTTCCCAATTTTATTCGCAGCAGATATGAGGATGATAGGTATTATTTGTTAGGTCATGCTCTTAAGGGCTCTTGTTTGGTCCACCTGTTTCTCAGCAAGAGAGCGACAGAGGCAGACAGATAAGGCAGAGGGAGACTTACTAAGAATGGGTTGTATCCTGCCTGTGCCACAGAGTTGGCTGAGCCGTGAGGTCCAGCAGCTGGGGGCAGCACCGGCATACCAGAGGAAAAGATGCCCAGAGCGTTGAGGTTCAAGCCCGGGATAAGGTTGGCCTGTTGCTGGAACGAGACAGAAGACAAATCATGATGAGGGTATTCAATAAGCGTGAACTCTGGTACTTGGAACTTTTGGAGGACCACTGTAGGTTTGAACCAAGAATACTGCCTAAATGTATTCAGTCCGGTCCTGGGGTATTTTAGTTTTAGTACTTTGGAACCCCTTACTTCCAGGAGAAAAGTAAGATAGCTATTGCTGCAGGCATAATAATATTTGATCCCTTAAATCATGCAAAGCAGTATTAAGGAATTCAGCCACAAAGTCGATACCAAGAGCTCAGAATTTGATTCAGTTGAACATTTCAAGGAAGATTTGATGAAAGATGAATTGAGGAACTGAAGAAAAAAACGAATGAAAACATTTAGGTACAGAAGGTATTAATGGTAAAATGGTAATGACAACATATTAACCTGAGAATAATTTTTAAGTAGTACTTTGTTAAGAGAAAGGTTAACAGCATGACATACTTTTGCGGGGTAAAAAGTGGCACGGTGGAACGTGCTTTATGTAATACCATCATAGTCCACTAGACGGTGCTCACATATTGGAGGAGACGCGCAGGCAGTCCAACTAGCTCACATATTTAGACTATCGACAAGTTACTGTTTGCTGTGGGGTTGCCTCTTTTGATTGGTGGACCATATTATTATTTTGTTTTTCATATTTCGACATATGGCTTTCATTTGAAGCAAAATTTTAGACTGCCCGCACTGCGACAAATTGTCGATATTGTCTTCCTGAATGAAGTCAAGAGCAAAATTATCAATGTGTGTCCAAGTAGTAAACAAACACTGTTGTTGCCTCCTCGGACTGAATGATGATGTCATAGGGGGGGGATCAGATGGATGCTGGGAATCAGCAGCGTTACGGGGACCATTCGCACGTGCATAGCGGGGAGAAGGAAGGCGTGAGTCAGAACCTCTAGGAAGAGTCAGACGACTGTGAAGCGATCGTGTGATGTTCTCTGTTTGCCAGCAGTGGCTAATGACTGAGCTTCTACTGCCTCTTATATAGCATGCAACCTGCACACACACAGTCACGCAGATGATGAGCTGGCACTCACATTTATAGCAGCGATGTCGTTCTCGTACGCCTCCCTCAGTTTCTTCATGATTTCCGCCTCGGCTTTACAAAGCGCTTCCAAGATACCCTTCACCGTGATGGTCCTTTCTGGGTTGTAAATGGTTAAGTCTTGTAACCTACACACAAACGCAGATGTGTCAAAGCTCGTGCAAACAAAGAATATAAGGCAGATTTTGCTTATCACAAAGTGGGGTGGGCTGGATTTTAATTGGATCCTCATGTATCTCCCTCAGCAGTTAATGAAGTTTGGGCCTTTCAAAACGGGCATAAACATTTGTGCTGATAAACAACACTTTTTTTTTTATTAGTACATGTTCATTAAGTCTGAGACATCATGTGCAATTAGACCATACACTAAAATTATTCTTGATTTCATGCCCTTGTTAAATATTGACTTGAAGTGATTTCACTTTCATTCCAATAAACCATTAAACCAGTTAACCAACATTACACATTCTGGGCTTAAACGTATATGCTGGTGCCTAGAAAATATATCGGTGCATCTCAATATATTCAAATCAATGGTAAAAAAGTTTTATTTCAGTAGTTCAATTCCAAAAGTGAAATGCAAACATTGAACACGTTATCAAGTGGGTTTTAAAAAAAAAAAATCTGAATATATCTGTAATTTGCTACTCAACTAAGATAAATTAATTTATAGAGATGCATCTGTTTGTCGTGAATAAGTCTCTTTTTTTTTTTTTTCATCATTATACTTTAAATATTTTTTTCCAATGCACCTTCACATGCTATACTTGAATCCATGTTACTCAACTCTTCATGTCTGGGAACTGCCTTATACAAAGTTTGTCTTGGCAACACCCGTTCAATTGATCATTTATGACACTCGTATGAAAGTTATTCGCAACATCTTGTAGAAAGGCGTGATCAAACGAGGAGAGGAACAGACGTGACTTACGAGGAGATGGTTATCTTGGTCCCTGTCTCCTCCTCGATTTTCTTCAGGTTGCGGCCCTCCTTCCCAATGAGGCGGCCCACCAGGCTGTTGTGGGCCAACAGTTTCAGAGGAATCTCCTCCGGCCTGCGCACAAAGTACGTTCAATTCATACTTAATCACAAGCAGCTATTAATGAAGCAATGTTTTTATGATCCTTACAAGGGGGTTTCCTCTAAAACTTCAAGCTAGCTAAGACTGGGGCTTCTACAATTATAGCATAGAGGCGCTGTTAAAAGTCAAAGCCAATTAGATATGCTGTCCGTCTTTGTGCAACGCTAAGCCGCCGTCACGTTTCAGCCTGTGTGAGGTGTGTTGTGTGTTTACTGTGTTAGTGGTCCACGGGGAGAACGCACGCTGAGATTAAAAGGTGTCGCTGGCGGGTTAAAGGATAAGATTATAGGCCACGGACGTTAATGGCTGGCTCATCCCTTCCTGGACGTAACGTGAACGTCAACTCACGTCTTGGTCTCGTTGGCCTCCTTCTGCATGATGTCCAGGATCATGCGGCAGGCCGAGGAGCAGCCCTCCGGCGATGAGTGGATGGTGATGGGTTTCTCGGCCGCGCCTGCGTTCTCCTTCCGATGGATGTCAACTCTGTCGTGGGAAAGCAATGACGTCATAACGACAATTACTCAGGAGGTGTTGCCTCGCCAAGCTGCTTACTTGGACTGCGTCTGCTTGGTGACGTTTTTGATGGTGAGTCCCTCCTTGCCGATGATGGCGCCCACAAACTGAGTAGGCACGAGCATGCGCAAAGGAAAATCCTGCTGTTGTCGGGTCCGCGGTGCGCCGAAGCCTCCCGAAGGTCCGGGCTGAGGGGTGTCCTGGTCTCGTGACAACCGGCCGCCGCGTCGACCTCGGGCGGCCTGCGCCGGCGGAGCGGCGTCCAAATCCATGATGTACGACACCCTCAAGGAGAAGTCGTCGCACTGCTGGTCTGTCAACTTCTCAATGGCTCTGGAGTGTTGACGACCAACAGTAAATATTTAGCGGCAGGAAAATGCATTTCAATTGAGTCAGTCTAGATTTAAGCAATCACGCCCAAGTAGGCGTCTCTGTTTGTTTTACTCACTCTTTAGCTTCCTCCTTGGTTGCGTACGTAACATTCACCACGGCTGTTTCTGTGTCAGTGTTGACTGTCAGAGAAGAAGTATACATCACACGTCAGAAGATGTCAGCATCATTATATAGCGAGAACTATATCCTGTAGCACTGCTCAACTTCCTAAGTGACGAATGTGTCAATTTAAGACTGCGTAGCGCTGATACTCGCATAAACAGAGAAGCAACACCAAGAGAAACTAAGTGGAAAACGGAACTAGCAGTGCACCAATGTGATGAAATCAGACACAGAAGAAGAGTGGCCTACCTTGTTCCACATTTTCTACAGTACCATATCGAGCCAGCAGACCGTCGAAATCCTAACGGAGACATGATAGCGTTAAATTAAATAGAGATGTGGGGGAATAAAAAAAAAAAAAAAAAAGTACTACATGGACATTCTGGAAACTGCACTAAATCAGTCTGCATGTGTTATTATACTATTTATGTCATTAACTAATTGGTGAATTGCTTTACCGTCCATTTCATATAAAATTATCAATACAACAAACAATTTGACACATATTTTTACTTGTTTTTTTAATTTATTAATACATTAAAATTGCTGTAATTTTTTTTTAATTTTATTATTAATAAATTATTTCATTAAATTTGTTTTGTAGAAAAAAAGGGGGTTGAGGGAAATGAACCAAGGAAGTCAGGTCAAGTTTGGAAACCAAAAGGGTGTAATGGACGTGTACACACAACTCACCTCCCACTGGAAATGAGGAGGAATGTTCCGGATCTGAATCTTCCTACTCCTGCGGAGATGAGAGAGACAGTGATATACTATACCAACTACATGCATTTCCCACCCAATTCTATTAAAAGAACTATTTGATAGTTTTTCACTCCAGTTTTCTTCCAAGCGATGATTATTTCCTTAAGATGGGAGACGTTGGTTAGCGGGGACTGTGTAACACCTCCCAGGTTGTTCTTTTTGTAGGCAAGGTTAAATCTTTACACGCACAGTGTGTCTCAGTTGCCATGGTTACAGCTAGCTCACATCACCATTTAGCAGCCTCATTGCCGGGCTTAGCGATCATCTCGGTCAAGTGAGACAAGTCATAGAACTGCTCCCGTGTTTATTTTTATTTCACTATTTTTTTTCATTTACACATTTAAATTAAAATTCTACAAATCAGAACCTGACATTTGAACCTGCGACAAGATGCGCTAACCATTAGCCCACCATTCTGCCTCTAAGTGTGTTATGAAATAAGAAAACTCAAGATTGTTTCCCAGTATCTGTCCGTCCTCTTTTGAACAGCTTTTGGTATTAAATTTCCACATCGTGCTGTTTTATCACCACAATTTTCTCTTAATAGCTCAAACACAAAACCGCCCCGTGACCACAAAGTGTGAGAAACAACACAAGCAGCGGCGCAGTCAACACAAGTGCTGCGATTTCCAAAAGAAGCAGACATTTATGTGGAGGAAAAAAAAAAAAAAAACAGCACACACTCGCGCAAAACCCCCAAAGTCCTTAAGAGCACTTTGGAGGACAATTAGCAGACATTCCATGAGCTGAAGTGATGGAGAGAGCTGGAGGAGAGGTGAGAGTGGGAGAAATTAGCGTCTGCGGTGGGCTGGCCAAGCTTTCTGGAAAGACGCACATGCGGGCAGCAGGACATGAATGAATGAATGACTCGTTCTGACTGTGCTCCTCCGGGGAACAAGAAAAAAAGAGAAGAGAGGGCAGAGGAGGAGGAGGAGGAGAGAGGCTGAGATTCACACAGGACATTCCACTCTTCACCTCATTCATCCAATACGACAAACAAATGAGTTGACTGTGTTTGGCATGTGCGTGACTATTAAACGAGGCTTGAAATTGATTTTGCTTTGGAGTGAGTGGATGACTTACACACTGCGAGGCAAAATAGGTTGTATCAAAGTGTCGTAAGCAAAATGTCACAGTATGGAAAGAACAGCTCAGAAATGTCTGCTTGGATGCGGCGAGGACTTGAAGTGAGGTCTTCCCTATTGATTGTGCTAATGGACACCACTGATCCGCGCTGGTTCGCGTGCTGCACTTGATGCCGCTAGTCCGTGTTCTCGGGATCAAATGTCAGTCGAGCTGAAGTCCAGAAGGAGGCTGCCAAAGAGGGGGCTGTTGCCAAGTCCAAATGAGGACCATTATACTAGCTGGGAGTACATCAAAACTGAAATCAACAAATATTATATCACCGGGATCTGCCCTTTTGATTTCACTTTACAAAAAGTTCAATAACTTAGCCAGGATTAATGAAAACTACGGGATCCACAAATCTCGCACTGTTAAGCAAAAAAAAAAAAAAAAAAAAAAAAAAAAAAAAAAAAACAAGGAACTTTTCTGAACTCATGTACGTACATGGTAGATCCATTAAGGACTCTAAATTAAGTGTGCTTCTGGTTGTTTTTCTATTTTTGCCCCGCGATGGGCTGGCGATTCGTCCAGAGTGTAAAGTCAGCTGGGCTCGGCTCCAGCTCACTCACACGGATGAGCGCTGTCGAAAATGAACAGCTGGATAGTTTACCTGCTCACCAGCCGGCTGGATAGAATTGTGGTGGGATCTTTTAATTGAATATGATTGCTATAAAAAGGGCCTTGTTGGAGTTTTGTTTATATACCGCAGAGCCTGGAAATTCAAATGCGGTGTGTGGTGCGTGTGAAAAGGGATTTCTCTTTTTTTCGACATATTGTTACTGTAATGTTTCCGCACACCAGAGTCATCCTTCGCTGCCTTTCTTCTTTGGTGCACCTCACCACACAATGCCCCGTCGCTCGCAAATATGCAGCTTCCAGGATCTTTTTGGAAAAAGTGACACTTGCCCATTTTAAGCATGCCTGTGGCTACACACTAAGCAGAACGTCCCCTGCCCGTCTGTCTGTCTGTCTGTAGAGTTGGGTGAGACCCCCATGCCAATGTGGACTGTTTTGTTTACACGCGCGCACACAAGGTGAACCCAGAGCCCTTCCTCGGCTCCTCCTTTCCAAGTGCGCCAAATGAGAGGAGGATTCACACAGAATGGTCACTTAATGTTTGTTAGCTGCCTGCCAATAAGGGGGGGGGGGGGGTAGAAATCCTCTCAATTTGGCCTTTGGATAGCCAAGAGTGGCCACGCTCATTTGAAAAGCTAATATTTACCGCTCCCACCTGTAACAGCTAAATGGCGGCGTCTACGTACACAGCACACAGGGCGGTCCCGCGGATTTGGACGGGCAGGAAAGAGGCTGCTCACTCGTCAACGCATTCTGAAGACGATTGAGATCATTGACAGAAAAGCTCAAGTTAAATCACTTAAGCACTTCCAGGAGTTCTTAATCTGTATGACTCACTCTTACTGTAAGGCCATAAAAATGATAAATAAACTAAATGAAGTCGCTTCACGTTGATATTTTTGTAAAGTGAATGAATTATAACAATTATAACAATATTTGAGTTATTCCGTGCAACTCAAATTCTTTGAAGGTTTGAGTTGTTTAGTCTCACAAGTAAAAGTGCTAAGCTTTATTTCTAATTTACAACACATTTAAGTTGACACATAAAGGGTTATTATTATTTTTTCGCTCACAAAACAACTGATGTACATTTACAACAACAGATGGATTTTTGCTATTATTTTATTAACCACTTAAACTAGATGACTTTGTATTTTATGAGCTGGTGAAGTTTTACAGTGTTTTATTGCCGCTATGCCTGTTCAATACAAATTTGCATTTGTAGTATTTTACGCGTAATACTTTCTGCATTTTTGCACCTGTCCTGCAAAATATTTTGTGAAAAGCACGTTATGGTAAAATTATAAAGTTATTCTTCTGGTACACAAAAGGTTATGATTTTGTAATGCATTTGATGAATTGAGGTAAAACCACCAGTGGAGAGAATGCGAGAGACAGAGAGAACGCAACGCAAATGTCACATTGTAATTTGACATTTAGATATAATAATGAACCAAATTTTTTCTCAGCTGCATCTTCCTACATGTTGCTAAATTTATTAAAATGATTATTTCGTATACCAAAAAAAAAATGTTATTGAAGGCCAAAATTGTAACATCTAAAGTAAAGAATTTGGGGCTTGAGGACAAAATGTTCCCTTTTTTCCACAGCAAAGGATAAAAACATTGGTGAAATAATTGTGTGTAATGAGGCCCTCTGAAAGCGTTGTTTACCTCCTAGTTGTGAGCACAAGCTCGTGCTGTCGGTGACGGCTCGCAGGCCCAGCGGGAGGCTCACTTTGGATGAATAAAGAGACATCCCAAATAGCCTTTCAGTCCACTGGGCCTGTCGGCAGCATGTCTCGCTCTCACCAGGAAAAAAAAAAAATTAAAACCCCACACAGCCTTTAACTCACTCCCAAGTGTTTTTCATGCAAAGAAAATCTGCTATTTATTTATTTATTTATTTATTTATTTATTTATTTATTTGTTTGTTTGTTTGTTTGTTTGTTTGTTTGTTTGTTTGTTTGCTTTTAGGCCAGTGCAACAGTTCAAATGTAAATTAGCCATTTTGTGAAAAATGCAAAAACGTCAGATTGCAGAAATGCTTTGGTGACTGATTGGCATTTCAGCCTCATTGCCAGTTGTGTTGTATTCGTGTATATTTGACCCCAAAAAAATCCTTCTCTAAACTAAGTGGAGGAATAATCGGTGAATAAAAAAGAAAATATTCATGTTTTATTTGTGTTCACTTAGAATTGCTATTTGATATGGTTGTTCTATCTACATAATGAAAGGCCTTTTGGAGGCCCTCACCATGCCTTGACTGCTGACTAATTATTGTAACCTAGTGAGGTGTCCCACCCTTCAGAACTTTCTATGTTTCTAGTCATTATATCCTACTTATATATATATTCGTAAACGCACAGTATACGTATGCGTTCATTCTCATTGAAACAAAGGGCTCGATTTGGAACACGAACACCTTCCTATTCAAAAAATGTAAACATCTTATCACACATATAAATCAGAACTCTGTCCCTTTGTATTCATACACACAATTAAACCATTATTATCATGGTGTCTACTCACAAACAATGTAATCTTCAATCTGTCATTTCAAATTACCACCTAATGTAAACAAACAAGAAAAATATAATACTGTATGACAATTCCGTTTATAGATGCATCCTTGAATTCCTCAGCACACATAAAAGGCTTGCACCTTCTCTACACGCAAAGACCACAGCAGTAACGAAGCCCTCGCTCCACCGTGCTGCCGAGCATCTCATCTCAGCAGGAAGCACCCGAGCGCCTGCGTTTCCCTTATCAACTCTTTGCGGGCGAGAGCTCATCGGGGTGCAACAGTGAGCTTGCCGCCTTCTTCTCTCGGCTAAAGGGAGGAAGAAGCAGTGCGAGTCGGCGGATGCACGTCACTCCAATAGAGGCGCACGGCCTCGTCTCAAGAGAGGGTTTGAAGTCATTAATTCTTGAACAAATCTACTTATATTTAATCTACTTATAATCTCTTATATTTGGCCATTCACATACTCGCCCACTTCAATTCACGTTTAATGAAAATATATATATATTACCTCATTAGTGTATTCATTTACAATGGCTTACCATTCCCTTCAATGGTATTCATGTAACATTTGATCCAAAATCTAAATTCAAGCTGAATGTCCTTACATGATCACTGATTAGTATTTGCTTGCTCTTATTTTGAAATCTATTGAGAGCACTTCTGGTGCACAACTGATGCTTCTTATGAAGGCAAAGATAATTGGAGGAGCTTTTCCCATTATGCTTTATTGCCATTACAAGTAAAACTTGTGACTGTAATGCCTCCTCATTGTGTGTAGTTTTATTACAGTGGGTGTAATACAGCTACAGCGTTGTTGTTGTCTCTGAAGATCATTGTGCAATCATTTCTTAAAATATCATGTGACCATCTGTCTGTCCTTTCAGAGAGAGAGACAACATAAAGATCTATTTGTTTAGTGCACGCAAATTGGAAAAGTACACACACACAAACCATAAATATCAGTCTGCTGAGTCTCTCACACACACATGCACACACACGCGCACACAACACACACACACACACACAGTATGAAAGTCTGTCCCACCGATGATGCTCCTCGCTGTTCAAGCTCGCACAAAAAAATGTCAACAAGTGAAAGCCGCTGCAATCACTTATGTCAAGTTGACACTGTCACTATCAGTGTTTTGATTGCAGAAACCCAAATAAAACAAAATCAGTAACGTACAAAGCTACTTTACGGCCATACTGCCGTGGATAAGACTTTCACTTCTCTGATGTCATCACTATAAATGTGGTCTCGGAGCGCACAGAAAACATTAGAAAAGCTCCGCTTACTATTGAACTAAAAACAGCACATTCCACCACAGCCGCTATACGCCATCGTGATTCAGCCCCTGTCGACTTCTTGCAGCATGCCTCAAACACGTGTGCATGTATTGTGTATTGGGGACATTCTTCACGGAAGTCTACGGTAGCATTCAAAATGAGCCTCGTTTGTCAACTAGAGGGCTTAATAATTGAGACTGTTGCTCAGGTTCTGGATTGAAAATTTTGCGTGGCTCCTTTTGACAGCACTTGTTTGACATCATATATATGTCATGTTGACACAACATCTGTCTCCTCCCCCGTCTTCCTGCAGTCACTAAAGCGAGAAGCTTGTGGCAGAGCCACAGCACGCCTGCTTCTTCAGTTTGTTCTATAAATTTGGCCATCGTTATGGCTCCGGGGGTGGTTTTGTTTTGTCGGTGAGAGTGACCTGCCCCGTGGAAAAAAACGTGTGATATGTGCCTTTTGAAGCCAAATTATGGCACGCAAGCAGGTACTACTCACATGCAAACGAAGAGAAAATCGACATGGGAACAATAACAAACGCCTAAAAAAAAGTGCTTTGCTTTTTTTCCTCAGCATGCGTGTTTGATCAATCGAGAATGCCTGTGGTCTTTCGCAGGGCAACACAAAACATTTGCTTTTTCTTTTCAGCCAAAATGAGTGACAGTCAGCAGGTTTGCACACGGTACGATCGAGGCAACACGGTGCGCTTACCCCCACATGCATGCAAAGTGTTCCCCCGCTCGACAGGTAGACGCGGGCCGGCGCCAGCCGCTTGCCCCTCACGGCCGCTCGCTGCTTTATGTGCGTGCAGCTTGTTCATCAGGTCTCATCCTTTAATCTGCCCACCATAAGCTATTGCAAGTGGAGGTGGAGGGCCGAGGGCTGAGCCTGTCCAAGTGCCTGCCTGACTATCGGCGCAGGTCCCGGCGGGGTTAACCTGGATCAATACCGCACACACGCATACTCGACATGACGTAAAACCTCAAACGTCCTCTCTTTGGCAGTGTACCATGTGTGTGTAGCGATACGTGCAAAAGCCTAGCAGAATTCACACTCACATTGACATTATGTGCAATTTAGAGTCTTTTTTTAGTTTTTTTCTCTTTATACTTTAATATGCGCGACTACACTAAACATTAATAATTAAAATATTGCCTGTACAATGAGTTTTATAATGGCGACAGCGCAGCCTGTCTCATTCTGACGATAAACAGTCAACTAGTAATTAAAGAATATTATCAAATCGTGATTTATTTATTTAAAAAATATATGTCTTAGGGTTTTTAATCGCATGATTGCTGCAACAGAACATTGTTTTGCAAATGACAGATGACGATAAAGGCCGGTATGCTTTTTAATTCAGGACCACCTTGACATTGATTGATGGTTGTGAATGGGCAAAAAGGTACCAGCTCGTAGCATTTAGGGATCAATACACAGCGTGTTGTTTGTTCGGCGTGGAGTGTACCAACATCAGTTGGCGTCACGTGTAGGGGGGAGTGTTAGCATGCGTTACATATGAGAATACTCGCGGGAATATGAACTGGATTGACGAGTGTCTGGCCAAAAAGTACAATGCGGAAACCTGAAACACCCAACATCGAGAATGCCGCTACAACCAAAAAAAATTGCCTTGACTGGCAGGTTGTTGCCAGACTTTCCCCAAGTCAGCTAGAAGAGGATCCAGCCCCTGGCTGTGATGCTGAACAGTCAGTGGCTCTTGGCTTTTTACACCAAGTAGCACCTAAAAATAAACTTAGCTATTTACAAGTACCATCATATTGTCCAGTATTACAACATGGGCTGAGGGTTATAGATATAAACTTGAACTGATGTTAAAAATAGTAGCATAGCGGGCCTAAGTGTTCTTAAAAAAATGAGATAAATGTACCACTAGAGGGAGCATCCTTTTGGAGTCACCAGCATAACGAATACAGAAAATACAACTGCGGTTATGGTGTATAAAAAGTCCGTCAGCCTGTGAGGATTTAAAATCGAAACAATATCAGAGATTTATTCATGACATGGTCAAATATATTATGTGCACCCTTCGGTGTCTTAAAAAACATAATACAACTCGAAAACAAAACAAACAAACTAAAAAAACCTTGGGCCGTGTTGTGTCACGTGACGCAAAAGTGGCTCAAGTGGCATTATCTCTGGCAGACTTTAATCCGTTGGCTAAAATGGCTCCAAATCCTTCGCTTATAAATGAGGCGGGGGTTTAAGTAGGAAGCAAACTAGAAATTGCTTAGGAGTGCGACAGGTGTGAATCACACTAAACAGTTTTTTTTTTTTAACTGAGCAGGTGAGTGTAATGTTTTTGCCATATGTTGCCGGTACTGTGCAGTCAAAGTGCTGCTTGGTAAAAAAAACAAAAAAGTGTTTCGGCACATTTACATGCACCTGCGCACTTGCGTCAGAAATAAATAGATTTGCATCACAGTAACACAACTAATTAATTTCTAGCCTTGCTTGGGATTTGAAAACTCCAACTCACAACAACAAATAAATCTGCAAACATTTACAGACTGTTTTGCTTTCATAATCATTCTCAGGTGAATTTAACTCCGTTGAAATAAATGATTTTCATAGTCTAATAACTAATGACTGAAAATTGTGCACAAAAGTAAAAGAACTTTTAAATTTAGATCTTTTTTTTTTTATCCGGGTTGAAGAACTTTCTAGCAGTGAAAAGGCATTCTCTGTGCGGGAATATGCTCAAAACTGTTTTTAAAAAAAAACCCACATCAACGGGAAATCTGATTTGCATTAAAAACATAAAAAAGGACAGAAACATTTTGCTTGTAACATTCTGTGTATCAGGTATTCCCCATGACATAATTAGCGACTTTCTCGGGTGAGACTCGAGAGGTGGAGGGCAAAAAGATAGGTTAGGAAATCCCTCACTTGACTCACACATCGGCAGCTATTAAACAACACGCAGACGTGTGAGTTTCCCTTCTATCTTTCATCCGATATGCTGCAGCATCAAAACAACCGCCTCCAGTCACTTCTAACACACTTCTTGCCCAAAAGAGAAAACAAATCACAGCAATTATCCGACTGAGATGAACTACTGACTCCCGCTCAGGGAATGGCGTCAGAGGACGTTCTATAGAGGACACACACACATACACACACTGTGTAATGCTGTTGAGGAATGCCAAAAAGGAGTAAGCTGCTAAGAATAAAACGCCTGTCTCCGTTACACGATGCGATAGGGGAGGCTCACATTCAGCTTACAGTACATAGCATACAGTCGTACACTATTTACACCCACTCATGCACAGCTGGCCTCATTCAGCGCTGCCACACTGTGCCAGGAAGCGGCGACATTGTTGGAAGGCAGCTGGAGGGGGGGGTCGGGGGGTCAGCGGTGTGCACGGCATTATCTACCTCATTCCTGAGAGCTTTGATGGAGAAACAATTATGAGCACAACTTCTTGTAAGACATCCAAAGTGGCAGGTAGACATTTTTTTTTTTAAACATTAATACGTCTGCTTCAATGCTTTCTCCTACAAACTACGACAACTGGCGGCGGGCCCTATGCTGTTTAAATCTGTAGAAAGTCAACTCACGCGACCAGTTACAATGTCAACAAAACACTGGTTCCGGTTCATACTGGAAGTCAGGCCCATATTTCACGTAAGGGCTCAATCGAGCGTAGCAATAACGTGGATCCGTTGACACAAAACGTGCACATGTGAGGAAGAAGAGAGGGAGGGGGAGGAGGCAAATGCTGCAGTGGAAAGTAGGGTGTGACGTTCCCTTGAGAAGGCAGGGAGGTGAACGGTAGCACCGCCATCAATGAAAATACCAGTTCAAATTGTGCGACCGCAAGGATGTATGCATGACTGCTTCGCCATCAAATATTTACTGACCCGCTGGACGTGCGTGTTTTTTTCGGTGCAAGCGCTTCACCTACATTTCAGGCCAGTGTCTCGGGAAATATAGGCAACGCACGACATACACATGAATCAAGTGACCCGTTACCTAGCAACGTCCACTGCGCTGTGACACCATTGTAGGGTTTATAAAAAAATAAAGAAAAAAAACAGGAGCGTGATAGTGATCCATCTCATGGGAATCTCTCAGCACAGGTGATTTAGAGAAATAAAAAAATAATGTATTCTACACCCTCAGGGATATCTCAGTAGAGTGCCACAACACGACAGGTTTCTACAAATGTTTGCGTTCGCTCTATGCTCGTGACCTTGAGCGTCAAAGTCACCTGTACTTTGGTATCGTTCTCAACGCAGAAAAGCTTATTTGCTCACTTTTGCGGTTCTCGGTTAGAAGCCTGGACCAAAGACAAATAAATACACTTACAAACGCTGACAAAATTAAAGATAGCATTGTTTGTTGTATAAAAATAATGTGAAATCATATTTTTTTAAATAACAATATAAAATAAAAACACAAAAAATTTGAAAAAACAAAACAAAATTAGGATTACGTCTACTTTCTGGCATCTGTCTGCACAATCCGACAATCAATCACATAGAGCAGATTCAAAGAACAGGCCCCATATATGAGGTCATTCTTGCCAAATATCAAATGGCACTCGAGCAGGAAGAAAAGGAAGCAACAGCGGCCAAGGCCGAGTCTTGAATAACCTGTTCACGTGGTGTTGGGATACATGGATGGATATTTGATATTTTTTAATGGCTAAACACGCAAAGGCAATTAAGAGCCGATTTCACCATGTCAGAAACGAGCTCCAGAGGAAAATTACACCTCTTGCAATTTCTAAAGGCATGGAAGAGTTTTATTGATGCACAACCGGCTTGTATTTTAAGCCGTTTTTCTGTACGGACAGGTATGATCTCATCTCATTGCCGGATGTTGTAAAGCTGACAGTCATGTTTGAATTCCCGCAATTATTATTATTATTTTTTTTTTCAATACAAAGGCATTATAACAAAGGTCTTGCTTGGTAGCTATTTTGATCTGTCAGGTCTGGGAAAAAAGAGGTTCCATCCGTTAACAGTTGATATGAGGTATTCTAGTTGAGCAATAGGAAAAAAACAACCTCTTCTAAAGCTAATGAGGGATCTATCCATTCATCTTATCAATCAATCTGCATCTAATGATTCATCCAACTCTCCACAGGCATCCAAACTAGGGGGAGCAATGCTGCCCTCTATCAGTAGTTCTCCTCATGTATGAGCAGACGGGGAAACGGACACGCACCCACACAAGTATTCCCGTCTCTGGCTCTGACACTGCCTCTTTCGGAAGTCCCTCTGTGTGTCCTCCTCTACTCGCTGGGATAGCGGAGAAGGCACAATGGCGGGCTTGTGGGGGGTTCGTTTCAGCTTCCAGCCAGGCAAAACTGCTGGTGCCGTTCCCGCAATGGGAGTGCATACATATGGAAAAGAATAAAACGATGGCTCCGCGCGGAGGTTATGGATAAGAAAGGTCACAAAAGGGCTCGGGCGGTGACACACAATCGGACTCAGCACTTTTTCCCTTTGCTGCACTTGGAGAACTGAAACGAGCGCTGGTATTTTTACTTGTTGGCATATGTAGTATTCGCTGTCAAATAAAATCAGCACTCTGACCGCTCTACAGCTAGCGCTCCCAACACAAGCTGGACCTGCATCTCAAACCAGTCAGCACTCTCTGCTCCGCTGAGAAATGACAAAGGTCTTAGGATGACATCCATCCATGCTTTTACTGCTTATTATGTTCTCGGTCATAGTGGAAGCTGGAATTTAGCTCCTGCTGACTGAGCGACGGCATACACTGATTTCATTTGAAAATGAGAAACGCTGCCATTTGGATGTTCACACTAGAAAATAAAGTAAATAAGAGGAAGTCACCTTCTAAACTTTATGGACAATACATTTCGATTCACACGTTTTTATCTAGCTCAAGGAGGCGGCCCTTTTGCCACTTTCTGTTGAGTGAGAATGGCATCACAGTTGCTCAAGGTTACAACCAATCACGTCTAACCTGTTGTCTGAGTTTGACATTCGCGAGCCAAGCTGTGAACGGTAGTCATCTCAGCCATGAGCAACTGTGATGTCATTTTCAGTCAAAAACAAGGAGGCAAAATGGCCGCTCACGGAGATGATTAAAAGTGGGTGAACTTTCCTGCTTAATTCATATTCCACCGATTTTTTTTTTACTCCAGTTCAGTTGCGTTCGACTGCCTCACTGGGTTGTGTGGCCGGCCAAATCCAGCCTGGACACATGCTACTTTCAGCCATCTCATTTCACCTGTTCGGAAGCCATCAGTGCACGGTTACACTATGAGGTGTTGATACAGGACGATGGCAGGAGTATCACCACTCGCCGTAAGCCTCAGCTGCCCACCCACCCCATGGAGACCACACCCTGTGCGAGCGCTGAAAATTTACAACCCATTGCATGACTTCAAATGGGATTCACCTGTTGTCCTTACGCAGAGTGTGAACAGATCAGATGCACACATGTGACGCACAAGCAACGTTTTCTCTTCTTTAAAAAAAAAAAAACAGGTGCATTTCTCTTTTCTCTTTCTTTTCCACATAAAATTTCCCATCACAACTCTGTGAGATCATTCTCTTCTCTTTTTGGTCAATGGCAGGCTCAAGAATGTAAATAGGAAGGATTTGGGGGACGGGTGAAAAAGTGAATCCAAGAAACATGAAGCAAAATTACCCGCTTGAAAAAGGTTAATAATTGTCTGAGTAGCTTTACCAGGCTACGGCACACCAGCAAATACGCAAGAGCACTTTAAGGCAACATCTTGCGCAAATAAGACTCTTTTGCAAAAACACAATGATACACAAACTACAAATATGCAACACTAAAGGTGTGCTCAATAAGCAATCGGGTTCATCTGTTTGCATCTTAAACCTGAGCTGGTTCTTTTGTCATTGATTTGCTCAATTTCTGCTAATTTTCTCGCCGCAGTCGAAAGATGCCAAGTTCTGTAATGTACCCAACCAAGAATCTCATCTGAATCTACTGGGGGTGAACTCCTCTCACAAAATTGTACAGTTTGCCAATCAGTTTCCCTGTGGCTGAAAGGCAACAGGTTGGAGTCAAATGAAAACATGCTGAGAGAGCCACGGTGTGTGGAAGCACCGGGCTGGTAAAAGAAGATTCCAGGAGTTCTAACAGTGATTCCTACCGGTCTCAAAGCTGCACAATTTGCAATCTTCTCACATCTCCCCCGGGTTATATGCTCGAACACGCTACATGGAGTCCGCTAAACGCCAAAAGAAACACTACAGCGCTTTTGTGAATAAACGATCACTGAACAAATGAAGATGTTAGCGTGAGCTCACACATTGCGTTTAATTAATAAAGGCCAAATAAAAAAAGACATTTTTAAAAAAAAATTCTAGCTCAGGTGATATGAGACACTGAGTCAGGGGGAGATCAGCATGGCCGAGAGCTTTGTGATCAAGCGGGGACTTTAAATGGATTCGGAACGAATTGACTAATAGCTATCACCTTTCGCTATTTTGACTCACAGGCTGACCTGATGTGGTGCAATGCAGCTGTTTACATCTTCTTTTAGAACTATCTGCAAAACAGCAAATTGGTCTTGTAATGGATTCAACTCCACTCAAATGTGCAGGGGGACAAATAAACATGCAGAATATTCACAAACGCATTACAAGAAAAAGGATAATGTCACACTTGCACAAATTCTTTCAGTCACTACATTTAATAGTCAAGCGACGCTGCATATCATTTAATTAAATAAATAAGATATGGACAACCCTCATGGAAATGCAGTTGATTGTACACAGAGGATAAGCTACAATCAACTAACACAGTTATAAATAAGCAAAGATTTATCAACTTAATTTCCTGCTCAAATTGAATCGCAGTCGTCTAATTGAACTTTGACCATACGGCTTGGGAAGAAAAAATGAATAAAAAATAGTGCCTGCTAAATTGAATTACTGTCCTTCATGTTAAATGACAGGGTTAGAATAAAAAACATTTCAATGTGAAATGAAACAAACTTTGCAAACAATATACAGCACGTAAAAAAAAAAAAAACAAGACATTGAGTCCTGCAAATAAAAACAAATATATACTTTATGTTCCTTGTGCTGGATATCAATGATAATATCTGCAGAATTATAATACCAAGAGTTAACCAAATTCCGTGTTTCTATTAATGAACATTATACTAATTGTATAATGACAAAAATGCAACAGGTATTAGAGCCTAAAATTAAATTAAGTTTACTTGCCAAAACTTTGTAGTCTTTGTCTTAATTTTTTCCAGCATTTTATATGCAACGAAAACAACAACCAAACACATATGATGCAAATATATGAACCACAACTTAGTCACAACCACAACTAGTCCTTAATAGAAAACCAACTAGCAAACTGCCATTAAATAGAGAAAAACACGTATTATATTGAACATATCAAGAAAGATCAAAATGTTACTTCAATTATTCAAATAAATAGAAATGGGCAACAATACACTAAATCAACAAATCCCCACAAAACAGGAAAACAATGCCTGAGAACAACGCACACACTCGTCATTACTCTTATCAAATTTAATTATATAAACAAACATTTCAACTGAAAACAAAAACTACAAAACAACATAACAGTAAATGTGTACAGAATTATTTATTAAATTATACTAATGAATACTGTTTAAAATTTTTAATTATATTCTGAGTTTAGTAAGAAGATCGCACAATGGGGATGAATACACTAAAAGAATTAAATTAACATAAACGTGCATTGTAATCTAATTATTACGGCCATTGTGACGCCTTATTTGGACGTTCCGTAACTATTTCTACGCTAGGGCACAGAAATCTTGAATAGTTGCATTCAACGCAAGTAAAAATAAAGAAGTCACGACGTAGAAAACGCGTAACCTGCCGCTCTTGTGATTTCGCCTATGCATGTTGCGCCGCCGCTGAATTGGCAAGAGCTGCCTAACACGCGGAATGGGGGGAGTGTATGTACATTCCCACATGTGTGGGCGAGGCGATCCACCCACACTCTCACACGCACACACGCTGTCTTTTTTTTCCCCTTCCAGCTAAGCACACATGTATGCACTTTTTTTTTTTTTTTTGCCCCGCGTGATCCCGCCCCACGCAGGAAAAAAGGCCATCGTGGCAGCCATTATGAGACTCGGCCATCATGGCCTACGTGCACGTTGACTGTGAAGGGGAGTGGCGCACCCATTGTGCGCCATGTTGGTGAGCTCCACGAATACGCCGTTGCACACTAAATGGTGTTTAACAAAAAAAATCCAACTTTAAAATGCTTACGACGTTGGTTTAATTGCTCGGGGTACACGTAACCCTTCCCCCCAAAAACGCGTGGGTTGCGAACACAGGAGAGCGTGCACGGAAGAAGAGTGGGGGGTTGGGTTGGAGGGGCGCTGGAAGCGTATAGTGGTGGAGTCACGTGTTCCTCCGCAAGGGGCTTGAATATTTACCTTTTTGTCACGCAATGTGGCTTCTCCATTTAGACGAGGGGGCGGTTGCGCAATCTATGGGACCCGCGGAAGCGTATAGATTGCGCAAAAAGGGAAAAAGTGCGCTGTTGCGGCGAGGGGGGGATGAAACGGCGTGGCGGTGCGAACAAAAAAAAATAGAAAGACAAAGCGTCATTGACGCAGGGAGTTGCCTTTCGTTTTCCACGTATACGCGTACGTTTATGTGAAGAAGCTGATTGGTATGCTACTCGTTGTGCATTGCGGTGATACAGCAACACGATGGGGGTTGGTATGGTGGCTGGAATGGGGGGGGGGGTCCTCAATGTAGTCATGATCCAATTCAGGTGCATTGACAATTAGGCCAGACTTATGTAATATATGTATATTTGCTCATTTTGCCACAACAACAAACTACACGTATTTCCACCAACACTGAAATGTGTGTGCGTGGAGCGAAACGTGCTTAACAACATTAAACAGCACAAACCTGTAGGTTGAAGAGAAGTAACACGTTTTATGATATATTTAAGGGAATTCAGACCTCGACCTATAGTTTTCTGTCGGGATCTACAGTAAAAAAATGCAAACGCTTTCCCCCAAACCTATTGTTTTTATTATTTTTTTCTATTCGTCATTTTTAGAATAAAGCAAATCATAAAATTTCAGTAAAAATGGATTGAATGGAGCTAATTTTGGGGGGAGGCAGTAAAAATTAATTGGGACTGTGTAGATGATCTCGATGATCATTTGTCGGAAATTTTCCAGAGGACCTTTTTAATTTCTCATTGAGAACCACTGAACAGTTTGTAGGAGTGTGTGTGCGTGTGTGTGTGTGTGCACGCGTGTGACACGAAAAAGGCCTTTCTAAGCTCCTTCCTTGGGAACAGTAGCGCAGAAGTGGACCACTTTAACTTTTCATTGGGAAGCTGTGTGTGTGCGTGCGTGTGTGTGTGTGTGTGTGTGTGTGTGTGTGTGTGTGTGTGTGTTACACACTGAAAAGGGCCTACCTAAGCTTCTTGGGAACAGAGTAGTCCACCTCTATCACCTTGCCGTACAATTCCACTTTCCCTATGGGAGCAGAAGGCAATGCAGCGTTAGAAAAACAATACAAAGAGGAGTAAAAGTTTGTGCAAAGCAACCGTGGGAATCTTTTCAAAGCTCAAGCAAAGCACGTAACATTATGGAAACCGTGTGTGCGTGGGGAATAGGCAGCCATGCTTTGCACTCCCACATCGCGCCCCGCGAATCGAACCAGACTCAACAGTGGGTTCGATTCTGAAGGTAAAGGTGCAAGAAGGTGTGGGAGGGTAAAGAAGAATCCATCTTTCGTGGAGGCGGTTCCGAGTGGCCTGGCGCAGCAGCCCCGGAATTATCGTTTCACCTCGCCTCCCCTCCATCACCCACCCACCGCCTCCCCTTCTCCAGCTACCTGTTTATGGGCTCTTTCCTCCGGACCCCCGCGACCCACCGCCAAGACACCTCGTAAAAACACGGCCAGACGTCCGAGGAACACGGACGTGACAAGTTTTCCGCGCGGGCGTCGCTCGGCTCTCTTCAATAAAATCACGAGAAAAAATAAGTGAAAAATAATTACCCGAAGCATCAAGAGCACCCCGTGCGCACGCATTCCAGCGGGGGTGATCACAAAAAAATCGGCGCACTCTATAGCGGAATCTTTACGCATATTATGCGTCTTGTGGCACTTGTGTTGTCTTTAAGGGACGACATTAAAGCGCCTGTTTCCCCCCAAAAAAGTGTCAGGCAATCGATCATCGATTCAATCAGTCTTGACGCGCGCACCAAACACTCACCAAACGTGGGACATAATCACATTCACACAAAACACACGCACACGAATAATTTGTGCATGAGCTCCTGTGACTGACTCGGTGCGTTATTTTTAAAACGTGTCATCTCATCAAAGCATCACTTCTCACTCACCCGAGAGAATCTCGATAGCCTTTACGGCCGCGTTCTGGTCGGGGAAGTCCACAAAGGCATAGCCGGATTTAACGAGGACCTGCTCGGCCGCGGGCAGCTTCCTTTCCCCGAAGAGCTGCTGCAAGTCCTCCACAGTGACCGAAGGACTTAGATTCCCAACATATAGTTTGTTCATGATCTGACAGGAGCAAGGGTGGAGGGGGGTGGACAGAGAAATAAATCCCAAAGATCCTTAAGCGAGGCTGCAAAAAGAAAAAGAAAATAGAAAAAAGGAAAATTAAAAAAGGTGGTGAGGGAGGGGGGAAAAGGCAATAGTTAGACCCCCCTTGGAATAGACTAAGCTATAAGCAAAGCAAGCCCCCCCTTGCAGCAACTCTGGCCCTGGCCAAACTCTTTTTCACGGGGACTCTGGGAGTTACGACACTACTCTGGAGCCAACAAGCACCGCCTCTAAAATAAAAGCGCCCCTCTTTAAAAAAAAAAAAAAAAAAAAAAACGATGCTTGCTGCATAACGAGGGGTTCCCTGCTGGTTCAGACCCTCGAAAGTGGCATGTACGGCTTCCCGAATTCAGACTTGACTCATAAAATGCTTTATTATTGTCCCAATAAAAAAATATCACAAAATATTTTAATGCTAAAATTCCTTGCCCTGTGTTTCGTAGCTCAACACACGTTTTAGAATTTGTTACTGCAAATGACTTTGTAATATATTTTTAGTAAAAAATAAGCGTACATTACAAATTAAAAGCAATTTGATTTTTATGACCTATTTTTCTAATTAATTCAAAACATTATACTGTATATCAAACTGTACATGCATTATCATCCCCAATTCAGATAAAAAGCATTAAAACAAACTGGATCCACAAATCTTTAATAAATATATTGAAATATTTGAAATAATTGGTTGCGAGTCACCATGTTAGTAGCATTATGCAATAAAAACTAAGACATAATTGTTCATTAAAGACTTCATTTTAATCGTGAGCCCCACGTTTTAAAAATGCTCGTCACAATACGTTTCTGGAAAATAATGAATCCACAACTGCATGCAAAAAAGTGATCTATTAAATTATGAATACAAAAAATAAGTCCATGCTCATTTTTAGGAGTGTATTTTGAAAAACCACACAGTTACCGAGCACCGTTCTAGACACTGTAGGCATTAAATATTCATCCTGAACTCCAACAAACACGTAGTAGTGTGTCACAGAATTATTATGTGGATTTCTTTTGCTCTGACCTGTGGCTGTGATTGAAAGGCTGGCATTGCATGAGCAGCTTCTCGGTGGGTGTGTGCATGTTCACAAGGTGGAGCCTCTCTGTAAAGGGGGAGGGGAAGGGTGGAGGACACACAAGAGGGAAGGGCTGGGACTGAGAAAGTCGTGAGCACTTTCTGTACCACACGCCGAAAGGGGGGTGGGCCTGCACACCACACCCACTCCGGGGTCCTCTTCACGTGACTTTTCAGCTCGTCTCTTCCCCACCCCCCCTGTGGAACACTGCTGCCATCCTACAGCTGCAGATTGACTGTGGGGGGAAGGAAAGAAAAAAAAAAAAGCCACTCCCCCCCTCTCCACACACATACATACACACCCTCAGGCCTAACTGAATGAAATGCACTTGCGTGGATTCCAAATGGTTGCAGTCAGATATTATGCGGTGATAAAATCAAATCAATGGCACAATTGTCTAGTATGGGTTATTTACGTCCTACCCTGGTTCACGTTATGGCCAAGTAGGTCAGCGTGTCTTCCAAGGTGTAGTCAGCAATATGGACGCCATCTTCTCAGTTGGTGTCAGAAGAGCGAGGGAGGGAATACTGTAGTCATAAAAATAAATATATTTGTTTTTATGAAAGGAAAATCAGATAACATTTGGAAATATCTTTTCAAGACATAGTAACATGGCACACCACACACAAAAAGGCATTTATATTTTTTTGCGTCAGATGGTTGCATGCATGGAATTTTCATTTTTAAAAATCAAACAGTTCTACCTTAATTTCACTGATTCAAAGTTTATAAATGGACCAAAAATTTTACAATGAATTAGAATCGATATTCCAAGAGCCCTACTCTTCAGGTGGCAACAGCGATAAAAAGTAACTCCAAGAGTCACAGAAGGTAAACATCCTTGGAAATGTTCATGACTTAAGGACCTGTTGCTGTTCAGCTCACATTAGAGAAAGGAGGTTTTGCGAAAAGTTTTGAAAAACAAAAAAACAGCATTCAAAATAAAAGTTTAGAGAACGTCAACGAAAGGTTATAGTACATTTTATGGTCAGCCTAAATTCCACCCAGAAGTTGAATGTTGCAAACTTTCTGTCGTCGTCTTACGGCTTGGCTTTCTCTCGCTTGGTACCTACAAGCATAATTTTTGTTGTGAATGATCTCGACTGGCATTTGAATAGGCCATATGTGCTAATGCAACACCATTCATATGCAATTTGACATTTACAATTGCAGCCAAACTGCAGACGACACTCAGTAGAAAGAAAAATAATAATGATGTCAAGTCCAACAATCTCATTTCCAATCAATAAATTCCAAAAGGAAAAGGCTGACTAATAAACTAAACTTTAGTCCAAAGCATCAAAAGGTGGAGGGCTACAAAGTACAACAACTGTACAACGTTCTTGTACTAAAATTGAGCTTTTCAAAACAATTTGCATGTAAAGTAATCACAAACTCACCAACATACCAACTGCGATCGTCTTTGTTCAAGTTCCTTTTAAAGTGTTTGACTTTGAGAGGTTTTGTTCGGTAATATTGTTTTAAAAGAAGCGGCTACAACGTAAGTGGGTAAAATACGGCGATGACGTCATATTTTCTTGTACGTGCTTTATTGAACAACAAAAAAGTCATGCTGCTAAAAAAAATATCTGGTGCGCTAACACAAATATGTGATGAAACCCAATATGATATACAGCTGCATCTCACAAAATTACAATAACGTTGTCATAAAGTAGTTAAAAAATCCAAAAGTGAAACTTATTGCACAGCACGGGAAAAGAGTCAAACTTTATTTTAAATTGCTTTCAGGATTTGTTGTCGTATTTGTATCTGTCAATTTGCTATTCAACTCAGTTTATTTATCTTTGTTGCCACCTGAGGGGAAAGACCAAACGCAACATTTAACAAAAATACGTGCCCCTTTCATTGCCGTAACAACTCGACGGGCTATAAATAATGTCTGGGATAATGTTGCATGTTTGTTTGCACTCACATTAATGAAGCTGCTGGTTTCAGCTTGTCAATGTGTTGATGCTTGTGTTAGAGCCTAGATAAGATAGATGGAGAAGCTGCTTCTCCAGCAGCTCAAGCGAGAATGAAGCAGAAGGCTGAGAGCTCCCTCTTCTGTCTTTAGCAGACATAACTAGTCGATCACCAATCACATTTCTCACAGAGGCTTAACTAGCAGATCACAAACGACATCTGAAATGTTCTCGAGATAATGTTTAATATTTCAAACCCGTTCTTGTTTTTAAGGACACACGTTTTAACTTATAGAGCTTTCTAATATGCCTTTTTTATTTAAATTTTCCTTTCACCGAATTATTTTTTTATTCTTGCTTCTTTAATCATATGACCATCTACCACACTTGACCCAGGCTGCTGATAGCTGGCTCCCCATCCTGAGAGTATGCATACCTGAAAATATTAAATTTCACAATTTGACTCGGTGTCTTTTTAAGTGAGACTGATTGTACGAATGGATAGTAGAATGCGAGCATAGTTAAGACGCAGGTAGTGCACTATTTCCCCACTAGATGGTGCTAGTTTCATTGTGCATCATTTTTTTGTACCCCAGAGGAGCGTTCCATCTAACTTGGGGCAAGAAGCAGGGTATTTTATTTCAAGTGAGCCACTTCTTCAAGACACTCGGCATCCATTAGTCCAAACACCATTATTTGTAGAAATACATTAAAATAATAAAATAATAATATATAAATATATTATATAGATATATATCAGAATAATATCAAATATATTAGAAATAAAATCTAAATGTTCCACAAAAAAAAAACTGCACTAAACATGGCTACAATCCAAGATTACATGCCTCTTAAGACCACTTTTGTTTCTACATCCCATTTATTATTTTCTGCACATTTGTCGTGGAGAAATGTATCCCGCACCCCCTTCCTCGCAATCGTGAGGATTTAGGGCCTTTGCATTCATTATATCATTGTAAATGGTGTTTCTTTGACTTTTATATCATTGGGGATAGAGGCAAGCATCTAAATCCGACGATTACCCTGCAAAGATTACAATGTGACTTGTGCAGTTGGCGCACCATAAGCCCCATCTGACCGACGCATGGTTAGACGCCGATTGTAGGCCGTGCAAGGGATGAAAGAGAGCCGCACAAAGAAGCGGACATCCCGGCCAAGTTCGGCTCATGTGAGTCTGCGTTGATTAAAAATGTCAAATGCACTGAAGGGGGGGAAATGTAGCGCAACTGTGGCCTGTAATAACCCCTCAGGGTACAAGGTGCAGTTTAATCTTGAATTGCACGAGCCGCTCAACATCTGGAACGATTTTTAAGATTCCGGGCACTGAGTTATCTTAATGTTAAATACTAGCTTTGTACTGAATGTACATCTGAGGCCATATGCGCTTGTAATTTGCACTTGAAATTTTAATGTAGTATGTATACAAAATTAAGCGTTTTAGACTGTGCATTTATGAGGGCCCATATTTTGTTGCGACGCCCTTGTACTATAACCATTATCCACCGTCTGCCATGTTGGATTTAAAAACTCATTTGTGTGACTCCAGGTCAGAGTAGTATTTGCAGTCTATGGCCCCATCTGCTTATGCTGGAACTAGAAATTCAACTGGCCAGGAACTCCTTTCATATAAATCAGTGATTCCAATCCCACGCCCACTTGGAGGAACATCTGTGAGTGCTGCCACCGTGCGGCCACAGCCATAACCGGAACGGAACAACAGTGCCTTACTATTTCATATTTCTCGGTTAAAAACGCTACTATTCAATCTTTCTCAACGACTATGTTTGTTGTGTAATCTATCGAACGTGTTGGAAGGCGCACTTCTCGGTTTTCTTCTCTTTTTTTTTCCCCTTCGCCGTGGTGGGGTTTTTTTTTCCACGAGTGGGCAGCTGGCTTCGTGTTTTCCGACTCCTCCCGTGTGATGAAGTTGAGATGGTGCGAGTGAGAGAGGAGCGCGCGCGCGTACACGCGAGCGCAGTGGAGCCTCCGACAGCTGGATGCCAAGATGGGGAGAGCGGTGGAACGCCACCGTCGGAGCGTTTGAGGGGGAGAACATCCTTTTCTCGTCGTGCTTGACTGGCTTTTTTTATTTTCAAAACGCTTTTTAAGTAAAGGCGACCCGGGATTCTTGCTCAACGTCTCGCAATCGAAGCCTCCTCCCGTGCAGGCTTCCTACGTGGACCTCGCCCGCCCACCGCGGTGCTCGATTGCGGTCATGTTGTAGTTTTTTTTCTCCCTAAAAGTGTCCCGTTCTTGATCTTTTTGGGGGTGGCGTGGGGGTGAAGTTCGGGCGATGCTGTTATGGCCGCCTCCGGTGCTGCAAAATGTGCGAAGAGTGAGAAGTTGGACGAGGCGCAGAATTTGGCCAAAAGCTGCGCGGGGAGACCAGACTTCCTGCCGTGTGACGGACTCTCCATCTGCGCCACGCACAGCCACGGAAAGTGCTTCAAGCTGCACTGGTGCTGCCACCTGGGATGGTGCCACTGTGAGTTGTTTATGACTTCATGTTGTCTGTGTTCAAAGAACAGCAACCGTGATCATCTCAAATCAAGTTTCCCCTTTGAAATCAATAGTAATCTCATTAATCCGTCCCAGCCCGCAATAACACCAGTAAAAAAAATGTTTTGTAAAATAAGAAAAACATCGCTTAAAATCTAAAGTATTGTACTTTCTAAAAGCATACAGCAAAAAAACAAATTTGAAGCATGTAGACAACCTACTTTTTTTTTTTCCATCTGGCCTCCTTCTGGTGTGCGCGCCTTGGCCACTAGGAGGAAAACACGGAGATTTGATGGGACTGCCAGGAAAACCTCTGTTCCTGTAACCGAATGCTGACTGCTTAGCTCTTAGCCTGTAAGGCTTTTTAGCTTAGCGGCCAGTAATGGTGGCAGTGTGAGTTTGAGCTCCAAGTGGGATGAATGGGAGGAAGTCACCAGTTACATAACCAAAGACAACTAAGTTTCAGTATTATTCCAAATTTTTCCACAGAGGATAAAGAATATATCCTTTTGGGCATCGGTATGTCCGTTTACATGTGTTTTGCTTGCCCGTTTTTGGTGTTCTGCAAAGTGTGTTAGCATCAAGAACTTTCGTAAGGCTAATCTATGTGGTTTGCTTCAATCTAAAATATGTCATTTGCTTTTGTTTTATGTTTGGTTTTATAGTTAACTCACAAATGGGAGTCGCAATAAACAACTGTAAGCAAGCACTTTTTCTAAGAATCGTTTACTAGCCGACAAACTTCTGCTTGTGAAATTTGCTGACACAATTGTTATTTGCGGCTCAAAAATCATACAAACGATGTATCATATTACCCCCCCCAAAAAAAAACTTATTAGTCAAGTCATGTGGATGCATGTGGGTTGTAGAAAACAAGGATGTACAAGCATGGATTACTGTAAACAGTGTGCCGTTACTTTAATTGTAGTTCTTTTATGTCTCACAATAACATGAGCAAAATATTAGGAAAGTTAGTAGTATGATGTGAGACAGAAGGACACTCCTGTAATAAACACTGTAGATTGTTAAATTATGGGAACCCGTATAGAAAATAAATATATGGATCTTGTTAAATGAATGCCATTTTTGTCCAAGGTAGATCCAATCATAGAGTAGCTTTGACCTATAATAGCATATTTTTGAATGTGGTCATGCAATTATAATTTTTTTTGTGCATATATGTATGGGCAGAAGTGAAAAGATGCCACCCCAAGCTTTCCCTCACTTCCTCCCATTTCATTATTAATTCCATTTCAGTGTGAATCTTCCTCAAAGGCTTCAGGTTTTACATTACGGTTGAGGCACGATTGGCTCCTGTCAGCTTTCTAGTCATTCGCCCACTGCCAAAATGATTTGTGCACAGTGCAGTTTTATTTCAAATAGGTTCACTTTTTCTTTTTTTGACAGATTGAGGACAATTTTTTCATTGAAGGGTTTCAAAACAACCTTTTCCCACAAGGTGGTAGAACAACATGGGATGTGTTTGCATGCGTGAGAGAATCCGGATGCAAAACAATGCTTTGTGATTGTTTAGAACCAACAGAAACTATTCCGACTATCCTCACCACTGACTGGTTTCTATCTCACGAGTTCATCTTATGAATAACTAATACTCTAAAAGTATGTCAAACCCAACTGCACCCATTCGAAAAGAATCCCTTGTGAATATTTTCCTCTAGTTTATTGAACAAAATTAGGTCCTGAAGCCATTTTATTTATTTTTTTATTGCGAAAATATTTTGGAACATGTTGTGACTGTGCCATTTTTGGAGCCTCCCAGTTACAAGTGCTTCTCTCATTTCACTGCAGATTGAGTCAGTTCCACCTACGCCATCGTGCCCCTGCAGACACACGGCTGAATAACGTGTATCAATACGCAGCCCAAAGTAGTCCTTGACAAGGGCGGCTAGTTGTTCTGTTTGAGTCGAGTTTACAGGAGCTATTTTAAGCTTTGCGGCATACTTAAACTCCATTTGACTTGTTTTTAAAGTGCTTAGTGTGAATGAGTCTCACCGTGTGTGCACAGACTCTGGCTTACACTTGATAGGGGACATGCTATGTCCCTCATTTCACACACATTTTTTTTCCTGGCCTAAAGTGTCTAGTACAATGTAAAATTATTCAAAGTCAATGATAGTTTTGAAAATATCATTTGAGGAAATATGGCATTAGAAGTTCAAGCCTCAGTTTTTCCCACACCTGGAAGATGTGTCTTTGCTCAAGCAATGGGGGTCAAGCCATATCTTTAAATGACAGGGTTCAGCGTTCTGTTTAAAGGTCAGCGCTTTTCCTTTGCTCATATAGAAATGTCACGGGTATATTCACTCCTCTCGTTCCTCAGACACTTTCTCCAGTCGCGGCCTGACATTTTGACACCGCCGCACAAATCACCGCGACTGAGTTTCAACTTGACAGGTTGTCCTTCTCCTCGGGCACGTCGTGCTTTATCCCATCTCCGGCTGCTCCGGAAATCCACAGATCAGCCTGGAGCACAATCACTATCCACTCGGTAGCCACGAGTCAGGAGAGCTTAAAGTGCGCACAATGTAATCTTTGGGATTGCGAGCTTTAGGATGTGGCTGCTTTGTGCTTTCAAATCATTTGATCAGGGCGGAAGATTTAAGAATCCTTTTCCTGTGTTTATCCTACGCCACACCCATAATGAATTATTTCCTCTCAAGTCTGGTTTTTATTTTTTTAGGGGGGGCAGATGTTCCCTTGCTCCTCCTTTTTCGCGTTAAAATATTCATAGACTGCTAACATGCTGCAGTTCTATTACCACAAACTGCCTCACAGCCATCATTTAATTTTGTCTGGTTTCCTTGTAAACAAAATAAAAAGAACCAACCGTAACATAATGTACCTAATGGATTTCTAAGTGCAATAACGCACTACAGTCGGACTAAACCAGCTTAGACGATTGTATCAGGCAAAACGAGGACACCCGGGGAGAAAAGCAGAGCGGCATACAATACCTTCATGGAGACGTGTAATAATAATACATTACAGGGTGGAAAAGAGACAACTGTCACATCTCGACTGAGTTTTTAGCTCAATCCACCTCAACCGTTTGAATGTGAAAGTTACTGCGTAATATAAGCTTCGAGCAAAAAAAAAAGGTCAACTTGGATATACTTCTCAGCACTTGATCAAACACTAAATCCTAAAATGGTCACTGTTTTTAATAACTGCAAGACTTATTCTTCTGTGAAGATACTTTTCATGTAAACACCAGGGGCCCGTGTCACTTGCTTTGCACGCAGCTGTCTCTTTGCTGTAACATTCCACCCACGAAATAAGGGAGTACCAAATCAGATGGACGTGAACACGACCGTTCAGCAGCTGCTGACAACATCGGTCCGAGCGTCTCATTAGTCATAATTAGCTGTGCTTAGTGTCCCCGCCAATATGTCGAGTCTGATGAGAGATGTCGCTCGCAGCACCAATAAAACCCAACGGATGTGAAGCCTTTTTTCCCCTCCACTGGCTGATTACAATCACCAGGCAAGGTAATCACTCATTAAGCTGAAAATCAAAGTCCTAATGAGTAACGATCTTCTCGGTAAGCTCCCTTCATCTCCAATTTTCCTACTTTTGTGAAAGTGAGCAGATCATTTGAAATACCCAGATGTGTGCTCGATTAGCGTGAACTTGTGTCAATGCGTCATTAATCAAGTCGAGGCTGAGCTGCTTGCAAGTAATAAACGTTTGGATTAAGCTTCATCTAACTCACTATGTGGATATCAGCGTCTTCCGATTATTTGTACTTATTTTGTATTAGTGATTAAAAAAGTTAAATACAAGATTTATTTGATAATCAATTTTTGTCGATTAATCGATTCATTTTAACACCTCGAAAGAAGTCCAAATTTTCAAAATTTGAAGATGCAGGGGTTTTTTTTGTTCGCAGACAGCTCGGCTATATGATGTGAGCAGCATTCTGGTGTGTGTAACCCCACATGCAGTCATAAATAAATCCAAAAGGGAGGCTTATTGCATTGATTTTTGCCGTTTCACCTCTATGCTGCTCCATCATATAAAGCCTCCGTCACTAAAAATGGATCAATACTGCACAGTACAGTCTGTCTGACTAAAGTTGGATTTCAGTGGAATAATATAAAAATATCTATCATTGGCTTAATTTGAAAGTGCATAGTACATTCCATTATCGGAGTAATCCAGACACTGGAACAAAGCAAAGCTCATGTTATTAGTTGAAGTCCTGCCTTTGCTTTTCATGCTATTTCAAGTCAAAAACAAAAAAGATTTGCAAATCAGCAGAGCATCAACACCCAAGCAAAAATCGTTCTTTCCCCCCCTTTGTTCAAAGTGACAAAGGCCCCTTGTTGTTCTGATTCAGCGTAGGGGGAGTCATGAGACAGGAAACGTTTCACATGAGGTTGGCTGAGACCTTCCCCTTTGCTGAAATTTGAGCCTCCGTGTTCGCTCAGAATGAGAATGAGAAGAGGCCAGCACTTGACTGTGAATCACGACATCGTCCGGTTAAATATTTGGTTCTTCTCACAGAGGCTTTGTCAATACGGGTCCGCTTTGCTAAAGACTTGCTCTTGACTTCAAAGCCAGCCAGTATTGACACGACAGTCTGAGCTCAACATGTTTTATGTCCGACTGCAATTTTTTTTGTTAGGGTGAGCACAAATGATGGCGGTGTGACGCTGTGGGGAGATGAAAGAGTGCTCCTGAGTTAGTCACAGAAAGCTAATTGGTCAACTCTCATGATGGAGCACTTTCGTCTACACTGAGGGTTCTTATTTGGCTGTAGAGAAATAGCAATCAGTTAAGCAATTGTGTTTTTGTTTTTTTAAATAAAAAAATACATTTAAAATTAAACTAATATTTTTGACAATAATTTGGTCAATTGACGGATGGAAAACTAATCACGTCTGGAAATAAAAAAGGAGCGCACGATGGAAAGAGGGGTTCAGAAAAGTCAGAGCTTTTTCCGAAAAAAAAAAAAAAATCCATTCATTAATTGCTCATTTTCCACAAACCTTTTCAAAATCGCCATCCCGCACAAAATTCTGAATACATTTTTGTCGCCTCATAAATATGTCAATTATCTTGTGTCCCTTTGTTGCAGTATCTTTGTGTTCCCCCTCACTGACAAGGTTCATTACCTCAGGAACAAGTCACCTCCTTAGCTTGTATGCATCCTGCCTCGTGATTAAATTTTTGTAATGAGGATCTGTAATCTCCCCTTTTCTCATGTGCCCAACGGCCTCATTTACATCTCCTACATCTCCCACAATGCCTTTCATCATCCCTAATTGTGTCGCTTTCAGGCGCTGGCGTTTTAAAATATGATGAAAGGCTCTTGAGGTCGGGCAGTAAGGGTCACGACCTCCCTTCTGCGGTTAACGTGGCCGAGTTTCAGCACAAAACACACAGGAAGCGTCGAAGGGTGTAAACTGCACTCTCGCGTTTGCGCTATTGTGCGATATCCCTCGTTGTCTTCGAGATGCACGATAAGCGTGATCCGCAGAGGGCTGGCTCAAAGTGGACCTCTTTACACTTTAGATGAATCGGCTTCAGCGGCAAGATGGAAGCCGTTCTTAGAAAGAACGCACTTCAAAAACCATGTATGGTAAACATGCTGATTCGGTTTTTCAATCGTATTCATGGTGGACAAAGTTTTGAAATGGTTATTATCTTGGTCCGATTATCGATATCATAAAAGGCTAGCGTTTCAACAAGGGTGTGTAGACTTTTTATATCCAGCTTTCATAGAGCAGGAGAGGAAGAGAGCTTGTCAGCTCGTTCAGTGCAGTCGGTCCTCTCCCGGGAGCCACTTAAACAAAATGCCCGCGCTCCCCCTCCCCCCCGGCTGACGAGCATCACAGTAAGCTCTTCCGTACGTCCGTTTATTTTCTATACCGCTTCCATCTGCAGAGACGCACGCACGCTCGCACCTCGGGCCAATTTCGAGTCTTCAGTGGAGCGAGCGTTGCGCGGCTATATCGTACTTCCATAACATTCTGACTGCCTGCACGATATAATGAGATCCAGTTCAAAAGCTGTAGCACGTATTCCATCTTTACACGTAGCGAGCATTGTGCAGTTTGAATTGAACAATCGCGTTTGTAGATTGGGCTGGCTGTAGCGCCGGCGATTTCGCAATAGTAGCGTCGACTACATCATCGAGTTGCTCAGAGCCTTTCGCCTCTCGTGTTTGTTTATAATAAATAACTTGCCAGTTAACCGTCTCGCTAAAGATAACTAATGCCTAACGTCCCGCTCGTCTTTCTCCAGGCAAGTACGTGTACCAGCCCATGACCAACGTGTGCCTGCTGCCCACCACGGCGGTGCCCCCCACCTCCACCGAGTACAGCAGCACCATGGACCTGTCCGTCTCCCTGGCCGAGCGTTTCCTCAAGCTGGCTCCCTGCTTCCGCTCGCCTCCTCATCTGGAGTCGCCTAAATACTGCGTGATCGCCGACCTCTTTGTGGACGATTACGTGGTCAAGCGCATCAACGGGAAGATGTGCTACGTGCAGCGCCCGCTGCCTCCCGCGCCGCCCGAAGCGCCTCGACCCCCCGCTCCCCCGACACCACCGCAGCGACCCACCGTCAAGCCCGCGCCGGCACCGACCCCGGCCCAGCGTACGCAAGGCGAGCACAAAAAACACGCCTCCCCCTTGGACAAAGTCAAGGGTCCCAAAATGGACCAGTGCTCGTCCCCGTCCAGCTCCGAGGACTCCGGCATCAACGCGCTGGGCCTGCACTGCGTGGAATCCTGCGAGGACGAAAGCGAGCGGGAGGACGACGAGCTGAGCACGGACGGAAACTCAAGTCCCGGAAGTCTGTGGGATCAGGACGACGGCTCCCTGCTCTCTCCCTCCAAGTCGACGATTGAGATCATCGAAAAGATCGAAACAACTGTCTGACACGGTCAGAGGATTTACCTCGGATGAGCCTCGACGCTCAAACGGGGGGCTTTGTCTTGTTTGTTTTCCTCTTCACACCTTCTCGTCACATTCCCCGCATGGAGTGAATTTCCAACACTTTCTACCAAACCGGAGACAAAGATGAAGCACAAGCGTGTCAAGCACAAGCACCGTGGATCCGTGATGGAAAACGAGAAGGACAAAAGCAAAGGGAAAGAAAGTACAAAGGAATTGTGGGACCACACTGAAAAGAGAAAACGATTAGAATGGTTGCTGGATAAAGTCGGATTTTTGAAGCTCCAAGTACAAACACAAATTTAATATATTTATATGTTTAAAAAAAAAAAACATCTGGTTGAGGAGATTTGAGAGTGTAGTTCTTCCTCAGGGACACACGCAGGTCAGACTTTTATGCTCCAAATTATCAGGCTTCGTTTTTCTATTGACTCACGATTAACATCTTTTTAGTTTGGCAGAACAGAAAATATAGAAAAACTAATTGTGCTCTTAGTTCTATATTTTTTTTGTTATCCATTTTACTCTTTGTTGGTTTAGAAAAGCTTCTAATATTGACTTTGTGTCATAATTTCAAAACTTTATTCTATTTTCTTTCCAGTGTGGTCCCCATGCTCACGAGACATTGTAACTTTTCCTTGATGAAAATGAGAAAGTCATCAGGTGTCCTTCCTCGTTCTCTAACCAAAGCTTTGGCTTGATTCCACTCTCACAAAAGGTGAAAAATATTCTAAAGGACAAGGCTGAACCTTTTAAGCTGCGTTTGTGTGCACTTTACCGACGCCGACCCACTAACAACCATTTAGCCAGAGAGGTCCGTGTTCGACAATCAAGGATTTTACACACAAGCACATTCCTACGCCGTGCCTGCCAGTGAGGACCAAGGATGTTCTCCTCAAAGACACCCACCACCACCTTTCAGTCAACTTGCTCACTTCGCAAATTCAGGCTTTAATCTAAACAGGACTTTTTATGACCTCCATTAGCTACAAAGAAATGAAGCGGCGCTGACTTGTCTCAGCGGGACTGGAGGGGAGCACTTCTTCATACATTTAGAAAGTTTTATTAGAATTGAACATTGTCATTTGCTTTATGAGCTTTGGAGCGAAACTGTATTGTGAGGATTGTGGTCACGTCATCCGGGCGAGGCTAGGCTAGGCTAGTGCTGACGTTACTTTGTGCTGTGGAGCCGTGCAAATGTCAATGGGTGCACATTTTAAAAGAGATGAATATGATTCTAAATATGTTTATGTGATGCATAGAATGTTAGAGTTCAATATATAACAAACAGCCCTTATTCGTAAAATAAAGACAATTGGTAAAAAGTAAAAAGATACCAAAAAAAGGTCAGATCGACCAGTCATTTGAAAGATTTTTTTTTTTAAATGGTGGTGTTCAAAAATATCAACTTGCATGTCTTACATTTACCTGACCAAAAAAAAAAAATCACTTAACATACACTTTGTTTTAGTCACAATGCTAAAGGGGCAAGCAAAGGTAACATTCACGTAAATTGGGTTTCTACCAGTGTCACAGTTGAATGTAGTTTTATGTTCTTATATTATTTTCTTATCAATAAATACTGACAAAACTACTTTTTTTCCTTCCCTTTTGTCACCGATAGATTTGCATTAAGAAAGACAAATTCATTGCATGTGAAAGTGACAAGCTGCCGCGTCTGCCATGTCATGAGACCGTTCTCCCCTTGACAGGGCTGCATTGATTTTCTCTTTTTAGCCTCGCCCTCCTGCAAAGCGTATCGATTTTCTGTTTTCGGCAAGTGAAACGTTGCGGAATAAGATGGAATGTAATGATCATTTGTTTCTGGAAAAAGGTAGAGGCATTTTCATGAAGATAAAGATTGGTGGGGAATCAACTGCTGATGCAGATGACATGAGGAAAACAACAGTACAATCCTTTCAATACTATTTGTTCGCTGACACTGAGGCAACTTGTATCTAATATTTTTTTTAAAACACAAAAGTTGAGATTTGGAATAATTTGTTCATGAGCCCCGAACGACCACAGCGAGGAAGAGAGGAGATGAAGGCCAGTTAGGTAGTGCATAATGATGCAAACTCATGTAAGGACGAGGACGAACGAGGCAATTTTGCAGTGCTGCACTTTCTGGGAGTGTCAACTCTTTAATTTCTATCTTCAAACGTGAGCGAGCGATCAAAGGACGCTTTTACTGTCACAGAGTGATTCCACTAGCAGACACCTTGAGCGAGGAAATGGTTTTGAAAATGGTTCTTCAATTTCAAGGACTGTGCCACATTGGCCCAACATGACTCCCAAGGAGGCTGTTTTGAAGTATACTTGTGGTACGTAAAAGAATCACCACGGTTGTACTTCATTTTAAAGTTTACAAGAAATAGATAAATTATTTTTCATTTTAATAATATCACAAAATCATAGGATCTCTATTCGTATTATTTTCACAAATGTCATGGATTGGCTGTGGAATTGGCCTGAAATACACCAGATGGTCACATAATCATAAAAATTTTAATTATAATTATTAATACATTCTTGTGACTCATGTGATGCGTGCAGGTGTGCAGGATGCAGCCCACCCGCTAGCACTTGACAAGCATCCAGTGAGTGGGCGAGATGAGAGCGTGACGATGGCATGATAAGCTAGCTAAACAGCAAGTGTCATTGGGAGTGCAGCGCCTTGTTCCCTGCATGTCAATTATTCATTAGCTCTGCAATGTCTGACCCAAAATAGAGAGGAGATTCTGGGTAAAGATCCACACTCCCTTTAACTTCCCTTCCATGTGCGTGCGTGGTCATTTCAAAAGTCTGTTTCTACAAATCTAGGAAATGCATCATCATTATCCACATATCTGACATTTTGTAGGCGAGCCAACTATTTTTTTTCCAACACATGACGTGCGGTCATGGTGTTCCCTCTGATGAATTGTCATTTTCCGGCTTGACTGATGACAGGGGTAAGCGTCACCGGGGAGGGCACAAAGAGACATCAGTTGTCGCTCATTTGCATTTGAACTTGCGTGATCCGCTCTTGCTAAAGGGGCCCACATGTCGCAAAGGTTACTTTTGAATAATTTACAATGTTATTTGAGATTTCCCTAAAGATACCCTCCTTTAGTCTTTTCATTTCCCTGCAGCTCAAAAGTTAAAATTGTAGTCCAAGCGTTTGAAATAAAGTGATTTTTAGACTCCGAGCTTCATTAGCTAGTTTGCTTTTCAGCCGACTTCGCAAGTGCATCAATAGTTCTTTGCCTTTACCATTAATTCACAAATCCACTAAGGCAAGTTACAATCACAAGGGAATTAAATTCTTCTCTGTTTACATGCAAGCGCCTCCCAGAAGAGACCGACGGTACTAGATGAAGCAGAAATGAAACCTTTGCAATAGGACTTTGTTTACATTCGTGCTAGCCTTCAACATGTCCGCCACAAGGCAAAATGCAAAGCGCTTTCCAAGCCCTCGCCTGCTCTCAGACCTCAAAATATGGATGACGTCGGTAGACTGCTATATTTATGCAGTCTGTTCAAGGTTTACCAGAAAATAAACAAACACTTATCAAAACCAAGTCTCTTCAAATTGACTTCAACGTTACAAAAGGGTACAAGTGGGAAACAAATTCCTGAGATGACACTGACAATAAATCTGTTCTTTCATACTGCAATTCAGCAAATCTGTTTGTTTTGCGTTATCTTCTACAGCGCTGCCAAGAAATAGAGGAGCTGGACACAGGTGGCTTCAAGCAGACGGAAAATATAAGAAAACCATCAGAATGTAAGCAAGTCTAAATCAAAAAACTGCTTCTGTCAGTCATAAAAAATAAAAAAAGAAACATTCCAAGGGAATTGGTGCATTATGAGCTGTTTGCTATGATGGCACCCCAGGGTGAGCTTTGTGTTGCCATTCACGTTTCAAGAGCTTGAGGAGAAATACCCTGAAAAGCACATCACTCCAACTGCGGAGCAGTAAAGTGGAAATCTGAACATCCCCGTAAAGCCTTTTAGAGTCAAACACCATCATTCATTCATTGACACAGGTCTGCTTTCAAATTCTTACAGTTTCAAAACCATTTTAGGAGAAATAATGGGAATTTAAATCATCATGAAGACTATTAACTTCCTCAGCATTTGAAAACCATGTTTCATCTATTTGCTAAAGAAATCGGCATCAATATTCCCGCAGCGAGTCTGCTGGGAGGAGGCATGTTTAATTAAGCTGGTAAATTGGACACCTGACCGTACTGAAGTGCATCTGCATGGATGAGCTCACCGTGAACCATAAAACCGGTCTGTGGCTAGATCAGAGAGATCAAGCCATGCATTTCAGAGAAAAAACAACATGGGGCTTTTATGTAGAAACAGATGGTAGGGAAACAGTATGCAGTCACTCAGATATTGTCTCCAAAACAACTAAAATAATATTTTCCCACACATGGAATTATTCTTTGGGACATTTCTCATTTTACACTGTGCAACATCTCTGCAACTTACAATACGGTTGTGTCGTGATATTAAACACGGGAACGCATCCAGGTGGAATTTAGGAATGCGTCAATTAAAATGCACAAATCCATACAGAAAGAAATGAGTGATGAACACAGAGGACACGTTTGATTAAACTTCTATAACACGGACCTGCTGGCTGCACCAGATGAGGGGCAGCAGATGTGATTTTCCATCTCTAGTTTTCCAGGTTTGTGAGTGCCTAACTGTACTGTAGTCATGTACTCAGTCACCACATGAAAATACCCAATCCCCCCTCTTCCATCCCATCCACTGCGCCAGGGCCTCCTCTATAACAACATTAGCATGTAAATGACAGCTAAGCCCTTTGGCCAGCGGGAGCTGATTGGCTGCACCAGACCTCCAGTTTCTTGGTGCATTAGGATTATTTTTCTTCTCTGTTGAGCGATTATGCACGGGGGAAGGTCACACCGGCGAGGAAATAATAATAAAACCTGATGAATATTTTTTTCTTACTGTTTCTCAAAGTTGGTATTGCTTGGTATGGTATAGGTCGGTCGACTGTACTGAAGCGACGCAGCAAGTGTATCAGCAGGAATGAGAGTCTCGACTCGTGCTAGGGTAAGTTCCCGGCAGTGCTGGCTGCTTCTCGGAGGATACGTTGAATAATTGAAGGGAGAGCAGTGTTCTCCTCTCAGGTCCCCAAAGCTCAGGCATGGGGCTCCACTGATGGAAACAACAGCGAAAAAGATGCGCCGGTCACGGCCTGAGCACGCCGCCACCATCTGCTGCTGCCTGCCTCAGAGACTTCACATGAACGGCAAAATGTGCCAAAGCCGAGGAGCAACAAAGGTGGCCTGTCTCACAGCGCCACAAAGAACAGAAGATGTTGAAAGGAATTTCTAATTTCACGGCAGGCATAGAACGGCCTTGGGGCCACTGACATTTCCTGCACTGCTCTTGCCCCACTTGAGTCTGGAAGAGCCCTGTAAAATATTACTGTACAAGTTATTGGAGCCATTCTTCATAATATACTTCTGTAGACTAGGCCACTACAATCATTTTAGTTATTTATAGATCTAAACGTGAAATGTTGCCAAATCATCCATTATGCAGTAACGGAGCAGGAATGATCGACTTATTTTTACAGTCGGGATGTAAAAGTGTGTTCAGAGGTGAAATGAATGCCGCAATAATTGTAACGCACACGCTGTCTTCAATGAGCGTGTCAATGATGCCAGCTGTCGCTTCTTTCTCACTCTCCGTTAGTCATCAGCAGTCTCTCCTGATAACACTCTGGATGGGGTGAGTCTATAAGTTGAGTAACCAAAGTGAACTTGAGATGTACTTTTATGTCAGGAGGCTCCGAGGGATGAGTCATTGCACGAAAAGTGAGGATGAAAGAAATCAGCACCTTCAAAGACTCTACTATGAAATAAAGAAGATGAAAATGTGTCATGATGAAAACGATAAAAAAAAGAAGCAATTCCTGCGCCCAAGGAAAGCTCGTTCCCATGGCTGGAGCGACAAATTCCTGATACGGACACCTGAGATGGAATGGCACGCTTGTTGGAAAATTCTCTGACTCATTTTCATGATGTAAGCATCTGAAAGCATCATGATGAAGTAGGCGGTCGGTCACATGATTGGGGAAAAGCCCAAATATGAAAATGAATATTCTAAATAACACTGAAGTTGTAATATGTGAAAATGAAGAAGGAATTATAAGAATAGTTTTTCAACAATAAAGTCTAAATGCTAATAAAAGAAGTCACAGTGTACCATATGAAAAAAAAAGTTTTTATGATTCTAGGTTTTTTTTTTTCCTCTGAGCATGAAGTCCTAATGCTACTTTTGTTATTTTCATAAATAGGAAATGTAGAATTATGAGGCACATTTTTGATTCTAGTAAAAGAAAATTTTATGAGAATCAAGTTGTAAAATTGAGTGGGAAAATTAACATTTTATGAGTGATAGATAGCCTTATTATTAAGAGGATGACGTTGTGACAAAAATCATATATATACACACACGTGTGTTTGTACCTTTTTAGCGGCTAGTGAAGTTATTGGTGTTGTTTGTATTTAAAAGTCACACTTGATGGTGGACAGCCACTCTATTTGTTTACAAGGCATTTTAAAAGTGAATTAACCATAACATGACCCCATCTCTAGCGTATATCCGACAGTCTGCCTTGTTGCTGCACATTTGAAAGATTTGATGGTAAAAATGTGTTTCGTAACGCACACAACATAAAGCATCTGTTGTTGGTTTACAAGCAAACTAGCCGAAGTTTCGTCACGGCACGTGCAATGAAGCATGATGGAGCCGATAGGAGCTTCTATCAAAGCCACATAGGCGCTACAGATGACGGGAGTGATTAAAGTGGCTAATGGAGTGTGAGAATAAACGCTCGCTTGCAATTCCACCATTCAGACGCGATTGCCACAGACAGCCGCATCACGGGCCCTGCTCGAAGATATAAATGGCATGCTTTGACTGAATCTTTTACATTCTTTTTGTGTTGTGCTTTTAAAAGGAGGGGATAGTCAGTTTAAGCGTTTAATGAGACTGTGTGTGGGTGTGGGTGTGCACGTGTACTGTAGCTAACAAGATGAGCCTCCATTGAAGATGCTGTGTAATGTGATTTGCGTGAGAAAGACGAGGGGAAAAAAGAGGACAGTGCAAATGGCATCCATTTTCCATTCGTATTGCCAAACAAGCACAACAGAAAGAAACTCTCTCCTTTTATAATTTAAGCATCTACAACACAGAGGAAGTTAGGGCAACATTGGATGATAATGGTTTTTACGAGGACACACAACTGAAAATAAAGTCCTAATTTAGAGGGGAAAAAACGAATCTTAAGAGAAAAGAACATTATGCCAACTGTGATTGGCTAATGAGTGGAAAGAGGCGGGACTTGGGTGTTATTGCGCCAAGAGTGCCCAAGGAGCGAAATAGCCTCGTAATAATGAGTCTGACTCAGTTTGGGAGGAAATTGTAATAAATATAATCCAAAAGTACTAAAATAAACTAAAGCGCAGTGTGCCCATTGCAAAGTACAACTGCCTAAAGTTACACTTCTACAATAAAGTAAACTTCATTAGCTAATTTAATATAGCCTGCCAGTGCTAGTTAGGATGAATTGTAATCCCTCACTAGAATAAAGATAAATGCAGCCACGCTAACGGTATTTTCAGCAAATCACTGAGGACACAAGACTAAACACAACTGGTCCAAGTACGGATCCCTGCGGGACACCATAAGTCTAACACAGTCTATTAATTACCTAAAAAATGTCCATGTATGATTCATGATGATTTTAGGTGGATATTTTTCCAATTCAAATTATTTCACCCTTCAGACAGGCAAAAAAAACATGGCGGCACATTTGTGGAAAGAGAAGCTGAGGTTGGCAGCTACAACAACACCGGAAAGCAGAGGAACAACAGGAAAGACAGACAACTCGGCTAGCTTTGTTCCCCACAGCTTCACACGTAAATGAGAGCCACGGGGAAGAAGAGGAGGCCGACGTGCAGCAAAAGTCCTGCCAGACAGCGGCTGAGCGGGGCGGGCGTACGCAAGGTGCTCCGGCACAGAAATTGGCCACAAGGGAGCACATGTTCCCGCACGGTGTAGACTCTTCTCTCTAATAGTCACTGCTGGCATTGTGCTCCGGCGTACTGTGACAATCTCTTGTCTGTGCACGCATCTTTATTCATGTGGCTGCTCTTATGTGCAGCACAGCGGATTTGGTTGAATAAGCTTTCTCTGCTCATCATATGTGATTGCTCCTCTCAGGGTCATGCTGTCATGCAATGACAATGGTGGCAATTATCTTCAACGTGCTCAACCGCTTGTATATTATTTATTCACGTACAACCGTCGCTATAAAAAACATGCAAAGCTATCTGGCCCCGTGTAAAGAAGCAGTTGCCCTCCTTGTTAAATACGACTTAACATGTTGCCGAGTTTTTTTTCTCCTTCCTTTTTCCTCACCCAAACCTGATTTCCTCCAGACATGTTCAATCAAGTATCTGTTAGAAGTCGGCCAAAAGATCTGCCAAAGCGTCAAGAAAACGCTGTGATCCAAAGAAGTTCAATGAAGACCGCAGTTAAATGTCACATAGAGTTGCAGGATGTCTATGTAATAGCTGAAATATAATATTTCCCATAGCCACAGTTACTAAACGCATGCAAATCTTTGGGCCAAACACACATTGCGCAACACGCGTGTGTGAATATTTGTGGTGGCACGCCTGAGCACGTCACTGCTTAAAGTGTATCCTTCACACTTATTAGTCACACGCTGAATTTGATTCAACAGAAGGGAATTGAATTAAACATACTTCCGACTGCGGCGGTAATATGAAAAGTGAAGGATACAACAGTTTAAATGAATCATCGACACTTATTAACAGCTTTTTTTAAAATGAACAATGACATACTACACGTTGCGTATTCCTTCCGATTTATTTAAAATCTCCAGTCCGTTTGCATCTTGGTTTGGGTGCCCAATCAATTCAGCCAACCTAATATGCATGTTTTTTAACGTGAAAGGGAAAGCCACACAAGTATGGGAATTCCAAAACAGACGTAATAGCACAAATATTTCTCCATATTGCACAGGCATTGTTGAGGCAGCTTCACATTCTGTGTTGGCAGCCAATTACGCTGGCTTAAAGTGGCAGCCAGACCACCTCTTTCCTTCCATGTCCATTGTTCCCAGGCAGCCAATTATAGAGATTTTTAACTGAAGCTTTTGGTCATCGGGGGCGAACAGATCCCTCTATGCGATAAAAGGCCTCGGCGGCGGTCGGTCACACGCCGACATGTAGGTGACGGCCCGGGAACTCGGCTTCACTACGGTGATGGTGCGGGCTTATTCAAATGAGGTCTTTACTATAGCCAACCTATTTGTCAGCCAGTTAGCATCCTAGAAACTCGGCACACCAGCGCCCAGGCAGCCTCCTGAGAAATGACACGCATGACATTCGCAGGCTCAAAAAAAGAAAAAGAGAAAACAAGAGAGAGAGAGCTTGCTACGGGCGGTATATTTAGACTGAGGCTTGCGTAATGTGCTTTTAACACAACACAGAGTGGATGAATTTTTAATGCCGGGGCAGGGAGGGGAGGGGGGGGGGGAACATGAATAATGTTAAGTATTTAATCTGTTGCTCAGGGAACAGGCTGAGATGTGACATCAACCTGTGACGTGCAGCGCCGATGTAGAGACAGGAAGTAAGGAGGCTGAAGGACAAAAGATACGTCTAGGGTTGGAGAGTTTCTGCTAAAGTGTTTTTTTAAAGTGGACAGATGAGCATGGAAGGAAACGAGGAAGCATCTTGGATGTACCTAATATTTTGCCCAATATATTGTTGTTTGTGCGCATTTCTGATTTTGTTTTGTGTGGATTTCCGAGCCGCATGCATTTGTCACACCCCTGAGATAGCTTGGACTGTGCATGAATGAATAGACAGGAATAACAAGAACACATGGAAACCTCGCTGGCACTGTGCCTGCGGATGCTCATAATGCAGAGACGAGAACAAACAGCGCATGTCTGACACATTGTTTGTCTCGGGCCAACAAGGAAACATTGTTAGTCGTGCTGTCTCAAAATTGCTTTCTCTCGTCTTCTTTTTGTTCTTCGGCATTGAAAACTAACAAAAGGATTGGTCCCTGTAGAAGACGGCGAATAATATGAAAGACGCTATTTGCATACTTGACATGAATGCATTGGAGGCCAGAGCGGGAGAAAAAAAAAAAGGTGAAGTGACATTTGAGTGTGGTGTGCTTTAATTAAAAAAAACACACCTCTGCTTTTGAAGACAAACGCAAAAAAACACCTCTTTTCAGTCATCTGAGGATGCCTTGTCTTTAAAAGCCACCTTGGTGAATCCCAGCGGGGGCTGCATGACTCATGACATGGTTTTCCTCTCAGCTACGCTCACTTCCTTTTAGACATATGAGTGAGAAGAGGACATCGCAAAACACCAAGCGTGGGTACGCGTCACCAAAAGTGGAGACTATTTTTGGGCCGACGGCAGACTTAAGCGACAGATGGATGTTGGAGAGCCCTCTTTTGGGTCTTCTTACAAGGATTTACGACGGCGGACGCGTTAGGGGGTCGAGGATTGAATCGAACACTCAGGGTGGACGCTGCTGTTGCTGCTTAATCCCACATATATGCCATTAAAAAAAAAAAAGACCACTCATCTAAATTTATCACCACCCACAGCATTCGGTATTGTTATCATGAAATGCAAGCTCCTTATCTTTCCATCTTTTGTTTACTTTATTATTGTTTTGCCTTTACTAAACGTAATGAGTCATACCCTTGTGACTCGACCTCATGTGTCATCTACATTTGAAGTGACGGCACCACGAAGTGTTCATGTGTGTTCGAGGCAGCCCTCGGCCCCCCCCTGGCTATCACTTGGCTAAGACGCACCTCTTGCTCCAGGCTTCCCTATCTGCCAGGTGGAGGCAAGCTAATGAGGACGTTATGGGATCAGTGTCTTCCGCCTCACATACGCCTCGCTGCCAACCCCGTTGAGATGACCTTTCTCCAGCTGCGGAGATAAACGAGCCACAAATAGTGCAGGCGCTGTAGAACGGAGGTCACAGAGATCGGATGCGGTTCCCCGATAAATGAATGAGCGACCGTATAGATTACATTGTGCTCTATGAGACTGTAAGGTCATGTCGCGTGCAATACATCGAGACAGATGGCAGTGGGATGCATGTGGCCTGGTAAAGTCGCATCTGCTTACGTTGTTCAGTTTTTTATGCACACGCACACACACACACACGGTCAATCCATTCACACATAATGTATACATACACCCACTACAAAGTAAATATGTGTCAGTTGATGCACAAACACTACATACTGTTTTGTCAAATCTCCAAAACAATGCCTCAGTCATTATCGAGTGCGGGGTTAGCGCTAATGTTTCCAGGTTACGGAAAAGCATCATACTGAAGGCTATAATTATTTATAATCATGATGCTGTCCTTTCAAAACGAATCAATGCTCCTGTCAATTCCTTCTGTGTGATGATGATGGGTTTGGATTTCTGTGGCTTCATCCGACTGGACACTTGCACTTAACTGAGATGACAAACTAGCCAAAATAGAAACCCTCTGAGGTGTACCTATAAAAATATTCAGTGAAAACTGGGGGAATTTCTATTCTTATTAGTACAGAACTATAATTTCAAAAATGTGCTTGACAAGTCGACTCTTGCGGCAAAAAAGCTAATTTCAGTAACCTTGAGCAAATGGGCCGTTTCGCTGATATGAACACATAAACACAATAATTAGAAAATAAGAAGTTTCTATAAGCCGCGACTGGTTTTAATATGCAGTTGTTGTCTCCAAAACACAAGCAATCTGTCAGTGTCACAAGCTTATGCGGTCCATTAGTATGCACAATGAGGTGCACTTCATTGTCACACAATAGGAGCTCATTAACTTCAAGCACTGGCATTATGCTGATGCTAATGGCGCTATTTGTCTGTTAGTGATGGCCACTAGGGCTGTAAAACATAACACGCTGTCCCCTTCCACCATGTTGTCGTTTGCTCGGGCAGTGAGGCGCGATGTTATCCGTTGGACATCAATTTACAAAATGGCTCCAAGCTCGCCTGTTCGGAAGACAGCGGCAACATGCTTTGATGGGAGACGTCGCCTCCAGAAGATGACAGCCTCATGTCCAGACATGCTAATTGGGATTCGTGGGCGTAAACGATTGTACTTGGAACAAAGTCAACATTTCCGATCTGAGGTGGGAGGGAAGTCATTTTCTTTTTTTTTTTTCTCTTAATAGCTATAGGCTCCTGGAAAAAAATTAACTTTTTTTCCCCCACACTAAGGTCACGCTGCTTACGTGTAACTTATGCATTGAACTGCACATCAAGAGCCACCTTTTAAATGTATGGAAGCACACAACTATTTAATTTTGGTTGGAACAGCTCCTTTTGAATAACCTCATCTTAATTTACAGACAAATACAAACCTTTGAAAACACAACGTCCTTGGTAAAAAAAACAAAAACTCTTTTCCCACCCACTTTAGTTAATGACAAGCGACAATTGATGATCTTTCCAGGCAGAGAAAAGCAAGACATCTGCAGCACTGTGGTTTGAGCCTTGTACCGAAGAGGACGTCAATTCACTAAGCAGCCTCTGAGCAGATTACTGCTTTTATATTTCAGCTCCCCTCGATGTCCAATGCACAAAAACTCGCCGACACGTGCCATTAATGTCAGAGCCATTACACACACACACGGTGTACTTCCTGTGTCCCTGCAGGACGGACCGGGCATCCACAAGTGCTTAGTTTCCAGCTGTCGACTCCAACGCTAATTGAAAGCCCAGATGGCAAGCGGCCTCATTACTCGCCTCCGCAGTGCGGACTAACATTTATGCTATCTTTCATATTTGTGTGACTCATTAACAGGAGGCGGGGTCCAGCAGGGGCAACTTTGAATTTTCCATAAACGCACGGCCAATGCTGCACGCCGATCAGGTGGTAACCCCGAAGCATTCATTATAGCGCTGCTTGGGTATGGAATTGCTAAAGCAACAAAATGAACATGTAGTGCTGACTGGTTCTCTGACTTCTACATATTTCCAAATCACAGCAGTTCTTGTTTCGATACAGCTACTGCTTGAGCTTGACGTGAGCATAAATTTGAGAAACAAGCACTGCACGGTAATTTAACTATTCACAATCAATAGCAGTTTGTCAGATAGAGAGCAGTTCATAAAAAATAAGGCTTCAACTGTTTGTTGCCACACTTCTTGTAGAACTTTACTGTCAAACTTAACATAAAGCAAAGTGATTTTTTAAAACAAGTACAACTTTGTCTGAATAAAGTAAGTTTAGCTTAATGCTAACAAACAATGTGAAACACCATAGACAGGCTAATGAAGAGCATCGTGTCATATAAGCAACAGTTGACAAGACTCGCAGATATTCTTTATCCTTTGCAAACAAAAAAAAGCATCTTATTATTTTAATCGGCAACTATTATAGTGTTTTTAATAAAGGCTGGAATGGAATTACAGCATTATTATTCATTTTACATTATTTCAATGGGAAAATATTGGAAATTTGAGTATTTTGAATCATTTGTAGTTATGGACCCCAAAAAAAATGTGTATATCAAGGTACCACAATATTATATTTCTTTTGGACCGTCTAGTTCTATGTAAAAGAATGACATAAAAACAACATTACAGTATGTAAAGTATATGTTCTCGCCTAGCTCGGTCACCTTGTGTGTTGAATACATTGTTGTTCTTGCGCAGCACTAAAAATGGCCCGAGGGTGAGCTTTGACTGGGAGTCACAGTAAGGAGTGGAAGGCAGGGGTAAAGCTATTGCTTCTTCATGCTTCACTTACTTTCCATCTTGAAGTGCTATTAGGAGAGATGAAGACTGGCCCCTAGTTAGATTTCAGTGTTACACACTACACTGTCAAGCGTAACGAAGAAACATTAGCCTCCGCCCACCAGGGCAGCCCAAGTTACAAATACAATTAAATGCTGAATAAATCACATTTGAGACAAGGTTTGGTTTTTGCCCCCTCTACTCTTTCTACACACTAGAAATGGTCGAATAATTTTGATTTATGTGGCATGGAATTTTGAGAGCGTACTTTTGATGAACAGTCACAGAATACATCATACAATCAATTCTAATAAAATATAAAGAGCAGATAAACGTACCTGTCCAGCGGGAATGTTCCTGAGTCCGCTTTGCTTGTGAATCCTCAAAGCTGACTTGGGGTCCCTTTGTACTTATCTCAAAGGTACAACTGTACTCATCTGTCCAGTTGTAATTATGCAAGGAATAGGCTTTATTTTCCTGGAGTTGGATATTCCGCCACAGTCTGAGCAAAGCTCCTGAAAGCCAAGGTGACAGATCAGTGTGAGATCTCAGGAGTGTGCCAGAAATGGGTCTAAGAATGATTGACACCTGCTAGTTTGTTATTGCATACAATAAATCAATGACTCATCATTCAATTTACCCCAAATGAAAACAAATTTCAATCTAAAAAACTAATTTGCAAGCGATGCTTGTTGAGCATGAAGCGGGCCGTGAGTGGCCTGCTGTTACTGGTAAAGATAAATACAATAGTTAGCTAATGGCAGGCTCAGGTCTTTGTTTAGTCTTATCTACTCCTCACGTTAAGAGCTTTCCAACCTTGGAGCAACCCAGCGACTGAAAACAGACAATACGGTAGCGTACGTACTGTGCTGTATGGATGCACTCAAGAAAGACAGCTTGCCTAGCCTACATAGAATGAGACTTGAAAAGGATTTCAGAGCTAATTAATACAATTGCTTTATGATGATGCCCACTTTAACTATCTAAGCGTGTATGGCTCCTGACTCCATGGCAAACACTGTGACAAGTGTGCCGCCATGAAGCACACTTATAAACATGAACTGTACTTTATTGAATGAACAGGATACAAAATAAATTTGTCACCACAATGAGATGGATGTGTATGTCTGAAAAATATGTTGCCTAGCATTCTTGTTCACTGTAGCCGAAAAAAAAAAAATTCATTCTCTCACAAGCTCGAATACCATGACATCCTATTCATGTAATGGTAATATTATTGTTATGTAATGCTCATTGCAAATTCCCAGTTAAGGAACAAGCAGAAGGGTGAAAAGGCATGGTGCGAATTTAGATTTAGAATAGCGAAAATGTGCCCAATTTATTTATTTATTCATTTATTTATTTAAACTATCAATGATGTACTGTCTTGTTCTCTGTTTAACATCAGGACCATAATCTTGCACCTACAAGCCTTGAACCAATTTAACATAGATCACAGCATGTTGCCGCTCCGGCTGGGTGATGAATATTTATTCAAGCGTCTACAGCCAAATAATTTGTTCACGGAATGGTTTATCCAGGAGTCTGATTTATTTGAGGCTCAGATGCTTTCACTTTCAAACGTGCTGCTTGTATTGTGAGTATCATGATTACTTTTAATCAGTGCCCGTTTGTGACGGCTGTGTTACGTTCAATCTGTAGTCTTTCTGTGCTTTTCCAACTGAAATGACCTTTTAATACGAACGACTTATTTGTAGAGACATTTTACACTAAATTGATTTGGATATAGCATATCACAAATCTTAAAGTAGAACTGATCCAGAAAAATCTTCAAACCTAACATGCATATCATACAACTATAGTGGAAGTGTTGCAAAAAAAAAAAAAAAGCACATGCATAATTAATCAACTTCATCATGCATGACTTTGAAAAGTCCCTCCCTCAGTTCCCAAAAGCTTATGTGTCGTTAAAAGAAAAGATGATGTAGCAAAGCGGAAACAAGGCCCCAGTCCCAATGCAGTGATTGTATAAAATTTGCTATTCAATGGTTACAAATGCATAATTAATGCACACTCAATATATCACAGAGCAGGTGGGAAAATTCAAACAGTAAGCAGAGTTTATTAAGAATCTTTCAAACTTCCCTGGGCGACGATATGAGCTTTATTTATACGAGTGCAGTCTGTTTGTGTGCGCAGATGCTCGCCGTGGCCTCTTAATAGTGACAACATATCACGTTTGCCTTTACAAGTTGTTCCGCAGATTGATCAAACCCATTTGTGCGTGTCAACATGCACCACTGCTCTGGCTTCACGTCAATATTTACAGCCCTGTTCTATATTATTCAGCCGTGTGTTGTTTCGTTTGAGGAGACAAGCTGGCGGATGACGGTGACAAATTAGCAACAGTGAAGCGGGCGACAAATATTACAATTAGTGGGCGGCTGAAATGGCGTATTTTTTCTCCTCTTGATTAGCAAAGGCCTGATTCTCAGATGCTTCTAAAAGATTATCCTGAGTGATTATCCTGTGAAGTGCTAACACTGATTTTTCCCCCATTGTTGATGTGCTCAGAAAAGCATGTGGATTTTTTATTTTTTATCTACATGGCCTGTCTGCAAAGTGAGTTACAACGAGAGCAACATTCACTAGCTGAGCAGAATCCTGAATTTCTTCATGAATTCAAAGAGTGACAGGTTAGCAAATTATTTTGTGATGAGCAATCTCGCTCCCAACAGGTTGCATTTGATGAGACAATTAATAAATCCTGTTTGTAGCTCGGTAAAGGAAAGCAGACAGCCGCCAGCTATGAGGTTTCGTTGGTAATTAAAGTCCCCATAAAATGAAAATAAATGTCTTCTAACTTTAACCCCTACAAACAGAAAAGTTGTGTGAACATTTCTGCCAACTTTCAATGATTCAAAAAAAAAAAAAAAAAAAATTGTCACTTATATGAAATGACATCCAATATTCGGCTTTTACAAAGACACCAGATACTAAACGACAGTGATGCAGTGCAAACCGCAACAACAATAATAAACAAATCAATACATTATCTTTGTGTTACAATAAGCAGTCGTCTCCTAATGTGTGTCCATTGATTGTACGGAAACTAATTACATTTCCCTTGTACGTGCTCCATTGAGTGCACTCACTCCATTTGCAAGCCATTCTATTCATATCTTTTGTATACATCCTGAGCCCATGCTGTGACCTTGGTGGTGATGACAAAAGCTAGCTCATCTCAAAGCTTTGCTTGATGACACTGAATTGGAGCTTTTTAAGCTCTGAAAGTAGCCAGCAAACAAGTGGCCTGCTGTCCTTGCCATCAGTGGGCGTTTAATGCTCGTCAGTATGTGGTCAGTCAATGTCCCCATCAGTGATGTCTTGGGAATATAGTGCAAAGGAGTATTACAGCATGCATAATATTAAGGAGTGAGGCCTACCCACCTAAGAAACACTTCTTGAAAAATTAATCTTATTTCCAAGATGCATCTTTGGGAATAAGAAGAGCGCGATTGTATGGCTGCATTGCTTCTCTTTAGGAAACTACCTGAGGTGGAGCTGTGAGTTGATATAATAATATTATACTCCAACCAGCAGCCATATTTAATTATAATTTATCATTGCAGAAATATTTTATTAATCCCTGGGGGCGAGGAGTATAGTTGATAGTATGATTATTATTGTGGGACTGCCTCATTATATTGGTTACCCCATTTAGCTTCCTGAGCACCAAATATATTAGAAAAGGCTCCAGTATGACATATCAGTGTAAACTACAGGCAGAAGTAGCCATAATGTTGTACAGTATTACATAAAATTCATTTCATATAACTATTTTGAGCTAACCCTTGTCTTTTGGGTGTAATTCTACTGCTGACCACTAGATGGTGGGCTCGTTAGATATTTCATTGTTTATACAAAATCTTTGTGTGATCCATTGCTCCTGCTTTCAATAAGTGTGTATGATTTAAATTTAAGTGTGTTTAATTGCCATAAAGGCTACGGAGCGATGGGGGGGGTTACTGTAGCTTCCATATGAAAATGTGAAGTATCCCTTTCTGGTGATGACGGACGGGCAGCCTTGTTGAAGGGACGGTTTGACAGTGAGGGTCTACGGTGGCAGCCCATCCTTAAAAATATGAGTCAGGCACATCATTTTGACTGCATTCAGGTGTTGAATAATGCATGCAAGCTAGCTGCATGCATCAGCAGCAGATGCCCAAGCCTCAGTGGAGTCTGCTCCATGCACACTGCTGCCAGCCCATTTGCAGCAACCACAACACTGGCAAGCCACCAAGACCAGAATAGCGTCGACTTGAACAGTACGCCCCTGCTAACCGCCCTTCACTTAGTGCTCGGGCAAGATGGAGGTGCGGGGATTCGCACCTCATCTTGATTGCAAAGGAAGAGCACTTTCACGGTTCATTTCATTCGCAGTTCCAAGTGACAACACATTGCTTCTTCTGCGACGGCCACCAGCCAGCCAAGATCATTATATCTCACGTTTTAACAGGATCACTTTTGGGCAGCCTAATAATCACTGAGCAAACAACCCCCAAGGCAACGCACTCGAATTCTGCCACATCAAAACTTCACAAAATGAGAACAACACTTATCGGAAGCCTTTGAACAATTACGCCCAGCAAGCTAATAGTCCCCTGATGTGCTAATAAGACCACCTACCATAAACTTATGGGCTTAGCATCGCAATGGTTAGCTTATAAGCTTAAGCGTGGTCTGGGGCTAGTATAACCTCTTTCAACTTCTTTATTGAAGACGGTATGATAGGCTTCTGGATTAAAAAAAAAGACTAAAAATCTGCACAAATGCAGAGAAATAGTGTCTATATGATCTACATTATTATGCTTCCATCTCATTTAGTGTCACTAAGCTAAGCTCCAATATTTAGATGAACATAGATCAGGCGCCATTGAAATATACGATTGGATGTGTTTTGGCAAAACAAGCTTTGCTGATTGTTCAGCTGAATCCCAGCAAGGACACTTCAAATGTCTGACATCTTCCTAAGGGTTTACACAAGAAGAAACCATAACATAAAACATGAATTGACAAACTTAACGCAACAAAACTAATACGGAAATATAAACAAGACCTGTGAACCTCTGCGCTTCATGGAACAACGGCAAATAATTAGTTGGCTTCACAAACCGAAACCTTGGATGTTCTTTCAGGATTAGAAAAGTCTATGAAAAAACATGGCTTTATTCAAATTGTATTCATGTGCACTGGTCATGGCCACATATGCCTGGCAGTCATAAATCAGCTCCCGCTATACAAAAGGGAGACTTACAAGAGTCCTTGCAGAGAGTTGAAAAGAATGAGAATAAATGACACCCGAGCCGCCTCCCCAAAAAGTCATCTTTTCCAAATAAAAAAGGTTAAAATGATTACAGTTCTGTTTTAGGGCGCAATATCAACACAAAGAGGTGTATATACAGGCTGGAATGAGCAGAAAAAGAAAAATGGCGATGGAAGTGGCTTGTAATCTGAAATAATTAGTGCTGGCTGTCCAAAGGATATTTACACCTGAATGCCCCGAAGACCACATGCCTGCTAATAAACAGACTTTTCAATCAGGCCCATTTTTCTTCACAACTCTGACACAAAACCAATTACACGTGGCGCTGAGGACCACTTATCAGGTCTCACTTTGCCCTCAGCTGCTGCCATCGTTTTTTTTGGGGGTGTTCTCATATGCTAATGAATGAATCACTTTGAACGGTCACCGTGCATCTTTGGCCAACCCGGAGTTTTGTTGACGATGTTACTGTTGCTATGCAATTGCAATTATTTGTTAGCAACAAAAACTGATCAAACAGGGCCATTTTGATAACAATTTATTAATATTGGATGTAAAAAGTGATTTTTTTTCCCATTACTTGGGCTTAGACCATACCTGTTTTTATGAATATGTTACTAAAAATGTTCACACAAAGAAATTCATTAAAATGTAAAGCCTTCTGGTTGCAGCTTAAGAAGAAGAGGGAGTTTCACAGCTGTGAAATGAGGTTTTGTGCAGGTAGTTGAGCTGAAAAGCCAGCACGGGTGAATGTAGCAATTAACCCGGCGCTTCGTCAACGCTGACAGAAGCCTGCCTCTAATGATGCCTTGCAGTTACGGTCCAACCCCTTAAATGAGGGAAGAATCAGCCAAAAAAAAAAAAAAAAAGAGCAGGAACACTGAACCGTAGCAAAATCTTTCAAACACATATGAGGAAATGTTATGGTCCAACAAAACAAAAAAGGTTGTCTATGTGGTCCTGATGGTGTTAAATAAGAGGCATTTACTGCACATATAATATAAAGCCCAATAAAAAACTAAAAATTACATTTAAAGGAAATCCTGCTCCAGTAACCAAATTGCTCTTTTGAGAAGACACAGAGAACGAAACAAAGAAAAAAGAAAATTTATGCTTCAGGCTCATTTGTATGTACGAGTGGGAGATATTTTTCATACTCGGCACTTTGCTTAATGGACTCTGACAAAGCCATTGGCGGCCTTTATTTAGATGCAGATGACTTCCTCTACTCTGGCTTCCTCTGTCATTGCCACAGTTGCTTGTCAGCGAGAAGGAGAGGGGTGGAGAGGAGGAGATTTGCTTGGAGCTCCCCCCACACTGATAGTCAACATGGCTGCCTGTCAGTGTCTCTCCTAGCTCCATCTCAAGCGCCTTTGGCTAACACCCGTCACGCTTTAAGTTATATCCATCAATGCAGCAATAAGGGACCAAACCAGCCCCCTCTCAATCTTTTCAGGAATTCAGGGGCACTCACACACTCTTGTCTGCCTTTCTTGATATTTATAGGCTGCTGGCAGGTAAAGGCTAAAGGGGATTGTGACTAGTTTAGAACTTTCTCAACAAGCAACACAGCAACGCGATAGCTGCCTGCCGCTGTTGGGACACATGCGAGGAAAAAGTCAGATGGCAAAGCCATTGTTTTCGGTGTGACAACACAATACACTGTGTGACTGCCAGAAAAAAAAAAAATAAATCAACTAGTATTCTGAATTCTACTGCTGTATCGCATACAGATATTGTTTCTCAGCCTGGAAGTGCTGATAAGAATGCGACCGGCGTACTGCAAGTGCAGGGTTTCCCCTATTTTTGGCCTGTGTGTGTGTTTGTAAGGGGTTTCAACATTGAGGCAACAGTGCCCTCTTGGAAAATAATAAGCTCCGCAGTAAACCAGACAAACCTCCATCGGCATCGCCCGCATTCCTCTAAACATGTTTCAATCCAATTTTTCTGTCCGCACAAGTCATTCATCTTAAATAATTCACCTCCCACGGGTCCGCTGTCACCAAAGGTGTGCCCCAGGGCTCTGTTCCGAGTCCACTTTATTACATACTAACTCATTCCCATCTGCAACCTCTTCCACAAATACAAGATCAGTTTTCACAGCTACCACTTCTACCTCTCCAGCAAATACAACTCTCCCCCAACGTCCCATTTTACAGAGCAGCTCACTGAATTCAATCCTTTTAGTGTGAACTTTCTAGCTCTCAACAGCAAGAAAAAAATCCTCCTAGATGGATCTAAATCCACATTTGCTAAAATTAAGTTTCCCTACTGACAAATCTACCTATTTCCCCCTCTGGAACTTGTTATTATTTGAACGATGCAACACAGACTTCATTTCGCTCTTAAAAAAAAAAGCATTTGTGCAACAAACATGACCAACGGACATGCCTGTGTTTAACCGGATGCCCTTCGAGTTGAATTAGTGCCGATTGTGAAGTCTTTTAATGGGCAGTTTGACATTTCCTTTGGTGGTGAACAAATGGGTAGAAAAGAAATTAGCCAATCACTGAATGTCATATGGGATTTCTGCCCAACGTTTACCATTGGACAATAACATGAGGTCCCCTGTGAGACAAAACGTAATCACAATGAGTTGCACAGTGACGTTTCCATTTCATAGCTCAGATGTGCAAATGGAAGCTAATCTTCAGCACCGAGCGTCAAATTCTCTTCCTCCGCTCCTTAGATTAACGCAATCCACTCGGGGTGATGCTAAGTGATTTTTGCACGTCCACATGACGACCAGAGGCCCTTTGAGAGATTGTGATGACTTGTGATGGAGCCCAGAAAGCTTTAGCGTTAGCAGGGAACACGACTTCAAGCAAAGAACTTCAAAGTGGGCTACACGGCCTTGGGCAAAGTCTCGCTGCGCTTTCAGCTAAGGTCAGCAGTGAAGCCCTGTTGGACTCACACGTCTTTCATTTGAAACGCGTCGACTACTTTGAGGCATGGTTACACTTGATGGATTCTCAAAAGGCTTGTCACTATGTGAATGGCTTAAAAATATTACACTGGAATAAAAAAAAATGATGCGTCTGGAGTGCTAGCCAACCATTCAGTGTAAAATGACTAAACACACAAGCTAAGCTAATTGAGCTAATTCAAAGACTGCTGCTCTCTGCTTGACTAATTAGATTATGGATCTGAAGCACAATGTCTTGACTGACGATAGTTAAAAGAACCCATTTTCTACTTTGTTTTCACAATTGATTGCAATTAGTGCAGCTCAGCCATCTGAATTATTGGTCTGAGCACAGAAGATACAGGATCACTAAAACGACGTGCCCTTTTCAGTGCTATGCATAAAAAAAAAGGTTTTAATTGTCACTTTACATAGGGATGTAGCACTTAGAGAACACTTGAAATTGTGCGAGTTCAAAAGATACTTCAGTGTGACATCCCCCCCGAGGTTGAGGCAGTAGAGTTGAACATTTTAAGTGCAGCAGGTCATTGAAATTCATGTGAATTAGGCATTCAAGTGAGTTGATCTCCTGGCTCTTTGGCCAGTTCCGCTCACATGAGAATTTAGTTGATTTCATGTAGGGTACTCATTAGTAGAAGAAAAAAAAAAAGGACATTTTAGAGATACTATCTTGGCTGTATTTTAAAACAATAGCTGCTTTGAAATGGCAAGTAACTCAAGCTCAACCTCAAAAGTCAAACACATTGCAATCGGGGAGATTGCTCGACTGTACCCTCGAACTACTTGGTGCTTTTTTGGTAATTCATGAACTCTCAATATGTTGCCATCATAAAAGCTTAATCATACAAACAAGAGTTTTAACATAACATCATACATGTGCAAAAGTAAACAACCCAATGTAGTATATTGAAAAAAAAAAAAAAAATTCAAGAAATTGCGAATGTACCCTTAACTTTTAGTAAAACAGATTGATATTAAAGGTTGTGATATATTATTTTGGTTGGTACTATTTCACACTAGATCTCATTTAGCAAAATGAGCTAATTCTGCCTGAGGCATCTCGACAAGACTTTATTCAAGAAAATATAAGTGTCAACACGAAGGAGACAACACAAGCGCTAATTAGGCCTTGTAGGTTTTGCTTGTACAACAAGTGACCTACATTTAAGGGGACGAGTGTTGAGAAGCTTCACACTTGCGCACACACAGATGATTTTCCCGCACACAAAGTCACAGTTTTACTACATCCCAAACGCTCTGGCAGCTGACTGACTTCATTCCTAAAATGGCAACCGGGCCTTTCCTGTCCATCACTGCCATGCATTTCAGCGAGTTGTTGCTCCATCAGCTGTCAGTCAAGCGGCACCCCGGCATGACCCGCCTCCAATCCATTTCTCAAATAGACATCAGAGCAGTACGCTCCATCACCACCTTCAGTGTCTAAGCTCCAGGCAAGTCTCCACATCACAAGCACCTAATTCATAAGCACTGTTTCCCGAGGTGACCCACTTCCTATCAGGACCTATTTGTGATAAATTATTAATTGCACTTGAAACCGCTTGCTTTCCCCGTGTCGTCGATGCTGATTGAAATGATGACTACGACCTTGAGAGACCAACTGTTACTCAGGTCTGTAAGCAAACAGCATTGTTACTTTATTTACCTCTCTGAGAGGGCCAATACATTTGAAAACGCTCAATATGATGTAGTGCATTACAAAGCTCAAGTATATCAATAAACAGTGATAAATTAAAAGGCAAGCCTCCATGATAGTCTTAATAAAATCTGAGCATTATTTATCATTGTCTTATTCGTGTGCCTTAAATGGTTTGGCTGTTGAACGTTTGACTTGAGTCATTTTTTGAACAAGTGAGCCCTCTGGTGGCTATTAAGTATATTGAATGTGTAATTTCACACGGTATTTATGCATTCGGTCCTTTCTCTGCTAAATGTTGAAAAAAAGAGTCAGAATAATAACTCGATTTTTATTAATGCCACATTTTTATTTTTAAAGCTTTTTGTCATGGCGCCGGAAATGGAACACTCGTTGCCAAGCAACCGAATGCCCAGCGACAGCAACACGTTGTATTGGCTTTTACGCATGCATTTTACGCTTTTTCAGTGTACTTTTTTCACTTTTAGACACACGCACATATTCAGTTCAGTATACTGTACATATTATCTCTGGGTTGACTGCAATGGCTGGTAAGAAGAAAGAAACTAATTTGCAGGTATGACGATCAGGGTATTTATTTCAATAGACACAAACTAAAAAAAGTTTGCACTTACTGCCATGGTGAGTAGTTTCATTCTTCAGATAATATTTCACCCTTTTCCACTTCAGGCTTCCGCCACAAACCAAGAGCAATGGGAGGAGGTTCTTGCAACGAAGGGTTTAACGGGTAAGCGCTGCATACACATCAAACTTTATTCAAATCTATGTATTGTGAGCAATGCAAATTTGAGGGAGGTCGTTAACGCACGTGTCGGCTGATTGAACTGTAATTTATTGTACTCTTACGACCTCTCGTGGGAACTGCGAAAATTGCATCCCTCCTCTTGTCTCCTCAGTGGTGGACGTGTATCAACAGTGGTGTGGTCCCTGTCGAGCTGTGATCAGCCTCCTACGAAAAATCAACAATGAACTCGGTGACGACCTGTTACATTTCGCCACAGTAAGCAGTGCAATAAATATTGCTGTATATAAAATTAAATTAAAAATCTGTGGTCCTTGGATGATACTTTGCAAAATGCTTTCAACAATTCACATTAGAATGTCGAAGATTGAGTGTGCGTGTTTACAGGCTGAGGCAGACAGCATTGATGCTCTGGAGAAATATCGAGGGAAATGTGAGCCCACCTTCCTGTTCTATGGGGTGAGTCAGACTCGGTGTTCCAATTTTTTGCCCCCATTTCAAAAGCATACTTTTTAGATTCATCTAAGGCTCGAAATCAGCGAACGGTGGGCTCCTTATATTGAATGTTCCAGGGTGGCGAGCTAGTGGCTGTGCTGCGAGGGGCCAACGCACCCCTCCTTCAGAGGATGATCGTAGACCAACTGGCCAAGGAGAAGTTAATGCTGGAGCACGGCGGTCAACGTAAAGTGGTAAAAAGTCAGCCGCAACACTCAGTGAGACTCTAGTCAACCCAGAATTTAAGTGGATTCAAAATTCATTTTCTCTTACTCACTAGGGATGTGTATGAGATTGAGGAATGGATTGAGTGCACCACCTCTAGGGTTTGACTCCTGCTAATTATGTAGTGTAACTTTCAGGTTGTCGATAATGACCTCCCAGATGATGAGAAGATCGAAGAGCAGGAGTCTCATCACTATTCAGAGGATGGAGAAAGAATAATAGGTGCTGTGGAAATAATACACTTGTTTTTATCTCCTTGCACAGACAAACAATGCAAATTAATGTCTTAACCGCAACAATTCTTATCATTGGCTGTTGTTGATCTCCCCAATCGTAGTTCCTGCCACTAAGTCCTACACCGTTGCCATCATCAAACCAGATGCTGTTGCTCATGGCAAGGCTAATGAAATCATTATGAAGGTACACAGGTATCATGATTCTCCCACCTCGCGTGTTATTTATAAGAAATTAATTTTCACGTCGCCAACTAGATACAAGACGCAGGATTTGAGATCCTGGCCCAAGACGAACGGACGTTGAGTGAGACCCAAGCGCGAGAATTTTACCAGCACAAAGACTCAGAGGTACTGGAGAGTTTAATTCCCAAACATGTACAGTATGATGCAGAAACTGGAGAGGCAAATGGAGTACTTATTGATTACCATCTAATCCAATATCCACCGTGTACACACACTCATTTTAGTGTCCACTTCAGCAAATTCTACACGGGAAAAACTAAGGATGATATTGGTTGATATGAATTCTTAAAGAAATATTCACATGGGAGTGAAATCTTAAATCCTTCAATCCGTCTGCATCGACAGGAGGTACGTATTTACAGTAAAGGGATTAAATCCATCTGCTGGATCAGCAGAATCATTTTGCTTTGTGGGCAATTTGAAAGTCGATGAAATCTTGAGAGATTTAAGAATTACTAAATATGGCAGAAAGAGGATAAACGGGCATCTTTTTCTTGAACGGCTGAGTTACACAATATACTGATATAGTTCAGTGATTTAGACTAAGTTTTATAGTAATTCAGTTCAAAATGTTACATTCTAGGACAACAGATTAATCCCATCAAAATAATACTTATCAGAAGATTTACCTGTGACCTACTTTCTATATTATTTATTCAATTGTTTAAGTAATCCAATTTCTTGAGATGGTAGATTTGGGTTTATGAGACATAAATATATAAATATTGTGTGTGTTGACCTGTAGGATTGTTTCGAAGACCTGGTACAGTTTATGTCCAGCGGGCCCTCGCACATTCTGGTGCTCTCTCGTCTCGAGGAGTCATCTGACGTGGTGCAAGATTGGCTCAGCTTCATTGGCCCTGCAAACATCGAAGAAGCCAAGCGAGAAAAGCCAGAGAGGTAAAATAGAGACAGTTGTGTTGAACTGCACCACAGAAAATTTCAATAAACTGGTCCCAAAATTATTTACTATACATAAATAGTGAAGGAAAACAAGACCACATAATATTTGTGATATTTTTGGTTTGATGCTGTGCCATGAGGTTTTTTGAGGAAAAATATTTGGCTCTATTAAAGGTTGGGAAACAATATCACAATCTACAACTAGACAGTACATGCACCAGTATAGAAGAATGTCAGCTTTGCACACTTGAAAAGGATCCGTCTGCTCTATAAGACACACCCATACGTGTGGCGGTCCCACCACCAGCCGAGCCACCATCTGCTCTTCTCTTATTCCCCTTCCCCCCATCCCGGGTGCCGGCAGCTTGCGGGCGCAATACGGCACGCGCACGCTGTTCAACGCTGTGCATGGCAGCGAGGACAGGGATGGGGCCGGCAGGGAGCTTGCCTTCTTCTTCCCTGACTTCAGCACAGCCTCGGGAAAGGCGCAGGATGCAAGGGAAGAGCCTGCGGAGAGGACGTTGGCTCTCATCCGGCCTGACGTTGCCAGGGAAAACAGAGGTGGGGTCCAGGCCAAATATTCATGTGCTTGCAACTACTACGGTGGTTGTTATATAAAATGCAACTGCACCTGTACATCACACTAAACCACAAACTGTCATTCACTGACACCCACGTCACTCACCAGATCAGGCCCCGCCTTAAAAAGCCAACAATATTGAAAATGGCCGATGGTTTTAAGTAAAACTTTTTTTGCTGTCCAAAACATGAACATCTTTTGTCTTTACAGCACTGATACAAGAACATATTTGATATGTGTGGTCTCTTTAGAGGAAATTCTGACCCATATTAACAAGTCAGGCTTCAAAGTGTCACTCCAAAGAGAGGTGATGTTGACAGAAGAGCAAGTTAAAGAGTTTTACGTCCACTGCAACGAGGATGACTACTTCACTGCACTGCTACAAAGCATGACGAGGTAACTGGAGCACAAAGGTGGCCAATATTGATAAAGTGTTGACTCACCGCGTGCATGTCCATAGAGGGCGGGTGCTTGCTTTGGTGCTTACCAGAGAAGATGCTGTACAACACTGGAAGAACATGCTTGGTCCTTCTGATCTCAAAAAAGCCGCTGAGGAGGAGCCTGAATGGTGAGATCGCAATGTCTTCCTTATGCTGTAACGAACAATGACTTGATTGTAACCGTGATGCTGCCTCCTGTGTGACTTGTAGTCTCAGGGCCCGTTATTATGTAGAAGGAGATCCGGTCAACCAGCTGCATGGAAGTGGGTCTACTGAGGAGGCCTCAAGGGAAATCAGCTTCTTCTTCCCCGTGCAGCAAACACTGGCTGTCATCAAACCAGACGCTGTGGACAAACACAAAGGTTGAGCATTAATAAAAACAAAGTCACATTGCTTGTGGGTTTATAGAAGCTGACTATTTCCTCCCCGCCAGACACAATTTTGGAGGATATCCGCAACAGAGGGTTCTCCATCACGCGAATGGAGGAGAAGCTTCTCTCCAAGGAGAAGACAGAAGAATTTTACAAGGAGCAAAGGGAGCGGCCTTTTTTCAACCAGCTGGTGGAGTTCATGTGTAGGTTAGTTGAACCCCCCCACCCACAATCAACACCACCAAAGGGGGCACTTGGCCCTGTCCCAACACATTTTTAAGCTCTTTTATAATCAGCAGCTAGCCTCAGGCAAACAGCCACAAAGTCTATCTATCATGTTTTAAACAACACATTTTAAGTTGTGGAATCATCTTCTGCTTCAATGACCGTCTCGTGCTGCATTCACTTAGCTATTACACAACGGCTCGAATAGAACGGACTGAAGGCTGTGAGCACAAAGCACTTCAGACTTTGGTGTCACATCCCCTCAATATCACTTTGAAGCTCATGTGGTGCCCGATACATGGACTTGTTTTAGTTTTTTTTTCACCCACAATTTTAAACACTACGCAGTTCTTTTAATGTGACAACAATGATTGTACAGCACTGTCTTAAAATAAGTTTTAAAAAAATAAAAATAAAGTCATTAATGCAGTTCTGCTTACCTTCTGGCTTTGACATAAGACCAGGGACGTCTGCATTTTTGAAGAAGTGCCTCTGTCTGATCGTGTTTCAGACTGTAGTCCAACATTTTCTAGATTTCCAAGTCATAGGAAAACTCGATCAGTCGTGTTATTTGGTCTAAATATTACATAATTGACCACCGTGTCTTCTCGTATCAGTGGTCCCTGTGTGATGATGGTCCTGGAAAAGGAGAATGCAGTGGAGGAGTGGAGGGCCGCCATGGGTCCCACAGATCCCGACTGGGCAAAGAGGGAAATCCCTGACTCTCTGAGGGCCTGCTTGGGTTCCGACATCCTCCGTAACGCCGTGCACGGCTCCTCGAATCCGAAGCATGCCCAGGAAGAGATCCAGCTCATCTTTGGTGAACAAACGGAGCTCACTTACACCATGACGTGGTTGTTGCATAACTGCTTTAACAACATAGAAAGTCGCCTACAACTAAAATATACAATTTGTTTATTTTGAAAAGAGCCTTAAAAGAGAACAAGCTGAACATAGAATTCTGTATGAAAACACGATTCAATTTTGACAAGATAAATATATTTGTAGTAGTTTGCACTGAAGTCAGCATGTGCATTTATATGCATTGATGATAAAATGACCTTATTGTTTTCTCCTTCATACGTAGGTGACACACAAAAATCAAATCCTCATGGTCCAAACACAGAAGTGAAAGAAGGACCAGAATTTTGTCCCTGATCATCATTGGAAAACAACTGCTTTCAACATGCTTCCCAAATGTGGACAAAAACTTGTCAACTTGCAGTATTCCGTCTCTGATCTAGTCTTTATTTACAATACATACAGTTTTCCTTTCTCCGCTGGGTAAAAGGATTTATCCGTAAGTCTTTATCATGATGGTTTGTGATCAAGTTGAATCATCTTACTGGCCTCATGCATCCACGTCATTGTCATCCTCATTGAAAGACCTCTCGAACATCTCCATGATGCTCCTTTGACTGAGATCCTGCACAATTTCAAATAAGGATGTTACCCACTGGATGCAACATGAGCTCCCTAAACTCTGTTTAGTGCACCCTGAAGAGTAAGAAAAACATAATCCCCCCCCCAAAAGATATGTACCATATAAAATATATAAATAAAAAGCAGCAAAAAATATAATCATTGGGCATAGAGGAAATTGGGTGCTACCTTAGAGTGGAATTGACTTGTCACTGCATTGGCTGAGAGGTCTGACTCAGACAGGCCCACTTGCTCCAACACCTTCATTTTTCCTTGGATCATTGGCCTGTGAGGGAGGAGGGGGGACATGATTCCCACATTCTCCATAGTAGTGCTGATGGTTACGATACATACCACAGGTGGTCATCAGCTGTTCCTTGAGCGACCAAGTAGTGAATGTTCACGTTGTTTGTTTGACCGATGCGATGGACCCGGTCTTCAGCTTGGATAAGAACCTGACATGCACAAATACATTGGCACCATAACTTTCGAGTAGCACCACTTTCAGTCACAAGCATGTTACAGACAAAAACAAAACGACAGTACTGGAATGTCCTCGCGTAATATAAAAATATTTGATGCATCATTCTTATCGTCAGTCCTTACTCCGGGGTTCCAGAACAATTCGGCGAAGATGACCAGATCGGCGGCGTGCAACGTCAGGCCCGTGTTGGCGGCGGTGATGGACAAGACGGCCACGCACGTTTTGCCCGAATGCTGAAACTTGTCGCAAAGATGCTGGCGCTCAATCGACGGCGTGGAGCCGTCGATACGAATAAACGAGACATCCTGTTGAGAACATGGCACAGGAAAACACAGTCATTTCTATTGGTGCAACGCTATCAGTATGTCACTAAAGGTGATTTTTTTTTTTTATATATTCTTCTTTTCTTCAAAAACATCTTTTCAGAAATATCTGTTTAGAAAAACGTTTTTGTGAAATCAATCAAAATATTCCTGGCTTCCCGTAATGAAAAATGAAAACCTATATTCTCTAAAAATCGACATTTCTCCTAAGAGTATATGACCAAGCGCATAAAACATGGACGGATGGATAGCTCCTATCAACATGGCCTGAATTCTCTGTTCTGTTTTTTTTTTACTGTTCGGTGCTTAAATATTTAATGTGATGATGGCTCAGACAGCTTTGGAAAATTCCACTTGGAGTGTAAGTTAATGGGATAGCCTTAAGTGCTTTTTCCTGGAGCCTAGACAATGATGTATAGTTTTCTCTGATCTTCTAGGAAGATGGCAATAGGGCAGCTTTAAGGAGAGTAGGGGGTTAAACGATGTCTGAACTCTGTGTCATTTGATAGCTTGTCTGCTTTGCCTGACCTCTTCCTGTTTCCTTTCATGATCACTCACCTTTTTAGCAAGTTCACTCGTGATGTGATCCAGGACCAACTTGTGATGGGCAAACACCAGGAACTTCTCTCGCCCACATTCCAGCATATCTGTGATGTACTCCCTGTCAGTGGTGGACAAACCATTAAAGTGCTGCTTTTCTTTACAATGCAAGACATAAAAAACGAGTCACAATTTTATGAAAATGCTATTTTTTGTTTTATAATATTGTAATGTTATTTTCTGACAACTGATTTTATTGTCTTCAAATTATGACATTGCAATAGCTTTACAACGGCCACGGCTTCGAAATTGGTTTTCTCATAAAATTACTTGTATTGATTTGATCAAATTCAACCAGGTTTGACATTTTGTTTGCAAAGGAAGAGTACGTATACGCACGTAATGGCTTGCAGCTTGGCTTCAGCTGTGTGGTTGTAAAAAATGAGAAGAGCTTCTTTTTCACTCTTTTTCTGAAATGGAGCCGAAAAAGAAAAACAACTGATTGCATTTCAGATCACCGAGGAGAAGGAAAACTGAAGCATGCTGCCCTAACTCACATTTTGATGCACCCTGGTTAACTCCGCGGCGGCAGCCGACAGAGCCGCTTTAGTTCGGTTGCTGACCCCGTTGATGGTCACCGTGACAACCTTGCGCTGTTTGGAAGGAAGCTGAGAGAGGACGTCAGATTTGAGGCGCCGCAGCATGAGACTCTCGGCCAGCAGCAGCTTTAACTCGCCCAGATTGGAAGAGCCCGAGTAATCCCAACCCCAGGTTTGCTGGATGAAATTGGGGAAAGCGGGGTACACATATACTACTAATTTGAACAAATCTGAGCAAAACATGAATCCATGTGACCAAACTAAGTGTTTGAAATAACCAACAATTCTGTACCAGCAGGTGTTTGTGAGTAGCTTACCTGTTTGGCATCGCAATAGCGCAAGCCAAACTCATGGAAGCGAGGGAATAGCGTGGGTCGGACAGCCAGGATCTGTGTGTAGAGCTCACAGGGTCTGGACATGGCAGGGGTCCCTGACAGGAGGATGACCCTCTTGGCTGTCTGAGTTTCAGTAGGACATATTTTAAATTCAAATAAATAGTGCAGGGTGTACATAGGAAGCGTATAAACCGAAGTGTAATTGAAAAAGAGATAAAAGACAAGCACCTTTAATAATGGCAATGCTGCTTTACAACGAGCCGTCTTTATATTCTTTAGAAAGTGAGACTCATCCTGCAAAGAGGGAAGATTTTTTTTTTAAAATCCAAGTCTATATACTCAAATGGACATTTTAAAAACCTGACTGGTCACGCTCACCATGATGAGGACGTCAAAGGGATTCCCGAGCAGTTGTTTATCCATCCTGCTCAGGAGGTCGTAGCTGATGATGTTGACGAGCCCTGCCCGCAGGTTGTCTTTTGCCTTCACCACCACATTGACACAATCGGGACTCAGAGACGGAAGCCAGTGACGGAAAGCCTGTTGGAGGTAAGTTTGAAATTTGTTGCTAACTAAAACAGTAGCACCTACAAAAGTAGATATATATGGTCCCTCGAATTAATTAAAGTCTGAAACATGCAGCATAGTTTTTCATTAGTGGCTGGGGACATTTATTGGAATAATCATGACCATAGCTATCCATGGTATATATTGTTAGTATCAAAGATTGTGGCAAAATCTTTTTGACCCTTGGTTGACTTGCGCTACTTTTTCCTGTGCCCTTCCTCCTCAACTCACGATTTTGTTGTATCAGTGCTTGGTGGCTGATTTGGCCTAAGAGCACAGCTAACAGCTAAGATAAGACCCAAGTCGATCTTTACCACATCATCTGACTTTGCTCCCTGCAGCAATTCCAAGTTCTGATTGGAAATGCAGTTGATAGCCATTTAAAGGGCAGGCTAGAGGAGGGGGGGGGGTTGTCTTGTCAACTGCCTGAAGACTGTCTCATCGAAAAATGCTCTGCCAGTGGCTTGTTATTGCTGCTTGGAGATAAGCCCAGAAGAGTTTGGTGAAAAGGAAGTTTTTCTTTTTTTGACCAATGATTCAACAACACAAGCTTCAGATGGCTTCTAATTAGCTTGATTTATTGTAAATATTGAACATTGACTGTTGGCCAGAAAAAAAAAAAAAACTGAAATTCACTGCCAGCCCTCTCACTTGAAATGGATCTCTGACTTTTATAGCCGTCAATGGCAGGGACTGACTTGACCACAGACTTATCACTCTGGCTAATATTTTATACTTGTATATATTATATTTATATATTTTATACTTTAATATTTAGAACCAAATTGTCAGTGGTTCTTGCCAACTTTAATCGGAAGGGGCGATTAAATAATCAAATTTATCATTATAGGGTGTCCCAAAACTTATAATACACAATGATTTTTTTTTTTTTTTTTTACCTCAGCCCAGGTGAAGCGCACAGAAGACGGTGCCACCACCAGTACAGGCCACTCCTTCCGGTAGTAGGCGGCGATGCAGATAGCCTGCACGGTCTTTCCCAGGCCCATGTCGTCGGCCAGGAGCAGGCGACCTTGCTTGGACACCGCATAACTGCGAGGAGATGGTTGAGATGAGCAGGCATTCTGGCATAAACTGAAGACTTGAGAGAAAACTATGTGACTGTTTCACAAATGAGAGCAAAATGGAAATGTACAAAAAGTACAATACAAAAGAGTAGCATTCTAAATCACATATTTGAACTACTAGATTGTGTCAATATATTTAATATTACTACACAATGAGTTACTCTGAAAATACTTTTTGCTATGAAAACTACAAAAAGAGGCCTCCTACTTGACTCCTTCCATCTGGAAGGGCATGAGGCTGCTTGAGATCATGGGGTCAACGCAGGACAGGTCAGCCTGAGGGACGTCTAAGTTCCTGGCTCGGGGCCCCTCAAACCTTGCAGAAAAAGCCTGGATCACCGCCCGGGGAAGAGGCTCCACCTCCACGGCTGCTATGCCCCCGAGGAGCTCCACTGAGAATGGAAAGCGGTGCGATGACACAAGATGGCAAACGACAGGAGTGTGATATATCCAACTCACTCAGTCGCTTGTAGTCCTCCAGTGAAAAGCTCCACTTCCTTGTTTTCATATCTGCAAACATTTATCAACGACAGAAAGGCTTTAGACGACAGGTCCAAAAAAACCTTTTTTTAAGGGCTATCAAAGTAGTACCGTAAGACTTTGTCGGCATCTGCTTGGATGCTGCGATTACATCGACATGGTAAGCGATATCAAGCTCAAATCTGGAGGGTGACACCAGGACACACTGGCCCTGAATGTCGGCCCCCGGTTTCTGCCAGCCGTTGCAGAGCTTCAACAGAGCGGTCAGCGCAAAGCCGTCTTGAGCTCGGCTGGTCACCGCCGCCATGTCCAATGCCTCGGCGCCCTCCAGGGGCCTCAAAGACACAGAAGCGATGGAGGCCACTTGGGTCACTGCGTGGAGTAGATAAACCACAAGTTAGAAAGGGGAAGGTGCACATGCATGCGCCATGCTGCATACTGCTGAAACACACTTAGCTGTTGGTAGTCCTCCATGCTGAAGTTCCACATTTTGTTGGCAGGGTCTACAAGCAAAATAAACAGGGGACACTCGGTTTTGAGGGAGTTCTATTGCCACGTTGGCGACATAACCCAAATTTGTATGCAAGTGAAATTTATTTTCATGGCAGATGGGTTTACATGCTTTTGTGCTACTCTCTACTTATCTGCATACTTACCGTATATCTTGGATGGGATGGATTTAAAAGCAGCAATGAGTTCTGCATGGTAGGCCACCTCCACCCTGAAGCGTCCATCAGTGTGCGGCACACATTTGCCCCAGGTGGATATTGCAGGCTTCTTAGCTGGCACAGCCTTTAAAGTTGGAGAGTCTGAGGTGGGTTTGTTTGGTTGTTTGTAAAAGGAGGCCAGTGCTGCACTGCTTGGAGAGGGCCGCTTAAAACTGAGCTGAACAGGATTCACACTACTAATGCCGTTGTCAGTGCTCATCGCAGGTTGGTTGACATGTTGGCGCTTGGTGGGAGGAGGTGCATCTCTGGAAGATGTCTATGAAAGAAGACAGCATTTGCATTGAATTACAATCCTCACGAGGCAATCCAGCACTGAAGTTGACAGCAAGACTATAATCCGCTGCAAAAATATTTGCTTTCATCCTTGTCCCACTTGAGTACCTGCAGGTTTAGACATTTTTGATCATCATTTCCAAATAGTTTTAAATCATAATTGTAAAGGTTCTTTTCAACCTCATATACAAAATTACAACTGTTTTCACCTTTTGGAATGAACTTTTTTTCCTTTGGAATAAATTATAATCGAAAAGTACATGATTTATTTGGAAAATAAACGACTAAATTTCCTCACCAGTGTGGACGACGAGATTCCATTGTCAACCGTTGTGTCCTTGTGGTTAGCGACAAAGTGTGCTTCTCGCTTCAAGGGCGGAGCAAACGGATTCGGTGCGGTTGTAGTGCTTCGGTCCGGTGGGCCAGTACCATTCTGTCCGAGCCTCTGGGCTCTCCTCTCCAAAGCTTTCCGTCTGTTCTCCTCAATCCGTCGCTGCTGCTCGGCTGTCAGCAACGTAGACATAACTTCCACCCGACTTCACTTAGCAGCGAGCGAGTGGCCACATCTGGACTGTCAGACAAGCTAGCGCTAGCTGCTAATGACGATAGCCAATGCGTAAAAAGATGTCTCAATATATCAATTTGCGTTGTCTTGAATTAAGTAAAAGTTTGCTTGGGGGAACAGTAATCAAAATATAACATAAGAACATCCTCTAAGAGGTGTATAAGGTTAATAAGAAACTTTCCGAGATCGTGGTGGTAGATTGCAACTCGCAAGAGGATATTTCGTATACCACGTATCTGGCGCGCAGGAAGTGACGTAACATAACAAGCCGGCACGTGGAGAGGGCGTGTCCCAAATGCACCGTTTCCGTATACATACAGTGGAGCGCAAAGGTGATTACACAGACGATAAAAATTTCAAATAAATACGATTGCACAGAGGGGAAAAATAAAGAAATAAACTGAAAAATAAATAAGGCACTTCCTTGGAGGAAGCATTGGTTTAAATTCAATACAGATGTTTTTTTTTCTTGTATTTTTACCTACTGCAAGAAATAAACTAATGGTTTAATCATTTTATTGAAGAATAAAGACAAATGATAGATAGAAGGACTAACAGAAAATGTACTTACCTACAATGAGGCATTTTGAGCTAGACAAATATATTGTAATTGAGATTATTTTTTTAATTATGTAAAAAATGGCCAAACAACAAAGCAAGTGCAAGCCCTGCTACTGTATGAGAAGGAGGGAGCGAGGTTGTTTTAATTACCTCAGAAAACTGAGGTGACTTTTGAGTTTTACCGGTGAAAAACAGTAGACCTATTTCTATTTTTATTTCGTTTTGCTTATTATAATTAACATAATTTCCCCCTTTGCTTGTGTGGTTACACGCATGACGTATGTGGGGCGTCTGGTCTGGGCTCTGTCCCAGGCTGCATGATGCTCGGCAGCATCCACTCGGCAGCAAACATAGTCAGTGCTCACACCGCACCACAGCTCATCGCTTTTTTTTCCGCCCACGACAGGACACTCCGATAGTCCCGTTGGATTAACCCCCCATCTTCTTCGGTCTCGTCCACGTAGCTTCCCACGGAGGCGACACTGACTGCATGTGTGGAGGGGCTGGGTAGTGGGGTGGGGGTGGGAGGGTGCGCAGAAATCGGCGTCGCCTGGCCAGGTAAGACACGTCGGACTCGATTTGGCTCCCACAAAAGGCGATGATAACATTGACGTGACTTTAATTAATATTCGTTTCAAGGCAGGTGTAGTTCGTAGCGGGCCAATGAGACTGTGAGGGAGAATACAACAGTGGTCACCGATGGGCCACATCCTTATTAGTCAAATGCACGAGCCCATCAATCTAACGTTAGACTTTCCTCCTCCAGCATCTCCATTCACTCCGCCCAATGGCTTCGGACACTTGTTTACATCCGTGGGATTTGTCTGCCTTTTGGATTTACTTGGTCTCTGCCGGACGGTAAAAGACGTTCAATCGGAATTCTAGGTCGTAAATATCCCGTCAGGTCAGCCCATCCAAGCGCCACATGAGGGGACGCGCAGTGCGCCCCTGCGCCGCGGTGCTGCTGTGACTCGGTCGCCGGGTTCAAACATAGGGACCGCAGGGCCGATGCTGCGCGGCCAGGGCATGCTGAAGAGCCGCTGCTGCGTCCTGCTTGGTGACCTGAGGCTGCTCCTGCTCGGGCCGCCGGCGCCTCCGCCGCCTCCGCTCAGCCCCATGAGCGGACAAGCCGCGCAGAGCCGCGAGCCGGGCGTCACCGAGCGAGGCACCCCACCCGCGGCAGCAGCCACCGCTGCCGCCGGGGCTGGAGCCGAGCGAGGACCGGCAGTGGCGGGCTGGGTGGATGCCACGGAGCTGTCGGCAGCGCTGCGCGGATGCGGCAGCTCCTCAGATGACTGCTCGAAGGGCAAACTGGAGGAGAGGTTCTCCCTCACCAGCTACACGGAAAGCGGCTTCAGGACGCCCGTATGCAGAATCTGCTTCCAGGGACCGGAGCATGTGAGTGCAATGCTTTTTCCTTTGTTGCACATTTTACTGACAATACGGAGCCGCGTAGACTCTTTGCATATGTGCTATACCGCAGTGTTCCCAACCTTTACTGAGCCAGGGCATTAGAAACATTTCGCAGCCCCCCACCCCATAAAAAGAAACAGAAAGGAGTTCAGTGGTTCCTTGATTTACGAGTTTAATTAGTTGTGTAACAGAGTTTGTAACTCAAATTACCCATAGTTTGCCATTTATCTGATTTTGTTATACTATCCTGTTAGTCATTGCAAAATGTCAATAACGTTACTGAATTAACATATTGCTTTGGCGCCATCTGGTGGCATTTTTTTGCTAAGATTCAAATTGGAGTGAGTTGAGGTGCTTCATTTATACTAAAGTAGTCTTTGCCGCCATCTTGTGGCATTTCTAGTACTACTAGAAGTGACGGGGCGATGTTTTTTCAGGGCTGATACCGATCGTATTAATCGGAGTCGATATTTGTTTCCAGTAATGGTGAAAATAATTGACAGAAACATTTGAGTACCACTAAAAAATCCAAACACTTGACTTCATATAAATGTCGCTTTAAATGACAATTCCTTTCATAATATTTCCATAATATCTCACCACATCGGGCCTGTCCATGCATAAAATTAGACCCCTTTGCTCTCCTTAAAGGAGCAGTGCCATAATGAAAGTAATAAAATGAGAAGTGGAAAATGTAAGATCACCTCACTAAGTGGCAATTAGCAGTTGAACGATTAGTTGACCATTCAACTTCACTATTCTCCATCGATTTTTTTTAATGTTTGAAGTTGCTTAAACGGCAATCATGTTTCTGTCATCGGTCATTTTATAAAGTACTTTCAACTGCGACTCTTGTCTCGCTTTACGACGCCGACGAGGTTTACTCATGGACGCGTGTGGGAATATTTGAAAATAAAAGCGGAAGTTATATAGAACTATCACCATCAATTAGTGTACAAAATATTTTGACTTTAATCCCGACTGGTAGTGAGTTTATAGAATATAAAGGAAGAAAATGAACGTGTCCCTTTGCCTTTTATGTAAAGTATGCAACTTACAGTATCATTTCATGGCCATTGCCTTGTTAATGGCCTACAATCTGTCAGCTAATTGCTCTTTCTGTATCCCCGTGCATCCTTTCACCTCTGAGCTCCCACTTTTTAATTATTACTAAGACAAGGCCCACAGGCTGCTTTGTACGTTCCCCCCCTTTCTTTCCCACACCATCTTTCCGCACAGTCAGCACTTTTTGCGACGCATACAAAGCAGAGGAGAACCCAACGCCTTTCCCATGGCCTCCTCCCGCCACATTATCGACGTCTTCTTGATAGGCTCGTCAATAAAGCTTGATTGAACGCCATCTTATCTCTTACCTCAAGTCCTTGTCCCTCGCCAGCCCGCTTCGTGTTCGGGGTGTTGTCTCTCTGCCAAAAGCAGATATGGATCTGCTGAGGTGTGAACCGTGCACGTTTCTGAAAGGGGAGATAAGTGGAAGGCCTGCATGCCTCTGAGTGATAGAGCCGGCAGGGATGTTAGTCGTCCCTCTCTTCTGCCTCCGCTTTTAAGGTTGTCACATAGAGCGAGGCGGCTCGTATCTGATGTGACAATCCTCCAAACAACACTTCCATCCCCAAGGCTGCGAGACAAAAAAAAAAAAGTAAAAATAACGTGAGAGATATATCAGTGCTGAATCTTTAGAGTTGTGGTTAGAGCAATGCTATAATGATTGTGAACAGAATAAAATCACAGCAGTTTGGCCAATGAGATCTTAGGTGACAACGGTAAATGAAAACATAGAATGTGATGTCATCAAACTCATCAAAATACAGATAGTGAACAATTATTCTATTAAAAGGCTTGTTTAATGGCCCTTCCATTTAAAGTTAATTTTTTTTTGTTTTTGAAGGGAAAAAAAAAAAAAATCATTAACATCCACTAGCTTAATGCTAACACATAATGGCAAACACCATAAAGAGGCTAACAAATAGCATCTGTGGCAGTGTTAAAACGCTTTAAGCAAGCAACAAAACCTTGTGATGGCTTTTTGGCACATGACTTTCCAAGGTTGCTGCTGCAGTAAAAGAAAGGTGCTAGAATATGATGAAGGCCCCATTGTAAAAATTCGGATGTTTTGTGGACACTCTTAGCCCTACTCAACGTCTTCATTCAGTATCTCTGTGCTCACACAGGAGCCGTGAAAGTCGTCCTCCGTCTCTCTCTCTCTCTCAAACCTCCGGGCAGCGTCCCGCTAAAACAAACGAGGGAGCGAATCCAAGCGTCTTTGCCACCGTCTAAAAATACATAAGCGAAAAACCTGGTGCCTGCGGTTGCTTCCAACCAGATCAAATGTTTTACAACCTAATTCTCTCTTTGTGTTACAATCTCTCGACATACAAAGAGACCAATTCTGAATATAACCCTCTTGTTTGAACAGAATGAGATAATGAGGATGATCGCTCTTATGTAAGAATCCAACAACAATGGCACCGCCTCGCTGGCAGGTTGGATCGGCGGAATGATCACAGCTTCAACACTTGTTTTGTTCACCAAACAATTTCCTCATTCTTTCCGAGTCAAGCTCGACGTTACACGTGGGAGTTAAACGAACCAATGAACAATTTAAGCCTTTCGTTACCTAAATATATTTTGACCAGTGCTGCAGACAGTGTGAAATGACAGCCGCTGTGTAGCAGAGTATGGTTAAGCAGAGCGGCAGCTGCTCTCGTCCCATTAGGACACCATCAGTAATTTATCTCGGGGTTATTCCAAATTACCTGGACTGGCTTCCACACCTCATTGCCCTCAAAGTCACATTCCGTTCTATCCCTGCTCTAATTGCTATGAAATAGCACGGTCTTTGTGAAATGATGTACAATTTTATAGAAAATGAATGCAGTAGTCCCGCAGGGGGATGTAAAAGTACAATTTTGGAGCAACCGCTTCTAGTCTTCATCTTAGAATCCTAAACTGTTCTTGCTAAATGGCAAGATAGCTAATGCACTTGGACTTGTCTGCAGAAAAAGAAGCCTGGAAGGGAACGAGTTAGTGTCATTCTTTCTATATGGCTCGGCGTGACGCTTCCTGCATCTTACGGAGGACAGACGCTCTGCCATTTTGTTGGAAATGGCCCAGAGGAAAAGCAAATAATTATAAAAAAAAAAAAAAAACTAACGCGCTCATCTTGATGGAGGCCTCCCTCCCCCATTTTATCTCAGACATAACGGCGCTCATTTAAACACCAATAGATTTACTCCAACCACACACACACAGACACGCACACGCACCGTCGTACCTCTTAAATTAATCTCCTGGGAAGTGGGCTTCCTCATGTCTCGGCTCACTTAAAATGCTCCAATTTATTCCTCAAGCAATCATAACTTGACACATCGGTGAAATGCAAAGCAGACTCATGCATAATATTGCATATTTGTCATATCGAAGCATCTCATAATGCTGCAAAAGTTCCCACTCATTTTTGCCGTTTGTCTGATAAGTTTTGACATAGATCTTTAGGGTTTGTTATTAATATTAAAACAAAAGGACCAGAATTGACCACTATAAAGCGAGTAACGATACCACGTATCCCCTCTTGAACTTGAATAAAACCACATGAAAACAATTTGATCTAGTTGCCTGTTTTTCCAGATATCTGCCGTATTGCCCTTGCTCATAAAAAGAAATGCTTGTGGTCTGAGTGCTGTTGCCAATTAAAAAAAATGCACTTTCGGTAGCAGAGTTTATTACCCTGCAATTTCCCTTCTCCTAAAGTTAATGGAGTGAACTTGGATGGAAGCCAGGTCTTTGACTAATGCCAGAAGCTATTGCTAATTTAGCATCATGTCATTATTTACATCCACAATGAGAGCATCGAGTCGAAAATGCAACGCACTAAAATGTTTTGGTGATAATGCAGCAGCACAAAACAATACAAAAGCCGCATCATCCAAATACAGATGGGGACATTGTTCTATTTTCTTTTGTTTGATCAACAAAAGGACATTTAGTTGTCACTTCCTGCACTCGTGGGCTTGAACGCCACGTTTGTTATCGGATGCGCCCATTCGCTCATCAGCCTGGCTTTTCAGCTCTTGGCGGCCATCGGGACAGTCACAGCGAGAGTGTCGAGTCCTGCCGGACACGTCACAAGTGTTCTGATGGCCCTGCCAATACACGCCCACTTGGACCATCTGTGGACGGGCCTTTTTCTCCTCCACCTACCCCCCACTACTCCCTTCCCTCTTGATTTCAGCACACATATTTTTTTAAATTATTTTAATTTGTCATTTTACAATCTAGTCAGCAAGGTGTACTCGCTTTGTTTTATTCACAGATTTCCGCTATTCATGTGCTGGACACAACTACAAGAGCAACTGGTTGTGTTGACTCTCTAACACAGTGAGAGAATCACTGGCCAAGTACAGTTCAGTTGTATTGAACATTTTTGTCCAATCTTCCAATTTTATGAACAATGTTACTGCTCAAACTGCATCATTTTAGTGATTTGCAATAGTATGATTTTCATGATCACTTAGACCCGCTACACTACTGTCCTCAAGTGTTAGTCATTATGGTGATATTTGGAGCGTTCCATTTTTTTTGGGGTGGTACTTGGTGTAAAAAGCTTGAGAACGACTCGTGTAACATTTATCACCAGTATAAAAATGACTAGTAGAATTTGCCATGGCAACACAGAAGAGATAACAGTTAGCCAAACTTGCTTGCTTCTTTATATTTTCTGTCTGGATATCCTGTGGCACCATGCTGCCCCTCATAGGTTAGTTTTGGTATTACAACAGACATTTCATTTGGGGTTAGAAGGCTCACGATTGTCACCGAACATCACGGTTTTGTGTGCGTGGTGTGCTGCATACACCACACACTGAGATCACTAAGCTAACACACATTTCTTATGTGTGAGGCCATTTTTATGCCACATTAATTATTTTTTCATTAATTATTTTTGCTATGTAGGGGGAGCTCCTGAGCCCGTGTCGCTGCTGCGGCTCAGTCCGCTGCACCCACCAACCCTGCCTAATCAAGTGGATCAGCGAGCGAGGTTCCTGGGCCTGTGAGCTCTGTTATTACAAGTATCAGGTCATCGCCATAAGCACAAAGAACCCACTGCAGGTGAGGAATAGGATCAGTCCCCACCTCTTAATGTCACAAGTCGGCGTTTTGATGTTTCCGTGGAGATCTGCCGAGTTGCCCTAACTGCTGACAGTATTGGACGGATTCAATTTGCACTTGAAAAGGATGACAGATTTCTCCTTGCCAGACTGCCTGACGAAGGAAGCATTTGTGAGCACAATTTAGAACTCAGTGTACCTTATGCTGCAACTCTGCCACATGTGTGGGAGGTAAAACGGGTGACTAACTCACAATATAAAGTGCTTTGGTGGCATTGCAGTCTATTTACATCATGTATTCAATTTTTAGGCACTTGCTTAAAGTGCCGTGCGTACGAGGACTCCCCTCAGATTGTGTCTGGATTGATGTGAGACGGAAAGAACTGAAACGAGGACTAGCTAACATCATGGTCATGACGCAACGATTTCTCGATTTTCAAAATAATCTATTATTTTCATAATTTATTGATAAGAGCTACTGAAAAAATAACGTATTGTGAAAAACTGCGGTGGTACCCTCACCCAATCACCTTATTTGTACGTGGTCCCGCAGTGGCAGGCCATCTCACTCACAGTGATTGAGAAAGTGCAGATCGCAGCGGCCATTCTGGGCTCTCTCTTCTTGATGGCCAGCATCTCCTGGCTGGTGTGGTCCTCCTTCAGCCCGTCAGCACGTTGGCAGCGCCAAGACCTGCTCTTCCAGATCTGCTACGGCATGTACGGCTTCATGGACGTCGTCTGCATAGGTGAGCTGCTCCATAAGGGAAACAAGCAAATCAAATGTCAGAGGTTAATTTGTACAACTGGCCGCAACGTCTGTTGGAATATATTGTGTTGGATGATGTCCGGGAATGATTCGAATGCGTTAATATTGCAACTGCAATGCAGGGTCACACTTTTATTTGATCCACCCAGCAAGATCGTGCTCATCTTTGAAGTAGCTTTCACTGCATACATTTGAATAGATTTCTAACTAAGTGACACTTTGAGAGCCCCTCGCGGAAGGACTGATGAGAGAAACGGGGTGGGGGTATTTTCTGCATGTGATGATGAAAGTGACATTTGTAGCATCATCCGGTTTAAAATCGACATCCTCCCGTGAGAAAGACGATGGGATGGCATCCGGCACTAGGAAAACTCTTTGAGTGTCACTGCGGGAAGACGCAGGATGTGAAGGAGGGGAGGGTTGATTATCTCCAGTGTGGTCAGGATTGACAGCAGAGCAATGAGAGATGAACTTAATTGGAAGTGAGCGTGGGTGTGTTAAAAAAGATAAACAGACATGAGGTCTTGTCTCTCACTAAACAATGTGAAAATAGAGGTGGTCCCCGAAAGGATAGTGAAAAAAATCCCTATTTCGATGATTACAAAGAGAATTACAAAGATCATTACATCTACAACCACAACTGACGTTTAAGGTGGTAAAAGGGTTGAGATGAAAAGTTCGATTTAAATGTAGTTAAAGAAATTTCTTTTCCATGACTACAAACAGGTGCAAATGTTGTGAATCCCCCCCTCCCAAAGTTACACCAGAACAACACCCACACACTATGGCAGAATTGAAAGATTATCCTGAGTAATTATCTTGCAGTGTAAGGTGCCTTTATAGTGATTTTCCCTCCCTGCTCTACTCGGGAAAACAGACAGCGTGGACAATCATGTTTAGCAGGATAAACGCGTATTAATAATTGGGCCTAATTTTAAAACTCACACCCCCAAATGCCGGTGTGAAAAGGCTCTACTAAATAACATGTAATTAGAATGATCATTGCCGGAACTGGATTTTTTTGTTGGCCGTAGCATCCAGGGTTATGTTGATTATTTACGCTGAACTGCAAATTCCAAGTTTCTGTTACAAATAGATTCTTCTCTCCGACATGAGATCAAAGAGGACAAAATCAATAAGTAATTTCAAACTGCTCTAAGAGATTATTGAACGACACCAGAAAACAAATACTTGCTAACCGGAATTTAAAACAGACCAAATGCTATGTTGACAGTTTTTGCTAGTTTGCGCTTAACTAAGCAAGAACCTAACGAACGTTGCTCTTTTGACAGCGCTGATCGTCCACGAGGGGCCTGCTGTGTTTCGCATCTTCCACCGCTGGCAGGCTGTCAACCAGCAGTGGAAGGTCCTCAACTATGACAAGTCTATGGACAACGTTGACCTGAAGGATGTCGGGGTGGACAGGACTCAACAGCCCAGCCAGGCTTATCAGACTGGTCTCGGGGTGTCCACCTCCACCTCCTCGCTGATGGTGGTGGCCTCCACTGACACCGGCGCCGTGTCCACCACCGTAGCGGCGGCCGCAGGAGGTCCGGGGACGCACGGGAACCCCGATGGCGGCGCGGTGGCCGACCCGCATTGCCCCTACAACCTCCTGCATCTGCTCAGCCACTTGAGGCCATCGGAGCCTCGCGGCCAAGCCGGTGGTAACGCAAGAGAGCTGGTCATGCGAGTCACTACAGTCTGAGGAGTCCGATGAGGCCTTATCTCTAACGCGGACGGGCGAGGGGATACTTGCAAAGCAGCTGAACTGCACCAGACTGATAACGTCTTCTTGTTTGCATCATCACTGTCCTTCCATGGATTGAATAAAATACAAATTGGTTAATTTGCAGAGCTGCCTGGAAAATTCCTTCTCATGGGGATTCATGATACAGTTCACAAGGGTCCTGATATGACCTTTTAAGATTAATTAGTATTGTAACGACTGTTTTTCATTTTGTTGCGTTCCGCATTTCATCAATAAAGTTCTTTTTTTAATTATAGTTTTATCCATGTATACATTTGATATTTTATTAGACTTTGTATTTTGTGCTTTTCACATTTCATAGCTGCCTCTTTTTTGTTTTATGTTAAAAAATGCCTTTTACACAGTTGTGTTGACATTTTTATATCTACTAGTGATCAATGTTCTCGCTTAGACTTTAAGGACATAAATCTTGATGTCCAAGTGAGAAGTGAGAATCTACTCATAAAATATACTTTTAAAAAACTTATATCATGATGGCCTATTATCAGACACTGAATAGTCAAGCAAAAAAGTATATTTAAAAAAATATTAGATATTCTCATAAAATGATATAGCACAACTTTATACTTTCAAAAATATCAGTGTTTTGCAATGATTGAATCAAAACTTAAACTTACAAGTTCCATGTATTGACCACGATCCAAATTTTGTCTACTTAAAGAAGTCGACTAGACTGCTCAATTCCAATGTACTGAAAGGAGAGAACACAAAAACACATTTCAAACTTCAAAAGGTGTGCAAATGGAAGGAAAATTGTGACTTACTGTCTGGACATCTGAGCATCATTAACAAAAGCTGGACGCAGTGTCGTATCAGCACAGTGTGTGGCATAAGGGTGGATTACTGAGGGAGAAAAAGTGGAACATTTGTCATTGAATTATTGCTGTAAACGTTTGCACTTCACCGGACGCAAAGTTGTCAATGCAGTCAAATTTGAATGATTCCAAAAAAAACAATGACGCTTCAAAATGAAAAGAAATTAAGTTGTGAATGTGTGCTAAAAGCATGTAGTACATGGTTTTATTGATGTCGGACGTAACATAATAGTGACAAAAAAAAGTTCCCCTAATATCGGTCCAAAAGTTATCGTGCATCCTTAAAAGTTACCAAATTTTAAGGGTCATAAAGGGTGAGTGGAATATCGTGTCAAAGTTTGATGACACACCATGAAAAGTGAGTCATGTTAGTGTCATGCATCACATTGAGCTCATCTGTATTGGTCACCACAGCACGCAACGAGCTCATTAACAAACATTCAATAATTCCTTTTTCACAAGTTTGACGCCGTTTCTAAACACAGGAACATGTGAAGGATGGAGGGGGGGGGGGGGGCAGGATTGGAGCAATCAGAGGGACAGCGACTGCACCAAAGTATTGGTGTCACTTGGAGTCTACTGCCCCCATACAGTATTCATGGCTCACATTCAGCACACACTGCCAGTGATCTCGCAGTCTTTCAAGCGTTCGCATTCAAATATTCTCTTTCATTGCTCTTGTTTCATGTCCACAGCATGTCAGTTTGAAGAGGCTGGCTGCTGTCGGTCAATGTAAAACTAAGGGAAAAAAAGTTACAATTTTTTCTGCAAAGGGATAGTACACACGACGACCTCAATACATCGCGAGCAGTTTAAATATGGTGTATTGGTTTATAACACATTCCCACGTGTTTGGGAGATTATTTATCTTCAGATGGAAACCGGGGCCTTATCATGAATCATGAGCAGCTGAAAGTAACAGTGTTAGCAAAATAAAGAAATAAACAAAACAATTTTAAACTTTAAAAAAAGCATACGAGAAGAGCTGAACTTTATTCTGGTTTAATCAGAGGCACGTGAATATTGGAAGGTGTATGCAGACTTTCAAATGAGTTTCAATGTGATTTGATAGTTCTGAACACAGCGACATTCGAGCTATAAGAGCATGAAGTCACATCAATGTTGGTGAAATTGCTAAAATAATTTTTCTCGATTTAGTTTTTTTATATCAATTAAATGGCGTTTCAGCAGGGGTGTGTAAACATTTAATACTCGTGACATCCCTGTATGATATCATCTCTCTCCAGATCCTCACCAAAAATGACTGAGTTTGAATGAAAATCAATTTTAAACAGTCCGTGTAAATGCATATTTTACCACAACAAAATATCTTTGAAAAAAAAGCTATTAATGACTTCAAAAGCTTAAAAAAATTACTGACAAAACAACTGCTACAATCTGAGATATTAATTGCTACGGTACATCGAGGTCATTTTTCATTCAAATTTCAATAATCCAATGACGCCTACACACACATAGCAGAAGCATGCTAAATGGGATTTTAGGTGTTCCAAGGTCAAAGGTCAGAAGAAAGATGAGCTTTAGATTAAAATATATTTTTTACTGCATCTTCTAACCCTGAATGATTGTGTTCAAATTAAAACAGGATAATTTAATATCTGGCATTTTTTGGTCCCAGACTTAAATTTATACATACGCTCTCCAATGGATGCCTTTTTCTATTATTGTTTTTTCCATCACTGCTATCTGTCAAGTTGAAGCAAGTCCAGCATATAGATAGAATCAGTAGCACGATTTGACTGCTGAATTATTGAAGCGCCATCCAGCCGGCCGCTCGGAGGTTGTCGAGAGTTCATTGCCAATTTGCTCGCCTGGCTTCTCGTCACACGTTTGAAACGAAAGGAGAGCGTCAAAAGGAAAACCAACTGTGCTCTATTGAGTGATATTCTACTTTTATATGCTCAGTAGAGTGTAGGTACAACAAATCACGGATAATGTATTTCATTTGAAAGCTTTTCCAGTAATTCTGCTAATGCAATCAGTGAGGTGCCGCTCAACTTGGAAGTGTGACACAGCGAGTGTTCAGTTATGTCGCAAGTTGTTCTCCTCGTTCATGCATAGTGTGATTAAAAGCAATCTTAAAGGCACAGAAAATGGGCCAAAAGGGCTCTGTTGAAATTGTGTGAACTGCTTTTAGTCAGTGTCGTTTGAATTCTAAAACACTCTGGGATAAAAAGCGACATAGTAACATTAACTATTATAACTCCCCCTGGTACTTCTCTTGCTTCTACAAAGAGAAGTTAACATTTAGACAAGCTGAGCAAGTCGCTGTTGAAATGAATTGGCACATTATGTCCAAACAATCATAAATTGTGAGGACATGGAGACAAGAGCAAATACTACAAATTGTCAAGATGACCAGGAGTTATGGAGCCAGAACACTGACAAGTTTTGTAGAAGTCGTGTCCTGACAGTGAAACAGATACTGGCACTGAAAAAGATTGTACTGAAAACAAAATGGCACCATAAACACAATACATATCTGTTGTGTTTTTCCACTGAAATTATTGTCCCGAAGGGTCATTTTTTCAGTCCACTTATTTATTTATTTATTTTTTTTTAAAAGAAAAAAATCTAAAAACTTATTATCAGTGCAATTTTATTTTCGGCAGCAAATCTTAATGACATTGTTCTGGCTCCATAACAAGTCTTCTATTATGGAAAATGCTTTTCAATTATTTGCAGCATTCATGCCCCCCCCCCCTTCCTCCTCCTAGTGGCTGGTGGTTATATTGCCCACAATGAGAGGCGGGTCACTGAAGGGTCACTGCCTACATGTTGACAGTGGCGTTGATGAAATGCAAGGGAGATTTAAAGGTGTGAGAGCAGGCAGTTCCGTGACAGCACTTTAAATCATTGTTTACGCTCTTTTTTTTTTTCTTCTTCTTCTTCTTTAACACACCTGCTCTTGTAATTCATGACCACAGGAGGTTTATTGTGTCTCTCAAGGGCATTTCCATGTGATACATGACAGTTGCAAACCAGCAAGAGTCTATAAATTAGACTACACAGAGGCCATAGTGGAGGGTATTATTATAGACTGCCTGTCTGCGTGAAACCGGAATGAATGACGTTAATGCACTGCTAGCGAGAGGCCGCATTTCAGCAGTAGCTATTAAACCATTAAGTCGTAGCAGTATTACTATCGATCAATTGTTTTGATAGGCAGAAGTGAATTACTGCTGCGTGTCAGAAGAGAATAGAAGAAATTCTGATATGATGTTCTAATTTCAGCTTGCAATATCGGAGGCACTCCATCCATCTTTCAAAACATATTTTCTAAACACCTTTAATGAAATATGACCTTTATGTTTTAAGTCAGTAAAAATAGATTTTATCATATGGGATTAAATTCAAAGAAACTTAACAGAACCTGACATTTGTATGCCTATAAAGATAAAACTGGGGGGAAAAAAAACCTCCATAAAATTTGCACATATGTAAATTTATGCAGGATACTAGCAAATGACAAAACATTAGCTTAACTAAAATGCGCTTGGCCATTTGGCAAATTTAAGCATAAAGTGGTTAACTCCGTTTTACACTATGCACAGTTAATAAAAATCCATTACTTTCTCCGAGATCTTTTTTTCCCCTAAATTGAAACGACTTTAAGTTCAACCAGCATCTACTGTATTATTCTATTAATACTTTGAGTAGGTGATGTAATGCAGTACTCATGTCCTCAGTCCTGACAAATGTATTGTATCAAGGCCTCATGTCGGTGCTGGATAAACACACAAGGAGTGTCGCCATGTAAGGAGAAGAAAGAAACCAGCTGCTGTGTTTGTCTCTGAAACACTTCTTGTGTCCATACAGAAATATAAATACACAATCTCAGACAGACTATTTACTTTATAGACGCCTATTACATTTTTTTTGTTCTGGTTGAGGCTCAGCTTTCTAGCTCCGTCTCTATTTGTCAGGCGTGTGCATGCAAGTAGTCGTAGTGGGGGCGCGCTCTTCTATGGAATAAATTGAGCAGCTCCCCTTGACCGGCAAAGCGTCCGCCAAACAGAGAGCGAGGAATAAGATGCTTATCCTGATACTTTGAGGAAATTTTCCAGAGGTGAGCGGATCGAGTGCAGGAGCGCTTGGCACACTTTTGGTGAGTCACTATTTTTTAATATTCCATCCATTGTGCTCTTCTTAAATTTGTGCAGTTCTTACCACTTAAATAGTTTACTCCTGACTTTATAGTAGTTTGTTGTGGGGTTTATAAATAAATACAAAACTATCTGTAACAAATATATTGCCTTGAAACAATGTTATGAAATGTTTATATTGAACGCATTAATGCATTATAAATAAAATAGAAGGGAAAGCATACCCGCTTGCTCTTTGTATAATTATTGAAATAATTGAATGATGGAAAATGAAGGAGGTTTTCTTATGAACATTTGGCAAAGTGTGTGCAGATTACAGAGGAATTGGCTCCAAAGTTAATGTTTAAAGATTCCAGCTTCCAGCAGACATCGCTCTTGTTTTGTCTAATCATAACATTTTAAGCGTTGCCAGTCACATATTAATCTTTTGAATTTTCATTATCAAATTGTTTGTTTTCTCCAAATTGCATGACAAGTGGGAATTGGAAGACGGGTTAAAGGTATAAATCCAGAACCTTTTTTATCTTGAGTGTTTTTGGATGATTGGAGTGATAAAATCCACCAAGTCGTACAGAACATTGCGTAAATTTTACTCACATTGTTTTTGTTTTGAAACTTTCCCATTAGGATGATTTAACTGAGCGGTGATATGCTCCTCTTTAGTCATAGCTTTAAAATTCTGCTTTCTCCAACGCAACAGGATTGTTCACAGACACGGTTTAAAACAACGATAAACATTCTCGGTTGCTACGGTGGCTTCTTTTGTGAGGCGCCGCTTGTTTGACATCTGGTTCCTGTATTTAAAGACAAATCCTCCACAGCATCCTTTCTGTCTTACATTTCACAGGGGACGGACAGGGGTGTCCAACAAAAAAAATGGCAAAAATTCATCTTTCAGCGTTCATCTTCTTGTGCATGATCCATGCCGCCATCCCTCAACTGGCTCCTCGTGGACCAAGGCCAGTACCCGTGCCCAGAGACAAACCAGATGAGACTCTTCCAAAACCAGAAGGTTGTGAGAGTGAGTTGGCATCATTTTGCAGATTAGAGGAGTGGTTGGGGATTGTACTTCCTGTCAAGTGGTCTCATGTTTGCTTCTTCCAGCCAGGATGGTCAACTGCCCTATCAAATTGTTCTTCACGATCGACACCTCTGAGACCATTGCCCTACAGGAGTCCCCACCTGGAATATTGGTGGAAAACATCAAGGAGTTCACCCGGGTTTTTGCCCACAAGCTGGTGGATGAAGAGTACCGAGATCTGGTCCACATCACCTGGTCCATCGGAGGCCTGCACTTCTCGCAGAAGCAGGTGGTCTTCAGCCACTTTGCAAACAGGGAGAACTTCATCAGGAGTCTCAGCGGTATTCGATACCTGGGCAAAGGCACCTACATCGACTGTGCCCTCAAAAACATGACGCACCAAATGACTCAACACTACTCTGGAACGAAGGCAGTCCACTTCTCCGTGGTTATCACCGACGGCCATGTGACGGGAAGTCCGTGCGGCGGGATAAAGGCAACGGCGGAGAGGGCCCGTGAGCAGGGGATTCGTATTTTCTCAGTGGCGGCGTCCAGGTCCATCGATGAAATGGGAATGAGGGAGATCGCCAGCTCGCCTGCTGAAGTTTACCGCAACGACTATCTGGCCGTGGAAATTGTTAACGGCAGACCAAAAATAAAAGGAGAGTCCATTGATCGTATCATACAAGCCATGGTGACCTCCTCGCTCTAATCTCATGATTCTAATTTCTCACTAGCAGGTATCTTCTACTCACTTTAGTCTTTTCCTTGCAGAAATATCAAGCCTTTATGGAGGTAAGCGTTACGGCAATGTGGGAAATTGTGATCTTTCTTTTCTGGGTCATTGCAATGAACTTGATTTCCAAGCACTTATTTTATTTTGCTATTGTAGTGCTACCAACAGCAATGTTTCAAGACTCCAGGAATTCCTGGACCGAGAGGGCCTCGAGGGCCAAAGGTAGGTTTAGAATGGGGAACGGATGATGATGAGCTGGAACGGAACGGCTGTTTTGGAGTGGCTGTGCTTGCGATGGCTGAGGGTTGAAATGGTGGCGTTGGCATCGATGTAATCTATGATATGATTTTGAAGATGAGGATTGTTCGGGACTGATGGAATGTTTGGGGTGAGATTGATGGGGTGGCTTTGGTTGCAATGGTTGAATTGGGATAGATGGGGAACTACTCGGGATGGATGGAACGATTGGAACAGATGGTATGACTGGTTCCATGTATCCTGTGTTTGGATTTTATGGAATGGCTTGGGTTTGGATGGCTGGAATATTCAGGTTGAAATGGAATGCTTCAGTTTGGCCACCAAACGTCAATTATAATGTTGATCATGTTGATGTATTACAGGGTACAAAAGGAGACAGTGGTTATCGTGGACCAAAAGGTGAAAAGGGAGGACAGGTAGGAACGCAATACTGACATCTAATCCTCTCTTTTAAGATACTAAAAAGATTCTCCCCCAACCCCACTGTGACAGGGAGATCCTGGCATTGAGGGTCCAATTGGACGTCCTGGACCAAAGGTTTTCTGAGGGTTATTGCTCAACAAATCATGTGGTCACATTGATTTCATTTCAGTAATTCACAAGTCTTGCTTTATGCTTTGACACAGGGAGAAGTCGGGTTGAAGGGCGGCAAGGTGAAACAGATTTTATTTCGCAGTCCTCTGATGATCTGTTTGAGGGAATGGTTTAAATTGATGAGTGTCCTAATCCCCAACAGGGTGACATAGGAGCAAGTGGAGCAAAGGTAGGTTTACTTTTGGCGGCATAATAAGGTGGGTAAGGAAATCTTTACTGATCTCCAAATTTTCAGGGTTTAATTGGAGTACCTGGCCAGAATGGAACCGATGGACAGAAGGTGATTTTTCATTTTACAAGTGTATCTTATCTTGGGACCAATTATTGACTCCTATTGTATGTGGTATCTTCAGGGTAAAATTGGCCGTATTGGAGCTCCTGGCTGCAAAGGGGAACCAGGGGACAAAGTGAGTTAATTTTATGTTTTTAATTATAATGAATCTTGGTGAACTTCACACATGAGCAATGATTTTTGTTTTGTTTGTTTCTCCAAGGGACATGACGGCTACCCAGGAGACGTCGGTGAGGTTGGTCCACCAGGCAAAAAAGGAGAAAAGGTATTTTTGTTTGATTACAAAGAACATTATAATAAGGATTTTTTTCATAGTTGAAGGTGGATGGCAGACATTCTTGCATCTCTCAGCTGGACCGACATTCTGAGTGTTTTTTCTTCACATGGCTGCTCGCAAGTGTTATGTTATGAGACGACAGGCCAAAGTGAGACAGTCACATTCAATTTTAGCTGTTAAACATTTCACAAGCTGAGTCTGGTGCTTCTAAAATGGAACTCTGTGTAATTTTGAAAAACATGTTGAAATTTTATTTCCCAAGCAAGATCCCGGATTGATACTTTATTACAAAAGCTTAGGAAAAGGTCTTAATAAATTTTAGGCTGCTCTCTCATGACCTGTTATCTATAGTTAGCATGCTAGCAGTTAGCATCATCCATCCTATCCTTTGTTTAAAATGCTCCATTACAGACTGAGTTTTTTTAAGATGAGGTCATGTCCTCACTGCTAGTTTTTCGTGTCATTCAGGGAGACCTTGGCCTTCACGGCAAGTCAGGTGCTGTTGGCCCTGAGGGCGAACGAGGAGCAAAGGTGCAAATCTAATTAAAACTCGTGAACTAATCGCATTTACACCACAGTCATAACACCTGGACTGAACGCCTGCAGGGTGAAACAGGAAATCCAGGAAATCCAGGACCCCCGGGAGATAAGGGACCAGCGGTACCGCAAATTGATTTTCATTTTATTATCTTGACTTACCCAGAAATTTAACGACAGTGAAAGATTACAATGAACCTTTTCAGGGACTGCGTGGCTTACCTGGACCAAAAGGCGAACTGGTATATTTCTTTGATATAATGATTTTCTTCAGGTGCCTTTGCTTCAGTTTGTTAACTCATAAATGTCCACAGGGAAGAAGAGGACATGGAGGGCCAAAGGGAGGTCAAGGATCTATTGGGAAAAAGGGAGAAAAGGTAAGAACATTTAAATATTGTATTCGGCATGGTGGGAAAATGTCTCTTTTCTTTGTGGCGTTTGCTTTTGGAAACTCTAAGCATAGGTTACATATTGTTATTTCTATTTTGTTTTTGTCCTTCTAGGATTGGTTCAGATTTTGCATTTTCTATATTATTGGAAATAGATCATGGTTCCGCTTATCTTTTTAAAATAGGTGAAAAGTTACTTTTTTTCAGACAAAACCAAGTTTGTTGACCTTATGTAACCTTTCTTTCTTAAAAACATACAAACACGTGTCATGTGTCAAAAAGTGGTTTCTGATTAATGGACCGCTGTCACTCAAAGGGAGAACGAGGGCTACAGGGAAGCCGGGGACGACCAGGGGAGGACGGATTTAAGGGAGGAAAGGTGAGGTTGGGGGATTTCGCACCAACATTCTGGTTTTGTCAAATTATTTATAATGTCAAAATCAGAAAAGATGACGATATTGTTTCTGTTCTAGGGTGATCTTGGCCTCCCAGGCCCGAGGGGCCAGGCAGGAGAATCAGGAGTTCCTGGAGCAAATGTGGGTTGTTGAAAACATCAAACTATACAATTGGAGAGTATTCCTATTACCAAAAAAAAACCCCATGTGGATACATTGCAGGGAACCTTAGGAAATCCAGGAGATCCTGGACCGAGAGGAGACTCGGGCTCCCAAGGACCACAAGTGAGCGAAACAAATATTTTATGTCAACAAATATACATCGGCTCTCATTAATTCTGAATTAGCTATATGGGCAATCCCCCCCTAAAAGTACACTACTGCTGTTACAGTCTTTTTTTTTTCTTAGGGTGATAAAGGAAGACAAGGATTCAGCTACCCTGGACCAAGAGGACCAACTGTAATATTTTCTTTGCTGTTTAATTTTACCACTGTGCAATGAAAAGCTGCCACACATGCATTCTCCCCTTTTACCAGCAATGCAAGTTTGGAGTAGTCCACTCCACATGGTCCTTGACCATACTGGAAAAGCTTTTGTTGGAAACCATTTTTTATTTAACTTCTATTCAGCACAATTTTGATATATATGTGATTAATGTGCATTGGACAATGATCCCTTTTAAAGTATGCCAAGTATTTCTCAGGGTGACCGAGGTGATCCTGGAAGAAAAGGACTTAGGGGCGGTCGAGGTGAATGTGGAGCCAAGGGAGAGCCGGGAGACAAAGGTCCACGCGGGGAGCCTGTAAGATTCATCCATTTGAGCTTTCATTTGATTTGCATATCTACAAACAAACGATCCAAACTGGTCTCAGAACACTCTGCACAAGAGTTAACTCTCACACATGACGGCTTTGATTAAAACGGACTAAAGGCTAAAATTGCATGTTAGGATTTATTTATTTTTTTAGATAATGATTTTGGCTTGTTATTCTGTTCAGGGGGAGCCAGGTCATGCGGGCGAGCCTGGAGCCAGGGGAATAAGAGGGGACCCCGGGCCTGATGTAAGCACCAGCAGATATTGAATACAAGTCAAGTATGTTGCTAAGTGTGTGTAATGCTTGTATGCAGGGTCATCCTGGACCAATGGGCGATCCTGCACTTACAGTGAGTACGTCCGAGGCAGGACGCTTTTGTCAACATCCTCACTCCATATTGTCTTATTTGTCTTTGCAGGATTGTGATGTCATGACTTACATCAGGGAAACTTGCGGTTGTTGTGGTGAGCAAACCATAAATATAAACCATGATACAAAAGTGCAAGTTAGCTACTATTTCACATTTCAATGATGATAAAGCAGTTCTTACCTTTTCTTGTAGACTGTGAGAAGCGTTGCGGTGCCCTGGACATCGTATTTGTCATTGACAGCTCCGAGAGTGTCGGGCTGGTTAACTTCACCTTGGAAAAGAACTTTGTAATCAACACCATTAATCGTCTGGGATCTATGGCCAACAACCCTGCATCTCCGACCGGTAAAGTCTGGCACCTTATAAATGATATCGTAAAACACATCAAGAGACAAAAGTTGGCCTTAAAAGAGAATGAATCAGTTTTACGTTAAATTGAATATCGGGAAGTTTGTTCAAATGAGACCAAACCTTACTCTTGGATAACTCGAGGCAAATGATTTTTACAACCTACAATCTATTTCAGGAACAAGAGTTGGAGTTGTTCAGTACAGCCACAATGGGACCTTTGAAGCCATCCGTCTCGACGACCCCAATATTAACTCCATGTCTGCTTTTAAAACGGCAGTGAAGAACCTTCAGTGGATCGCTGGGGGCACCTTCACCCCTTCGGCCCTCAAGTTTGCCTATGACCACCTCATCAGGGACAGCAAGAGAATCCGGGCCAAAGTGTCCGTGGTGGTGATCACAGATGGGCGCTTCGACCCGCGCGATGATGAGGATCTTCTCAAGTCCCTCTGTCACGACAGCAGCGTAGAGGTGAACGCCATCGGGGTCGGAGACATCTTTCAAAAAGCACAGGACGATGAGATCCTGGGATCTATAGCGTGTGACCAAAAGGATCGGGTCACTGGTATGAAGAGTTTTGTGGACTTGGTGACAGAGGACTTCATAGACAAGATGGAGACTGTGCTGTGTCCTGGTAAGTTCAGTGGGATCTTAAATGTTATCAAACTTGCGTTGTAACCCACATCTATTTGTTCTCCCTTGAAGATCCAGTTGTTGTGTGCCCTGATCTCCCTTGCAAGAGCGGTAGGTTAATAACGTAGCAACTTTGACTTTGATCCACTTGCTTACGAAACAATTTGTTGGCTTTCCACAGAGCCTGATGTGGCCCCGTGTGTCCAGCGTCCAGTGGATGTGGTATTCCTGCTTGATGGCTCAGAGCGCCTCGGGGTGGACAACTTCCGCCACGTGCGTGAATTCTTACAAACGGTGGCAAACAAACTAGTACTGGCTCGGAGTAAAACAGATCGCCGGCGAGCTCGCTTGGCTCTAATGCAATATGGCAAGGACGGGGAGAACTATGTGGCTTTTCCTCTCACGCATGATCCCGTCCTCGTCTCTGACGGCGTGGCTCGTCTGCGCTATCTGGACTCTTCGTCGAGCGTGGGGCCAGCCATCACCCACGCTATCGACAGAGTACTTGGCAAGGGAACGACTCGCCAGACGAGACGCCTCGCCGAGATCGCGTTCGTTTTCATCACAGACGGCGTCACAGACAGGAAAAAACTGGATGAAGCGGTGCACGCTATGCGTAAGGAACAGGTCGTCCCCACAGTAATAGCCGTGGGAAGCGACGTGGATCAAGAAGTGTTAACGAAGCTGGCTATGGGAGACGAGAACGCCATTTTCAAGGCGAAACACTGGTCGCAGTGGCAGTCAGGCTTGCTTGACCAATTGATTCAGTGGATATGTTAAAGAGAAACTACACCAAAGACAAGAGCCTGGTTTTGGTGCTACTACTGTTAATTAACCTGGCCTTCACAAATACCACATCTCCTGATGCTCTGTACAGTCTATATTTGTAGCAACCTCAAGTACTATTACATTGCTCACAATAAATCACATTTAAAATAATAAACATACAGTGTCCTGCCTTTTGTCAAGTCCCAGCTGTGTTTTTTAAGGCCCCCACAAAAGATTACAGTTAGGTTAAGGTCATGTTCTGTGCAGTATTCCTCCCAAGTACCCATCCATCTCCATGTGGGAGGTGGAACAATGGACAGATGGACCCATGGATGAATACTTTGCATTTTTCCCGCAGACGCTCCCATCGCCTTCTTCCTTACATGTTGTCCAGCTGCACAAGAAGGGGGAGGGGGGAACAAAATGTGTGATTGGAGAGTTTATATTGAGATTGCAATGGGCCTGAATCACCAGGGACACTTATGCAAAATACACAGGAAATAGTTTTAAAATGAGTTTGACTCAGCAGTGACCTGGTGTTTTCTCGGAATAAGGAGGAGGGGGGGGGGGAACACTTACCAAGTCATCAACATCGCCAGTGTCATCTTCCATTGTTGCGACTGGCTCTTCGTTTTTCTCTTCAGCCAGGAGAAACTGACAATAGAGCAATGCTTTGTCAGAAATGAGGAACATGTCGGAGTGACTGAAATTTATATCTTAAGTCACCTGAGCAGCTTCATTTTTGGACACAGAGCTTCCTTCCACCTCGTCCTGGCTAATAAGTGATATGGAGGCTGTAACGGTAACAAAAAGACCCTATAATGATGGCCTGTAAAATTGATACAAATTTTAATTCACTTCTGAAAACACAGTGTGGAAATTTTTTGAGAGACTTCCCTGGGACGGCCTGAATGGATAGGCTTTGCGTACCTTGAACAATCAGGTCCCAAAAGACTTCCAGCCCTCTGTTTGTGATGCTTCCTTTCAGCGACTGGAGGTAGCTATTGTACAGATCGGCCTTCCCCAGCTGCGCAGCCAAAGATATGAAATCATTCTAAAATGCTTCAAACACTTGCCAAGAGTGCACATTGACTAGAGCTGGCATTGGTTCAAGGAATGGGAAATAGTCCGTTTATTTACCTTTACAGACTGTTCTCTGAAGGCCTGGATACAGGTGATGCTTTTCATGTAGTACTGTGTGTTCTTGTTGCCTAGCAACTGCTCTATCCTGTGAGTCAGCTGCTCACAGGCTGGATGGGTGAGTCGTAGTGGTCATCCCACCCAAACAAAGAAACAGAATTTACAATAGATGCCCATTAGTCATGATCATGGCCAGTGTTGTATCGGCAATTAAGTGAACTTATTTATTGTAAAATTTGTGAACTAAACTTTGAAATAGTTTGCTTAAAAAAAAAATACCTTTCCCAACATCGATCATTGCTTATTGCACAATGTGAACAACAAAATAAATTAAACCTCACCCCTTTGGAATGGAAGCGTGTTTTGCTTGATCAGGATGCGGAAGTCACGGGCGGGATTAACGCTTCCGACCTGGATGAAAGGAGAGATGAGGTTGAGAATGGTGAGTCATTCAAATATGACCCCCCGCCCCCGTCTCTCCCACCCAGCTTCTTACCGAAGTAACAGAGCCTTCAGAAATGTCAGCCAGATTATACTCCTCCTCTACCTCCTCCTCTGCCGTATCTCCCTTTGCCTTCTTGGCATCCGGCTGCTCAGAGCTGACAGTCGAAGGGGTCAAACAGAAGACAGTGAAAAGTACATTGAAGAACCTTGGCCACACAGAAAAGGAAGGGGTGGGCACTAGCACACTAAACTGAAGTGCGCGTTACATGTTGATGTCATTCTGGTTCGACCACAAAATGTGACTTTTGATGTATAGTTTGATTGACAAAGAGGTGTTCAATTTTAGAGCTTCCGCTGTAGCATACACGACTTGACCTTCCAAAGATGCCAGACTTACTCTTTTCCAAATATCTGTTCACTAGTCTTCAGTTGCTTCTTCTTCTCCACTACCTTGAGAGGAAACGCCTTCTTCACCTCCTGTAGTGGCGCTCGACAACGCTCCTCAATGACATCGGGGCGGTCCAGTACAGCCGCCAGCCATGGCTCCATTGGGGGGAGGGCTGTGCCGGGGCTGACGGCTCGATGATGCAGGCACTGGAAGAGATTGGATTAGAAGACACGTTTCAATTGGATTACAGGAAATGATTGTGTTAGTCTGAATGAGAGTTTTAAATACAACTAAACCCCTTAGCCTTGACTACCGAGATGCTAATCCCTTTCTATTAGCTAGCTAGCTGCTACCACGCCTTAAAACACACGATGGCATGTAACAAAGTAAAAATAATTCATTACTGTATTAGTTTTTCTGGTGATATTATCCTTATATTTCCTTCATTTAAAAACATACATATATACTATATCCCGCTGTCATGAACAGAATTGATTACCTGGAAAAGCCTCTGGAACTGTGGGTTGGGAATGTGGTGGACTTTGACCAAGTCCTTTAGGTCTCCATCTTCATCTTCCTCCATCAACATCATGGAGTCGATGAGAGAATCGACAGCCTGCAGCTGAGTGTCTGTGTATGCACAGCAATCCCCCGTTTGATTGGCAAGGGCAGTGTGGTTTTCATTTAAGATGGTTTACTTGGGCAGACAGTGTAATATCAAATCAAATGGATCATTTTTATGTTTGTAAAAAGAACGATACCTGAGGGGCTGAATTTCTTGCTGTTCAGAGAAGCATATGTGAAGTGTCTGAGGTCTTCCATGAAGGGCAACTGGACGTAGATGAGACACTGTGGAGAGAAACACGCATATGTTAGTTTAGTTGTACGGCAATAACGGGCAAAACAGAAATTAATTTCTTCAAAATTGCCCAATTTTCTTTATACCTCATAGTTCAACTTGATGCAAGGGAAAGCTGCTCCAACTTGAGGGTTGGCCCGTCGGTCATAAGCATACCGAACAATGGCCACCATTTTGAGCTCATCCAGCGCCCGGACGAGAGCAGACAGTGCCACACCAGCATGCTGAGCCCGGGGGAAATGCCATCGGTAATCACAAAAAGATGGGACTCATTTTATAAAATTTGCTACCGGATCAAACCTGATCGCCGCTTGGAGCAAAAATCTTGATGGCCTGCGTTCCCATGAAGGAGTGACGAGGAACCTGCAGGCCAGCGGAAAATAAATGAACAATGTTGAACGCAAAGCGAAAACATAACACATTTAAAAAATATAAATTAATCAATTAAATGGCATGGTACCAGGTTTTGGTTGGTAAAACCTAAAACGGCAAAGCACTTCCCATCGTGTGTGTATTTCATCTGCTCTTGATCCACTTTGGAGAATGGAACTATATCACTCCCATAGCAAAAACCTGGGAACACAAAACAGACACACCGTCTATTTAGGGAGGGTAAAATCTTAAATAATTCCAAGCAACATAGCAATGGTTAGGAAACACTGCGATTGCGGATTTAAAGATATGTTGAGTAGTGGTAGCCTTATATGGTCATTGAGTGGTAGCCCTATAGAGCCATACTTCTGAAAGCATAATTGGAAATATAGATAGCATTGCATTCTGTAAAACATAGTATTGATACCACAACAGGAAATAGCGACCTTGGACTATGTCTTCCTTCTGCACTTCCGTCTCATCATCGTCATCCAGACAGAAGACTGTCTCTTTCTTGACATGGTCGCTCTCGTTGCTCTGTGCGTCCACCGTGAGCCACATTTTCTTCAGCTTCTCCTCTGTCACCTAGTGGACACAAGCGGGACTCACAAAAGGGTCTCGATGTCCTTTTAAAAAAACCTACAGCAGGGGTCACCAACATGATGGCCCAACAGGTAGCGCCCAAGAACCATATAAGCAGCCCTTGGGCATGTTCTGAAAAGAAGAAGTTAACTGTGTCTAAAAAAAATAGACACAATACAATTTCTTGCCAGAATCCAGTAGAAGTATACTATAATGATGATGATGATTATTATTATAGAGTTTAGAGTGCTTGTCAAATTACATACAGCTTTGTAGCCAACGATGCGAATGGGCAGAGCGCTGCCGATGGTCAGCTGACAGGGCCACGGCATGGGTCTTCTTTCAATGTGCTTGAACATACACAGCCCTTCGATAGCATTTCTGCGAGTGGGGGACAAGGGACGCTTAAATCAAAGCAAACCAATGAGACACTTTGCATGTAAAGTTGACATACAAAAAGTCGCTTAGAAAAAAATCCATAAAGTCTTATCAAGAGTGCAATTAAACAACCAAATACATTTTCCATGAACTGCCTAGTTCTGCATGAAAGTCTGTTACCGACTGGCACTACACTTCCTCTTCATTGCAATGTAACTTACGTAATTTATGCAATCAGCACCCTTATGGAGGGTTTCTCTGAATGTCACGATAAGCAAAACTGGGAGAAGATCCTAAGCCAACACTATCATGCAAAATACCCACATTGTCCACTGCTATCAAATCAAAGCCTTAAGGTAAGCAGAGTTGCATTGGGTTTGGTTAGATGCATAGTCACTATATCTTCAGAAAACTCAATAGGCGTTTTCACCTGAGAGTGTAAATCTGATCAAGACCATCCTGCTCATCCAGGCACAGCATGATGTGTTTGACCATCTCTAATCCAGTTTTCTGTTCCTTGGACAAGCCTTTGCCCGAGCCTCTTGTACCGGGACCTCCTCTTCTCTCATTGTCAGCTTCATCCATTGATTCATCTTCAGCAGAGAAGGGTAAACTACAAAATACAAAGAATGGAACCATTGTTTTGAAGTATAGATTCAAGCAACTTAAGTGACACACAAATAATATCCCTTTAGATACACTCTTATAATAATCTACATTGACAATCTGTTATTTTCTCCATTGCGGTGCATCTGTAGTTATGTGACAAAGCGTCATCAACAGTATTTTTTTTTTTCTAAAGTGTCACCAACAGTATATATATTTTTTTTTTCCTGAAATCGACCACTGGTGCATCCAATAGCATGGCGTGCGATGCAGCAGGCCTTAAAATCTCAGAATACAAATTGCATCAGGCATCAATTAGCACTCAGATATTGGGTCGGTATTTACTAGGAGGATTTTTGGGGTAAAAATAATGCATATTTATAAGGGGGCGGGTTGTATTAATGTCTTCAAGTGGCACCACCTGTCACTTCTTTCCTGAGGAGAAAACGGGACGGGGGGGTCTATTTGAGGCGCTGTGTTAAATTATTCAAGTGGCATCTGTTGGAGCGGATGCCCCTATGTGAGGAAACGCAATGTTGGAACTTACAAGAACTGTAGCGTAATGTCAGCTTGTTTCAGGTTTTCAACAATGATGTCCAGTTGTTCCGAGTCTGCTTCAACACTGAGGTCACTCAGGAAGTAAATATTTAGTCGATCATAGCGTTTTCCCCTAAAAAAAAAAAATCCTAATCGTGATGTGGCACAGGATAACAAAAATGGCATTTAAAATACCTTTATAGTACAAGCGTTATCAGATGAAAAGAAAACTCTTACTTTATTCCTGTTTGAAGAAGATCCATGCAGACCACAAGAGCATCTAGCCCTTTTTAGAACAGTTAAAGGAGACTGTTTCTTTTGATGTTATATATATTTTTTCCACAAGTGTAAAGTTCTATTCAAAGGATACAATCCGCCTGTTGATTCTCTGGGTGGACCTGATTCTCAATCTCCTCCAAAAGCTCAAAGTCAGGTAACATCAGGTTGCGGTGAACAGTGATATTTTGGTACTGGCCATCTTCAGCCAGCGGGTTCTTGGTCGAGTCTGTGCCGAACAGAACCAAAGCCAATTCATCCTTGAGTTCAGCAAACACCTGTGAAAACAAAGTACAATGACGTGTTGTGATGTGAAATTACTAATTATTAATTGATGAGATGATATTGATGATATGATGTGAGAAAGTAGAATATTTTAAAAGTGCAATATTACAGGAATAGAAGATAATTGTTATATATTTAAAATAAAAAAAGTAGATAGGTATATTTTTAAGAAAAACGTAACGGAAACCAAGATTAAAGTAATATTTTTTGGAATATTGTTTCATTTCTACAAATATTACGTTTTCCCCTTGTTTTATTCCTTGTAAGGTTAAGACTTTAACAATGTAATTTTGTTATTATTTTCTTTTCAGTATGGCCTACATAGTAACTTTGATAGTTCCTGATGCTGAATAAATAAATCATTTTGTAGTTAAATGTATCCTCGCTTACCTGACGTTGGACAAACTTCTGAATGACTTGTTTGGCTAGTTCAAATGGAGATTCTTCACCCGGTGCCGAGTTGGACATGGAAAGTCCAACATCCATGCAAAGCACATGAAACGACTGCAATACACAGGGGAAAAAAACGTTTTATTATGTTGGCCATTTTATTAGAAAACACCGATTTATCACGAAGGCTTGTCAGCTTGCCCCCTCAGACATGTCCCTCATCCAACATGCTTATTTCACTTCTGAACAACACAGTGTATTACGGATTGTAAATATACAATTATTAAAAACAAATCAGTAAAAAACGGTTTGCAAAGATATGTTTTAAAGTCACAACAAATGTACTCACTTTCGACTTGGACATTGTAATATTTTGTTTCCCTCCTTTAGAACACGTGTGTAACAAAATAAAAGGTCCGTGTGAAAATGGCGCTTACCTCCTAGTTACGAAGGTGGCACCTTCCAACGATTTTGAAAGCAGCTTGTTTTGTCATTTTCCCAAATTGAATACCATTAAACATTGCTTTTATTATATTGTTCAATTATATTTATTCATATATTATTATATTGTATTATATACAATACATTGTATTTATGTTTCAGAAATACTACGCAAATACTGCTACGTATTTTACGTAGTGAGGACAATTTGCCCTGCAATTGCCTGGCGGCTTAAAAAATGATGGGCAAAAACGAACGAAGGATGAATAAAACAATAAAACAAGACACAAATTCGTCGTATTCATCGTGTTGTCATGCAACAAGTTTATCTTTTTATTTGTGTTTTTACATCCTTAAGTTATACTTCATACAACATGTAATGTTCCAACCCGACCATCAGAAAAAACAATACGTTACTTGTAATCATTTTGATATTTATCACATTTGTAATATTCAAATCTTCAAAAACCTCAGTATAAAAGAACTATTTGTGACATTTTCATATGAACTGTTAAATATATGAATTACAATAAATTAAACAAATATTCAACAAAAAGACAGTATTGAAAATGTAATACAGTTTTTCCCTGTATGAGACAGTTCAAGAAAACAGCCTGCATAATGAATGTTTAAAAATAACACTGAGATGAAATGTCATGCAACAAGAAAAACTAACAGACTGATGTGAATTGAGTTGAATTTAAATACAAAACACTTCCAAATGGGTAAGAGTGATTCTTAATACAAAATCTTTCCATTTAGTCGGGAGAGGGAAAAACTCGTGTAACAGTGCTGGAGAATGGAAAAAGGAAATAGAGTAATGGTAATCTTGAGAAAAGTGTCAAAAACTTTCACACACACAAACATGTGAGTCAGAGACCTCCAGCTTTGTTTAAATCCTTTTCTTCTCAGCAGGCATTATGACATTGTAAACACTCAGAAGTAGTAGGGTGCAAAATTTTGCAGTGGGATGACGCTTGGGCAAAGGAATTAACTATCGGACATCGTCATAGATCCAAAACAACCACAATAATGAGGACGAGTGTTCTAGACAAGTGCAACAAATCTAGTTTTTGCTGTTCATCAAGTTATCAAAGGTAGTGAGCTGTCTTCTGCATTGCATTTGTTTACGTGTATCAGCAATCCAGTACGTGAATAGGTTTCACACCGATGATGTCTGGGCGAGTTCTCTCGGGGCTTTGCTCTGCAGGGTGCTGGATACGGTATCGGAGTCCAGCAGCTCTATGATGCTGTAAGGGGAGCAGTCCTCCAGACCCATTTTGCCACAGGCCCAGCCGCAGAAACCCTTCTCCAGGTCTCTCACGGCATGCCACCACCTGCTGAAGGCCCAGGACACCTGAACCACGGCGGAGTATAGCGCCAGGGAGAGCGCCACGGGCATGATGAGCACGGGGTAGAAGATGATGAGGAAGGGGCAGATGGTGATCTTGTGCCAGAACGTTCGCTCCTCGTTGTACACCAGGAAGACGTTGTACCAGGTCAGGGTGCCGTAGTAGAAGGACGTGATGAAGGAAAGAAGGAAGACCACAGGGGCGCAAGAGATGCTCCACAGGACAACGTGAGGCCCCCGACACACACCCAGACGGCAGGCCCGCTTGGAGTCCTCCCCGGCCTCGCACTCTGCGTCGAGCCGTTCCCTAGACTTGGCCAACTCGCGGAGTTCTTTCTCCGTCATGGTTACGTGGATGTCTACCACCTGGCCTTTCTTTTTGCCTCGCGTGATGGTGCCCGTTAGCGTTACATAGCGGCTGTCTGGTGGTAGGCTCCAGCCTCCGTCTGTAGGCACGGAAGAATTCAACTACATCAGGAGTTGTCAAACATTTTACACCAAGTGCCAACAGGATACTAAGTCACCTTCATTTGTGGGTGTACAGAGGAACTTGGCTCCCTCCTCCACGCTCCTCTCCGCTCCCTCTTCTTCCCCTCCTTGGTCACCGGTGGACCCTTGCTCCACATCGGAACGATAGACGATGATGGACTCAGGACGCTGCTCGCGCTTTCTCCTCCTCTTCCTCCTCAAGGAAGGTCCTGAGTCGTTGTCGTCGACATGGTTTGCAGACGATTCGGACCTGAGGGAGTGGATTTGGGGACTGCCCTCTCCTTCGGTCTGGGACTCCTCCACATGGGCCATCCTATCAGCTGGCCTATCGTCGACCCTGTGAAGACTATTCTGAATGAAAACTATTGTCCACTCATTGTGTCTAGGGGAGGAAGTGACTGGATGGATGACAAACAGGGAGTGGCATTAAAAAAAAATAATAACATCGTTTTTCTAGTTCAAGTCCCAAAATGAATCACGTGCATAATGATGCTGACCTACATTCTGTGTGCATTCATGTTTGTGCTACTGTTAGCTTAAAAAACACGCGAAATGCAAATACTGTGCACAGTATGTAGTGTATAGCATGAATATACATTATCAAACATATATGAGCGTATACAGAATCAAACAACGTCTGATCGATTTGATGGAAATGTTTGTGCATAAGCAAGTTTATGTATCATAACGCAAGAAGAGTAGTTCCGCTAGAGACACGTTTTTGTTGAGCTACGCTGTTCCTGGGAACATTTTAAACTGAAATGAGGGAAGTAAAGAGACAATGTTAACCATTCTCCTCCCATTTAAATCCCACCCATGTCCGCTCTTTTGTCTTCCGACAACCGGCAAACGACGCGTCCCTTTCATACAAAGTACAACCGACCTTACCTTAACGGAGAGGCATCAGTATTGATTAAAATTGTAATATTTTAAAAGATAAAACAAGATATTTGTGTTGCACTTTGCGGCAGCGACACATACCATCCGTACAGATGGGTTACGCAAAAATGACTCCCACTCTAGAACAGCGCTATGCCAAAGAGACGCTTTACGTAAAGTTATTTCGTGAATTGCCCTAGTGGCCGGCTTTACAGATGCGTTACGTAAAAGGTTTTCTGGATCGCATCATAACCCCGCCTTCGTTGTGACAACGACAAATCCTTAAACTGGAAAAGGTGTTGAATTATAACAATATCAAATACAATAACATATTTATGGCAGAGAGATGTTAAATGAATTCGGGTATTTAATGTCCAGTTGGTTTGTTAATGTTTTGTAAATATTCTAGCTAAGCCTTGGTGCCACAAAATGATGTATATAAATTGAAGCTAGAAGTTAGGCTAATTAGCTAATGCAAAGCTAAAGCTTCTGAATTGTAATTATAATGGCTTATCAAAGAACGTCCAGTGCCATTGATAGCCTGCTCTGCCGAATTGGTAAGTTATTTTATTGTATTCTGGAAAAAAATATATACAATAAAAAATAATGTACTGTAATATCAGATTTCTAATGCTATACTAATTTAAAAGGCCATACACGACTGTCTGTTTTTTTTTTTTTTGTACAGCCAATGAAGTTCGTGAGCTTTCTCAGGAGAAGAATGTCCTTGATCGAGAGGTTGAAGGTCATGATTCATGTTAATTTTTCAAAATTGTAACTCAGCCATTTTGAAATCAACCAAAAGGCGCCCATTTGATTTCTTATCCTGTTTCATTATGTTTGTCTTGTGTGCCCACATTGTGTGCCCACAGTTCTTAAAGCAAACATTGCAGAAAGGAGGGATTATATTGAAACAACTCGCACACATATTAAGAAACTGGAAGAGGATGCTGATGTGAAACACAACACTTTGAAACACAACAAGACAATTAAAAAAGGGTATGAACAAATTTTATTAGGGCTAGGCAATTAATTAAGCCATCAAGCCATTCATTTTCTGTAGCGCTTATACGGTCATTAAACTTTACGCAGGAGGTTTAACCCAAGATTTCTTTGCTGTGAGGTGGATGTGCTCACCATTCACACCCTTGTCACTGATTAATCGATTTTATCCATTAAGTTGAGTTAATTTGTCAGCCAACAGATAATGTGGTTGTACAGGTTACTTTGATTAGCCACAAAAAAGTTTCAATGGGAAATGAGATTAAAATTGTAGATGGGATTTTTTTTCACAAAATATATTTATTTTATGGCCGTATTGCCTAGCCCTAATTAGTTTTTAATGATTTCTGAGATATATATATATATATATATATATAATATGTATCTGTTTTTTTTCCCCTCCTAGCCTGAATGTGACTCAGTGCTTGGTCCAACAGTATGAGCGAACTGTGAGAGCGGAATTGGAGAGCGCAAAAACCAGTTATGTCAATGAAAAGTGGGTCCGCCAATTGTTGGTTTAGCACATTATATTTGGAGTTTATTTTGTATATTTTCCCCTTTTCATTTCTGATCAATCAAGGGCAGTCTTCAAAGAAAAGATTACAAAATGCAGGAAGCAGTTTCAGGATCATCAGGAATCATTTAGACAAAGGTTTCAGGCAAAAGATGACACGAAGAGTCCAATTGTGGTCTCTCAAGACGACGTGCCAGTCAAACCCAAAGAAGGGGGCGGAGCCTATGTCAATGGTAATTACTGTGCTAAATGAGCTGAATGAGTATAACGACTGTTATAATGTGAATGTTTAAGAATATGACTTTAATCTATCAAAATGACAACTTTTGCATGTAATAGTATGTTTTTTTTTTTCAAATTTGAAGCACTGCAGGTGTATTCAAACATCTAAATGATTGATTTTGCAGATTCTGGTGTTCCTCGTTCCTTCTCCGAGAAAGGACCAGATAGGTATTTTCACTGTGTACTTACACAGAAAATAGAATAGTTAGTTAAAGTGGATATAACCCTAACCCCCCCCCCTCTCTAGTGACCCTCACCTCCAGCCCACCACAGAAGCAGACATGGAAATGGAAGGTTCACCTGTGAAGGATTCCATGGTTGTCATCACCGCTGAGAGTGTCAGTGAGACCAAGGTGAGAATGCGGCACGTTGCATGTGAAGCTATCCTCATGTAACGACTGTCTTGCGATGGCCCATTTCTAAGTACGACAAACAGAGACATCTGACCGGTCCAGAAAACTCTGAGAACACTGAGGAAATGGACGCACAAAGCCAGGCTTGGGAATCGTCTTCCAGTGGTGCTGATGAAACTAGAGGCAATGAGCAACATGTGAGGGCAAAAGGTAAGCACACGGCTTTCAAATGCTCCCGGTTTGCATCCACAGTCCAACCTGCTTGATCTCTTTAGCTCATCAGGGACCAGATAAGATGCCCAGAGAGGAAGAGGACGACCAGGAGGTCAAAGCATTACGCCAAGTAATAAGAACAGAATCCTTGTGCAAGTGACGTACCGTGCATAAATCTTGGGCCAGCATTGTTTGCCCAATGCTTTTTTTGACCATATCTCAGCAAAAGGAAGTATTTGTATTTTTTTTAGACATTCATTACTAATCACATTAAATATTGTACTAAATTAAAAAAAGAGCTAATTTTCAAATAAGTGCTTATTGTAATTGTCTCAAAATAGAATGAAAAAATGAAAATAATTTTAAAATAATCACTAAGGGTATAAACTAGTAATAGTAATAAATGATTGCAATACTTAACTGTTTTATCTAAATGAAAAAAAATAACCATATATTATCCAGAAATAATTTTAAAAATTATTGATGATTATAATCGCTTTTGGGGAATATTCGATAAATAACTGTGTTGTTGTTGACAAAGCTGTCAGTTGTGCCCGAGGAAGAGGAGGCAGCACAGGCACAAATGGAGGAGGGAGGCCCAGCACAGGAAGAGGAGCAGGCACCACAGGAACATGGTGCCCCTTTGCCACAGCACTGTCAACAAACACAAGCTCAGTTCTTCACTGCGCCTGGAACGCCAACATTCAACTTTAAGTCAGTTTTACATGTCAAATCTTTGTAAAAACCTCAAGCTAAAATCATGAGTGTGTGTGTTCATTCCAGCTTTAGCCCAATACGCTCCCCAGTTGCAGGATCATCTGGTAGCAAATCTCCAGCCTTCATGTTCTCGCTCAGCTCTGCTCCCAGCACCCTAGGCTACTCCGGTTTCGGCTTCGATGGGGTCTCCTCCCATGATGAGGTAACTACAGAGAAAGTACCCCGTGGCCGCAACAAACAAATGGTCGGTGACTGATGCCGAACCAAATACTTAGCACCTCATTTTTTTGCAGGCTCTATCGTTCGTATTCAGCAGCTCCGAGGTATGTCTCCTAATGAGTTTGTCTTATTATCCTGAATTCAACCCCCCCCCCCGTCAAAGAAAAACACCAAACTCTGCACTCTGCTTTCAGAAAAACCAGAAGACTAAATCAGACGGTAAGCATCTCATACCTCAAACACACTTAATCTGCTTTTTGATTTGATCTCCTGCTGAATTGGTTTGAGTTCACTTCTCTATAAGTGAGCAAACCGAAAAATTCATCAACTCCCCCCCCCAACTGTACATGTTAACACATGCAATCCTGCAGGCCTGGATTTCCTGTTCAACCAGCCGGAACAAAGCGACGACTTCCAGTTCACCTTCCCCTCCGAGAGCTCAGCGGATAACAAGGAAAACAGCAGTAGCGACTTTCCCTTTTCATTTAACTTCTGAGAGAAGGCACCACGTTTTGCATTGGCTTCTCGGTACAAAGTTGAGAAACGTGTTCCAAGAATGTTTATCTTAAATGGCCAAATTTGTGTTCTATGGTCTGGCTTTTGTTTGCACGTTTTAAAGCCTTGAAAACATTTCTCTGCTAATTGATTACTTGAGTCTCATAATATTACATTTCAGATTTACGACTGTTATGGTTTGATTTTGTTTTTTAAAGCGTCTCCAAACTTTAGTTTTGTAATCCTATTTAAAATATAATAACAGTCTCATAACTACTCTTATTCTCATAGTTTAACATTTTTTTCTGTTACATTACAATTTTTTTTTTAAATGACTTTTTTCTAGTTTATTCACATGAATGGTTTGGAATAATTCTACAACTACTTTACTACTTTTTGTAATGAAGTAGTAACTTTTATTGTAACATTTCATATTCATTCTCATAAATAAATTAATTAATAAATTGTCTGCAGTGATGCTTTTGCTCCCCTTCAGCTGAGCATACGCGTTATTAACGCAATTACTCACAAATAGTCGTCGTTCACTCTTATAGTGTATTTATTCAAGTCCAGAACATTTGAGTGTACGAAAAGACAAAGCAACAACATGCATAGGACTATCTATTATCTTTTGGTTTCATGATTGAATCAGTAGTAATATAACGTAACTCCACTCTTGACAAGGTAAAGCTTTGCCTGCACTTTGGAATAAAGAACATTGTGAAACTTGGACATCTAACCATCCATTTTCTCGCGCTTGTCCTCACCAGGATGGCTGGTGAGCCAGAGCCTCTGCCAGGACATTCAAATTCTGTCTTTAGGCGTAGAAAATTGATGGATTTTTTACAGGCAGTAAAGATGTTTTTACACTTGCATGACTCTGTGATGCCTTAAATTGCTACAGTTCATAAATGCCATACATCCGTTTTTAAAATCACGTCACTCTTTAGTTAGTTCCACAGTCCACTCTTGTGATTGTGTGGTGTTCCCACAAAAGTTATTCGGTAAATTGTTTAGTAGATTTCAGAAAATTCTACTGTGTAAACATTTAAAACGTTTGAAAGATTGATTGAAGATATTTAATGGTAATTAAGGCCTTGTTTTTATGTTCATGAATGAATGTCTTTCTTTTAAAAAGGTTTATAACGAGATTTTCACCCAAGAACAGATTACATATTGTTTAATCCGCATCCCTGAAAGAACTTGGTGGTTCCACTGAAATGAAATCTGTTTTGTATTGAATGCCTTATGCAATAAATAACAGCAAATAGTATGTCCTCAACCCTTTTAAATGCAGTTGCTAGTCAGCAGGCATGTAGAAATGTCACGGAAAGAGGAGCAGATTATTTTTTTTCTTTTCCTTTTAAAAAAATAAAATAAAAAAGTGCTGAGTGCAGATGGGGAGCACCTAGAAGACAGAGTCGATGCTGAGAGAGCGTCGCGTCACGTGTTCGATCTCTCCCGGGATGTACTCGCAGAAGCTGGTCTGATACTTGGCCAACATTTTTAGCATGGGCCGCAGGTTGATCCACCACTGGACTTTGGGCATGCGATGCCTGTGAAAGAAACACACAGTCATGTCAAAAGACTAACGGGTCAAATTTGGATACTATTTTATGGGAACATTTTGGCAACTGAGGTCAAGTTTGAGTGTCATAGCAAATACGTACATCCTTTTCCTTCTTGCCATTTTGTACTAAAACTTGTAACATCACAAAAAGTGCTTTGTGAATATTCTCTAAATACACTGCAAGAAGCATCTCAACTCCCGCCGGGCACTTACTCAAAGTCGGTGGCGTCCTTGAGTGCCGTGAGGGGACTGAACGAGACCACCTTTCTCAGGAGGCCCAGCACGCAGGCCGTTTCTGCGGAGTTGCAGAACACGCGACCTGAGGAGGACACACACTGCAGTTATTAAGATCTGATCTGGCAATGGGAAGATGCTGGTGAAGAAAACATGAAGACCTTCACAACTGCTCAGTAAATTGCAGAAATACTATTTTATAATTGGCCCAGGTCAGTACAGTAGAAGACAAATTTACAGTCTTCATTTAGATTTATTTTTAAAATAGCCTGTAACTGTAGCACCTTGTCATAATCTGGTGCTCGTCATTAAAATTTTTCCCTCAATCTTCGTACCTTGTCGGTAGTTTTGTGACAGCTGGTCACTTATCCACTGGATGGCTCTCACTCCCAGCTTTGTGCCGTAATTTCTGTCAAAGGGCGACGGTGCCCCTCCCTGGTGAACAAGATATATTTATTCAGTTTTTCTTTTTCATTTGAATGAAGACCACAGGGTGGAGGTGGTACCTGTTGAAGGTGTCCCAACACGTTGACGCGACAGTCGAAAATACCTTTCCCCTCGGCGGAATACAGTTTGTGGAGGAAATCCGTAGTGTAGTGCTCATGGCATTTTTCATTCCTGTTAAGTACGAGAAGGGTTGAGTGTTTCATGATAGTTGGAGATACAGTATGACCAAGATGTGCAGCTAAGAGTGAAAATATAAGCAACTCATAGCCCACGAAAAAAGTTTAGAAATGATGAAATGACCCCAAATCTTTGATATACTGTACAACATGAACAAGTCAGCCAGCCTGGCAGCCGCCATTGAATCCAGATGAACAAGTCTGACCTCAATACGAGCCCCCGCTGGATGTCCTTCTTCATTTTCTCTGTGAGATGCTCCACGTTAGTCTGTCAAAAGGCAACATAATGGCAAGTTAAAAGTGGAAGAAAAACAAATTGCAGCAAGAATCGGCAGCTGTTACCTTCAGGTCTTGGATGTTAAAGGGGTCCTCGAAGATGTAGGCCGCGTCGGCGCCCACGGCGATGCCGGTAGTGGTCGCTAGGTAACCGCAGTAGCCTCCCATTGTTTCCACCACAAAGACCCGCCTCTTTGTCCCTGAAGCAGACTGCTTTATCTTGTCGCAGCCCTAAAAGGGGAGATTAACAAATAGGAGCTGTCAAGAGGAGATAACTCAAAGCTGGTTTTGTGTGTTGCAAGAATCCAAAAGTTTTAGTGATTTGATCACACGGCAGGAGGAGAAGTAGATTATTTAAAGATTAGAACATTTTATAGTGTATACAGCAGTAATTTCCTGTTTTGAGGCACTTTTGAAGATATGTTTAAAGAGTACTGCCCAGTTTACAGAAGCCATTTATTCTCACAAAGAGGTGCAATTTAAAAACTATCACTATAATTCTATAAATAAAAACTCAATTTGTTTCTTCGTGTTAATCAAAGTATGTGGTCAGTTTTACCGCCATAGCAGAGTTTACGGCGGTGTCTGCCCCTAAACTGAAGTCCGTTCCGGGGACGTTGTTGCTGATGGTAGCGGGAATCACACACATCGGGATGCACAGATTGTCGTAGTGGGCTCGGGCCTCAAAGAGCTCCAGCACGCCTCTGTAGGCCTGTGGACAAACAGTGGAGCCTGCTGTTAAAGACCAGAACTGTTCCTAAAATACAATCTATGGTGTCAACCCACAGAAATCTTTTCACTAATTGTAGTTGAGTCTGGAAATAATAAAAAATACCTCAAACCCTCCGATGACCAGCAGAGCTGAGATGTTAAACTTGGCGATGTTCTCCACAATCTTCTCCATGTGTTTGCTCGGAAGGGTTCTGAACAAACATAGGAAAGTGTGTCATTTTTTTTGGTCATTCATCATCAAAATTCGTGTCTCACCTTTTGGTACCCAGCAGTGAGCCCCCTTGGCCCGTCCATCCCGCCACATCGTGCCACTCCATCTCACACACCTGCAGAGCCACAGAGAAGTCACGTTCTCTTTGTTAACCAAGATAGATGGACGGTGGTCAAGGACGTCGAGGCGGAGGGCCTCACATCGCCGTCGGCAAAGCCCTGGAAGCCGTTGTGCACGGCGTACACTTTGTGTCCGTGAGCGATGGCCAACCTCACGGCCGACCTCACGGCCGCATTCATGCCCGCTGCTGGGGCTCCCACGTTCAGGATGGCCAGGGAGAAGTTGGTCTATGGGAGAAGAATTCAAACTTAACACTTTGATGCATGTGCAGCTTTTATTAATCCATTGAGGAGTCCAGAGTGAGGAATAATTAAGGTTCCACAGAAGTCAGAGACTAACCTTCACTTGGGCAGGCTTTTGGTAGGCAAGAAGCTTATAGATGTTCAAGTTGTTCTCAAAACTCCTGCAAGGGCATTTTAGCTCACTTGTAAATGAATTTTAAGTTGACTGGCTCCAACATGCTCAAATACAACATCATTTACTAAAGACTCCAACTTGCCCTTGACCCAACAAAAAAATTATCGGAAATGGTCGGATCATATGCAGAGGAACCTTAGTGCTTACCCGCCACGCAGTTTAACAGCCTCATCAAACCTCTTCTCGTTCATGGCCTTCTGCACCAACTTGGTCTGCAAGGGAGGGCAGAGCGTGCTGAGTAAAGCAAAAGTAAGCGTGTTACATCAAGACCAGAGGACAACCTCACCATCTCCACACATTCCATGAGAGGAAGACGGACGGCACGATTGCCAGACAGGCCGATGACGCAAGCCGGCGTGTCTGGAGACGCCTCCATCAGGGCGACGACCGCCTCCACGCCTAACTTGCTGCTCTGAAGACATACATTATATTTTACCGCCTATCCGTGAAAGTGACCGTGTCTATTTGAGTCACAACTCACCAGTATTCTGTCGAAGGCCGAAGGCGTCCCACCTCGCTGAACATGTCCGAGTACGGTGACTCTGGTGTCGTAGCCCAACCGCCTCACCACCAGCTTCGGAGAGACACATCGACGAAATTATAGTTCCATGTTCGAAAGCTATCATGGAATCTTCTTCACAACACACACAGACTTACATCTTTCAGATAAGTGGAAGAGATGGGCTTGCCGTGCATGTCGATTGCACCTTCTGCAACAATGATGATGTTGAGTCTGGACCCTTTGATACGACTCTGACGATACACACAAATGATATCAGTGATGTGCTAAGATTTCTTTGTTGCAGGCAAAAACTAAATTTTGTCTTAGTCGATGCCACACGGTCAATAAAATTCTTACCAATATTTTCATTTATTTTTATTATGACTCTTCCCTACATTGAACCTCTCACCGCTTCAAGACGGTCACACATGAGATCTTCCCAGTTGTCCTTAGGAGGAGACTCCGGAATAAAAAGCCAATCAGCGCCGGATGCCAACGCTGACACTAGAGCTAGATAGCTGGAGAAAAAAAAAAGTCCTGAGATTTGAGTTTGGCTAAGGGGGGAAAAAAAACAACCCAGAAGTGCTCAAGCTCACCCGCAGTGACGGCCCATGACCTCCAGGACAAATGTGCGTTGGTGGCTGTCAGGAGAATAACAAGTACATCCATTGATTTTCAGGACCTTCTTCTTAATGATAAAGATGTTGAACTTCAGCCAAGAAAAACATAGCAGGCAAAAACAAACAAAACTTTGGATAGTAATGTTTTCTTTCTAGTCATTGTAAAATTCACTCTAATACATTTCCTGGCAGAGTATCCCAAAAATTCTGATTGCTCATTCTCCTGTATAACTTCTTTTCATATCAGTGTCATGAAACACCTTCGACATTCATCACTGAACTTAACTAAGTCAGCAAATCTGTACCGTGAGTAAAGGTGTTTCATTCCAGCGCATTTTACCTTTGCGCAGTCGTCATAATCGCATCGATGATCTCAATGATGCGGTGCAAAGCGGAATCTGCGCCGATGGTCATGTCAGTTCCACAGAAGTCATTATCTATGGAGCCCACCAAGCCTACAATGTTGAGATGGCTGTGCTGCTTCGCCAGCGTTTCCGTGATCCTCCCTGAAAGTGGCGCTTGGTCATAAAATCGTTCGTTCCCATTCGACGGTGGGCTCGGGCTCACCGCTTTTGACGAGGTCATCCAGCAGGCCGCTCCACTCGCTGCGAAAGATGTTGGCACCGGTGAGGCTCCCGTCGCCGCCGCACACGCACAGGTTGGTGATGCCACGTTGCACTAAGTTGAAGGCGGCCGCCAGCCTGCCTTCGCGGGTCATAAACACCTTGCATCGCGCGCTTCCGATCACAGTTCCGCCCTACAACGATCCGGTTACGGCACAAAATTAAACGTTGCGGTGCCCCAGCATTATTGACACAGCCAATAATGAACCACATCTTTTTTTCTTGACACCTGTGAATCATCCAGCCCTATCCGGGATGCAAATTTGTTTTCGTTCTAATAGACAAAAACTAAAAATGATCACAAAAAGTGCACGTGAATGAAGAGAGGTGCAGCTGTCAAGCAAGAATTCCAAAAAACAGAGAGCAGTGACGGTGATTAACGTCGTAACATATCACGGCCATCCCAAAATATCATGCAAATATGCCCCCAGTGCAGTGATTAGCAAATGCTTTTGGGGTGACGCCATGACATCCATGCCATAGCATTTATCTGAAGACTTCAGCATTTCATTTCTTCCAACAACACAAAAAAGTGTTTTCGCACGACTTTCAAGTGGCGGCCAAACAAACAAACACAGGGATTTGTATCACTCCAGTGCAACTTGCTGCTTTCTTTTAGCAAGTACACGGCTGGCTATGTGAGGACAGCTAACAAACATGCAGCAAGCAAGGTCCCTTACCAGATTACACATCCTGTACTAGATAGGCGGGAAGATGGATGTAATGATAAAAGTCCTACCACCAACAAGAAAGAGATAGAGAACACATTTCAGGCAGGGGAGGTGCCCCTATTAACCACTTTAATTGAAAGCGGGGTATACACTTGGATGTGTTTGAAAAATTATTAATATTTATTATCCTGTGGTGTGAGAGAGTTAATTTTCAACTCCTTGTTCTGGTTGGAAAATGCTCAACATCTATGATTATTAGATATTAATACTTTTTCTTCTTTTTATTTTCCAGATGTGGTGTGACACAATGCTGCCACTCGCAGGTCAGCCATGGTACTACGTATAGGGGTGCTATTTTGATCATCTCAAGTACATCGCAGACACACGGTAGAGAAAAGTAAGAAAACTTTCATCCATTCTTACATTTTAAGAATCGGTAAACAAAAATCGGTGTGCTCCGCCTTTGGTGTACCAACGCAGCCAACACACGACATAATTCAACCTACCAGCTGGATGATGTTTGTCACACTTTGCCAGTGTGCCAGTTTGATGTGATCGCCCCCCTCCACCAGGCCCTGGTAACCCTACAAGATATCAAGTGACACCACATTATCACAAACTGCATTGAAGCCATTTGTTCAAACTAACAGCCAGACTGATATAATATGGATCTTAATATTCATATTGTGTGTGTTTGTTTTGATACCTCATATATCAGATAGACCTTGGCACCAACATAGATGCCCATTCTGGTCACAGCTCGTACAGCAGCGTTCATCCCTGAGCCAAGGTAAAAGAAAAATCTGTTTTTACAATTTCTGAAGAGAGTTTTAAAATCTTTATATTTATCTACCTATGCTAAATTGCTCATACTGCAAAACTCTTTTACTACATTGCAGAAAGTGTGATTAACATATGTACCATTCTTGCCCCTTCCAATTGGTTTGGTGGTGAGCCATGAAATGTTTAGAATGTAATAAAGTGTAGTCACATAATTATTTTGGCTCAATAAAAAATGAGAAACACTGTTTTGTTATATAGTATAATCAAATTGACGAGTGAAGAAAGCAGCGCTTCATCACACTTGGCGTTGCTTCATCGACCTAGTGAGGAAATCGGTGGAGCATTTTTACGACTTCATAACTTTATATTGGTCAAAGGTTATTGCTGAGCATGCATTACGGAGATTTGTCAAGAGGCTGATGTCGTTTTGTTGACGTTTTAAAGTGTTTAAATTCCGCGTACATCAACAATTCCCACTTTTATTACCGTCTTGAACGCCCCATAGATAGGCATGCACAGTGAGTTTTTTTTTCACACGTACTTGTTTGACATTAGTTTTAACGTAAATAAAGATCTTGCCAACTAATGTCAGTGTGACAATTCACTCTCAAAATGTATGAGTCTGACGTGACATTAGTGTTAGCATAAGCTAGCTTCCTGTACCGCCCCATACAATGCAGTATTCCACTCATAAATGGAACTGAAAAAGACAGTTGTGGCGTGTTTGAGGTCACCTTGTGCGTCCCCGCCGCTAGTGAGCACCGCTAAAGCTCGGCCGGCCCCCGTCATCTTCAACTTTTCCAGATCCATGGATGCCATGTTTTGCTATATTTCCTGACAGTGAAATTGTGGTGCTTCCTGGAGAGTAGGCGTTCGTTTTAATAACCCACCGAGTGTTCCAAGAGCGGGTTCGTTTTACCTGATCTCAACCAGCAGCTGGACTCTTTGACTCCACCCGTCTGAAAAGCGACTGGTGTTGTTTTATTCACCCGGACCGCCCGGAGATGCACGCTACGGAGTTATCCTACTAGGTTAAACACAAGCCCCCGCCCGCCAGTGAGGCCCTGGTCAGGAAAAGGACGGAAACGCGTTTAGCACGTACTACACGCATACATGATGGTAGGCGCGGCTTGGCATTGTTTACCACTCGAGACTACTACAGTATTTCAGCATAGCAATAGAGCAAAAGTCTAATCATAAATTTATAGACAATGATAATTTCTGTGCCCTCCTACTCGTCTAAAAATGATATTCTGATTCATATTGTGTTTTTACACTTTGAATCAACCAATTTTGATCAATCATACGAGGTGGCCATTTTGCCACTTTATAGTCTCCAGCCAACACTTGACCTCATTGAGGTCATGCACAACAGGAAATAGATGGATGAAATTAATAATAAAAGCACCAGCACAAGATGTTGGGTACAGTACATCAGCATTTATTCCATGCAGTTGCTTGCTTGGATTATATTCCTGCAGATGTCTACCATACTGTACTTTGGAAAATACAGGAATCTGACAGGATTGGTTTGATCGTAATGCCACTCGACAGGAAGAGGAGCTGAAAAATGACCGTAGTAAAGAAACAGATTACCAGATACATGAGATGATGTCCACGATGAGAAACAACCTCACAAACACAAATTTAATATGACAGAAATAAGGGTGGGGAGGGAGATGCTTTCAGACTTGTGGTCTCTTTGCCCCATGATTGGCTTTTGGTGAAAACAGAATAGCTGACATGTTGACTGGAGTAAACATTTGGAACCATTTTTGTTATTAAGTGCCACTACATCCATACTTCATCTGTAATGATGACAATAAGATATGACGATTCGATCCACCGAACATAAAACTAATACTGTCCTCATACCTGTTCTCATTGTGCTTTCTTTAAATAATAGTCCCGCTAAAGCTGCCTGAAATTAAAAAGCACAGTTACATGCCATTCATAATAAATTAATTCAATCATTGTGTAGGCCAGCTACAAAGAAAATAAACCACAATCATACTTCACAGGATGTATGCCAGGCATTATCCACATCTTGATCATGACAGCGCATGAGGTTAATTCATTTATATCAACGTAAACACAAAGGAGACGGTCGGAACAGGCTCGAGCTAATGCAGATTTGCAAAAGCTTTCGTCCTCAAAGAAACGTAATGAAGTAGTTCAAGCTTAGGTTCATCCAGTTCAATACTGATGTTGTTGGAACACACCACAAACATCCTTTTCAAGAAGCTCATTGATGACAGGTCAAGTTACATTTGCTGATGCTTATATACACACAAAGTAACACTGAAATAAAAAAAATAAAATTTTGATTTCTGGCTTACGTTTTCCCAATAGCTTGCTCACACACAGTCGAGCTGACAACAACAAAATAAACTCTGCCTTCACCCAAAGTTGTGTACTAAGGAATGACAAACACTCAAAAGAAGAAAGAATAAATTAAGCTCCAACTGATGCAGCATCCCTTAAAAAAAAAAAATACAGTACAGCAAAAAAAAAGCTATTTGGGAGCGCATCTGTGGTTAAAAAAAAAAAGCAGTTGAACCACTTATAAGTCATTGTATGTGTCACCACAATGCTCCTGAGCAGTAAAAAATATGAAACCAAAAAATAGATACATAAAATTAAAATAAAAGCTTCATAGCCACCCGTCATTGCGTCTAGCCTGCTAGACGTTCTTGATCTTAAGCAAGCAACCTCGATTCTTAATTGCTTTTGTTCACAAGCACAGGGGGAATGGTTTGCTCTTTTCGGACTTACATTAGTGCCATTATACACACATTTAGCATTATGTCAGTAAAAAGTACCCTGCTAGAAAGTGTTACATAGGAGATGATGCGCTTGGAAATGGGAAGAAACAAAGATTCCTGGGCCCGAAAACTATTTCCTCAAATAGTGGCCGGGGCATTTATTTGAACGAGGCGTCTGTTTTAAGAAAGGAAGGCTTAGTAAAACTGGAGTTGGCTATACTGTCAAACATAAATATGCCACAAGGTGGCGTCAAAGCAGAACAGTAGTAGTGTTATTAATGTCAAAGACATGTTGCATTGTTACATATTATCTATGTTGGATAAGAGCTAACTTTTTTTTTACAAATAAAAATATTCGAGTATTATAATTTGTACTGCAATTGTCAATAGGCGCCAAAAAACTTTGGCAAAAACTGTTTTTGTCTAGTTGAAGCTCCTCAACTCAGTGAGTGTGCTTTGTGCTTTAGTGAGTACAGCACAAAGTGACCACCAGATAAAACCAAAGCAATCATGTCTTTGCTTTGAGTACAAAAACAGGAATAATAATTTTTCAGCTAATAGAGGATTTGTGTTTGTCAAACCACAAACCCACAAGGATTAAAAGTATACTCACAATTATTAATAGAGGCGATTATTTTGAAAAAATATATCATGTAAAATCATGTTTTTGCTACAGGGAATTATTTTACTTGGTGATAAGTGACTGCAGTGTTTAAGAGATTAGAGCAGAGGCCACTATTTGAAGGAAAAATGCAAAAAGCAACAATGGCTGTCCAAACATCATTCAAACTAATTGGTCCAGTTCAGTTTGTTCCGGTCCTCCTTGAACAATCCTGAGATGAGACTTGAAAGTGTAACGTCTAAGGGCGGGCTTTGTGTGTCCTCACACGCTGGTAGCATCATGTGATTTGTGACAAGAGAAGAAGCTGGATATTGTCTTGTTCATTCCGGCTGCTCTCCTCAGCTCCATCTCAGCACGTTCCCGTCGGTTCCCCTCAATCATGCATGCTGGCCGCACTCACAGCCTGATAAGTGGACATAACGGAGTCCTGCTACAAAGCAGGGGGTCATGCTGGTGTTTGTAATGCTAGCTTTATAATGGGACAGCCGAGGATGGCGCCACGCAAGGTTTCTCTAAGCTATGATATTTTGGTAAGAGGGCGAGAGTCGGGAACCACATATTTCTATTTAGGGTCAGCAAGAGATATTCTGTCCCGAACAACAACCTGCTGCCAATGATACAAGAGAATGATAGCATTTTGACTTTTTAGATTAGCGGTGTGCTGTGAGGTTTTTCTAAAGTGTAAAATGTGCCTTGGCTCGATAAAGGTTGTGGGAAACCGCACTGGAGGATGGTGCGTGCTGATTTTTGGATTTTGCCATGTACATAACTCAAAAAAATGAAGACAGTGACTGCAGCCAGATAAAGGCGTGGAGCTCCACATCTGGGTCACCTGAGAGATTAACGATGATATAACTCGCCACCGCTCGCTCGTTGCCAGCGCTAAAACCAATCAGGTTGCCATGCGTCCACTTCACTTTTACCACACGTGTCTTCATCTCGCTCTCGCAACCGGTTAGCATGTGCCTAAATTGCAAAATGTCTTTTTAAGAGTCTTTTTGTTCACTCCTGAATAGTCCTTCAGATTTCAAAAATAAATTATGAATGTTATATTCTATATCATGTACATGTTCATTCTAAAAGGGAATCCCTGCCACGGGTTGCCTGGATGTTGTGTTGAACATGAGGGAATGAAGGCCTGGTAAACGGAGGAGAAGGGATTCCGGGAGGGATTGCTCGCCATTTTTTGACATCATTGTCCTCTTATTGCTGTATTCTCTGCAGGGCCCAGTGGGACACTATTGGTTCCAGGCAAAAAAAATCAAATAAAGTGCCCGAGGGGGCATTCACCATGAGGAAGGGGCTGCTTTGTTGTTTCGGATGGTGGCATCTGAGCACTCGGCTTCGGATGAGTCGCAGTCTGAGTCCCCAAACTGGAGCGGATTCTGTAGGGGAGACGGTTAATGTCAAGTATTTTTTATGAAAGGTGGATTGACCTGCAATTATTATATGCTGTCACAAAATGGATGAGTAGATTTTCTATGGCCCTCACAGGACTTGGCCATGCAATTTGATTTTAAACCACTGACCTCGTAGCTATGTTCATCCGAACACAGTTTTCCTAAGGAGATCTGGGTCTTGACCCTGCGGACGGCGCACTCCTTGTCAGACAAGCCGTCCGACTGGGTGGAAATATCGATGGGGATGTCCGGCGTGTGCGACAGCAGCTCGTCCAGGTGCTCCTCCTGGCTAGCGCTTAGCCTCTCCAGGGGCCCGCTGTGGGAGTGGTCACTGGTGTTGCCCTCCTCTCCGTCGGACACGGACAGGTTCTCAGAACTGAACGTGGAGTACGACTGGAAGCTGCTCATGCAACGGTGAGGTCTGTGTCGGAAAGATGACAAGGACGACGAGACAGATATGTCACAAGATGACTGGAGATAATTACCATTTATTGCTTTATATTTGATGGTGACCTGTTTTTCATACAAATATTTACCGTAGCGATACTTGTGACTTAACTGCTTTAGTGATTTACTACTGTGTAAAATTTATGTTACTTTGCTAGCTCAAATCATTCATTTAAATGAGCAGCGGGAGAGTACCTCTGTCTCCTTGGAAACTCCACTTCACTATCTACCTCTCCTTCCTCCTCTTCAGATGACTCATCTCCACCCTGGGGGAAAAAAAAAACGCTGTGTCATTTTAGTTGTTCTCATTCTACATCAAATCATTATGGACCAATGACAGCTTACCTTCCTCAGAGGTCTAAGTGTACGAGGAAGTGCATTAGGAAGTGTGTGTTTGTTTTGGAAGGCCTGCTGTTCCCGAAGCTCGGGCTTCTTCGAGACCTCCCCATTAGAAGCGGGATCTTTGTCGGGAGCCCTCAAAGTCGACCGGCTGCCCTCTCGAGTACTGAGCAAGGAAAAGTTGGGCAAGTCTGGTTGGCTGGATGCAGGAGTGCTCGCCTGACAGTGAAGGCAACCGGGGAATGGGTGAGCCTGGCAGCAGGGACAGCCAGGACCGGCACCCGGGAGGGGATTGGAACTGGTAGATGAAGTACGCTGACGCGTGTCTGCATCAATGGCTGTGGAGATGAGGTCAGGGTTGGATCCGGAAACACGCCTCTGGAGGTGATCGGTCTGAGGGCTACGCAAGGCAGCGGCGGGGCCAAAATAACGCAGGTTATTGGCACAGTTTACAACGGCCTCTTCGCGGCCCTTCAGCGGGAGCGGCGATCCGGTGGTAGGCAGCGAGAGGTGGTGAAGATGATGCTCAGGTGGCTCCTTAACGTCTTCGGGCACTCCTGCGGTAGATTTCAGCACCCCAAGGAACTCGCTGTGGCTTCCTTTACTGTTGGCGCGGCGATGGCGGGGCTTGCTTCGGTAGCGGGCTTTTCCAGGAGGCGTGGACACTTTGGGACTGGCGGAAAGTGGGGAGGGAGAGGGGAGGGGGTCCACGCTGGCGATACCGTCAGAACGGAGCAAGTCTGGCCTGGAGGAGACACATTTTTTAAGATTAAAAGTCAATTCAACAACAAAAGTGGAGCTTCTGATATTTGAGGATAGTGGAAATTTCCATCACTGTCAAATTTGAAGCGATTGGAGACCACTCTAATTTTCTGGGAACAAATTTACAGATTTTTGTTGTTGATTTACTTCTTAAAGTGAGAGCTGAACCTTTTGGCGGCGGGCATCCCAGGTTTGTGAGAAATGCTTCCTTTCTTCTTTATCAGCTTTTCTACAGCATTGGATCGGACAATGGGTCTGACCAAGTGGCGCTTGTAGGTCCCGGGGTATTTCTTCTCCACAGCTTGCTCTCTCCTGTCAGGATTACATTACAGAAATAAAAATGTGCGGGCCAGCTACTGCTTGGCTACGAACCCGAGGAAGAATGTGGACACCGTATAATTCCACTACTGGATGTCATGGAGACAGATAAACACATGGGTGGGAAGCCGAAGCCACAATGTAAATAAAGGCCTGAGCCCAGCGGGGTTATTCTGGTTGAAGCGCGCTAACCCTCCTAAATTAGTCAAGTAAACACGAAACAATTCTTAGCGAGTGAATTCAATTTAAATAGTGAGAGGAGGAAAAAAGAGAGAAGATGAGAAGATGCCCCTTACTGCGATAAGGAGCTCATTGACTTACTTCATGAGGTCTTTCTCTCGGACCTCCAGCTGCAACATGATGGCACTAAGCTCCATGTAAAGGTTGTTGGCTCTCTCCAGCTTCCTCTCGTAGTGTTCCCGGATGTCCAGCGCATGCCTGAGAGAGTTGAAAACATCAGCAAAAAAAAAATCTCTGATCTGCATAGGTATGTCAAACCAAATGATGTATTTCTGTTTTCTTCACACCTGAGTTCATCCCGCCTGCGTCTGATCAGCTCTTCATCCAGCCTGTGAATGCACGTGCCTTCACTTTTGATCTTCTCAAAATGTTTCTTCACTTCCTCCCGCCATTCAGCCTGAAACATGAATGAATGTGGTAACCGCCAGGCTTGTACTACATAGCGTGATTCTTAAAAGCTAAAAGATGTAGTGCACACCTGAGACTTGAAGTAGGTCTCCTGAGGCGCTCCCAGAACATCGGCCGAGGCAATGTCGAGGTGTAGGAGGATCTGACGGAACGACGGTCTATTTCTGGGCTTGCCTTGCCTGGTAATAATGAATCAGTATGTGAGCTATTATACGAGCTTTTGTGTCAAACAGCTAAAGTGAACTCGTGTGTTTTGGCAATTAACGACACACCATGTTTGCTTCATGAGGATTTTGAAGCCATCCGGGCAAGTGGAGGGCACTGGGAGGTGAAGACTGTTGCTGCCGACGCCCCAGATAATCGCGGAAGAGTCGACATCTTTGTAGGGGATCTCTCCAGTCAGTAGTTCCCATAAGACAACTCCAAATGACCTGCAAGTTGCAGTCAGTGGGCTCCTCAAAAGCAGGAACATTCAAGAAATTCACAATGATACCCAATTGGGTGATGCACAACTCACCAGATGTCCACTTTTTCCGACACAGGCTCATTTCGTATCACTTCTGGAGCCATCCAGGCCACCGTACCGGCAAATGACATCTTTGTACTTTTGTCACTCAGCTCTTTCGACGTTCCAAAGTCAGAGATCTTTATGGCGTCATTGTGTGTGACCAAAACACTATTTAAAAAAATATAAACAGAGAAGGAAAGGTGTTCCAAAAAATTGAAATCTATTTAATTTTGTTTGCCTATGAGATACAGTTAGTCACATCATCATATTTCATATTATGATGAAAGAATGTAGAGGTTAGCATGATCAAAAATGACTATTGTTTTAAAAATCTTGCTGGACATGTTACATCCAATTAATTAAATGAAGATGACCTTTCCCGAAGACTGAGCCTGCTGACTAGTACAGTGTTTGTCAGCACTGCAGCACGCCAATATTGATTAAAGACATGGGTGGATGCGGATGCTGTGCGCAGGATGCTCAGGGTAAGCGACTTCACTCGCATAAAGGCCACTTGATGATGAACATCCTGAGGGTTAATGTCACACTATTTACAACTGAAAAGCTGAACTGTCTGCTTAAGTCATTTTACAGCAGTGTGGGTAATAAAAACATTGATGTCCACTTTATAGGTCATGTGAGTACTTCAGAGTTCTTTTACTGATTATTCCAGAAGAAGGAAACTCACTTGGGAGATTTGAGATCCCTGTGGATGATCTTGTGGAGGTGCAGGTAGTTCATGCCGCTGGCGATGCCTGAGGCCCAGTCCACCAGCAACCTGGGGGTGACTTTCCGCCCTGCCCTCAGCACCTCGTAGAGCTGACCTTGAGCGCAGTACTCCATGATGATGCAATAACAAGGCGCCTGAGTGCACACCCCCCTTGGTAGAAGACAGCAAACCAGTGAGCGGAGCAGCAGCGCGTGCGACATCATGCAGACCGAGCGTTTTGAGAACTACTTGAAGCTGATGATGTTGGGATGCTTGAGTTTCCGCAGGTGCTTAATATCCGTCTCCTTCTGTTCGCGCACCTTCTTGATAGCCACCTCCTCAGAACGGAATTTGCCCAGGAAGACGGCTCCCTGAGCACCACTACCCAGCCACTGCAACTCAGAGATTTCCTCAAACGGAACCTCCCACATGTCTGGAAAACAAATGGAAACTTGGATGCAGTACACTACGTGCACGATTGTGATTTTGCATAATAGCCATAAGCTCACCTTGTTGTTGTAGCTTGTATTCTGTGGAGTAGGTCTTTCCTATGATGTTCCAGACCGGTCGGAGACAGCCGAAAAGCCCCTCCAGGAAGCCCCCCGACCCCGGCCCAGCTCTGTGGAAGTGCAGCTTGATGTCGTCGGGGTGTTGCGGGTGACCTTGTCTACAGTCTCCACCGTGGTCCATATGACAGTCCCCGTCTCCTGCCTGCTCCTCCATTCCGCTCCCGCAGCCCCCGTGCTCGCAGGAGGCCGGCGAGATGGGTTCTTCGTGCTCGTGCTCCTGTAGCTGAAGGACACTGTTGTCGAAGTGTCCGCCCTCGCTCCGCGTGGAGTCGACGCTCAAGGCCGTGTTTTGGGGACTCAGCCCGCCGAGCACCGTCTCATCGTCCTGGCTTGGAGGCTGCAGATGCTGCAGAGGGACGGGCAGGTGCGTGGGCGGTGCCAGGTCCTTAATTATCTGAGGGGGTAATATCGTGGGAGGGGCTGGAGGAGGTTGCGCTTGAGAGTTTGCTGCGTTTGATTTCTTCATGGAGTCCCCAACTACACTGAGTTTAAGCTCCTCCTTCAGCTTGCCCACCAGCATGCTGGGGCAGGAAGTCCATGAGAGCACTTCGGGGGAACTTCCCATGATGTCATGCATGAATATGGGCTAAGTATACCTGATGTGGAGCAGTTCTAACACATTGGCTTGGCTGTATTTGAATCACCTGGACAAAAAAAAAAACCACAAACAGCAGACATGTTAATGCTAAAGCTAATTTCACGGCTTTTACAAAAACAAGATGAGTACCATCGCACTACTTTCGCAAAGACAAATCCTCTCATAGATGTGGGATGGGATGAGCTTACATTAATGACTTTTATTTTTAACTACAGAGTGCAAGCATCCCACAGCGGAAGTGACATCGAGCAGGCTTTAAACCCGTGCATACGAAATTAATAAATCACACGGGATACAAAGAACCTCATTTCTGGGAAAATTCTGGCAAACAGACTAAATCGATGGCGCACACATATAAACAGTTGGGGCTTTGTGAGGCTACCGGTAATATCAGTTGAGCGGGGGATTAAAACTGTTGCTCTGTATTAGGGAGGCTCAAAGCCAAACATCTGGCACGCACGGACCAACGTTTGAGCCGGCCGGCACATTGTTAGCCGCAGCAGCCACCTTGCTAGCTTTGCTATACGTAAACTCTTCAATGACCCCAAAACATTTGATCCTAAAACAGAAACTGGCTGATTTCTAGAGCTGTCGTTTAGATGTTGTTGCAGACGTAGGGACTGTATCAGTGTGCGTTTATCTTCTGGAGGGTAACCCGAGTGCTGTGAGAGCGTAGCACCTGCCAACAGCTCATCTATAATGCAAGCTTGACTCCAAGCAGGTTGCTGAGAGTGCAGGGGGAGGAACGAGAGAACGCTCTCTCAGGTATCCGATAAATCCGTCCATTCCAATGCCGAGACAATCGAGCCGTGCGAGTAGAAGACCGAGGTGTAATTCCACCCCCGCCAATAATTTTCAGAGCTGGGCCATGTTGATGCGGATCAACTGGGGAGAAACGCATGCCAAGACTGAAGGCGTCTCATGTGAAGACCTTTGACCCCATTTAAAGTCACTGTCCTAAATAATAGCTAAGAAACCTTTTTGGGAGTTTCACTTACTCGCATTTATTTGACTAGTCTTACCAATTTGGAATCAGCAGCTATATCTGACACCGGGAAGAACAGGAAACAGACCTCACCCATTAATCTGTAATGGAACATCTCTACTGGCATAGACTTCCATAAATTACGTCTGAAGATGTTGATCAAGGTTTCATTTACACAGTCTCCTAATGTATTTTCCGAAAGAACAAACTGTTTCACCTTGTGATGTCATGAAAATGAGTGATAATGCATGCAGGGTAAAAAATGTAGGCAAGATGGAGGGAGCCAATGAGAGCAAACGGTCTGAGCCAAGTCCTACTGATTTTATTTTACACAAATGTACAATTTTACTTTGAGTTGGGAAAAGCTTTTGTTGTAAATGTGCGCGTTGGGATTATCCAGAGGAGCACAAAAGCTGGGGGCGTGTCTGACAGTAATCCGACTACTCATAGTAATCACTGGGGAAGACGCTTTTGCGTTTGAAAAAACATTCCCAGCTAGATTGCTTTTATTTCACGACGCTGTACTTTGATCAGACCACAAACAATGCCTGAAAGATATTTTTGTAGCAAAAGACACACAACAACCAGGTAAACACACACACATTTACACTTCTATAGAAAAACACAGCAGCGTCATCTGTGTCGCCATCACCAAGCTCCTAATTAAGAGGAGATCCCGCTGAGTCCCTTCCTTTGCTAACAGCTGTGTGGGCAACAAAGAACCAATTTACACCCTATTTCACTTCATCATTCACACGTGCCATTCTTAAAACCTTGGAGCTTGATGTCTTTTTTATAATCAAGCTGGTAATGGCGAGAGTCAAGATCTGCATACCACTGCTCATGTGGTCCTGGCCAGCTAACTTGAAAGGCAGGGACAGAAATGAATGTCTCAAAAGATAAACTGAAGGAGGAAAGAAAAAAAAAAGCGGATTAGGCAGAGAGAGAGAGAGAGAAAGACACGTGGATCTAATTTGTGGGTTGGAAGTAAAAGAAAGCATTTGGAAAAAGAATATAAATAAAGGTCAGACCAATGATGGCTGCTCCCGGCGACTTTGAGTAGCAACGACGACCGGGAGCGACAACAAAGGACACAAGAGGAGCCGGCTCCATGTGAACTGTCTGCCCCACACGGCCAGGGGACAGCAGCACACACATTGGACACTGCGACCAGAGCAGCTGCTGCCACAACAATTCCCCTTGTGCTCCCTTGCTAGGGGCAGCCTGCTTGGCTACCCTCACAACAAGGAAGGACAGAGAGGAAATTGAAACAAGTGCAAAAAAGAAATAAAAACACAACGTAGTTCTGCGGCTGACACCATTTTATGGGAATCTGCAATTTAGAAATGCATGTCAAGTTTGCTGTCAAATGGGCAGCAGTGCACCACAGAAGAGAGAGGAGACCACTAAAAAAAAAATCAATCTTCAAAATTAAGCCAGGGCACATACGCCAAAGGCAAACAATCACGAATACTCGAGACAATTTAGTATCTTTAATGAACTTAACATGCATGTTTTGGAGACTATGGAAGAAAGCCAGGGAATATGCAAACTCCACAGTGGGAGCCTGAAGCAAAGATCTGGTAAGACAGAGTTGCTAACCCCTGAGTTGCTGTGCCGCTAACGTCACAAACATTTTGACACAAAAAAAAATCCCGAGGTCCTATCCCATGTAAACACACACTAAGTCAAGCGTTCTCATATTGAACGAAAGCATCCGAATGGCCTCGGGTGTGATCAGCCACGATTCCTCCTCTTCCCCCTCTAAAACGCGGCTGCCGGCTACTCATCCAGCGCAGTTACATAAATATGCTTAGCAGCAGAGGACAAGGGTGGGCGCTACTGTTCCTGTTGCCAAAGCGGGGTAAGTAAAAGGCATGGATTAAATCACGGTGTATACGGGGGGGGGGGGGGTTAAGCACACTCGTGAGTGGAGATGTGCAACCACAGACGGATTTCAGGCACGTGTGACCAAGTTAAGGCATCGGACAGACGGCATTCTAATATTGCCAAAGGTGTTCCATTATCGTGCGCAAACAGGAGACAAGATGTGTTTTCGTCTGCCTCCATCTTCAGCCGTCCTTCAGAGGACACAGAGACGTACTGCATCGCAAATCAGCAGCAGCAGCAGCAGCATCACCACAGAGCCTAAAATAGCTCCTGCACGCACGCACGCACACACCACTGCGTAACACTCTCCCGCAGTGCCGCCACCAAGCATACACAAACAGCTGATTGGAGTAGAAACGCAACAACACACTCCATTTCCCACATACGAGCGCCATGAGGGATGGATAGCCACAAGACAAACCTGCTCTCTGAACGACCCACACACGCATGGAATGACAACTCACGTCGGACAAGGCTCAAAGTCAAGCTTCTTTCTCAGCACCGATGCGGGGTTGGTAAAAACGAAATTCCTAGTCAGGGTGGAGAAAAAAGCAACACAAAAAAAGCCAGACGAGGGCAAGTCACAGGCTGGAGAATGACAAGCATTCCGGTTGCTCAGGCAGCACACGGACTGTGAGTGGGCGGGCGGCAGATTCACCAACCTGCTCACGTCACACTTTTCATGAATGGGAGTCGTCTGACGCAGAGAGCACGAGGTTCACAAACTTGAAGAGGAGGAGGAGGAACAGGGCCGGGATTTCTGCACCGGCTCAAAGAGGAGGAGCAAAGACGGATGAAGGAGAAAAGGGACAAAGGGAGAGTAATGTAATTGGGAGCAGCACCAGCTGGAAAGAGCAGGTTGGGCTGCGGTGGTGTCTTTCCAAGTAGGACAGAGATGAGAAAATCCTTTTGTAAATCAAATCAGCTCTGAAATATCCCCTAAAGTCTACCACTCAGTCACTCACTCTCGTTCACTCACACAATTTCTGTGTGTGTACTGACCCGTAAGTGGCTTGCTGGACATCTCAGAGGTCGCACATTAGAGTCCGGGCCTCACCTCAGTCTCGCCTCTCACCTGAATGCACACGCAAAGCAAAGGGAAATGGGTCATAGGGATGTGGAGTGACATTTAAAGTTCATACAAGACCCAGATGGATTTAGAGGATATGTGAGAGTACAGTAAGTCAGAGCAGCTGCAGAGGAGGTTGCTGTTTGCAAAAGTACGACATCAGCTGACAGGTTGAGTCACCCGTAAAACTGCAGAGGAGAGGAGGCACGATTCAGAGTGTGTGCGTTTGCGTCGGTTTGGCTGTGTGTAATCAAATCAAAAGAGACTGAATGAGATGGGAGGGTCCTCTGGTGAAAGGAACAGATGCTCCACCCTGTAGTCGCGTTAGCAAACCTCTTGGGAGAAATTATGTCCGCCCAATCTCTAGCCTCAAAGTCTACCCCAGCAGGGGACCCTGCAGGCAGGGCTCTGATATCCTGGGGTGAGGATAAAGACAGCCTCGAAATAGTGTGAAATGGCAGCCAGGATGAATTTGGGCACAGATGGCTGAGGGCGCTGTCCGAATGGGACACACAATAAAGAATGTCATCGCTTACTCTGCTGTGAGCAAAAATTTGTGCAAGGCCAAATCTGACAAAAGTGCATACAGATTTGTAATATACTGGATTATTTTGGTTAATAATGTGAGACCATACTCACGGTGAAGAAATATTTACTATTTCCACCCACAATTGTGGACCTCTTCCTTTAAACCAGATTGGCCGTAGTACCAAGACTAACCTGTCAGAGGCAGCACAGTGTCAAAGGCCCAAAAATGAAAAAGAAAAAGAACGTGTATCGGTAAATGAAAGTAATAAAGAAAGTCATATCTTGGCAATTCCCAGCATTAACAACTGTACATAGACATCAAATCAGCAAGATATTTCCCAAAAGTGGTGGTCTCGAGTTAACCATTGACAAAGTTGGGCAGACAAAATATTGGCCATAAAAAAAGGAAAGGAGCATGGAATTCAAACAGCTGAGCTGTTTACTGAGCAGTGAACCGCAAGTGATACTGTCAAGCCCAAATTCCAAAGGTCCGAAGGTTGGCCGATCACCAGTCAGTGCGCTCATGTGGAAGGCAAAGGCACGATATAACACGGACATAAATAATTTTGACTTTAAACCATCCTATTTTACAGTGTACATAAACCAGTTATTTGGTTTAACGTGGAATGTCATCTCCCAGAGAAGTGAATTTAGACAAAACCGCCGATATGACGCAATCCTATTTTTGCCTCTAAATTTGAAGAGTCTGCTTAATTCCCACAGCTAACTTGTTGTGTGTCTTTGGCTAGCACAACAAGACACTGAGACATAACACAACACAGCCAGACACGCAGTTACAAGACAGGAGCCCGACTTCAAGTGCAAACGATCTGTAAAGCACACTGGCACTGGCCCGTTATACACACTCATTACTATTTCACCAGCAGCCGAACAGCGCCACTGACAGCTCCTGTGTCCTCGACATCAATAAGAGAAAAGCCACGCATCGCTCAAGATTAACTTTCCGATTTGCTATCAGAAACCATCGTCACTATTTGGTTCTTGAACTAATCAGATCCCAGTACTACTAGCTAGCTACGACCCAGCTAGTTATATGGATAAATAGCATTGGGCAAATGATGATTTCTGTTTCTAATTTCAATCATTTCAAATAATGATTTCTGTTTCTAACTTTAATCATTTTGGCACAAAGGTTGGGTACAACTGAGTGAATCATGCACAGTAGCATCCTGCAAGTCAAAGAGGATGATCACGCTTTGTGAGATTATCCCGTTGAGCCAACCGACAGCCCACAACTTGACCAATTTGCAATGAGAGGAAATTATGTAACAAGAGATGCCCCTGAGGGCCCCCCCGAGCTCCGCCTGTGAGGCAAAGAAATGGCATTTCTATTTTCATTCAAGGAAGCAGCACTTCATCCCCAATTTGGATGAATGAATTATTTGATTTGTTTAGGACATCTAGTTACGGCGATATTCATATGTTTAAAAAAAAAATCAGGGTACACTTTCTATAGAAAAGCTAACCATGGTACAGTCCTTTTTTTGTTGTTGTTGGAACAATCTCACCTTTATTTTATTTTTTTATCACTAGAGATGACTTACTTGGGTATTCTGTTTAACAACTACACCCAAACACATCAAATATTTTGTATTATCATCCGTGATCAAACGCGTGCAAGTCCACAGACAACAAACACCAAATGTGAGCACTCCTGCCAAGAGGCTGGAGCGGCCTGTATGACGAGTTCACGCGCTCCCATTCTCCACTCGTGTGTATTAATATGCTCCCCATGAGGCGCTGCAGGCTGCGGTAATTATAGAAGCTCGGCGAGCAGACGCATCACAAGAGCGCAGTACATTCTAAGCAGCGTGCAGGAATACGCCGTATGGATGCATTAAGACCGGCACGTGCCCGCTCCAAAAGTCTTTTTGATATTAGCACAATTGGGCTTCAACAATATCAAGTTAAGCTAAGTCCGTCCGTCCCCCCCGCCTCAAGCTCACCACTGTAAAGCCCCTGTTGGGCTTAACCCACTTCTCAATAAAATCCCACTCCTGGCACGAGCCGCCCAACATTTGGGAGTGTATCCAGTAAAGCCAATGGAGCAGTTGGGGGATGGAATTCACTTACTTTCGCCATCATTCTGACTTGTTACTATTGGTACGGATGGATGCGACAAGCTGGCCCCGCATAGGCCAACCATAGCGGCGTGAAGGATGTCGGAACCCGGCGTTTGTTTGGCTTTTTCCACCTCATCGACCTTCGCTGGCTGTGCTGCACGCAACGGGAGCATTTGGCACAAATACTGTCCTGAACTGAGCTCCATTTCCAAGGACATCTCATGTAAACCCACACATGCATAAATAACGGATAACAAAAGCGAGCAAGTCGAGATAGTTGTCTTTCTGTTGTTGCATAAAACAAGAGTCTCAACAATGAATCTCAGAATGGTCTGGACAAATACAAACCTAACTGCAATGTCAAACAATTCTAACTTGGATTGTTTCCATGACTCAAAATACTCACATCTCAAGTTGTCTTTCTTCATACTAGGACATAGATGCTATTCATTAGCCCGTGTAAGGTGTTTTGCATTGTGAGTTAGCATTAAGCTATCAGATTTTCCTAAGGCAAACTTATGCGGTTGTGCTGAATACACGAGGTATAATTATCATTGTTCTATTTTAGTTTGACATAAACGTCAACTGGGAGGGGCAAAAAAACAGCTCAAAGTTTGTCTTTTAATAGGAACTGACTACTAAACTGCTAATTGTTGTGGAGAGAGTTGAGTTCACTGCCACCGTACAGCGCCGGTATCTCTAATGAATAAAATGAACCTAAAACGGGATCAAAAACAAACACACCTGCTTTTCTTTTTGTCAAAAAATATGCCCACTGAATGACAATGTACTCCTCCTACAAGACAGTTTACTGACCTAGAAACAAAAGGGACTTTCGAGCATGTTTGGGGCTTTACCAGCAGGAGGGACTCCTCCATTTGGCTAATTGGGGCTGTTGACCTGTAATTGCAACAGGGAGTGACAAGCCGAAGCTTTTAGTGACACACGTGAACTCTTGCTCAGCAGCGGCGAGGGCCACAACGCAATCCTGACAGTTCACAGCATCCAGTGATCATGCACACAGGAGACACGTCTGCAGCTGACTGCGAACATACGGTGGAAATGGCAACCAGCCAACACGGGAAGTGGTTATGACACTACGGTGTTGTGAAATAGGCGGATGGCAGGTGAATGATTACAAATGAAAAAGTTTCAGTACTGTTCCTGTCAAATATTGAATAAAATCTAAAGACAGGTCATACAATACAATTGTATTAGCATTAAGAGGCTAGCTGCTATGCACATTGTTGCTTGTGATAAAAAATTAAGCGGAACGGAGGGATTAAATGAAAAATATTACTTTGTCAGTGTCAAGCAAGTTGATCCATGACGATCTTGTATAAATAATTCCGTGTTGGGAGCGAGCCCTAACACAGATAGAAAATATCTGGTAGTAATTATCCCAATTATTTTTTTTAAAAATAGTTTTCTGGTGATGCCACAACATGAAACTCCTCAACTCACCTCAACATAGCGCCTTTGCACAAAAATGCCACAAGGCGGCGCCAAAGCAATGCTTTTGCAGGCTGGGGCTTTAATATTGGGGGAACACAGTTTTTCAAAAAAAAAAAAATGAGGGGGAAACTCAGTGAATCAGCAAACATTTCCACAGCTGTTACTGTGCATTTAAATCTCTAATTTGTAGTGCAATGTAATCACGATACCGCTAACCTCTCATGTAAATTGCCCCCTCAGTAATAAACGTGGTGTTAAATGGAGAATACTCATTTTTGCACGATACAAAACTAAATATAGTACAACCATATGTCTTAACAGTGAAAACGCAACATCACGAATGAAAATAAAAACTATAATAGTCCTGCACAAACCACTCATCTCCTTTCACTGTTGGTGAAAACAAGCTCAGAAAATGCCACATTATTATGTGGTTGGAACGTGGATACACTCGGTTACATAATGATGGCGAATATGAACTCTAACCCTTTAATACTCTTGTCTGTTCGCCAACGAACAGCCGATTCAAACTACAAGAACCACGCAAGTGCGTTTATTCGGACATTTAAGGCACAAAAACAACACTTGAGAGTATCATAAACAGAAGCTGTCAGGTCCCTGAAGGCAGCAGCGGGTAATTGACAGCTGCCCTCACGCAGTACTTTCATCTTCCTCGAACGCAACATGCCAATCGAACGCTCGATTTTTGACGTGACAACCTTTAGCATGGTCGTAAGTCACAAACAATAAGAAGAAAATAGCTTTTTGTTACCGTTTGTCGCCGGAGAATCTCCGTTGACGGGTCCCGAGATGTCAGTCGGTTCCCTGTGTCGTTCTTTCTCAGGCCACGGATTTACTGGCCAATCAGCTGAGGCGCGTGAGCTGTTGTCGTCACTTCCGGACTCCCCACACCGTGCACCTGTAAATAAAACCCAGCGCACTAAAATCTTTTTTTTTTTCAAGCAAAAAAATTGACACGCGTTGGTTGTATGTTTTTTAATTGTTCTCTTTTTTTCTTAGAAATTAGATTCGACCAGAAAAAAAAGTCAGTTTACAACTATGCAAGCCAACGTTGCGGTTTTTGTTTTAAACAGATTTTCCATTTGAGTTATACTATAGTAGGCCTAGATGTAAATTTTATTTCATACTCTCAGTTATATTTTCAACAATTACAAGTACTGGAAATGTACATTTTCTGTTTTGAACGGAGAAAAAAAAAACAATCCAGTGCTATATGGAGGAAAAAACAACAACATTTCTTGCATACTGCAGTTTGCAGCCGCAGAAGTCACATTAGGTTTGCAACACTCAACCAATCACGGGGTAATCTAACCCACAAGCTTCAAAATATTTTGACAGACGCGCATGTTTTTTGTATGCAGAAAAGATAAACAGCATGAATGAGGAAGGTGTGGAAACCGATACTGGCCTCCTCCAGCTGGAGGGCTGCGTGCTTACACGAAGCTACTTCAATGCAACGTGACAGGTGGAGCGCACACAAACAAATACAAATGTGCTGCAATTTTCCATTGCAACAGAGAAAATTGTCAAAATATTAGGCCCGCACAATCAAACACAGTGATAGAGTAGACAATAATCTGATATGAGGCGTACTTTAATTTGAATACAAATAATTAATAAAGAATCAAATTGAATTATGATTATGATGCGTTTGGTAAGTAGCATTTGTGAGTCCCTGGAAAGGAAGGTGACAAATTATTTCCGCAAAAAAGCTTTATTTATTTTGTTTGCATTAGGTATATAAGTATTTTTCTCAAAGTAAAAATTATAATTCCTTAATAAACCCAACATAGAAATTCCTTGACAGCAGGAACATACAAGTAAACATTCAAGTAGTCTTTGCAGAGGTTCATATGGAGATGATTGTTTTCCTTTTACTGTGTATTTATTGATATGCATTTTCAAGTATACATGTGGCTTATTATGGTCCAAGAGGATTATCAAAAAGATGCATGTTATGGTGAGCATTTACAGTTCAAGTAACAGCAATATAGAGCAGTAACACTGACACCTAAATGAAAGAAAGATTGTGCATACTTTGACTGAGGTTGCATGACACTTGAGCAGTGTGTGATGATATGGCTTCAGTGCAACCTTGACGTGACATGGATAGCTCCACCAGAGTTATGAATCCCTGTTATGCAGCATAGCGACTCGCCTCAGAGTGTCGCTTTGGTCTGAGCAAAGTCCATTTTTGCAGCTCACCTCCTCCCACCGCAGAGAGCCGTGACTGCACGACTGGGGGAAAAAAAAAAAAAAAATGGGTCAGGTTATGAGTTGCCTGTATACCATGTCAAAATGTTTCCCCTCACCATGTTGACGATTTCCTCCGAATCCTCACTTGAGTCCAGATGAATGTTGAATACCGTGGTTTCCACCCAGGCATTATCTGTGTTCCTGACGTCGTCCACGTATCCTTGAAACACCTGAAATGGTGACAAAGGAGAAGGAAGAAGAGTAAAATAATAAGGCGCTAGTCGATCAGTCAAAACCGACTTACCAGTATTCCCTCTAATATTTTTTCATGTAATTTTTCATACAAGCTGTTGCCCATGGTTCTCAACAGAGCCGACGGCAGACGTTCCGCAGATTCAAGTGGTCCCTGCGGAGACATCAATTGCGGTGCGTCACCTAAATGTCACGTGACCTACTCTGAGGTTAAAAAGCACAGCATAGCTCTATTCACCCCTGGTAGGACCATCTTTTTCTGCTTGTCTTCAACTGCTAGAAACTCCAAAACGGAGCGGCCGCTGTCCCGCAAGCTACAAAAAACAATATGAATCCCTCTGATTATTATTTGCGGGAAATCAAGAATACAGTCTCGTTATTTTGCTTGTAATGGACCCACCGTGTAATCACGAGGTCTACGTGCAGATTTGGACCCAGATGACTGAGTGAACCCTGACCTCTGATACCCGTCCTCCCTCCAGGGTTTCTAGCGTCAATACATGATATCAAGTTGTTGCCATCGATCGGCACTTATTCATCCATTCATTTATCCCAACATCATACCTGAAATTTTCCAAGACTTCAACGTCTGATCTGTTAAGAAATTAACATATTGTAGTTAAACATCTTGCTGGCCAAGTCAACTCTTGTAGAACCTTTAAAAACAGTGATGCTAGTTTAAGACATACTACAAATAAAGAACTAAAAATCATAAAAGCTACACTATATTGACTGCACGGGCAATTTCAAGTGACATGTAGACTGTAAAGTTAAAAAACAATCACTGCACCTCTTGTGTAACTCATTATGTGTCACACAAATTTGAAAAATAAGCATAACATTAAATATCAACAAAAGTGACAATGTAGCATCTAGCGAAAAATATCACAAAGGATGAATTTGGGATCTGTAAATTATAATTTGATTTCAGAAGTTCTACTATTCATAATGGGTCAAGTGTAACGTGAAACGTACCCATCCGTGTTGTCCTCTGAGCTAAAATATGAAGGCGCGTATGAGCTGAAACTGACCTAAAAAAACAGAGTGAGTGAGTAAAATTGGAAGCAGTGCAGTGTGGAGCATCTGGTGGAAATGTAAAACGTTGACTACCTCCCACGGCACCTTCTCCTCGGGTACGGGGAAGCGGGTGACTTTGCTATTTGGGTAGTGGAACTGTCGGGCTTTGACATGGAAACCGTCTGTCTCGTCAACGCAATCCAAGGTCTCGGAAGATTCCTTTACAGTTGAAGGGACCGCTGAAGGAAAACAGAAGGAGAATGAATGGACATCAATGATATGGAATGGATTGAGAAGGTAAGAAATCTGGTAGCGGACGGAGTGGTTGCTCCTCTTTCCCAGCGAGACCCTTGGACTTCAGACTCTCCATGATCCACTGCAGGCCTTTAACTGAGTGGACAACCTGCAGGTAGTATTCAGTGTATCATCCTCGAGACGGACATACTGTGTCTTGCGTGTTTAATTGTGCAAAGATCGGGTCGCGACCTGCTCCTCCAGTCGGGCCAGACGCTTAATCAAGATGGCAGAGCTTATCTCCTCTTCCCGCTCTAGCCGATCTGTTATCGCGTTGACCCTGGAGAACAATCGCGAAAACATGAGGACACATATATATATATATATATATATATTTTTTTAAAAACAGCTCTCCATTTTAAACGTTATTCATGAGCCTTGACCACAACAGCTTGTCAATTTTTATTTTTAGTAATGTGAATGTTTTTTTGGGCCTTGAATTGGTTAGCAACTAGTATGATATATTATTTAAAAAAAATAGAGACAGCCAAGTAACATGTGCATAACTGTAGAGACTAGATGAATTGATTTTGGTATTGCCGAGGTTCGTACTTTTGCACCGTGTCCACGATGCATCGTTCCATCGTCTGACTCTGCTGTTGCTGGGTGGACAGCAGGTATCTGTCCTTCATCAGGGCCTCCCATGACAGAAGCTCCTCCTCTTCAATGTGAGGAAGCTCAGTCCCTGAATGAGAAAAGATTTTGGCAAATTCTGAATCATAGCGTGGTATAGTTAGCATGGAGGCTACATCCTGGCTACATATGAGAGGATTGTAATCAGCAATAATTAACTTTAACTAACCTATTTGAGGTGGAATCAAAAACGACACAATAACGTGTGGAATCCTACTCACTGAATTTTCGTGATTTAAGTGGCGGCCTGCAAAGAACCACATTCCTGATGAAGATGGAAAGGTGACTGAGGATGATGAAGGGAGGAGGGGCAGCGGGGCGGCTGTGGTACTCCTTAATGAGCTCGTATCTTTGGAACTTCCATATACGGTCTGTGTTGTCTTGCACTTCCTGGAATGTGAAGCTGCAGCAGCGAGCAAGAGTTGGTGTTAATTTCACTGACACGGGCGAGCCAATTAAGAGGAGGGAAGACTGACTTGAAGATGGCGATCAGCAGGTTGAGCAGAAGTATGTTGGCGAAGAGGAGGTAGACGCACAGCATGATGATGGTGAGCCACTCAGGGAAGGCCGGGGTTTGGTTCTCATTCAGCACGGGACATTTGGGTTTCAAGGGGTCGCTGCCGTTCATGCTGCAGGAGTCCAAGTTGAATTCGGAATCTGAAATGGGGAAATCTCTTGGTTCACTGATGCCGACAAAATGCATTTAATTTAATTTTGCTCACAATCCACGTTGGTGGGGACGTTGCCGAATATAATGAGGTAGGGCTCGTATACGGCGCCCCGGAGAATCCACTGCAGTCGATTGTCATTGTGGATAAGGATGCCCTGTTTGGCTACCCCGTACGCCACCACCCAGATACTCAGCAGGAACATGAAAAAGAACATGTCCATCATCTAAAAAATAAACATGATCATGAATATTATATTATTGCTATTTTTGAATACGCCCTATCAGGATCCTCTTACCATCCTCCTGACAATAATGATCTTAGGGCCAAGCGTCCGACTGATGCTGAAGATGGCCATGAGGCGCAAGCAGAAGACAACAAAGTCGATGCAGAGGACGATCTTGCCTGCGTAGAACAGCTTGGTCGTCAGCCTTGAGGCAGACAACGGATGATGAAATTCCGTAATGACCTGGGAGCTTGTCTGAAAGGATGCTGTAGCTCACCTAAAGACAAGGCCGATGATGAAGAGGATAATGGACAGAACATCCAAAATATTCCAAAGCTCTCGAAAGTACATCCTGGCTTTTTTGTGGAACCCAAAGCCATCTGGGTCATAAATTAACTGAGGTCAAAAATAAAAAAATAAAAAATGGTGAATGTTAAAGTGTTACTCAGAACATGTCCAGTTAATAACATGCGTGTGGATTTTTACCTGCCGGACTTCCTCGCTCACCACAGAGAAGAGCCACACATACAGCAGAATCTCCGCCGGCGAGGGCGTGGTCTGAAAGTCCATCATCAGCACAATAGCAAAAAGGAAGAGGAAGGCAAAGTAGGACACGATATTCCAGTAGAACTTGACCTGCGGCGAGCTGTAGAGGCAAGTCAGCCTGGACCAGCAGTTCAGAGACTTCATGGTTGTGAGATTACTATTGGGGTTAACATAATCGGGGCATTGTCATTATGCATTTTAATAGTACGTATCTAGTTATGGATTTTATACATCAATGTCTACTCACGGACTCTTAGCTTTAGTTCGGTGCACGCTTCCCGTGACGCTAGCCACCGTCTTGATATCCTCACAATTCTTATTTTGCTTCTGGATTAGCTCATCGGGTCTAGTAAGAATATGAGAACATTGAACGTAGTGGATTTGGTCCATAACGAAATCCATAATTGATAACTATCCGAACGGCCGTCCAATAATGTCGCCGCAGCGAGCGTAATTCCTGACGCTGCTATGCTGGACAATCACCTGTAAGTCAGGAAGCCAGTGTAGATAAGCGGAAAGAAAATCATGCAGATTGTCACTCGCCACACTGGATTGTCCACTGAAAGTTCTCCACACCAGATCTCAGTCAGGAGGGCCTAATGGAGAACGGAAATGGATGCACAATTTGTTATGCACTTTGTTTTAGTCTCAAATTTCTATCATTAGCATTACAGTTGTTGCATCTTCTCCTGCAGGCTAATAATTGCTAGCTAACTTTGCTTGTTAGTTAACGCGCAGATCTTAAACAACATCAGTGAAATGAATTCAGTAAATAAAACGAAACTTTTCCTAAAGTCATTTTTCTGTTAATGTTTTTGTAATTTTACACAAATATTGCTTTCAAGTACTTTATACTTGGCTGTACCTGGACACCTGACAGCGCCACAAAGCTTTTACAGTTAGCCTCCAGCGCTAGCCTCAGGCACGTGGTCTTCCCCCAAAATGGTGACACACGAACCAGGAGCTTCTTAGCCCGCGCCTCACTCTCGCTGTAACACTTGGTGAACACACCTACAGACACACACCATTTAATAATCTCTAGACATTGTTGTTCTCAGTGCGTGATGTCATACCGATGGCGTGCATCTCAAAGTGATCAGCTAGCTCTTGCATATTGGCGGCCTCGTCTGCATCGCTACCCTCCTCGGCCATTTTCCTCAGGATCTTGCAGGCGGCCAGAGCGGCGGACATACAGTCTGTACACTGTCCCAATCAGAATACACCGAATTAACACACTACCGTAGGGATCATTCTTATTTTCCAACTTTCAACTCGCTTACCTGTTCCCAGGTGATTTCAGACAGCTCTTTATTTTTCTGGACGACAGCCCAAAGAAAAAGGTCTCTGGCTGGGTCTCTCTGGGCCTCAGCAAGGTCCACTCTGAGCGGAGCTTGGGAACCTGACAGGCTTCTCGACAGCTAGAAAGACAGTGGAAGAGATTAAGCAATGTTTTTTGCTGCTGTTTGACGAAACTGCAGGTGCATCTAAGAACCAAACTGAAACTATTCTATCAATCCAGTTTTGTCAGTATCGATCTGATATTGATGCTAACTCGGTATCTATAATGTCATATCTCACCGATGTCGCGTCCTCCATGTTAAAGTGGTACATGGTTGCGGGTGGCGGGTAGATGGGTTGGGTAAAATTCCCCAGTAGGTGGCGCACTTCATCCGACACGTGATTCAAGGCGATGCCCTCAGTCTGCGAAGAGTGCACGCGGTTCCTGACGGCGAACACTTTCCTCCTTCGGTAGCAGGAGGCGTGGACGCGCTTTGCCAATTTACGCAGGAAGAAACAGTTGGGCAGCTGCTTGTAAAGTTCGCACAGAGTGTCTTCGCTCTGTAGGAACTCCCTCAAACTCACGCCGTTCTCCAGCAAGAGGCTCACAAACTGAGGCTTGTTGCCCACCAGGGCTGAGAACATGGCCCAGTGAAGATCACTGGACTGCAGGATGGGAACAAAACGTGAACAATGCCACTTAATACCCAAACTGCCAATCGGGCTCAACTTCAGCTAAGTCAACAAATGTGCAGTGAAATTGGAGAGTTTGAAATAAATGTCCTGCATGGCCTCTTTGCTAGCGCTGACTCACCTTCCATTGACTCTCGTCGGTGAAGATCTCAGTGGTGGCTATGTCCACTCTGTTCCATACTATAGCCAGTTCCAGCTGCCTCCGCCACCCGTCCACTACTTGTGATGCGCTGGCCCTTGAAGCTGAGAAGTGCGCCAATTACAAATGAATAAAAACTGATTTATTTTCTATTTGATACAGAGAACTATTTATATTATATAACATGTATTATTCATGATTAAAAATGCTCGCAAACACTCTTATTCAACCGGTCCTATTTTGGTTGCCCCGTCTCAGCACCATTAACGGTCTAATTAGTGCAACATAGTAGATATGCTCTCCTTGGAGGTTTTCTTAATGAGGTTTCTGGTGCCAGTAAATTGCTCAGAAGTACACTGTGGCAGAAGATCCTCTCTAGCTAAGTCAGCAGGAAATCTGCCAGGAAATCGTTTGCCAGGAAATTGTTTGAGTGATATCAATGGAGATCAGAGATGGAAACCATCTGGAAAGGGATATGGAACCCTCTAAAAGCATTCAAAGTACAAGCTCACCTTTAAAGAGTGCTTGGAGGATGGCCACATCCACATCTCCGTGACTGTCTCCACCTCCTCTGAACACCGTCAGCAGGTGAGACATCCTGATGATGTCCTGAATCTGGAAAGGCAAGCGGATGCATAAACGCAAGACGACGAGAAGGCGATTAAGTTCTTATACCTTCTTAGTCCACTCGATGATTTTGAGGTCAGTGAAGTTGTCGTACTCCAGGCTGAGGAATTTCTTGAGCAGACGGTGAATGAGGCTGATGGTGACCTGGTTGACGGGTAGCCCCGCCGCATGGGCGATCACGTCGGCCATTCTGCCGGAACCCTCCAACACCACGCACGGCGTGTCGTTGAGCATGGCCGTGTAGATGGTCTGAGAGGAAACGGATCACTCAGAAGTCAAGAAGTGATGAGGATAAGGACACAAGCGAGAACTCACATTGAGAGTGCCTGCTCCTCCATCCAAAACCACTAAGACCACAGGGATGGTCACTCCAACAGCTAGAAATACGAGAAAAGGAAAAGAAAAAAACCTGAGTGTGTCTCATGGTGTGTTACAGCATTATTTCTTTCACCTTTGTTTCCAAGAGTCTTTTCAGAGATGAATTTCTCGAGACGACTCCTCAGATTGACCTCGGCGCCGTAGCGGCCGTAAGTGCCGTCGTCCACCAACAGGAAGTGAGTGTGGTTGTTGTCAAGGCAAGGCAGTCTACCCTTGACGTCCATCGGGTAATGAGCCGGGAAACATCCCTGAAGACAACATGGGCGATCCCATTTCGTAGATAATGACTGGAAATCACAAAATTGTGTTCAGTGTACCTGGGAATTCACCAAGACTTCTTTGTTATGAATGACTCCCCATGTTGCTAGGCCAATGGTCACAATCTGGCCTTGCATGGAGCTACTAAGGGAGTAATCCCTCACAGCCTGCCCCACATGCTTCATGACACCAGTGTTGGTTCCACCTGTGATGATCCACGCGCCTGAGCAAAAGCATTGGCGTAACTTTTAGCGACGTGACAAAGTTCGCAACATTCTTACGGCATCACTATCAACGGACTGTGATGACATTTCTCCTTCTTACACTGCAGTCACAATGTCCTGAGTCATATTCTATTTTTATCTTCATATGATCAAGGTCAGATTGTAATCTGAAGATACCCGATTCCATGCGGAGGAGGAGAAAAATCGGTACTGGCGTCACTTGAACCGTGTGGTGTAAATCAAGCCTTAGTGTTTATTCCTACAGTTGCGTTCCAGTACCAGTTGTCTGGGCCACTTTGATGAGACCTCTTTGGAAGATGTTCTTCAGCCGGGTCTTCAGGTAGAAGTTCTTGGCTCCCCCGGTGACCGAGATGAGTAGGTTGGGTGGAGATACTTTCCACTGCTCAGTCATTAGCTGGTATAGCACCTCAGGACTGGTCTCTGTAGACACTCGAGCGTACTAAGAATGAAGAAAGACCAACACAGCTTTAAGAACATACATGGCATTGTTGAGGCCTGCAAAACGCTTTTTTTTTTAACCTTGGTCGTCGTCTGTCTCAAACCACCAAAGCTGATGTCCCCGAAAGCATCTGTAGGTACTTCACGGACGTGCACGTGCGGGTCCCAGGTGCCATCGCCTGTGTCTTCTGTCCGAATGGCGTCGGCCACATGCTCGCTTTTGGAGTAGCCGCACATGCACACGTCCTCTCTTTGTTGAGCCGAAGAACAAAGACTAAAAAGAGATATAAGTGACCACCACTGGACAAGATCGTCTGTAAAGAAAACATAAATCTCCCTACCTGGCACCCTTTTCAAAGAAGAAGCAACACTCCTTCTTGCAGATGTTCTGTTGAATCCAGGTGACATGCTGGAAAGTAGGCGTCAAAGAAATCACTTTGGAGACTGTGCCGACACTCAACGTCAGATTTTGAATGAGCTTAGAGCCTCCTGTGTCCTCCATGGTGATGGAGGCAAGCTTGGCTCGGAGTGAGATTGCAAGACTGAAACACTTCCTCGAGTCCAGCCTGTTTGTGCTGTCTCATCGCTCTCATACTGTGATGTCAGCTAGAGCCGAGACGGTTGCCAAACCTTCCATTTACTGAAAGTCGGATACCAGTGTAGGATCAATACATCACTCAGGGCGGATTAATTACAAGAAAAAAAATAAGAAGCATCACTTGGAAACCATAACGCAATTTTGTACAGATAAAAATAACTCGTTAAATGTTTTCATTATACTTGATTTCAGTTTCGCAACCTCTACTCACCGTTTCTATACTTATGCGGCTATTGGCATTACAATTTGAGGTCTTTGAACCCCAAAAATTGAGAGTGGCCACCTTAAAAAGAAATATTAGTTTAGTACCAAAGTGGCCAGACACTCGCCTTTTTGAAACGCTCAATCACTCTGTTGAATCGACATCTCTTCTTCTTATGTTGACGTTCCATCACATTAAAACTTTTTTTTTAGCTTTTGTGTAAATTGGGTCAGGGAAGAGCCGCTTCATTAGGTACACCTGGACAATAATAAAAAAACAAAAAGACAATACATATTGAATTGCAACTTTTGTGACTTTTTTTCCACTTACCTTTAGTGCCTACCTTCCCCCCCCCCAATAATGACAGTAGCCAACATGAAGTCACCTTACTCAGCTTGGAAAACTACAACACTCACCCACTTTCCGCATACAGGAGCAATGTTTCATTTTCATCTCCAGGTATCTCAGCGTCTGTTGCCAAGCAACGTCCGCTGAGTATACAAGCAGAGATTTAGTTGAAACTTTGGAACAAAATGAATTATAATAAACCGCTAAAATTAGCTTGTGCTATTAAATTGTGCTAACTATGCTACTGGTTAGCAGGAATGAAAGTGACATTATTTCATGTATGTTCACAAGATTTACTTTTTGAATTTACAAAATTAGTATCCTAATTTATTTGAATGCACCACCTACGTCCAAAACAAACAAAACATGGAGCCATTTCAAACTTTCTTACATCACAATATTTATTCAACAATATACAGCTCCGTATCTCTACATTTCAGACTTACTCTCCATTTTGTACACTTTGTATTTACACGATTGAAAATAAGTCTCTCCACGTATATTGTCTCAACAGTACAGTGTTTGTCGCACTTGCATCTTTTTCATCCAAGCCTTCTCTCCTCTCCTCACGTGACGGATGACGAGATGTTCGCACAGCACTTTGGAGGAGAGCGTTTGCCGCCGTTTGGATTCACCAAATCGAGCATGAGGAGGAGATGAGGGGATTCCATGTTGCATAGAATTCTATTCAGACGACGAGAACAGAAAATTTGGTGCTGCCAAGTGTTCAATAGAGTCTTTTGTTTGTTAAAATAAACTCCTGAGACACTCTGGGACTTAACCTTTTGGCATTTCAAAAAAAGACAAAAAACAACAACCCATTAGTTTTAAACGGTTGAGAACACAAACAGCACTGTGTGGCGTATGTGACATTACAGAAAAATACATCTTTAGAAGAGACTAAAAACCCTGCACTGAGCGTATACACATCGACATATACATATATCATATACTATATAATCATCTTTTATATTTTTCCAGTAAAGGTGGATGGATTAAAGTGCATCACAATGATTGAAAACTTAAGTTTGTCAGACATGCAGAGCTGAAAATAAACTTTGAAATCATTTGGACCAGACAAGAGAAACCTCCAAAGTTATACACGTGGACCAGCATAAAAGGGTGTTTAAATTTTCCCTTAAAAAAAATTCATTGTTTTCCCGAGGGTAAAATTTGTGAACCTTCAAAGCCGTACAACAACAACAAAAAAAACCCTACCTGATGTTCAGTTTGTGTGTGTTGGGGGGAGGTCTAAAAAAGAATTAGAAAATTTGGAATCGTTTGTAAACAAATCTCTGTAGTGCCTGCTGACCCATCAAGTAAACAATTAAACTTGACAAGCTGGGTTAAGATCCAGAGCCTTTCAATAATTATGCCATCCAAAACACAAAGGCAAAAGGTAAGCAGAGCTGCACTGAGTTTTGTTGTCTGAAGAAGAAACTGCTTGTCATCATGGTAAGAAACTCGCAAATAGCCCAGCAGTTATCTTGTCATTTTTGGTTGTATGACAAGCCACAACTTACAAGAAGAAGTTACAAATCAAAAAGTGCCTTGGAACATATGGAGCCGCACTTTCAAGGTTCCACTGATGACTTGAGCGTGGGTGGTCAGTATGAAACGCACGTTAGGTGATGGCGGGTGATCACTTCACCTGCAATACCACATGCATATTTTACGACAACGGACAAAGAGAAACAATCACCAACTCTCCAGCCGGTCCCTATGTCATCTCGGGTCATATACAGCCAACGAGTATGTACAATCACCATGTAACCTCGCTTCAAAGACACCATGACGATACCCCCCCCATCCCCAAAAAAGTGCAGTTATGTACAGTAGTTACCATCACCTATGAATTTAAAACAAAAAATCCAAACCGTGTTCAACTTAAGACAGGCAAGCAAATAAGTTGTTTAAGGACAGGATGCGCGTTGGCACGTGTGGTGACGAAAGGATAGGTGGGGTGACACTGGGGTACGACGAGCATGCGGCTCAGGAGGGGATTTGACGTAACTTAAGGCGAGTGGACAGTGTGAGGAGTCCAAACAATTGCACTTACATAAGAAAACATAAAAAAAAAAGTAAGACCTCTTAAAAGAGCAGTTGAATGGATCCAGTTGTTTGGAATGACGCCAAACGGATGACAGCCATTTTGTATATGAAGAAATAGGATGGGCTAATTCAAGCGCCCAATGTCCCAACCTAATGGGCTCTTGGTGAAAACACGTGATGAGGTAGAGAAAACATGTTCCACGACAACTGCATTAACTCAATAGAACGCTATGACAGCCACTCGCCACTAGAGGTCAGACAAAGGCCAGCATGACGAGCTAATGCTCGGGGAACCAATCATTTGATTATCCTGTCTACAATACTTTACACAGAGTACATGTATATTTCTTTCTATATATATTTGTATATTATTACATTTGGTAATAATGACTGCAGTAGTGATTTCCTCAAGTCCCAGGTCGGGACTCCTTAAGGAGTTCCAGTTTGGTTTGACAGCACACCAACACAGATTGAACTCTGTATACCATTTAACATTGAAAATAACCGGCATGTGTTAACTTGAACATCCGACCTTCTTTCTTTGGATTGCCACTTAAAAAAATAACTGAAATCTCCTCAAACCACCATATATTTATATACACACACATCTATATTCCTGATTAAAAAAAAACAGCAATTATCGGGCAAGATTTAGCAAGTGAGCGCGATTGCACGTGTACCCGGGAATGACGGGAGGGATGAGGAGGACAAAGAGCAAAGCCGCCTTTCCGCGGGGGAGTATTGCTGAGTGAATGTCGACTCAAACTAAAGATGAAATGTCAAGGAACCACTGCATGAAGCCGAAAATCTTGCCGTTTCCCTTTTAGGAGCCTGAGGAATTACCTCTTTTCCACAGTTGAAGATTTACAGACACACACATACATCCACATGCAGCGGATATAAAAAGTCGACACACACCTGTTCAAATCCTAGATTTTTGTGATTAAAATAATGAGACCCAGCTAAATCATTTTGGAACATTTCACACCATTAATGGTTTCCTTCTGAGGGCCATTATAACTGTCAAAATATATTTTATACAGTATAGGCTGCACAACAAACTGATGAATTACTAGTTTTCAAATCAAACCATTTAAATATTTTAAAAAATGAATGGGAATAGAAAATGCTAGCAATATCTCTATTTTTAAAAGTGAAGACAATTTGTAATTTGAGTATTGACACATGAAGTCGATGTACAATTTGTCTTCGCGGGCCACCTAAAATGATGTGGCGGGCCGTATCTGGCCCCCGGGTTTTTGAGTTTGACACCTGTGATTTATGCGGTCTATACAACTCAATTAAATACACAATTTTTTTTACCCCTGTCTCAGCAAGAATAACTTTAATTGAGTTGTAAGCGTTAGAGGTCACTCGAAATGATTTATCGTGGTTTCAACATAATCTTGCATTTAAACAGGGGTGTGTAGACATTTGGTATATCCACTGTACATGTCAAACCTGTGATATGATCTGCATGTTGAAGCTGGGGGATCGGGACTGCTTGGTCAGGGGAGTCCCAGGGGACACGAGAGGGTCATCCGGCCTGATCGTTTGACCCTCCTGCAGGCTGACGGTGGAATGGCGGTGGGCGCCGCCGGCGGGACGCCCGCCGTCCTCGGCCGAGTCTCCACTGCCGCCACCCTCCCGTTCCTGTCTGCCGCCGTTTAAGCTGAAGGCCATGCAGTCAAAAGACTTGCTGGAGGAGGTGCTGCCAGTCCGTACCAGAGGCGGTCCGGAGGGGAAGCTCAGGTGCTTCTTGATGGGGCTCAGCTGGATGGCGTCTAGTCGGATGCTGGCCGGGGGCGACTGCTTCCTCTGGTGCTGCCGCTTGACTTCCGCCGCCGACGCGTCGGCATGTTTCGCTGCCTCGGGCTTGTCTCGCTCCTTGTCCCGGGACAATCGGGCCGTGATGGCTTTCTTGATGTTGCTGCCGCCGCTGCTCTGGCTGCCGGGCCTCGGACCACCGCCCGCTCTGGTGCCGCAGGGCTGGCTGCTGTTGGATGCCCCGGAAGAGAAACCCTCGTCTGGGTCGTTCGCGTTGAAGGAATCCTCGCCACCGCTCATGCCGTCTGCTTCTAGTTTGATCACATTTGAGTTGTTAAAGCTTTGCTTAACATCAGAACAAAATACAACATCACATGGTTTATAAAGTGTAGCTCAGGAGCTGCATTAGCTCTGCAACAAACACAACATACTGACCTTGAGCCAAGAGTTACACAGTGGTGTGCTTAAGTCTTAGGCCACAGTCAGAGTTGTTGTTTTTAGCTATGATGACCACACAGGCATGTCGGCTAAAGTGTACTTCTTATGCACTTAAATTATGTATCCACTTTTCATGTTTTCTTTCTGTAGTGAATAACAAGGCTATTCGCGAGTCTTCAACTTTTAACGGCTGTGAAAACGACCAATAAAAATTTTGAAGGGGGCCAAGACTTGCACAGGACTGTATTATTACATTAACAATTGTGTGGTCATTGATGATAATTTCATATCAGGCTCAGCATTCATGTTAACAACTCAGTATCCCCATTCTTTGGTTAGAGGGGATGAAGATAGTTGATTTTATATAATAAATTAAAAAAAAAAAAAAAAGCATGGTCAAGAGAGACAGCCGTTGGTCTCCATCATGCACTCTTAGGACAAGCAAGCTAAACAGACGGGGCAGAAAAGAGGCCGTATTCACATGCAAAGAACATGAGGGCAGGGGGAAGCTGCATGCTCTCCATTTCTTCCTCCTGCGGCACCGCTTGGTCACATGGCCGACCGGCCGAATCCAGCCTGCTAATCTGCGGAGAGTGCCAAAGCCACTCCAAACGCTTCACGAGATTGATGGCGCGGCGCTTTGTGCTGACAAGTAGCCGAGGCAACTGGGCGAGTGCACGAGGCTAGAACGCTCACGCATGTACAGGGATGCTTGAAATAGTATGTCAAGGATGGCTATGAATATTGAACAAAAGGAAAGATGGATGCCTTGATCAATCAATCAATCTGACATTAGCCGCATAGATTCTTAAAGACATTTTATGCGTCCAATTTCATGTTCCGGCACGGGGATCAAAAGATCCATAAAATTAGGATTAGATGGGTTCGGCGTAGAAAGTCATCCTACTGTAAGATGAAGCTCCCAAGGTGAGACTAGTGACATAAGTCGTAAATATTCAGAACACACAACGCATTACAATCTCGATACGGAAGATTGTTCAGCGAACACCTCTGACAAAACTAATCATTATTCATTATGTCTGCATGTGTGTGTGGAGAATATTCGATACGGCGCTTGTACTCATTACATTGTGCGAGTGGCCATAATGTTGTGGCTGGAGGGCACTGGCACTTCATTCCATCATAAATTAGTGACACCTAACAGGAGAGTATGTAGAAATAAAAATCTTTCACAGTGCCAAATTGTGTCGCACGGAGTGAATTATCACAAAAGCACCTTAATTGATTTGCTCTCAAGACTATTAAATGCCTCAAACCTCGGCACATTTGGTGCAGCGTATAGATTCCGGCACAGTTACTAGCAAACACGAGTACAATCGAGTTAGCACAGACAAGATCCTTCTTCCCAGTCCTCTCCAATGGAAGAGCTGCAGAAAGAACTTTCAAGGAAAGAATCATGCAAAGACATCTGAGCAGTACCTTCTGTCATAGGTTCAACATCCAAAGAGCACAGAGAGAAATGAAGAGACAAGACAAAATGGGCGAGATGGTGGACTCTAGCGATTATTTGTAAAGCACCGATTGACATTTTGGTTAATACCGACAAAGTCATTGACTTGACCTTATGACGTTAGGAACTCTGGACAGTTTGCTAAAGCATGGACATGCATGACAAGAGGGCTCGTTCCCACTCACTGAGCTGAGGGAGGGGACGTGACGTGGCAGAGGACCGCGCTGGCAATCACCAACGCCAAACAGAACGGCGAGTCGCCCGTGTGAAAGCGTGGGGCCAAGTGTGAGCGAAAAAGCGGTGCACTGAGCCGCAGCGTGGAAACAAGACGTCAGGTGCTCTGCCGGTCATCTAAAATAGAGCCACTTATATGGATGAGAAAGACTGTCTCCATGACTCAGTGAGTGACAAGGGGCAAAGTAAGAATGTACGCGAGGGAGGGAGGGAGAGAGAGCGAGAGGTTTCGACAGGGCCATGCAACAAGGCCACTTTCTTCCAAGCCAATTGGCAACTCTTCCACTTGTCGGGCAAAGAGCAGCAGGATGTTAGCTAAGGGTGGGTGTGTGGACAAGCTAAAACCACGTTTGCACCAAGCGCTACGCTTCAGTTAAGCTGTTTCCCCTCCACAAATTTCAAAATGAAATGAATTAATATTTTGGGGGTGTTGACTTTTTTTTTTTTTTAAACATTCAGCCAATTAATAGTTTTATCAGGATTTGTTTCTGCCATTTCATCATATCAGCATTGCCAAAAAAAAGAAATCACTGCCGGAGGGTTTCCAAAAACATAGCACGTAAACCACTGCTGGACTTTTGAACCTCTTTTTTTTTTTTTTTTAAAAAACATGTATTGAAGTTAACCAAAATGTACTCGCTTGGTGAAAACGGGGCTGAAGGTTACTCGAGGGGAATGCAGAGGCAGTAAAGAGAAATCCCGCAAAGCTGTAGGGGAGGAGAGAGGGGGGGTTGCTGCCCAGGGTGTCCGCCCCCTGTGCCCTACCCTCGAGAGTGATGGGGGGAATGACGCTGCTGCTGTGATGGTGGCCGTGAGGGCCCCCTCCTCTCTGCTCATTGGCCGATGGGTGTCGGGCGGGATTAGGTCGCGCGACGGCGACGCTAGGCTCTGCGTCGCTCGAGAAGTCAAAACAATCTGGGAGTCAACAACACAGACGGGGAAACGTGCTTCTTTAATGGCAGCGCGTCTTGGGCCACCTTTGGTTTCATCAATTTACTGGAATTTCCAACAATAAAAACTACAATCCTAAAAGCGACTGGCCTTCTATGAAGATTAAGGCGGAGGAATTTGCAAGCACCATTTTGTCATGACTTTCTTGCAGAAGAAGCAGTGAGACAAACTACATGATGACAACTACACAAAGTGAGAGGAGACACCATTTTGCACCAATGGTGTGACAGGATTCTTTTCTCACTGCTCAGAAGATCAAAACAAAAACATGAATCAATCATTTTCTCACCTAAAAGCTGCTTCTTGTGGCCTTTCACACATTGAGAAACATCATGTAAATATTTGCATGACTTTCATACAGTGATAAAAAGATGGGGGGGTATATAAATGATAGCGTGCCGTCTTTTTCCGCAACCTTACCCTCTCTCTTCCAGCGGTGGCGTCGGATTGAGGCGGTGGTGATGGCCGAGATGGAGATGCGCCTTACGGTGGGTGTGACTTCCACCTGCAGAACTTTGCGGCCCTGAGGTTCGTTTGGGGCGCTGTCTGGCAGTGAGTTCTTCATGGCGTTGCCCAGCTGGGGGTTGACGACACAGAGGGAACATCAACGTGGCTCCCAAATGAAGAAGGCTGAAGGGTTCCACACGACTGTTTAAAAATGTCCCTTACCAGAAGCGGCTGGGAGTAAAGCTCCAGCTGGGATCGGTACAAAATGTCCTCCAAAGCTTCACGACCCATCTCCCACTCTCCGTTGTATCTACGTACGCAAACATAACAACATCAAATATTAGCAAAGATAACATGAACCCAGTTCCTTGGTTTTTCTAAGCGTGACAGAGAGTCGCCACCATCTTCTCTTGACAGTATGTGGCACTAAAATTATTGGGGAACATATTAACCTAAATCCAAGAGTGTTGTCTTCAGTCGTTTTGAGCTGTGAAAGCACGGCATGCAAAGGAAGCGCCCAGGATTAGTCAAAAAATAAATACCAAAATAAAGGGGGACTTATTTCATCTCTCTTAATGCTCATGTAGTCTGTAGTCCGACCAATCTCCTGATTGCTGCTGCGCCTCTTCAGGAGAAAAATTAAGCCGACAGTAGATTGGTCGCACTTGTCTTTAGCGCGTCACGCAAAGCGGCGGTGATTTGAGTCGCTGCGAGATCAGGGGAGCCCCACTCGCTAAGGACGAAATATCATTGGGGAGGCCGTAATCAGCTTTGCGTCGGTCGGTTGGTCACTCTCATGAGGGTTGAAATCACCTGCTTCACTGGCGCGCTGCCGATGTAATCAGCCTGCGCTGAGAGGAGTGTCTGTCCTTGGCACCGTGAGAGTTTGCAACATTGGAATGCAGTCTGTCTACACTGGTTAAGTACAATCACAAAACAACAAATGGATTATATATAGAATTTAAAAAGCTATTTAAAAAGCTCCTCCCAGTATAATCCACCTCTGCTGGCACGTCAATAGGAACTGACCATTATTCTAAAAGGGGGACTTGTGGCTTGAGTTCTTGGTATTGATTGCGCAAGTGTACCTAATGAAGTGGCCGCCGGGCGGCGACGCCGATCGGCTGGGACACTTACATGGCATGATAAACAGCAGTCAGCATTTGCACCATGAACTCCGGGTCCAAGAGCACACGGTTGGGAGGCTCCCTCCAGAGTTTCTGCTGTTGCCGCGGGAAACCGCACACACACAACCTGAGGATGACACACACACACACACACACACACACACACACACACACACGAGGCTTAACTCGAGGGCTGAGCATTGTTCCGGCGCCGTGCAATCTCCACAGTCAAGCCTTGCCGTCTGTCTAAAGTGCGCTCGCTCCAGGCGTTGTTGCCGCCACTCTTTTAGTCATTCGGAAACACTAGTGCAGTGGCGCTATTACTGGCCAAATCCTCGCGGTGCTAACGGCTCATCTTGTGAATCACATATCGATTCTGACTGCAAAACACGGCTGGAAAAATGAAAAAGCGCAATTGCCTTTAAAATGTGTTTCCGATCGGTGCGGTCGTCAAATGTCAAAGAAGTGAAGAGTCATACAGATTGAAGTCAAAGTCGCATATGTATGCTGTGTGGGTGCGTGCAATCCTCACCGGGAGCTCATTCTGCAGACTGACTGATAGGAGGACAGGGGCATGTAGACCACGGCCGAGTTGTAGCACAGCATGAGGAAACACAGCACCTCAAATCTGCACACAAAGACATGGCAATAATAATTCCAGCACAACTGAGGCAGGTTTTTATATTCTCCCACCTTAACCATTAGCGAAGCGTTTTACACTTGAAAATAATCTGCGTTTTTCCACCTGCACGTCCGCATCGAGATCCTCAAGACCTCCAAAGTAAGCGCCATAATCGACCGGGTGCAGTGGAGGTAAATGACCGGCCGTGTATCATCGCAGCGAAGCGTCAACCCTTGCGGGGTTTTCCAGTTTCTTGTCATAACCAATATTTCAGTCCGACACACGGAGTGCTCAAAGGAAACCCTGGTCTTGATGAAGTCTGCCGATTCTATCGTACCTGTTTTGAGCCGTGAAGGTCTCTCTCTGAGGGTGGAGGCCGCTGTACACCACTCGGATCAGGTCGTGTTGACACAGAGCCCCCTCTGTCAAGGCCATGGAACCCAAGCTTGAAGGCTACACAAAACACAAATACACTATGAATGGAAAGAATTTGAACAATTACTCCACTCACAACTTATAATGAATGAAGTGGAAGCACACAGAGGCAATGAAGCCCAAATGTTTGGAGAACAGTGCGAGCGCAGCCCAGCGGGGGACAAGAAAAGGAAGAGGGAATCTTCGCCAAAGCTGACCTGCTTATGTAAATACGCGCTCAGTAATTCTCACCTCATGATAAATCGACGGTTTGGATAACGAGGGGATGGTGAAGGAAAGGAGCTTGCTGTTGCCGTCTTTGTCCACAATCTCCTGGTGAGCAGAAAAGATGACAGAGAAGCCATGTCATGAAAGCGATGGAGCATTTCTCCTGGTCCCCGAGAATGAGCAGCGATGTTTACACTGTAACTTCCCAAGACACGTCAATCACAATAATCGCAGTTGGCTCGCACGTTTGCTCTTCGTCCTTCCCTTGTAAACCAGCTAAGGGGGAAGACGAGCGCTTCCTCACACGAGTCATCAACAAAGCGGCTCGCCGTCTTTCTGCTCTCTCAGCGTGTGAAGACCGATAAGAACATCATTACGATTGCATCGTCAAATCTGCGTTTTTCAAAGCGTGAAGAGGAAACCAGGAGAGGTGAAATCTCTTGAGAATGCAACAAGCAAGCTAAGCTAATCAAATGGTAAGCGACAAGGCAAAATGGATTCATTTTACTTTCCACAGTAAAACAGGGGATGAGATTCTGGAGCGAGCAGAAAAATCATTCAAATCAATTCCCTAATGAGGGGCTGAGAAATGTCAGTAGTTTTATTAAAACCACCGCCGATTCCTCAGAGGGATTCATGATCTATATTTTAATGGACTGTGATGGCAAACAGGTTCAAATGCATCATTCATTCCTCGTGACACACTTAGTCCGGCCGCCTCGATATGCGCTCGTGTGTGGCACTGCTAAGCAGCAAGCTGTTTATCACAGCCCAAGAATGAAGAGCGTGCGAGGCGTGCTGTTCGTGTGTAGAATGAGAAGAATAAATTATGCATGAATATACTTTCAGCGGCATCGGCTGAAATGGAGTGCCATCTATTGACATGTCTCTCGCACTTCGCACATATTCAAGATGAGCTTTTAAAGCCACGTCCCATTAGCTGTTTGTTTTTTCCTGTTGCTTTTCTTTCAGGTCGTGCAAACAGTGCACTTAATAATTTGCTATTATGCCACTTGGAATTTTCCACATTAAATCACTAATTCTATTCACCTTCTATCCATTTGAATTGAGAAAAAAAAAAAATGTTGAGCTGTATTCCACATTCAGTGTCAGCCCTAAAAGCGTAACGTGTGGATTCCTCATCAATAATGCGAGACAAGGCCTCGTGTATCACCTGACCCAAATGCTCCCAAACGCTTGTACCGCGAAATTTTTATTTATATTCTAGCAAAAGCAATATTGCTAGATGCTTTACTGTATCCTGGTGATTCTACATCCTACTTATTTAAAAAGACTTCTTCTTTCGGCATGTTTCAGTTGCTACTTTGCATGCCTCTAAGCCACAGTGCACTAGCGGCTTATCATCTATTTACATTTTTAATCTATTGGGTACAAATGTATCTTTGTTAATGCCAGCAATTCAAATGATAGTGACAGGCACAATAATAAAATGTTCTTCCAATATATGGACACCTGTGGAAAGCAGGCTTGCTAATCTACCGCTAGAGCAACACGACACCCACCAGGTTGTAGATGCCGAGGAGGAGGGCCTCAATGCAGCCATTGCTCTGCCGATCTCTGCTGGCCGTGACTCGAAGATACACCCACACCAGCTCGGGCAGAAACTGCATGGTGAAACGCCGCAGCCGGTTCTCAGAGCTACGGTAGAGTTCGAACAGCTGGTGGCACACGGGCTCCAATAACTGGATGGATCAAAAGGGGACATGCGTAAGAACATACCAACGTGTGCCTGTGGCTAATGCGTTGAACTGACGAGCTTCAACGCACACTAGTTGCTCCCCCCCATCATCTGTCGGCACATCGTAGCTTTCTAACATGAATGCCAAACCTCTTCACATAACCGAAAGAGGCTTGGGGGCAAAGTCGAGTCAATAATGGGAGGCGCAGGGAAGTAAGGCGGTAAATCAACATTGTGAAAGTCAGGAAGGATGGTCTGGAAAAAGGCAGCCAGCGCGCCCTTGTTTGGGCCTTTTAGTGCTGATTAACTCGAGAGTCTAAAGAGCGCTCTTGTGTCCACGCGCAAAACTTTGGCCCAACAGATTATTGACACCGATCCATTTCTTTCATGCACACCTTCTTCCAAATGGGATTGCACGGGCAAAGAATTGAGATTGGTAATTAATTTAAGTCTGCGGTTGGTTGATATCAAATTTGACCATGAAGGAGAAGCGAGGAAAAAGGCTGCCAAGATAATGAGATTTTCCCACTGAATCACTCGTGTAAAATTAGAGTTCCATATCACTGAGCGTTTCAAGCCTCCAAGATTGTCTTCACGTCACAAAAGAAATTGTAGAAGGTGACTCTTTGGAACTTTTATTTTCTCTCTGATTCAGCCTGAATGTGGGTGTGTTTTATCTTGTATGTCACCTCATTTCCAGGATCTTGGATGACCCTGTACAGCGCTGGTACTAAGGATTTCTTCAAATGCAGGCTGCCGGCATAACTTGAGAGCTGGGTTTCTGGTAAGGACTGGGTAAAAAAAAAACGGTTAGTTCGACAGAGTGACGACACTTTTGCAATTTTTGAAAGTATTGGCTGGCTCTATGACACAAGAACAAAGTAGCATTTCATCATTTTCATGCATATGAAGTAACATTAAATAAAAGCTTAAATAATTCAAATTCTTTTCCACTTGTGAGACAGGGCCAAATAACGTCAGTGAAAAAGTGCCTCTCATTAACAGCAATGTGAAAAATCTCTCAGAGACACCTGAAAAGAAAGAAAAAATCTGACAGGTTCTCATAATTGCCCAAGGTGAGGAAAACGGATCTCCTCGAGAAAAGGACTTGACATCGAATTAGAAGAGGCAGATTGAACCTCGGGGTGCTTCCTTTTTGTGTTATCAAGGGTTGTGCTCTTCGGCGCTCGCACAATGCCTTCCATTGAGCATTTCTTCACATTTTCCTCCAGAAACACTAGCTGCCTTTCTTTCTTAACCCTTTATTACGCATACTTAAGTTTCAAACTGGATGTAAATACAGTGTGTGTTGAATTCATTTTTCAAAAAAATCCAAAGACCTCCTCCTGAATTAACAGGGGTCACAAATGACATTGCATTACCTTGAATTCGGAGAGCCATTCTTCCACAACTCCGCGCTCTGAACCCAGCATCTTCCTCAGCTGCCTGGTGGAAAAAAAAAGCAACCCTCAGTTGACCTTGTTAATGACACCTAATGAAAATTCAATTCTATTCGAGCGTGGCGTATTCCTAAACTTCTTTGTGCCCTCAAATGACACCACAAAATAATAATAAGAGAGGAGCTAGTGACTCACTGCATGGCACTGGCCACACGGTTACATAATGCGCTAGCTACTATGCTGACCTCACCTGTCACCATGCATCAACGAATAACAACCCTCCATTTGGCCATCCCCGATGATAAAATTTACGTTGGCAGCTTTCGGCTTGGCAATTTCCATTTTTGTGACATATGCAAATCAAACATGCACGCACAACTTGAACTGGGATAATTAAGACGCATCAAATAAAACCATATGGACTCTGTGTGTCTATTGCATCGATTTTGTTATTTATTTGTCTTTGTTTTCTTACCTCGGTGAGGGACAACTCAGATCTCCACAGGGAGAGTCGAATGGTTTTCGACTAAGTCGCACATCTTTGAGCGTCACCTGAGACGAGAGCAGACATCATCGACAATTAACACAAATAGTGGTATCCCGGTGTTTGAAAATTGAAACGACATACACAAAGCTGGCGAGGACAGCAGAAGGAAAAGTCATCGAATGACTGATAATAAAGTACTTTATAAATAAATTTGAAGTTTTTCTCTAGGACCATTGTTGTTCACTTATTAGGCGTCTGACAAAATAAAAGAAGAGACAGCACGAGCTGTCAAAGAATTTTAATTCAAAGGTCTGAGGAAGGGAACCGACTGTGACAGTCATTATTTGAAACACTAAATAAGACATTTTAGAGGGTGTCTCGAATTGTGGACGGGTTCATTAGAGTGCAATTTAACTGTTTTAGTTCCTCGCAAAGTGGCTCGAGTATATCCAAATCATCTGTGTGAATAAATTATTCAAAAAGTTCTCACTGCGCCGAGGACATTTGCCTTTCTGTTGCGCTCACAACATTTTTCACCCACTCTGGGAAGCCATTTTCCCCAACACAGTATTTAACTCGCCAATGAGCTGTCACAAATTTCTACACAATACGTCGTCACATAACCGGGTCGCACAAACGACAATAAGCAAACTTCCCTACATGTGCCATTCCTTCAATATACAAGATTAGCTCATTGTTTTTACAAAGGACTAGCAAAGCAGCGACCCATCCTGTTTACAGCACCGCAAACCCATATTACAATAGAATGATAAATAGTTCCCTTCGTTGGACCAAAGCCAAATAATGGACTTCAAATACACAATGTATTCATCCATTATTGAATTTGTAGTCTGGCTAGGGCAAGGCTTTCCATCTAGAACAACTGTCTTGACTATTTATGCAATTAGGAATCCAAAATAGTGCCAGTCTTATCTCAGCGTTGTAAACACAATAAATGCCTCACTAAAAACTTTGAGAGCAGGTCTAAGTGGCCAATTAAGTTCAGTCCATTAAGATTTATCTATACAATTTAAGTGACTTATTTCCAGCATGTTCTTGATGGCAACTATTTGGCCGACGACACTCAATCGGTGTCTGCTAAATAAAAGTCAAACTGAATTGCACAGAAATATGTTACAAACCCAAATGAGCGGTGCCAAGTTTCAACAGTCCGACATGACCCTAACCCAAGGTCATCTTAGCTCAACCAACCATGAATTATTGAGCAGGTTCTGTGCTAGTTTGTGCCACTTCTTTCCTTCAAGTCAATATCCAACCAAACAGGTTCATCACATCCTGCAACGCTAACCTAGGAATCTCTCATCCTTTCTGGGCGCATGTTTATTTCCAGGAGGTCTTCGAGGAACACCTACACCCAAACAGCTTATTCAAACATTTTCCATAGGTAAGACTATTACCTCCTAATACATGACCCTGGAGAAACTGACGGGTGTAATCCCTGCCCTCTATTAATATAAGAACTAGCCGCTCGGCGGCGGAATGGGATGTCTCCTCAAGGACAGAAAAAGCTTAATTATTAACAAATCCAGCAGTGTGGAATGCTTCATTTTGAAAGTGACCCATTCACTTGCAAAAGAAAACAGACAAGTCCAAAACGACGTGCCATTGAGGTTTGTGTCACAGAGGTCGTTGTCAGACAGTCAATATGTTACTGATTCTCCTCCGGGACACAAAAATGGACATACTCGTGCGGGCTAAATACATCTTGTCTAGCAGGAGTGAATGGCGCTTAAAAAAAAAAAAAAAAAAAAAAAGGTGACGTTTGATACAGACAGAGGGAAGAATTGTCTACACTCAGCATCATCCTTCTCTTGTCGCTCATGGGCCAGGCGAGGGGAACTGAGGCGTACGCACATCCAGAGCTAAAATTAGCAACTGCAGCTGCAGGGCCAGACGTGCTGGGATGGCTCCATGTTGCAACACACACGCTACACACACACACACATAGACAGTTGCATCAATTACACAGGACGAGCCACAACATGTGGAGAGAGCGCAGATGAGCACCGGCAACATACGGCCTCGTCCTCAGACTTTGAATGCAAACACGCACGTACGTACAGTGAAAAACCATCTTGGAATATATTACCTCCGAGTGAGAGGAGGTCAGCGTCTGCTAAGCGAGTTTCAACAAAAGGTTGACCTTGAGCATGCCGACCACAGGGCAGACCAAACGCTTTAAACCACAGAAGGAAGAGCTGAGAGAGAGAGGGAGAGAGAGAGAGATGAGGGCTGCATGAATACTCCGAGATCACGACTTCGGCATTAAAACGCTGATGATGAGATTTACATTTTGGCTCCATAAAGTGCACTGCGGCTAGCTCGCGTAACAATGACAAAATGCCCAAAGCGGCTAACTGTGGCCAAGCTAATAAGCATTAGTGAGACCACTCCTGATGTTATTATCCTTTTAATACTCTGTGTCGCCTTCCAGAGCACGTTTGTTAACAGGCGGCGTGCTCACCAGAGTACACGCCTACGCTTTCCTTCCACGTATTCCAAATCCCATCTCAACATCAAATAGCTGGCGCTAATTCAAAGGCGCCATGGATCACCCGGGCTTTTGGCCAGCGCTCAACTTTGGACCGACAGGGAGTCGTGACCGAGCGCAGAGTGAAGAGGATGATGCCTGGTTGATGTTATCTAACACTGACCACCCGCGCCTCAAATGACCAATTGTGGGTGCGATTTGGTCTTCGTTGGCTTCACGATGACACTTATTTGCAACGAAAGAGCAACTTTAACATGGCTGATCAGAGACAGAAATTGGGAGAATGGTGAATAGAACATTTTCGACGACAGCGGTTGACACGTTTCAAGTAGCGCCATATTTTGACAGATGAGCAGAAAAATAAGTCAAACTAAATTAAATACACAACACGCCATAACATTTCATATAGCTGTTGGAACTAATGGGAGCCCGGTGCCGGTTTTTCCTCAACAAGCTGCTCGCCATCTTGGGGTTCTTTATTTGTTTTAAACTTCTCACCATTGTCTTTTAATGCTCAATCTCCCCATGCACCAAAGCGGTTTTGATGTCTTCATTTGCGAGTCACAACATATTAGGCAGAACGTGTTGGGTGCGTGCAAAGCCAGCTGGCAATAAATCCGTACTTTAAGTGGGACTGCTGATCTTGTCTCTTAAAAACATTTTTATTTTTCTGGGAACGCATAGGCTCATCGGTCTCATTATTTGACATGCTGCCTTTTCTAAGAAGCTTGTGTTGTTTTCTAACTTAATTTTGCAAAACTACATTAAAAAAAATTCTTATAAGCCCTTAATCATATTTACTTTTGAAAAATTTTAACGTCTTTGTGTTGGTGATGGTCTAAGCCTGGAACTGAAATGCTCCTTTTTTGTTAAGTTTTGAAATCCCAACATGGATTTTCAAGCATCAAAATCCAGCTGTTTTTATCCATCCATGAACTGTTTGCTCTTGGCCTCAGGTATGTGCTTTCCGAACACTCCCCGTTGATGTATTTCCAAATATCGATCAATTATGCACTTTGTTGTTCAAGCTAGACTATTTTATGGTTCAGTGCCGGGCCTCCCCGACAGAAAGATAATCAAAGAATGGTTTGCTGTTGTGCAGATTGCAGTGGCAGCCAGCACCCAGATAGACAAGGATACATGGCAAAGCAGTGACTCACATCCAGCCGAATGTCAAGCCTGTGCACGAAAGCCGCCTAAAATGATTCCACTATGGCACCAAGACCACATTTTAGAAGCAGAGGGAAGAAAAAGAGACTTATGCAAATTGTGACACATTCAAAGGAAAATATACTTTGCAGGTATGAAGTCTTGGCTCTTACCTGAAAGCTCTCAGGAAGCGCAAAAAAAAATAAATAAAAAAAATATATATATATATCCCACTTGATTTTCCTCCAACAGGGGGAACGTCAGTGGGCTTGAAGCCTGCGTGATCCTCTGAGTCCATGGGGGCGAGCAAGCGCAGTGGAAAACAGTTCCCGCAGCTAATCCATGTCTGGCTAATTACAGCTTTGATCCTTTGGGTGAGCGCGTCGCCTAAAAGGGAGGGCGCCGACGCGCGCTGGAGCTGCACGAACATTGTTTCTGTTAAATGGCTTCAATCACACCTGTGTGACAGACACACAGTTGTACGCCGTTGATTCGGTCTCAACTATCCCGACATTCATTTTCAATAAATGTTCTTCCGGTGCAGGTGTATCAATCGATCCCAGCTAAATTTGGGTATGAAAGACATTCTGAGATAGAGGTTTCTTTATTATTTTATTTGCAAAAGGGGGAACATTTATTTTATTCCTTAGGTTTGTTTTATGCATTTGCCAATTAATCAAGTGAGGGAGTTTTATTCTACTAGGTATCAAAATTGACATCTCTATTTGGTGGATTTTCACCGATTGCATGTGGATCTGGAACGACATCCGTAAAAGGTGGATACATGAAGACTCGGCTGCAGCAATTTTGCAGGATGTCTTTTGTAAAAGAGGCTTTTACTTTTTACTGCAATCTCAACAAAAAACACTAAGTTGCACTGATCTTGTTTTATGCGGCGTGTACGTTTAATGTGAAGAGCTTTCGTCGGGCTTCTCGCGCTATCAACAAAGGGAAGATTTATTTTTGAAACCTCGGCATAAACAGCCTCACAATTCATTTCCAAAAGCACAGGTGCCATTCGACACTGAACGGGAAAGGATGCAGGGAGAGATTAAACGGGTAATTGGAAGTTTCTGCTCTAAAATAGCCTGCTGTCCTAGTGATAGTCCCAAAACACACAGCCACAGAGACAAGAGAAAGGAAGGAGTGAGGGAGGGAGGAGGAGGGGATGATGATGATAATTGAGGATAAGCAGCAGATGGCATGGCATCAGTTCTGCATTTTTGCCAGTGATGCTATGATTTGAGGAACGCGCCTGTGCAAAGATGAGTGGAATTATTAAAATCCATTATTATGCAACCGGTCAAATACTAATCATTCATGATCCTGTTTTAAAACAACCACACAGGTGAAATGTGGTGAATGCAAACCAGAACGACTTTAACAAGTGGCCATCCACAGCAGAGTAGCTTTGGATCAGCTTCACTAAGGATTAATCCGACAATTATTTCTCCTCAGGAACTCCTCATAATGCCTCATTTATTTTCCTAAAGGTTTACAACCCAATCACACAAAAATAAATAGCAAAGATTAAAGCAAATGAAAAGTCAGCTCATTTGTAGCCTACATGGCACTGGCATTTACAGGGGGGAATAATTGGGGCATTGGAAATTAAAAAGAAAAATCTAGTATTGTAAAAATTATAACAAGGCAGCAGTCTTCAACTTAATGCATTTGTCCTCAATTGACTCTCATCCCGTTTTGTTGAGTGAAATTACACTTTTTCCTCATATCATTACAATGAATACATTCTAGTTTTTCCTTGCTGAATCACAATGTTTTTGAAGTTATTACTTTAAAAATCACATGTTTCTGTTAAAATTCCTACTTTTAAAAACATTGGCTCTCTTGTAAGACAGAACAATTTTACTCTTCACATTTACGAACATGGCAGTCACAACCATAACATTGGGTACACTTGCATGATTTAATATACAGGCTGTGTTAACGGGAGAACATACAACACTGATTAAGAACGTTTTTACCAGATTATCTTTGGGGTTTATTACGTTTATAAAGGCTGATTGACATGGAGCAGGTGTACCTAATCTAGTGTCCCCTGTCTAGTGCCACGGTGGCACAAAAAAAGCACGTTTACGTTACGTACGCGGAACAACACCGCCTGGAGTTACTGTCGTTATATTACATTAAAGCGCTTTTTTTTTTCTTTTTCTGTCCATCCGTACTTTCAAGTCAGTTGAGCGCCACGAAATCTCGTGATCCCCGCCGCAGCTAGCAAACCTTAGCTCGGCTTTTAGCTTCACCCGTACGAACGTCCTCCGTCCTCGGTCAGGACCAGGCCGGAGACCGACTGCCATACATCGTCAGTTCTGTCCCAACGCTCCAACCGGCTTTTAACACTTAGACGCCACGTACTAATATCGCCTCAGGTACCCTTCAAACGCACACAACCATGATGGTAACGCTTCAAGTCAGCGCCGAATATCCTATTTTTCTTTCCTATCCAGCGAGGCATGAGACACCCACCTGTAGTGACGTTCGTTGCGGTGACTGGGAAGGGGAAACGGTTGTGGTGTTTGACGAGGGCGGTCACCTGGGTCGAGCTTGACGACTCGCGCTGATCCCAGGTTGTGACCAACAGCAGCGCCTCCCGTCCCGTGTGCGAGTGCGTGTGTGTTTGAGTGCACTGCGACGATGCTTCAAACAGCGCGCGACGCGATTGGTCGAGCTGAGCGGAAGTACTGCGAGCTTGCTCAGCAAAAGGGGCGGAGGGTGGTGCGTTCACAACCGTCGGACGACAGTGATCCCTCGTTTCTTGCTGATAATTGGTTCCAAATACCCCGCGATAGGTGAAAATCCGCGATGTGGAGTCAATATTTGTACGATACCTTTTGTAATTTTATTTTTTTAACACTTTATTTTATTTTCAAACACTTTATTGTATTTAAAACACTTTTTAAACAGTTGAACTGACTTTTAGAAATATTCTTTTCATTCATTCAAACATTCATCCTACATTAATATTTTTTGCATTTTTCAAGTTTCAAGCTCAACACACTTATTTTCAGTTTCAAATTTTATTTTTTCCAAGTACGAGTTTTGTTTTTTTCAAGTGCAAAACTTTTTACACCAATCTACCTCTATAGTGAGAGGCCTGTTCCAATGGGAAAGTTTTTAGACACAATTATCCAACATAAAATTCAGCCCAAATTTTGTACAATATACGGTAAAATACTTGCAAAATACAAATCCAAATTAAAAAAATATTTCACGAAATCATCGAGAAATGCTTTGAGGATTAGTGTAAGGCCGTTGGGTGTGACGTCATCAGTGTAGCTTCGCATGATCGGTGGAAGTGGACTTCCGTACATTCTGGTATCTGTTTTGACTTTCAACAGTTTAGTACATTGAAAGGAAGCATTTAAAAGAAAAAAGAAGAGAGACATGCCAAATGCAACCATTAAACGGAATTGGTAAGTTTCCAAACGTTTTGTTGCGATAGATGTGGTGATTAAAAGGTTTTGCTCGGTTTTACTTTCGCTCTCTCTTCTCTCTCTCTCTCCGCCCCCTCTTTCATCTCTTTCTTCATTTTTCAACATTCTGCGCAGTGTGAAAGTCAGTTACAATAAAATAGTGTGAGTTAACTTATTGCCAAGTATGTGGAGCAGTAGCGCGTCGTTAACTCACCGAGGAGTACGTTTTTTTCTATTTCGTAACTAGTGTCTGGAAATTCCCCTCGTCATGATGGACACTGACTCTACAACTTTCAAAGTAAGTGTTTCTTTGGACGTTTCTTATTCCTAGTTTAGAAAACCCAAACTTATGTTTTATTTGTCAGTTCCCAGGATTACTGTATGCTTCTCGTCAAAATCCTCGCAACAATCCACTTCCTGCATCGATGGCTGTTTGTGAATCAGAAGTGCTTCTTGCTATTCATCAAATCGCAGAGTCTCTCGGCAACAATGAACGCTTGAAGGTTTTCTACTTATGTGAGACTTTGGACGCAGATAACTCAGCAGCCCGTATGAAGGAGACGCTAAAGTCCAAAGTCACGAGTTCTGCCACAGGACGACTGTTTTTGGTGGAGCTCATGCTGCATTTAAGAAGATATGACATCCTTAGGCAGGTTTTTGGATACAGCAAGGATGAGGTGGAGAGAACTTTAAGATCCAGAGAGGTTCTGCCCAGATTCAGGTAAAATACTATCATTTTCTCTTCACAGTTTTAAGCAATTCTTATAAAAAAATGTCCTCTTAATATAATCGCATTTGTCAAATATGTTCACGTCGTCCCGCACCTTCTCGCAGAGTACTGATGACTCATTTAAGCGACGACATAGAGACCAAGGATGTGGACAGTTTGAAGTTCCTGCTTGGTAACATACTACCACGTGAGAAAACGGTAACTGCCATGGTGAATTCCTGCTTTGGCTGGGACATTTATTGTTGCCACATCAAACACTCACTTTTCATTCTTAACATTTCCAACTCTTGCAGAACTTCCTGGACCTGATTATAGAACTAGAGCACCAAGATAAGATTTCTCCTGAAAGAGTGGACCTTCTGGAGGAATGTTTAAAACAAGTTGGCAGGGTTGACCTGGCCAAAAAACTGGCGGTGTACAAGATGTCATGTGAGTGGTGCAGTAAATTCCTCAAAGTTCTTAAACCAATAATGCTTGTGACATTTTGCATGTATGAAGTACATTTCCAATTTAAGTGTCATACAGTATACACTGATGAAATGCACAGATTGGAGTGATCATTTTAGAGTTTAAAAAAATGTAGCGGGGGCGTCACTCGTAAAAAAAAAAAACATACAATAAATCTCACATGCTCTGTTGGGAAAATTGTTACTAAATTAGTAATAGTTGTACTGGTACTAGTAACCGGCCCCCTCTCACTGTGTCATTGATCTTCTTTACATCTGATTTCAGTAAACTTACCAGTTCCTGAACAAGTGGTGCACCATCCCTGTCAGGTAAGAGTCATACGAATACAATTTATGGACAAAAGTATCGGGACACCTGGAAAACTATTCCCACCAAATTTGGAAGTCTTTTCAAGGTGACAAATTGATACTCAGAAAAAGTGTGATATGTTCATCAGTTGATCGGGAGGTGTGTCCCGTGGCTTTTGTCCTCTTTCTAGTGCTGTGTTTTAACTAATGGTGAATTTCAAACATGGCTCTGCTTGCTTTTGTGAACCAGAGTTCAGTAGATCGGTATACATGTACCAGTAATACCAGAGGAGTGTGCCTCATCATAGACTGCGTCGGTAACGATGGAGGTGAGACAACAAGCACCCACAATCAGACTTTCCATGTACTGTACATTTAGGAAAACTATGTGCTGTGTACAATTTAAAGCTCGGCACTGCAGTATAATTCAATGTAGCTGCAATTCCCCAGTCCACCACGAGATGTGCTATTTCCCTTTCTTCTCTCATTCCCTTTAACTGGAATTCATTCCATGGCCATGCTCGTAAAATAATCAAATAGTAAATCAATTTGTTCTCTAAATTGTCCATAGATGAGTGATTTGTTGATACATAACTTTTTGCCTTCCTCAGAGATGCTGAAGCACAGGTTTCAGTCGCTCCACTTCAACGTGACCCTGCACAAATGGCTCAACCTGGTCGAGACCGTTTCAGCACTTCAGGGGGTTTTCCGAGGAAGTCAGGACTACAGAGGAGACAGCTTTGTTTGCTGCATCATCAGCCGCGGTACCGAAACTCACCTCCTGGCCACGGACACGCAATTCGAAGGGCTCCGTTTCAAAGACGTCCGCCGTCTTTTCACCGGGAATGTGTGTGCGGCACTGGTCGGCAAGCCAAAACTGTTCTTCATCCAGAGCTACAGTGTAGCGGCCGTTGAAACCAATGCCGGAGAGAACCACAATTTACAACCCTCTACCAGAGAGAACCACGATGATGAAAACTGGGAGACGGATGCTGGTGGTGGAGCGATGGCTTCAGATAGTACGCCGGTAACTGCCGATGTGCTCTGGAGTCACTCCTGGACTTCAGAACAACAACTACAAGGTCAACATCGCTCAGTTTACCTCCGGGCTTTGACTGACTCCTTAGGCAGGAACCAAGAAAGGTATGGAGACATCCCTGATAGTAGCCATTTATTTTCTGTTGTGTTTATTTTATAGTGCTGAATAAAATGTTTTATGTGTTCTTGTGACAGGCCCAGACATGTGCTTGATCTCCACAAGGATGTGAATAAAGCCATCTTTGAGCATAACAAGAGGCATCCTGATCAGGAATACCACATAGACCTGAAAACCACTTTGAGAAAAGATCTTTATTTGTAGACTTATGTTACAATTACTGCATCATTTCATCATCACCAGGAATGTCTTAGGACTACAATCCGATTCCATTGTATATGTAAGAAGCGGGCACACACACTTCTTGTCACACTGCATAAAGGTTTTTCAAAATTCATTCCACTACAATGGCTAAATACTGACACCTGCTGGTAACATCGAAAGCCAGTTCTGTTTTATTTTGTTTCATGTTCTGTGTATCTTTCCCATGTTTCACAGCTTGCACTTGAACTAATATGTTTTATTTCACAGACACTTTGATACCTAGATGAGCCTACATCACAGTTATTACAATGAGTTTTATTTGTTCAGTATGCCACTTTTCTTGCCACATACTCAGTGCAGCTAAAATCATTTGAAGGCTTTCCTTCTTGGCGTTTTCCATTGTATATGATTTTATATACCAGAACATGCCACGAGACGGCGCCAAATCCCCGTCAAGTAGGAATATGTATTTGTCTCGATGAAGTATATTGAAGTGATACATTAAAAAGGTATTGTTAAGATTTGTTTGTTTTGGGGTCATACTTTGTGGTATCTATTTATTGTTGCTTTAAACTATCATGACAGGTAATTCTGAACAATTTTAGCAGAGGGGTCTGCTCTGGAGAATTTATATACAGAAGCAATCAAACAGTGGGAATTGTACTTTAATTTATTACACAATATTAAACAGCCTTTTTCCATCTTGTATTCCACAAATACCCCATATGTTAATAAAAGAAAAAATAATATTAAAACTAACAAAAACCAAACAAAAATCAATCATCAAGCAGAATATTACTACTGTTGTGTGTGCTGTCAGTGTGTCTATCACAGTGGTTTCCCACAATATGAATATGAAACTGGTTTTTGTGTGTTGAGTTGAACCAATCCTGTACGATTATTGAAAGTCAGGCGGCAGATTAAGCAGGCGAAAGTTGACACTGGGGAGAATCAAAGTGTGACTTCTTGTGTGTTTTTCTAAATTTCCCTTTTGGGTGAATCTTTGGCCACACACTGAGCAGACAAAAGGTTTCTCCCCAGTGTGTGTTCTTATATGCCTTATTAAAGTTGTCTTTTGATTAAATGTTTTACCACAAACTGAGCAGGCAAAGGGTCTCTCCCCAGTGTGAGATCTTGTGTGTCTCATCAAACCGGTCTTCCATGTGAATATTTTCCCACAAAGTGAACATGCGAAATGTTTTTCTCCCGTGTGTGTTGTCATGTGCCTTCCCAGTTGCTCCTTATGAGCGAATCTTTCGTCGCAAACGGAGCACACAAAAGGTTTCTCACCAGTGTGTGTTCTTATGTGTCTTGTCATACCTGTCTTCCATGTGAATGTTTTACTGCAAATTGAGCAGGCAAAAGGTTTCTCTCCACTGTGTGTTCTCATGTGTCTTTTCAGCATTGACTTGTTGGGAAAGGTTTTGTCACACTGGGAACATGTCACATATTTGTTGTCAGAGGGACATGTCGTATCACCATTGGTGTGTTCATCAGTGTCAGAGGAGTGTGAGGTTATGGCCTCACTATCTGATAGTGGAGCTAAGAGGTTGTCTGCTTGTGACCCTTCTCCACATTGGTCTCCCTCACCTTCATTATCATCTTCACGCTTCACTGGCAACTTAGTGGTATTGGCATCCTCCGACTCTTGAATCGTCTCTCCCTCCTGACAGATCCCGCATTCCTCCTCTTCTTCTTTAATGGGACGGCACTCTTCTTTAATGTGAGGTGGCTCCAACTCCTCCTCCAGCACTCTGGAGCTCCATTTCTGCAGCTGAGGATGAGGATCTCCTTTGACATTTGCAGGACATCATAAAGACAAACACACAATGTTGGGAAAAGTCAATCCTTGCTCGGACAAGTCATGTTATGATGGAAGCAGTAGCACGCGGACCGTAACCTATGGTCGAAAAGTGGAAAGTAAGATGAGTTAAAGATGGACAAAGTTCAGAAAATGACAAATGAAAGGAGAGAACATTTCGAACAAAAATAAATACAATTGTAATATTAAAGTGCAGATTTAATGTCTACTTTTGAGTAACGACTTTACCAAGATGTTAAGTCTTGTTCAAAATTACATTTTTGTGAATAAATGTTTGAGTGTCATTCACTCACTAATACTCCGTAGTCTCTATTTCTTTCATAGAATAATCATAATGCATTTAGGCCTCATAAAACTGAACTGTATGAAGTGTTACACATATATTAGGAATGATGCTAACAATAGATTAGTGAAAGTGAAATAAGAACAAACCTGTTCCGTGTGCTAAAACTTGAGGCTTCTTGAAAAGAGCATCCGGTCGTTGATTTGCTTCACAAAGTTCTTCCTCGTAATCTTCTTTCACACCTTTTGCACACATTTTAAGTGCCGATATTTCTTACGTGAAGCTGCAAATGTGTACCGACAACAAGTTCAATTTTCTCTTGTTTACTTCCGGGAGACAAACGGAAAGTAATTTTATAATTTAGCGGATTACTGCCACCTGTAGGTGAGGAGGAGTGTTGAAAATCATAACCTGTAAATACAATAAAATATAACATTTCTAATATTTTCATAATTTAATTATAGCACATACAAATACTTTATTTAATAGAGAAATTAACAAATAGAAAAAATGAAAAAAGTAAAATGTTTTATTTTAGACGTGCTCTTAAAACACAATTTTTTCCATGGCTTTTGACTTAGAATGAGACTCGGCAATGTTGTCTCGAGATTTCCGTGCTGATCGACTTCAAATGTTTTAGTATAAAAAAGGGGGGGGACGAACAGAATTAGAAGATCGAACAACACCCAAGACTATCACTGTTTGAAGAGTTGCACGTTATTTTATTCAGGACAACATACACTTTTCCATTGTACCACAAAGACCCAAAGATCAACATTTAGAGATCATTTACAGCTACTCTTTTTAACAGCACAAATTTCTCATCAATTGTGCCTTTGAAAAATATTTTATCACACACACTAAGTATGGATGTGTTCAACTAATGCTGTATAGTCAATTTAAGTGCAGGCAAAAGCTGACGCTTTGGAGAACCTGCGTGTGTACTTGCATGAGTTACTAAATGTGCCTTCTGAGTGAACCTTTGACCACAAACTGAGCAGGCAAAAGGTCTCTCCCCAGTGTGTGTTCTTGTGTGTCTGATTAAACTCGACTTCCTTGAGAATGTTTTATCACAAACCGAGCAGGCAAAAGGTCTCTCACCAGTGTGTGCTCTTGTGTGCCTTCTAAAATCGACCTTCCACGTGAATATTTTGCCACAAACAGAACAAGCGAAAGGTTTCTCTCCAGTGTGTGTTATAGTGTGTCTTCCTAATTGTTCTTTATAAGTAAATCTTTCATCACAAACTGAGCAAGCAAAAGGTTTCTCCCCAGTATGCTTACTTGTGTGTGTTATTAAATTTGTCTTGCCAGTAAATCTTTTACCACAAAATGCACAGGCAAAAGGTTTCTCCCCAGTGTGAGTTCTCATGTGTCTTTTCAACGTTGATTTGGTGGCAAAGGTTTTGTCACATTGAGAACATTTGGAGCGTTTGGTGTCGGCGTGACTTTTGGTGTGTTTATCATCATCAGTGTCAGAGGAGCGTGATGTTATGTCGTCACTCTCTGATAGCGGAGCCAAGTGGTTGTTCGCTTGTGATCCTCCACGATGGTCTCCATCACCTTCTGTTGTAACGCGTTGACCTGAACTGCAGCCCGGAGTCTCTGATTCTCTGTTTTCCTCACTTCGACCACTGTCTTCGTCACCTTCGCTCTTCAAAGGGACAACGGTAATTAGCAACTTGGTGATATCCTCCTCCTCCTCTTCCTCTTTAATGTGGGATGGCTTCTCAGTCTCCTCTTGAATGTTTGCAGGCTCTGACTTCTCCTTTACGTGGGAAAACATTTTCTCCTGTTTCTCAGGACAGAGCGCTTCCATTTCAGAATTCATGCTGCAAACTGAACCCATCAAGGTTTTTTTCCTAGTGTGTGTTCTTTTGTGCCTTATTAAATCAGACTTCATAGTGAATCTTTTTCCACAAACTAAGCAGGCAAAAGGTTTCTCTCCAGTGTGTGTTTTTGAGTGTTGTATTAAATCTATCTTCATAGAGAAACTTTTACCACACACTGTGCAGGCAAAAGGTTTCTCCCCAGTATGTGTTCTTGTGTGCCTTATTAAATCTTTATTCCAAGTGTATCTTTTACCGCAAACTGAGCAGGCAAACGGTTTTGCTCCTGTGTGGGTTTTTCTGTGTCTCGTTAAATCGGAATTCATTGTGAAGCATTTACCGCAAACCGAGCAGGAAAAAGGTCTTTCCCCAGTGTGTGTTCTTATGTGTCTCAATAAACTTGTTTTTCGGGCAAATATTTGACCACAAACTGAGCAAGCAAAAGAATCCTCCACAGTGTGTGTTCTTTTTTGTGTTCCTAAATGTGTCACAGTGTGTGTTCTTGAGTGTCGTACCAAGTTTCCCTTTAAAGAGAATCTTTTACCACAAACTAAGCAGGTAAAGTTTTTCTCCACAGTGTGTATTTTTGTATGTTTTTCCAAATGTCCTTTCTGTTTGAAGGTTTTATCGCAAACTGAGCAGCCAAAAGGTTTCTCCGCAGTGTGTTCCCTCATGTGTTTTTTTAGATTTGACTTGTTGAAAAAGGTTTTGTTGCAATGAGAGCATCTGCATGGTTTCTTGTTAGTGGTGCATGTCAAATCACCTGGAGATTGTTCATCGTGATCAGTATCAGACCTTGAACTGTCACCATTAGGAGCAAAGAGGGCATCTGCTTTGGAGATTCCACCGTGGTCTCCATCTTCTTCATAATCATCTTCACTCTTCACATGGTCACCAGTCAGTGTCAATTTGGTGACAAGGTCCTCATCAATGTTCTCTTCCTCCAGACTGATGCTGTGTTCTTCCTCTTCCTCTTTAATGGGAAGACTCTGCTCTTCTTTAACGCAGGGGGGCTCTGGCTCCTCTTGCTCGACATTGGACTCTTGCTGCTCAGGATGAACATCTTTTCAGACACCAGCAGGAAACAAGATGACACATGATTTGAATTTGCAACCAGACCGTTTTTAAATAAAAACATGTGTGAATTGAGGTTTTGAAGAATTTTCTAAAGGAATGCATTATCTGACAGAGGTAAGGGGTGGGGCAATAATGTTGGCCAGGAACAAGAACAGCGCTGTAACTGGTCAATCATAGAAAACTGCTAAGCGGGAATCGAGCTGAAAGCTATGTTGATTACCATGCTGCAAATATTTTATATATATAAGATTGCAAATGGAGAAAAATCAAGATGACAGAGATTGAAACGTAAACAAACCTGGCCTGTGTGACACAGTTTGAGCTTCATTGAAAACAGCATCCACATGTCGCTTCTCGTCCTTTGTGCCATCAAGTTCTTCCTCGAAATCTTCCTTCACACTTTTTGCACACATTTTCACACAACCACAACGCTCGACACTCTTGATCTCAGATCTGTCGCGAAATTCCACGAGCAGCCACAAAGCACTACCAATAATGATTCAGTTTCTTGTACTAAACAAACATAGTAAAGAAATGTGAACATGAACGCGAGCTTGAAGACAGCGGCGGCTTCGTAGTTCTTTCCTTGTCTTCATTGAAGACATGCGGAAAAGGGAAATATTTACTTCCGGTAGACACTTACTGAAATCTAGAGTTATTGCCACCTGCAGGCGAGGATGTATAATTGCACGCTCTTTTCTTTTTTCATTCTAACTCCATCTTTTTGTGCTATTTAAGTAGTTGCATGTTGTGCAAAGAAAGACAAAAATCAATTCCATTTCACAGCTTTAATAATTACTGCCAAGAAGTGCACACCATCAATGGTCAACCTGGAGACAAGAAAGGCAACTAAATTTAGACCTTTGAACAAGTTGACAAATTTACTACAGCTCATCTTACCTGCTTAGACGGAGAGGAGCCTACCAAGGTTGCAAGGGGCGACACTTACGGCTGCGCTTACAGCAAGATGGTGAACAAGGGCAAGGACGATAGCCACGCTTGCAGTATGGAGGAGGACAAAAGTCAGGTAAAGGGCAAGGGCGTGGTTTACGGCAAGGAGGACAGATTGGGCAAATTGTTTCCACTTCAGGAAACAGCACTCCACTAGAACCAAGAACCGCACCATCCTGAGGGGAACTTGCACTGTGCTGCTGGATTTGAGGAGGAGCAAAAAACTGTGACTGAAGTTGACTATATTGCTGCGGATCCCAACTAGTCTCCTGGCTTCTAGGACGAGCATAACTTCTATGGTGAGGACCACCTCCTAAAAAGGATGTAAAGAGAGTTACAGCTGTTCTCGAGGCACACATATTAACAGGAACTTACCCATAGCGTGGTGTCCAAAGGCTATCAGCCAGAACACAAGCACCCTGGAGAAACAAAATGCCACTGAGCAAAATAACACCGTAGATATAATCAGTAAATGGGGTGGCGGAAAAATAACATTACCTCACACACAAGTCACTCGCCATTGGTGAATGTGTTTGCTGTCTGGGTCCTGCCTGCGTTGCGACTTGGGCTTGGGCTTGTTCTTGCGCCTGGCTGTTGCTGATGCTTTTAACACACGGGCTCAATTTAGGCACTGTCCTCTGCGCCAATCACAAGCTGCTTTTCATAATTGCACTCAGCAGGTGTGCAAGCGTGATGCCGTTCAAAATTAGGACAATTTGCTTTCTGAGCGTAGGAATTGAGAAACACATCCCTTGCAGTCAAAGCAACAATGCAATAAACCTGTATATGCATATAGAACGCCAAATCTTGTAGACCAAAGGTGTCAAACTCATTTGTTGTTGTTGCTGTTGTTGTTGCGGGCCACATCGGAGTTATGGATTCATTACTGACTTAAATAGAAATAGAATTTGGGTATTTTAACCAAAAACATTGAGTTGACGCTTTTAATTTTGCAGGCCACATAAAATGATGTGGCGGGCCGAATCTGGCCCCCGGGCCTTGAGTTTGACAGTTATGTTGTATACGTTCAATAAAATTTTATTTTGTCCATATGTCATGATCTGGTTAGGAAGTGCGTGGTCCAAAGTGCCCCCAAAGACGCACCGACGGTAAATCGTGTTTTAAGTACCATCTTGGAGATCAGATTCCGAGACAGGTTGTTTCTGCAGTTCCCAAAGCGGTCTTGTAGGGGGCAATGACGTCCCACCAGTTTGAAGCAGGTGCTTGCTGTTGCTAAGACCCAAAAGCGGCTGCGCAGTAGGCGAGCCGATCGTTGAGTTGAATGAGTTCTCACCACAGTTGAAGTGAGGCAGACGTCACTGCGGGACGCAGCCCGTGGCGCCGCGGGGGAAAGACAGCAACCTCGCAATCACGACCAGACGATTGTTGCCTCATATGCGTTCAGTGGCAACACGTCGCCGCCACGCGTGGGCTCGTGTCACGGCTAGCCGAGCCATGTCATGACGCTGCCGGAGATTTCCTCCACATCTGTCCGCTGCTACTTCGAGACGCACCCTGTTTTCTCGCCACACCGGTGACCGAAACCGTATTTTCCTGGAGGATCTTGGCTTTATTATCGCTCTCTAGAAAGCAAGCCAGTGGATATATTTCTGCTTTTTGGGGGGGGCCGGGATGGCCGAGAGAACCTCTACTGGGATGCTGACCGTGACTCTGGAGCCCACGCCGGCTGTCGCAATGACACTCCCGGCGGAGGTCCGCGCTAAGTTGGCCGAGCTGGAGTTGGAGCTGTCCGAAGGTAACTCGATCGCTGTCATATATTTTCTCTCTTCAATGTCAATTTGGAAATACTGCAAGATCACGGCACACCGCGCTACATAAATGTCACAAAATGTGGATACACATACCTCCAGCCTTCTCATGGAAGAACATTTCTGATGCATGATACTGTACATTCTTGTTAAAGATATTGGATTATTTCTCCCCCCCCCCACCTGATGATCTTAAGTGGCACACTATAAGTTTGTTACCCAACATTTATTTGTTGGTACGTGTTTTACTTAAAACAAAGCTCACGGCACACTGTAAAAACAGAAATGTCACCAAGTATTAGGACTGAAATGACTTAAATAATGATGAATACTGTAACCCGTCCAGTTGAAGGGCATTTAATTGTTCTGCTGTCAAGTTTACGGCACTGTCATAGATGATAAATTTGTAGGAAGTATTTCATTAATTTACAACTAATCAATGAATTTTAAAGGTTGGGATTCACTGATTTAATATATAGCGTGACAGTTCCCAAAGCTGAAATGCTTGACACACTCAAAAGTGTGTAAAAGTGTTTCCTAACTTTTATTGAGCCAAGGCACATGTAAGTTACATCATAAAAAGCCCAAGGCACGTGATCAAACAGCAATTTCTTAGAAATTGTACAACGCTTGATAGCACTAAATTGTTTAATCGCCTATATAAATAAACACAGTGGTTGGGAATCGGCAATGTACAATAGTCACATTGCTGTTGTAAAGTTTTTGTCGACACACCCATGATTGCTGCTCCTAAGTTCTTGCAAGCAAGCAGGCAGGCATGTCTGTCTGTCCATGTGGGTTTTATTTAGACAGACGGCAGCTAACTTCAAGAAAACAAAGATAAAGATTGACTCAGGCTTTGTATTATCACAAAGGCTTTGAAAATATTGTTCTTGTCCATTACAGCTTTTCAAACAGTATGTTCTCTCCCTACCACTCACACACTGGGTCCTCACTTAAATGATAGGTTCCATGTCTCCAGTGGCTAAAGTTCTATAGTCTCTTCAGAGCCAAGAATTGAACCCCAGAACTGTAAGGCAAACATGCCAACCACTAGTTCACCACACTGAGACATACAACCATTCAAACTCTCCACATAAAAAAGCAACATGCATGATTTTGGAGAAGTGGGAGGAAGCCATGGAACCATGAGAAAACAGAATGGCCAAAGCTGCGATTCAAAGCCCAAATCTCAGAACTGTAAGGCTGTACCATTCAATCAAAGCTATCAAAAGGAATACAGTAAATTGTTTTGTTAAATTAAAAAAAGAAAAAATACAAAAAAGTCTTGTTACCCTTCTTGTGGGACATTAATAACAAAATCCCCATAAAAATGTCAAAATTGTTGCACAATTGTAGCATTAATTGACATCAAATTCCACTGCTGCACTGTAAATACAGCTTATCAGAAACCTACGCTGCTAGTTATTTCTGATTTAGGAATTGGACAATACTCGATGCAGCTCTGCTTACCTCACCGAAAATAACGTTGACATTCTTAACTGTAATTCGCAATTTTAAAAACAAGCTTAACTGTTCACGAATAGTAAAACAAAACAAGGTGCCACAGAGGCCGCAAATGGAACCGATGAGTGCCTAGCAAAATCTATATCTGTCCAGCTTCCTCTTCCTGCTCTCCGCATGACACATCCTGCCTTACTCGAGCTCCGACTTCCCTCTGCCCATTCTCCTCTCGTTGCTACGCTTCACCGTCACATGGAATAGACAGCGTTGTGTCAGAAAGCAGCTCATTGATTTCCCGGCCTTGTCAATGAGCGCCTCTCACAGGGACGTTTGACGTGTAGCGTTGCGTCTGTTTAGTATGCCTGAGTGTGTGCGGCTAACCTTTGTAACAGCGCAGGAACGCTGTATTATTCATGTGGCGGAATGAATGTGTCTCATATGTTTTGCTAAGCAGTCTAACGGCGGAAGCAGCCGCAGCGGCGGGGCTGAACCCATTCGGCAGCTTAGCTCGATAATATTTCAGGCGTCAGCAGGCGAGACCTGCCGATGTGTGAAATAAACAATCTGTGCACTCTCAATGGGTTGATGAAATACAGTGGTGGGCATTCAATGTCATTTTCCAGTGTTCTTTTGAGTTTTATAGGCTGTATCGCGCAAGTTGATCTCTGTTGTTTATCCTGATTGGTATTAAAGGGGCATTTGGAAAATATGGAACTTTTAATGGCCTCCATGATAGAGCTGCACTTAACTAGGAAGCTAGCTGTTATGTTTTGCACCCTGATTTTAAATTGGATCAATCTATCTAATCTATGTAAACAACTTTCAGTAAACCTCTGCTATTGGACTGGCCCATTGAAATGACTTGGCAAAAAAGTACAAACAATTCAAAGCTAAACTACTCTTGAATTTATTTTTGATTGGCCGTCACCAAAATGACCAAATCGTTTGGTTGTCGGTTTTCCCAAAGCCCAAAATACTACGCATCATAGTGGACTTCTCAGCTGATGTGGATGAGTGATCCAAAGACCGGGGTGGAAAGGAGGGCAAGAAGACAGATGAACCCCATTATCTCCTGCTGGGATGAAGGAGGAGGTTTGTCTTGTCTGCTGGGAAATTCATAGTCTCTCCCTCGCTCATTCCTTAAATGGTATCTTCCCATTTCTGTTGGTTTGCTGCACCCTCTGATCACAAACTATTTTTATAATACAATTTTTTTCCTCGGTTTGAAACTTCTCAGGCGTCCTAATGGCATGACACTCCAAATTTGAATGGAGGGCGAGGCAATATCGTAATATGAAGTCTAGGACCCGCTTCAGAATTCATCCTATTAATGAGCTAATTCAAGCATTTGATGAATCTCCATTCAAAGTTTCGAGAGCATGAAAATTTTTCGCTGCTACTTGTTAGGGGGATAACATCCAGGGATCCAAGAAGGAAAGAATGTTGAGCCCTGGAGTGAGCGTTCTCCTTTTGCTGCCTTGAAGTCCAGTTGGCAGATGCCATTGTGTCTGTAACAGTGGTGAGTGTTACTGGAGACTGATGCATATTTCAAGGGTGTGCCTCTGAGCAGAGCACAACTTCAAATTCTTGGGCTGTACGCTTTGTATGCTTTGCTTTTTTGTACTGCTAGAGAGAATGACGCATGTTATTTTTATCCCTTCGCATTTCAACTCTTTGTTTCACTTTAGTTTTTAATCAAGCATGAAGACTTTAGAAAGATACAGCAGGTAATCATCTGGGGGCAGTTGTCTTCTGAGTAAATGTTCATACTTGCAAATGCACTGGGAACACTGCACATCAAATTTGTTTGAAATTGGAATAGGTTGTGCTTTGTTGCGCATTGAAATTGATAAAAGAATACTACTGTATTTTCTATCCTTTTTTTTTTTTAAACCAAACGTTCTGACAAAGGAACACTTGCCAGTCTCCAGCCAGGCCACCATTCTGTTCTTCCTGCTCCGCAAGCATGAGCTTTCCAGCAACCATCAGGGTTTTAGTCACGCTCCACATGAGCTGCTTAAAAACAGAGAAACTCTACAGCGACTTTTCAGGTTTGTCATATTTTTAGTTGACCAAGCTGCCAGGTACTGCGCCTGGTCTTCTGCCAGTGATGACACTGCGTGTGTCCTTGCTGTGAGAGATGCTGACTAAACACTCCACGTTAGCCCTCTCAAGGACATCAAAATCACAATCCTTTGTCATCAGCGTGGCTTTTTGTTTTGGCCTCGGCTAACTCCCCGCTGTCTCGTTACATAGCTGAGCCCACGTCTTTGATCCCTGACCCCTCCCTGTGTCCATCTGGTTGAGAGTAGCATGGAAATTGGATGGTGTCTATGTTCTGCCCCCCCCCCATGACCCTTTTCCATCAGCACCAAAACTCAATCTTCTCCTTCTCGGCTCCTGTCTCTGATTGCTTTCACACATTACACAAACAGATAATTACTTGCCTGATGCCAGGATTTACTGTGACATATAAAAATCTTCTCAGATAGGGACAATTAATTTCTACGCAATAAGATGGGGTAAATAGTATTGATTTACTTCATGATTTTTTTTTTTTTTTTTTTTGCACCTGAGTCACTTAATTTTGAGTGTCTGACGATTTTTTGGGATTTTTTTTATCATCACTCGCACCAGTAAATGAGCGTTGAGGCCTTGTAGGTGTCAAACTTGACAACTTAGTTTGGGCTTTGTATGGAATATCTTTACACACTGTTGACTTCCTGGATCTGATACTTCCTCTGTAGGCAAAATATTGTCACAATGACTTTGTCCTCCTATCATCAACTGTTGGTGCTGAGCTGTTCACATCTCATATTTCTGCTTTCATACGCAGACAATGTCATCCTTGCCTTTCACACTTAGTGACGTTTTATGAATCACACGCTCATATGCAGGGAAATTCAGCAATGTGCTTACCTTACATTATCTAATTCTTTCACTTGTAAGTCCTTCAAGAATCGATTCTTAACCCTTAGTGGATCCTTCTGGCATTTTATAATATCGCCTGACAGAAGGGGTGATGAATCTGGACTAGAATCCGTTTTGACTAGCAGTTTATCAATGTTTAATTAAAAGCGTCAGTGGTTTTATTAATTAATACCAGAGAGCGTGTGATTGTACACTGACCGGTGCCAACAACAGTTAATTAGCCTCTGTGGACCTTTAGCAGGCAACCGCTACAAGTGTCAGCGTGCATAACATCTCAGGACCATGACCTCAATCGGAAAAGCCACATGTCCACTTTTTTTTGTTAGAAATTGAGTGTTTACATACCTTCAGCTAATTTTGTTACTCAGTGAATATCAACAAAAGATAAAAGTGTGTATTTGATGTCGGGTGGAAAAAAAAAGATTATTTTTTTGTCTCGCTCATTGTTGCTTTGTCCAAGTTACTCAGGTATGACGTGCTGATCAAAGGCGAGCGAGGGCCTCTTGGAGTGCAGCGGGCCGTATTGTGAGCAACCATGGTGGAAAATAAACAGAGCTCAAAAATGTGCGGAATGTGATTGGAGCTGTCACCTAAAGCGTGAGGAAAGGGGCTTCCAAAGCCCAAGCGCTGCTGGAAGGCAAAACGACACACGGAACACTCAGGCAAATAGTTCAAACTGGGCTAGCTCAATATTTTCGAAGAACAACTTATGGCCAAGTTATTCCACTCCCCCTTACCTCATGGCTTTTGGTCTCCCAGTAGAATGTGGGAGTGAAAGAATGGATTTTTTTGTGTGTGATCGTCGGCCCTTTTAAAGATGTAAAACTGATGTTTGCGCCCGGGAAAAGTGTGCTTATCTGAGCTCCTCCTTGTCTCCTGAGACTTTCTAGTATGCTACACGTCAAGGCAAGTCAGGACCCCACTGGAAAAAAAGTTTGAATTTACATTTAACCTCTTAACTGCACAAAATATTGCAATAAGTCTTGGGCCGGTGTCAGTATGTGTAACTATGGCGGTATCATTTGGAAATGTTTTTTCTATTGAATACAATCCAGGTTATTTTTAAATATCCATAGTACAGAATATTTGGTACATTACTAATTATAGAAATAAAATAAACAATTTAATTTTTCCCCAAAAAATAAAACCTTCACCGTAACCCTAACCTTCTCAGAAAATGAGTAGCGACTTAGCTGTGTGAAATATTAGGAGAGCAGAACTATGATAATGTTAGCAATGCTAGTTAATGATGTTTTCTGCCAAGTGTGTGGCAAGTCTGAAGTATTTATTTCACTCATATAGCTCCCATTAAGTATTAATCAGAGTCAACAGTCCTGGTTAAACATTAACCCCCCCTACAATTATCTACATTCTGTGCAATAAGCCTTGACGGTTTTCCCCTATTGCTTATTTAAGGCTTTTTTTTTTTCTAAATTTGAGAAAACATCATAGTCTAGTTCTCTGAATTATGATCAACTCAATACACAATACACCTAGTATCATTTGGAGCCGAGAAAGAGATTTCCTCTAGTCCTTTCCTGGCTCATACTATGAATCCTGTGTCGTGCCAAATCCTTGTTCAAGTATGTTTTCTCTGGCACTTCCAGCAGAACACATGTTTTACTGATAAGGAGTTCAGAGAGAGGTAAGTGGTTGTCAAGGCGTTTGAATCTGACAACAGGTGAACTTTTCCCTAAAATGGCATCTGACGGATGAACATTAGCAAATGCTGCTTGCACGCTTGGTCCTCTTCATACATGGTGAGGTCATCGCCATGTGGCAAAGATCACGTGGGCTATGCAGACACTGATAATCTGTAATGAACTACATATGCCCTTGCTGAACATGAAAAAAAATGTTTGTTCCGTGTGGTCTGCTTGTTAAGACTTTGGGATGATTTGCTCCTCCATTTTTTAAGTGATCTAGTGACAATTACAGTTTTTTTTTTTTGAAATCCCAAATATAGAACCTACAGTCAGCTTTGGCAGTTTTTTTTTAGCAGATTGGGCAGGGCAGAATTACAATTTACATTTTTTTCTGTGCACCATGCTTCAACTATGCAATCTTGAGCACCCTGTGAGAAAACGTAACACAGTGTTAAAGGGTCATCATGTCATCTAAAACAAACACGTGCGACAACACCTTCATGCTCAGACTGCCAACATTCTTGACATAGATGTGCCAGCTCTTACTCGCATGGCCGCGTTCCCCGTAACATGTCTGTGAGCCATTCTTTGGCTTTGAGTTCAGCTGTTGAATCCCTTGCTCATTCTTTGCAGTGTCCTTTTCCCCAGAGCAGGCCTTAAATGTTCAACCACCATTGGGAAGGCATGTGATTGTTGGGGGCTGGGCAAAATTATAAAATCTAAGCCAATCCTCCTAGTTTTTGATGTTGTCCTCCAGCAAACCAGGCAACTTCCTAATTTTGTACAAGGCTGTTTTTGCTCATCTATTAGTATGCGCAAAGTTCCGAACAAAATGTCCTGATAAGATCAGATTCAAGTCGTCAAGCCCTAGTCCTATTTGATGACTTAACGAACGTCAATATTTTTGTGTTTCTAATGTATAGCTTCCTCTGTCTGCTTAAAGCATCATCATGGACCCCATGCTCAGCTTTGTGTTCTTTGGCACCGCTCGGCTGCACATGCTGTATGTGTTCGTGTGATCATACGCATCGACCGCCCAAACGCACGCATAACTCTACTTCCTGGTTGAAGCCTGTTAATTAAATTGAGACTGCAGCTTTTGGCTCGTGAGTGACAGGATAAGTGCAAAAGCAGACATTGCAACTGACCAGTCGATCACGTTTGCAGTCTTTTTCCCTGTATGGAATTTTGGTGGCTCCAGAGGTGGCACACAAATAGGCTATGAGGCATCATGCTGAAAAGGAAAAAAAAAAAAAATCAATCGTTAGTCCACACTGTTTTTTGTCCACGCGTAGAATTGGCAGTTTATGTAAATGCCTGGGAATGTTTGTCGACTCATAGGCATTATTTTTGAAATACTAATCCTTGTGGAGCTTTAAATATCTCCAGCGGCTCCTGCAGCAGACTCACTTCTGGCATGTTATTGTCCGTTTGACAGCTGTGACTTGTGTATTTGCATGTTGTAAAAACTCCCCACAACAGTGTAAGAAGTGCTCGTACAGGTCCCGAAGCTGCGAAGTACTCCATCAAGAGTTGCAGGAAATGTTGGTTGCCCTAGAGGTACATTCCTGCTCGCTTTTTTTACGCTGCAGATGTTACCTGAGCATTGTTTCAAATGTTTCTTATGCTGACAGCCAACATTTACCTGAACTCACCTCATACCTGAGCTTGTGATGCACTGTAATTAGTAGAGTGCCACATATTTTAAATTATTTGGAGATTTTTTAAATTTCATGTAGAAATGTACCATGGTCAGTCATACCAGTAAATATTTGTATGTAACGTTTGAAGGTCTTTGTCCTGTAAACATAGTCTTAATTTCATCATCAATATACGTTCGAAGAAGAGAAGCAGCCTTCGGGCTACGACCGCTATGGGATAGGCCTGGTAAAGTCTCAATGTCAGCTCAGGTACAGTGCTAAAGGTGAAAAGACGAGAAAGTTGATCCTCAAGTAACGCTGGCGACCTATAACTCACTTTTAAAATGAGTGTGAACGTGCATGTGAGAGTTTAGTGACGTTATTTGTGATGATGTCATCTTTAGTGATTCTCATCTGACACAGCAGTTTTACAAACGGAATGGGGATTAGTTACTGATTAACTAATCATTCAGGCCATTTGTAATCTGTAATCGACTTGAAGTCATATTGCAGGTGGCGATTGCCTTGAGGTAACCAAAGTACAGTAAACAGCGTTCTCAGACCCGCTGCAGGAGGAAATGTCGCTCCGCTACTAAACGATCAAACCTTGGCTCTTTGTGGGTTGCTATTTCCGACTACTGGGTGCTGGACCCTTTTCGAGATGGGGATGTTTTCCTATAAAATATAAATCCCATCTTTTTTTATTCTCTACACACTCCGAGCTATTTGTTAGGTACATTTGCAGGTGTTCTTAATATTGTGGATTTATCAATCTCCTCCTATGCCATTTGCAGTCACGTGTTAGTTGGTTCAGCAGCTTCAGATGTCCACTTTGTATCTTGCTGCCCGCGTCCACGTGCTAAGGTCAGCTGTAACTCGAAAAGAGCCGCGGGCCTATTTAACAGCACTCAGGGGCTTCAAAAAAAACAAAAAAAAAGAGCTTTTGGCCTCAGGCTGACCTTTTATGGCTCGCCTACACAATTAGATCTCTAAGCCTGATGCTAGCTCATAGTGGGTGAACTGGAGGCCACTGGGGGCACATAATCTTCCAGGGTTGGACGTCTCTAGCTTTGGCAATACCAAGCGAAGTTAAGGGTCCACAAGGTTTCACCTCAAAGGCAGGCTGGCTTCATGACATCCATTAGCATCCATTAGAGATGAGCCCATGATTAACTTTGAGGGGAAAGATTAATGGAACAATGTTCTCATTAGGATCAACGGTATCTGCCATTGTTAGTCGTATTAGCGCTGTAAAAGATGGGAGATGACACCTTTGCGTTCCACCATATCAGGACTGGGGTGTGAAGTTTCGCTATCTATATTTTACTGTAACATTCATGACAAAGTGCTTATTCTGGAAGTTAGTACGTGTTTGAACGTTTGAATTGAAAAGCTGTCCTGGAAACATTGAAGTAAGCCTGATTTACAGTAAAAGAAGGAAAACTGTTTCTCTTCAATTAGTGTGTAGTCAAACATGGCAGATCGCCAGCCTGCTTTGACTCTGATGTCATCTAACATGTCTATGACCTCGACTCGCAGCCAACGATATGGCCGCCAGATGAGCATTTTTTTTTCTCGACCGTGTAACATCACTCTGCGCATTCACCGTACAAGGAAATATTTGTGTTATTTTCCAATTTCTTTTTTTTCTAAGTGCTTCCCTGCAATGCAATGTAGATGGGAACTGAGTGTTTGTTGCTTTAGCATTGTGTCCCAGTGCTCCTCGTTTCCCTCGACTTTTTTCCTAACCAACGTCACACCCCAACCCCCCGGCCGATGTTCTTCCTGCCTTCTGTACGGTCCTGTTCCATTCACATTTCCTGTTGTGCTCAATAAATGACACGACATTAGCTCTCCACTTGGAAACACTGTCGCTGGCAAATACCTAAATATTCGGCTACAGTAAATATTTCTTTCAGTTGCTTCCAACACGACAAGACAGGAGAAATGAGTGTCGGGTGTTAAATTTCACACCACTGCCCCAGGATTACGGAATTCCCTTGCACCTAAGTGTCATCCCAACCCCGTATGGCGTGGAGTCTATTTACCAAGGTGGAAAATACCGGGTAATCTTAATTTCTCCATCTTTATCAGCGCTGTTAGTACTGAGCAGTGATTTGACATTGGATGAACACGATCAGGTCACTTAAAGAAAATCTATAGAGAAGCTTGGAACATCAATATGTGCCATGTGATTGGCTCCATAAATTGAGTTACATTTGGATAATATTCCACTTTTTTAAATACAATCCCAGTTACGATTGAAAAGGCTAGACTGGGTTAGGGTTAGGGTTAGGTTTAAACTAAAGTGTGCATGCCGACAATATTAATCCTTATCGGACGATAGCTACAGTATGTCATCCATGTGTGTCATCAGACATTAACCGTGTAATGGGAAGGCGATAATACCAACTGAGTGACAACAATTCTGGTTTGAAAGGGATTTGTTAAGTAAGATGCATGCTATTTAGGTTATGTATATACTGTAATCTAGAGAATCAATTTAGATTAGGGGCTGGGGATTAGAAAGTAGGTTCAATCCGTCTTTGTTATTTAAATTAGGTCACTCATATCTGCTATTATTTACATGATCAACTGAAAAGAAGGGAAAGCCACAGCATGTACTATATGTGGATATGTGATATGAAGTCCTCCGTGAAGGGAACGCTGATTCAACAGCGAGATCCTGTGGTCCCACTTTGCTCGTTGAGGGGGAGATGCAGGAGGAGGGGGGGCTCCAGAACAAACACACAACCGGCTTTGCAGGTTCACAAAACAAACACAACCTACATTGTTATCTGGAGTCCCTGCTTGCCTGCTGGCTGATGGTTTTAGAGAACCAAGCCCCCCCCACCCCCAACCCCCCCTTACAGCACAACACTCATACTGTACATGTGTAGATTGTGGTTTCTTCAAATACAGTTTTTCCCATTGGAAATCCCTCATCATAAAACTTTTAACAACTCAACAGACAATTCCTAAACTGTCAAAATGTGTTAGCCACTTTTTAGAATCGGTCCAGTAAAAGCGATCCAGTATTAAACCAATTCAATTGAGTGTAAAATCTGAATTTAACCTACAAAAAACATTTTAAATTAAAATATTTGGAGTAAATGTGGCACAAGTAAAAGCAAAACAACCTCCCCGGGTACAATATTTGTAAATGTTTTGCATAGTGTTTGGAAGCAGTTGTTGAGTGACAGCTGGCAGTTGGGAAATGGGCAAGATCCAACGTCTTCTAACCGCTCCTTCACGCACTGGCAAACCGGGTGGAATAGTTTGGATTTAAAAACCTTTAAATGTTACAAGTAGTTGTGACCGCGCCTGCATGAGCCACGCCGGCAGCAGCTGTGCACGCAGCGCACAGAAAACACACACAGCCCACAACAAACGCACAAATATTTGGGCAAAGCGTTTCTCTTATTTGGCTCTTGATGATGTGATCTGCAGCAGCACATCCATCAACTCATGGTAGACGTGACACCTGCAAAACAACAACTACCAGGGCAGCTGTTTCCTGTGTGGAACACGGATGACGGGAAACGCAACACTGACGTTTGATAAATTTCCTTCACCTCAAAGAATTCACTTCTGGACAAATCAATCTTCTCAGCCCTGGCACTTCCATGCCTCCTTTCTTGTTTCCACCATCTTCTTAACTAGAAACCCGTCCGTCAGGTGAAACTTGTCTTTGTGGGTGTTGGCAGCATTATGTACTTCATTTGACTCATTTTAACTTTTAAAAAAAAAAATTGCACATTTAAATCTGAAGTCCACGTTGTCCCGCTTCTCAGGCTTTACAATTCCCACTGGATTAGATTGCATCTTTTTGGTGTCATCTTTCTGTTGCCACGACTGCTTTTCACGTCATTGTGCGTGTTAAATGTGCAAATAACTCTGTGTGTGTGTGTATACGTGTGTGTGTGCGCGGCCCTCCACCAGCCCTCCCAACACACATTCCTTCCTACCTTCACAGGAAAGACAAAGGGGAAACAAAAAGGCCACTTCCTGAACTTGGAGCCAGCAATCTGCACAATAGAGCAGGAAGCGAGTGGCAATTGTAAGCAAGTGCACCAATGTGAAGGAAAGATAGCTGACAGCTTGTCTAATTTAAAAGGTTTAAAATCACAATTATTTTCCATTGCGTCTTAAGTGGAATCGTTTTGGGGTTTTTTTACGGTTGCACAATGCTAAAGAGACGTGGCCTTATGGAAGTTTTAGTGGTATGGTTTGAATAATTTTTACACAGAACATCTGACAGAAAACGAACACGAGTGTGAAGATTTGCCTCGTCCTCCCTCGCTGGACATTTGCGGACGTTGCATGTGGGCAGGCTGATTTACTTCAAAGTGCATTGCCTCGCCCTCTTTTTCCTGTCTCGGATCCCTTCCTTTATTTGTATTGTCTGCCTTGTTTCCCATTGCTCAATCAATATATCTCACCTCTAGCGAGCTTTCTGCTCTCCCCCTCCTGTCCCCCCCCCCCCTTCAACCACCATCATATCGTCTCACTGCACTTCAAAAGAATTTCAAACGTCTCCCCCATGCTGCCGCAGTCAGGTTCCACGCCAAGGCCAGGTACCCTCAGGGGGAATGCCGAACCGTGTGGAAGTACTCTGCGGCGTATCTAACAAAAGTAAGAGTGGAAAAAGTAAAGGCCTTCTTTTTTTTTTTTTTTTTTAAATCGTTGAGGTCATAACATTGTGGAATGCATTCGCTGCCTTGTTTGGTTGGGATGAAGAAAATAAGATGTGAGAGGCTATAATCTCAGAATGACTATATGGTCTGTTTTGGAACTTTTTTTGTCTTCATCCATCCTATTTTTAGAGGAACCTCCTACTTTTGAAGAAAGTCTTGAAAACTATCTGCCAGAAATAGTCAACTATGAAAGGCAGACATTAAAAGCTATATAAGCCAAAGCAAAACTACTGGATTGCTTATTTCTCTTCAAGTGTAATTGTGTCACAGATTTTACCATTTAATGACTCGCTTCCATTAGCAGATTTTTCTACTTGGATTTGGCTCTTCTCACGCTTCACATAATTGTTAGCAACACTGGCTGAAATAAGTGGAATGCATCGTTTCATGCCTTGACAGCGTATGGTGTGGTCATGAAAAAGACACAGTGGCAATTTCTTTTTCGGTCAAAGCTTTTTGTTGAATGTAATTTAAGGAATTTAAATACATGCCTCTATTCCATCATTCCATCCAATTCAATCTTTACAAATGCACTGTGCCATATGAATGGAAGACTTGAATGTCTCTTTCTTGGAAATGATTTAACATTTTTTTCATAGGTACTAATTAGTGAACGTCGTCTCTTTGTTACGATACTCAAATACATAACTATCACATTTAAATCTTTATTGTACAGTCAGTCGAGAATGTGTTACTTAGCAGCTAATGCGGTTAGCCAACGCTAATCTGCATACCCGACAAATCCTGTGCAGCTCTGCTTACCTTTTCGCTTTGAGACGAAATTAGGGGTGTGGCAGTTTCTGCATGATAGTGCAAAAATAGTTCAGATAGTGCCGTGTGAACTATGGATCATGATTTTTAGCCCAGTCTAATTGCTTGGATCATGGTTTGGGTTTGGTTAATATGTAAACTAAATCAGAACGTCACGCCTGCCTACTCACACAAACACATTTGTGGTGGGTGACTGGCTCAGTCTTAAACGAGTGAGTATCTGTTTGTTCACCCTTAAATGGATTCACCACGCTGTCCGTGTGGGGATGTTAAGCTTTTTTGGTGTGTTTTGTGCAAAGAAAATTCTGACTCCCCTTTCACCCTGCGATCTCTCGCTATAACCAAGGTGTTTATATGCGAGGCACTTAATGGCTAAGCCTATGTTAGGCCAGTGGAAAACATCCACATTCATATGCTAATGACTACGCAAAGAAGACAATAAATCTGTCCGTAGCCTCTAAGACCCGACAGAGCTTTGAGGAGTGCCCACGGGGCCGCTCGTATCTCATGCACCAGGAACTGTGCGTAGCTTGCCACAACGTTCCTCCCCTAAGAAGATGTTTTTATCAATAGCACAAGCTGTCACATAGTCGGTCAAAAGAGCTGCATTGATCTGTGTCTTATCAATCAAAGTCTTATTCTGCAAAATCAGAAGAATGTTCATTTATTATTGTTTCCCCGCATTTGAACCTATTCACCTGAAATCATGAATTTTTTTTTGCTCCTGACATAATCTGACATCTGTGCAGGCATCAGACATGCATGTGAGCGTGTCATTTGGTGTCATGTGCTTACAGTATCAAATGTGTGCGTTGCTATTTCTTAATTATGACCCCCCCTCCGTCTCTTTTGCAAACCAATGTGCAGCTGCCTCACCTCCCAGGCAGTGCTGCGTCTAATGACTCATTATTCACACTGTCTGTCTGCACACAAGCCTGGGGGGACTGGGAGGGATTTTTTGTGCTTGTGTGTGTGTGCATAATGTGATGAGCAAGTTATGTATCAGCAAATTGGTAATAGTTAAGCCTCCTAATTTGTTACCGCCACTTAATTATAAAGGATGCCACCGAGTGGTTTGAACCGTTGACGGATGGTGACTTTAGAGGAGTCCTTCGTGAGAGTATGCGACAAGAGTAAAAAACTAATATGGCCTTATAATCATATCATCCCTTATGTCAACTTATTTTTTCTCCATCCTCCTCAGATGTTGGTCGTCATCATCAATCAACGTGATTTCCCCGTAGATGTTGCATCCGTCTTTCCTCTCCCAAACTTTTCAGTAGTCATTCAAAATGATTTCAGCTATTTAAAAGATCTTAAGAGTCATATTGGATTTATCCTTGAGGTTAAACCACATCTGGTGGATTTAAATGGATTTTGTACACTTTGTAAAATTGTCAAACGTGTCTAATGACACTGGGCATGTTTTGCAATGGTGGCTATTTAGTGTCTAATCGTGTTTAGGTTTTAAGACATTTAGTTGCAATGAGCAGGAAGACACGGGAGGATATCCGCTGTGTTTTTCTGTTTTGGAGTGTGTGCAATCGGTCGGACTAATTATTCTGCTTACTATAGCAATAATTGAGCCCAATTATATCAAGCTTTTCATAGGAACGTAATGCCAAAGGGTGAATAGGCAAGTCATCTCAGGCATGAAATACAAACACACACACACACACACACACACACAAAGGGTGACATACCAGCTGGGGCTGCACCTCCTACAACATTAACCCCTCATGACTGGACTATAATTTAGTCTTAGACTCCCATAGTCCTTTGTTAGGAAAAGAACCATGGGGCATGATGGTATAAAATATACATGAAAAACGAGATTTTAGTAGATTTGATCATTTTGTGAATGCATAAAAAGACCAGGCATGTGTCAGACGTGCAAACCACAAGTTAACAATGATGCCCACACTATCAATTTAAACCCAACAAAACAAATGATTTAATATGTATTATCGTAATACGATTAATAATATTTATACATGTTGGGTTAAGCAACAAGGGGGATTTTTTTCTGAAACAAATCAAGTTCATGTGTCATCTCTAAGTTCATCTGTGTGTGTGTTTCAAATTGGCATGTGTTAAAGGGGGGGTCAGGGGTCTGCTTTGACACCCTAATCCTAAAGCCTTGCCAAGCTTTGTATTGGAGAGGGAGGGATGGAAAGTGTTTGAGTAAAAAAAAGGGGGGGAGCAGTTGCAATTAAAGAAGGGAGTGAGGGAAGGGAGAGTGAGAGAGATGGGGTTCATTCAGACAACAGCAAAGGAAACAAAGGGATGCTGAAGGGTCTGACTTATGACAGGGGCACCTCCTTCGACTTTGCCTGTTAGCAGGTTCGCCTTTGCTGTTTATTCTCCTCTTCCTCTTCCCTCCCTCTTTCTCTGTTTGTGATGCATCCTCTGCTTCCTCCTTAACACGTGAGTCATTCAGTTTGTGCATGTCTATATTCGTCACCGACTTAGCCGGCAGCTGCTCTCTTATTGATTTTATCATCTTGACATGTGGTTGCATCGCTAGTGCGGATCTCCCTTCTGTCAATCGTTTACTTCCAGCTCAGCATTTTTTTTTTTTTTTGTTCCGTGACCAAAAAGCGGTCCAAGTGTGAGAAGGATGTTTAACTTTTCTCACCATGCAGAATTAAAATAGGTCAACTCCAATGTTTGACTTATCAATCAGATGCATGTTTGCATAAAATCAACATTTGAATTGTTGGTGGAGTTCATGCGGTGACAGCTGAACACATCTGTCTTTGTTGGCACACATGTCCGGCTTGTTCACTCTTCTGTCTAAATATGAGACGCTGATTTTTCTGAGCGCAAAAGAGCAGGCAGGCTTGCATGCTGCCCTGGCAGCTGTGTTGGCAGATTGAGAGTCAGCCTGGCACAAGAACTGACTATGTGGATGGGCATCAATGTAATCTCAGGTTTAAAAAAAAAAAAAAAAAAAAAGAGTCACTGTTCTCGAGCAATTTTCTACATCCATCCATTTGTAGAAAGCGTGTATCAACGTTTAAAACAACTAGGACAGTTGTCATCGCTGCAAAGGGAGCACAACCTCCGAATGATCTTTAAATTTCACTTCACAGGCGACGTCCTAAAACCTTTTCCATACAATGTCTGGATGAAGTATTTTCGCATTCCCAGACTTTGCTATTTGTCCATAAGGGACACACGTTAGCAATGGATTCACGTGCTGGATTTTTATGCAGTACTTTGCTATCACACTTTTTTTCTATCACTCCCGAATATACGTAACTGGCCATGTGACGTGGCTGTCATTGCGAATGACTGGATCGAGAAGAGGTTTGGACACTGGACTGAAAAAGAGCTCCATCTGTGCTGATGAAGAGTAATTCACCCAAAATGTCGTCAGTCACTTTGACTCAATAGCTATTCGTCAATACGACAAAGTGGAGGATAGTGACTCTCTTGCTGCCATTCTTTACAGAGCACTTGGGGGAAATTAAGATTGAATACCGGGCCAGAGGAATGTTTACGGTAACAACTTCAGAAAAGCACCAGACCAAACTGCTTTTAGTCTCCCAGAATATAAAATGCATCGTCTCTGTGCTCAGTTGACCCTGAGCCAAAAATGTGGACATGACATCACCCCACTCCTGCTGTTTTTCTTTCTCATTGAAAGACCCTTTGAATGTGTTTAAACAAAGACCGTCTGACCAGTGAAGAACATTACAATTAGGTTGTGTGGACAGGAAAGTGGAAACGTTAGCGGCACAGGGGATGGTCACGTGACCATGGTTTTGATTAGCAGAAGACATCATCCAGCTGAGCCCCCCTCATGATTTTCTAAAACTCTCTCTAGCTTTGCCACCACTGAGCTTACATTTTCTAACAGCTCAATGACATCATAAAGCCGACGGTCGGCATGAAGGGAGCAAGGAGGTCAAACAAAGGTTTTCCTCCCATATTGTAGCACTCTATTGACTGCAGTGTGTCCCTCAAAATGTTCTCATTTGATGGAAGTGTTAAGCACTAGATGGGATGGGCTACTATGATTGGATGTTAAAATAAGTCAGCCAGTCTCGACATTGGTCCCATTGACACACTTGAACCAAACCTTTTGCTCTGAATTGTGATTCAGGCAAAGGGTCATCGAAAGACTTAGCTGTTTGTTCCCGGCTCAAAAGATTAGCTTCCACTGAGACATAACTTCATGGATCAGGATGCCCTCGGCGTGGACGCTCCACGAGCTACAATTAGAGGGGGAAAAACACTCCCGTTGTGTGCTTGCCGAGACGTCATGCCGCCCCTGGTATGCACATACACATGAGCCCGTGTGCACGGACACACGAAGATAGAGACGCGTGACGACAGAAGAGTCAGTGTTGGGTCAGGAGGCGCAGCCGATGGAGAGCTGGGTATTGTTAGACATTAAACAGTGCACCCATTCAGCTGTCAGGGGTGACTCAGAAGAAGTGTGACAACAACAACACCTGCCTCCACACTACCGCATTGTTGCGCTCTATGCTCGAGTGCCCGAGCATCGGCAACGATATCAACACAACACTATTCTCGGTAAACTCGGCAATTGAAATCGTTTGGTAGCTACATGACCGTCGGACTTTATTGGCGATCTCCTGCTGTCGTAAAAGATTAGGGGTAATAAGTTCCTTTCATCAAATATTGCTGGGTCATCGTGCTCGGATTGGACAGGACAGGACAGGACAGGACAGAACAGGAAAGTTCTGATGCAGAAAACAAATCCAGTCATAGACTATAGTTTGAGATTCTGAGGCTGGTTTATACATCCATAAGCCAATCCATCCATTCCATCCGTCTATTTTCGGTCGCGGGCGGGCTGGAGCTTATCCCAGCAGTTAGTAGGCGGTGGAACACCCTGAACCGGTTGCCAGCAATTTGGAGTGCTCAATTGGCTTTCCATGCATGTTTTTGGGGAAGTGGAAGGAAACCGTAGAAAACCCACGCAGGCACGGGGAGAACATGCAAACTCCACACAGGGAGGGCCGGAGGTGGAATCGAACCCGCACCCGCTGAACTGTGAGGCGGACGTGCTAACCAGTGCTCATCACGACTGCTCCTTAAGCCCAATTTTAAAATAAAATCTCTTGTAATGTGCAGGTGGCTCAGAGTCGAGCACCAAAAACAACAACACACACTTGCACAAAGGGCTCATCTAAGCTAATGACTCATCTCTCTGCCCCTCTTCCCTCCCCACCCCTCGCTTGTTCGTCTCTGTGCAGGGGACATCACTCAGAAGGGCTACGAGAAGAAAAGAAGCAAACTGTTGGCACCGTACATCCCGCAGATCCAAGGTAAGAATATTTGTTATTTTAAATTGAAGTGCTCGTCTTTGCTCGCAGGATGCTCACTCTTGAGTGTCCTGGAATGTCCTCAGACCTGATGCGCTAAATGCATCTTGGGTTGTTTAGCAGATTGAGTGAATGTGTGTAGACTATTGCTTAGTGTTTTAGCGTCGGAGTTATATTGCTGTCTAAAGGTTGCTGACGGCATGGAGCTCAATGATCCTTACTAAGCTGATACAACGGAAAGGCCGGCCGGGCAGGCTGATGGCTGGCAATTAATCGCATCCTGGATGCGCTTAGTAGGTTCATTTCCATTTTACCGTAATTTCCAGAGCTCAAACGAATGTAAGTCTCACCCAGTAAATTTAAATAAGAAAAATAATAGATTTTTTTTATATCCACCGGATGAACAGTTCCCTTATTTAGTTTTTTCCCCCCACAGGTGTAGATCCCGCTCTGCAGATAGACAGCCGGATCCAGGCCTCCTCCCAGGCTGTTCTTCCTGCGTCCAAACACAACAAATCTCGAGCAGCCAACACTCGAGATGAACGCTTCCGCTCTGGTAATCGCATCGTCATACTTTGTGTGAGAGTTTTAAATTCCTGCTTGTGCTTTGTAAGGGTGCGCCTAAGCTGTGTACTTTTTTTTTTTTTTATTCAATGGCCTAGATCTGCACACAGAAGCCGTCCAAGCAGCTTTGGCCAAATACAAAGAAAGGAAGATGCCAATGCCGTCCAAGAGACGATCCGTGCTAGTCCAGTCCTCCGTTGAGGCGTGCACTCCGCCAGGTCAGACTTTTGGATCTATATTTAGCGCGTTGTGGTTTGCCAATCTTGGACAATCATATATTTACACTACCGATTCCCTCACTCCCCACTAACCACGACAGTGTAGGATGCTAACATTCCCTAATCTGAGATTCTATTGCCAAATAAAAAAAAGGGGCGTTCTGTTTGATGACTGTATCTATTGTTTGGGATTATAAAGGACCTTGTTGTCACAAGCGTGTTCCCAGCAGGCCTTCCCACATGTTGCATACTTGGATCACATTGTCCGCATTGTCTCAGAATGTCAACATTTTACCTATTTTCTGGAACAGTTTGATGTCAGGAAAGTTGGCATAGCGAGGCTCGACAAAGCGCTTTTAAACCCCACAAGTGGCGTAATCATTATGTTTACTTAATTAGGTCTATATAGGGAAGGTCCAATTTTATCCCAAATCAACAGTAGTGCTTTTTATCAAATTTGCGCCAGATATCGCCATCTTTTTGTGACAAGTGTGTAAAGTTGCTGTCTTAATCACTGTTACATAGTACATTGCGGTAATTAGCAGATCTGCCAAGTCATTAATGTATAGCTCATTAAGCATTGCCTGGCAATTATATCCTGCTGTTTTTATCTGTCGAGTACAAGCGACTTAATGAGAGCTTTGGTGTCAAACGAAATGAAAGCGCAACCAGCATAGAGACAGAAAGTCTTGCAACCATACCTCCACAAATCACTCCCACCCCACCCCACCCATGTTGCTGTCCTCTTAGCATGACACCACGCTACTCTGACCTGTCCAACACAGACACCTCCTCTGCGTCGGAAGACGAGGGCTCTCTGCGGCGAAAGGGCCGTCTGGCCAATTCCACTCCCAATCAAAGCCACAGCCACCCGGCCGTCGAGCACTGGTTTAACCGGGTCATCCAGGGTTCGTCCACCTCATCTTCCGCTTCGTCCACCTCGTCTCACCCGGGAGTGAGGTCTGTCGCCACCAGCACCAACGCTAACAGCGGCGCTCTCAACGCCAACACCAAAGCTACTGTGCTGGCGGATCTTATGTCACACACACACCTAGGTGAGAGCTCCTTTTGTCATTTTTCAAAGTTCCGAATGATCTCGGTCTCCAGTTGTCGTATCAGGCTGGCTGATTAAGACACCTGAGAGCTATTTTTTTTTTTTAAATTAAAATGCGCATGTCTCCTTTAAGGGATAGGTCAAGTATATTTGATGTGGTGCGTCAGCACGCTTCGTAAGCACACTTCTCATTGTTTTGCATTTGCTGAATCCAGCAGAAACATTCAATTATCTCCAGCCAATCAGATTTGTTTCTATGTGTCCCAGACAGAAAGCAATGTCCCGCACGACTTGCTTTTGTCACACACAGCCACTTAACAAGGAAAGACAAATTACATCTTTGGACTAAGTAATCTCTATGTGACATCTTTCTGTCATTCAGTCATGTAAAAAAGGCTTTGGCCACTCTATTGTCAAAGCTACTCTATTCATATCATCTGTTAATTTTTAGGGGTGACATGTTGCAGCTGAAATTTTTTTATTAAACAATTTAACCACATAATTGTTTTATAGCAACTAAATGCTCAACTAAAGTAGCTACCCCTGATTCCAAAACCGACTCTAATTTATCCATAGTTGTGAATGTGTGTCTGCTATTTGCGCTGTGATTGGCTGTTGACCAGTCCAGCTTGTCCAGCAAGTCATTTCAATCTATCCCCTTCTACCACAGATAACCACATAGCTCCCCCAGACGTGACGGGCCTTTCGGAGCGCTCCTCACTTCATGCGGAGCATTCTCACGTTGCCTCGGTGCGAGGCGTATCTCGTGGCTACAACCACCACACCAGCATCATGGAGACAGCAGATGGTGAGTGTCCTGTATGCATGCACGCACACCGTTACATGGTTTCTTCCGGTTTGCCCCCCCTGCTGTTTGTCCCTCTGTTTTCCCTCTTTAGTCAGTCTTCATTTCAGTCTGGCGCAAGCTGTCGGCTGACCCTCTTTGTGTTGCTATGGTAACACCTGTCCTCCTTTGCACCCTGGAAATAACACTCCAATTCCTAATGGCTGTTTTGTGATACGCAGTAGTTCTTCTCATCATTATAATGGTCACTCTTCTTTTAGATTCTTGAGTCTCAAATATGTGGTGAGTCTGCGGTGTTATCTAGGAGTTATTTCGGAGAATTTACACATGGGCCAAATGCAGCCAACTACTATCTAGATTTCTCTGGTCACCAAAGCAGAAAGCAATCAAACCCTGGGTGAAACAATAACAAAAGTAAACTTCGTAATCGTTGTGTAATTCATGCAGAATTTTGTGTGGGATTGTTTGTTGAGTCATGGTGTGTCAAAGCAGCTGAGTAAAACCGCTGTGGAGTTTCCGTCTCAGCTTGGTGCAATGTCGACATTTGCGAAAGATTATGTTCATTGACGTCCTCATTTGTTTCTCCTCCAGGCTGTGAATGGAGAGGTGAGGGATCCCTCAGTTTGATGAATGGTATTTATTATCGCTACGGTTGCTTCAGAGCTTTGGCATCAATTGTGCATGTGACTACTGTCAGGTGTCGCACTCCTCCCCCAACCATTTGCCCTCCCCCCCCCCAAAAAAGGGAATTCACTCCTTCAATCCATCTGTGTTGATGTTGTTTGTGTTGTTGATGGTCTTGCCGACAAGACGAATGCGTTTGCAGTTGCGGCGTTGCAAATCGATTCCTACTTAGATTATGGACTGTACATTCTTGGTGTGAAAAAGTGGTTCTTTGGCATGTCTTTATTAGCATGTTGTTGTTTTTTTGCACCATCTCAATGTTTGAACAAGGGTTAGGCCAACAGGACACATTTTGTTTAGATAGGGAAACGTGTGCAACAATACAGTAGATGGATTAACTATTTGTGTGAAGGTTTTTTTTACATTATTATGATCAATCTCGATTAAAAAATATTCTTGAAATCAAATGTGAGCTTTGCACATTCTGGCATAATGTACCTGATATATAAATCACATTTTCAAAAATAATAACATTATTATAGCATTATTATAAGAATAACAAATCATTAACTTGATAAAAAACACAATATCCGGAAGAAATAAGCTTTCTAGTCCCAAAATATTGCAAAACCGAGTGATGACCTCTAATGCACGGGGGAGACCTTTTGGTTGTTTGAAAAAGGTGGCGAACACTAATATGTTAATTAGCATCATTTGCAAGTTCTCATCTGCTTCTAGAGTACATTAATATATCAAAGCTTTTGAGTGGATGGCACTCGGGGGCCATCAGATGTTGTCGTCTGTGTCTAATTGGCCCATCAGGTGCCGCACTGCCCTTCGCATGCCCCGTCCCGATGTGTGTGCGAGCCTCGATCCGAACACACCGAGGCTGTCTGAGCCGCTGGCCTTATTATAGAACAGAAACGCATCCGGCAAGCTGTGTGCAGCTGTGCCCTCTGTCTCCTGTGGCTGGAATGTCTGACACTTGTCCCTCCCTAGCCTAGAATGGACTCACATGGACAAAACCATGCTCGGGAAGTCCATGCAGGCTTGCTTGTTTAGGCTCGGTTCCGATCGGTAAACCCGTCTGTGTTGTGAAATGTAGGTACAACTTTATGTGAAGTGAGCATACACTTAATGAGAGGCCTCACGTCTCAGAAGCTGGTGAAGAGACAGACGTGTTGCTAGGCAACCTGATTAGTCATGGTGGAGGGTTATTGAAGAGTTTGCTGAGCTAAAATACTGACTTAGGAGATCTATTTGATTTTTTGTTGTTTGGTTGAGTTGTGCTGAAGCAGTCTGCTGACCTTGTGTGTTCTCCTCTCACTTCTCCTCATTATGAATCTGGCCACATATTTTCCTAATCCTTTTTGTCATTTTTAACCGCTGTGTATTATCTCCGTTTGTCATTCACGTCTCTTTCGATGTCTTTGTTGTGCTTGTTTTTTTTGTTTTTTACTTGAACCATATTTCTCATCATCCCATCCTTTTCGGCAACGCCTTTGTGTAGGTGTTCCAGTCAACAGCCGCGTCTCCTCCAAAATCCAGCAGCTTCTCAACACACTGAAAAGACCGAAGCGACCGCCTTTGCGAGAGTTTTTTGTGGATGACTTTGAGGATCTCATGGATGGTGAGTTACTCCAAAATGCCCGGGCACTCAGTCCATGCACAGGGAACAGTGACTTCAACCCTGTCCGGGGTTTACGCTTCCCTGTGTGCGATTCTTCTTGTTGCTGAACCGAGCCCTTTTCCACACCTCCTAAATAAACAGTCCAAGTACACTTTTAGATAGGTGATTGTTTTTCTTTGTTATTTCCTCCCTCCTGTGGATCAGAGACCACCAGGTGTGCTCAGGGAGTGGTAAGGCAGAGCTGGGCCGCAGAAACACAGACCCACATTGTGGACCAGTCTTTTTTTTCTCTTCAAATTCCTTCATTCCTTACCAGTCCATCGTGGCTTTTGGGTGGTACTCTTGCCAGGCTGAGTAAACACTGTGCAAATGAAAACGCAGCAGGATTAGTAACACACCAGCAGGTCATTGTAAAGCTCTCCTAACTCTGCCAGAGTGGAGCGAGCGTCTGGAGACTACGTGGTGTGTGTATGCGGAGAGTCCTTTTCCTGACTCAAGTGTTTTAACTGGATAGCGCACAAATGAGATGGAATTCCAAAGCAGAAGTTGGGCAGGCAAAAAACTGTTAAGAACACAATATACGACTTTAATCCCCTAGCCTTTTCTCAATCCCCACTATCTCGCCATCAAAGAGTCCCTCTTTTCGTACTTGTGAGCCTCCCTCTGCAAAAGATGTATAAATCACTGATTTAACACTACCTTGTAAAACACTCCAGCTGAATGGCTCCTCAGGGGTGACGCTGGGAGTACTGCGGCACTGCAGTACTGTTGCCACCAAGCGGCTGTGGCTATAAGAGACATGGATTCCATCCATCCATCCATCCATCCATCCATCCATCCATCCATCCATCCATCCATCCATCCATCCATCCATCCATCCATCCATCCATCCATCCATCCATCCATCCATCCATCCATCCATCCATCCATCCATCCGTCCGTCCGTCCGTCCGTCCGTCCGTCCGTTCATGTCATTTTCTTCTGTGTGTATTTAGTTCAGCAACCCAATCCAAACCAGCCAAAGCCAGAAGGCCAACTCATGCGTCCCCTTGAGGGAGATCCTCTCGGAGTGGCCACCAACTGGCCTCCCTCGTTGACGGCAGCCTTGCAACGATGGGGGACCACTCAACCCAAGAGCCCTTGTCTGACGGCACTTGATAACGCTGGCAAGCCTGTCTACACTCTCACCTATGGTAGGTATGACGGGGACTGTTGGCCCAGACATTGTAAAATACACGCCAAGACATCGGAGAATAAATACTTGAATACAGTAATTGTGTTGCTATTGCAGGTAAATTATGGACCCGGAGTCAGAAACTGGCCTACACACTCCTCAACAAGTTAAGCACCAGGAATGAACCTTTGCTTATGCCTGGAGATAGGGTACGTTTCAAAACATGTTTCTTGGCTGATCATTTTCTTTTCCAATCAAGCCAGCCATGCCCGTAAAACCTAAATATGTACAGAGTTAAGATATTTGGCATACCACGACACCCCAGGTGCTTAGAACATTTGCGTGCTTTCATCATTATAACCATGTTACCTGAAGTCAATCATGATGGGGCCTGTGATGAAAAAAAAAAAACTTTGACCGTCCCCCTGGATCTGTTTTACAGGTTGCACTTGTATTCCCCAACAATGACCCCGTCATGTTCATGGTGGCGTTCTACGGCTGTCTGCTGGCAGAGCTGGTCCCCGTACCTATTGAAGTGCCACTAACCAGAAAGGTAATGGCTGGCGATGCACTTATTGATTTAGTTTTCTTCTCCTCTACATGACACTTGAAGAGCAGGAGGGACCCCGTTTGGATATTTACCAATCCAAAGTGGGCTCGGACATCCGCCGTGCTAACTTGTATCGACGAGATTGTTGTGCTCAATACAGCACAGGAAAGCAGAATTGAGAGCATTTAAGGAAAATAATAAAATAATGGAAATCATCAAAGACATTCAGCTCATTCAGAATCAATTTGAGATCCTTTCTTGTAGTGTTGATTTTTATTTTATTTTTTTGCAGGTAACCAATTCTTCCCTCCCTGACTTCCCTTATTGTTATTCAGGTGTCTATTCTAATTTCCATGCACATTTATTTGTTGCCAAGAACATCATTTTTTTTAGCGGCCACGTCGCTGTTCTTTGTCGCAGCAGCGTCAACTCTTTCGTGTTCTATTTCAAGAGCGTTATTATGCATCAAGAGTCGGCAATCGCAAACAAATTCACCATCATGAGTTGTACTCGCTGAATATTAATGTACTTGATTGCCCTTTATTAGCATGCTGTTTGCGGAAGCTGTTTACTAACAAATGAGATTGTGAACAGATTATAGTTCTACTTCAATTATTACATCAGAAGCCCGCACTGTTCTTGAGACGACTTTATTAACGGCCATCTCATCTCGAAAAAGAGGTCATGAAATAAGAAATTTTGTGCTAAATGATCTGCATGAAAATCCTATTTGGTAAGCCTTCTTAAAAGTTAAAATAGTTTGAATGAAAGCATTGTCTTAAGAGTAGTGTAACCCCCCCCCCAAAAAAAAAATGCTTGAAGCAAAGTGATATGCTCTGACGCAATAACTGTCCAATATGATGAAATATAAGGGAAAGAAAAGTTGCATATATTTCGCCCTGATGAGATAATAAATGTATAGGTTAGATTTTAGTTTTTGCAGTGTGCCCGATTCGCCGCCGCTCTTCTGCTTTAGTCCCCAATTACAATTCTCTTGTTGCTGTAAAGCACATTTGACTGTGTGTCTCCACCTTTTTTCTTTCTTTCTGTCCTCCAGGATGCTGGAAGTCAACAAATTGGCTTTCTGCTTGGCAGTTGCGGGGTGACTTTGGCTCTTACCACTGATGCTTGTCAGAAAGGTTTACCCAAAGCACAAACTGGGGAGGTAGCCACATTTAAAGGTAAAGCCTTCTTTCAATTTCACCGTGGCATGATTTGGGCTTCCAACCGATTTCACTCGTCTGCCTCTTTAGGCTGGCCCCGGTTGCTGTGGTTTGTGACTGACGGAAAACACGTTGTGAAGCCTCCCAAAGACTGGCATCCTCCGATACGTGAAGCAAGCAATGACATAGCCTACATCGAAGTGAGGGAGTTGAAATTTTGTAGCTTAAGATCAACTATGTATATCATCTCTAACTTGTAGGACAAACACACATTGTATTTGGGCCACATAGAAATTCAATCATCAATAATAATGTGGTGCCAATGTGATACTTTGAATGACGAGTGCCTTGGTGTTTTTTTCTGTTTTTATTCCTCGTGCAGTATAAAACCAGCAAGGAGGGAAGCACCATGGGGATCACAGTGAGCCATTCAGCCATGCTTGCTCACTGTCACGCTCTCACACAAGCCTGCGCTTACACTGAAGGTGAGTGACGACGAAGTCTTTTTTGGTTTCTCAGTTGCCACTATGATTTGTTTGCATGGATTTGGTCTTTTACAAAAGTTAGACTATAATGAACCTTTTCATCCTCTGTGCTTGTCCGAGTTTTGTTCTAAATATTTCTTTTTAGGTCAACTACGTTTCCAGTGTTTACCATTCAATACGAAATGAGTCTTTGTTTGCATGAAACTAAAAATGTCCCGTTGTGATTCACAGCTGAGACCGTAACTAACGTGCTGGACTTCAAGAGAGAAGCGGGTTTATGGCATGGGGTTCTTACCGTGAGTTCTTTAAAACCTCTTGTACACTTTTTAAACACACAATACATTTGAAAGTGACATCATGCTTGATTATTTCCAACCTTACCTTCTCATTGCAGAGCGTCATGAATCGGATGCATGTAATCAGCATTCCTTACTCGCTAATGAAAGTCAACCCTCTCTCGTGGATACAAAAGGTTCACACGTACAAAGGTGAGGGTCGGCCCGGCCTGTACGTGAGCCATCTTGAGATGAAGTTTGTTTGATTTTGTGTGTGTTTGTTTGTCCACTGCCCAGCGCGGGTGGCTGTGGTGAAATCGAGGGACATGCATTGGTCTCTGCTGGCTCAAAGAGACCAGCGAGACATCAGCTTGAGCTCGCTGCGCATGCTGATTGTTGCCGATGGAGCTAACCCATGTGAGTCTGCTGCTGCTGCAAAAAAAAATGAACAGCACAAGATCACTTGTTTGCCCTCATGTTGGTACTGTACATGCTGACTTGATGCCACTCTTCAGGGTCAATATCTTCCTGCGATGCCTTTCTCAACGTGTTCCAGGCACGTGGGCTGCGACCTGAGGTGATCTGTCCATGTGCCAGCTCTTCAGAAGCCATGACTGTCGCCATCCGGAGGTCAGATGATGTTACTGCAGCGTTTTTGTTTTATTGTTCTTTTGGATATGTTGCAAAGATTTGAAGACAAGTTTGTCCTTTTAGACCTCCAGAGATGGGCGTCCCTTCACCGGGCAAGGCGGTGCTGTCCATGGGCGGGCTGAGCCATAGTGTCATCCGTGTGGACACCGAAGAGAAGCTCTCTGTCCTCACCGTGCAGGACGTGGGACAGGTCATGCCCGGAGGTGCCGTACACAGTCGCATGTTATCTCCATCCGGTAAAAAAATGAAATAAAATAAAATGTCCTGATGTTTGATTTATTGGTATTTTGCAGCTTTGGTGTGTGTGGTGCGAGCCGAGGGCACGCCGTACTTGTGTCAGACTGACGAGGTGGGAGAAATCTGCGTGAGCTCAAGGTGCACAGGTTCGGCTTATTACGGCCTTCAGGGCATGACCAAGAACATATTTGAGGTGAGTGTTTGATTTCAAGTTTTACTGGAAACATTTACTTATGCTGTGTTTTAAGCAATTGTTCTATTTCGAATTCAGAAAATTATATCTTTATATCCTGTAGATATCTAAATATTATTTATATTTGGATATTATATTATTGTTATGTATTTTTACATATTATTTTATCATATTATATTAAACAGAATTAATTGCTGTGTTTGGATACTTTTATTATTCTTGGCAAAATATTGTAATCAAATCTGAGATCTCCCACTTCGAAATGTCACATTTTATTGCAGACCACTCCAGTCACGTCGACAGGAATTCCAGTCAGTGACCGAACTTTCACCAGGACCTCTCTGCTGGGTTTTGTGGGACCAGTAAGTATTCTATCCGCTTCTATGACTTCTCAGTAACATCAATTCGTAATAATTGTATGGGACTCTAAGATGTTTTTCATCAGAGGTGAAGCAATAGTGATTGGAAATGAATTCCCAAAACAAGTTAAATGCTAGATTTACATCTTGATTCCAAAAAGGGCCTCTTTAATGATTCCGCTGACTTAAATAACACCTGAAATTGAGTTGGGCAGTGCTGACAGCACATTCATCGCTTTGTTGCGCTCCTGAAATTTTCTGAGATGGAATATGCAAATTGCTCAGGAGAATTAATGAGCTGTTTGGCTTTTTCCGAGTCAGTGAAGCCAAGAATCAGAATTTGTGCAGCTCCCTGACATCTGTCGCATTGATCCGGGGCCAGGTCTCAGATGTACAGTCCCCTCCAAAAGTATTGGAACAGGAAAGGTCAATTCCATTAACATTTGGGTTTCTGAAGGAATTGACTTTGGAGGGGACTTTATACGTATAATAAAAAATGATCCCCAAATGCGTGCTTTGTGTTCTGCCTCCAGGACAGCCTCGTGTTTATTGTAGGGAAGATGGACGGACTGATGGTGGTCAGTGGGCGGCGGCACAACGCTGACGACGTGGTTGCTACGGCTCTTGCGGTGGAGCCCATGAAGTTTGTTTACAGGGGGAGGTAGGAAGACGTGACACAATTGATCAGTCAGTCCACCCAGCCACAACAACATGTCCACCTAATGAGATCCAATATGCAGCGAAATACGGACGAGCCTGTGTGGATCTCGATAGATTTTGCAGAGCTTACTTTTACTGTGGCTGGTGAGTTTTGAAATTCTGAGGTGGTGCATTGCCTGGTGCATTGCAGGATAGCTGTATTTTCTGTGTCGGTGCTGCATGATGAGAGGATCGTCGTGGTGGCGGAACAGAGACCGGATGCCTCTGAGGAAGACAGCTTCCAGTGGATGAGCCGGGTCCTTCAGGTACCGATGCGGACGATCAAAAGGGCTTTATTAGAACTCTACACAAGGTTCACATGAGACATTGATGTATCTATACTTTACCGTAAATATTTGATATCTCTCCTACAGTCAGTCGACATTATTATCTTTGCAAAACTCTTGCAATGGATATTACTATATGTTGTTCGAGGCGTAGTATATTCAAATAAATGTTTCTTCCAGGCCATAGACAGCATCCACCAAGTAGGTGTGTACTGCCTGGCCCTGGTCCCCGCCAACACGCTTCCCAAAGCTCCCCTCGGTGGCATCCACATATCAGAGACCAAACAGCGCTTCCTGGAGGGCGCCTTGCATCCCTGCAATGTCCTCATGTGCCCTCACACGTGCGTCACCAACCTGCCCAAGCCGAGGCAGAAGCAGCCGGGTATGGAGCCGTATCATGCCCGGTGGAGGACGATCGTGTGACTAACTGAGTGATGGATGGGTGTGTATGTGCGCGCAGAGGTCGGCCCCGCTTCGATGATCGTAGGCAACCTGGTGGCAGGCAAGAGGATAGCGCAGGCCTGTGGGAGAGACGTGACCCAGTTGGAAGACAATGAGCAGGTACAGGAAAGTCTCACGTGGGATTTAAAACTCAAATCTCTCTAATGTGGGCCAGCCTTGTTAACCACTCACTTACCACCAGCGAGTAAATACAGGTTGTCTCATACATGCATGAAAGAAAAGGGTTCAAACAATTCGAAACTTCTCTCTTACCCCAATCTATGTATGTGTTAGTTCCTCTACATTCAAGATGTGCTACAGTGGAGAGCGCAGGCCACTCCAGACCATCAGCTGTTCCTTGTTCTCAATGCCAAGGTACCTCAGCGCATCCACCCTGCGCACACACATTGTTTTACATGCAAAACATGTTTAACTTCAAAAGTTCGGCAGTAAATTATTTTACTTTTGTTTTCCTCACAGGTGAATTTTATTGTATTTTATATTAACCCATTGGGTGGCCTTTGTAAAGATTAGATGATGGCTACAATGGGGGAAACATTTTACATTGGAGTAAACACACGACTATGGGTGTTCCACTCTACTATATATATAGATTTACAGATTCCTGCATGGATTCATTTGCCATGTGGTTCTTTAGGGCACGGTGGCCAGTGCGGCGTCCTGTCTGCAGCTCCACAAGCGGGCCGAGCGCGTGGCTGCAGCTCTGATGGGACGCCTCAACACCGGGGACCACGTCGCACTCGTCTACATGCCAGGTACTCGCAACGGAGCCATGAGGCACTCCAGCGTCCTGCGAATGGTGAAACAACAGTAAGTGTTTTTGTTTACGCGCAGGAATCGACTTGATTGCCACCTTCTATGGCTGCTTGTACGCTGGCTGTGTCCCGGTGACGGTCAGACCTCCGCACCCGCAGAACCTGGCCACCACCCTTCCCACTGTCAAGATGATTGTTGAGGTAACTTGTTGACCAGGCATGGGAAAACTATTTATTGGAGGCTACTAGAAATTGATGCCTTTACAGTCAGAGTACCATCTGTGGCTTACAGGTCAGCAAATCGGTGTGCATCCTCACCACTCAAGCAATAATGAAGCTGTTGAAATCCAAAGAGGCTGCCGCTGCAGTGGACATTAAGAGTTGGCCGATGGTGCTGGACACAGGTGAGCTACCATGCATGCGTACGGACACCTTTATTTCATGCTCTCACACGTGCTAACATTTTTTTTTATTGATTCAGATGACCTCCCCAGAAAGAAAAGCCCTCAGATTTACAAGCCCCCAACCCCGGAGATGTTAGCCTACCTTGACTTTAGCGTTTCCACCACAGGCATCCTGGCTGGAGTCAAGGTGCGTACTGCAAATACAAACGCTTGTTTGAATGTCTTTATGGGATGTTGGATGTATCTTTTAAAATGCCCTTTGTCATAGATGTCCCATGCAGCTACTGGCGCCTTGTGTCGCTCCATCAAGCTGCAGTGTGAGCTCTACCCTTCTCGCCAGATCGCCATCTGTCTTGACCCGTACTGTGGCCTGGGCTTTGCTCTCTGGTGCCTGTGTAGGTGAGTCATAATTTCACAAACAGTTGTCTATAATTATCATCCATCCATTTTATCCACTAAATGTGACTTAGTTAAGAAGAACACACCTAATTTGTAGTGGCCCACCAGGTTCACGTGCAGCTCCTAATATATTCTGGTTTTCTCTTGGGTTATCACAGTGTGTACTCTGGCCACCAGTCCATCCTGGTTCCCCCTCTGGAGCTGGAAAGCAATGTGTGTGTATGGCTGGCTGCTGTCAGCCAGTACAAAGTGCGTGTCACTTTTTGCTCCTACTCAGTCATGGAAATGTGCACCAAAGGCCTAGGCTCGCAGACGGAAGCGCTACGGGTGAGTCTGACTGTTTGAAAGATTAACACTGCACACATCTAGGAAAAGAAAAAAAACCAAAACAACTTAAGTCATGAAATGTATTACTTGTACAGATAGAAGTCCAATAAAATGTGTACTTGATGGTTTCAAAAAATGCTATCATTAACATTGAGTGGGGACAAGTTGGGCGGTATAAAACATTTTATTGTTGAGAATTTTTTGGACTTGATTTTTAAGTATGGAAATATTGTATAAATTGTCCCGTGTACAGCTGCGGAACGTCAACCTATCGTGTGTGCGCACGTGCATGGTGGTGGCGGAGGAGAGGCCTCGCATAGCCCTCACGCAGTCCTTCTCCAAGATCTTCAAGGACCTGGGACTTTCGCCACGTGCCGTCAGCACCACCTTCGGCTGCAGGGTGAACGTAGCCATCTGTTTGCAGGTGAGTATTCAACAGGCAGGATTTGACCTGTTTCTTAACCGCGTGCGTTGGGGGTACACTGTATACAATGTTTTGATGTATCATTTATACACTGGTGACAACATTAAGTCCACTTGCGCAGTCTGAAATGAAACGGAGGAAATGTATGATGAATAGAATTGAAATTTGTAATCTGTTATTTTGACAAATGTTTTTGCATTTACCGTTTCGCAAGCAAGCTGTGTCAATCAAAACTTTTTTTTAAAATTTTTGCAAAGGCAAAATTGTAGACATCGTATATTAGGACATTGTAAAAAAAAAAAAAAATTCTCAAGCACCATCCTGTAGATTGTACAGGTGTACCTAATGTTGTGACTGTGCCAATTTCCAAACGTGATTATTTTAGGTGCGTATTTCGTTTCCTATCTGGGTTCCTTCATTTTTGTGTGCGTGTATTGTGCTGGACTGTGCGTCTGTGTGTAAAGACGTAAAATTGTCTTTTATTTTATGTGTCCCGTCAGCCCAACAGGTTAGGGAAACTGGTCGAGCAGGTACTGTGAGACAAGAGTGGTTGCTTGCTCTTTCGGGGGGCTGTTGCTGTTTTTCCATGTGTGTGCCTGTGTTTGTTTCTGCCTTCACGGTTTGTGTTGATTGCGAATTCAGCCCCATCTTTCCAAAAAGCTGTTTGCGGCCAGGTGTGCTATTGTCTTTGCATCTGCTGCCTCTCGGATGCTTTCATGCCGCCTGCGCTGCTTTACATTCGAGCAAGTAATCAGCGCATGCCTGACGAGGAGTTTCTTCTGCAAAAATTGTGCTGAACACACACGTGACACCAAGGCAAATGTAATGTTTGTAAATATTTATTTGTTAATCAAAACTGGTGACTCTGTGGAACTTCACACATTATTTACATTTTTAAAAAAAAGTTACAATTCTACTATAGTCGAATCTTAATGTTATGTTTTAAGTAACATCTGAACTTGTGATTTCTGAACAAATTGCAAGTTCCCCATTAGCACCTTGCACACACTGGACTTTTTGGTTGATTATAATAACAAATGTTTGATATTTGTCTGATGGCTTTATTTGACAACTTCGCGTAATCTTTGGATAGGTGATGGCATGCTGGATAAAAGCTCAGCTTTATGCCAAGCTCCCTTCGTGTGCGTGCGTGTGTGTGCGTGTATGTGTGTGTGCGTGCGTGGGTGCGTGCGTGCGTGTCACTCACCCTCATGGCTAGCTGGTGCTTTGCATTAACACTTGGCGTAAGAACGACAACCAATCCAAAGTCAATATCAAAGTCACTGAATTTGGGTGTGAATGGTCTTGTTGCCACATTAAATTTATATATATGGTTGGGCATTTCTTGTATTCAATAGTTCTCATGTAGCCCTTGATGAGTGCAAGGAACCTTGTTAGGGGTCAAAGTGGACCCCTTACACCTCACAATTAGGCAGTAGTGATTTCTCCCAATCAGCAGTTTGATAACAATAACAGTTAAAAAAACAACTGTTAAAAATACTGAAAGAGAAATATATCCGAATGAGAATATTTAAAAAATAATTAAACCTCTCAAAAGTTAAGTCATTAACTAGAAGAATGGGATAGCAGCGGTTATAAATGTCAAAGTCTAATCATTTAAACGGGTGCGCTTTAAAGTGTAAATGGCAAACCAGTAGGACGCGTTCACCTCGGCTGCAACGTCCCTCATTTGTGCGTCTTTGTTGTTTTTCAGGGCACATCCGGACCAGACCCCACAACGGTTTACGTAGACATGAGGGCTTTGCGACACGACAGGTGAGATGCGGCGGCCTTTTATTATATTGATGTATTTTAAACGTGTCACGCAAATGCAGACGTGTCCTTTCCGTTTTGGGCTCTCATTCAGAGTTCGGCTGGTTGAGAGGGGGTCTCCACATAGTTTGCCCTTGATGGAGTCTGGCAAGGTACAGCGCCACCAAAAAAAAGCGAAACAATAATAACGTGCTTGAGAAGACTCAATCATCCTGCTGTGATTGCAGATACTTCCTGGAGTCAAGGTGATTATTGCCAACACAGAGACGAAAGGGCCCTTGGGAGATTCTCATCTCGGAGAGGTGAGCTGCAACATCTCTATGGCGGGGGTACCAACATCAAACCAGATGGCTGCTGTAGTACCAAAACTGACCTGTGAGAGGTGGACTGATTAAAAATACAAAGAGTGTGCGTGTGTTTATCAGGTGTGGGTGAGCAGTCCTCACAATGCGACGGGCTACTACACTGTCTACGGGGAGGAAGCACTGCACGCGGACCACTTTAACACTAAGCTCAGCTTCGGTGACACACACACAGTGTGGGCAAGGACGGGCTACCTGGGCTTCCTGCGACGCACCGAACTGACCGATGCCAGCGGAGGTGAGAATGACCCACCCAATCAATATCAGTGACTCTCAAACACTCTGCGCTGGGAAATTGCTCAATTTTACTTACTATAATTGGTTAACCAATTATTTATGATCTCTGTGTAATGCGATATGCCCAATTTATTCTCCCAATGTTGATATTTGAACAAGACCTTTATGATAATAAAATTCATAGATGTATGAAACCTGAGGTAGACCAAAAATTATTTCCATCATAAAGCAGAATTTAACAATTATAAATGTACAAAGAAATGCATATTTTTCCATGCCGGTATTTACAAACTGCTGTAGCAGCCTGACCAAATTGTCCTTCCAAAAATTAAACGCATCTTGTGCACAAATCCATTTTATTTATTATTTTGAATATATAAACAGATATATATATATATATTGACTTCACTTTACTATATCATCCATCATTTTTTTTTCCATTTCCAAGTAATTTAATTATGACCTTATTATTGCACTTGTGTACCGTAGTGACAAATCTGAGTTGCGTCGCTGCCATAGGAAAGGAACTCTCGTAATAATTTTTGTGTGCGTTTGTGTGTGTACCCGCACACGTCTCAGAACGCCATGACGCCCTCTACGTGGTGGGTTCTGTAGATGAGACCCTCGAGCTGAGGGGAATGAGGTACCACCCGATTGACATCGAGACCTCCGTCATCCGCTCCCATAAGAGCATAGCTGAATGGTGAGGCAAAAAAAATAATCTGTCCACATTTCCCCTTGTAATATGTACTAACTTGCTTGCCTGTTTTATGTGAAGCGCCGTGTTCACTTGGACCAACCTGCTTGTGGTGGTGGTGGAGCTGGAGGGCTCCGAGCAAGAGGCCCTGGACCTGGTGGCCCTGGTCACCAACGTGGTGCTGGAGGAGCATTACCTGATTGTCGGCGTGGTGGTGGTGGTCGACCCTGGCGTCATCCCCATCAACTCCAGAGGCGAGAAGCAACGCATGCACCTGCGAGACGGTTTCCTGGCCGACCAACTGGACCCCATATATGTGGCGTATAACATGTGAGGGCTCGGCCGTGGGACGTCATATTGACGTGTTGTTTGCTGCTGCAAACCGCGAGTGACATTGGTAGCGTTGCCATTTACATCTTCAGGACACAGAGTTGAGACTGTATCAACAGCGCCCCTGCAGGTTGCAGCCAGGTTGTGCACTCCATTTAAAACTTGTGATATAGTTTTGTGTGTTCCCTTTTTTATGTCAACTCAATGCAATACGACTGATTTAAAGAATGTGGCTTTGGAATGATGCGGTGATTATGCCTTAAGTGTTGTTTTTATCCCACATCTGCTTGAACCTAGCTGTTAGGCAGAGCCACTCAACCAACATGCTGGAAAATATAACAAATGGAAACACTACACACAAAAAGTGTCAAATTTCAGGATGAATCTCAAATATGCCATGACCTTACAGATTAAGTTCAATTGACTTTCTCTAACTGTCCCACTGATCAATCGTCAGTACTTTTTTATCCAACTCTATCAAGAAGCTGTCCATCGCTACGCCTTTCTGTGACTCGTCTAGTCCCTGTTGCAAGCGCTGAAGTACCAAAAACTCTTCTTTGTGACCTATCTACGACGTCAAAAGTTAAACAGCATAATAAAATTTAAATACCAATTCTAATTGAGAAAAAAAAAATCAGTTTATGGCTGACAGACTTTTTGGATCAATTTTGCTGATCTGCGCCTTGTTAGAGTTATTGTGCAAAATCTACCCAACGAAAACAAGTTTTGAGAAGGTCAAGTTAAGTTCATCTGTAAAGGTTCGTGTGTTTTTTGGGTTAATTCTGAACTTTTTGCGGAGAGTGTACTTTGTCCATACTACTAACTTTGATAAATTATTTGATAAAGTTTATTGCGCAAATGGCAATTTGATGTAAAATGTTCACAGCCTTTATTTTCGGTGCCATAACATTAAGTAATGATTGCATGTGCTTCCCCTCTTTGTCAGGATTCCCATGATTTTTTTTTGCTTCTTTGCCTCAAACAGGCCTTGAGCATGCTGCAAGTATGTACAGGTTTAACAAAAATGACTAATAGACGTGGGGCGACATAACAAAGACTGAATCTGCAAAATATGTGAAAATTGTCCCTCGCAAACAATCTGAGATGGACTCAAGATGGCGAGGAAAGGATACAAAGTGCATCTTTTTATAGGACAAATGAATAGGAAGCAAACAAACTAGCAGAGGAGCGTTCTGCTGAGGTGACTGCGAGATGTCACGTGTTGTATAACGTGGAAATACATTTCCTCCAGTATACGGTAAGGTGTCATTATTTTCATAACAGGATTTCTTAATGAATAAAATAACAATTTTAACTTAACCTTGTTGTGGTTGAATACAGTCTTAAAGGACACTGGTCCACGTCTCACTTTGTGTTTAAAAAAAAAAAGACTTAAGTGAGCACCTGTAATGACAAAAGATTTTTACCAGATGAAGGCAGTATTAATTACATTTATTATGTTGTATGTCTCATTATACTGTAACATTTTGCCACATGAACAAGTGTGGTGGATTTGGGTTTTGCAAATATTGAATATTAGACTCCAAAACACATTTGTCGGATGGTCCATTTATTAAAGAAGTTTTTTTTTTTTTTTTACAAGAATTACAATCATCTAGCTAAAAATCCGTTTAAGTCAATAACATATAAATGTGACAGAAAATGGCAATGTGACAAAGACATATATCATGACTGCAGTTGTCTAATTCTGAGTGAGTTAACACTAGTAAATGGGATTGGTCCACTGAATTGGAAAGCGTAAACAAAGGAAGGTGTAGAATATATGATGCATGTTCATTGTGGAGTTTTATTTCACATACGATTCCACAGCAGCCAGAAGCTCAGTTGCTGTGTTCAGTGCCGCAATCACATTGGCCGAACAGAAGCTTTCATTTGGAATGCGAGGGAAAGGATGGCGGTTGGGATATTGTGTCCTTTTAGCATCCACACCAAAAGCCCACAACTGGGCCACGTTGTGGGGCAGGTCGCTTAGCACGGCGTTGTAGTGTGAGACTTTTTCAGCCATGGCTAAAATTGTGCCATCAAGACACTGGCCGTTTGTTTTGTACTCGACAGCGATGAGGGACTTTTTCACAGCCTGGTGGACTTTGAACAGACACCACTCTGCACCCGTCTCAGTGCTTTCTCTGTACGCGGCATTGAGGTCGCAGCGGGCCTGCCGACACCACCGTTGGGCCTCGCCTTTGTTTGGTCTCGGAATATTTTTGTTAAGCCCCCAAAAGTTGTAGGAATTGTATCGTAGGAGGATCCGTTCCCTGCCACTAGTGTGGTGCCTAGCCTCCTCATCCCATTGCTGGTAGAAGTGTTGGAATGTGACGTAAGTTCTTGTTTTCACATAATTGGCAGCCTTCGAAACATAGTGGCAATGACGGTTTTTGCTCTGGTGCCATTTGAGGTACAGTCGTTTGCCGTGTTTTATCTGCTCCTCCTCTGGAAGATTGTAGATCACAAGCAAACTTTGCTCAATTTCCTCCACTGCTTCGTCAAAAGTTACCGGTAAACGATTTGAGGATGAGGGATGTGTTGAGTGGTGGTATGTCGCTACTTGCAAATTCATACCGGTGGCTTCGCTGGGTTCATCGAACTCTGGCTGTGGGTCGTCGGATTTAAACTGGTACAGGTCGACAATGCTGACTTCAATGATCTCGTCGTCTTCGCCAATTCTTATTTTGTACCTCTGTGAGTAAGGTCCGGATTGTGGAGGTAGTACTTCCACAACGACTGCATAAATGTACTTGTTGTTAATGTGGTAAGCGACACACTCTCCTTCTTCAAAGTTGTTCAAGACGTTCATGTCTAAGGAATCGTGCCACTCTTCTGAAATCTCTCCTTTCGGGGCCTGCTGGCTGGCGAGAAAACCTTTGGCATCAACACTGTCGGGGATCCCATTCTTGGCCAGAGTGTCACGGACATCTTGCAGGTTGTCGCACAGGAGGAGCTGGCCGAGGACCAGGAGGTGCTCTGATGAAATTCTGTTTCCTAACAAAGAGTTGATTACCGACGTCAAAATCATATTCACCCGATTTAAGGTTTTTGGGAGCATGTCGTCATTGTGTTTGATGTAAAAGATGTAACCTCTTTGAACTTTTTGGTAAAAAACGTCGGTCTCGCATTCCGTGTTCTTCAGAGCTCGGTCTTTCAGCCACAGCTCCTTCTTCAGGCTCGTGCAACACACAATCTGAATGCTGCCGAAGATATTCTTACAAATGTCCTCAGCCTCCTCTTGGGTTGTTTTTCCTTTTGACTTCTCTCTCATAAGACATATCAGTCCGTGTGTGAATGCACTCGACGTCAGGTGTTTGTCAAACCAGCCACGAAACTCGCAGGCCTGATTAAGCTCACAAAGTTGCATGTGCGATTCCACCGCTTTTTCATCTGTGACCTCTGACAACTTTTTAGGTTGGAGCCTTTGGGGCAGCAATTGCAGCAGTCGACAATGCTCGTAGATGTCGGTGCCCAAATGACATGTACTGAGATTGGCAAGCAAAAGGAAGTCTTCCTCCAGTGATGCTTCCAACCGTTGGGGGTCAATCGCCGTGTCGTTGAAGTACAATCCATGTGATGGGTAGAGTTTTCCATTTAGAGCTGGCAGGTACAACTTCTTTACAGTGTCCATCGATTGGTTGGGCTTCTTTAGAAGTATCAGAAACAACTGCTCCACAGCTCGTTCAGCCGATCTTTTTTGGTTATGGTTCAAACGACTTTTCGCACTGGAATCAGTGTTGACTGCTGCCAGAACATTACAGTACTGCACTATTGTTGGTTCCTCCTTCACACCAACCTTCCTGAAGAATGGCCAAAACCCAAAGTCATTTGTAGGAATTTTGTACAAATATGGCCTAAAGACAGGTTCATAGGGGAGGGAAAGGGCAACAATTTCCGGTCTCACCACTTTTGTATCGTTTTCGACCAACACGAGCGGGACACCATTCAGTGATCGGATGTCAAAGTTGATGTTTTGCAAGTAGCCATAGCAACATCGAAAGACAGTTGCACGGGTTTTGATCTGAGCATCTGTTTCACAAGGTGACTGGCAGATATTTAACATGTTTCTGGTTACACAATTTGCAGGCGGTTGTCCATGAGCTCCTGCTTTTGTGATATTTTCTAGGTCTGACATTGACAAAATTATTGGTAGCTGTATGATTGGCATTGAAGACCAAATCAGTTCTTGTTTTGTGTCACACCGATCAACTAAAGAACCGTTGATTTGAACAGTGGCGGTCTCTGGGGCAAATGGCAAATGATAATCACACAGTTCTGTTTTTACTTTGACAGGAAAAATGAACTTGATGTTGGTTATGCTGTCCAGCAATGTTTTCTCAACTCTTGCAAGCCTCAAAGCCTCTTCGAGAACTAGGATGGATTTCTCCCGCAGCTCCTGAGAGTAACCCTGTGTCTCAGCTTTCGACTGTATGCACTCTGCAAAGCGTACGATCTCGGCTTTGGACACAACGTGCTTCATTCCAAGATCCTTGAGTAGCTGCCGTACTGCTTCATTACGGGATTCGTTTCCTTGGCACAACTCAGCCAAAGTACTCTCAGGCACAAATCTTTCTTGAGGTAACATTGCCTTATACAAGGCAACTCTGTCATCAAAGAAGTATGAGACTAGTACCATTTGTCCCTCAGCGTTGACAATCATTGGTACCACCTTCAGTTGGGAAATTATTTTGGACTTGTGCTGACCATGATCAAGATTTTCCAGTGAGAGTAACAGTTTGAGGCACTGAAGCTTTTGATGCTCCGAGAGACTATGCACGTCAGGCAGAATGATCCTCATGAAATATTGCAGCTCATTCAAGATCTCAATCTTCAAACTTCGAGACAGACTGTTGTTCTCAGGATTGTTTTTGAGAAAAATGCTCTTGGCAGATTTCAACAAGTCAGGGAATCGAGTCAGTGACAGTCTCATGTCAAGAATGTAAACCACCTTTTGGCCATCAATCCTCACTCGATTGCCGTGTATTGTTTCAAATAGTGGCAGCGACCGGAGCTTGTTCTGATACTCCGGACAATTTATGGTCTGACCGGCCTGCAGGAAAGTTTGAAGTTCTCTCATGTCATCCGAAGAAAGCTGGTCAAATTCTGAGCGGCTTATACTCACGACTTGGCTCAGTACAGAACTTTTGTCATCCACATTCATTAGTTCGGGTCGCAGAAGTGAAAATTTGCTACGGTCAACATCGATAAAAAAGGAAAGGTCAAGCTTCATGAAACCGAGTTTGAACAGGATTTTCATTATGTAATTCTCCGGTCTGAATAAAATGACACTGGGCATGTCTTTCATTTTTTGAAGGAGGTGCTTGTTTGATCTTGGGCACACAACAACTAAAATGCAGAAGTCACCCAAGAGGTCCTTCACAGTTTGTAATGAGCAATGTTGATTGTCGCTTGAACTTTGAGTTTCCATGTTGCTTAATAGGAACTTCCACAGCAATTTCAGCCAGGCCAGCATTTTCTTCCCTGGAACAAAAAGACCTCGTTGTGGGTCAAGCTTACACTTGTCGAGATTCTGTTCAATCAAGCCCTTCAACCATGGGAAAGCATCAGGAATCGTCAACTTGCTGGCAAGGCTCAGGGCTTTTAGCACCTCCAGAAACTCATAGTTTGTCTTATAATGTACAAAATTGTGCTCGTAGCCAGAGAACAGACTGCTGTACGGGGATATCATCTTTGGTGATGTGTTGTCAAACACCCTCAAAATCTCATCTGCTGTGAGGAGAAGAGGAAGCCCGTTGAGAAGAGCAAGATTCTCATCGACGATCGTTTCCTGGCAGACATCACTTAGGCAGAAACGAAGGAGCTCTGTGCATCTTTCCGGATTAAGGATCAGCGTGTCTTTCACAGGCAGTGGTAACTCCTTGCTTGTTCGCTTTGGATTATGAACAGACTTTGCTCTCAAGAAGGTCCGCACATTTGAAGGGTTTACATCTTGTACGGGAATGCCAGCACTTCTGAAACCGTCCCATATCCTCTTCATTTCACTGAAGAAGGGAACCAAAGCCATGCCAAGGTCCCTCAAAATTTCATTTAGCATCGCCTTAGTGGAGCATTCCAAGTAGGGTACAGTCGTTGGTGTGGTTCCTCTTACATGCGTCCACTTGATAGAATATTCAGTGAGAGAGGGAAGTCTGGGAGTCCCTCCTAAAGCTGGTGCCCCCGCGACCCGACCCTGGATAAGCGGAAGATGATGGTTGGGTGGATGGACAGTTACTTGTTCTGTGCACTGCAACACTGGAATGACATCAAGGCCTCGTTTGCTAATTGATCTGTACACCTCATGTATCATTTCATGCCATTCCTGACTAACATCTTCAGACACTGTCGGCCAGAAACACAAGTATGACTCTGAAAAACATGCCTTCATTTTGTCACGACTAACTGTCTTCACTAAAATGGTTTGGCTGATGTAATGAAGGAGATCTGCATACAGTGGCGCAATGACTTTGTTTTTCAAAGATTCATTCCAATTTGTTTTCAGACTCTCTGCATCTTCTTTCCAAAGGTTTTTCCTGGCAGAATCGACCTCAAAGTCTCCGTTGATGTGCACCGGTAGACCAGTGGTGCCTGGCAGAGGAAGTAAACAAAAGGCTCCTCCTTTGAAATCATTGTGCAGTCCTCTTGGGCTCATACGTGCCGCGACTGTCGCCCGTGCATCTTTTCCTTCTCCATCAGAGGACTGCAATGTACTAATTTGCTCAGCAATTACCCATTTACTTTGTCCTTTGTTTGAGGTTGAAATCATTGTTTCATAAATTGCCTTGCATGGGACTGAAACTCCAGCATTTTGAAGGGACCTCACGCCAGCCTCTTGTTCTCTTTGCGGTGTATTCTTTCCAACTGCATAGATTGTTTGGAATTCCTTTGAACGAGCATCGATTTTATGGAGCACAACTCTGCGGATATTTTTCAGAAACAGAATGAGCCCTTCAGGGTCCGCGGCTAGGGCATAACACAGCTCTTTCAAGTCCTCCTCAGTCACTTCCTGATGTGATATTTTCGAGACCCCTGCCATGGAAGGAGTCCTTAGAGGACACCGAATCATGGTTCCGCCTTTTAGAGGAAATTTGTCTGGAAGATAGGAATTGTAAACATCTTTGAACGTTTCCTTGAGCTCGTCATCAACTTCATAGCCAATGCCCTGACGCATATGCTCATTTTGGCTTTCGATGTAATATTCATTGGGATCGAAAATGCCTAGTAAGTGATCTCCAGTGAGGATTGACGGGCAATCAGTCAGATGATAGACAGAATTGAATCCAAGTCCATATTTTCCAATTTTCCCTGGATGATGGCGCTTCCCTCCAGTTCCCAGCTGCTGAATGCCAGCCAGGTCTGCATCTGAAAACACGCTGTTGTTGAAGACGCACAGCGCTGGGCCCTGTAGCTTGTTCCATTTCTCTCCAAAGGTTTTTTTAGTGCCATGCTGCCGTCTGTCCAAAACAAAATGAATTTCCGTAGCCTCTGCATCATCGGCATTTTGGATGAGCTCTTTGAGGATATCTTTCTTTGCTGGATAGGCCGAAATGATGTTTTTAATTCGAACAGTGAGTTCCTCTTTCTGCGCAAATGGAAAAGAATGTTGTGAGGGATATTGAGAGTTATTGAGGGATACTGCCTTGTTATCCAGAGTGTGATGTCTGGTAGTTTTGATTCCAAAATGGAGTGCCATTTCACGTGGGATATGTTTGTGGCAGAGCGTAATATCCGTGGTAACTGGCATCCATGGGCTGTCATTAAAAAAGAGCTGTTTGGCAGGTACCAAAACGCCATTTTCATTGGGTATGAGACAATCGCTTGTGGTCTTCTCGTTGGCATAGTAAATGCCTTGTTGTAAAATTGTAAGACAAATCTTGAGATCATTCTTTGGCAAGGGGTTGTCTCCATGTTTCGAATGAACTTCCTGAAGCACAGTAAGAAATTGATGGAGAGTGAATGTATCTGCAACACCAACACTCTCCCAGAGATTGCGCAAACGGGCAAAGGCAGGAGGAAGTACGTGGAGATAGGGCTTTGCATCAAATTGCCCTTTGACAGCCACACGGTTCACGTTGACAAAAGTATTGCCATCAAAAATGAATGGAAATGAATTAGCCCTCTCAGAAATGAATGTTGATGCCTTTGACATATAGAGGTATCCATCCAGAAATGTGTAGCATTCATTGACAATCGCGTGAAGCTTGGATTTGTCGGTGGTTTGTGATTGCTCCTGTGCTTTCTCCAGCTGCTGGAGCACCATTTCAGGTACTGGGGTGTCACGGATCCCTAGTATTTGTAGGATAGGATCGTCAACATGTATGTTCAGGCCAGAATGATCCAGCACGGGTTGTGTTTTGTTAACGAGCAGTGAGCATTCTTCATTGAAAATATCAACTGGCCTTTTTAGGACTGAATTTGGACCACGGTGGTGAAATGCTGGGAGAAATGGGATCGTTCTTAAAGTTTGCCAGTGGCAGGAGTCTTTGTCATTCATGTGATCCTTGATGAGTTCAAGAAGGCACTTCAAACGACCGTATGCTTTTTTTTGGTCAGTCTTCCAAAATGTTTGGATTGTTTCTGCTTTCTCAACAATAGCCTCCAGTGGAAGATGGTCGTTTGCCATTCCAAGCTGCAGCAGACGTTGAATCCTCCTTGGGGAGCGGAAATCAGTCTCTGTGCCTCCAAGCAATCTCCCCTGTTCGTTTTCAAAAAGACAAGACAGTTTGCCTGATGGATTCACAAGTTTCTTGATATGCTGGAGGCGTCCATCCATTGTGGGGATGCATGGATACTTGATCAATAGATGGTCAATTTCCTTTGAGTTAAGGTCAATGGCATGTAACAAAAGAGTATCTCTACTCTCAGTGTCCAGGGTGGCAAGGTTCTTAAATACCACATCTTGATAAAACCTCTCCCACTTCCATGTTTTCTCCTGCAAAACGTTCTGAAGGCCACTCTGGTTAAAGCTATTTCTCAACCAGAGTGGAAGAGAAACGACACAGTTTGGTTCTTTGATATGTTTTTGACAGACCCGCATTACAAGTTTGTGGATCTTTTGATCTTCTTCGATACTTTCATGTAAAAATATGGCACCGTTCACCGAACACCATTTTTTGCCATCACAGAAGACCTCTGGAGCAATTTGCTTCTGGGTGATGGTGGCGTAAAAGCCATCAACCAAAGGTTTGAATGTGTTGTTGACTTTTTCCCTATCAGGCCAGAAGGTGTGATAAGAGTACCTTTTCAGTTGGCCGTTTTTCCACATGTCCTTTAATACCAAAAGTGCTGTAACATATGCGGTCACGGTGGGATCCTGAAGAAGAGCTTTGTTCCAGCCATACTTCACCCCACTTTCCCAGAGACCTTTACGATTACTTGTTACCGCAAATGTTCCATTCAGATTGACTGGAAGTCCTGTGTGAATGGCAAGTGGGAGGAAGCAAAATGCCTGACCATCTAGTTTGGTTTCCGGTGCGGAAAACGTTCCGCTTCCTGGATCTTTTTGCAAAGGCACGGCGATTCCTCCAATCGGCAAGGAGAACTTGACTTGCTTGTCCTGTTGGAGGGCCATTTTTAAAGACTCCTTTGTCCCAAAGCAGTTGTGCACCAGCCAAGCCTGACTTTGCTTTCTACCAGATTTCTCACTGCTTAGTTGGACAATGTAGACGGTACAGCAGTCGATAACGTTTTTGCAATCCTCACCACGTTCCAGCAATACATTTTTAGCTTTAATCTGCACTGACCGACGACTCTTGTCGGGAATTTGTATTGCACTCAGAGTAGTTTTGGTGACAGTGAGGACGGTTTGTATTTCCTCATCTCTTGGAGGAGTCGCTGCATGGTTTGAGATGTTTTGCAAAGACAACGTGTTAATGTGCTTCAGGAACAGGATATGTGTTTGAGAATAGTTTGTGAACTCTTGCTGAAAAGAGACAATACTGTGCTCGTCATAGACTTTGGTGCTTATCTCGGACTCGCGTGCCTCTTCCTTGGTTCGGAAAGGAAGTTTGATGAGGGTACCTTCATAAGGCTGTGGAGGACCATATGCGCTGAAAGTACAGTCAAAAATGTTTTCATATGGTCCAAACTGACCAGGGAAACAACGGAACTGTTGTTTATGAGAGAGGTCCAGCTTGATTCCAGGATTTGATTTGTTTCTGATGATCTTTTTCAGGTGAGTCACATTTGGATCAAGTATAAGGAGTTTGTTTCCACTTAGGATTGAAGGAATATCTGTCACATGATACACAGTGTTGAATCCTAGTCCGAACTTGCCAATCTTTCCCACCTTGTGTTCTTTTGAAGCAGAGCCCACTCTCACAATATTTTCCCAATCCTCATCTGTGAATGTCTCATTATTGAATGACCAAAGGCAAGGGCCCTGACAAAGGGCCATGCCGGGATCTATGAGATGTTCAGGGGGACTCTTGTGTACTCTGAAATCCACCAAGAATTTGCAAGCGTCTGCTCCGGCATCTTCTGCATTTTGAATGAGCTCTTTGAAGAGATCGCCTTCTTCATCATACTCTTTGAGAATGTTTTTGATCCTCATTGTGATGGGCTCAGATTGTCCACACTGCTCAATCCCGATAAGCTCGGGATCGAGGATGTGCGTACTAAGGAACTGGATGTTGAACCATTCAGCAGCAGCTTTTGGAATCTCCTCGTGTAGGACATGCACTTGATCTTTGCTGTATTGAATCCCCTCCAAACTTTTTTTGCTCAAATCACAGAAAGCAGCCGTCGAGAGTGGTTTAAGGGTACGCTGACCCTCTTGTGTGATAACTGGCACTGGGATGTCCTCCTGAATCCCCATCTTTTCCTTCCATATCCATTTGATAATTTCTATAGAGACTTTAATCTCAGAGGGCCTTGCAGTTGGCGTCTCTCTTAATTCAATGCTTTTCATGATGGAATGGAGAATGTCAACAATGTCACGCTGTGAAAGCAATGATCTCAGACCAAAGTTCTTCAGGAGCATCTTGTATGGTAGGAACTCCTTGGGTAATTTCCTCACCCACGAGCTCAAATCTAGATTGTCTGGGTAGTCTATAACCAAATCCTGTGGGGAAACAAACTGGTCACCGCACCACAGCCAAGACTCGTTTTGATCAATTAAAGCTGCAAAGTCAGAAATGTGATCTTGCATGTGTTGGTAAATACTGTGCAACCTCCTTTTGAAATCTCCATTTGTGTCGGGATCATCCATTTTGTCTGTATCTCCAATCAAGACAAACAAATTGTTTCTCACTTTCTCTGGTGGGGGCAGGCTTTTGAGACCAAGTTTGTGGCTGCCTCTGTCACTCAGGCTTCCAATGAGAGGCATGACACGACCGACAATATTCTCAAACTGAGAGTGCCTTATTTCGTGAGGGTAGAAGAGTGAAATCTTGCCTGTGCTGTTACTAGGATTAGCACATGGAATCCATTTCAGCATTTTAAGGCTGTTAAGCTGCTCATCAGAAAACCTATCCAGGAGACTGTGAGCATCGAGCATGGTTAAGAGCGCCTGAGCTCTGCTGAAAGTCTGCGGGTTAGCTTGCTGCTTGCTGATCAGCTCAGCAGCGTGCAGTAAGTGCTCAGGGGGCACATCCGCTTCTCTGTTTATCATACCAAGATGTGTTAGGGTCTCGAGCATCTGGGCTGTTTTCACGTATGGAGAAGGGGGGAAGAAATCTCTGTCAAAAAGCATTTGGGAATTTTGAAGTCCTGGATGAAGGAAGTGTGAGGCCTTTTTTAGCACTCCGTTGACTTCCATGAAACTCAATTCTTTACAGCTGTGTTTTAAGTTCTCATTTTGGGAGAAAAGGATACTGCCGTGTTGTAAAATCCAAGTCATGATCTTTTCAGTGTCCTTTTTGCTGCATGCTTTGACTTTAATGTTATCAATCAGAAGAAGAGCTGCTTGAGCTGTGTCCAAAAGATTAACGTTGAGCAAATGCAAGAGTCTGCGATCAGTTTCAGTTTTACATTGGAGTATTGATTCAGGCATCGGTAGATCCATGGGTAGGTTTGGGTGGCAACCTAAAAGCACGGCTTTTTTGGAGTGTGCTGGGAGAGGCACCCCTTTAGTATTTTCAAACAGAGGCACCTTAGAGAGGAGATCCTTCTCGTAATTTGAGAGCGAATCCAGACCCGAGAGGTATCCCTTCAATTCTTCTCGAGTGCCGGGACATGTGGTCTGGAGTTCTTTGATGAGATGCGGATACTCGACATTCATCAAGATAGTCATAACACTTCTTGGAGATGGACACAGCACAAAAGAATCAAGGTCATCATGCTTGAGCCATTCATTTCCCCTCACCACTGTACCACCAACATTTTTCACCAACTCAGCTATTTTATCCGGCAAGCTGATCTGCCTCCTTTGGTGAAAAACAAGCCTTGTCTTTGGATTCAGTTTAGCGAGTAATACAGACTGATTGGAAGAGAGCGGGTCCACGGGTATCAGTGGAATGTCAATGAAATTGCTTAACTCTGTAAAGTGAATGTTGAGAAACCTCCAGAATTCTTGGAGCCAATCCAAAGGGGGATGCAGATGATTGTTGACGTCCCAGCTCACGAGTGCTGCGTTCAAGTCCTTCCAGTCCTCGGGCAAATACCTTCTGGTGTACTGTGCCACCTGATCTGCATCAATGTTCTTTATCTGGAATAAATCTGTGGAAGGACAACAAAAATATAAATATAGACATTGGAAAGATGAAAATAAGATTAAATGTCTTACTTTCACAAGCCAGTTGCTTCAAGTGAGCAGTGGAGTCCGGGCTCAAATTATCCGGGATGAAGAGGTGTTTGCAAAATGGCAGCAAGGTTCTGCAGAGAATAGAGAATTTTTGTTCGCTACGGTATTCATGTAGAACAAATGGACTTGTCATCATATCTCACATTACGGTAAAGAAAATTTGATGCAATGTATTTCCACACCACAGCAAACTACAAACTATCCAAGCGAATGCAAATTATTATTTTTCTACTGCCGTGCAGGCATTTACTGACTGATGAAGGATCGACAATGGAGAATGACCAATTTTTCTATTTTAAATATTTTATTTTATATTTTGCGTTCTTAGCTGCCTTATTAATTAATCTCCCATTCATACTATGAACATTTGAGAAAAACAGCCATAACTAACGAGGCAGCAAGGATCCGAAGCGTAGTCTTGAATTACCTTGGAAATTCCTTGCTGTCAATCAAGGCAGTGTCCTCCTCTTTGTTTGTGAAAGCTCTAAAAGAGCCATCACTGAGTGGGAGAAGCGCAAGATTCTGGAGATCCCTGAATTTTCCATCACTCAGAATATACTCCAGGAGACAGAGTTTGTCATCTCTGGACAGATTCCGCATGTCGACGCGATGGAGGACCTTCCTGAGGAATGCTGGAGTGGCATATGTTAGGCTGCTGGCAAGTGGGTGAATCATTTTTATGGCTCTCGCTACATTGCATGGAAGCGTAACAAAATTCTCTCCACAGGAAAGCAACGTTCTTCCAATGGCAGCCAGTGTGTCAGGGCTCATTGGGCCAGTACAGGTGAGCACTGCTTCCAACGGACCGATGAACTCTCTTTCATCTCTGGCGAGCGAGAGCACAGCCACATTTTCTTGGAACAACTGCAGAAGGACATCTACGGCGATGGCATACCATTTGTCCTTGTCTTGAATCTGATCGAGATCCGGCCACAGATCATACACAGAAGACACGGGGAGAATTGCCTTTTGAGCGAGTGTGACGGCGTCTTGAATGATCAGGCGGTATGCTTGTGGCAGCACCTCCTTCATCAGCAATTCATTCCATATGGCGTGTTCGTCGTGTTGCTGATCTTCCTCCTGCCATTTGATGTGTCTCCTGTTGTCTGTGAGCCCAAAGCAGGCGTTGATGTGGACCGGCAGTCCTGTCTTGTTGCCTTCGTTGTTGGGTAGCGGGAGAAAGCAGCTCAGACGGCTCCTACTGGCGGCCCTCGTCTCACCCCAAGGGAACGCCAAGTCAACTTGTGGGAGAAAGCTCAACTTTTGTGCAAGGCTGTCCAACTCTGTCACGTTTCCTTCCTTCATGGTACATGTCGTCACAAGCCACTTTGTTTCTTTGCACTGCTCGGATTTGATGGTCAGTACTTTGAGTCTGGTGGAACCCTCGATGACCGTCTCGTCTTGGGTTTCCAAAATGACTTTGGTGAAGGCTGACGACTTGACTTCAAGTCTTGTGCTCACAAAGCCATGGACGTCAATGTGCATCAAGGTCACCGTGGTGACATTTTTCAAAAACAGCAGGCTCAATTCTGCATCAGCGATGAAGCTATCAAAAAGCATGACAACCTTATCCGTGTTGTACAAATTATCTGAGATGTCCGATGCCTCCGCACGCAAAGGGAATCTGAAAATTGTCCCGTCAAAGTGCTGGTCTTCTGCAATGACTTTGGACCAATCTTGTCCGCTGAGGAGAGTAACGATGTCTCGGAATGGTTGGAACTGATCGCCAGTATTCATCAGAGCTTCTTGGTGCTCGGCATCATCCAGCGACCAACGGAAACCGCCTTGCCTCTCTCCAAATATTTTTTCTTGTGGATCCAAAATGCCAAGGTAGCCAGAGCTGAATATACTTGGAACATCTGTTCATGTGAACAAAGATATGCTCCTTTGTCAATAAACTTGCCACAAAATTGTCACCTAGATACTGTGCAGAACATTTGAGAAGGGCATTACCTGTTATGTGGTAAACGGAGTTGAAACCAATGCCAAACCTCCCGACTGTGGTGGGGTCATTGCGCTTGACGCTCCTCCCAACAGCCTGAATTCCTTCCCAGTCTTCATCATTAAATGGTGCATTGTTGTAGCTGTACAGGGCAGGCCCTTTACAGAAATAACAACTGATTTTTCAGTAAACAATGACATATTTGGTAAAAGGCCTGTGCCTGAAAGTCTCTATGTAAACTCTGGAGTTTTGTTCGGCCCATTTAGAGAGTCAAATGGAGAAAAATCTACAATAGCGTCATACAAAGAGTGAACTGCCGTGACCCGAGAGCATCTTCAGCATGGTTACCTTGAAATTGTCCCAGACCGTCTGTCCAAAGATTTTTAGTTCCGTAGCTTCTTTCATCATGGATAAAAGTCACATTGGTGGCTTGAGCATCATCTGCATTTTGAATTAGCTCCTAGTAAAATAAATAAATAAATAAATAAATAAATAAATAAATAAATAAGCAAACACATCAGTGAAACCTCACATATAGTATCTCAATTATGCAGGCATTCAAATTATTGTGCAATTTATGTTTATTTCAGATTATGCAAAATAGTCAACACAATGAAAAACGACAGAAATCTGGCACAAATGGAAGGTTTGCAAAAAAAATTCATCATTTTGTGGTTTGTTTAAACTTCATCAAATTATTCTCTTATGGGTTGAGGACCAAGTTTGAAAAAAAAAAGCGCTGCATTCCATTTGCGTTGACGATTTAGGAAAATATGAGAACATGTCTTTTGCATAATGGAAAAAAGTCATCCATTATTTGTTTCTAATAATGTCATTAGATCAATTGAACACCCACCTTCAAAATTTGTCCACCATCTGGATACCGACGTAAGATGTCTTTCAGATAGTCAATGAAGGGTGGCGCTGTGGCCCCGAAGGAAGTCCTTCACCGAACAGAATAAGAATCAAATGAGACATCCAGGGGGGAAATGTCTGCCCCAAGAATTGCAGAAGACTTTTGCCTCCCTATAATTCGTTCACAGGACCCACATTTGGGGAGTTGCCCTGTCTCATGTAAACAGCCAATGCTCATCAAGAGAGTTTTGCATGTTACAGCACATACCTCAAAGGCTCCCGAAATCAAGATTTTTTTTTTTTAATACAATTCACAAAAAATGGAAATGTGTTCTTCCGCATTTGAAGTGTCAAGTAAACATGTGGTCCCTGTCGAACATTGTGTGAAAATTTATCTTCAATATACTTATATTTAAAAAAAAATACTACTAATAAGTCTTCATTTCAAGTAGAGCAGCACAGGAAAGGCATCAGCACAAACCTGAGTCGTGCTCAAGCACTTACCGTGTTTTTTTCTTGGCGCTCATACTCATCCTCCTTTGAGTGGGTATCTGTAAGAAAGGCAGAGTATTGTGTTGGAGAAACTTGGAAACTTTTGTGGTGTGGGAAATGGTTATGGAAAGGGGAGAAGCAGGAAGAATGATAACAGAGGAAACGGAAATAATAACAGGGAAGTAGTGTCGCTGTCTTCAGTGAAGGCATGAAGGTGTACAAGAGGGAAACGTTGAATAAATGCATTGTAGACTCACCCACGAATCAAAGTTTTCACTCCATTGCCATCAAGCAAAAGCTTTGCAGGATTTCATGAGATGAATGAGGTGTCTGAAAATTTAAAAGAAGACAGGGAGGCTCAAAAGCTTTACTTATTTGTTCATTTGATGACGTTTACACTTTTATTTTTATTTTTATTACAATTCAGTGCAGTCAAAATTCAAATTCAACAATTGTATTTTTAACACGTTAAAGCGGTTCGGATAATGATGAATGGGTAACTTGAACAAACAAGTCACGTGATTTCACAAGCAACCCATGTAGTACTCCAGGTACCCACGGGTAGCGCTGTTATGCCAGAATGAACGTTCCCATTTTAAGAGAAACGAAACTCGTACTATGGCAAATGGGACAGATAAACACCCGGAGCAAACAATCACACATTCTAATAAGAAGAATCTTTGCTGAGCATTAAAGGAATAATAAATCGTCACAGTTCTTCAGCACTGAGCTAGGTTGTATCTTGTGGTACGTTATTCCTCCGTCATTATAGAAATTAGATTGTTGCACCCGTGTGAATTATTTTCCGACCCCACGCAAAAAATATGGCAAAATTGTCATTTTCGTTTGTGCTGGTCTGTGCCAAAAAACTAATCTAAATGAGAAAATGTCCAGTTCACGGTTAAAGTATAAAAACTATGGTACACAACATGTTTTGTAAATCTTGAAATTGAGTAGCCTACAACTCGACGTTGACTTTTTCTATAAATATTGCCTTTTAATGGTTATAGTTAGGATAAAATGGAATGCGGCTAGAACATTTCATTAAATTTTAATTTTCTGTTAAATTTCCGCTGTCATTTCTAATAATTAATGTCATAATGATAGTTTGAAGAAGAAACAATA